>NC_136698.1:2436103-3651758 GCF_947650265.1 Symphodus melops
AAGACAGAGAGATGGATTTACTTCAGAGGAACTGAATAATCAATAATACTGATCACATCTGGAGCTCAGTGGAAAACTGTCTCTGTCTTTCTGACATGTTGGTGTGTCAGCCTCTTCTTACTCACACAAATAAAACACACATGTCCTCCTGTGAGTCTCACATGTCACACGACACACACAGATTCATCACATTTAAATTCCATCAAAGAGAAGTTTCTTTACAGACATAAAATCAAAATCAGACAATATGTGGATCTCTATCAAATGTGTGTGTGTGTGTGTGTGTGTGTGTGTGTGTGTGTGTGTGTGTGTGTGTGTTCAGGATAGATGGACTGGCAAGAATGGGTTTGCTCATCTGGAAAAACAATCATTTACAGCTCCTGAACACACACATACACGAACACACCTTCACACACACTCACACACACACACACACACACACACACACACTCTCTCTGACTAACACTTCTGTTTCTACGTGTTTGAACTGAAGAAGTCTCAGCCAACACATCACCTGTCTCTTCACACAGTGCAACCTGAGGGTGGAGATAAGCCCCGCCTCCCACTGACAGAGCGAGGTGACGTGCGTGTGGTTTGCTGCGTGTGTGCTGACTCAACCAGACGAGTGAAGGACAGGAGCGTCTCCGAGGGGAACACGAGACGGCTGACCTCCTCAGTGGTTCAGTTATCATTTTCTTCAGACACAAAGACAGCAGGGAGGCTCAGTCACCGTCTTTGTGTGCAGACGAGAGGAAACATCATGTGTTTGCAGGCGCTGAGTGGATGAGCAGTTCTGTTCTGTGCAGTTCAAAATCCTCCTTTTTTTTTTTATCCCAAGGACACAACTGGACTTCTCTGTTTGAGGCTCCTCGAGCACGACGATGAATCTCATGACTTGCGTTCAGCTTCTATGCTCTGTATATCTGGAACAAACCCCCAGAAAGCTGCAGGTCAGCTGAAACTCTTTTAAATCCAGGTTAAAGACCGTTTACAGCTGCCTTTAAATAAACTGTTTCAATAAATCTTCATTCTGCACCAGAACTTTTTAACTCTTTAAATTCTTACTTCAATTCATTTTAGTTGAATTATTTTGACTTGAACATATAAAGTTTTAATCATTTCAGTGATTTCTGAATTTAATTCTTTCTTTTCTTTCCTGTCAGGAAAATGATGATTTTTGATGTCGTGTGTGATGAAGCACTTTGAATCTCCTTGTTGTTGTTGACATGAATAAACTCTGTTTGTGTGACGCTTCAGTAAACGGCTCCGTCACGACGCGTCCTAAAGCGTCACAAAAAAAAAAAAAAAAAACATGAACGTTTGAAGAATACACATCAACGACACTGGATTTTAAAGCTAACAACACTGTGGATACATGGGCGTAATATGTGATGTATAAACACCTATAATATGCATCAGCCTGGTAGATATCTCTGTCTAGCTTTAGTTCAAGTTGCCCTCGGCTCAGCCTCGGTCCTTCAAATAGCTGCTTAGCTTTACATCGTCTCATAACCTGCAGTTTGCTCTTTGCTCTTTATTTCAGATCAGGTTAAAAGGACTCTGGTGCGAGTCGTCCTCCAGTGTTAGCATGCTAACGTACGTTTCCACTTTAGAAGCAGTCCAGCTACCTTTGGATCGAGCTTACAATCAATCAGATCGGACTTTGTGGGATTAGATCATCCAAACGTCTATCCACAAACAACTAACAGAAATAATGAAAGCATAAAGCAAACATCAGGCTCATACAGGGAAAGAGAGCTGCAGCTCTGTCTGATTATCACTCTCATATTCAGCTCCAACATGATCCCATCAAAAATCAAATTCAAACCACAGTCACAAAAACACACACGAGCTCCAGAAACACAACATTTGACAGTTTCTTGTTTTTAATGAACACACATGGCTCTTGCAGACTCCTGCACACACTCCAGGAAACCACCAGTCCAAACCAGTCTGACTACTGGGACACATAAAATACATCCCACTGTCCTAAACCAAACCACTGGTGGGGGGTGGAGGGGAAACACAAGGCAGCATTTATCAGAGAGAGAGAAGCTGAAAAAGATCTCATGCTGCCACTTTCACAGAGATCTATGACGGGACAAATAAGACAGCATGATGTTCCACATAAACATGGCTGTCGTCTGTTCAGTCGCCATCATGCTCCAAAAACAGGCAGACTGCCGTGAAGAACAAAGGACCCGTCTACGTGGTAAAACAAACCAGTTACAGACTGGAGCATGTGAGGTCGAAGGCCAGCGTTCAGCAGGGAGAGAGAAAGAACCACTGCTGCCAATTTTCAAGCACATTTTGTCATCCAAACACAAAGACTGAGCCCCATCGATGTGACAAACAACAGACTGCAGCATGAAAGCCGAGTTCCTGTTCTGTCACTGTCACCCTGCCGGCTCGTCTGTTAGCATCCTGGCTCCTGCTAACAGGCCGCTTCGCCTCCTTTTAGCCAGCTCGTGTGTGTCTGTGGTTGCGTCAGCCTTTGCGACGGTGTCTATGAATAAGTAATGGGGGGATGAGCTCATGCTGTAGTTTGGGGCACGCTGAGCAGCAGGCTGGCTGGCTCACTGGGGGGAATGACAACATCGTTGGACTCTGGGTAAAAAAAAATTTTTTTTAAAAAGAGTGGAAGGATGATGTGATGGTTTGATGAGCTGCTGCAGCACCTGCACCGTGACCGAGCCTCTTCACAGAGTCCTCCGCCATTTGATGTGGTCTGGCATCCAGACCTCACTCTGCCGTCAGCGGATGCTAACATGCTAATATTAAAGAGAGGTCTGCAGTGTGTAGAGCTCTGTTTCACAGACAGCAGGTGTATTTGTTCTCCTGCTTAATAAATCTGGTAACTTCACGTTTGACATGGTCAGTTCAGCCTCAAAGACATCGACATAGATCATAATAATAAAAATAATAATACACTTTATTCATGCATGGAGGACACCTTACAAGCAGAGTTAAAAACAAACAATATAAAACAAATTAAAAACTTAGGAGGAGATAATAACTAAAACATTAAAACAGGGGTTTTGCAGTGAAATGGATGGAAATCAAAGCAGGTTTTTTTGAACAGGTGGGTTTTGAATCATCACTCAGTTGACTTGGTTATTCATTGAACACATAGAAACCAGCCTTTACATGCTGAATACAATCACAACCATCGTCAGGAAGCTGACCTACAAGTCAAGCCCAGGTTCTCATCTTTCTTGTCGTCACCTGCCTGCCCAACAGAAAAGAGTCAAAGGTCAACTGAAGGTCGATTATATACAACGATTTGAATTGCGTCAAATCACTGATTTGCATCCACTCCTAAACTCCCCTGTACGCTGCCATTGGCCGGAGGAAACACACAAGCTCCGCCCACAAACGTCTCAGAGTCAGCCGACACAAACCAGAGCAGTAAAATCATCAAGGTAAAGTACAGACACAGTCACCGACCACATGTACGGTGGCCCATGAGGGACTATGAAGCGACATCACTCCTGTATAAGTCTGTGTTTCATTTCTACAAAGCTCAGCCCGAGTGTCACTAAAACCCATAAAAACAAAAATAAAGAGAATTTAAACATTTTATTCTGACAACTTTGCAGCTTTGATTCCTTCATACAGGATATAAAACATGCTGCTCTCTCTTCACTCTCATGTCTGACATCAACCAGCTCCAGACTCTCTGAATGTTCTTCGAGGACTTGATGTTTATTTCATGTTTTTCGGTCGACTTGGACTCGTGCCACCGCGACTCCTCAGAATCAAACTTTAAAATTGGGCCACAGCACGTCGGCTCCTGATTCTTTTCTCACCCACAAAGACACCGCCGTGCCTTAATGAGCTTCGATCTCAGGGTGACAGAATAAATTAGTCATTTAGCTCCCAGACTGAGAGGGTTGAAGTCGACGCCCCTCTAACCAATCAGACGGCCAGACGGCCCCTCCTCACCCAATCACAGAGACCAGTCAGCCTGAGTGCATTCCTTTGGAGAGTGGGTAATTAGCATAGAAAATGCTGCGAGGACAAAGGATTAATTACTGAGGCATTCCAGAGCACACACACACACACACACACACACACACACATACACACACACACAAGCTCGGAGACTCGCCCACACATGGCAGAGACTGGGTGGGAAATGTCAACTTGTCTGAAACACTGGCATCACTCGAAAGATCCCCCCGGCTCCGTCGGCACTGTGTGTGTGTGTGTGTGTGTGTGTGTGTGTGCACTGTGTGTGTGTGTGTGTGTGTGTGTGTGGCTGTGTTTACTGTCTATGTTTGTTCGTCTTCCTCGAAAAACAACCAGAAAACATCTTCCAAGAATTTGAAGCAGGCAGGGTGTACACAGGATTTGTGCGTGTGCGTGTGTGTGTGTGTGTGTGTGTGTGTGTGTGTGTGTGAGAGAGAGAGAGAGGTGAAAGGGAGTGTATGGGAGGAGGAGGAGGAGATGGAGGGGGGGGGGGGGGGGGGGGGGTGTCAGGAGAGGGATTTTGGGAGGGGAGGTAAGAAAAACAAGAAGTCAGCAGGAGGAGTGCAGCTCTGCATCAGTGTGTGATAAATATTATTTTTGTTCTCCAGTTGAATAAAAACAATTATTGATGATGTGATTATGATTTTGATCTTCATCAGATGCAACAGCTGAAGAGAGGGGGGAATAACATGCAGCAAGGACCGTAGCCTCTGCACATCGAGCACGAGGCTAACGGCACCGCGCAACATTTAAACTCTTCACTGACATTATAGTCAAACAGAACTAAAATGAGAAGGAGAATAAAAAACGATGCTCCTGGAAACCCAGAATACAAACCAGAACATGTTGAATTAGACAAAGTTTCAACCTGAATTAAAACACACTCTTTACGGGTCGTCACCCAAGATGTCATGTGATTCGTTCAGAAAAAAGAAGAAAAGAAACTGAAACAATTTTATTGGATGGACGTGTTGTTGTTTCTATGAAAGTGCTCGCAAGAGAAGTTCAGTAAGTTTATTTGCTTTGACCAGCGGAGAGCCGATTTCTTAACAAACAGCTTAAAGAGGAGGGACTGCCGATAGCTGAGCGCTAACGCCCAGCGCTCTGCCGATAGCTGAGCGCTAACGCCCAGCGCTCTGCCGATAGCTGAGCGCTAACGTCCAGCGCTCTGCCGATAGCTGAGCGCTAACGCCCAGCGCTCTGCCGATAGCTGAGCGCTAACGCCCAGCGCTCTGCCGATAGCTGAGCGCTAACGCCCAGCGCTCTGCCGATAGCTGAGCGCTAACGCCCAGCGCTCTGCCGATAGCTGAGCGCTAACGTCCAGCGCTCTGCCGATAGCTGAGCGCTAACGTCCAGCGCTCTGCCGATAGCCGAGCGCTAACGTCCAAGGCTCTGCTGATAGCCGAGCGCTAACGTCCAGCACTCTGCAGATAGCGGAGCGCTAACGTCCAGCACTCTGCAGATAGCGGAGCGCTAACGTCCAGCACTCTGCAGATAGCTGAGCGCTAACGTCTAGCGCTCTGCAGATAGCCGAGCGCTAACGCCCAGCGCTCTGCAGATAGCGGAGCGCTAACGTCCAGCACTCTGCAGATAGCTGAGTGCTAACGTCCAGCACTCTGCAGATAGCTGAGTGCTAACGTCTAGCACTCCATGCACAGAGGCTCGAGTCCTCATCGCAGCGGGCCGTGTGTTCAAACGCAACCTCGGCCCTTTGCTGCATGACCTCCCGGTGTACCGTCCTGTATAACACTGAACATATCCGTCTGTGTAACCGTGCTGAACGTTGCTTCATTAAGTCTTTAAATGCTCTTAGCATGGAGCTTTAAAATGCTGTTTAACTGGCACACGACCTCACACGACCTCACATCTGAGACAAGCTGGTTCTTTAACTACTTCAGTGTTAGCATCCGTTTGAAATTAGCTGTTTACACTGCTTTATCGACGCCCTGTAAACACACACACACACACACACACACACACACACACACACACACACAGTTGTGTTTGTTCTGCCCTGCAGGATCTCCCTCTTTGTTTTTCGGTCCCCTGCAGTAAAAGAAAGCTCGGCATGTTTGCAGCCCTCTCCACACAAACCTCAGAGGACAAACGTGATTCATATCTACAGTTTGACTTCACCACGGTTCACACAGTGATTGTCAGCGATAGCTTAATAGCTATTGTGGCTGTGAGCGCATCCTTTCAGTCCACAGCTCGGGTCAAACAGGATCCATCGATCTCTTCACCAACTCAAACAGCTGATTCTTCCTGTTATGTAAGAGCTGCAGCTCCTGTTTGTTGAGGTAGATGATTATCACTTGTTTCATCACTTACATTGGAGAGTGCAGTTCACTCAGTTTTACCTGCTGTTCTCTCTCTTTTACACAGTGTGAGTTTTAATTACAAGCCTCCTAAAGGCCAAACAGTTAGCTTTAGCTCCCAGTAAACGTCACAGTGACGACGACTCGTGGGTTTGATTTTTATCCCTCAATCTGAACACGTTATCTTCACTCAAGTGTGGACAGTTCATTGAGCTTCAGCCGAAGGTGGTCACCTCTATTCACCACGTGAGCACGCGCACACATCCAAACCTTTTCAAAGCTACGCTTTCTGATCATCTCCTCGTTTCAAACACGTCTGCTTCTGAAGTCATCAAGCGAAGCTTTTTCCTCACGCTAACGGGGCCGTCTTTTATCGTATACAAAGAGAGGACCCATCAGGAGGTCAAAGGTCAGTCAAACATGAACTCGACCCTGCACTCTGATCTGCATTTCATCAGCGCTGGAAAAATCCAGCAAAAGTTACCAGTAGCAGCAGCAGCGACTGAAACCTTTAAGATGGATATTCAGTAAACAGCAGAGAATTCATTCAACGAGTCGTGTTCGGACGTGCTGACCTCTACAAACATCATGAATCAGTGACAGTCAGGAGTCAGTCAATACATAACATGCTGTTTTAATGACTGTAGAAACAAAAACACCTGGCTACCAGAAGAAGAGGAGCACACAGAGCACATGTGTGTGTGTGTGTGTGTGTGTGTGTGTGTGTGTGTGTGTGTCATGTGTTGATAATAAACATGGATGTCAGTGACTCTATCATCTGACCTCATTTACCACAATAAACGCTCTGTTCCTGAAGCGAGCTGAGCTCACAGTTCTGCTCAGAACGACCGCACAAGAGCTCCAGATTCAAAACTAATATAGCTTCACTTTTCCATGATACATGTTTGTGGTGGCCGGCAGAACAAACAGGAAGACAGACAACAAGCCACAAGCTGTGAGAACATTCAGCTGTGGCCATCTTTGCTTCCATAAAAAAAAAAAAAAATGCTTTGTGTTGAACTGGTGACAAAAAAAAGGAATTAATTCTTGTCCATTTTGCATTATGCATCACAAGAAATACATTTGCATGTGGTGCAACATAGAATTTACATTCCTTTCATGACATTGACGTGAATATGCACGAGCAAAATCAACTCCAGGAGGTGAAGCGTCCTGTGCAGCTCACATCCGAAGTGTCTCCATGGAGACGAGGTGAGAAGAGAGACGTGACAGAATCAGGAGTGTTCAGTCAAGATTTAACAACAGCATGAAAAACTATTTAATAAAACTGAGGGCCTTAATCTAGGCAGACCCCGCTATGTTTACTATCCTGTGTGTGGAGAACACACACACACACACACACACACACACACACACACAGACACACACACACCTACACACACCTTGGCACTCCTATATGTGGGCAGCTCGTCAGGTTTCAAAGCAACCTGATCCGTGTCATTGTCTTGATCTCTTTCTCACACACACACACACACACACACACACACACACACCCTGACAGACTGGTTAGGCAGGAGAGGCACAGTCGGAGGGAGGCGTGTGATTGGACATCTTGATAGATATTAAAACGAATGCAGACTCGATCGTGTCCTCGCAGGAACAGAAAACGACTTGTTGTTACGGCACAGTTTGAACGTCACAGGCGTTCTTTGTAACCTCCAAACCGATCCGCTCACTGCTCACTGCACTCTTTGGCTGACTGCTGTTACACTGCAAACACGGTTCAGCAGATCAGACCAGTGTGCCTCTATGACCTTTACACAAAGACAAACCTCCCGATAATAACCCTCAAACACAAACGGTCCACACAGACAGAACCTTTCCCTCTGACCTTTACATGAACCCCGGATCATGTAGAGAGCTGGACGTCCTCCACAGTCCAGGTTAGCTTTCTTAACCTTCAGATAAAACACTGTGAAAGGGACGCTGTCGGACTGATCTATTTCGTCTTAAAAAGGTCCCATCATTGGTTCCCCGTTTAAAACTTGACGACTGTATGCGTTCTTTGGCTGCCTTTGAAGACGTCGGTTCGCTTAAAGAGAACATCTGAAGCTCTTAAATCTAACGACTGATGCATCACATGATCAGTGAGGACGCTTAAACGCTGCAGATTTGTTGAAACATCAGTAATTTAAGGTTATCTCGGCGTGCTCCCATAAAAAGCCGAAGACTCCCACATTCTTTCCACTGCTTTATTTGTAAATGTCAGAGCGCTCCTTTCATGTGGATCCATTAGTCGGCCTCATCCTGAGTCTGACCCTCTTTGTCTCAGGTCTGGCTGCTCGGCGCTGAGCGGGCCGACTTCCTGGGTCTCTCTCCATCTGATTCTTCAAAAGGCTGAAACAGAGGAAACGCTGTTCTTCTGCAACACAACTGAAGGAAGTCTTTTCGTGAACTCATCTTTAATCGAACAGATGTGTCTCAGGAGGACGTTGATCCACCGAGTCGTCAGCTTCGCAACGAGTAAACGTGAAACACAGACGAGCGCTTTGTTTGGAAAGAGTCCAAACCAACAGAGCAGCAGAAGGGAAGAGTGCAACATCCATCAAAGTCAAAGTCTGTCAGTACAAAGTATAGACACTGGAGGGGTGTCAGTTCATTACTCCAACACTGCCGAGGTGCCCTTGAGCAAGGCATCAAACCCAGAGCAGCTTCCTGCTATAGAAACTATAGAAATTGGGTGCAGAGGAATAATATTTGTGTTCCTGTGGAACTTTCAATACCCTTTGACTTTTATCAGAATTTAATCAAAGTTTGAATTTCTGGGATTCTGATCATCTTATTTACAACCTGGAATTCAAACCGACATCCTAGTTGGGCAGTTTTCCTTCTCCCAAATTTAGAACGAGGTTTTTCCATCAAATACAACCCCGATTAGAAATCCAGTTTATTTGCAGCTGTGACATTTTAGCTGACGGAAAAATTCCAGGAGGCAAAATAATGATGCTCCTATCTACGCTGTAATGCAGACTTCACTTAGAAACAACAGACAATGGAAAAAAAAAAAAAAAAAAAAACATAGCCGGAGAGTTTTGGACAAATATTTGATCTGCAAACAAATAAGAGAAAAATCAGTCATTGTAAGAAAGTCTTCCTCCTGCTCCAACTGTTACAGCAGCAGGGTTTATTTATACGTGGAGTAAACACCAAGCACTGAAAAAAAGAAACTATCTGGGTCAACGGGCTGAACAGTCAGAGGCTCCATGTTTATTAAACTGTGGGTGCGGTGAGCTGCGGAGACGCATCAGGTCGACAAACACGAGCCTGAGCCGAGAGCCGGCCGAGTTTAGTTTGAATGGTGTGACGGGAAGAAGTCCAGCATGTCCGTCCTCTTCAGAGCATCTTCACCGTGTTCCCAGATCATGTCCACTCACTACACAGTGAAGCACTGGCTGTGTGTGTGTGCATGTCTGACTGTGTGTGTATGTAGAGCTGTGTTGTGCTCGCTCATGCAGAATGGGACGCTCGCATGACTCAATATTAAAAGGCACAAAATGAACAGCTTTATATACAGTATGTCGTCTCTTTAAGGAAATTCAGCTGCTGCCACGGTCGGTTGTTTTACAGAAAATCGCCAGTTTGCATAATTCATGAAAACATCTGCTTTTCTCCCGATCATCACCACAGGAACATTTCACACTAAACACAGCACTCTCGATCGGCCGGCTGCAGACTGTTACAAAAAGAGAAAAACAAGCGCTGACTGTTTGTAACCAGTCAAGTTGGCACAGATTAGCACAATTAGCTGCTTATCTTCACATTTGGCAGGTTGCAGGTTCACTGAGTGAAACGGCAGCAGCCCCTCCCTGCTCCGTCTCTCAGGCAGCAGCAGTATGAGCGAGGACTGAAGAAGAAGGAGAATTATTGTGGGGAAAAAAAGAAATGTTGTTTAGTAAAAGGAAAATAATGCAAAGACTGAAGTACCATGATGATTATCCTCAAGGCTCACGACATGCTGAAGTGTGACCGAGGTCTGTCAAAAATGTGAAAACCTGTCTGCAGCTCATGTTGAAGGACTGTTCTTCACACACACACACACACACACACACACACACACACACACACACACACACACACAGCAGGCCGAGTGAAGCATCATACAAACAGAATGTGACGTCTTCCTGCAGGGGAGAGTGAAGGTGTGGACATGCTCTGCTTCAAGCATCACCTCTGTAAAATGATCAGATCTATAATCGATTTATTCAACAACATTTTCTTTCATTATTCTGAAGTGTAACACGAAACATGATGCATCAAAGAAGAAGCGCTGACACTTCTGAAACACTAACCATAATAATTTTAGCACAATGTGTTTCAAAGTCGGCCACACTATTACCCACAGCACTTCCTGTGTGTGTGTGTGTGTGTGTGTGTGTGTGTATGTGTGTGTGTGTGTGTGTGTCCAATATGAAAGAGCAGGATGTCATGATTAAGGTATCTGTTCAACAATCTGCTGAGATGTATCATCAGACCACATGTGCAACACACACACACACACACACACACACACACACACACACACACACACACACACACACACACACACACACACACACACACACACACACACACACACACACACACACACACACAC
The DNA here is from genome assembly GCF_947650265.1 of Symphodus melops. Taxonomy (NCBI): domain Eukaryota; kingdom Metazoa; phylum Chordata; class Actinopteri; order Labriformes; family Labridae; genus Symphodus; species Symphodus melops. The sequence continues at coordinate 2,447,009 of NC_136698.1, forward strand.
ACACACACACACACACAATATCTGATTAATCCAACCACTCAAGAGTCCTTATCACAGCTGGGGTTTGCCATGAGGCTCCCAGCTGTGTGAGAGTGTGTGTGTGTGTGTGTGTGTGTGTGTGTGTGTGTGTGTGTGTGTGTGTGTGTGTGTGTGTGTGTGTGTGTGTGTGTGTGTGTGTATGTGTGTTGACCTCACACCTTTGGTTTGTGCGGCTGACTTTAAGCTATGACACTTTTGGTTGAGGTGCTGACAGCTGGAACTATTTTTGGGTGATGAATAAGGTCAGTTCAAGGTCATTTCAACGTGTTCTCACTTCTTATACGAACGTGACAACAAGTGGAAGTTCAACTACATTAAAATAATCCCAGTTTAAATCAAGTACAATGTTTGTGCAGGAAGAGTTAGGACCAAGACGTTCTTCCATTCTAATCAAATAGGTTGAAATATTTACGACATCAAGCAGCGCGTTAGCTTAGCATTACAGCAGGTTAGCTTAGCATTACCGCGGGTTAGATTAGCATTAGGACTGAAAACAGGAGGAAATGTTCTTCTCCGTTGTTTTGTTGTAGTGATGGAGGCAGCCTGATGAGCTTCATGTTGGTGAGTAGACTCCTTAACTTTTAGACTCGCTATGCTGTTTCTGTTTCTTATCACGCTGAGCTAAATAACTAAACAACTTTATCACCTTAAAGTCACCTCCTCGAATCTCTGACAAGATCAACTTCACCAAATGTCCATGTTCTTAACAATGCACCTTTAACAGCTCTAAACACAGAGTGCTTTCAAACTGTAAAATGACTCATCTGTGTCCAAACTTCTTTAAATGTTTGTGTGTTTATTCGTATCCCAGCATGCCTCTGGTTTAACCGCATTTCCTCAAAAAGTTCAAAATAAAAGAAGAGCTTTTTACATCTCTGGAATAATCTGTACTAAGTTTTGTTGAAGTCGCTCACACTGGCTCATGAAGTGCACGCACACAGTGGAAACATCTCAAATAAGCCCGGAGTATAAATAAGCATGTCGATTCAGAGAATGCCCTTTAACTTCCTGCTGCCGTCATGTGACAGATAACCTCTGCCCAGCTGTGTGCACGCTCCTTCATGCTTTAAAAGTTCAACAGCACAAACACTGTGAATGCCTATCATATGGATTAACCTTTAACTGCAGCCCACGTGACTAATATACGACAGGAGGCTTCAGCCTGGGCGTGCTGCACTACCACACTATGACACAGTCGACCACTGGATGAATTCTTCTCTTTTTTTAAACTTCTGCCCCAATAAAAAAAAAAACTTCTCTGAGTCAGCAGCTTACCAGAAATGCAAATCACTGGATAAATATCAGCTGTGACATCGGTGCATGCAACCATATCTGCAGCCGGGCCAATGTTGGTACTGCCGATACTGACGTCTGACCAAATCACAGCTGCATCCAGAAATATGAACACAGTCATCTTTAATCAGATGTCTGAGGCCCACCGTGTGTTTTACATCCGTTATCAGTCACGGAGCAGAGTGGACGTGGGTACAAGACTCGATCTTTAGGCAGCAGAAACTACGTCCAGGGAATGTCACACATTTGGAAAAGAGCGACGGTGACGTCGACGAAAACGCCTTTCGGAAAAGTTAAACGATTTTCAAAAGTAGCGCTCCTGAACGGGGCCGCGCAAAACAAGTGGAGCGCTGGTTCAGAAGACGCCGAGTCGTGCTCGGAGGCCTTCACATACACGTCGATGGTGAGTTTCAGTTCATCCGTGTTGGCTTTATTTCAGTGTGTTACTCAGAGGTTCATTGTTGTCTGCTATCTCTGCTCACAGCAAACACACCAACTCCTCCTCCTCCTGCTTCTGTGGCTGTTTGCATTTTTACTATCTGATACGACGAGCCGCTGCTGCTTCAAGAGTGTGTGTGTGTGTGTGTGTTAGTGCCTCGGTGACACACTTATGAGTAACACTTTATGAACATTAAGAGGGTTTAAATGAACAATGGGCTGACTAGCCTAGAAAAACACAAAGCAGTGTTTGTTTAATAGTGCAGCGGGAGACAATAGTGAGGTCAAACAAGTTCATTAAAGACTGCAGAAATCCCAGTCCTGTTTGAGACTGTTGCCGTCCGTGTGTGTGTGTGTGTGTGTGTGTGTGTGTGTGTGTGTGTGTGTGTGTGTGTGTGTGTGTGTGTTTGGAAATATTGTCCCTCTTTTGGGTGTCGAGTCTCTCGAGTTAAATCTTTTCCACTTCTACGTAACGTAAACACAGATCCAGCTCGGGTTCAATCAGCGTGTTCGCGTCCTTTATTCAGCTCTCTGACTACCTGAAATATTAAGGGCTGTGGTACCCACGGCAACCGGGGGCGGGGGGGGGGGGGGGCATCCAGTACCCCATGTACATGTTACCTAGGTAACCAGGAAGCCTCCATGTAGAGCAGCTAGTGTGTGTGTGTGTGTGTGTGTAATTGAGCAACACAGAGCAGTTTTATGGGGCTCTGAAACTACACTGAACAAATAAACAGCCTGGGAAAACTCCTCTGTTGCTTGAATTAACATTGTTTCCCCTGAATGCGAGCAGGCTGCGGGTGAGACGGGGCGGGAGACGGAGACTGTGGGGGGGGGGGGGGGGGGAGGAGGAAAGAGGGGAGCCGAGGGAGAGGAGAGGAGCGGGGGTGGGGCTGTCCTAGTTACGCTTGTCCCATGTGTATTTTCACATGATATTGAAGGTATGTGCATTCAGGCAGATCCCTGTCCTGCAGTGTTTCCCCAAACGTTCGCTTATCAACCGACGACTGCAGACAAGAGAGAAACTAAGATCCAGCTGCTTGATAAGGCAGCAGGGTAAAACTGCTTTTGTATAACTTGTACACAACATCAACTGCTTAAATCAGCAGGGGGGGCGGTGACCTACAAGAACCCTTGAGACTGTTCCTGGAAGTCGGCGGTTAAAAGACGAATCACAGCGCTGAGGAGGACACAACCCAACGTGTGGTTAATGTTACTGCTGGACTCAGAGGAGACTGAAGGAAACTAGTGAGCTAACACTACGAATAGTTATCAACAACAAACCTCGATAAGAGCTTCATTCTCCTATAACAAGCATGAATTCAACACCAGCTGACTCATTTGATGCTTTTTGATAACACAGCTGAACATCTGCTTTTACATGAAACAAAACAACAAGTTCAGGTCATTTAAGATGCTGAGACATTGTGCTAAAGACTCTCGGCATTAAAAAAAAAAAAAGCCCAGTGTGTTAATTCGGAAAACTAACATCCGATGTCAAGGCTGGCAGAGAATCATGGGAGTGATTCTCGCTGCTAGTTGGGTTCGGGACGGTACTCGTTTATCGGCGTTCCCACCGTCACATGTTGGGAATGGAACCAAAATAAGGGATCTGTACCGTCCTACTACTTTGGTAGCCTTGTGTTGGCGTACCGAGGGTGCCGATCCCACCCTGTTCTTCCTGAACCTTTAACTTGATTAATAGCGGGCTGCTGTGATGTCACATCTGGCTTAAACTCTGTTTCACAAATAAGGGTATGGTTGGCACAAACAAGTGCAGGGTGTACCGTACAGAACTGAACCAACCTGAACCAAAGCAGACTGCTCAGTGTAAACAGGTCTCTACATCAGTCCAATGTAACGCTAGAACAAATATAAATGCATCTACAGGGTTTTTTTTGTTGTTTAGTCCAGTTAGAGTTTTAGTCTCTATTTATCCCAAACTTTATCAAACAGCAGCTGTGCATCACTGAAGCCTCTTCAAGACTTTAAATGACTGTGAGAAACTCTGATAAGAAAGTGTCCACGCTGAAGAATCCTGACCACAGAGACACTCAGCGGGACGTCGCAGAACAAGACGAAGAGACGTCGGCGTTCGGATGACGAGAGCGCAACAATGGACGAGAAGAGGGAATGGTTTATTGTCACTCTGCAAACATTAACACACACACACACACACACACACACACACACACACACACACACACACACACACACACACACACACACACACACACACACACACACACACACACACACACACACACACACACACACACACACACACACACACACACACACACACACACACAGAGGGAACAGAAAAGTACCTGATTCATTCGTGCCTGATTTAGTCTCCACACGTTAACATTGGTAGCTAAGGGAAGTGATGGTGATGCAGAAACAGAAACGTGGAGCTGATCCAACAAACAGAGGACACAGGGTCTCTTTGTCTTTGTTTAAGTTGACACCTCTCGACGACACCATACATAAATGTGCTGCTGGCTGTGAGCGCGCTCTCTCTCTCTCTCCCGGGCAACGGCCTTCTGAAAGTCACCTCGGGGATCGTCGTGGGAGTGAACGCAGCTCGTGCGTTACGTAAATAACCCTCGTCAGGAGCAGGTACAGATAGCATCGGTGCAGCAGACAGCTGATGTGTTCAGTAGGGACATCAGCTGAGGGACGTGTTGCCTGTAGTCAACAGACATTAGCCCGCTAAAGGAGGTCATCTTTGCTAAGTCATGCAGGAGGCGTTGATGATGAACACGTCCGGGCAACAGAGAGCCTCAAAACCCCAAATGACTCGATTCATAAAAACACACAAAAACCTTTACAATTAAAAAGCTGTCGCTCGGATATTTAGCTTCTGCAGCAGTAGTATAGTTTCAGTCGATCTCATAGTACAGGGTTCAACAGGGTGGTTTGGCGTCCATATCAGCTCTACTGAGCGCCCTGGTCCACTGCTTTCAGCACGCTCGGTTCTCTGGTGTGAAATGCGTGCAGCTTTATGGCACCAGTTCAGACAGCAGCCTGCGACTGCGACGTAACATTAGGCTGTGTTTGTTATCTGTGTTTCCTGCAGCTTTACTGGGTGCAGAAAGTCCTCCCATCCCAGTTATGTCTCAGGCTGGCATTCAAAACAATAAAACGGAACGAAGTGCCAACGAAACACCAAGAAGTCGTCTCTTTCATCGCCAGTCTTTAAATTAGCCAGTACACATTCACCACGTGTACACAGTCTGCAAACGGGGGGGGGGGGGGGGGGGGGCCGTAGACGCTAGCAGAGTCACGTTAGCAAAAAATAAAAGTTGCATAATAAGGCTGTCGATCGCTTCTCAGTCCACGTGGTTGTTCGGCTTCTCACATCGTCTTTGGCTGCTTTGCCTCCGTCAACTTTGGGTTGACTCGTAGCAGCGTTTAGCATCAATCAGGAACATAATAGGGGTCGTATTGTTTTCAAACTGATCGTACTGAAAAGTATCTACGCATCAAACTTTCTTGAACAACCTCAGAATAAAAAAAAACACATGTCTTCAGTTCAACAGGATCAACAGTGTGGTAAAAGACTATTTGTTTTGACTCTGTTCTTTTGCACAATATTCAACCAATCTTCTCTGAGTCACTGTTAATAAAAAGCCTCTGACTGTGAAGTCGACAGCACGGTGTGTCTTCATGTTACACAAGCAGGCCTCGGATTGACAGCAGACAGACATCCAGCGCAGGCTTAGTGTAATGACTGGCTTTGAGATCCGGGGAAAATTCAACAGGACAAAAAAATTCCCCACATCTTCCAATTTTCCACATGTCCTGAAGCCTGCATTTTTATCCGCTGGCTAATAAAGAAAGTGACTAATAAACAGTTGACAGACGGGCTGACTCCTGGACGACAGCAGCTGCAGCGGCGGCTCCGACCGAAGCTCTGCGTCTCAACAAGTCGTGACGCGGAGACGTCTGGGACTGTTTGTGTCTCTGCTGATTCACATTTGGACTTCCTGGAAATAAATCGTGATAAATGCTGGGGAGGTTTTCGAGACACAAATCGGCAAGTTAGCCTGCAGGCCGTTTAGTAATCGTGAAGGTAAATAGAGCAGTGTGGTTTCCTGTACAACAAATGTAAACTATGCCACAACGGCAGGCCAAATAATAACCCATGTTGGCCCCTTTAGTCAGACAGGAAACGGGTTTATCCGAGGTCAGCGTAAGGAGTACAGGTGGGATGTTAACTGAGTCCATCCAGAGCTCGAGTGCCAAACAGCTGGCGGGTTGGAATCCAGCTGTGGTCACATCCAGAGGGAGGACGGAGAGTGAGGCAATGAGAGGAAGGACGAGAGGAGAGAAGCCTTCAGGGGGTCGAGGACGAAGGAGAGCAGCTCCTTTCCCAGGATACAATCAGGACTTTCACTGCGTCTCAGTGATTTGCTGCTGGATCAGTCACAGCTTCTCTTTTGTTTTCACAGGCGTCGCCGACCCATTTAGCCAAAAGCGTTCATCAGACAGTTGAAATTCTTGAGCGTTTACACCGCATACGATACTCTCCAGTTTAAATCAGGTCAGTGCAAACGTCAAATAAAAGCACACACTGAGATCAAAATGTTGTTTCTCTTGGACTACGGTGCTACAAAAGGACGATCAAGAATATAGAGGTAGAAAAATGGTGGCGTTATAGTGGCCAAGGTAGCAAAACAGCATACCTAAATAAACCTGTTTTAGGATTGGTCGGTCGGACAGCTGCACTAAAACTTTGATGAAGTGCTGCACTAAGTTTTAAGAGCCTGGACGAACGGAGAGCGTTGAAACCGGACCTTTTTTTTTTCTTTTAAACAAATGAATCATGAATATTCCTTTTGAGCCCATAAAGTACGTTTAGTCATTAAGCCTTCTGCCAAAAATCAGCCCAATTGGATCCATTTTCAGCATCACAGCAGACAAACGCCCTTTCACACAATGCATCCTGAAAACCTCCAGAGGCCGGACGTGTTGTGAAAAGAATCCCGTGGAAGTGACCGTGTTGGTGTTTATTTGCTGAGAGGAGCTGAAGACAGAGGACGTGTAGAGCGAGCAGAAGGACGAGGTCTGGATCCTCCTACGTGGGTCACCTGCTCTGCAAACGGACCTAAACCTGCCTTGGCCTGTTTATCAGTGCTCGGTGTAAAATCAGACTTCTGCACTGTGTGAATGAAACAGTGGAGAAGAGAAGATTGTAAAGCAGCTTCAAAAAAAAAAAAAATCAAAGTGGTCGCCCAGCAGTCCCACGATATTGAAACTTCGATCTTCATCTTCAACTCGCTGACGGGGTCACGTGACCAGCTCAGTGTCACTCACAGAGGAACATTTTTTCCGAGCGGGCTGAAGTCCAGATAACGTCCACCTTCAGATGCAGCTCTGGAGTTTTAGACTTTTTTAGGAGTCGTGTGCTTAAAAAATTAAGCTATTAAAATAAAACTATGATTTACCCGGTTAGTAAAAACAACAAAGTGCTGGTTTTAAGGTTTCTCTCATCCTGTGATGACTGATTTAGATAAACGTATTGTACATCATGTGTACAATTTTATACTAGTTTTATACTAGTTTGTTTTTTTGACTGGAGTCATTTGGGTTTTCTGACCATATTTGTATGTTTGGTCTGTTTAAACAGTGTGAATGTATTCGACTCTGACTGACTGACAGGCTTTCATTCATTCTGATGTATCCTCTTACTGCAGTCAACGTCTCCACTGGGATCATTAAAGTTGTATCTAATCCATTATATCTATAAACTCCTGTTGTCTCTGTGTCCATCTGCCTTCATATTAAAACACCTCCCCCCTCCTCTTATTAAACATCCCCTCCCCTCCCCTCCTCTCTCTCTCTCTCTCTCCTCCCCTGGTCTCTTAAACGAGTGTGTTAGCACAATTTTATTAATTAAGCACAACATCCCGTCCTCCTTCGCGCTCAGGACACAAACTAAACAACGACTGCTTCAGCCATCGTTGTCACTCATCCATGGGAGCATGTCCCCCCCTCCCCCTCCCCCCCTCCCCCCCCCACCATGTACACACAGCGTGTTGAAAAGCTTGGCTGGACTGGATGCAACAGCTTGTCGTGTCCAGGCCGGTGCCCTCAGCTCCAACATGACTTCATCCAAACCCGCTGTGGTCTGCTGAGACACAGACTGCAGGAAGCCTCCGACCTGCAACACTCAACGAAACAACAGAAGGAAGACTCTGTCCATATTTATTGTTTTTAAGAACACACTGCATCTATTTCTGAAACCTCTACCTTATGCATGTATAAACAATCCGCCTACATCACTATGTATTATTTATGGTCATCCTGTGCACTCTCTCTCTCACGGCACTATTACCATCTTACATACTTGTGTCAGTACAAAGAGCGCCTCGTTAACTACGGAGTAAAGTTCCTTTGCAACCATCACACATCAATAACTGCTTCAAAAGCTGCTCTGCAGGTTGCATCACGGAAGGATCAGCTTTATAGATTTATTCATCTCCAACATGACGCACCCTCAAATCGGACCGGCGACCCGGCAGTACACCTTGAAGGATGGGAGCTCATCCAAAGCGATGACAGAAAAACGGGGAGTAAACAGTCCACAGATTTGGGGGGGAATGGAAAACCGAGACGCTCCTCAAAAAGAGCGTGTGGGACAATGTGCAGGCAGGATTTCTATCCCTCGTCCTTCCTGTTGTCCTCATCTCCTCGCCGCTGAGGTGGAGGTCGGAGGCTGAGGGACGATAAGGTCTGATAGTGAAGGCAGTGTTTTTATAGGACATTTGTTATCTGTCACCTCTGCAGCCAGTTTGTGTTCAGCCAGTGAAATAACAGCGACAAGGCTCAGCTGCAAGGAGCAATATTTCCCCAATGTTTGTCTACTTTTCAGTTGCCATAAAAATCCCTGCACATGTAAAGATGAGAAGCTCGACAGTGAACAGACAACCCTCAGACCTTTGTCTCCTGTAGTCTGATATCTATAAATATCAGAGGAGTTCATCTCGCACTCCAACAAAAGTTCCCTGAGGACACGTGAGGGAAGACGTAGGCTGTTTTCAAATCCACACGTCGTACAAAGAAGGGCGAAGCAAACAGGAGCTCAGTGCTCTGACGCTCACACTTCACAGTCACTCTGAAGTGCTCCGTCTCTTCAACAGCTGAGCGAGCTCAACGTGAAGTCAAGAGTCCAGCCGGCCGCTCAGCTCCTCCTCTGCATCCTTTATCCTCTCATCTTTGTCTTTCAGGTCGACTGGTCGAACGTTCACACTCGGCTGCTCCGCTCTGCTGGCCTCCGGCTCACCTCCACACACACACACACACACACACTAACACACACACACACACACACACACACCACAGCACAGCATGGTAGCATCCTGGCAGCTCGCCGCACACACACAACGCACACAGAGCTTCGATTCAGACCAACACTTCCTACTCAATGTGTGTGTGTGTGTGTGTGTGTGTGTGTGTGTGTGTGTGTGTGTGTGTGTGTGTGTGTGTGTGTGTGTGTGTGTGTCGGAGGGCTGGAAGCCAGAGCGGTAATAGGATGTTCCTCGCTCGCTTTGTCGTGTCTCAAAGAGCTGGATCGGAGGCAAAACGCCGGGCGACAGCGAAGGCGCCAAACTAAACTGAAAGTGCTGAAAGAGCGTGACGTGTGAGAGGCTTCTTACTCAGACAATGACTTTTAAATTAAAACAAATAAAAATGTTAAAACCATGTTTAAACCAAATACAGAGTACAGCACTGTAGGTGCTAAAGAAACACAGATCCAACAGGGACTATGCAGCGTTACATGTGAAATATGTTCACACTTATTTAACATTTAAATGTGTTTTTTTTAATATCTAATGAGAATAAAAACATCACAAAAGTTTTTTATATTCTGAACAAATGAACAGACATTTTGAAGATTTGAAAAAAAAGCTGCAACCTGGTCCGGTTAAACGTCCATAAAGAATGATAAAACATATTGTGTTATCTTACACTGACGTTATTCAAGGAAACTTAAAGATAATAAATATTCACCTCCTGATGGGAAACGTTATCCACGCAGCTCCGACACACTTAAGCCTCTTAAAAACAACAATAAGAGACAATAACCTCGTGGTCATATTGACGAGCTCGACCCCCCCGCACACATTCACGCTGTGTGAGGTGAAATTAGGCAGACAATGAGTGACGCGTATTACATGTTTGGTATTAAAACAAGTCGGTCATGTGGAAGACACAACAGGCAATCGACTGTTTTAAATCACATCACACGGACGATCATCCATAATCTGACATCAGCCAGCCAATCATGTGTAATCTGACGGTCCACATTAATCTCCTGAGTGAGTGTGTGTGTGTGGGGGGGGGGGGGGGGGGGGGGGGGGGGGGGGGGGGGGGGGGATTACGACGTCCTTTAGCTCCGCTCCTCTCTGACCAAGAAGATGATTCATGAATGAAACATCTCTGATCAGACTTTATTTATTTCCAATGTGTAATCTTTTGATTGGCTCCTCATGTTCGTGTCACTTTACTTCTGCACATTCAAAACACTGACTTTGAATTCCATCTTTTTTCAAAGTCATTTTTCTTTCCTATGTCACAGAGGTTTCGAGAAATTACAGGTTATACAGAATTTTAGATGTTTAGAAAACGTGAAAAAAAAACCCAATACTGAATTTTGCAGATTCTGATAATTTTATTTTGCTTTTCTGCACACTGAGCTCCAAATGCAAACATGAATGTTTGGATTAGTAATGTTGCTAATGCAATACATGCTTCATAAATTAAAATGTCAGATTAACTGGAAATCATATGATCACAAAACACAGCATACACGTGTTTTTATTCATAAAACTGAATCAAATATTGTCAGATTTAGAGAAGATGAAGCGTAATCTTTTACATTTCTGATTTTAAAACCTTTTTTTTTTTTACAAATTTAAAAACAGACAAACTCAATTTCATGTCTGATCCTACAACGGTTGACTTGCCAACATTTACAAAAACACAAAGTGGAAACAAACACTCAGCAGACTAAATCAAACGTTATAAATATGGACGACACACAGAGAGGCGCTGCTTGGGACCCCCGAGCAAGAAGGCGTTCTGGGTTACAAAGCAAAAAGAGGAATTATGGGTCTAAAAGGAGAGGAAGAAAAAGAGGAAGAAGAGCATACGCGTGGGGACATAACGGCGGTGAACACTGGTTGGAGAGCGCAATTTGTTTTTGCCTCGGGCCTCAACAGACTCTCCACTGATTACACGTGTGGAGGGGGGAAACACTGAAATCTGGACAAATCACATCCTCCGTGTAGATGCACTAAATGTGTTTCAATCACAGAGGAGCACAGCTGGGTATCTCTTTGTCTGCAGCCGCAAGGTTAAGTTAAAAAAAACAACAACTTATATTTAAACGGCAGGTAATAAACCACTGAGGTCAGTTAGAGGAGCAACACACACACACACACACACACACACACACACATTATAAAACACACCCACCAGAGGATGCTGCTGGTTTCCTCTCTGGTTACAGCAGCCTACCGGCCTGGCCAACACCCCAACAAAAAAAAAAAAATCAAAGGTTGTATGCTCACCACAATGTCAGCAAATACTTAAAACAACAAGCCCATGCATCGAAAACAACTAAACAAGCCTCTTAATTTAATACAACAGGAAGTATCTATCTCATGTTGATCACAGCAGCACCAGGAGCTGGAGAAAAGAAAACTATGCTGTATATATACTTATCTTATAGTGGATATTATGATGTGCATCAGGCTAATTGTTGAGTTTTAAAGAGGAAAACTGCAGCAAACATTAAGAGGTGTTTTAAGAGCTAAGAGTCCAACCAACCAATCACAGGGCAGGAAAGACAAACCACTGTGAAAGACACTTTGATTAAATTATTGTTAATGATGCTTGATTTTAAGAGCAGCAAGGATCTCTCTCTCTCTCTCACACACACACACACACACACACACACACACACACACACACACACACACACACACACACACACACACACACACACACACACACACACACACACACACACACACACACACACACACACACACACACCCTGTTACCGGGAGTCCCTGCCAGCCTCTCATTGAACAGGGTGTGACACACACACAAAAAACGTCAACATACTACTTTATGACTTGCCAGTGACTTAACTGAAAAGACCATTTGAGTGTTTTAAGTTTAAACCGGCCCTCCCCTCTAACTAACCCGCCCCGGGTTTCCCCCCCCTCTCTGCCCCGTGCTGTCTGCCTTTTGTTCCGCCGCTGTCACCGGTGCACCGCGGATTAGCTTTTTAGCATTAGCTTGTTAGCACTCGGCGGCTAACAGCAACACAAAGCTAGAAAGGTAACACGGCACCTTTCTCCCTCTGCAACAAAAAAAGTCAACTCCCCCCACAACCAACACAAACAATAGAGCCAGTTTCAAGCAGTTTAAAGATGATCAAAACATACCCAGAGCTCCGTTCCCCAACTCATTGCGGATTCCCCCTGTTGACTTATCCCCGTAATTGACGCAGTTTTCCCGGATCAGATTCTCCCAAACTGCCGCTGAGACTCCCGGTGCTCACTGACTGACTGAGTGTCTGCCCGACAAACACACCCCCGTCCTCCTCTTTCTCCTCCTCCTTCTCTTTCTCCTCCTCCTCTTTCTCCTCCTCCTCCTGATCCGCCTGAATCAACAGGGCCGGTCCAACCTGGGGCCCCTGTCTGGGATTTAATTCACTAGAAGTTGGGTGGTATTGTTTATTTAATTACTCGTTTTATTAATTTACAATAGATGTTAGGTAACACCTCAGAGACAGGTAGAGGACCTGGGTGGGCAGGAGCCATGTTTTTCTTTCTTTTGTTTGCTTTCCTTTAAAAAACAATAAACACACCATACATTTCTCTTACTTTAAAATGTGTAAAGCTCAAAATAAACATTATGTGAGACAATAATAAATGAAACATTTAGTGGGGTAAGCATTATTTATTTATTTACCTTGGGACTGGTGTGTAAACTGTCCAGTAATGAGAAAAAATATTAAAATTGCCAAAAAGAAAGAAAAAAAAGGGAGAGAGGATTTTAATGTGAGCGTCTACTCACGGAAAGTTTTTAAATGTCTTAAAAAAAATAAAAAGATTTTAATTAATCTGGGATTATTATCATGAACTACATTAAGAGGCAGAGCTGTGACTACATGATGCAAACAAACCACACATTCAATTTGCATTTTGACACGCTTGGACATTTTACACTGTTTACATTATTCTATATTTTGGACATTCAAATATTCTTTTTTATTTTATTTTTTACATTACATTCTACCATACTGTATACATGTGCATTACAAGTTTGAGTCTTTATTGTCATTGCATAGCTTTGTGGAACAGTCTTTACATTTTACTGCACATCTGTATGAGTATGTGACAAATAAAATCTTAAATCTAGACTTTTACCTGCTGCGCATTGATTGTTTACCTGTAAATGCTCTTATTATTGAATTAACAGTTCCATCTAGCGGCCAGGATTTGTTACTACAGCTTAGATAGATTCGATAGTTTTACTCAGTAATGATCTCAGCTATTGATCTCACCAGATAATTTGAGAATGAGCAAATTATTATTGGGCTCTGAAAAATGAACAGACAGGCTGAACGAGACATTTTTAGTTGGCCAACTTGAATCAGCCAATAAACTAACTAAAACCCTACTGCCTCAGTAACTTCACTATAGAATTCCACACATAAAAATACATGCAAATCCTAACATTGAAAAGTGAAGCGATTCATCCCTTTTCAGCGTTGTTCCTATTTGTCGTTAACATCATTTGCTGATCAGTTTAGCTTAAAAAAAAAGATAAGATACTGACGGTGGGAAGTTAAATCTACGAGGATGCACGTTGTTGTTATTTTTGTAAAGAAAAGTAACAAAAACGTGAAATATTTCCTTTCTGAATGATTAGTCACATGTAAATACTCAAATTAAGTACAGAAAAAAACAGAAAAACACTTAAAAGGGTAATTCCTCTCCAGGTTGCACTTCACCTCCCGCTCTGTAGGTGGCGATAGTGTGTAACACGTGACTCTCACACCGCTAACAGAAGAAGAATGTCGCCGCTGCTGCAGAGTAGCTGTTAGTGTAGAAAGGTGTTAAAGGTGATTATTTGACACATTCACAACTTGTTACATTAGTGAGTCATAAACCGGGAACAGACAGACATGTACCGACACATGGCGAGGTAAGGTCATAATAATAATAATATTATAATAAATAAATACAGACACTTGAAGTGCACTCAGATGTCTTTACGACCTTTGACACACATTTTCTTTACATACACAAACTCTAAAGTGAACAATTTGTCTTTTCTTTTAGAAAATGTCCACACGTGTTTGTAATATCCTCCTGTCGTTTGTTCAGATTTACGAGAAGAAATAATATGAACAACACGTAAACTTCACAGCTCTACAGACAGTACGATGTTATTAAAGGAGAATATCACAAGTTAGTTGGTGTTTACCCACAGAAGCTTTTTTTTAAAACATATGTTGCTTGTTAGAATAGTCTGTTTTCAATAAATCACTCAGAATGACACCGTAACGTTTTATTCTTTAATTAGTTTATTGTTTTAGTTTGAAAGGGACATGAATGACACAGCTGTTCTATCTGTGGGATCTATTGTTATAAAAAACACATGATACAGTACTATTAAAATCAATTAACAACAAGACATTACAAATCATAGATCACAAAGAAACGACTTATTACAAAAACTGCATTAAATTCTTCTTCTTCTTCTTCTTCTTCTTCTTCTTCTTCTTCTTCTTCCGCTCCTCTCTCCATGTCCCTCAAAGGATCGTGTGCAGCGGAGGAAGAGTGTGTCCCGTCTCTGTGCCTGCGTTTACCGCGTCGTCATCATCATGGAAGACGAGAAGCACGACAGAGGAGAGACACTACAGGTGACCACGTCAGACTTTCTCCCACAACATTTTGATCTTACTCACACTCTGAGTTTGGTGTATTCACGTGCTGTTTGCATCCTGTGGTTGCAGTCTCTCTGATCTCCGTTGTCAGTGTCCTGTCCGCTGTCTGAGCTCTGCAGCCCGTAAGAGGAGATCTTTGCGTAGTGCCTTCCCGGTGCTGGAGCAGCCTCTCCAGCCCATCCAACGACACGTGTATGAAGCCAACCTCCGAAACAGCAACGCCTGCCACAAGAAGTTCGTCTTTGCTCTCATTGGCTGCCATATACTCCCTCTCTGATCAACTCAAAAATGACCGGATTTTGTATGACCTAAACTTTGTTGTCTGTCGTGTCTCGCCGTGTGAAAGGTACGTGGAGTTGAGTGAAAAGGTCAGAAAAGGTGGAGGGGAAAACGCCACAGCCAGACACACCCAGAGAAACAAGAAGCTGCTGGTCAGGGATCGCCTGAGACTCCTGCTGGATGACGACCACTTCCTGGAGCTGTCAGCGTTCGCTGGCCTGGGTCTGCCGTACGGCGACATCCCTTCAGCCGGCTGCCTGACTGGTCAGAAACCACGAGCTGCATCTGTACCTTTGGTGATAACTAACGGCTGTGATACGTGATGAGTTTAATGCAGCTCCGTTTCCTCGAGTGAGCTTTGTTTTCCCACTTTATGAAACTGCAGGAAGGAAATAAACGCACACGTGTTTTCTCTGTGTGTGTTGGTTCTCGTCTCTGTGCAGGCATTGGCAGGATCAACGGACTCTGGTGTGTGTTCATCGCCAACGATGCCACGGTGAAGGGCGGCACGGCTTATCCAATCACAGTGAAGAAGCAGCTACGAGCGCAGGAAGTGGCGATTCAAAATCGCCTGCCCTGTGTTTACCTGGTGGACTCTGGTGGAGCTTTTCTTCCTCTGCAGGTTGACATTCAAACACGCTTCTTCTTTTGTTTATGTGAAGCGTCGAAGCTGCTCTGACTCACTGTCACCTTTTGAAAACGCTAAATCTCAAATCTTACCTTAAAGTCAACTCGTCAAATTTCTAGATAAAAGTTTCACGTCGTGCTGAATCAAAGCTACATTCACAAGTTCAGATAAACCTTTTGTTTCTATAAACATATAGAGGTCTAAATATGCTCATAATGAGTAATGGGGGGGGGGGGGTTACTCAGGGTAATTGAATATTTATGACTGGAAATGATAAAAATACTCTCAGTGAGATTTGAGTCTTTGTAGAAAGTTCTTTGGCTACGTTTTAATGTTAGCGTCATGTCGGGAGGTTTGAATGTGAGTTGTTTTAATCTCTGACTCTCTTTGTCTGTGTTTGTACAAATATGCAGTCAGAGATCTTTCCGGATAAGAACCAGGGAGGACGGACGTTTTATAATGAAGCCATCATGTCCGCCATGAAGATCCCGCAGGTAAAGAAATCAAGAGCAGTAGGGTCTTTTTTTAATTTGAAAACAAGGCAGGTGTGAAAAGTAGATGAAGTCATTTAAAGAAGTACAAAAACAGAGGACAGAGCTGACTTGGCAATATCAATGGATTGTTCATGTTATCCAAAGCTGCAGTGTAACACTTTTCCGCCGTGCATTTTATCTTGGTAAGCTCAAAGACAAACTTTATTCTCAGTTTGAGTGGCATCCATTGTTCGTGTCATTAAGTCAGTGTTAAACGTGAGAAAAGAGAGAGAGAACATCTGTAACAGCTGCACAGAGAGAGAAGGCTAAACACTTCATGTCCTTCAGTCCCTCGACTTGACTTTCTATCTGTACCTGACGGCGTGAGGACGCTTTGACCCCTCCTTCTTTCTAATGTTGAAGGTTTCAGTGGTGTGTGGCTCGTGCACGGCGGGTGGCGCTTACATCCCCACCATGGCAGAAGAGGCGGTGATGGTGCACCGGATAGGGACCATTTTTCTAGGCGGACCGCCTCTTGTGAAGGCCGCCACGGGAGAGGAAGTGACACCAGAAGACCTGGGTGGAGCCAAGCTTCACGCCGAGTGAGTCAATTTAACGAGAAAAAAAACAACAACCAAAAAAAAGCACCAAATACTCTGATGTGAACTAACATGATCACGTCCGTCTCGTGGTGTCAGAGTGAGCGGCTGCGTGGACCATTTCGCCTGGGAAGAGAAGGAGGCGTACGACACCACCAGAAACATCATCTCTACACTCAACTTCCAGCTTCCCGACGAGGACGAGGATGAGGAGACGACGAAGAGGAGGAGAGCAGAGGAGGAGCCTCTGTACAGCTCAGACGAGCTCCCGGGCCTCGCTCCGAGAACTTACAACTACAGTCTGGATGCTAAAATGGTGCAGTGTGCAAAACCACAAATGAAGCTTTTCACTGTCTGTGTGTAGCAGCTCTGAGAGTTGTTTAATATGTCGTCATGCTCAGACACACTCCTAGAAACACTTTAATGACTCTTTGCCCTCTTGGTGTGTACTGAATGTTTTAGTTTGATGCCCTGAAAGCAGCTCAGAAGTGATCCTGACCTGTGCGCTCTGTCGATGAGTTTCTTCATGTGTCTCTCTCGTTAAATCCACAATCTGTGTGTTCAGGTAGTCAGTCGGCTGACGGACGGGAGTCGCTTCCAGGAGTTCAAAGCTCGCTACGGGACCACGCTGATCACCGGCTTTGGAAAGATACACGGGTAACACACACTCACTCATTACAGGTGGGCTGACTGAATCATCGATACAGTTTGTATTGCACGATGCGTTTCTAACAGGTAGGGTTAGTTAATCCTGGATACATTAGCTCGTCAGTAAGCATGGTCCCTTCCTCAGGATTAACAAACTGCCCTGATTGGTTGTTAATCAGACCAGTGCTCATCGACAAGAGGCCCAAAATTAAGCAGTGATAGATTCCCTCCACCAGTAACAAACAGCTTCATGAGGTTTGACCTTTAATTCTCCACCTCACTGATCTGATCCCAGTGTCCTCTCAGCATTGTTTGTGTTCCCCACACTCAGAGGAACATGTGTCTGAGCTCGTGTTGTAGCACCCCATATTTGACTTGGTCTCTGGACCACTTTCTGAAGGTCTCGTCTCAGAATTGAAAGTGTCTTAACTCGTCCTTCAGACTGGACAAACTCCAGATTTTAAAATCAAGACGAGCACCGATCGGCTTTTTTCCCATCATTTCTGTGATTAGAAGAAAACCGTCTCTTTATGAAAGAACGGCTGCAGCCTTCCTTGTGTTCCAGTCGAAGTGAGTGACTCGCCCCCTGCACACGACTTGAGGAATTTACCGTGATATTTATAGTCGTGGTCTCGTCGAGTCAGCTTGAATGTCTCAGTCTCGGAGCGCTCAGGTCTCGGGTCTGTCTTGGTCTTGGTTCATGTGGTCTTGACTACAACACTGAGCGGCACAGCTCCAGCTTTCATTGGTGCATTTTTCTGTTTAAATTCGACTTTTTTTTTTTTTTTAGTCACCTGGTGGGAATCGTAGCCAACAACGGCGAGCTGTCGAACGAGGCCGCGCTGAAAGGGAGCCACTTTGTGCAGCTGTGTGACCAGAGAGACGTCCCGCTCCTCTTCCTCCAGAACACGGCGCCCGCAGCAGCTCTGACGCTCTCCACAGCGCAGGTGAACACGTCAGCTCGGACATGTTTCACAGTGCGTCTCATCTTTAAACCGCCAAAGAGTGCGGCCGCTGATCTCCGATTCGTGATTCCTGTGGAGTCGAGTCAACACAGAACGTAGAAAAGAGCTGAACGAAGAGAGGAAAAGAAGGAATGATGTGAGAATAAAGAAAAACAGGACTTTTAAATGTTTTATTTGTGTTTGTGTTTGTGTGGCAGGCAGAAACAAACACTAACCGTCTGAAGGCTCAGGGTTCGATGATGTCAGCAGTGGCGTGTGCCTCCGTCCCCAAAATCACTGTTGTGATTGGTGGTTGTCACGGTGCTGACAGCTACGCCATGGTGAGAGCCTGAAGTGGAGTTTTAAATAGAAGTTTGAAATGTTCTCGCAGGAGAACAGACGTCAAAGAACAATCTTTTTAACTCTTTTTTTTTTTTGGTTTCTAGTGCGGACGAGCCTTTGATCCTAACTTCCTGTTCCTGTGGCCAAACGCCAGAGTGTCGCTGGTGGCTCCTGGTCACGCCGACTCTCTGCTCTCCTCTGACAGTGAGAAGCAGGAGGAGCAGAAGAAACAGGAGGACAAGCTAAATCAGAGATTAGAAGAGGAGAGCTCGGCCTTCTTCTCCTCCGGCAGGCTCTGGGACGATGGAGTCATTCTGCCTCAGGACACCAGGATGGTAAAAATCACAACATTTAATCAGAGAATGATGCATTCAAAGCCCCTTGCTCTTTCTGTGTTTTAAGACAAATCAGGTGGACAGCTACATCTCCACTCCTGTGTCGTGTTTGTGTGTGCAGGTTCTCAGAGACTGTCTGGACATCATCAAACAGAAGCAGTATCAGCTCTCCACAGAGAAACTCCAGTCGACTGTGCTGCGTATATAGAGAATCATCACCACAGCTGGACAAAACAAACCTCTGTATGTCTCTTAATTGAGCAATATGTAAGATATCTACTAAATGAAGTGATGACGCTCTCTCTCTCTGTGATCATGAAGGAAACCTGCTGTGTTGAAGCTTCTCTGACAACAATGCAGCAGCCAGTATGTCCTCCTTCTAACTTTAGATTCTGCTCCTGAATGCTCTGGATTTGATTGGACCAGAGAAGGTAGGCGGGGCTTTGAAGGCCGTTTTGGACGCCCCTGGGTTTGTCAGATGTGAGAGCAGTTATCAGGTCAACAGGTGTTGCAGCGATGGAAGCGGGCAGTGGAACTGCTTCAGATAGAAGTGATTGTACCCGAGCTAAAAAGCCTCTGCATGTTTCTAATAAGCTCCAGCAGCAGAAAGCTGCTCAAACTAGGATCAATGTTGGAGATGCTTTTGAAACATGGGGAGAGGTTAGAACGCAGAAAGATTTACAGACCCATGCTGAGCTGGCTAAACACTGAAGCTACAGTGTCCACCACATGCAGAGCTGGCTAAACACTGAAGCTACAGTGTCCACCACATGCAGAGCTGGCTAAACACTGAAGCTACAGTGTCCACCACATGCAGAGCTGGCTAAACACTGAAGCTACAGTGTCCACCACATGCAGAGCTGGCTAAACACTGAAGCTACAGTGTCCACCACATGGCGACCTGCCAAGAGGGTTTACACAAAACCCCGTCCTGCACTGACTAGTGACGGTGTCTCCTCCTCTGAACTCTGTGATGAAACTTAAACACATAAAGGACTTCAGTCACTTCCTGTTTTACCCACCTGTGAATTCGACCACAGCTGCTCTTTTAGTTTAGCAGCTTTGGGGTCGAATAGATCTGAACATTTTTAGATTAAAGTGTAGGTACTTTTCAAAACTATCAATCATTAAAGAAACTTCCGATTGTGTCATTTTAGAGCAGGTGGTATCAAGAAAGGACGAAGGAAGAAACTTTAGTCTGTGACGTGGTGAGAAATCAAAACACTGCAAACAAATGATTAAAACCCTGAAAAGTGGACTTTGTACTTCTGTTTAGAAACACTTTAAGATTTTTTCTGAGGGTAATTTAAAGTTCTTTATAAAATGAGTCTGATCAGGTGAATAAAGGAAGATGGCCTCATGGGTTCTTTAAGTTCAGGAGAGATTCAGCTTCTTTGTTTTTACAGACCATGTGACCAGAGCTTCAACATTTAGCACTGATTGTCGTGTCCTGTAATTTAACTGCTGTAATGTATTTTTACTGATTTGTATAAAAGATGACTAAAATAGTGTAAATACATTTTAAATGGCTGAAGCATGTGTGCGGTTGGTTATTTTCTTGATGGATAAAATTATGAAGTGCAATTAAAATATTTTCCACAAAAAAAATAAAAAATACATTTGTTTTGTTTTTTTGTGTGAGGATGAAGTTTGACCAAAAATACATGTATGCACTGTTTATGTGATGACATATATAGATTTATCATGCATGTACATGGAGGGAGCTGCCACTCAACCTCTTATTACTGAGCTTTTAAAAGTCTGTAGATTTGTAACTTAAAGGAACAACATGTTGATGTTTCTGTGAAGATATTTTGGTCTTTCTTCGTGGGAGTGGGGAGGAGCGACATGCAGCAAAGGGCTAAGGTTGGATTTGAACCTGCCGTCACTGCACTGACGTCTACTGGTCCCATACATGGAGCCATCAACCGGCCCCATGTGCCACTTTTTGACTGCTATAAGCTCATGTTTTGTTTGCAGTAAAATATTTATTTGCAAAGACAATGGAAGTCAGATAAATCTGGAGAAGAGTCAAATCAACTTAAGATAAGATATAACTTTATTGATCCCCAATGGGGAAATTCGGGCGTTGCAGCAGCAGCAGTACAGAATCAAAAAAAAGTCAAAAACCGAATAAAATAGTAGAAGGGGATATATACAGAGGGCTGTGATGGGGTGAACTCAACAGGACAATGAAAGCACAAAAGCACATTACAATATCTCTGACTTCAAATCAAATTTAAAAGTGACAAATAATTGAAGGTAGTTCTACTGACCAGTCTGTTTCTGACTGGGCGGGATCTACCTGGCCGTTGACCTATGGAGGGGTAGCATGAAGTTTGCATATTAACTTGGCACATTTACCCTTTCTTTCCCCATGAATGATCTGCACTGGTAGGTAACAACACATCCATCTTCTGTTTGAGTGTCTGTATAGAAGATGTGGTCAATGTGACTTTGTCGTCCCAAAGTCACATTTCAAGTGCTCGTCAGCGCTTTCAAAGTAGGACAGTGTGTAAGCGTTAGCGTGCAAATCTTTGTGGACTCATTTCCTAAGAACCTTTTTTATTAAAAGATAAATGTGCACAGTATTTATTTACAACAAAGAGAGCTGAGCAGCCACAATAGTTGAGTTTAGATTAAGTCCCTCCTCTGATAAGGTAAAGTAGTCCATGCCACCCCTCTGGGCACGCCCCTGCTTATAATGTTCAGCGCTTAAAGCTGTAATTTAATTTATTATCAGAAATATTAATAAGCTCCAAGGCAGTCTCAGGATCTGTGCTTGGCTTCATGTCTCTTTCAGAGTTTCTCCTCGTGTCTTTCACGCGTCTGTCAGGAAGTCTGAGGAAGTGTGTCAAAGAGGCGGAGGTGAAAAGAAGCGAGTCGAGCCAGGACTTCCTCCAGTGTGTCAGGAGGAACGTGGAAGCAGAACCTGAGAGAAAACACACGAAGCAGTCACTCTTTGGAGGGATTTAAAGACATACCTGTATCGACGTTTAAACCCTCTCGTGTCTCACCTCAGATGGTGTTTGGTTGTAGATTCACCATTCTGACATCCGGCTCCTAATAACACGCCTTCTTCTTTCAGCAACTTCTGACAGTACAGAATGTCAGCCTCGACCTCTGATATCTAAAAACATAGACGTAAATGTTTACAGTGTGTGGCTGAAAGGTATTATAGTGGACTAAAGGACTAAAGACTGGAAGCTCTTGACCTGCATCATGTTTTCATGAATCCGTCGGATTACATTCAGTATTGATATGAAGCCAGATGTTCTCATTAAAGCGTCTGCTATATTGTTGTTTTGACCCCTCGGCCCCTCCTCCAGTCTGACGGGGGGGTGATGTGTGCTCTATAGGTTAGGTTGAAGACCAGTTTTACTGCTGCGTTTTGACAGCTTAATCAGAGTGACAGATTGGGAGAATGTGTGTGATAAGAATCTGTGAGTATGAACGAGTGCGGCACGAGTCGTCAGCCTGAACCAGCTTGCAGCTGTCGCTCCGTTTACTGCAGAGTCTGATGATGATTTCAAATTGTGTTTGGAAATGTTCTTGATGTACGTTCCCACCTCTGCCTGCTTTAGAATCTCAGCCGGTAAATGCAGGCGGGGGTAAAGGTAGATCCCCCCCATCGTTGGTTCACAGCCGATCCCAGGTAGATCGTTCAGGAACTCCTGAGCCCGCCGAGCATTCTGGGACAAAGCGGTCTGAGCGAGAAGAATCTCCTTTGAAGAGGAAAATACATTTTAGTGAGTAGGAATGTAAACTAAGCTTGTATAGGGAAACATGCACACAGAGGCTCTACAGATGTGTCACCTGTGTGTATGTGTCATATGAAGGGTCTCCAGGTGCCGGTGGGTTGACCATGACATGCAGAGCGAGCTGTCCCGTGACCGGAGCGCAGACGTCAGTGCACAGACACGTGTTGACAAAGTGCTTCACCTCCGGGTCAATGTTGACCAGCTCCATGTATGCTGTCCTCAGACCGCACCTGGGACACACACAACTTTGTTTTTGTTTGTACACCATAAAAAAAATAAAAATCACTGCATTTGTTTCAATGTGTGTGTGTGTGTGGGGGGGGGGGGGGGGGGGGGGGACTCACTCTCCCATGGTGCCGTTGGACAGGGAGTTAAATGAGATCAACTCCACCTTCTCGGAGAACTCTTGGCCCATCTCAAACAGAACTTCCTTGTAGGAAATGAACTCTGTGCCCGCAGCGAACACACAGTCCTGGAACACCTGAAGCACAAGGGAAAGACATCCACGCATGAACCCACCGCTGCCATCCACAGAAAGTAAATATTACCATGTTGTGACTTGAAAAGTGAATTGTTCTAATGAGATGTTTGCCTTTTTTAAATCGGGATATTTTCACTTTATTATTTATATTTATGTTATAACTTGAAATGCTTCTTCTGGAAACATGATTTTTCCTCACTGGGACTCCTGAAAACTGTCAGGACCGTGTGTCCTTGCTCTTCCACACCTTCCCTGCTTAGAAACTTTCTGGGAGACCAGGAGCCAAATTATTCCCCCCGGCTTTATCCGTACTTAGTCCTGCCAGCTCCCTATATTTTCTGCAAGAGGTCGGGTTGAGCTGTGAACACAGCAGGAAATATTCTGAAAATTCCCCATAAACTGGCAGGCGCTGTTGCTGGAGTGCATGTCACACCTTTGTACAATTACTCTGATAGTAATTACATAAAAGGAAAAAAACCTGCCTCTGCATCCACTATTTTGGATTTCTGCTGCATGTTTCTCTGTCGAGTCTGTCTTCCTGAAACCCTCCCTGTCCGACAGAGAGAACTTCAAACTTCCAGAATAAGAAACTCTGGATTAATTCAGTGACAGACTTTCAGAAAAGTTGGAGACATTTTCAGCAAATATCTGTTAAAAAAAAAACCTTTTTTTTTTTTACCTCATCAACCAACAACAGGAGTCTCTCCGCTGCTGCAAACTGGATCACTTCTTGAATTGACCTTCTGTCCTGCACATGACCTGTGACCACAAACAGCAGCAAACAAAATGCAATGACAACAAGTCCATTTAAAGAGGGCGTGTTAATGTGGTTTTTATTTGTTGGTTACCTGTGGGGTTTCCTGGGTTGCTGATGTAAATAGCTCTGGGGTTACAGCGCCCCCGAGCAGCCTGCAAAGCTCGGTGGAGCTGGTTGAGATCGACAGCCCAGCCTTGGTCCTCCATCAGCTCGTACGGCTCCAGCGTCACCCCGGCCTCATCCAGCAGGGCGGGCATGGTGTGAGGACAGGGCAACGGGGTCAACACACCTGTCTGAGTCTCCCCCTCCACTGAGGAGATCAGTTTCAAGATCACCTTCAATTAAAAGATCCAAATATCATACCTATCCTTAAGTCCCTGACACTTTACAACATTAACAGTCTACAAAGATGGACAACACATCACGTCACTCAAAATGAAGCCAAAACATTCAACGTTTTAAAGGACGAGAAAAGACAGTTTTGTTTTTTTAAGTACTATTGTTTTATAAATTTACAATCTAGACTAAGCCTTTTTTTATTTCATTAAATTACATGTTCTTTTGTGTTTAAGAGTAATTTTTTGGAGCTTTTTTACATGGAAAAGAGGAGAGAGAGAGAGTGTGTAAAGAACAACATGCAAAGATTTGAACGCAGGCCGTGCGGTATTATGGGATATTTTTTACTTGAGTTTAGACGCACTTGGTAGCTGAAGATATGAATGTTTGCAGTCATGTTGTTATTAAGACAGCGAAACATTCATACACAGTGATATTAATGGTTTACTTTTACCATGAGGGAATTCTGAGAACCGCCAGAGATGAAGACGTCTTGAGCACATGAGGGGACCCCGGAGTCTCGTCTCGTGATGAACTCAGCGATGCTTTGCCTGATGTACCATATGCCAGAGGAGTCTGTGTATGAACCTTTTGGATCAAACATTAGATGTGTGATTTTTCTTTCCTTCTTTCATAAAAATAAAGGAGGAGGGAAACAGAAAATACCTCACCGATACTTCCTCCATCGCAGACCTCCAGGAACCTCTGAGCTCTGAGCCTGACATCCAGAGGCAGATCTTTGTCCTTTAAGAGCTCCAGGTACAAACACACTGACAACACCTGAGAAAAAAAAAAATATGGGATGCATGGAAATCACAGAGACAATTCTGAGCACTCTTTCTAACCTCATTGCTTAAACATCCAAACAAACAGACTGACCTGGCGAACAAATGTGACGGGTTTGATTCCTGCTTTATGGCGATCACCTGAGCTGACATCGATCACCTCTTTAAAGGGTTTCAGTGCCCCCTGCTGGTAGAAAAAAATATAACATCAAGATAACTTGTCTAGTTAAGATGTGATCACTGAATGAGCAGTGGGGCCCCTCCAGTTACCATTATGTCTGCCAGTGTCCTGACACTCCTCCCTTTTTTCTTTTTCACTCTCAGAGATAATTCCTCTGTCAGATGACGCCCCATTAAAGGCCTGACACAGCAAGCAGACAGCAAAGAGCGAGCCGTGAAGAAGGCCGCACTTCACTGAATCAGAGCTGTTGGGATGTGGAGACGCTGTTGGACCAGTGTTTTAGCATTTCAAAGACATTTTTAGTGGAACGGGCTGACTTATGATAGTTGAATTTCCCTCGGGATCAATAAAGTATCTATCTATCTATCTATCTATCTATCTATCTATCTATCTATCTATCTATCTATCTATCTATCTATCTATCTATCTATCTATCTATCTATCTATCTATCTATCTATCATCTGATAGTTTATTTTTCTTGATTGTTTGATGATGGAACTAAAATAATTCTTGGTATGGCTGCATCCTACGGTGGCCCTTAAGTGCAAAGCACAAAGCGTACAAGAGAAAAGAAAACACATTAACTTGTAATGGAAAAGGTAGATACCTGTGGTTGACATGAATCGTTGCTGATTGGATGAACGCGCTGTCCGTCTTTTTAACTGGGAGGATGTGCCGATTTCAAAACACGAGTGTAACCGATGATTCAGACTCAGTCTCTTCTATCAGAGAATATTTAACCACAATTTCGGCAATATATCATGATATTGTCTATATTTTCTCCTGCTCCACTTCCTTCATTAACTTTTTTTCTGTCTGGCGCCAAAGCAAATTAATCATTTACTTCCTATTAAAAAGACATCAGCAACAATTATTGTCGATCTCAGGTACCTGTACCTTTTCAGTTAGAAGTTCATGTTGTGTTTTCTTTTCGTGCATATATTTTTGTGTGTGCTTTGCACCGTAGTATCCAACCAATCCTTGCCAAATCGTGCCAATGCTGCTGTTTGGATGTCTCTGGTCGTCAGAGATTTGTGACATCACACTGGGGTCATGAACCAAAAAAGGTTGGGAACCACTGCTTAACAGGGTTTAGAACATATATGACCCCCTCTTATGGGCTACTATAATGACCGTAAACATTTAAAAAAACACATGCATCAATCCATTTTAATCAAGTTGTGTTCAAATGCACAAACAAAAGCAGGTAATTAAATCAATAGAGCAAACTACACTTATTTGGACATTCATGGTTAACTGTTTTATGTTTTAAGGTTTTCAAACACACCTCAGTGCACATGTAGAGACTTGAGCGTGCAGCTGGATGAACAGAATCAAATCATCTTCACTCACCTGCGTGATTTGTGCAGCCAGACTCTGCAGCTCGCCGTGAGATGAAACCCTGATCCCTTTCACTCTGGGATTCACAAGCTGCAGGCGGCTCATCCTCCCTTTTATGCTCAAATTATTTTTCTAAAGCTCTCCAAACCCTTCACATCAAACCCACAAAAAGGAGTGTTGCAGGACAGACGCTTCAGTCAAAGTTGCAAAATGTGAATATGCACAGGTCTGCCAAGCTCAGTGCGTACCAGAGAGTAAATATATAACCTCTGAGTGTACCAGCTAACCTGTTACATGAGTAATCCTTCAAACTTATGTTTGCTCTGTAAATCAACCTGCCTCTGAGGTGAACTTTGTCCTCGATGATGGAGGAAAATGTTCTTCTCCTCTTACATCCGAGGACTTTTCATGCTCTCAGTGGTGTCTCTTCCTGTTTTTTAAAAGTTCCAGTTTTCTGTTAACTTGCGTTGTTGTTGTTCCCCTGTTGGTTTCTGTGTGTGTGTGTGTTTGTGTTATTAAACTAGAAGTGTCAAGGTTTTGTGTTTGATTTAAAAAGGAAAAAAGAAAAATATTTATAATGTACCGTATACATAAATACATTTTTCGCGGGACCTCCCTTGAGTCCGTCTGCTTCCTTCTCCCACCGTCAGAGAGCAGGGAGGGATGCGAGAGGTTGCGGCGAAACAGTTACAATTTGAATTCAGTGTATTTGTATACATTCTCCTGTGCAGACATGTATGAAGGAAATTGTAATTGTTTGAATAAAAAAAAATAAAAACAAAAAAAAGAACATTTGTATGTGTACACAGAATTTTTTTTTGCGCGACCTCTCTTGACCCCGCATCTCCTCTCAAAATTTTGGGGAAAAAACCCCCCATAAAAAAAACCTATACAAAAATGTAGTACTTCTATTTTTCTAGTTTCCTTGTCAGAGTTTAGATATTATGCCCAGTTGGAACAGTGTGTATTCACTTGTGCTTGTGAACACTGAAAATTGGCCGCAGATTAACAGCAATTGCTCACAGTGTAAGTTTCCACATTTCTAAGACTTTTTCTCAAAAATAAGGACCTATGTTCACTCATTTCCTTTTACATAAATTTGTATCAGATTTTATCCCCCTTTCTTCCAATTTGTTAGCCAATTACACCCAAAAAATAAAATGACTCATTCATTTACTATAAAATGATTAAAAAAAATAAATAATCAGGGCTTAAATTGAAGGGAAATGTAGGAACACGAGACCTCATTTTAATAATGTCCTAGAAATGTGGGAATGCAGGGTTTAATTTTATTGATTTTCAAATGAAAACAGTTTGAATGAAATGGAGATGATCTCTAGGAAGATAAGGAGCAAGATGATGTTTTATAACGTCTTTATTCCTGATCCACAGTGAACAGCATGACCTGTTCATGAAGCTATTAAAGTAACACGTGTGTGTGTATATATATATATATATATATATATATTTTAGGGGTGGGACTTGAAAAGAAACCAACCAATTAACTCAGGGCTTTCTAATTATTTAATTGAAATTAATCACACTTTAAGTGCATCACAATAGTTGTCCTAAAAAGCAACCCTTCTCAATGATGAATGTAATGCATGACATTTTACTTGCTTCTCAGTTTCATAAAGCTGTTGAAGCTTCTTTGAAATAGTTTTTCTGCACAGCAGTCATTGAATTACTAGTTTTGGTCCTAAAGAGTCATTTGGTTAGGTTTAGGCTGCAAACGCTTCTTGTTTGTGCTTGTGACCAAGCTAGTGCGAAGCTATCGATAAGCTAGTGCGTAGCAATGCCAAACAGTTTCACGCTGTTCATGAGGCAAACTGTGATTAAATGCAAGAAATTAACACGTTATTTTCTTGTAAATAATGGTAATAAACGCATTAAAGTCCCACCCCATACATATATGTATATATACACACACACGTTATTAATCATTAAATATTTAAATCAGTGGAGCCGGTCACCTAGCGTTTGCTCCTTTCCTCCCTGGTTTCTGATTCTAAAATAAAAGGCATAAAAATCCCCCAAAAATTACTCTTAAAGAATAAACAAAAAGAACATTTAAATCAATCTCTTCAAATTTAAGGAGTAAGAGATTTTAAATCTTAGCCATTGTTAGTCACAAAACAGGTGAAATACTCATACCCGGTAATAATATATATATATATATGGGCAAATAGAAAGGACAACATAAGTTTCTTTTGCAGTACAATGAACAGTGACACTCGGCCAGGTGCCAGATCTCATACTTACAAAAACAACAGGAACAAAAAGATGAGGCTTGTGTAGGAAATGTTGTAAACATGTTTGTTTCACCACCTTGTCAGGAGCGTGCCCCCCTTCTTTGAAAACTGATTGGCCACCCAAAGTGCCACCCAATCCTGAACTATTTCACACATAGAGAAATCCCTGTGAAAGTCAGGGTAGCATACATCTGGTAGAATCTATTGTTTGAAAAAGAAAAATCTAAGTATTTAGATTTTGATGCTGGACGAGTTTTGAAAGAATTCGTCTGTGAAGATGGATGCAGATCCTTGTAAGTTGAAATTAGAAACGATAAATGGAGATAGATAGAGTAAATGAATACATATGACTACATTGTTGTGTGCACACAAACTTTATGCCCCCACTTCAAAAAGTCTGGACACACCCCTGCACCTTGAATCTATAAAAACCCTTAATAATCAAAAGATAAGATGAAGCATCACTTCTCGCTCTCTCGGTTCCATCAGAAACGACGGAACAGGCCTCGTTACAAGTCACTGTTCACAGTATGATGTGTTCAGAGATCCACTGTTTAGAGTCCGGGTGATGAAGGTTTATGGTTTGTACAGGCCGTGGAGGGTCACAGGGATGATGGTGTCGACCGCCGCCCGGGCCAGCACTGTCAGTTTCGTGGCATCCAGCACCAACAGGAAACCTGGTCTCTCTGCACCTGGCTTCACCACGATACTCAGCAGCACACCTGAAGCACCGAGACAGACGAGAAGTGTTTGAGTCCTTCACAGACATGACGAGGAGGACAAAACATGGAAACATCAAAGTGTAACTTTGTACCATCGTCCTCCTTTGTGGCTCCCGGTCTGGGAACAAACAGCGGCTCTGAAGGGTAACACTCTTCCTCCTGCCACAGCCAAGTCTCCTTAGTCTGAACGTTCAGCTTCACGATCTAAAACAAGGCAGCAAACACAACGACGACATCACAAAGAAGCTCTCCGGATTTCTTACAGGTCGGGAGGCAGACAACCTGTTTGCTGATGGCCGCGCTCTCTCACCCTGTCAGGGATGAAGTGGTTCAGTCCCAGGCCGTAAGCGAAGGAGTATTTCCTCCCGCTGCACAGAGCGTAGTTAATCTGGGGAAACTCAAAGGCTGCATGAGAGAAGGAGAGACACCAAGAGACACATGACCACACAGAAACTATAGCCAGGAGATCTATTTCACACACTTTCTGCATGTGTGTGTGTGTGTGTGTGTGTGTGTGTGTGTTACCCTGTCTGGGTCCAGAAAAGAGGATTTCAGGTTCGAGCCAGATGGTGCCATCGGTACGAAGAACAGCAGTAGCTGTAGTGTAGGGCAAAGACACGAGATTCTTCCCCTGCTCCTCCTGAGAACAAACACAAGAAATGTTCAGAGCTTCGACTTCAGTAAAAACAGTGTTAAAAGGAGGCGGGACCCCATGTGGTCTGGTCCTTTGTTGATTCGTATGCCAGAGCCTCCGACGACTGCCAGTCTCAAAGTCAAGCACAAGGATCACTCCTCTCCAGGATTTAATTATTTGCACGTGTGTGTAAATGTGTGGACTCACCCTGTGTATATCCAGAGGCAGGACGTAACGTCTGACCTCAGGCTGAGGAGCTCTCATGGCTGCTTTCTTCACCCCCTCCCAGTCCTCCCTCAGGTTGGCCAGGTACAGGTAGTTATACACAAAGTCATGACTGTGGGAACAAAAGAGAGAGAGAGAGAGAGAGAGAGATGTCACGCTATTCTTCAAAACACGAACAAACACGAGGTCACACGCTCACCCTTTCCAGGTGCAGACGTCGACCACGATGAATCCCTCCTCCTCCTCGTACGTGTTGATGTGGTGGAAGATGTTGAAAGCTGAAGTTCTGAACTTGTGGTTGCTCAGATAGTTTGCCGGGTCCTTCGTGGCGAGGTGGAACCACGTCTACGAAAACACACAGAGCATTCAAACAGGCCGTCGCGTGTCATCAACGAAACCTCATCAGAAATCCAAACAACTTTAAAAGACAGATTACTGCAGACTCTGGGACTCAGATGAAGAACGACTAGAAAGAGCTGCTTGTCACTTTGTCTTTTTGAGGTTATTTTGCTCCTTTGCTTTTCTTTGGACTCAGTTTGGTAAAATCTTGGTTGTTCTATTGCAGCTCTGGCATTTACTTTATGTAATGTTAAACTCGTAATGACCCACATTGAAACCCAAAGAAAGGTGCGAAAAGCTTCTGTCAACACAGTTGACACATGTTGATGTTTTCTGGGACGAAGGCCGTCCTGTCCCTTTGACTGGATCCGCCCCTGCTGCCTAAAGCCAAAATAACCAAAGCTCATCTACCTCAGCGCACACACCACTGCACACAGAGAAACACCTATCACACAATAGATGAACTCAGGATGGATGCAAATGAAGGACGACTGTTCACACTGAAGAGTTTGCATGATATTGAGATGAGATCATTTTGTTTGTTTTCAAGGGAAATGAAAGTGAGTGAGCTCTGTGTGTGTGTTTGCATAGGAAGCAGCAAAGTCCTGATTAAATTGACTAAGAACTATTGCACATGTTGTACATGACTCTAAATGAATGTAGATGTTGAGGTTTCCTTATTCAGCCTCTCTTCCACTTTTTGTATTTTCTGTTTATTTTGCATCTCAGTTACTTTTTCCTTTTTTGATGGAGCAAGCATCTTTGTGAGTCTCTTTATGCACATTTTTAAATCTCTTCATGATCATTCTGGCTTTTTGTTGCTATTGGTGTGTCGTTGTTTTTTGTCTCTTTAAGGTCATTTTAATCTATTTTGTTTGGTTTGATCTTCCTCCGAGTCCATCAGTGATACTAACAAACCATCTATCTCATCCAAACAGTCCTCTGACTTTGGTACCCTCTGCCAGACTTACCCCCATGCTTTCATTGGATTCAAAGCAGTCCATGTATGTGGCTCCTCTGAAGCTCCACGTTGAGAGGAACTTCAGCAGGTTTATCTTCACCGGCGGCTCCACGAACACAAAGTAGTTTTTCGTCATACCAAAACTGCAGTCACATTAAAAAAAATTTTTTTTAAAAAGCGAGAAAAAAGTGTTTATATGCAGCAGTTTTTTGAGGTTTGCACGAATTGTTTTGGTGAGAATATTAAGAAATGAAGTGTGAACCTGTGAATGTAGGAGGGTTTTAACCTCTCACTGCTGGGCAGCTGAACCACAATCTCAGATTTCTCCAGTGGATTTGATTTATCTGAAAACACAGGAAACGTGCTGTAGTTCATTCTTTCTTTTTTCTGACTTCTTCTCCCCTCTAACTCTATCATCTGTTTGTTTCTTTTTTCTTGCTTTCCTTCCCCCCCCTCTCATCATTTCTCATCAAAACAAATGTTCATATTCTCGTGTTTGCTTCCTCGTCCTCATGGTTGTTTTCATGACAACATTTAAAGCACCTCACTAACTCTTATAATAACTCACAGGCAACAACAACTCCTCTGAAACAAAACGTTTAATAACGTTAAAGAACAGACTCACCTTCCTGAGCAGGTGGGATCTTGATGATATTATAAGCCAGACTCATGTTTTTGCCAAAGCAGTTTCCGATATTGTAGACCGTACCATCTTCGTCGATGTGGGGGTGGGCGGTCAACCCGTTCACTGAGAGGTACTTACACAGGTCCACCTGTGTCAGGAATTCAGGGGGAAGCAGAAAGACTGTGTCAGACTGATGAGGGGTAGGTGCAGATCTTCAAATACAAGCATCTCCCAAGTTAAGTCTATTTTACAGAAGTCAGTCAGAGGATCCTGTGCATCACAAATCACAAATGGACACGTTAACAAGCGGCCTCTGCACAGTGCAGCAGGTTGGCCGTCTTAAGAAGAAAGATTAAATAAGTGATTTGTTACTTGTTGTTGATGGATATCCTCATTTTTTCTACGGTTAAATGTTTAATTTGAAATGGTAAATAGAGCTGAGCTTGTAAAGTGCTTTTCTAGTCTTCAGACAACTCAAAGTGCGTTCACATCTACACATTCACACACTTTTAAAGAGACCATCACAAGTTAACTAATCCCATTCATACGCTGCAGAGGAAGCAGCAGGAGCACCCCCCCCCCCCCCCCCAGGACACATCGGACATGTAACTGCAGGAGGCGGGCATTGAACCTTCAACTAAATTTAATTCAAAAGTCAATTAAAGTGCGGACTATTCATTTAAGGTTTACAGTAATCATTTTACTTTTATAAACCTTTATAATAACAGCATCAATAAAAAGACGAGTCAAATACATTTCTGCTGCATTCATACAAAGAACCCTGACGGTCTCTGAATTCAACGGGAATGTTGATTAATCCGACAATCTGGAAAAAAATTGCGTCCTTCATCAGAGTCACCTGCAAGTCCAAAGAAACGAGTGTGACGTAAACCAATCAGCTCTCACCTTCTCTAAAGTGTCCAGCGAATCAGGATCCACTTTAGTGATGAAATTGGTCTCCGTGGAAGCGTAGAAGTCTTCACCGATTGGATAGACGTTCACCAAGCAGTTATCAGTCACCTCCACGCCTCTGAAGTAAGTGAAGAACCTGAGCAGAAACACAAAAGGCGCACAAACAAACTTCACTATCAGTAATCATCTCTGCCATATCGCAGAGACGTGCAGTCTGTTCAGCTGGGAAAAGCTTGATGTCTGCCTCGTGATTCTTCATGGTTTAGCTCCCGCTCCTCTGACCTGAAGGTGGCAGGTGAGCAGCTGCAGGCGACGTGCTTGGATAACGTGGTTGGATAACGTGGTTGGTCTGTTGAGGGTTTACCTGGAGAAGATGTTCTTGCAGGGATCTGGGTAAGCTGCTGTTCCAAACTCAGTGACGACCACTCTGTTCTCCGTCATGGCACGAACATACGCGTCCGTCTTGATGAACCTGAGACGTGAAATGACGCGTCATCATTTTTCGCCAGAGAGCCGTAAATCCACGAGTTGTGTACGAGTAATCAAACTGTCAGGGTTTATTTTGAAATCCATCGAGCACACAACTGACTCGGCTAAATAAACAAAACGTCTTTTCAGCAGTTGGAAGGAGCTGGGTGAAAGATGTTTGTGGTTCGATGCTGAGTTTTGTTTTCTCTGGATGACATGTCAGCTGTTTTCCACTAACACAAATCAGATGTGATAAAATGCCTCCGTACCCATCTGGCCTAAAAATGATGAATATGATAAAAGGAAACATCTGCTGAAATATTTGCTGTCAACAGAAAAGATTTTTAAAAAAATGCGGGCACAGCAATTTCGAGACATCTTTAAAAACAAATTCCTGAGTTCACACCTTGATCAGATCCAAACCAAAAATCCTCAAGATGTCATTTCAGTACGGAGGAGGAAGTTCACGATACGCTTACTTCCTGTAGTGGGATAAAAGTGGTACGCTTACTTCCTGTAGTAGGTCACCTGACCGTCCTTCAGGTCAAACTTGTGCATGAGAGCCTGTCCGTCAAACAAGTGGTGGAAAGGTTCATCCCCGACCTCGAAAAGACCTGGACCCATCCTGAGAAGACTGCCGCCCAGCCATGACGGGATCCTACCTGCAACACACACACACACACACACACACACACACACACACACACACACATACACACACACACACACACACACACATACACACACACACACACACACACACACACACACACACACACACAGTATATAAACGAAATTTATATGTTCAAATGTTAGATTTACAAAAATTAAAAAACACATTTTGGACTTCCTAGAGTTTTCGCTTGTTGCCTAGCAACTGCTACACAACAAATGTAATGCAGTATCATTTCAGATATATCTCGCCTTGGGTGGATTAAACTGAAAATAATCCTTTTGGGTGGAACCTGGGCTATATGGTGTTTAAAAAGGTTCTGTTAAAATAAATGTAGAGGTCTGCCTTTAGTTTTGAGGTCTGCACTGAAAACCTCTTGTTATAATGCGTCCTGTAGGGTCACACAATCTGACTCACAGCTATAGAAAGTGTAAAGAAGAAGGTTTTAATGAAGCTGAAAAGCTTAAAATGAAAAGCAAACGTGTTCGCCAAACACTAAAAGCTCCAGCAAGCTAGCTGCTTCTTCCTACCCGTGATCTTGGCAGGTATGGGTTCGCTCAGCTCCTCCACCGTCTCAAAGATCTTCCTGTAGCCTGCAGCAGGATGCTCCACACTGAAGAGAAAAACATCAAACCAAATTTAAAACCCTGAACACAGAGAACAACTTCTTATTTGGCCCAAACTAATTCAAAGTTATCAGCCATTCCAGGGGGGGGGGAATCTGGTTTATATAACCACCATGTTCAGGACATATAGGCTTATGAGTGTGGCACAGGTCAGTGTCATTGTACTTTTTTTCTGTTTTCAGTCTCAGTTTGTGCAAAAACTAAGACACCTCGGTCAAAAACAAATTCATTTTTTAAATTCCTGCGAGAATGTAGATGTGTGTTGTCATATTTAGCACTATAAAGCACTTAGTCAATGAGTAAATAAATGCCTCTTAAAAACACCTTTGTGTTTTGCAGTCCATTGTTTTGGGAGGAAAAAAGGGAGTAGGCTATAGGATTATACCACCTGCAGAGCTAACATTGTGCATGTGTTCATTTCAGCCAATAACCAACTTGTATACTGAATTTCAACAACATATGACATTAAGGTAAGAAGCACTGGACCACTTGGCATGACCCAAAAAGTTTGATGTGACTCCTGCAGCAATCCTTTCCCCCAGAATGTAATATTCTGAACCAAAGCTTTTAAAAGCTTCAACACTTTGGATTGTTAGGTAACTTTTTTCCTTTCCAGCTTCTCTTCAATGTTTACTCACAGAACACAGATTTTTCTCTGCAGTGTTTTTTTTCCTGAACATCTACAGGTTGTAGAGGCCTTCTTTTACAGAACATGTTTGCATCTTTAAGTTTCTATCCTGCAGAGGAGAAAAGAAAAGTTGGACTCACCGGCTGACCATGATGCTGGATGTTCCTCTCACTCACAAACACAAGCTGCCTGCGAAAAGACTGGCTGGCATTTAAACCAGCCACAGATTTCCTGCGGTGAGGGATGGAAATTTAGACCCCTCCTCTGTTTTCTTCCTTCTCCGTTCGCTCATGTTCTCCTCCCCCTTTCTCTCCTTCACTTTTCCCTTGATTTCCTCTTCAGCCTTTTTTGCTCTTCTCCTCCTCCTCCTCCTCCTCCTCCTCCTCCTGCCGCAGAGCTGAACAGCACATCTTTGTCTCCCCTCCTTTCAGCCGTCTGGCCCTCGGCTCCTTGCAGAATGTTCTCCGGGACTTAAATCCACTTCTTTGTCGACCTGGGAACACAAACAGCCGCTCACCTTCCTTCCTGTCTTAGAAAGACTCCAACACACCGCTAATTACTTCCAGACAGCCTCAAAGTATTTTAATTGGCTCGCTTTGGCGGGAGAGAGAGAGAGAGTGTCAAAAAAAGAGGGAATGATTAACCATGTCCAGAAGTTTAAACACTGAATAGAATGAGAATGAATAAAGTTTAAAAGTACCACATCAATTTTAGTGTCAGTAAACAAGCTGAGATGCTAAAGTGTAATCTTACCAGCAAGATAAGAAATGTACAGTTACAGCAGCAAAGCAGGAAAGCAGAAGAAAAATCACACAGTGCAAAGTTAAATTAGATCGAAATGTGTATATGTGTATATGTATATATATATATATATATATATATATGTGTGTATATATATATATATGTGTCTGTGTGTGTGTATATATATATATATATATATATATATTTATATATATATATATATATATAGTAGCCAGTAACAAGATGGACATTTTAATAACTGACAAAAATGTATACTCACTGTTTGTTTCAGAGAGATTTTTTTCTATGTACATTTTTGCAAAATTTAGGACAACAAAAACAAAACCTGACATACATAATTTTCAATGATCCTAAAAGTCGCCCTTTTCATACTTTTGTATTGTAAGTGTTGTGACTGAGCTCATCCCCTCTTTGTACATTCACACTGATTCTATACTGTATAATAATACTGGTGCCCTATGTAGCCGGTGGCACCGGAAACGCTGCTGTTCCCTGATAGGTATAAAGGGGGGGCCAGCTATACGCCGGCTGTGTTTTATGTTTGTTTGTCCTGAGTTTGGGAGGACGGGTAAGCCGACATGCTTTGTAATTTATAATTTATATTGTATAGGGGATTTTGGTTGGGGAACTAATGTTTTTATTTCTGTTTTAGGGAGTCGGGCAGGTTTCCCTCTGCTGCTTTTACTGTGTGGGTTTAGTTTGGTGTTGTTTTGGGGTTAGTTTGGTTTCTAGTCCTTTTTTTTGGGGTTTTGTTTGTTTGTCGTTCCTGCCACTTCCTCAGTGGTCCCGACTATAATTGAGCCAGCTATTATTATGTAAGGCGACACGGGGATTTTATGTCATGATCAATAAACGTTTGGCACCTTTCTTTTTCTATCTAATTTTGTGTCCATTTCCTTTTTGTTTGGTCATTGATTTGGGATTTCTGTAGTAACCTGATAGCACCTGAGAGGGGGGTGTTACACCTAGTTAAGTTTACTTTGTGTTTTCTCGAAGTTGAAGAACCTCACTGCGGGAGCTTCACATACACATTCAGTCAGACATGCACACACGCGCGCACACGCGCACACGCACACACACACACACACACACACACACAGCGTGCAGCCTTAGCTGATACCCGCTTCTATCTATCTCTAAAGAAGTTCTGTGTATCGTTCAAGGGGCAACCACAAGTCCTGAAAAATAAAGCCAATGCAATTTAAAATCCTGCAGTTCATCCAGTGTCCGTTTTTTAAAGACGTTTTTAAAAGCATAAATAACCATTTAGTCTGCTACAATAAAACTAAATGTCTGATTAGTTATTGTCATGAATTTGTTTTAAAAAGCTCAGTTTTGATTTTATAAATGATGTGTTATCCATAATTAGGTGCGTGCTTACCTGCATTCACCGGTCTACTTTTCAAGAGGCTTAAAACTGCCTGAGCTGCAGCTCTCAGTCTGTCGTCAAGTTGACTGACAGCATTTCCAATATGGCGGCTGCTGCTGATGAGCCCTCTGCAGGACCAGTTTGGTGACGTCACCCGGGCTTCGTCCAATAATATTTACGGTCTGTGGCATCTTTACAAATATTCTGTAAAAATATCTTTTTTTTTTACATATTTTCCATGCATATGAGGTTTTATTCCCTCCATTTGTATTACTCTTAAAACCTGAAGAAATTGGTTACACATTTAAACCCACATAAAGCATCTGGAGTCTGGACACAAAGGACTTTAAATAGAACAGCTGAACACGTTTATTTCCCAGGGTTTGCATAGTAAACAATGTACATGAGGAGTAAAACTGATGAGTGCACATGAGCACATTTAATCTGAGGTATCAGCACACATCAGAAAAGCACTAATACTTCATATAGGATAAATAGAAAAGGAGACAGTGAGACAGTTTAAGTCAAGCTTAACATGACGGGAGCCTAGTTGAACCTTCTTAAGGGAGAATTAAATATTTATAAATTAACTTTATGGAGATTTGTGAGCTAACTTGTCTAAATCCAGTGCAAAATATCACTCTAGCCAACACACTAAGAAGGGATGAATCAAACATGACAAAAGAAAAAATCAAGATTTAAAACTAAAAATATCCAGATAGGAAAAAAAAAAAAAATCACATTAGAAGCAAAAGAGGAAGAAAGGGAAATTAAAAAGGACAAGAGTAAAAAGTTTGAGAAAGCAAAAAAAGGCTCAGAATGAGTTTAAAATAAAACATCAGACACAATGATACAAAATCTTTAAAGTCTAAAAACATGAAGAGAAACTCTTCGAGCAAACATGTCTCCCACTGTCATCGTTCGTATAAATATAGAAAATCTAAAGTCTAATCATTCCCAGGTGAACCAGTGATGTCACAGTTGCATCTTTCTCTCCCAAGTTGCTTCTTACACACAATAAAGTTGTGTTCACACACACACACACATACCGAAAACTCCTGGAAATGTGAGAGCTGCACGAATGCACGCACGCAGGCGAGTTGATGTAAGAAGGCAGCGGGAAATATGTTCAGGAAAATTCCCCGTGTGTAAAAGGGAGGTGGTAGTCCTGAACTTTTCTGGAGTGTATGTGTGAAAACAGAGTCACACACACGTACACACACACGTGTCAGTATCAGGTGAAGGGGGGAAATACAGGCTAAAAAGAAAATCCTTCTTTTAAAATTTAGAAGAAAAAACCTGCTTCATTACAACAACCCTAACATGTATTTTAACACAGTGCAGCTTTCATTACACTCAGCTGTCAAGACACGCACACAACATTAACACACACACACACAACTTTAACACACTAATATCATTGGAGAAGTCAGCTCATAAATGAAACACAACAGGAGTTAAAACACTTCCAATGTAACAAGGAAAAGATAAATGCTGCACAGAGGAGTCAGTTTTCCGATGTCTTCGTACCAGAGCAGAGAGCGGAGGCGTCACCTGCACACTTAAGTTTAGTTCCTGATGCTGAAAGCTTTGGTCTTCTTGATGCTGAGGAGCGGAGGTTTAATCTTTGGTTTGTTGTTTTCCCTTTCTGAGGGGGGACAGCGTCGGCTGTAGATGTCCGGGTACTGCTTCTGAAACTAAAAGAAGTGTGAATGATGAATGAAAAACAAAACAAAACTGAGAGACGGTCAGATATTCATTCTGATATCGTTGGGCAAAATGTCCAACAATGCTTCAATAAAATTCAGTAGATATGTTACAAAAAGTGCTCATGAATCCATCACAATCCAGCAGAGAGAGCCGTCCCATGAACTGAGACATAAAGAGCGAGGCGTGCAGCGTCACTGGAGCATGACTCAGCAGTTTTTTTTTTAGTTTTTTTTTTTAAAAGTCCGTCTCCACAGAGTCTGCCTGTATGTAAAAGAACATGGTGGTGTTTGTTGAGTATGTTGCAATAGATCATTTCCTACGTTTAGATTGTAGGAATGTTAATTCTGTTAGCCTGGTATTGGCATTTTCCAGCGTGTGTTAGCATCAAGCTAAGTAATATATCCAGGTCTATTTGTCAGAAGTTGTGACGGGTGAAGCTGTGCCTGTCTCAATCTGTGCTTTGTAAGAGTGCTCGGCTCGTGGTGAATGAAGAAGACCTGCTCTTTTTAGATTTGTCATGAAGAGACGCTACACAAATAAAGATTCATTTCCCGGTTGATGTAAAACATCGGATGAGTATGTCACAGGGGAAGTTAAAAATTATATTTGTGCGTTCATGTGAAAAGACTCAGGGCATTAAAGTGTGTTTTCATCTTCACCTGTTTCAGTTTCTTGCGTCTGTCCTTCTCACTCAGGCTCTGGTCCGTCAGCAGGATCTCCAGCAGATCCTCCATGGCTTTCTGAGAAGATTCTGCTTTTTGCTGTTCGAACTCGGCACCGCTGATCTGATGACAGAAGGCGTACATCGGCATCGGAGCGCAAACTGGATCGCCAACGTCAGCGTGAGTAACACCATCGACCGGGACCTGGAACCAGAGGAGAGAAAGAAACACGTGTTATAAATCATAAGCAGACTTTGTTTTCGATGAGTCAGACATGCTTCATCAGCTCTGACATTTTTCAGATAGTTACCCAATTACATCGTCTGCAACCACAACATTTCACAGCACAACAAGAGATGGTGCCAACAGGTCAAACATGCAGCTCCTCCGGTGAATATCAGGACTGTGTGTGTGAAGTGTGAACGCCTTCATAATGATGTCATCAATGAATGCATAATGTGTTTTTTTTTTTTTCCCCTT
This sequence comes from Symphodus melops, assembly GCF_947650265.1. Classification (NCBI taxonomy): domain Eukaryota; kingdom Metazoa; phylum Chordata; class Actinopteri; order Labriformes; family Labridae; genus Symphodus; species Symphodus melops. Next base: position 2,487,697 of record NC_136698.1, read on the forward strand.
TCTCTCTACTGTAAATACTCTAATATTAAACTGGGAGATTGTTTCTAATGAAAGCGTGAATATTTTACTATTGTGAGGTTATTTATTGAATATTTTAACTGAAATCTAAGCATCGCTTGAAGTGAAATTAACACAGTTTAGTTTTAAAGTAGAAATTCATTTCTCTTAAACAGTACAAAATAAACAACTTGGATTTCTTGACTGTTTTTCGGCAGTGTTTACGTCTGACTTCTTTTTGTTCGGTGTCGTCTTCCCTAAAAACAAGATGTGTCAAGACGACAGACATTGCTTCAGTGTTGCAGATATGGACGTGTCGTCCCGTGACTCTGCCATGAAAATAACTGAAATAATTGACATGGGCAACATTAAATCGATTCATTGTTCCGAATGTCGATTTAGTTTAATTTATTGCCCAGCCCTACGTTCAGGGTGTCCCGATCTAGACGTGAGCTAATCAGACCTTTTTTTATTTTTTGAACCAGGCTGTAATCATGTTAATATCTGCTTTATAAAAAAGTTTTTTTTTTTAAATAAGATGTGTGTTTGACTTCTGTTGCTTCTGCAGCATCTCAACAACATGCAGAATTGTAAACTTCTGCATTAGCTTCCTTTTTTAAGGTTGCTGCTTGATCTGAAGAGGATGATGTTAAAAGCTGATCTTCGGCTGATGCCAGATCAAAACTTTTAAAGGGCGCACCTGCACTTCACGCAGGTACTGAATGTGGTCATTGATGGCACTGAGCAGGTACTCGGGGACTGAGAGGATGCTCTGCTGATGGTCCATGAGGAATGACACCAGTCTCGTAGCGAGAAGCTCGTCCAGATCACACTCCTCAGCGCTGCCCAGGACGCAGCCGGAAAACGTGTGAACCATCTGGAACAAAAAGTGCAGGTGACTAACGACACACACGAATAAAACAGCTACACAGGTGTAGGATGTTTGTTTTCGTCTCTGACCAGCGTTCGGGTGCCGATGGCGGGGTGGAGGCGGGGCATGTCCACGTTCTGGCTGATGCGTGACATCATCCTCATGAGGAGCTGCAGTCTCCTGCGGGAGGCGGGGGGGAGGAGCAGCGTGCAGAGCTGCAGGGCCTCGATGGCAACGCGCTCACAGTGAGGCTGGAGGAGGCCTAAATACACACAGTCAGAAAGTTACAGAGAGAGAGAGAGAGCTCTGCAGGGCGAACGATGAAGACACACTCCACATTCATCCATCCCCGCTACATCTCATTCACTAGATATGATGGATGAATGGACGGGTGGATGAAACTACAGCTACGGTGAGTCAGGAAATATTCTACAAACTATAAAAACTGAAAGTATGTTGACGGCGTAAAGCCCGTCACTCAGACGGAAACATTTTGTGATTGGAGGAACTTTCCCGTCGCTCAAACCAGGAAGACGGACGCCGCTACTTCTTCTCTTGTTCTCAGTCTGAACTGGAAATGACTGTAGCTCGTACGATGTTTCAGAGGATTTATTTAGCTCCTACTTAAGCGTTAACGCACACCGATTGGCTCGGACATGCAGAACGTTTCAATCAAGGTCACTTGAGCAAACGCAGCATCGACAAGGTCCATTTATAGAAAGCAGTGAAACAATCATTTAAAAAAAGAGAGACCTCGATGTTACCCTAACAAGGCTCACGAGTTTTCCTTTTTTAAATACACCTTTACAAAACGAGTGACTGCAGCGAGCAGCCAGCTATCATGGAAGTTAAGTTTTATTTACATCACTGCTGGATCATTTTGACTACTTTGGCTCGTGATGAAATTGTTTCCCCTTCAAGTCTTTAGTGCACAAAAATAACCACGCACATTTTGTCGCAGGAGAGATCCCAGCAGGAGTGTTCTGCTGAGTCATTGTATTTGTTTACAGCCATTATTACCGGAGACTTCCTTCAATAAATTACTGGTATTTCTGGTTTTCAGAGCGTCATAAAGCTGCATGGTGAAATCGAGCACCAAAAAACTGCTCCTCATTTCTGAACCTGCTCGTGTCTGAGTATGAGCACAGTTGTGTTATGAAGTTAAAAACCTGGCATGCTGTTAGATGTCAGATGGAGTTAGTGTGATTAGACGAGCAGACGCACAGACAGGGAGAGGGGAGAGGCTCTTACTTTGCTCAGGCTTGCTTTGAGCGGGCTGGGAGCTGCTGCTGCTGCTGCTGGGCGCTTTGAGCAGTGAGACGAGCCGAGACGGCTTCGACACGTCCAGGGAGCTGAGGCAGCGCCGCACCACAGCGGGTGCATAGAGCGTCCTCAGATTAGAGGTGCTGGCGGCGGGCCTGGGTCCACCGGGTGCGGCGGCGGCAGCGTGAGACCCTCGTGCTTTGGCGGCAGCAGATGAAGAGGAGAGAGGGTGATAGGAGAAAGAGGGAGGATGCAGGGAGGACAGCGAGGGGCAGCGTGATGAAGAGGAGGAGGAGGAGGAGTGATGCTGGAGTGCGGGAGTGTTCACGTTGAGGCAGCTGGCTGCTCGGTCTTGCAACTTGCTCGTTTCCTTCGCATCTTCCTCTCTTGTTTCTTCAACGATGTCCAGACAGCTGCCGATGCTGCGAGCCCGTGAGGAACGCAACCTATGCGTGACCCCCGACGCCCCCGTGAAAGACGCCACAGACAGTCTATTTCTGGTTTTGACTCCTGACGTAGATTCACGAGCGGCTGATGTTGCTTTGGGAACAGATGTGAAGTCGGTATGAGAGTGTGGCCTTGTGATTGCAGCGCCGTCCTCCTGGCTCCTGGCGCAGGACGCCAAGCTTTCATTGGACAGAAAGAGCTGCTGCCGGGTGAGAGGGGCAGAGGTGTCGAGGATAGTTTCCATGGAACAACTCCTGGATCGTGGCCTCGCAGAAACAACCGTACTCAAGCTGATGCAGCTTCCTCCAAACTGACCGTCACCTCCTTTCAACGCCGCCAGCCGGGACTGAAGTTTCCCGCCGAGCACATCTCTCATGGGCGACTCCGTCTCGTCACAGGTCCCCTGTCTGATCAGAGACAGGAGGAGACACTCCGTGGAGCGGAAAGACGCTTTGGGAGGAGGCGGGTCCGAGGGGAGGTCATGCTTCTTTCGTTTCCCACCTTGAGGTTTGGCGGGCGCTGCGACGTACCCACAAAACACTGAGAGCGGACGCAGAGAGACAGAGAGAGCAGAGCGGTGCGGGCAGAGTGTCAGTGCAAGCAGACAGTGAAGAGGAGGGGAGAGGGTTAAGTTAGTTCAAATGTTACTGTAAATGCAGAACCATGAGCTGGTTTGAGACAACAACAAAAAAACAGACAAACAGATTCAGAACATCCAGAGTTAGCGGTCCAAAGTGTTAGCATGCCTGCAGGACTCAATCTAATTGATCCTGATCTCCCTGCAACACAATCAGCATCCATTAAAACTAACAGTGTTCAAAGCACTTCCATCAAAAGCAACTTTACAGGAAACTCATGTTGTGTCAATGTGCCGCCCTGGTTGAAAGAACGCCTCTCTTCCATCCATCATGAGATCTGCTCCTCCTTACAGACAAACAACAAAGTTTGCACGGGAACACTGAAACATCACCGTCTGATGTTTTCAATGCGGATACGCACCCAGCACGTTGATGAACAGTTCGTACAGCTCGTACGTGAGAAGCGGCTGCGGGAGGCTGTAGAAGTAATCGGACACCGTTTTGAAGACGTCTCTCTCGAAGCCGGGATACGACGGCTGTTCGCTGTCGTACTTGGGCCCTGAAAATAAACGAGAATGTTACAGCGGCCATCAGAGCAAAGAAGGAAACAGGAGAGCTCGGCCCCTGAACTTAGAGCACATTTCAACCCAGAGCAGTGAACAAATCCCCTCGATAAAAACTCGAGAGGTGCACGTGACATTTCTAGTGCGCTTTGGGGAAAGAAAATGAAGGTGTTGACACGTTACGTGTAAACAAAAAAGAGAATCATTTTTAAATGTTCCTCCTCAGTGGCTCAATTCTTTGGATGTTGCCGTTAAGCAGCTTCTTGTACTCACAGTTGGCCAGGCTCTTCATGGCAGACAGCACCCAGTGAGGCAGGTCACCTGGAGAGACGAGAACAGGTCAGAGCGGTCCAAGGACAACGTTTGTAATTCAAACTGTCGGTAGGCGGCGGGGAACGTTTCAAATCAAAAATAAACCCACTGGTCTTGTCGTCCATGGTCACCACCCCGTGCTTGTTGACTTTGGTCATATTGTAGATGATGTTCTGTGGGTTTATGTAGCGCTGGTCCAAAACCTCATCGAGAGACGCAACTCCCAGAATCCTCTGCAGGCTGAAAAACAACACGCAAGGCTCGTCATCGTCATAAATCTTCTCTCTGGAGTTTTACAGGTTTTTAAAATATAACCAACAGCAGAGCATGTCTGTGACCATGAAAGTGTGAATGTGTGTGTGACTGTACTGGGTCAGGGCGATGTCTCTCCAGATCTCCTGTTCATCCTCCACTGTCAGCTCTCGTCTCGGCACCTGCTGCGCTCCCATTGGCTGACGCTCTCCGCCTGCTTGGAGGGCGGGGTCAACATTTTCCTAGAAAGCACAGAGACGGCAAGGACCAGCACCGATCAATTCTTGTTTCGTCATCTTTAGTAAACCTGCAACTATATGTCGCCATCGTGGAGGCGACTGATTAGAGAGCTTGTCTGCACACAGCAGGTGTCACTGGAGCTCACCTGTGTCTCCTTGTCCTGCTTCTTCATGCTCCTAAACTTGAAGAAAACGTCCTTGTCCCTGAATGAAGGCCGTTTCTTGATGGAGCGGGAGGCTGAGGCTGGAGCTGCACGGGGAATGGGCTTCAGCGGAGACGTGGAGGGAAATCTGGGAGAAAAAGAGATGACGAGGATGTTTTAACAACCTTGAAAAACATACGATGATCTTGTTTCTTCAAAAATGATTATCAAGCAAAAGGTTTTCTTCAGGGAACCTGTAGAGCGTGCTGTTGTCCTCCAGGTCCTCCGTGCCCCAGCGTCCCTTCACATCTTCGATCACGTGGTTCTTCAGAAACTTCTTCAGGAGCTGCAGCGTCTGCTGCCTCGTGACATCAGGGCCGAAGTTGCTGTTGTTACGGAGCAGCTGGTGCAGCCAGTCCACCGCGGCAGAGGACGTGAAGCAGGAGGCGTGGTGTCTGAAGTTCTGCCGGTGTTTTCTGAGGGGCATGCCGGCCCGAAACAAACGAGTCACCTCATTCCACTGAAAGAGAGAAAAAGGTGCCGATTGATGAGTGCATGAACAGAGAGAGATTTGATAGAGGGTGGCATCATGATCGCGTTTGCAATGCATAATAAATGCACTGTACAAGTTTGAATTCATAACAGAACTAATGATCTCCATTTTGTGTTTGCAAACATGCTTCGCTCTCTCGCCTGGCCGGTTGGAGGTCCGTGGTACCAGGACAAGGAACGCACTGCACATCGTTTGGATGCAGTCAGATGAAACTTTACTTTAGTTTTACTGCTGTCGATATAATGGAGAATAACCAACAGCTTTTGATGACTGTTTGATTCAGGAGGGACATGTTGCAAACACAGATTTGGTGCAGAAACAGAACATAAAAAAAACATAGAAAACATTCACTCATTAATCTTTGACTAATTACTTTTCCAATATTAAACAACTAAATTACGACTCTCCCCTTTTGAGTTTCCTGCTGTCTGCTTGTTCTTTATCTCTACTTTATATATTATATTTTCATATTTTAATGTTTGCTGTTGTTCTGCTTAAACACAACTGTCCTGTAAATGTCAACTTAAATGTCAGAATTGGCTCATACAGTTTTTCTAAAACACATGAATACTTTATTCACACTGCTGTGAATAAACATATTTACATGAAAGGAAAGAACATCATGGTGTATTTATTATGAGGAGAAAATACATTTCTCTATTTTTATGTAGGATGTTGCTTCAAGCACATATTCTCAATCTAGAGGACGGCATTTTTTCTTCTAGACATTATTTTATTAATCAATATAAACTTTTGCTGTGTCTCATCTGTGAGCTGCTGTGACAGTTTAATTTCCTGAAATATATTTTTTTAACTATCATATTTACAAGAACACATACAGGTTTAATTAAAAGACTAATAACACATGTAGAATGCATGATAGTCATTGTTCTAACATGTTCTATGTAAATCGATGTATAAAGAAATGATTGATTTAATCAAAGTGAAAACAGCCTACACGACGACTTAACAACCAAAGAAGCAGACAGATGTGATAAAAGAGCATTTTAAATCAGGAATAAAGACGGTTTAACGCTTCTACTTTGTTTTAAAGACCTGACTCCCTTTTGGTTTTAGATATAAACTGTTCAGTCATTCGGAGAGTTTTGAAGAGTTGATATTTCTCATGAACAGAGTTCAATGTTTGCAGCAGGTTAGCTAGCCTTTGACCTTTCCCAGTTCAGAGTGTACTCACCAGTTTGGTGGCTCGATATGGTCCAGGGGTGATAACATGAGAACTCATGTTTAACAGCTTCAAATCTTCATCAAGAGACTTAAAACATATCTATAAGTTTGTAAATGAGGAGTCGCAGGAAGTCTCGATAATAAATCCCTCTTAAGCTCGGCCTGGCTGCTCTCTTCTCTCTGTGTTCTGTCTGTGTTCAAAATTACGAGCCGTGTTCTTCTGCCACCTGATTGGACGGCGCTCTGGTCACGTGGCCAGCGTCAGTTTGATTGGACGGCGCTTGTGTCAAGTGACGAGCGTCAATCTGCGTCGGATAGAGAATCAAAACCTCAAAAGAGACTTTATTTTTTTAATTTTATTTTATTCTGTTACATTTCTCTGGATTGATTTTGATCATGTGTTTAAATGTTGTGTGGGTCTTTAAATTATTAATCATTTTATTATTAGTTGTGTAAATGTGCTTTGTAATGAGTTAGTTATAAATACTGAGACATTTGGACAGAAATGGCTTTTGTTTCAGGGTGGTTCATGTTTTGTTTTTTTTTGTTTTTTTTAAAGCCTTCTAGTTTTTTCAGTAACAGGAAACGATTAAGCTTTACATGGACAGACATGTGAGCAGCTCTTGTCCCAAACGATGTAACACTTAAGAATAATACATTGTGTGTTTTTCAACAAAGTAAGAATAAAGACACATTTCTCATAAGAGTTTGATCACTGAAATTCAATGCTGTTTGCTGTTCTAGTATTGAGGAGGACCAGTGAAGGCATTTAGCTGTGTTGCATTCACTGACTTGCACTGTAATGGAATTTACTACGTTAACATAACAACGGGAAGAAAGCTAAAGGTCAGACAAAAGGACAGTGTTAGTTAGAGGCATTTTCAAAGGGATGGATGCTGGGAGGATGAGGATTGTTTAAAAGACAGTTCTATAGACATGCTAATGTCAACAAAGAGTACACTAACACAATCAATCAATCAATCAATCAAGTTTCTGCCACAAAAAACCTAAAAGACAACTAAGTCAGAACATGCTGCATGGACAACATGCAGTGTCTGTTAAAGTATTATCATATTAGAACTGTTTAGTTACCTTGTAAAATACTTGACATTAAAAACACATTGAATCCCTCCCAATGAAAAATTCAGGATTTACATTTCTACAATTGGCTGAGCAGACACTTTTATTTAATTAAGCAACATACATCAGAGAGTTAGTATACAACACAAGAAAGGATCTATATAGAGAAGAACACAACAGCAGGAAGTGCAAAGAAATAGCTTTAAGTCTAAATTAGCTGTAGATTCAGCAGTTTGACCCAGAAACCAAATGTAGGAAGGCTCATCTGTATGAACTCATCAAGTCCATCATCAAACTTGTGGCTCTGGCATATTGACTCAAGCTGTGAATCAGAACGAGCTGTGAGAACATTGTTGTCCTAAAGTCAGATTTAACAGGGACTACTATTTCCCCTAAAATAATGAACATATAAAGGTAAACTCTGAAAACATCATCATTCTGCACAAAGAAGGTCAAGCACCTGAGTAAAGTTAGTTCATTTTAAGAATGGGTCGTCTTTTGTGAAAAACCTGGTGTGGTTACCTCTTCTCTTGTTGTGCTTGTTTTAATAAAGCCATCAAATTATTTGAAATAACTTCAACGGGAAATGAAGCCCTTAAGGTATCGATCCCACAGTGTCACTGATCTCAGAGTTAAGTCAGATCAATGTTAAAAAAACCCAAAACACATTAACATAGCACAAGGCCTGAGAACCATTTCAAATATCTGACAGAGAGCTTAACGTTTGGACAACGGCGCCCCCTGCTGGTCGGTACAACATGTTGTATTGTGTGTGGATGTATTTTTTTTACAGGCAACGTCACACTGCATGCAGACTTGTTTTCAAAGGGAATATTGTTGTTTTATCAACTAAAGTATGATATTAGCTATAGGCCTCCTAATGTCTTGGAATTTTATTGATAGATAAATCACATCTTGAAGGGTATACTAGTGTGTAAATAAAAACAAAAAAAAAAACATTACAGGTGAATGGATGAAAGGCTTCATTTCAAACCAAAAATTTCTCACTTTCTCACTTTTCTTCTATTAACCAATTAGGCCTACGTTATTACAGCAAAATCTCAAATTTATTTACAACCAATTTGCCACCTATTTAAATTAGTTTATATCAATGCAGAAAAGAATCATCCTCCAATATTAAAAGTATGAATTAAGCAAAAATAAACGTTGTTCCTCAGGAATCAATAAGGTCGAATCTTCACCAAAAGTAATCAAACAAAAACAGATTTTAATGTTTTCTTTTTATTTGCCTGACATTACAAATCAGGTATTAAACTGCATTTGGCTGCTTATTTGATGCATGTCTGTGTAAAAAAAAAGAAGAAAAAAAAAAGTACATTATATTATTCTGAGATAGAGTGGGTAGATGAGCAAATAGGATACTTTTAATGGATGATAATGGTCTTTTAAAACCAACACTGGACATTTAGCAGAGTGTAAAGCACGTTGTTGTATTTATACATGGACGCATTCATGAAGAATACCGACCCGTGACCCGGATTCGAACCGGGGTTGCTGCGGCCACAACGCAGAGTACTAACCACTATACGATCACGGCGAGCTGTGCTTCAGACGACTGCGTACACAAACTGCACTCAAAATGCACTTCTATAATTGGGGTAACAGCACAGTGACAGAGCGTAATTTCGCTAAAACGTGGGGGAAAAAAAATAAAGAGGAATATTTCGGCCCAACAGTTTTCAGTTGAGAAATGTTCCTCAATCCTTTATAAAGAAGAGATCATCACTCAATAAAAAATATATAAGATTGACATGATGTACAGAAGTGGATGAATTAAATACGCTTCTTGTTGACTTGTTCTTCTCCAAACGTTTGGTTGAATTTATATTTCTTCAAAAAATGCTTCAGAATAATGTGGTCATTTTCCTTTAAATATTTAAATAAAAAGAATAATGTGGTCATTTTCCTTTAAATATTTAAATAAAAAGTTCCGAGTGAGCCATCTTCTTTTTTTCGGTTTCCTTCAGCTGTGGGCGTGGCTAACGGGAGTTTAAACATGTACTCGCTTGCTGATTGGTGAAAGACGATGCATTCGTACGGATTCTGCGTTTTCTCTTTAGTTATTGGATAAGACGTCATCACCGCTGGCCTGTGATTGGCTGAACGCAGAACGCGAACGAATTCAAACCGGAGCAGTGTGTGTTGTTGAGGGAAGTGTGTTTTAACGTTAACTCGTGCGGAGCCGTCAACATCAGCAGCATCAGCATGGATTTGTAGACGTTTTTACCGACGTAACATGTAGCAAGCTATCAGGCTATTAAACTTTACTTAAAATGTCTGAAGCTTTACCTGCGACACGAGGGGGGTTTCTGGATTTTAGTCCGGTGAGGAGAGACGACGTGAACAAGGAGAATGATGTTCCTGTCTTGAGTTTGATCCAGTTTTCAAAGGCTCCTTTTGTGACATTTGGGGCCGTGAAGTTGGGGACCTCTAAATCGGCGGTCTTGCGGATTGAAAACCCGACAGAGGATGCAGAAGCGGACGTCGTTGTTGAAAAGATCTCCTCCAGTAAAGGCTTTTCTGTGGACTACAACAGCTTCACGATTCAGGTTTGTTCATCCATGCATTTCATACACTTTGTCCCTGGGAGCTGCAGGAAGAGTTGAGATCATATCCAGGAGCTTTGCAATGATTAAATCATGTCTGGAGCTTATGTTTAATCATGAATTAATCTTTGTGTGTGTGTTTGCAGCCTGAGGACTCGTTCACTTTAACAGTAACCTGGACCCCAACAGAAGAAGGAGGAATCAGAGAGCTCCTCGTTTTCAATGCCAATGGAGTCCTCAAGCATCAGGCTGTCCTGCTGGGGAGAGCAGAAGCTCCCAAAAAGAAAAAAGTAAGAGTCCCCAGCTTCACATTCACTCTGAAACATCCCACCCAAACTAATATATACCTTATATTTAATGTATTCTCCTTAGATTCTAGCAGACATGCACATCACTCGTTAGATTTGTTTAATGTAAAATAATTGCTTAAACCTCCTGGCAAAACCTGGATAAAAAGCCAAGCTTTGCAGAAGGTTCACTTACTAACATTTATTTATTTAATTTTATTGGCTACAAAAAAAACAACAGTTTGGTCCGTTGACAGATGGATAAATGTTCTTTTTTTTCTTTTTTTCTTTAAACTTTGTCTTGCGTGTACAGTGTTGAATCATCTCTGACGTTTATAGGGGAATTAATCTGGGCCTTAAATTGCATCCCATCATCTGTAGTCCTTTAAAAAAAGACACAATCCCAGAGCTGTAGATGCGTGAGGGACTAGAGGTAGGGAATATCAATGTGCCTGTAGAGCTTCTTAATACTTTAATTTAAAATGTATGTATGTTTTTATTTTCCTCTCGTGTTTTTTAGAAAAGCTTATGGGACACGATCAAAAACAAAAGAGATGGCGAGAAAGTAGCCGCACCCAGGAGGAAGAAACCAGAACAACTGCTCAAGATGTCGGCCAATAAAACCTTCCAGGTGTCCCGAAAACCGCAGTACAAGCGGGAGAAGCCGCGCAGCCCCCTCGCCTCTCTCAACGAGGGCAAAGCTGTTCGAGAGCGGTCTCTCTCCAAGTACAGTCCCGTCGTGGACGTCCCTCCACAGTCCGAGGAGCAGGCGACCTCGAAGTCCACGCAGAGGCAGCGGTCTCTGGCTTTGACGGACCAGGAGAACGTCCACCCTCGCTCTCCTCTCGTCTTGCTCGTCCCGACCGCCAAGCTGATGGACTCGTCTGACACCCCGACGAGCAAACCAGAAAACAAAGATCTACTGAGGATGCTGAACAGGACGCTGTCCCCCATCGGGACCCCGGAGAGGTTCAAGAAGCTCATGCCTCATATTCAGTCGGAAAGCCCGGCGCCTCGGAAGTCTGCGGCGGATTCTGAAGACGCCGACAGCGGGTTACCTGGAACCCCGGCTCTGTCTTTGAAGGATGCTCTCGCTCTCATCGACTCCGATCTGAGCCACAGGAACAACAGTCCCCGGGACACCAGTTCCAGCTGTGGCTTTTCAGATTCCCTGGAATCGAAGAGTGCGAGTCGTGGCTGCACGCCGGTGCTGACCACGTTGCCCGACAGCCCGCCGGCGCCCGAGTCCAATGAGCCCAGACTTACCTTCTTCATCAGCAAAGAGGTCGACGTGTCGGCGGCTGAAACGTCAGCAGAACGGGTGAAAAAGGCTTCTTTCACCTCGGCCACCGTGATTAAAGGCAAAGCGCCGGAGGAGACGAGCTGCTCGAGTGGAAGGAAAATAAAGAAGTCGAGGCGAAGGCTTTTGGAGAAAACGCTCGAGCTGTCCGACAGCAGCAGCCAGTCCGAGTCTGGATCAGGAACTCCGAGTCTCCCTGTCATAGAGCCAGGAACCAACGGGGGGCCAGAACCTGCAGCTGCCGACTCTACATGTAACGACGGGATTCAAACCCAGACGCTCACCTTTTTCAGCCCGAGTCCACGGCCCGTCGCCTCCCTCGCCTCTTTCTCTCCCGCTCGCTTCTCCTTCGCCGCCACTCCACCGCCTCCCTCAGTCCCCGCTTCCATCTCTTTAACCTTCACCGCTCCGTCGCCTCTGGGCTCGTCATCTCCTCTCCATCACGACGCCTCGTCGCACCGCGGGCCGTCTCCGCCGCCGCGTGTCCAGGAAGACCTGTTTCCTGTTCAGACGGCGTCGCAGAGCAAGAAGAGGAAGAGCGAGGAGTTTCTGAAAGTCGAGGCGAAGCCGGCGGAGGACGCGAGGACGGAGCGGGCGAAGAGGAGCAGGGTGGTGGCTGCCAAAACGGAGTCGACGAGATCGCTGCAAGAGAGGAGGCGTGCGTCGCAGAGACAGCCGCCGTGTGCAGCAGGTGAGCGGACGGGACGTTAGCGTGAGCGGCGTTATGACAGAGTGTTGACGTGTATTCAGTCTCAGCAGGTTGATGTTGTGTTTCACACGTTTCATAACTGCCTTTAAGTTTCTGTGCGGAGTATCGGCCCCGTCCTTTGACCCTCTCTGTGTTTTTTTTAACCTCCCAGGCTCCGTGCGCTCCATGACGACGCCCTCTCTGAAAACGGTGAGGTCTGCGGCTCCTCCGCAGGCCAAACAATCGAGCTCCAAACTCACCTCGAGAGGTATCCACTCCCCGTCTCTACAAACTAAGATTAAGAGTTGATCTCACACACACACACACACACACACACACAGACTAGATCACACCTCGGGATGTAAAGTGTGTGTGTGTGTGTGTGTGAGGGAGGGGCTCCTGTGAGTCTGACTTCATATTTTCTCTGTTTAAAAAAACCAAACTCAAAGTGTTTCGATGTCTGCGGCTCACAGGTGCCCCGTCTCTGAAGTCGTCCGGTGCTCGGCCTGTGAAGATGGCGAAGGTGGTCGCCGTGGCTCAGTCCAAGCTCACCTTCGTAAAGTCGGCGCAAACAGGTACGTGGACGCCAGAGCATCGGATGGGCGACATTTTGTAACAAAACAAAGTTGTTTTTAAACGTTTTTTTGACGTTTTTTGCCTGCAGTCATACCGAGGCACCCGATGCCGTTCGCTGCCAAGAACATGTTTTATGACGAGCGGTGGATCGAGAAGCAGGAGAGGGGCTTCACCTGGTGGATCAACTACGTCCTCACGCCCGACGACTTCAAAGTCAACACTGAAGTCAAACGTAACGACCTTATGTTTGCATCCAGACAATCCGCACATTTTGAAAAGTCAAACTGAGAGTCTCGGCCTAACAAACGTTTCTTTCAGTGAACGCCGTGTCCATTGCCATGGGCAGCGACGCCAAGTTCAGCGTCCCTAAAGCCCCCACCAAAGAGGAGATGTCCTACAGCACCTACACGGCCCGACGCAAGCTGAACCGCCTCCGACGCTCGGCCTGCCAGCTGTTCACGTCGGAGGCCATGGTCAAAGCCATCCAGAGGCTGGAGGTGGAGGTGGAGGCCAGGAGGCTGCTGGTCCGGAAAGACCGCCATCTTTGGAAGGACATCGGTAAAATGATGATGTGAAACCTGCTAGATTAGTTTTTATTTTTTTTATTTAAGTGCACTAAAGTGTCAAACTAGCTGAAAGTAACGCTGTTTTGTTTTTCGTCCTTCAGGTGAACGAAGGAAAGTCCTGAACTGGCTCCTCTCCTACAATCCGCTGTGGTTACGGATCGGCCTTGAGGTATTCTGACACGGGTTTTTATTTCTTTAAAGTGGCCATGTGTAACTTTTTAAAAAAAATGACACCGTAGGCCGCTACGCTAACTGCACCAGCATCCTGTCGCTCGCTCTTGTTGGTGTGCTCGTACGAACACAAGCGGCCGTGAAACCCACCGGGTCAAGAGGGATGATCTTACTTTTTATTTTTTAAACGGAAGTGAAGCCATTTCTGGGTTTGTTTGTTTTTTAATCCCTAAAAGCGATCCAAGCTCCCTCTAAGAATAAAAAGCTCTCCCGTGTTCACTCCAGTTTTCGCCCAACGCCGCTCAGATTCTACTTCTGGCTTCTTCAGAGTCAACCTCAAGTGTAGCTCTCCGTAAGTAGAGCACTGCGAGGACGACACACGAAAAACTCTTTCGTGGAAAATCAAACCCGATGTCGTCAAAAAAAAAAAGTCTGATTTGATCTCTGATCAGGTAACCGTTGTCTTACTAACAGGCGATTAAAACGTGATTTTTAGAAACGTGATGTGAGAAAGTTCCGTACTGGCCCTTTGAGCTCAGGAAGTTTAACACCGTGCTGCTCGTTCTCAGACGATCTTCGGGGAGCTGATCTCACTGGAGAGCAACAGCGACGCGTTGGGTCTGGCTCTGTTCATCCTGCAGCGGCTGCTGTGGAACCCGGACCTCGCTGCCGAGTTCAGGCACGCCAAAGTGCCTCACCTTTACAAAGACGGTAATTCAGCGTGAGAAATATAGAAAGTGCACGAAGAAAACGTTTGAATCCGACTGTAGTGATGGAAATGAAGGCGAGGCTTTAAAACGTAGGATTTAAATCAGTGTGTGTGTGTTGTTCCTCTGTTAGGCCACGAGGAGGCGCTGTCTCGCTTCACGCTGAAGAAGCTGCTCCTGCTGGTGTGTTTTCTGGACAAAGCCAAAGAGTCTCGTCTGATCGAACACAACCCCTGTCTGTTCTGTCAGGACGCAGAGTTCAAGGTATCAGCATTTATTTTATTGACTCAAAAAAAGCTTGAAAAATCACACGGAAGGATTTTTTTAAAAAAAATCTCAGATCGATGTTTCATGTGATCCATCGCTGTTCCCTCTCGTCTTCTTCACAGACCAGTAAAGACCTCCTCCTGGCCTTCTCCAGAGACTTCCTGAGCGGAGAGGGGATCCTCCCGCGCCACCTCGGCTACCTCGGGCTGCCCGTCTCCCACGCTCAGACGCCCCTGGACGAGTTCGACTTCGCGGTGAAGAATTTAGCGGTCGACTTGAAGTGCGGCATCCGTCTAGTGTGAGTCCAGACGTCGACGTGATGCGTGCGTTTCTCTGAAGCTCCGACTTCGGCTTCATGTCTCCTCTGTCCTCTGAAACATCTGTTTGAGCACTTTACAATCAGAGTAGTTTTTTTTTATTGCCAAACACATTTACAAGGAATTTGTATTGATGCAAGAACTGGCGCTCTCTCTGCAAAGTGCAACACAGAGGGATTCTCCTGAGTGTTTGTTGTTCTGCTGCTCGCAGGCGAGTGATGGAGCTCCTCGTCCAGGACTGGAGTTTGTCGGCTAAACTCCGCATGCCGGCCATCAGCCGCCTGCAGAAGGTCCACAACGTGGAGCTGGCTTTACAGCAGCTCAGAAGTAAAGGTGTGGACCTGAAGGACGAACACGGTAATTATTATTAGAAGAGACTTTCAGCATGACGGATGTTTCCATCGTTCTTTCTTTCTTTTCTTTCACTGAAGCTTATTCAGTGTTTTCTTTCCTCGTCTCGCTCACATCGTTTGTTTATAATCCGATCACGTCTTTATCTCTTCAGGGGCGGCCATTGATGCCAGAGACATCGTGGATGGACACCGAGAGAAAACTCTGAGCCTCCTGTGGAAAATCATCTTTGCCTTTCACGTACGTTTTTTTCCTTTTTTGCTTCCACTTTAAATCTTCCCGTCTGTATTGAGCGCGTGACTGACGTGCTCTTGTGTGAAACGATGCGTTCAGGTGGAGGTCATTCTGAACGAGGAGCAGCTGAGGGAGGAAATCTGCTTCCTGAAGAGAAGCTTTCGGACCAAACTGAGGCTGGCGTCCCTTAAAGCGGACCGCGGCCTCCAGTCGAGTCCTGCAGAGGCTCGGCCGGCGTTCGAGCACAGCAGCGCTAAGATCACTCTGCTCATGGAGTGGGTCAGAGCCGTGTGCGACTTCTACAGCCTGAAGGTGAGTTTGGTAAAAAAAAAAAGCTTCAGGTCCAGAGACTTTGTTTCACCTGAATCCATGATCTTACAATTCCCCCTTTGAGGAAAAAAAACAAAAAGTCTCTGACGTCCGTCTGTGTGTGTGTTTGTGCAGGTGGAGAACTTCACTGTGACCTTCTCGGATGGCCGTGTCCTCTGCCACCTCATCCACCACTACCACCCCGGCGTGCTGCCGGCGCACGCCGTCAGTCACAGCACCACGCAGACGGTAGAGTGCTCAGCGAGAGGCCGTCTGGAGCTCGACTGCTCCGCCAGCGACTCGGACAGCTCCTTCGACTACGTGCCTGCAGGACACAGCGGTAATTTCATTTAACTGTGGGGACGCCGCCCCAGAGCTCAGCACATCACTTCCTGTTTTCACTATGGAAACAGGAAGTCCTCGATTCACCGACTAATAAAACCCTTTGAATTGAATCACTGTAACTTCAGTTTAAAGATGTCGTGACTTTTTAAAGGAGATAATGAAGTGACCGTTCCTGACTTGTATCTGTGCGTTGTTTCGTATTTGCACACAGGCCCCGCCTCTCCGTCGGTTGAATTCAAAGAGCTGCTGGACAATGAGAAAAACAACTTCAGGCTGGTCAACACGGCCGTGTCTTTCCTGGGCGGAGTCCCCGCCATGATCAACCCGGCCGACATGTCCAACACCATCCCCAACGAGAAGGTGAGAGCAGGACATCCCCCCCCCCCCCCCCCCTTGTAAACACCAAGAGGAACATGTCTATTATTTTAGCTCTTTTCTAATTGGCTGGTGGGTTTACCTGCAGGTGGTCATGTCGTACCTGTCCTTCCTGTGCGCTCGTCTCCTCGACCTGAGGAACGAAACCAGAGCAGCTCGAGTCATCCAGGGCGCCTGGAGGAAATACAGACTGAAGAAAGACCTGCAGCTGTTCAAGGTCAGTTTAACTCCAGAGAGGGAGGGTCCATCTGATGGAGACGCACGTCGGTCATTTACAGAGACGGTCAAGTTTTGCTTGTGACTTGACTTTCAAACCTAAAGATGATTTGAATAAATGTGTGCAGTAATAAAGAGCTCTGTTTGATCTTTAAAAAAACGATCTAACAAACCTGAGTCTGTCGATAATTTGAAGTAGGATCTTTAAACTGTTGAACGCTGTTAAAGTCGATCTTGTCCCTGGTTTTGTTCGCTCACAGGAAAGAAACGCGGCTGCTGGGAAAATTCAGGTACTGGCGAGGAGTTTCCTGCAGAGGCGACGAGTTCGGAGGCGGAATGAAGCGGCCGTTGTCATCCAGTCGCTCTGGAGAGGCTTCGCCGCCCGACACAGGATGAGGCTCGAAAAGGAGGCTGAAGTCCGGAGTCGGCAGCACAAAGCGGCGACTCTCATCCAGGTACAAAAGAGTTAAAACAAGACCGACGTTTGAAATGTCAGAGGAGATTTTGCCGTTTCCTCGGGGGGGAAGAAAATGCATGACATCATCCGCCGGCGAAACCGTCCGAAAGCTTATTTTGTAACATCGAAGCCTTCGTGTGTGATTTAAACGATAAATGTTTGTCATGGTTTCCTGCAGGCTCAGTGGAGGATGTTTTCCGCCATGACGGCTCACCGGCGCCTCAGGTTCTACGCCATCCTGGTCCAGGCGCAGTGGCGAATGAGCAGGGCGGCGTCCGCGTACAGAAGAGTGCGCTGGGCGACGGCCGTCGTCCAGACGCACGCGCGAGCGTCGGCCCTGGGAAGAAAAGATCGCCAGCGCTATCTCTCTCTTCGAGCGGCGGCCGTGAAGATACAGAGAGCGTGCAGGAGGCGGAGGGCCGAGAAAACCGCCAAGGAAAATCACGCTGCCGGAGTGATCCAAGCGGCGTTCAAGAAATGGCACGAGAGGAAGATGGCTGAAAAGGACGGCGCGGCTGTGAGGATTCAGTCCTGGTTCAGGATGCAGACGTGTCTCCGTCAGTATCGGGAGGTCAGGAGGAGCGCGCTGCTCATTCAAGCCCGATGCAGAGGCCACGCGCAGAGGCGCCGCTTCCAGGAGTTGAAGCTGCAGCACCGCTCGGCTGCCGTCATCCAGGGCGCCTTCAGAGGCCACGCCGCCAGGAAGCGGCTGGCGAGGAGGAGGAGCGCCGCGCTCGTCATCCAGCGTCGGTTCAGAGCCTCTGCGAGAAGAGACGCAGAGAGGCGGGCGTTTGTGACGTTGAGATGCGCCGCCATCGCCGTGCAGGCGGCTTATCGCGGCAAAGCGGCTCGAGACTCTTTGAGGAAACGGCACGAGGCAGCGACGGCGATCCAGGCGGCTTTTAGGAAACACGCAGCCCGAAGCCGCTACCTCCGTTTGAGGAAAGCGGCGTGCGTGATACAGGAAAAGCACAGAGCCGCCGTGTTGGCGCGGAAGACGAAGGAGGATTACGCCGCTCTCAAGCGCGCCGCTC
This sequence comes from Symphodus melops, assembly GCF_947650265.1. Classification (NCBI taxonomy): domain Eukaryota; kingdom Metazoa; phylum Chordata; class Actinopteri; order Labriformes; family Labridae; genus Symphodus; species Symphodus melops. Next base: position 2,505,947 of record NC_136698.1, read on the forward strand.
TGACTATCCAGGCTCAGTGGCGAGGCCGAGCTGACAGGAAGAGGATCGAGGAGCGGCATCGCTGCGCAACGCTGATCCAAGCTTACTACCGTCGGCACAGAGCCAGGACAGAGTACAGGTCCAAGAAGGCGGCTGCTGTCCTCGTGCAGCGCCGTTACAGAGCGCACGTGGCCGGGCGGGAGGCGAGGAAAGAGTACCTGCACGTGAGAGCGGCCTGTGTGACCCTGCAGGCCGCGTTCAGAGGCGTGAGAGCGAGGGCGGAGTTAAAGAAACGCCACCAGGCAGCGACCGCTCTCCAGTCTTCAGTCAGGATGTTTTTATGCAGGAGACGATATTCCCTCCTGCAGAGTGCCGCCATCATCATCCAAAGTCGATACCGAGCTCTTCTGGCGTGCAGGGCGCGGCAAAGCGAATACCGTCGGGTGAAGCAGGCGGCCTTAAAGGTCCAGTCCGTCTACCGGGGATTCAGAGTGAGACGAGAGCTGAAGAGGCGGCACAACGCGGCCCGAGCCGTCCAAGCTCAGTTCAGGATGCACAAAGTGCGTATGGCGTATCTCGCCACCAAGTGCGCCGCCATCATTATTCAGGAGCGCTACAGGGCCAAAAGGCTCCGGGACCAACACGTGCAGACGTTCAGAGCCTTGAAGTCTGCAGCCGTGGTGATTCAGGCGGCGTATCGAGGCCACGCGGCCAGGAGGGAGATCGCAGAGATGCACCGAGCGGCGTCGATCATCCAGAGGAAGTTCGCCTCCGTTCAGGAAAGAAAACGATTCCTGGCTCTCAGAGCGGCCGCTCTGTTCTGTCAGCGCAGGTACAGGTCGGTGATCCTGACCAGGCGTGAGCGTTTAGATTATTTATCAACACGCAGAGCGGCCGTTTGTTTGCAGGCAGCGTGCAGAGGGTGGCAGGCCAGGAAGCAGCTGCGTATCCAGCACGCCGCAGCTCTCATAATTCAGTCTCACGTCCGAAAGTACGAGCAGAGACGCCGCTACGAGAGGCTACAGTGGGCTGCAAATGTGCTGCAAGCACGTTTCAGAGCCAACAGGAAGATGAGAGCAGAGATGCAACGACTGAGAGACAAGAGAGGCGCCGCCGTCGTCCTCCAGGCCGCCTACCGCGGGATGAAATCCAGACGGATAATCAGACAGAGACGTCAGGCTGCTCGTGTCATTCAGAGAGCGTACAGAGCCCACTGTGAACACCAGCGGTATCTGACCTTAAAGTCCTCCGTCCTCATCATCCAGCAGAGATATAGAGCCACTGCAGCAGCTAAGCAACAAATGCAAAACTACCAAAAGCTGCGTAAAGCAGCAGTGAGCCTTCAGGGAGCTTTCAGAGGACAGCAGGTCAGGAGGGAGGTCACTCACCGGCATCAGGCTGCAGCTGTCATACAGTCTGTGTTCAGGAAACACAGAGAGGAAGTCAAATACCAGGCCATGCGTCTGTCTGCCATCATCATCCAGAGACGCTATCGGGCCTGTATTCTGCAGAGACAAGAGAGGAAGCTCTTCCTCCAAATGAAGCACTCTGCCGTCGTCCTTCAGGCGACCTTCAGAGGTCGTCGTGTGAGAGGCAGCATCGCTGAGATGCACAGAGCAGCGACCGTCATCCAGGCTAACTTCAGGATGCACAGACATCAGGCGGCCTTCAGGAGACGGCGCTGGGCAGCCTGCGTCTTCCAGCAGAGGTTTAGAGCTCAGAGACAGAGGGACACAGAGAGGACGCGTTACGAAGAGGTGAGGACGGCTGTCGTCGTCCTGCAGGCCGCCTACCGTGGGATGAAATCAAGAAACATCATCAGACAGAGACGTCAGGCTGCTTGTGTCATTCAGAGAGCGTACAGAGCCCACACTGAGCGCAGACAGTTTTTAAAACTAAAATCCTCCGTCCTCATCATCCAGCAGAGATATAGAGCCACTGCAGCAGCAACAGCTCAAAGACATCGATTCCTGAATATTTGCAAAGCAGCAGTCACTCTTCAGGCAGCTTTCAGAGGACAGCAGGTCAGGAGGGAGGTCACTCACCGGCATCAGGCTGCAGCTGTCATACAGTCTGTGTTCAGGAAACACAGAGAGGAAGTCAAATACCAGGCCATGCGTCTGTCTGCCATCATCATCCAGAGACACTATCGGGCCTGTATTCTGCAGAGACGAGAGAGGAAGCTCTTCCTCCAAATGAAGCACTCTGCCGTCGTCCTTCAGGCGACCTTCAGAGGTCGTCGTGAACGTAGAGGTGTTGCTGAGATGCACAGAGCAGCGACCGTCATCCAGGCTAACTTCAGGATGCACAGACATCAGGCGGCCTTCAGGAGACGGCGCTGGGCAGCCTGCGTCTTCCAGCAGAGGTTTAGAGCTCAGAGACAGAGAGACACAGAGAGGACACGTTACGAAGAGGTGAGGACGGCTGTCGTCGTCCTGCAGGCCGCCTACCGCGGGATGAAATCGAGAAACCTCATCAGACAGAAGCATGACTCGGCCTGCGTCATTCAGAGAGCGTACAGAGCCCACTGTGAACACCAGCGGTATCTGACCTTAAAGTCCTCCGTCCTCATCATCCAGCAGAGATATAGAGCCACTGCAGCAGCAACAGCTCAAAGACATCGATTCCTGAATATTTGCAAAGCAGCAGTCACTCTTCAGGCAGCTTTCAGAGGACAGCAGGTCAGGAGGGAGGTCACTCACCGGCATCAGGCTGCAGCTGTCATACAGTCTGTGTTCAGGAAACACAGAGAGGAAGTCAAATACCAGGCCATGCGTCTGTCTGCCATCATCATCCAGAGACACTATCGGGCCTGTATTCTAAAAAGAAGAGACAGAGAAAACTTCCTGAAAATGAAGCACTATGCCGTCGTCCTTCAGGCGACCTTCAGAGGTCGTCGTGTGAGAGGCAGCATCGCTGAGATGCACAGAGCAGCGACCGTCATCCAGGCTAACTTCAGGATGCACAGACATCAGGCGGCCTTCAGGAGACGGCGCTGGGCAGCCTGCGTCTTCCAGCAGAGGTTTAGAGCTCAGAGACAGAGAGACACAGAGAGGACACGTTACGAAGAGGTGAGGACGGCTGCCGTCGTCTTACAGGCGGCTTATCGTGGGATGAAATCAAGAAACCTCATCAGACAGAAGCATGACTCGGCCTGCGTCATTCAGAGAGCGTACAGAGCCCACTGTGAACACCAGCGGTATCTGACCTTAAAATCCTCCGTCCTCATCATCCAGCAGAGATATAGAGCCACTGCAGCAGCTAAGCAACAAATGCAAAACTACCAAAAGCTGCGTAAAGCAGCAGTGAGCCTTCAGGCAGCTTTCAGAGGACAGCAGGTCAGGAGGGAGGTCACTCACTGGCATCAGGCTGCAGCTGTCATCCAGTCTGTGTTCAGGAAACACAGAGAGGAAGTCAAATACCAGGCCATGCGTCTGTCTGCCATCATCATCCAGAGACACTATCGGGCCTGTATTCTGCAGAGACAAGAGAGGAAGCTCTTCCTCCAAATGAAGCACTCTGCCGTCGTCCTTCAGGCGACCTTCAGAGGCTGCTGTGTCAGGAGGGACTTTAGCCGACGGACGCATGCTGCGGTTGCGATCCAGTCACGCTGGAGGTGTTTGGTGCAGAGACGTGACTTCACGAGGAAGCGGGAGGCGGCGCTGACTCTGCAGCGGAGGGTCCGGGCGCTGCGGCTCGGCAGGTCGGAGAGAAACGACTACGTCCGGATGAGGCGAGCCGCGCTCACACTGCAGACTCAGTGCAGAGCCTGGATCAGCAGGCGGCAGGTAACCACGAGCACGAGGACTGTCCTCCTCAGGGGAGGGTTCGACACACGAGCATGCACGTCTCCTTTAAAAGTTAAAACAACACACAAAGAGACAAACTATAATTTGCCATACTTTTTCTTTCACTTAATCAACTCATCACCTGTTGCAGCGTTATTAATAGACAAATTCAGCTGAATTTAGTAAAAATCAAAGAAAGCAGCAGACTGCCTGGAAAGATGCTGCTCGTGGTCCTAATAAGGTTTTGAATGTTTCAGGCGTTGGAGGAAGCCAGAGCAGTGAGGAGGCTGCGTTTTACTTCGGCGCTCTTCCATCACCTCAGCGCCGTGAAGATCCAGAGAGCTGTCAGAGCTCACTTGGCTTTACAGTCGGCAAAAAGACAAATCCATTGTGTGATCACCGTACAGGTACGGAGGAGAGAAAAGAGTCCACGCCGCCGCGTCGCTCCGATGAAATGAACGAGCGAGGAGCACAATGTTTCCCTTTTTTAATGATTTTCTTGTTTCCGTTCCAGCGCTGGGTGAGAGCCAAGCAGCAGAGGACACGGTATCTGGAGGAGCGGAGGAAGGTGGTCACGGCCCAGAGAGCCGCCAAGCGCTGGCTCGCTCGCCGCCACGAAGCCGCGTCTGTCCTCCAGCAGGCCGTCCGCAGATTTCTGCTTCTCAGGAGGCAGAAGAGGGTCCAGCAGGGAATCATGAAAGCTCAGGTACTGCAGACGAGGCTGCACGTGAACGTGTCTTTAAAACGCTGTCATCAGTTCAGCTGTTAACACGTGATGAAATCCTGCAGGCTCTTTGGAGAGGACACCTGTCCCGCCGCCTGCACGACAACGCCAAGGTGGTGAAGTTAAGGCAGCGCCTACGCAAAGTGTCTGCCGAGGTCCGAGAGGAAGACAAACTTTTTAACAAGACGTCGTCCGCCCTGGACTACCTCCTTCGATACAAACACTTCTCCTACATCCTCGAGGCCCTGAAGAACCTCGGTAAGGCCGACGCTCCGCTCTGCTGCATCACTCAAGAAAGAATTTCTCTTTTACTGTACCGTTCAGTTTTTAGCAAACAACTCATCAACGTGCTTCTCACTGTGAGCGTGCTTTCTCCTGAGTGCTAAAACTGAACCGTGTGTGTGTGTGTGTGTCTGATCGTGTGCACAGAGACGGCCACCAGACTGTCCCCGGAGTGCTGCGAGCGGCTGGTCGAGAGCGGAGCCACCAACGTCATCTTCACGCTCATCCGCTGCTGCAACAGGAGCGTCCCGTGCATGGACGTCATCACCTACTCCACCCAGATCCTCCTCAACCTCTCCAAGGTATCGCCAACTTCCTGCACATTTAAGGCACTTTTGCATCGTTTTCCCCTTTTTTTTTCCCAAACTGGGAAGTTCACCCACTTCTTCCCCCCCCCTCCATATCGGACGTTTTCCACACAAGTGTTTTCTAATTCCACTCTTGTGCTTTTTCCTCGTCTCACTCTCAGTACCACAAGACCACCGAGGCCGTGTATTCGGTGGAGAACTCAGTGGAGACTCTTCTGGACCTGCTGCAGAGATACCGGGAAAAAGCCGGCGATAAAGTGGCGGAAAAGGGCGGCAGCATCTTCACCAAAGCCTGCTTCCTCCTCGCTCTCCTCCTGCAAGACAAACGCCGCGCCGTGGTCCGTCGCTCCATCACTTATTCACACGTTTATTCCAGTAAATTTAACAGAGAGACACCTGAGGTAGTTTTCCTAAATGTAACCAGTTTGTGTTTTTTTTTTCTTTCTAGGAGGTCATGAAGCTTCCGAAGGTCCTGGACAAGATCCGCAGTATTTACCGCCTCACCGCACGCAAACACAAGATGGACGCAGAGAGGACGGTGCTTAAACAAAAGATGAACGCTTCCATCAACGGGAGCTTTTATGTTCAGGCAACGCCTCGCAAATCCAAACCGGCACCAAAGTACGCGCACGCATGTTTTATTTTTTTGTGTCTGAGAAGTCCTGCTGGTCATCTTTTTTTGCTTCATGAATCAAACTCCTGTCTTTGTTTTTCAGATTTGCGCCGGATTGGGTTCTCCGAAAGGACAAACTCAAAGATATCGTGGACCCTCTTCAAGCCATTCAAATGGTGGCAAACACTCTGTCTATTGTGTTGTAAATATTCAAGCTTTCAAATCTGGATTCATCTCTCTTTTTTTTCTTTTTTTTTACCTGAAGAATTTATTGTCTTCTTTCTTTTTTTGCTTTTTAAAAACAAATGGATTGTGTACCCTGTAAATATTAAAATGGAATTGTTTCTTACTTTTGGATTATTTTTGTCCTGTTCTTTATTGTTTGTAAGAAACCTTCTCAGTGTTACGACATGCAAGTTTTTTCAGAGATATTTATGGTCTTGGTCTCAGTCTTGACTCGATCTCAATCCCTAAATCTTTTGGTCTTGACTCGGTCTTGGGTATACCCTGGTCTCTGTTAGTGTGGTCTCATAAATGACTAAGTAAATATGTATATATAGAAAAAGGACACCCAATGGTGCAAAGATTTTACTAAACATCTCATCCAATGACAGAAAATGTCAATCATTAAAACTTAAATGGTAAAAAATGTGATTTTAATAATAATAAAAAAAAGTTACTCTGCGAAAACAAAAGAGCCATGAGCGTCCTCAAAAGTATTCAAGCTCACATCATGAACTCAATGTAGAGGGTAAAATAAAAAATATGATTCTCGAGTGAAATATATATCTGAATAGTACAGTACTTGTTCAAATGTATTTTAATAGGAGATAGTTATCTGGTTTCAGGTTTAATTTTTTATTGGCCTTTGATGACCTTAGTTTTTTTTTTGGTTATAATTTTGGGCTGCTGTGCCTTTACAGGAGAGATAGGACAGTGGATTGACATCCTTATCTCGTGCTCTCCCCGTTAATCTTTAACGTGTTTGTCCAGCAGGCTCAAGTCACTTCCAGTCAACTGAAGATTTACTGGCAACAGTGTCATCACACCATCAAAACGCCCACAACGCTCTCACCAACATGGTCCATTTTCTTCTTCTTTGGTACATTTCGGTTCAAGTTCACTGCATTAGTGGTACATAAAGGACAGTGTTTGTTAACAGGCAGGAAGGGGTCACACACTGGTGATAAAGAGGAACTCGTGTTTTTGTTTATGTAGAAGTACTTTTACAAAAATGTCAAGTTACAGTCATGTGATCAGAATCCTTGTTATGTAAAACTGCAAAACAATCACTATTAGGTCGACTTTGTTGTCCATGCCAACAAGGCTCGAAGCAACAAACACAATTTACATTAAACACATTTAAAAACACAAAGTAGGCTATTGTGTCAAACAGATTTTGGACACACAAAAACAAAAGAACCTGTAGTGTGAAAATGTTCTTTACACTTAATGTAAAGTAAGAATATAGAACCTTTTCATCCAGTAGATGTCGCCCTCGAGCACCACGATGCTAACTTCCAGGTTTTGTGCAGCTTGGTTTGGATGCATCTTTTCAGGAAATAAATAGTACAGTATTTTAAACCCCTCAATGCTGTGGAAATCAAATGTAAAACGTCACTTCGTTTGTGGCTCCAAATCAAAAAACAAACGAGGATGAAAAACAACAAACGAGGATGGATGAGGTAACGTGTCTTTCAAATGTTCAATTGTTAAGTTGTTGACATGCACTGTGAAGTTTTGTATCATTTACTGAGCCATCGTGCACATCACATCTGAGTTGAAGTGTCAATAACATGATGCGGGCTCATGATGCCACTTCCACATTGAATGAATCAGGCGAGGTTGGAACAAACACCAGCCTACTGCGCCAACAGAAGGTCCTAATAGGACAGACGGGACGGTGTACTGTCACATTGGTTTGTTGGCACTTTGCAATTTGGAAGCTTCAAAACTGCCGCAAGCGACACATCTCCAACTGCTCCAGAGGCATAAAAAGCCACATTTAGACTCAGACTGCAGGATAATCGGGCCGATTTCATCTCACCTGTGCGCCGATGCGAGCGGCCGCACATTCAGTAGCTTGCTAACTTCTAGAAGGTCAGCACTTTGTTTCTCAGGCTCTTAAACTGTTTACAGGTCTCTTTTATTCAGCACATATGTTTTTCTCTCCTTCACAGGTTATGTACATTTATGCTATATAAGCATAATTCTAATGTTAATGCTAACTGCACAGGTTTAACCTGTAATTATGTTTACTCGTAGTCACATAGGGGGCTGCTAAATCTTGTTTGGGGATTGTTGTATACAGAGGGGAGGGGGACAGCGGGTGTGTATTGTAATGTCTTGTACACTGCTACTGAATGCCTTGAGATCAATAAAGTATCTCTCTCTCTCTCTCTCTCTCTCTCCCCGACAATCAAGCAGCCTGTTCCTGAACCGACTATTAACACAGATCCTTCTCCAATCCTTTCTTTAGTTTGCTCGACCACTCGTGCTCTACCTCCTGCTTACTGATCTCCCTCGTTCTCTCTTTTAAAATGAAATATGAATCTAGTGTGTGTCTTATTTAGTACTTGATTGGAAGAAGAAGAAAAGAAAGTTATTCAAACACGCCAGACACAAAAGAATCAGAAGAAGTTCATTTTGATAATTCTGATTTTTTTTATTCTGCCAACTGTGTCCTCTAGTTTATAAAGTAAATGTTCAAAAAAAAAAACTTTACTGGCAAGAGGGAAGCTCCATCACCCCATCCTTACAAAACCGGAACATTGCCTGACCGCGGACAGGTCTTCCTCTCTTACAACTGAACAGTATTCTGTCATTATGAGGTGCATACAGCTTCTCTGCTATAGGGTATTGGAAGCCAATATTGTGTCTGTCCATGATTTCTTTGGTCACAGTGCAGGGTTCTGTAAGAGGAAAACAGCATTATGATCATAAAGATAAATAATTACTGCTCGTTTTGGATACAAAATATCATGCTAAACATCGAAAAACATTGCAACGGTAGAGATTAAATGTTCAACTCGATTTAAAGGCTCTGGTTGTAATTATGAAACAAACATGGACGCGAGTAGTAACGTTGCTTTGATTGATGTTTTATGATCAAAGACAAGGAGCATGAAGCTTCTTTTTTTGCTTTACAGCTGAGTGACAACAGGGCTCAACAGTGTGGTTCCAGTTAACCACAATATTATAATCATCCAAGGTCGACTGACCCGAGTACAAAACGATGGTTTATGCTCCTGCAGGAAACACTGTTTGTATGATCTGTAAGATTTGTACTATTCTACTTTTAAATTATTGATATTTTGCTCCAGAAATATGATGATGTCATGGCTCGGGTCAATATGAGGATATGTATTGATACATTGTGCTATACAGAAGAACATTCTGGAGAATAAAAACTTACTGAGGCATTTCATCTGTCCAGTCCATTCACCATTGTTGCAGGTTTTAAAAGCTGTGCCAGCTATGATATATAAATTCTGACAGTCATATTCGACCCGGTCATTGTGTCTGTACTGTGAGCGGGCCCTTAACTTGGTGTCTCCATTTTCCAGGATTGGTGGTTTCCCACAGCCTACAGGAGCTGAATGAGCAGAAGCAATAACAGAGAAAATTCTAATTGATTATCATTTTATCCAGCTATGAAACATTTTCCTATATTATAAATATGTTTTACAGATATCTGACTGAAATACGGAGTGTGACAACATTTTGCAGCCTGAGGTTAGGATGGCACCGGCAGAGTAAAATAAGCACTCTGAGTTGGCATTATAATTCAGGAAACACCTGAAAGTAGGTCATGGCTCAAGGAGTTAAAAGATGAAGAAAAAGTTGACTTACGTCCGCATGTTGGGAACTGACCACTCCACTGTCCGCCTGCTAAACATTGAACCGTCGCATTTCCGTGAATAACGTGTCCGTTCCGAGTGCTGCGACATGCAAATGTTATCTTTTGTCCTTGTCTTACTTGGCTGTTAGCTGGTGGAGGACTGGTGACGCGTACGCTGTCTGGATACCCTGTAAGCTTGCATCTGACTGTCATGAGAAAAAAAAAGGTCTTTAAGATATAAACTGTAGAAGAAACCATGCTTTTAACTGATTAGTCATATAAAGTCAAACCATCATTTCTGCAACAATATTTTGTTTTTTCATGGATTTTTCCTCCTTCTCATCAAGATGACATGAACCGTGGATCAAACTCAAACGGTTTAGGCAGGAAAAGGAGGAGGCATTTAAGAGTGGGCACAGACAGAGTATTAAATACTAAACACATCGCAGGGTGAAGAGAAGTGAGTGGCCTGTGCCTGGCCAACAACCTGGATGAGTTCTACGTCCTTGGACCACCTACAGAGCCAACAGGTCTGTAGAAGATGCCGGGCCCCTGAAAGGCTCGGTGAAATGGCCCTCCATAGATGTGATTTAATAAAATCCATAGTATCCACTCAGCCTGGCTCAGATCACCTTTGGAGCTGACTGAAAGAAGTTTGTCACCAGGTTATTTGTTGGGCCGTAACTCTCTTTCTTTTCGGGCATTCTAACTTTGGTGCAGGTGTAGTCATGGCAACAAACAGTCCAACATTGCAGGCCAAATAGTTAAGTTCAATGGAGTAACTGTTGTGTAAAAGCAGTATCACACTCGAGGTAGAGATTCACTGATTGTCAGCAGTTCAGTGTTTATCGTCCCACTCGGCCTGCGACTGAAGTGCTGATATTCAGTCTAACATCGGTGCCTCTCCTGTGACTCTTTAAAAAGGTTGAACGCGAAAAAAGAAACCAACAAGAACTGGATTCACCTCCAGTGGAAGTCAACGTACCAGTGCATGTTGGAAAAGCCTTATTCCACCTCCCACTTTGTAAACATTGGATGACTTCAGCACCCTGCATTGAGTATTGATCATCGCATTGGAATCGTAGTTGATGTCCAACCTTCACAGTTTCATTTGCAATGATTGGTCCAGTGACAGTGAGATGGGGATGCATCTTGCCAACAGCACACGTTATATCTAAAACCAATAAAACAGATGTCATCAAGTTAAACACTCATTTTCAGTGGACTGGGGCTTTACAGGCTCTGCTGTTGTCATTTTAGAGTATTTAAACATTCTCTACAACTCAGTGTCACATAAATATACTTAAAGAATTGTTTGGTTCACCTTCACAAGTGGGAAATGGATGGTCCCACTCTCCGTCTTGACCACATATCAGCACTGAACTGCCATTTAGGTAAGTCCCAGGATCGTCACAGCTGAACGTGAGGAAACGATCAGGAAGTATGGGCTCTTGATTTTCTAAAAAGCCCTTTACTGTAATCCGTCCATCTGCAGGCGGATGCTCACAGTTCAAAGCTGCGTGGACACAAGCAAGTAGATAAAGGAAAAGAAAAGTTCTGAGTTAATTCCTGGTTTATAAGTTAGCTAAGATTTTACCCCTTCCTCATTGTATTCTTTTCACTGCACGATTTCAGTCCAATTTAGGCTTGATTTTCGAGATGATATATTTCAGTGGCGCCCCATTGGCTGGTTCGACCATGCTGTGTATTCTGACCATATAAGTCCTCCCACAGCCAGGGGTGTGAAATCTGATTGGCCAGGACTTTTTATATGACTTTTATTTTTTTACAAAATTGTTGCTGTGTCGCTTCCCAGACTTACGATCGCATACTGGCACGTGATTGGTCCATCTGTCCAGCAAACATGTCCTCGTGTCATCCTTGCTCACCATCTGATACCTGTTAAGCAATAAAACGTTACATTACTGGATTAAAACAATCAATCTGAGTTTACTTATTTACCAAATAATGCGTCAGGTAAACACTGCCATTTGTGTTCTCATATATCTGTTTTATAACATACAAGTAACACTTTGATTTACCCCTCTCCTTTTAGCATGTATATCCACAATAATAACCTCCAATGGTCTGTTACATGTGTTAACGTATTTGAATCTGACACTGTTGCACAGGTGTTTGACAACATTGTGTGTTTACTTTGGATATGGTTGTAATTACGTTCAAGCTGTGAAGCTGTCTCAACATTTGTTTTCTAGCGTGTCTGTGTGTTATCGTCGGTCCACATACCCTCTGTTGCAAAAGTATTTGATGGTTGTTCCAAAAACAAAGTCTTCACCCTTGATTATTTCATAATAGCCGTTGGGAGTATCATCAGGAAGCTCACATGGCTTTACTGAAAGAGAAGAAGAAGAGGACTCATCCAGTGAACATTTAGAGGTGAAGGATTTAATGTAACATCTGTTATTCAAAAATAAATAAAAGTGTTTTATTATGTTGTATCTTATATTGTATCATGTCCTATTGCATTGTTTGTATCATATCATCATGTGTCTTTCGTGTCATATCATATCATTTGTATGTTATCGCTTCATTTGTATCCTATCCTGTCGTTTCTTTTATATCTTATAATTTGGTTTGTATCATATCTTTAGATTTGAATTTTATGTTTATTTTGTGTATGTTTAATTTGTATCATATCATTTAGCATATATTATTGGTGTCACATCATATCATTTGTATCATATTGTATTGTTTTGTTTGTATCATATCTTTTCATATCACATTGCATTGTTTGTTATATTGTATCCCACCGGATTTTGTTGTATCATTGTTGTTTGTATATCTTAACATTTATATGATATCATATTGCATCATTTGTAACTTATTGTAATGATCATATGGTATCGCAAAATCTTTTTTTTAATTATTTATGCACAATAATTTGTAGTATTGAAAATGTGTCAGCAATCAATCAAACTTCTCCTCAGTTTACCAATTTTTAAAAAAAAAACGTACTAACGTCAAAATTCAATTGATGTTAAAAACACACATTCAATTTAAGATTTCAATAATTACCAAGTCGCCCCAGGAGGACAAAAGAATAGAAATGCAACTTACAGTAGCAGGTTCCTGAGTGGACTGCGATCCAGCCGCTTTCTGAGCACACATATCTGATGGAGGGACCTGATATATATCCTGTTTCACAAGTAAAGCGAATCACATTTCCTTGCTGATATTCGTCCTTTTTGGTGTCGTCTGAAACGTGGGCATGAGGAACATCTGGGAGCTGTGAGCAGTCTGATGAGCAACAGAATGGAGGAAAAAAAGAGTTATTGGATATTTCTTCTCAACAACTCAGAGTGTAAGACTGTCTGTTAGCTCTTTTACAACTTAGTTAAAGTATGTGAGACAATATGCTTATGTAAGTCAGCCACACCTCAGGAGTAACACTTTATGATTAAATCAAAACATACAATTATCTTGTTTTTTTTTTTTTAATGTCCCTTTTCTGATCCACCCCTCTCTCACTCAGTCAAAAACTGCAAAGTAAGTATTTTAAAAAGTCTGTCTTACCGCTCTGGGAGAAGGAAACTTTCACATTCCCCCACAGCTGGAGGAACAAAAGGATTAAAGTCGATCGCATTTCAACCTGCAGCCGAGCGGTGACACACACGAGTGTAGCTCTTTTGATAAACTCTGTTTTCTCTGCAGAGTCCCTGTGTGTATTCCTCAGCTGCAGCGCTCTGGGAACAGCAAGGGTCAAAGCATTGGACTGCCCAGTGGGATTGCACAAGCCGTATGAACACAACATGACACATAGAAAAACACTGCGATGCTGCACTATGCAGCTAAACTTTACTTAGAATTCAATTGTTGCAACAATAATGATTTTTCTTTCTTATTTTCTCATTGGAAATGCTGAGATGATGGCAACCTGTGAATGTGAATGAAATGTGTTTTAAAGGACACACGTCAGTTAGCAGCTATAATAAAATACATGAATCAAACTACTTGTAAATAATGGCACAAAAAAAGTAAAATAGAAATGCAGAAGGTTTGTTACATTTGTGTGTGCAAACATTAGACTTTCAGTTAGCAAATAGATTTCGATCTTACTGGAATAGAACTGGGACAGAACAAAGTTCATTGGGAAAAAAATCCCTCTATGGAGCAACCAGTCAATGAAGCAGTTAGATTGAAAATTTACCAACTGAGCAAGCAGAAACATTTTATGTAAACATGAATGATTCCTGCTCTAAAAAGGTTAAATGAGAAATGCTGCTGAGTATGAATTCCTTCAAAACACGATGTAGTGACATGTTCTCAGTTTGAGGACGTTCAAAAATGAGTTTTCCTGGTGGACATCACCCCTTCGCTAGTGAGAGTCCCAGTGTGACATCACAAGGGGAGCACATTTGAGACAGAGCATTTTTCTCTGTGTTGTAAGAATTATGCAGAGCACAAATAAAGGACTGGATGGGTTTAAAGACAATGAACATGTAAAAACATGAGATTTTTGTCTTAAAGTCTTAATGTTACAAGAAAAAGTTGAAATACAATGAGAAGAAAGTACATTCACCAGGATGGAGATTAAAATAGTAATTTAACTGGAATAAAGTTGTGCATTTGCAAGATTACAGCTGCAACTGTCTTCTTTTGAAAACAACAACAGCAAACCAACAACTCTGCAGGTGAGCAGAGAGAGAGAGAGAGAGAGAGAGAGAGAGAGAGAGAGAGAGAGAGAGAGAGAGAGAGAGAGGTGTCCACTGTGAAAGCTCACTGAATGCATCTGTTTCACTGCTCCCAGAGTGCTGCAGCTGAGGAAAACACACAGGGACTCTGCAGAGAAAACAGAGTTTATCAAAAGAGCTACACTCGTGTGTGTCACCGCTCGGCTGTAGGTTGAAATGCGATCAGCTTTAATCTTTTTGTTCCTCCAGCTGTGGGGGAATTTGAAAGTTTCCTTCTCCCAGAGCGGTAAGACAGACTTTTTAAAATACTTACTTTGCAGTTTTCAACTGAGTGAGAGAGGGGTGGATCAGAAAAGGCACATAAAAAAAAACAAGATAATTGTATGTTTTGATTTAATCTTAAAGTGTTACTCCTGAGGTGTGGCTGACTTACATAAGCATATTGTCTCACATATTTTTAACTAAGTTGTAAAAGAGCTAACAGACAGTCTTACACTCTGAGTTGTTGAGAAGAAATATCCAATAACTCTTTTTTTCCTCCATTCTGTTGCTCATCAGACTGCTCACAGCTCCCAGATGTTCCTCATGCCCACATTTCAGACGACACCAAAAAGGACGAATATCAGCAAGGAAATGTGATTCGCTTTACTTGTGAAACAGGATATATATCAGATCACTCCATCAGATATGTGTGCTCAGAAATCGGCTGGCTCGATGTCCACTCAGGAACCTGCTACTGTAAGTTGCATTTCTATTCTTTTGTCCTCCTGGGGCGACTTGGTAATTATTGAAATCTTAAATTGAATGTATGGTTTTAACATCAATTGAATTTTGACGTTAGTACGTTTTTTTAAGAATTGGTAAACTGAGGAGAAGTTTGATGGATGGAAAACTGTAACGGGTTCCCCTATCCCTGCCATTGAACGGCCTCCAACATCCAGAACAGGCGGGGGCAAGATGCGGGTCCCTGAACGAGCTGACTCATTGGCTGGCTGTACTGAAGGCCTCTACCCCGCCGACGAGAGCAAATCAGGCGCCGCACTGTAAACACTGGGCCACCATCAACGATTCGTGGAGGGGGAGGTGGTGGTGCCAGAGGGACCAAGGGACTGTTGTGGACTGGCTTAATCCTGGATACATGAAAGGTTGAGTGAACTCTCATGGAATGCGGGAGCTTCAAACGGACTGCCACTGGATTGATGACCCTCTGGATCGAAAAAGGCCCGATGAACCTTGGTGCCATCTTTCTGGACTCCACCCGCAGAGGTAAGTCTCGGGTGGAGAGCCACACTTGCTGTCCAACTTGGTAAGTAGGTGCAGGTGTACATCGCCGGTTGGCAGTGGCAGTATAGCAACCCACGGAACGAAGGAGGGTGGAGCGAGCTTGGAGCCATGTTCTGCGGCAGCAGCGGATGAAGGCTTGGACCCAGCAGACTGCAGAACTCCCTCCAAAACACGAATGAAAACTGGGGACCACGGTCTGACACCACATCAACCGGAAGACCGTGCAGGCGGAATGCATGGAGCAGAATCAACTGAGCAGTCTCTTTGGCCATGGGGAGCTTGGGCAGGGGCACAAAGTGGACCATCTTGCTGAAGCGGTCCACGATGGTCAGGATGACAGTGTGGCCCTCAGAGGTGGGAAGACCAGTAACGAAATCCAAAGAGATGTGGGACCATGGGCGATGAGGAACAGGGAGAGGTTGAAGCAGCCCAGCAGGAGGCCGGCGGGAGGATTTGTGTTGATTGCATACTTGACAGGCTTTGATGAATCCCTGGATGTCCTCCTGCAAGGTGGGCCACCAGAAACATTGGAGGCATGTCGTGTGCGTTGAACACCAGGGTGGCAGAACAGCTTGGAGGAGTGGGCCCATAGTAGCACATCTGACCTCAGGGCTGGAGGAACGAAAAGGCAGTTAGTTGGGCAGGTGCTGGGACCCGGCTGTCCTTCTGTGGCTGCTCTCACTCTCTCCTCTATGTCCCAATGTGGCAATTAGGCAAGATGGTGGAAGGATGGACTCAGATTTATCAGTAGAGTCTTCTGTCCTCTGGAACTGGTGGGAAAGGGCATCAGGCTTAACATTGCGGGACCCTGGACGGTAAGAGAGGGTGAAGTTGAAATAGGCAAAAAACAGAGACCAGCGGGCCTGACGAGAATTGAGTCTCTTAGCGGAACGTATATATTCCAAGTTCTTGTGGTCTGTCCATACAAGAAAAGGCTCCTTGGTGCCCTCCAACCAATGGCGCCACTCCTCTAGAGCCATTTTTACCGCCAACAGTTCCCTGTCGCCAATGTCATAATTTCTCTTGGCAGAGGACAGGCGTCGAGAGAAGAAGGCGCAGGGATGGAGCTTATTGTCAGTATCAGAGCGCTGAGACAGGACAGCCCCAACCCGAACATCTGAGGCGTCCACCTCGACCACAAACTGTCGTTCAGAGTCAGGCATCAGGAGGATGGGTGATGAGGTGAATCGATCCTTGAGGGTTTTGAAGGCAGCTGCAGCTGAAGGTGACCACTGGAAGGGCACTTTGGAGGAGGTCAGGGCGTTGAGAGGGGCTGCCACAGAGCTGTAGTTGCGGACAAAGCGACGGTAAAAGTTTGCAAACCCCAGGAAGCGCTGAAGCTGTTTACGGTTCTCAGGGACAGGCCAGGAGGTGACAGCAGAGACCTTGGATGGGTCCATCTGGATGTTGCCTTGTGCCACAATGTTCCCCAGGAAAGACACTGATGAGACATGGAACTCACACTTCTCTGCTTTTACAAACAGAGAATTCTCCAGGAGACGCTGAAGGACGGACTGGACATGATGGATATGTTGCTCTTTGGATCTTGAGAAGATGAGGATATCGTCGAGGTAAACAAAAACATATCGATTGAGCATGTCCCTGAGCACATCGTTAATCATTGCCTGGAAGACAGCAGGAGCATTGGTCAGGCCGAACGGCATCACAAGATACTCGTAGTGTCCAGTTGGGGTGTTGAATGGCGTCTTCCACTCATCTCCCTCTCTGATGCGGATGAGGTGGTAGGCGTTGCGCAGGTCAAGTTTGGAAAAAATGGTAGCCCCCTGGAGCAGTTCGAAGGCAGTGGAGATGAGTGGCAGTGGGTAACGGTTCTTTATGGTAATATCATTCAGTCCTCTGTAATCGATGCAGGGTCTTAATGTCTTGTCCTTCTTCTTGACAAAGAAAAAACCTGCTCCAGCAGGAGATGAAGAAGGACGAATGATACCAGCGGCCAGGGATTCATTGATGTAAGTCTCCATGACCTCTCTCTCGGGCTCAGAGAGAGAGTACAGATGCCCCTTGGGAGGTGAGGTACCAGGCAGAAGATCTATGGCACAATCATAGGGGCAATGTGGGGGCAGAGATGTGGCTCTGGCTTTACTGAAGGCCTGGCGAAAGTCATGGTACTCAGGTGGCACCCCTGAGAGGTCAGGTGAAGAACTGGAGTTGGAGCTGGAGGGGTGAAACTGAGCTGAGGCATGCTGCAGGCACCTTTGATGACAGGAAGAGCTCCACTCCAGAACGGCCCCCGTGACCCAGTCAATGTGAGGGTTGTGAAGACGGAGCCACGGAAACCCCAGGATGAGAGGCAGGTGGGAAGAGCTTAGGATGTGGAACTGGATGGTCTCATGATGATTACCAGAAAGCAGTAAGTGGACAGGAGAGGTCTGATGAGTGACTGTACCCAATATGTGTCCATCTAAGGCTCTAGCAGGAACCGGACGAGGCAAAGGGACCCTCTTGAGCCCCAGCTGAAGGACCACCTCCTCATTAATGATACTGGCATCTGCCCCAGAGTCAATGAAGATAGCCAAGGAGTGGGAGCCATCTGGAAGAAGAAGACGGCCTTGGAGCAGAGGTCTCTGAGTCTGGGGAGGTAACAAGGCAGTTGAGCTCACCAGGGTCCCCCCTACAACTGGTGAGCTCTGGCTTTTACTGGACAGTTGGAGATGTAGTGTCCCGCTGCTCCACAATAGAGGCAGAGATTGGACCTGCGGCGGCGCTCCCTCTCCTCCAGAGTGAGGGAGGTGCGACCCAACTGCATGGGTTCAGGATCCTCAACCTGCCGATGCAGTGGGGTGGAGTTGGCTGCAGTAGCACCCCCATGGGAGCGAGGTGGAAGAGAGCGTTGGGGCCCCCCCTTGGCGCTTCTCTCTTCGACGGGCCTGGATACGTAAGTCAATGCGGATGGCCAATTCAATCACCCTGTCCAAGGTGATGGGGGTGTCATGTGAGACCAGTTCATCTTTAATGTAGTCAGCCAAACCGTGGAGGAAGGCCTCACAGAGGGCTGGACTGTTCCAACTGCTTTGGCTGGCTCTGGTGCGGAAATCAATAGAATAATCGGCCACCGTTTGCGCGCCTTGCTTCAGTTCCATCAGTTCCCTTGTTGACTCAGAACCACAATTCTCGAACCCAAAAACCTTGCGAAGCTCAGCAGCAAAAGAGTCAAAGGAGGCACAGGCTGGAGACTGTCTCTCCCACTCAGCTGTTCCCCACAGTCGAGCTCTGCCTGTCAGATGACTGATGACAAATGCTACCTTTGCTGGTTCCGTGGCAAAGATGCGGGGCTGCAGGGCGAACAGAAGAAAGCAGTTTGTGAGAAAAGGGCCACAAGTCTCTCGGTCACCGTCGTAACGCTCCGGGGTTCCCACCCGAGGCTCAGGAGCATCCCTGGGCAGTGAAGAGACCGATACAGGTGCAGGAGTAGAGGCCGATTCTCCAGGAGGGGGAGCAGAGACAGCAGATGGAGAGAGCTGGGAGATGCAGGCTGCTAGCTGTTGCATCTGTTCAGCTAAAGCTGCTAGCGCATGTCCATGGGTCTCTGCAGCTTGTCTGGCTTCAACAGCAGACGCAGTCATCACGGCCTCATGCTGCTGCAGGACGCCCTCAATCGTCTTGAGGCGACTAAGTGGTGAGGGATTGTGTGCTGGGTCCATAGCTTGGCCAGATTGTACTGTAACGGGTATGGAGTGAACCCAATTGCAGGACAAATTAACCAGTGTTTTCGTTTTAAAACAGTCTTTATTTATCAGGTTCACGTAGGTAGACAACAGACCAGAAGAAGTGAGCTGGAGAGGCAAAGCTGATCTGTTGAGTCTTTCTGGTTGAGCAGGAACAGTCCAAACGCCAACCAGCCACAGGCAGACAAGGAACAGGGAACAGGCAGGCAATACTCGTGGTCATAAACAGAAGGCTAGTAGGTTTACCGGGGCTGAGACAAGAGACGATGGTCGGAGGCAGGTCGGGTCGATAACAGGTAGGCAATCCGGGAATAAGTGCTGGAGAGTTAGGCATGGCAATCTGGCAAAGAGTGAGTGAAGTGAAGCTGCATATATACTGGCTTGATTGGAGATGACGAGCAGGTGAGAGCAGTTAGACTGATGAGGTGTGTGACTGAGCAGCAGAGCCGGGGAGGAGCAAAGCAGACTCAGAAAACAGAGTTTGTCAAAAGAGCTACACTCGTGTATGTCACTGCTCGGCTGTAGGTTGAAATGCGATCGACTTTAATCCTATTGTTCCTCCAACTGTGGGGGAATGTGAAAGTTTCCTTCTCCCAGAATGGTAGGAGGGACTTGCTTTGCAGTTTTTGACTTGAAGAGAGAGGGGTGAATCAGAAAAGGGACATTCAGAGGGGACAAGATTTAATCTTCAGGACTAGTGTTTAT
Source organism: Symphodus melops (assembly GCF_947650265.1). NCBI lineage: Eukaryota > Metazoa > Chordata > Actinopteri > Labriformes > Labridae > Symphodus > Symphodus melops. Next base: position 2,525,809 of record NC_136698.1, read on the forward strand.
CTGAGGTGTGGTTAATTTACATATGCACAGTATATTGTCTCACATATTTTTACCCATTGCAAAAGAGCTAACAGAGTGTCTTACATTTTGGGGATGACTCTGCGTCTGTCACACGCAGCAGCTGACACATTTCCAATGTTACAATCTATTGTGCATGTATGACAAATAGGTTTTATACCATAAGATCAGTACAATATGATCAATGCAATACAAACAACATGATACTATATGGTGTGCTGCCAGTTAGGCTTGACTCAGGGAGGAGGACATACTTTTTCTCAACAGAGATCAAATGTGTAATAACTCAGATTCAAAATGGACAATTAACTGGACAGCTCCGAGACTACAAAGAAAATGAAGTCTTACATTTTGAGTGCAATCTGAAGTTCAAAAAACAGACTGAGAGACCGTCGATATGCACAAAAATAGGAACTAAAGCTGAGTTCATTCCAGCGCCTGTGTGTGAGCGTAAGTATAAACTGAGTTATATGGGTTATATCACACTGACTGATGGGAGGTGAAGGGTTGGTCTGTGATTGGCGACTGTTGCATCTGTCCAGAAAATGATAAACAGAGTTTTCTTTTTCTTTTCTACAAAATGCAGCAGCAAGATGTAAACTGCCGCTGACGACACTCGAAGGCACCAGATACGACACTTCCTATAATGTGTTTTCACCTGGAGACACAGTTACAACCACATGTGGTTCTAGGCATTTTATCTCTACACCTCAGAACTCTAGAATACCAAACACCAAAGACCTGTGCCATTTTCAACTAATAATCAAAGACTATTCTCAGTTAGTGTGCTACCTGTACTAGGAGTGGTGAGTGACAGCAGTGTGAAAATGACGCTGTCAGTTACACACTCACACACTGCATCTATTACCGTAGATGATATCAATACATAAACATGACTCAACAATCACCTGTTACAATGCTGGATGTCCATACTAAATGTGGGCCTGCTTACAGCTCATGAGGTAAATGTATGTTGGAGTATTCCCAGGATGAATCTGCAGAGGGCGCTAAATGGCTCGTTCGGCTAAGCACACAATGGTTTCTCGATATGAAGCCAAGAATTTCAGGAGACGGCTTCAAGCCTTTACGTATAGACTCTCTGCTCCCAGCACCGGAGAAAAGAGCAGCGATCTCCTCGCAGTCCTGCAGTGTTCGGCCGTAAGTGATGCTTCCAGAGAGCCGGCCAATCAGAGGAAAGAGGACACACAGGGAGGGGGGGCTTAAAGAGACAGCAGCTGGCAGGGCCTGAAATAAGGGTTTTGACTGATGCCAGTTTAAAATTAATAAGGAGATTTTTGAGCTGCTACTTTAAATTTTGTATGTTGATTCTATTTTTGTGACATTACCGAATCTCTTTTTCAGAGAGGAAAAACTTTTCTTTTTGTAGCAGCGATGTAATTCAGTTATCTTTGTTATTATCTCCACTTTAGGGGAAAGTCGGTGCGGAGAACTTCCTGTGATTCCTAATGGCGAAGTTGAAGATCTAAACCTTCGTACCAGGCAAGAGGCGAGGATAACTTGTCATGATGGATACCGCAGTCACATTGACCGTTTTTCATGTGAAGATGGAAATTGGAATTTAGATGGATTATCACCAGAATCAATCTGTGAACGTGAGTCAATGTCCAGTCCTACTGTAAATCATAAAAGCCTTCTGAAAATGTGCAGGAGGTAACTCTGTGCTGTGTGTTTGTATTTTGTGCAGCTGTCTCTAACCTCTGCAAACCCCCTCCTAAGATTGAACATGCTCTAATTATGAATGCGTACCAAAAGCAATACCTGTCTGACTCTGAAGTGACTTATCAGTGCCGTGATAACTACACCATAGAGGGAGAGGACACGATTCGATGCTTGAATGGGACATGGGACAATAAGATCATTTCATGTAGAGGTAAGTACATCCTGAAGGAAAGTGAATTTAAAGAAAAAGAACAAACAAATTCTGAAGGTCTTTGTGAATTTGTGCAAAATGTGATTTTTGCTTGATGCTTCAACGGACTCGTGAATCGTAGCTGTGACGTTTATGACATCTTCAGGATTTGGTGTTCTTACCAACATAACTATATCAGAGATCAGATACGATGGAATTAAAAATGGATAAATCATACGCTTTGTGAGCGGCAGCAGATAAGAAACGCACAAAACACAGGCACATAGACGAAGGAAGGGTTGTCGTCAAGACCACAAGAACTGAGACCAATTCTTACCCGAGACAGAGTCAAGACCCCCCCATGCAGCTTGTGTGTCACTCACTTAAACCGTAACATCGGGAAGGTTGCCTCAGTAACTGGATGGTAAATCAAACTACTAATCATTTATTTGTTCTTTTAGAAAGAGGCGTTTCCTTCTAATCACAGTAAAATGAGCAGCTGATCTTCATTGTATTCTTTATGGAAAACAAGTGTAGTTATTCTGACCATCGAAATGCATAAAAATAGGAACTAAAGCTGAGTTCATTCCAGCGCCTGTGTGTGAGCGTAAGTATAAACTGAGTTATATGGGTTATATCACACTGACTGATGGGAGGTGAAGGGTTGGTCTGTGATTGGCGACTGTTGCATCTATACAGAAAATGATTTTCTTTTCCACAAAATGCAGCAGCAAGATGTAAACTGACGCTGACGACACTCGAAGGCACCAGATATGACACTTCCCAGAAAGTGTTTTCACCTGGAGACACAGTTACAACCACATGTGGTTCTAGGCACTTTATCTCTACACCTCAGAGCACCTCAGCTGTATCCACATGTAACAATAACGGAGAATGGGATCTCGAACCAGTTTGCCAAGGTACAGAACTGCATGGTATCACAGTCCTCAGATCATTAGACGCTTGTTTCCTGTATCAGTCATTAAACTGTAGGGATGATGGTTATTAATGCCATCTTGATTTAACAAACATAAACAAGTCTTTCTCTTGTTTTAGAGGTGTGGTGCAGAACTGAACAACCTCCATCTGTGTATTCTTGGGATGTCCGTTGGGGACAAATAAAAAGACTGGATCAGTATGTAAGATATGAGTGTAAAGGAGGACATAGCGTGACATCAAACTGGGCCAGATGCACCAGAGATGGATGGAGTCCAAATCCGCTTTGTGAAGGTATTGTGAAGTTTACTTAATAACAGGAATATTAATATTAAATCCGTGTCTGAGAAAATGGAGAAGGTCTAGTTATGATTAGCCTCTTTTTTTTTTTTTTTTACTGTAAAAAAATGCTAGACAGTTTCAGGAGCACTACCCAATGACATTGTCCAAAGTTGCTTCTCACACTTGTCCTTCACTTATCAAACGTACGTACGACGGAAAGTCTATGTGGGCAACCCATTTTACAATTTGATATATATTAAAGGGATACTTCACTCATTTACATGAAGCTGTGTATCAATAGAAACATGGTAGTAGTGTTGAATGGACGTGAATCCAGCCCTCATTTTGCCCTGAGACGAGAAAAATATGTTTTTCTTTGCTTGAAAGTTTTCTTCATGTGATGCAATATGACGCTTTTATTTTTTACTACCATGTTTCTAATGATACAAAGCTTCATGTAAATGGGTGAAGTATCCCTTTAAATTCTTTTTCATGTGAGACAATGCCTGATCCGCTCCTTGTTCTCTTTTTATTTCCATGATTTCCATTAGACCAACAGTGAGGAATAAATGTTCCATCGAGTGAGTTAGAAGTGTGTTTAACTGCAATCTTGTTTTTCAGTTCGAACATGCAACAGACGTGAGGTTCCAAATGCTTCAATTGTGAGAAATGACAAGCAGACGTACGTTTACGACGACCGGGTCAGGTACAACTGCTTGGATGGTTTTGAAGGACAATTCACTCTCACCTGTGGAGAAAATGGTTGGACTGGGAATGCAAGATGCAAAGGTAATAAAAAGGAGCACAATACGTTTGATCTTTAGAGATCTTTAGAGATCTTTAGAAAATAAGACTTTGATAAACCCTTCAAACGTCATAACTCCCAGTCAGTTAAAAACAGAAGATCTTAGATCTAGAAGTAAGAAAATAAATGCGGTGAATTTTACTTTATGGACATAATGTTCCTTTTGAGTTGTCGAGATTCCTACATCAGTCTGAATCAGAAGTTGTGTTATGCCGAGGTCACCCTACATCACTTTTTTCAATTTACATAGTTCAGTCTCGCAGCACCAATTGTCTGTTAGAAGGTCGTGAGGCATCCCTGATGCAGCCTGGATTTCGTGTCATGTGGCACACAGCACAGGATAAAACAAATCCATTTTCAAGGCAGAAAGGTTCTAAAACCGTCTTTTGGCCGGATCGAGGTACAGTCATGCTTACACGATGTAGTCTGACCTCAGCTTAAGGCTCTGACACACAAAGGAGATTGTTGACCGTCAGTCCTAGTTGGACCGTCGTTGAGAAATCGTCTCCCCTAGTTTTGCGGCGTCTCCGTCACAACCCACCAGCCCCCGTCGGCCTTTGATTGGCTGATATGAAATTTAGAATTTTTAATGTAGTCAAATTAAAGACTAACCGAACACTTTCACTTAATCTGTTTCAGAGGCAGGGTGTGAAAAACATCCCATCAACAATGCAATCATTACCTACAATGACAAGGCAAAATATGACCATGATGAAGTCGTACGGTACACCTGTGAGCACAATCGTGATAGGTACTTCTCCTATTTCGTGTACTTTCACCTATTTGGTGATAGGTACTTCTCTGTTACCTGTGAGAAAGGTAAATGGACGGGGATTCAGAGCTGTCCAGGTAAGAAACTTTACGAATCCAAAACTTAACATGTGAAGGATTTAAGTTGTTATTTGAAGGATAAAAGTTGCTATTTCATCCTTTTCCTAAATGTTGTTAATAGAAATCTGACTCCTCTAAATAATTACCTCAAATCTCTCTGCGCATTCTTTTGATGGGATGAGAGGAATGACTGGAGGCGTCGCTTTCAGGTTAACAGAGTTTATTAACCTGATGAATCAAGAATAGAAGTTACAGAGTCTCTGGGTTCAACACTACGCGTCCCTGACAACAGACAGATGCTGGATCAGTTCACGAAGTCTGAGCCCCGACTATCTTTCCCTGAACCCTTTTATACATTAGACAGAGAATATCTAACCAAATAATGCATTCAAGAATGTGCGGTTTCCTTCCTCCGATTGGGGCAACCAAATTCCAAATTATGCGTCTTCGGATGAGTGGTTCCCCATCTCTCATTGGTGCATCTACTCCCGAATCCTTTCACATCCTGTAGGGGAAGACACATCCTGCCTGGCCTGTTTCTTATCACAAGAAAGACATCTAGTCTAGTAACCAATTCCTTTTAAGGAGAAGACAATTTAGGTAATTAAGAATCAAGACTCACTCAACCTATATAAAAGTGGATGAGTAATTAACTGTTCAGGGCCATAAACTAAACCTATGTTTGAGTTGGTGAGTGATTCAGTTTAAAGGGCCACATCAAACACATGTTGGAATGTGCACTCACTCCTACAAGCCCTCTTCACACAAACACCTCACTGAAAAGTATGGCAATTTTATTAACACACACAAACCTGGAATAAAACATGATAAAATAACTGGTATAATATAAATGTAAGCGAACATCATTCAAACTGTAAATATCAAACCTTTCCTTTGGACCGGGTGATGAAACTTTATTGCAGTAAACACTTTGATTATAAGCAGAAAAAGGCCTAATATTCTATCACATGTGATTCTAGTCACTTTGTCTATTGGGCAACAGAAATACAGAAGAAAGCTCAAAACAAGCAAAAGAGACTGTTCTTCAGTTCTTAGATTCAAGTGCTGAAATCATACAGACGACTGTGGCCCTCCTCAAAGGACCTTTCATCATATCTTTCCATCAGGGCTGTCTGAATATAATCCTTCTTTGTTCTTTTTTTTTAATTTAGCGACAGCATGTCGTGCGCCTCAAATTCAAAATGGATTTATTGTTGCTCAGGAGGATAACAAGCTGTACTACACCTGCAATCAAGGTTTTAAGCTTCCCTCCAAAGGCTGGTGGGGAGAAGCCGTATGTGAAGGCAGAAAGTGGTCCGGACTTCAAGACTGCATTGGTAATTCTTTTTTTTTTTTTTTTGTTGGGGGGGACAGCAAACAAAACGTCTGTGCACACCATTGGTGAGTTACACAGGTAGAGTATACCCACTTTAAATCTCCTCTACATCACCTACTCTGTCTCTAATGGGCTAGTATGCACTGATTGAATATTCAAAACAAGCCCTGACACACCAATAAGATCGTCGCCCGTTGGTCCTCGTTGGACCATCGTGAGCCCGAGCTTTTGCGGTGTGTCACTACCCGTCGGCCCCCGTCTGCCTTTCTTCCGCCAATTCTTCATGTTGAATCGGCGTCGGTGAGAGGAATCTACAGTAAAGCTACAGTATCCATGCTTTCACCCATTGGTGCGCTTTCTCCTTATTTGTCGCCTCCACCTCTTCTTTTCTTTTTCCACTAGAATACGAAACACCAAAGACCTGTGCCACAAATCATCAAAGACTATTCTCGGTTAGTGTGCTACCTGTACTAGGAGTGGTGAGTGACAGCAGTGTGAAAATGACGCTGTCAGTTACACACTCACACACTACATCTATTACCGTAGATGATATCAATACATAAACATGACTCAACAATCACCTGTTACAATGCTGGATGTCCATACTAAATGTGGGCCTGCTTACAGCTCATGAGGTAAATGTATGTTGGAGTATTCCCAGGATGAATCTGCAGAGGGCGCTAAATGGCTCGTTCGGCTAAGCACACAATGGTTTCTCGATATGAAGCCAAGAATTTCAGGAGACGGCTTCAAGCCTTTACGTATAGACTCTCTGCTCCCAGCACCGGAGAAAAGAGCAGCGATCTCCTCGCAGTCCTGCAGTGTTCGGCCGTAAGTGATGCTTCCAGAGAGCCGGCCAATCAGAGGAAAGAGGACACACAGGGAGGCGGGGCTTAAAGAGACAGCAGCTGGCAGGGCCTGAAATAAGGGTTTTGACAGATGCCAGTTTAAAATTAATCAGGAGATTTTTGAGCTGCTACTTTAAATTTTGTATGTTGATTCTATTTTTGTGACATTACCGAATCTCTTTTTCAGAGAGGAAAAACTTTTCTTTTTGTAGCAGCGATGTAATTCAGTTATCTTTGTTATTATCTCCACTTTAGGGGAAAGTCGGTGCGGAGAACTTCCTGTGATTCCTAATGGCGAAGTTGAAGATCTAAACCTTCGTACCAGGCAAGAGGCGAGGATAACTTGTCATGATGGATACCGCAGTCACATTGACCGTTTTTCATGTGAAGATGGAAATTGGAATTTAGATGGATTATCACCAGAATCAATCTGTGAACGTGAGTCAATGTCCAGTCCTACTGTAAATCATAAAAGCCTTCTGAAAATGTGCAGGAGGTAACTCTGTGCTGTGTGTTTGTATTTTGTGCAGCTGTCTCAAACCTCTGCAAACCCCCTCCTCCAATTGAACATGCTGTAATTATGAATGCGTACAAAAAGCAATACCTGTCTGACTCTGAAGTGACTTATCAGTGCCGTGATAAGTACACCATAGAGGGAGAGGACACGATTCAATGCTTGAATGGGACATGGGACAATAAGATCATTTCATGTAGAGGTAAGTACATCCTGAAGGAAAGTGAATTTAAAGAAAAAGAACAAACAAATTCTGAAGGTCTTTGTGAATTTGTACAAAATGTGATTTTTGCTTGATGCTTCAACGGACTCGTGAATCGTAGCTGTGACGTTTATGACATCTTCAGGATTTGGTGTTCTTACCAACACAACTTAATTGACAATATCAGAGATCAGATACGATGGAATTAAAAATGGATAAATCATACGCTTTGTGAGCGGCAGCAGATAAGAAATGCACAAAACACAGGCACATAGACGAAGGAAGGGTTGTCGTCAAGACCACAAGAACTGAGACCAATTCTTACCCGAGACAGAGTCAAGACCCCCCATGCAGCTTGTGTGTCCCTCACTTAAACCGTAACATCGGGAAGGTTGCCTCAGTAACTGGATGGTAAATCAAACTACTAATCATTTATTTGTTCTAGTTTGACACAGATTTATATTCATGTGTTTTTAGATGAGTAAAAGTTCACAGCGTTAATTTAAGAGACTGTTCTTGAGTTCTTAGACTCCAGTGGTCCGTTATCATTGGACACTTGTTTTTTTTTCTCATATCCTTATAAAGAGTTAATCACTCACCTGCTCAAGTGGTGTTACATTTAAATGTGAATAATAAAGTCAAATATCTATCAGCTCAGACTTAATCAAATATGTTTGTTTTATTATAAAACTGGATTAAACTGGATGCATTTTGAGACGTGGTACTCATCGCCTTTTTTCTGTCTCCAACAGTGATGTGATGCTTCATTTGGTTCCAGTTCCAGCAGAGTCTCAATAAAAACACCATATTCACATTTTTCCCATGGTCCTTCTTTAATTTGTTGTGTGGTCAGAGCATTTAATAAAAACAGCTGTTTTGATTGTTCTCATTGTTGACGTTTCAAGATGAATAACCAACAATTCTGCTTATTGGAAAGGGTTGAATTTTGGTTTATAATGCTAACGATGTAAAGCATTGGTTTATAAAGTAAATATTCAAAGACTGTATTTAATTTCAAACCTTTATTTAGTCATTCACTCATTTCCATTGCTGTGGAGAGTACAAACACATTATCACAATCAAAAACCACAACAAACACTTCAAATCAAGAAGAGGCTAGAAATCAAAATCCTAGCCTCTGATTTACAGAGTTCAGTCAAAATTAGAAGGACTTTTGCCTTCAAGGTTAATAAATAAATAAATAAATAATCAAATCACCTGCACAGGGACAACAGATAGAAACGAGCTAGTTCGCTAAATCTAAACTAATTTAACAAACTGATGCCTGTCAAACAAGTTATATACACTGTAGAGGGCATGTTTAATCACAAATAAATTAACCATGGGGGTAGAAGCTCTAAAACCTGAGTGAGTGTGAAACAGCATATAACCCTGTGGGATCAATACAGTTATGAAAGTTTAAGGAAATTTAGATTCAAGATGAAAATGACAGGGAATAATGAGCAAGGAGCAAATTTTATTTCTGATTTAAGGCATCGTGCAGGATATTGAAAAAGCTTTTCAACATGTGACAAAGTTTCAACGCTGTTGAGTCCCTCCAAACTAAAAGGCAGCTATGTCACACAGTGCAAACATCTCATTAGCTTTTCTTGGTTTGGGTTTTAAAGGGTCTTAGAGCCGGTTGGCCCTTCAGTTGTCTGAGATGGGAGGCCCAGATTCTACTCTGACCCTCAGCCTCTTTCCTGCACGTCACATCCCTCCCTCCTCCTATCACTGTCCCATTCTTATTGTGACAAATCACAAGCGTTTAGCTCAGAAGACATGAATCAATCAGGAGAGACTTGAGTAAGAGTTTACAAATGTTTATTGAACAGTTTAGAACAAGTATGCAAAGTCTTTGGAGACGAGACTCCGTCATGATGCACTCAGAGAGGAAGCGACGCTCACAACAGGATATGACACCCTTCTGATGGAGACACTGGTGGTTGGTGATGGAAGAAAGCAATGCTGCATGTTTGTTGCTTTTATGTTTGCAAACATTAGACTTCCACTGAGCAAACAGATTTCGATCTTACTGGAATAGAGCTGGAACAGAACAAACAATCCCTCCATGGAGCAACCAGGCAATGAAGCAGTTAGATTAAACATTTACAGACCGAGCAAACAAAAACAGTTCATGTAAACATGAATGATTTATGCTCTAAAAAAAATAAATGAAATGAGCTGAGTACGAATTCCTTCAAAACATGACATAGTGACGTGTTCTCATTTTAAGGACGTTCAAAGATGAGAAAGTATCAGTGTTGAAAACAGTCTATGCAACTAAAACCTGACAGCAGAAGTGAAGTATGAGCATCAAATTATAGTCAGACTAACATGTCTCGAAGCATGTCTCTAAGATTTCCATCAGGGATTATAAAGACTATTAAAAAAAAAAAAAAAACTTCAATCACTCTATGATATAAAACAAAATGTAATTGATATATGGTGACAGAGGGTCAGAGTGGAACATGGGCCGCCCACCTCAGACAAACGAAGGGTCAAGGTGCGGTCTAAAATTTTAGACCTGGGTATTTTATGACAGTGTGGTGGCACGTACACGTTTCTATGCAGTGGTCTGCTGGGGAGGAGGGAGCACAGACGGAGACAGGAAGAGCCTGAACAGACTGGTCAGGAGGGCCGGGGTCGGTCCTGGACTGTCCTCTGTGGAGGTGTCTGAGAGGAGGATGTTAGCGAAGCTCACATCCATCCTTCAGCAGCAGACTGAGACACCCACCCTGCAAGACTGAGCACAGATCCTTTATTCCATCTGACTCTGTATAAATGTATCATTAATGCTGCATAGTGTTAATCTGATCTCTTTCCACAATTGAAAGTGCACATAGTGTTTATGCCAAGTATTACTTAATTCTACTGTAATGTTTCCCCTTTATTTAATTCATGTAAACTTGCTCATTGCTGTGCTACTATTTTTTTTGTTGCTATTGATGCTGTTTATATTCCCTGTTTTTTGGAGCTACTGTAACAACCAAATTTCCCCCATTGGGGATCAACAAAGATTATCCTTAACTTCTGCAAATTAAAAATCTCACTACCAAATTTACAAAATGCACCTTTAAATTTGAAATACTGTATTTATTCCACAGGGTAAATTCAGGTTTTAGAGCTTCTACCCCCATGGTTAATTTATTTGTGATTAAACATGCCCTTTACAGTGTATATGACTTGTTTGACAGGCGTCAGTTTGTTAAATTAGTTTAGATTTAGCGAACTAGCTAATTTTTGTCCCTGTGCAGGTGATGGCAAGAGTCCCTCTGTTTTCCACGATATTCTCTCTCCAATAAGCATACTGCTGGTTATTCATCATGAAGCTTAATAAGACAATAAGCAATACAAGAACAATCAAATCAGCTGTTTTTATTAAATGCTCTGACCACACAACAAATTAAAGAAGGACCATGGGAAAAATGTAAATATGGTGTTTTTATTGAGACTCTGCTGGAACTGGAACCAAATGAAGCATCACATCACTGTTGGAGACAGAAAAAAGGCGATGAGTACCACGTCTCAAAATGCATCCAGTTTAATCCAGTTTTCTAATAAAACAAACATATTTGATTAAGTCTGAGCTGATAGATATTTGACTTTATTATTCACATTTAAATGTAACACCACTTGAGCAGGTGAGTGATTAACTCTTTATAAGGATATGAGAAAAAAAAACAAGTGTCCAATGATAACGGACCACTGGAGTCTAAGAACTCAAGAACAGTCTCTTAAATTAACGCTGTGAACTTTTACTCATCTAAAAACACATGAATATAAATCTGTGTCAAACTAGTAAAACCTTTATATTCAACGTTTACTTCTTTCATGGAGGAAGCGTTTAGTATTTCTGTTGCCCAAAAGACAAAGTAACTAGAATCACATGTTAAGTATTGGATTTGCTGAATACCTTAACAAAGTGGATTTGGACTCCATCCATCTCTGGTGCATCTGGTCCAGCTTGATGTCACGCTATATCCTCTTTTACACTCATATTTTGCATACTCATCCAGTCTTTTTATTTGTCCCAAAAGGACATCCCAAGAATACACAGATGGAGGTCGTTCATATCTGCACCTCACCTCTAAAACAAGAGAAAGACTTGTTTATGTTTGTTAAATCAAGATGGCATTAATAACCATCATCCCTACAGTTTAATGACTGATACAGGAAACAAGCGTCTAATGATCTGAGGACTGTGATACCATGCAGTTCTGTACCTTGGCAAACTGGTGTGAGATCCCATTCTCCGTCATTGTTACATGTGGATACAGCTGAGGTGCTCTGAGGTGTAGAGATAAAGTGCCTATAATCACATGTGGTTGTAACTGTGTCTCCAGGTGAAAACACTTTCTGGGATGTTTCATATCTGGTGCCTCCTGGTATCCTTAGCGGCAGTTTACATTTTGGTGCTGCGTTTTGTGGAAAAGAAATTTCTGTTTATCATTTTATTGATAGATGTCGTCGACAATCACAGACCAACCCTTCACCTCCCATCAGTCAGTGTGATATAACCCATATAACTCAGTTTATACTTACGCTCACACACAGGCGCTGGACTGAACTCAGCTTTAGTTCCTATTTTTGTGCATATCGACGGTCTCTCAGTCTGTTTTTTGAACTTCAGATTGCACTCAAAATGCAGGACATCATCTAATTTGTTATCTTGGAGCTGTCCAGTTAATCGTCCATTTTGAATCTCGGGTATATCACATTTGATCTCTGTTGAGAAATATACACACAAGCATCAGAATAACTACATTTGTTTTCCATAAAGAATACAATGAAGATCAGCTGCTCATTTTACTGTGATTAGAAGGAAACGCCTCTTTCTAAAAGAACAAATAAATGATTAGTAGTTTGATTTACCATCCAGTTACTGAGGCAACCTTCCCGATGTTACGGTTTAAGTGAGTGACACACAAGCTGCATGGGGGGGTCTTGACTCTGTCTCAGGTAAGAATTGGTCTCAGTTCTTGTGGTCTTGACGACAACCCTTCCTTCGTCTATGTGCCTGTGTTTTGTGCGTTTCTTATCTGCTGCCGCTCACAAAGCGTATGATTTATCCATTTTTAATTCCATCGTATCTGATCTCTGATATTGACAATTAAGTTGTGTTGGTAAGAACACCAAATTCTGAAGATGTCATAAACGTCACAGCTACGATTTACGAGTCCGTTGAAGCATCAAGGAAAAATCACATTTTGCACAAATTCACAAAGACCTTCAGAATTTGTTTGTTCTTTTTCTTTAAATTCACTTTCCTTCAGGATGTACTTACCTCTACATGAAATGCTCTTATTTTCCCAGTTCCCATCCAAGCATCGAATCGTGTCCTCTCCCTCTATGGTGTACTTATCACGGCACTGATAAGTCACTTCAGAGTCAGACAGGTATTGCTTTTTGTACGCATTCATAATTACAGCATGTTCAATTGGAGGAGGGGGTTTGCAGAGGTTTGAGACAGCTGTAACATATACAAACACACAGCACAGAGTTACCTCCTGCACATTTTCAGAAGACTTTTATGATTTACAGTAGGACTGGACATTGACTCACGTTTACAGATTGATTCTGGTGATAATCCATCTAAATTCCAATTTCCGTTTTCGCATGAAAAACGGTCAATGTGATTGCGGTATCCATCATGACAAGTTATCCTCGCCTCTTGCCTGGTACGAAGGTTTAGATCTTCAACTTCGCCATTAGGAATCACAGGAAGTTCTCCGCACCGACTTTCCCCTAAAGTGGAGATAATAACAAAGATAACTGAATTACATCGCTGCTACAAAAAGAAAAGTTTTTCCTCTCTGAAAAAGAGATTCGGTAATGTCACAAAAATAGAATCAACATACAAAATTTAAAGTAGCAGCTCAAAAATCTCCTGATTTATTTTAAACTGGCATCTGTCAAAACCCTTATTTCAGGCCCTGCCAGCTGCTGTCTCTTTAAGCCCCCCCTCTGTGTGTGTCCTCTTTCCTCTGATTGGCCGGCTCTCTGGAAGCATCACTTACGGCCGAACACTGCAGGACTGCGAGGAGATCGCTGCTCTTTTCTCCGGTGCTGGGAGCAGAGAGTCTATACGTAAAGGCTTGAAGCCGTCTCCTGAAATTCTTGGCTTCATATCGAGAAACCATTGTGTGCTTAGCCGAACGAGCCATTTAGCGCCCTCTGCAGATTCATCCTGGGAATACTCCAACATACATTTACCTCATGAGCTGTAAGCAAGCCCACATTTAGTATGGACATCCAGCATTGCAACAGGTGATTGTTGACGGTAATAATGTCTACGGTAATATGTGCAGCTCTGTCCCCCCCCCCCCCCCCCCCCTGCAGTGTGTGAGTGTGTAACTGACAGCGTCATTTTCACACTGCTGTCAATCACCACTCCTAGTACAGGTAGCACACTATCCGAGAATAGTCTTTGATTATTAGTTGAAAATGGCACAGGTCTTTGGTGTTTGGTATTCTAGTGGAAAAAGAAAAGAAGAGGTGGAGGCGACAAATAAGGAGAAAGTGCACCAATGGGTGAAAGCATGGATACTGTAGCTTTACTGTAGATTCCTCTCACCGACGCCGATTCAACATGAAGAATTGGCGGAAGAAAGGCAGGCGGGGGCCGACGGGTAGTGACACACCGCAAAAGCTCGGGCTCACGATGGTCCAACGAGGACCAACGGGCGACGATCTTATTGGTGTGTCAGGGCTTGTTTTGAATATTCAATCAGTGCATACTAGCCCATTAGAGACAGAGTAGGTGATGTAGAGGAGATTTAAAGTGGGTATACTCTACCTGTGTAACTCACCAATGGTGTGCACAGACTTTTTGTTTGCTGCCCCCCCCCCCAACAAAAAAAAAAATTACCAATGCAGTCTTGAAGTCCGGACCACTTTCTGCCTTCACATACGGCTTCTCCCCACCAGCCTTTGGAGGGAAGCTTAAAACCTTGATTGCAGGTGTAGTACAGCTTGTTATCCTCCTGAGCAACAATAAATCCATTTTGAATTTGAGGCGCACGACATGCTGTCGCTAAATTAAAAAAAAAGAACAAAGAAGGATTATATTCAGACAGCCCTGATGGAAAGATATGATGAAAGGTCCTTTGAGGAGGGCCACAGTCGTCTGTATGATTTCAGCACTTGAATCTAAGAACTGAAGAACAGTCTCTTTTGCTTGTTTTGAGCTTTCTTCTGTATTTCTGTTGCCCAATAGATAAAGTGACTCGAATCACATGTTAAGTTTTGGATTTGTAAAGTTTCTTACCTGGACAGCTCTGAATCCCCGTCCATTTACCTTTCTCACAGGTAACAGAGAAGTACCTATCACGATTGTGCTCACAGGTGTATCGTACGACTTCATCGTGGTCATATTTTGCCTTGTCATTGTAGGTAATGATTGCATTGTTGATGGGATGTTTTTCACACCCTGCCTCTGAAACAGATTAAGTGAAAGTGTTCGGTTAGTCTTTAATTTGACTACATTAAAAATTCTAAATTTCATATCAGCCAATCAAAGGCCGACGGGGGCTGGTGGGTTGTGACGGAGACGCCGCAAAACTAGGGGAGACGATTTCTCAACGACGGTCCAACTAGGACTGACGGTCAACAATCTCCTTTGTGTGTCAGAGCCTTAAGCTGAGGTCAGACTACATCGTGTAAGCATGACTGTACCTCGATCCGGCCAAAAGACGGTTTTAGAACCTTTCTGCCTTGAAAATGGATTTGTTTTATCCTGTGCTGTGTGCCATATGAAACGCAATCCAGGCCGCATCAGGGATGCCTCACGACCTTCTAACAGACAATTGGTGCTGCGAGACTGAACTATGTAAATTGAAAAAAGTGATGTAGGGTGACCTCGGCAAAACACAACTTCTGATTCAGACTGATGTAGGAATCTCGACAACTCAAAAGGAACATTATGTCTATAAAATAAAATTCACCGCATTTATTTTCTTACTTCTAGATCTAAGATCTTCTGTGTTTTTAACTGACTGGGAGTTATGACGTTTGAAGGGTTTATCAAAGTCTTATTTTCTAAAGATCTCTAAAGATCAAACGTATTGTTCTCTTTTTTAT
Source organism: Symphodus melops (assembly GCF_947650265.1). NCBI lineage: Eukaryota > Metazoa > Chordata > Actinopteri > Labriformes > Labridae > Symphodus > Symphodus melops. Next base: position 2,541,533 of record NC_136698.1, read on the forward strand.
TACCTTTGCATCTTGCATTCCCAGTCCAACCATTGTCTTTACAGGTGAGAGTGAATTGTCCTTCAAAACCATCCAAGCAGTTGTACCTGACCCGGTCGTCGTAAACGTACGTCTGCTTGTCATTGTTCACAATTGAAGCATTTGGAACCTCACGTCTGTTGCATGTTCGAACTGAAAAACAAGATTGCAGTTAAACACACTTCTAACTCACTCGATGGAACATTTATTCCTCACTGTTGGTCTAATGGAAATCATGGAAATAAAAAGAGAACAAGGAGCGGATCAGGCATTGTCTCACTTGAAAAATAATTTAATATATATCAAATTGTAAAATGGGTTGCCCACATAGACTTTCCGTCGTACGGACATTTGATAAGTGAAGGACAAGTGTGAGAAGCACCTTTGGACAATGTCATTGGGTAGTGCTCCTGAAACTGTCTAGCATTTTTTTACAGTAAAAAAAAAAAAAGAGGCTAATCATAACTAGACCTTCTCCACTTTCTCAGACACGGATTCAACATTAATATTCCTGTTATTAAGTAAACTTCACAATACCTTCACAAAGCGGATTTGGACTCCATCCATCTCTGGTGCATCTGGCCCAGTTTGATTTCGCCCTATATCCTCTATTACACCGATAGCTTACAGAGTCATCCAGTCTTATTATTTGTCCCCAACGGACATCCCAATAATACACAGATCGGGGTCGTTCAGTTCTGCACCTCACCTCTAAAACAAGAGAAAGACTTGTTTATGTTTGTTAAATCAAGATGGCATTAATAACCATCATCCCTACAGTTTAATGACTGATACAGTAAACAAGCGTCTCATGATCTGAGGACTGTGATACCATGCAGTTCTGTACCTTGGCAAACTGGTTCGAGATCCCATTCTCCGTCATCGTTACATGTGGATACAGCTGAGGTGCTCTGAGGTGTAGAGATAAAGTGCCTAGAACCACATCTGGTTGTAACTGTGTCTCCAGGTGAAAACACATTATAGGAAGTGTCGTATCTGGTGCCTTCGAGTGTCGTCAGCGGCAGTTTACATCTTGCTGCTGCATTTTGTAGAAAAGAAAAAGAAAATTCTGTTTATCATTTTCTGGACAGATGCAACAGTCGACAATCACAGACCAACCCTTCACCTCCCATCAGTCAGTGTGATATAACCCATATAACTCAGTTTATACTTACGCTCACACACAGGCGCTGGACTGAACTCAGCTTTAGTTCCTATTTTTATGCATTTCGTTGGTCTTTCAGTCTGTTTTTTGAACTTCAGATCGCACTCAAAATGTAAGACATCATGTTCTTTGTAATCTCGGAGCTGTCCAGTTATTTGTCCATTTTGAATCTGAGTTATTACACATTTGATCTCTGTTGAAAAATATACACAAAAGCATCAGAATAATGATTTTTTGTTTTCCATAAAGAATACAATGAAGATCAGCTGCTCATTTGACATAAAATATTCTACAATTATTCATTGAAACATGGGCATACATTCAATGTTACTGACACTAAATGACTATGAACATCAGATTCCCTTTAACAGATCTTTAACTAATATTCTTCTTTGAACACCACTAGACAATGACTTTATGGAAAGAAATTGCTGTGTCGCTAAACAAATGAATTAAGAGTTTAGATGATTCACAATCTCCTACTTTTTATGGGGATTTATTTGACCCAAATTTTTTCCATCCATGCTTGTACCATTGTCTAAAAATCATAGACTTTATAAAACATGGACGTCGTCTCAGTGACATCACCCACTGGTTTCTGAAAAGGCATTCTGAAGCCCAGCACAAAATCTGCCTCCACCTTGAATCCATTTACAAACAGGTGAAGAGGTGGAGCTGAGGGGGGCCTTAAAGTCCCCATGAAACAGAACTTGAGAGTGTCTAGCTGTCGTGGAGTACATAGAATCGTAACAGGATAAAACACAATATAAAAGGCGGGGCATAATGATGGGATAAATTTCATTGGATCGTTGGCGCCAACAGAGTGTGTTCGGCTGTCTCTTAAGAAATACTGCTTTACCGTCACAGCTTGGAGCCTTTGCACTCCACTCTCCATCTTCATCACAATAGATCTCCGACGTCCCATTCAGAACCTGCGTGTTAGACTTGCAGCTAAATCGAAGTACATTGCCGTAGGTTGCTTCCTCCGGGTCCCCAATCACCTGAACATTATCGTCCACATGAATCACTGGACACTGCTGAGCTGGAGAAGGAAACATGATCACATTTAACTGTATCACAACTTAGGAAGGTGAGTGATTAACTCTTAAAGGATATGATAAAGAAATCAAGTATCCAATGATAATGGACCTCTGTATCAGGTGTTACCTTCACATACAGGAACAACACCATCCCAGCCTCCAGCCATGCAGTGGCGAGCGCTACTACGAGTGACCATTTGATAACTGGAACCAGGATAACGTACAAAATATATCACACTATGTTGCATTTAGAGCCACATTTAAATGTAACTCCTTGTTATTGTCAACATTATACATGGATAATACGAACAAGTGCATTTATATTATCAGCTACTTTTACCCTTTTTGACAGGTGTATACAACTCGAGACCCAAACACAAAATCGTCGCCTTGTTCCAGATGGAAATCTGCAAACTGGGCGTCGCCAGGATGACCGCATGATTTAGCTGCAAACATAAAACAGTGAGAAAATTAGTCAAACAAAACAAAAAACCCAATTTGTATCTGTTCTTGCTGGGGGCTCCGGAGACTCGCAGGCAGCAGCCGCCATGTTGGAAATCCTGCTCAGCCTAACGACAGATTGAGAGCTGAGGCGGGTGTTAAACTCTTGACGAACGGGTCTTTGGTCTTTCCCCACTATATCTCTATTCCTGATTTGTGGTTCCTTCTATCACATTTGAAAGATTTTTTTAAATGGCAAAATTAAGATTATGTATAGGTAGTAACAGAAACATTTAGGTGTGGCAAAAAGCCCCTTCAACCATCCTGGTTCTTCTCTTTTTTCTTTCCTCACAACACTACACTAAGTGTATACAAAAATCTTTGGCATGTTCTTATTTAAAAGGCTTTACTTAACCTGCCTCCCTCATACTTGCAACCCAGTCGCAAAAACATATCGTTGTTGTCTGTCCCCAAAGAGCATTAAAGAGGGAAAAGGAAGTTCAGGGTTAGGGTTAGGGGTTACGTTGCTCCGGCGGCCTCCTGCAGGAGGATCTGTGTCTCTTCGGGGGAGCTGGTTTCTTCAAGTCTTTTTAAAAGCAGATCGAAGGTGTTGGAGGACGGTGCTCCAGGTTGTAGATTCTATGACTTTCTGCTCTGTGACTCGGTATCCTTTTGTTGTGCTGCTGCCTCTGTTGGCCAGGACTATTGTAAACCAGATTCTTAATGTCAATGAGATTTCTCCACATATTTCCCGCTGGGATTAATTAAGTATTTGTGATTCTGAGGATTCGGAATTAAAAATAAATAAAACAAATGTTTCTGGGAAGTCGTCCTCTATATTCCCTAGCTTCAGAGAAGTTCAGTAAGTAATGATGAATTGACCATTTTGACCATCTGACATCTGTTTTGTAAACTCTCCTTTAGGGACATGATGACAAATATAGATTCAACTTCCAGGTTCGGGTTGTGCTTATAGGGTTCCCTTCCAGACCCATCACCTATCCATAAGCGTTTCTCTTTTGAAGTCACATGTCATGTTTGATGTATATAGTGTTTAAAATCGCTGCTAAGTATCGATCTCCTAGAAGTAAAGGATTGTAACTTACCTTGACATTTGGTGCCTCTGGGCTGCCATCGTCCCTCCACACAGATCAGTTTGAAAAAGCCAGTGAAGCCAACATTACAGCCCACTCTCACTTGTTTCCCTCCGGGGTAGGACTCCTCCAGAGACGACGTGTCGAAGTTTGAGTCATAATGATCACTCTTTAAAAACTGTTCGAGTGTACAGTCTGTGACGCAGCAAGGGGGGGGGATACAAATAATCAACAGGGCAAATCCACACAACAACGATAACAACAAAACATTTCAAATTAAATTGTGAGAGAAGAAGGGAGCGTGCTCGATGTTACCTTGACTCTTCACCACCGTCAGCGTATGAATCCATAACAACAGGACACAACTTATTCTGATAATCACACGCATTGTTTCCTCATGGCCCGGAGCAGTCGAGTAGAAAGGAGACTGAAACACAGAACGAGCTGTGGATTTCAGAGGCCAAAAAAAAAAAAAAAAAAAAAAAAAAAATTGCTCAATAGATTTACGCAAGTCTGCTCCAACCTCTAAATACGATATGAGGCGCGCGCACAAGGGACAGAAAAAAAATCTAACAGAACCTTACATCCATAGACTGTACTAAGAAAACTTCACGCCACCTAAAACAGCTGGACTTTTAGGCTTTTATTCTGTTTGACCGTCTCTCTGCCTCTGTGTCATCAGGCTTTGTAATATTTGTCGTTCAGTGATAAAAAAAAAAAGAAGAAAAAAGGGCATTCCCATACTTTTTTTGCTTACTTCTAGGTAATGATCTGCAGAAATCAAAGCAAACAAAACATTTTTTAACAAGTCAACTCGAGTTTATGTAAAATTGTTCACTTCAAACTCAATCAAAAGTGTGAGCATATTATTTTAATATTATTTAAAGATTGAATCTTTTGAAAGTGTGGATGAATTTCACTGTTACACAGTTTATACAAATGTTTGTCTTTTGGTGTCCTTGGAAAGTTTGGAAACAGCTGCAAACAAATACTTTAACACAACAACAAGTTATGCAATGTAGGGTTTTTCCTATTTTACTCAATGTGGCTTCACATTAATCACACTGATGTTTTGGAACACAAGTTAAGTGTGGGTCTTCACATGTTTACATATTATACAAACTTTACTCAGAACAATAGTCATCAAGATACTACGATTGCTTAAATCTCTCTAAATGCATAGTGAGGATTCGGGTTGGTAAAATAACGCTCTGCCAATGAAAGGCGTCTGATCCAACCTTCATGACGAGTGTGAGTGCTCCGATCTGCGCTCAACCACGGTACACTTCCCACAACGTTGCATGGGAGTCGTCATTATTGAGAAATGTTCTGTCTGTTTCTGACAAACAATGACTCAAATTAATCAACAAAGTAAAGTAGTGCTCATGTTCTCTGTTCCCCTTTTTTTCCTTCTTCCTGTCTTGTAAACTAAGCACGCTTCATTATTACGTAAAGCTAGCTAGCAGGAAATGTTCCCACAATGTTCTAACTAACGTTCTCTAGAAGTTCTGTTGAACATATTAAGGATGTTAATCATAAACAATATGCTAGCTGTAAACAAAGGGAGAACGTTCTAGGTGCAGTAGAGTGAACAGAACGTAGAGGTTTCTGTTCCTGTAAAGGAATGCCATGTATGTATGTAGGTTTGCACTTTATTGCACTGTCAGCACGTGTGTGTTGTGTGTATGTCGTGTTATGTGTTATGCTGCAGCCTGTACGTCCAAGGCAAATTTCCCTCGGGACTGAATAAAGTAATCTGGAATCTTGAAAACGTTCCCACAGAAAGAACATAATCACAACAACATGATGAAAAGCTTTAAATGATGTGTTGGATGCTACAGAATGGTTGGATGGGTTCAAAGTTCACCAACGCACCGAAGCCCAACAAGCCTTTCATGTGTTGTATTATGATGTTGTGTACAAGAGGTAACATGGAGCGATCGTTCTGCAGAGTCCCGTTGCACCTTCATGAACAGCTCTACACTTAATATTGATGATGACGATGATGGTTTTGTTTAATAATGACAATATTTACGATGGTTTTGACGCTGATTAAAACTCTCGATAGCAGCTGTCGATGTTGTGCTTTGCCTCTGGTCACTTCCTGTCAGCACCTCTGGTCACTTCCTGTCAGCACCTCTGGCCACTTCCTGTCAGCACCTCTGGTCACTTCCTGTCAGCACCTCTGGCCACTTCCTGTCAGCAGCTCTGGTCACTTCCTGTCAGCACCTCTGGTCACTTCCTGTCAGCACCTCTGGTCACTTCCTGTCAGCACCTGTGTGTCTGATCAGACTTAAAGCTGTTTGTTTTTGCGCTTCCTGACGTTGTTTCTTCCTCTCTTGTGCCTTGCTTGTGTTGTTCTTACTCTCTGATGTTCGTCGCTTTGGATAGAAGCGTCTGCTAAGTGAATTGTAGAAGTGTGGAAATAAGATGACACTTTTATAAGGATTGTTTAATATCAAGAAATATACATTTTTTAAAGTTCAAAAGTTGAAATTAGGAGTTTAATTTACACAGTTTAAATCTAAAATTACTTTTTATTTAAAATGCAGGGAATGGGATCTGTGATGGGAAAAGTAATCTAAATCATCTAAAAATGATTCCCTCTGCTTTAAACTGTGTTTCAGAAACTGCTCCACAGCGCCCCCCTGAGGCCGCTGCACAGAGATCCCACACCTCAGGCTGTGCTGACAGGAATCACAGCACGTTTTAAAGCAGGGGCCCTGAAGGAGATATTTTCAAAGATATTGCAAAGTTAAACTATTCAGAGGTTGGAGTCACTATATTTTTCTGTTTTACTACAAAGCATCACAGCACAATTGCTATTAATCACAAAACTTCAACAGTTAAACATTAATCTCATTTTTCTTCATGTTTGAAATTCTATTGCATTTATAACTTAAAATTGTGGGGCTTTTATTTATAAGTGTTGTTGTTGATGATGATGACTTCTGATTTGTCTGCTTAAAAAGCTCGATAAAGTTTAAATGTGGATGTAGAATGAAGTGGATATCTATCATAATTATCATCATGATTTGTGGTTCAATCTTGTTCAGAGAACAGCTGGAAGGTAACTGGAAAAACAGAGGCGGATTCAAATCCCACAGGACCACACATGTAGGCACTTACACACACACACACACACACACACACACACACACAAACACACACTGCTGTGTTCCCACTGGGGTGTAATACGCTATTTATGGAAGCACTTCCTGTTGGCTTGCAGTACACTGATGGTGCATTCATTGTATGATGGAAATATCTCCTGTATTCATGGATTCTAAGGTTGAACAAAGAAAACACGTATGGCCCACAAAGAATACTTTCTGAATGTGTAATACAAATATATTTAGGCTCTTTATTATTTTGATGTAAGGGAACGAAGATTGATCCAATTACTTTCATATACTGGCTCCATATCTCTCCACTAGAGGGCAGGAACGATCCACAAAAACGCTGCAGCAGCAAACCGGGGTGCACAAATGGTAAAAAATGTATTTTATAAATAAATAAAATATATGAATCAACTGGAATATTTTAAATTACAGATTTTCAAGTATTAATGCCTGACTGCACAGGAATAAAAAGTCTCGCTGCTTTCATGACTTCCAGTGAGCACATTATTGACCTGAACTCTCCACCTCATCCTGTTAGTCTTGGTTGCTTGTTAAAAAAAAAAAAAAAGAAAATTCTATAATGCAGGAGAAAAAGATAAGTAATTCCATGGCTCCGACCTTTACGCTGTTTATATCTTTAAGGGAGCACGTTTTCTATTTTCTGTTTCAGTAACATTTAGCCGCCCTTTTGCACAAAGAGGGAATGACTGGAAAATATACAGAGAATAATTCAGACCTTTTAGTCTTTTTTCCCACTCTTATTGTTTTATGAACCTCTGTTGTGTGAGCCCTGTGAGCTGAGTTGTTGTCAGAGCCGTGTTTACGTCACGTTTACATGGATGGGACGGCCCGGCGTATAAATCTGCTTTAGTCACGGACTAGAGAGACGAAGAAAAACATACTCACTTCTTGTTTAGATGTCTGCCAGTATCTCTGGATGACGCTCATTCTGTGTCAATTTATGTGCAATATGAATCTACAAGCTAACCAAAGTGTGCTAACATTAGCTTAGTAACACAACAATATAAGACACAAGTGATTGCAGCTCGTTTTTCGTTTTTTTTCATGTTAAAAAAAACGACTACTGTTATAAATTAGCTCAACATAATCAATCTGAAAAACAAAAAAAAGAGCAGCTGCTTCTGATGTAATGGTGTGTAAACCTTTCTTAATAATATATGAACTAAGGGATAATCCCTGCTGGAGATGTGCACATGTCCTCATGTTTCTGTCTGCTTCATGTTTCATCTCAGGTCAATGTCAAGATGCTGCTGATGAGACGGCTCCTCAGTGGCTCCTATGTGCCATGTTTCGGAGCGGTTAGCGCAGTGTCGTTAACACTATATGATAATCCCAGCCTGTGTATTCAACATGATGGGCATGAATGTTTAAAAACAGCCGAGCCCTCCCTGAAGATTTCATCTTCATGCAATTGTTATACAGTGAGCAGAAACAATTTTCTCTCACAGGTTAATGAACTGTCTGTTAGTCGCCCGTGTATGAGATTTCATTCACAGCATCCAAAAGGCTGTGAAAATGAAGGATTGTCTTCGTCTTTCTGTATCTTATTGGCTTTCTACAGTCAATACTCATTTCTGTTCCAGCGCTTCTTCTTCTTTGAATCTCATGCGTCTGTCAAAAACAAAGATCCTGTTAAAACACACGGCTGACCGACTCAATTCACATCCATCTCGTCTCCACTTTGAGCCTCCTGCTGCCTCGTGCTCACAGTGGAATAATAAATGAGTCAGAGTGATGAAACAGGAGGTCGCTGCAGAGTTCACACTCTTTTTTTTTCCTTCCTAAAAAAGCCCAAACAAGGCCCATCAGTGCAGCGTGAACATCATTTATAAAAATAAAATTAAAAAAAAACAACCTGCAGAAAGACAGCGCAAAGCATTCAACACCTCAGAGACCGCCAGAAATGACTTCAGGAAGAAAGATGAAACAGATGATGAGGAGACAGTGAGAAGAAGTCAAATGGTCGATGCAGAAATGGCGCCTGTACTTATGTAATGTACTAACAGTAAATGTGTGAGTGGAGAAGGAGCACTTCCAAGTGTTTAGATTTCCAGACTTCCTAGTATGCAACAGAAGTTATCACTCCGACCTTCCTTTAACAAACGGTGTTTTAAAAATCTGTTCACCTAAACGTGCAAAACACTTAACCATGTTTTTCTAGCACTAATACATGTCTCTAGTCTGTCTATTATCCTATCTATCTATCTATCTATCTATCTATCTATCTATCTATCTATCTATCTATCTATCTATCTATCTATCTATCTATCTATCTATCTATCTATCTATCTATCTATCTATCTATCTATCTATCTATCTATCTATCTATTAACCCCCCAGTGATGAGAAAACCCCTCTCCGTCTACTCCCTGCTCCTCTTTTCAAACAATTTGTGCTCAAACAGGCCGTTTGGACATTTTCCCTCAATGACATCACAAAGGGCAGTAGCCCCTCCCCCAGGTGGGTGACACTCCCACAGCTCGGTGTTTGTTCTGCCCTCTGAGTCTGTCTTCTCACTGTTAACAATAGGACAGGGAGCGAGAAAGCCAGATACAGCTGAGCCCTTTCAGAGAGGGGGCGTGGTGAGACACAGCTCATTTACATATTTAAAGCTACAGGCACAGAAACAGCCTGTTCTGAGCAGGGCTAAAATAGAGGGGTTTATAGACATATAGTGGATTTAGAAAAGGAACTTCACACACACGTTTAGGTGAGCTCTGAGACTGATTTAAAGTGGTAAAAATTGAGACCTTTAAAGAGGCACAAAAGGAAATTGCTTAGCTTTTTTTGGGCTCATACTGCAGAAAGAGTCAAAATTCATCAACCTGGCCATAAGGACTGTTATGAAAAGCGACCATTCAACAGTTAAAGCATGCAATGAATTTCGTTTACAGCTTGCCGAAGCCAAATCCAACCACTGACTTTGTGTGCAGACCCTTTGTGTGAGGGAGAAGTACATAGTGGTGGTGGGGTTTTTCAGTGTGGTCTATTAAGTGTTTGTGGTTGTTTTTCCTCCAAAAGCAAAAGAAAAACAAAAGATTCATGTCTCTTCGAAATCCCACATCAGTCCAAACAGAGTCCGTTGCCCTCTCCATTTTTCTGCTCCGTCCACAGGAACTGAGAGTTTTGCAAAGCTCACTGCTCTCAGAGTTCCTGGTCTGCACAAATAATTCATAACAATGGAGCATGAGCGCTGATGTAACCAAATGAACTTTGTTTCCTGGAGGCAGAGGCTTTGACAGACAGGAGCTCGAGCCTGAAAGTCAAAAAAGAAATAAAATAAAGTGAGGTAATATTCAGCCTGACTTTAAAAGGCAAAATAACATGTGGACAACAGTATCATGTTTGAGTGAGGTATGTGAGTTCTAAGAGCAGTGTGGCGTTTGCATGTTCTCCGTGTGCATGCATGAAAAGGTTCTCGCTCCAAAGACACACTCTTCTGGGTCCATGTTTCGACATATCTGGTTTTATTAAATTAATCAAACATCATAGAGGAGATTTTGGCTTTTTTGTGCACAATGGAATGAGGTAAAGATGTTTCATCCAGCATGTTTATGCAGCCACTGATTAAAATATGCGTTGTTCTCCTAGAATAACAAAATGTGATGTTAACAGATCTCTTGAGCTACTTTTTATCAGCCATATATTTTACATATATACTTTTCAATAACACAGCAAAATCCATACAGGCTGATAAATTGGGATAAATTAATGGTTCGATTTAGGTTTTTACACCTGGGATTGCAAACTTGTTAATATTTTAGGCGAATAGATATCACTGTGGAAACGTTCAGGTAAATCTGTACTTTTGAAGTCAACCATTTCCTCTGCTCATCGTTAACAATATCCTCTCTTTCTTCCGGCTTCAACGTGTTTTTATTGCAGAAGTTTTTATCAGCTGCGGAGCACTAAAGCGCATCCGGATAATACCATAGGTGCTTCGTCACCACATGGAGTTGCTCGAAGTCGCTACCATTATAAAGGACAGTGATGTTTGAAAGTAATACTTTAGTTTGAGGATGTGGGATGACTTTGCACCTCAAACAGCAGAGTGATTTGGTTCCGTTCACACCTAATCCCCAATACAGTCAATTAACTTAATTCCTCAGCAAAGGAGACAGCGACAGGCTTTTCCTGTGGTTGACTAGCCTCAGTAATAACTCTTCATTAGTTCAGAGAGGCCTGAAAGGGAATAAAAGAATCGCTGTGTGTGTGAGTCTCCCTCTGAGCCTCACAAGGTTGTCCCTGATTCTTTTGATGAATGCCTCACATGTGTCCGTACCAAATACTTGTCACTTACTCCAGGGTTGCAGCTCTGTCACTGAGTAGGGAAATTGCTGTTGGTGGATTCACGTGCACAGTAAATTATGTCAAATGACTGTGAAGTAACATGCGGGCAATATAATAACTCCTCCAACAAATGCTTTGTATCTCGATGGTTAAAAAGTAAAGCAACATTTAATGAGGTTGTTTGTTCCTCTTGAACCGATTAAGCTGATTGATCACCTGAAAAATATACTTTGGAAGCAGAAATCTGTTTATTTATTAAGATTTGCTTGGAGAACATTGCATATGAATTAACTTGCCACCTTGAATGAAAAAAGAACTACATTCAAAGTCAAACCTATGTTTCCCCTGATTCCTGAGAACAGCAGTCTCTGTCGAGTTAAAAACAAACAAACAAATAACAACAAGGCGTCAAAGAAACGCAGTTCCTCGAATGGCCACTTGGGGCTTCACTCTAAAAGTGAGTCAATCCCCATTGCACCCCATATTTAAATGTCTAACTTTCAAGAAGAATCAAAACAACTTTGTACAACAACGACTAATTCTAAATGATCTTGAACTTGAGATTTATAAAGTATTATAAAGGTCGTTTGTCATGATGCTTTCAATGTCTCGTGTGAGCCTTGTCGTTGGAAATGTGCAATATCAATTCACATGCTTTGCCTTGAATTAATACACAATTAGGAGTGTGAGTCAACACCGGAGGTTGCCCTTTGAATGGTACTGTACTATTCATGATTAATTTTTTGATAACCCATCTGTTTTGCTATCAGCCCGCACGTCTTAACGTTTGGTCCAAGAAGTCTGCGCTCCAGTTATATCGTTGAGTGAAATGTTTATATTTTTATTCCTTATGTAATTGAAGGTTAATGTCTTTTCTGCACTCTCCGTACCTGGCTTGTTAACTCATTCAGTGTTTCTCATATTGATTGATGTACAGTATATGGCTGCCAATGCATAGGAGTCAGGGTTATGGTCGGCTTTTCCCTGCAGAGAATACAGGTGTGAATAGCTAACACAAATAAATGTCAATTTAAAACTGCTCAGCGCGTTTCACACACTCTGTTGTAACTCTATGATTCTGTGTGTGTGTGTGTGTGTGTGATACTTTGTTATTTTTGCACTTTCTACAACGCTTCACAGACATAGCATGATGACAGCACTTTGTTTGTTCATGTAATATGATGTTTTTATGGTATGGTTGATTCCAATGCTTTGCACTACAGTAACAGTTATTCAAATATGAAGCATTTTTGATAAAGCAGCAGAGCTATCTTACGTCATATTAAAGTCTGTGTGGGATTCCTGTCTGCTTACTGTTGCTGATCCAATACTGCAAAGTTTGGTTGAAATCTCCAACTGGCCATGGCCTGTCTCTCTCTGTGTGTGTGTGTGTTCATTATTTGCCTTTGCATGAGAGAAAACATTGCTCTTCCATCAGCAAATATGTACTCTTCTAAACACCCCTAAGCAAGGCACTTAACCTGCCAGCTGCTCCAAAAGCAAGAAAAATAGTTTGAACCTCGCGCAGGCTACTAAAAAAAAAAGAAGCAAAAACATTGCGTGTGTGGAGCTCAGTGCTGGCTTAATGTGTGTTTGTATTCATGCTTTGTTTTGTGTTTAAAAGCTCAGACAGACTTCCAAGTGGAGGCAGCGGGTCAAAGAAGTCAACAGTCTGGATGTGTTTTCCTGTTCTCCTGTGGCCTTTACTCATTTGGCTGCCCATGTACAGAAATAAAAAATGTAAGTACAGGCTCTAATGCTAAAAAACACACTGCACTCATGAGAAATCTACTGTGGGTTCAAACCTCAAACCTCCTGAGCAGCTTACTGGAGATTCTCCCCGTTGTCGTTTTCAGTGGCTTCCCTGGAGATTCAATCTAAAATCAGTCACTGTGCAGGGTCAGAAAAAAAAGGAGCCAACTCTGCGCTGCACTTTTATTTATAGACGGCCCTGTGCGGTGCTCAGCTGCAGCAACCGCAGCGTCACACCAAACCGGGTCACTGAGTATGTTTATGAACATCTTTACAGATGTTGTTGTTAATGCCCTCAAGTCATCACCATTAAGGCTTTCTGACACTTTGGAGTACAACAAGGTCAAGTAAACACATGAGAACAATTTATGAGGACGCAGCTGCTCTGATGTTACCTGCCACTATGTCTATCCTTATTGTGACCTTTTCACATATGCACTCTGGATAATACCTAAATAATTTCAGGAGGACTGCAACGGAAATTCTTCCAACCTGTCTGTTCACCTCAGAGCTGGAGACTATCCCTGTGCACCATGCAGCAGTCACAGTACGTCACCCCCATTGCCTTGAGGTGAATTCTCCAGAGAATATCCTGCGGCGTTCTCACATCAGCTCACTCAGACATGCTGCGGAAAATATTCTAGGGAAGCAAGTAAAAAAAATGTGGCCATCTGCGTTCACACGTACAACTCCTCCTGGAAATATCCAGAGTTTCCAGAAGATGTCTAAAAGTATGAACACCCGAATCCAGTCTCACTGTTTGCGTACAAATAACACAACATTAAAATGTCGTGTTATTCATATGCCAAATTGCAATTTTGCGTGCATATGATACATCAATCCCTAACTTTCATCAGGAGGAGTCAAGGGGTTACCTTTCGACAACTATTCCAACCTCTCCCAATCCCCTTTCCTGACCTTAACCAGTCGGTATGTGTTGCAAAGCGAATCATATGCATGCATAATTGCACGATATTTCAATGTCAATGACATTTCAATGTTGTGTTATTTGTACGCAAATTAACGAGACCGGCTTGGAACGCCCTTGCATACAGGCCACCATGGCAGCAAGTTGTTCATCACAGGTCGCCACGCCCTGAAGCAAGCCTTCGTTTAACACAATTTTTTGTGTAAATCAGACTACAACTAATACAATAAACAGCCTGTTTTACTTGAAGAGGCTTGCAAGTACAATTTAAGACCGTAAACTCATGATCAACAAACAGGACCATCTGCGAGAATATTGAGTATATTTTTTAACTGCTGCAGTGGGATAGGTGGCAGATGAAATGACTAACAGCCTTTCGAAACCAGCAGAGAGAGAAGAGTTAGTGTTTTATCCACAGGGGGCGCCAAAGGTGACATAAACAAAAAGTATCTCACTGAAAATCGCTAAACGTCTGAAAAAATCCACTCGAGCAAATGGAGGCCAAAACTGATGTTATCTGCAGCCATGTCCTCACGTACTTCCTAATTAACCACATTAGTCAATCAATCGATCAATCTTTATTTGTGTAGCTTTTAATGTAGAACAACGGTTGTCTCAGGAATTTTGCAGAGAGAGCAGGTCGGCACTGTACTCTTGGTTATATTATTTATAGAGACCAGACTCTAATCGACCATGAGCAAAGCACTTGGCAACACTTGGCAAAGTAACCAACAGTTTCTTCAGGATCTGTGTGCGAGCTTTCCATCTACGCCACGCACTCTGGAGCTGAGCTCGCCCTCCCTGGTCGATGCCTGCGTTCCCGCTGCTCGCGCTCTGGCCCGTCTGCAGGCCAGAAGAGCCACAACTGCTCGTGCCTAGAGAGCTCAATGCATAGACTCATCAAAATGAACAGAGCAGATCTACCCAGACAGGAAGTCAGACAAGGAAATTTTAAAATGAAACCCAATGTTTAGGCTCCTGATCATACATCCCATCACTTTATCAACATCACATCACAACAGGCACCAAATGAAAAACAAAGCGAGAAGTAAAGTAACCTGATGTTTGCACTTTGTTGTGTTTTGTCACACGTGATTTTGCAGTTCTCATGTGAACTTGTGAACACATGAATACAACTGCTCATGGTTGCCTTCTGCTGGGCTTACACTTCAGAAACGGGCCCGTTTTGGTTGAGCACCTAATGTCAGACGGAGTGAGCGCCGTGCACACTGATGCTGTGGAATCTGTGAGTAACAGTGGGGGAAGAAAAAAACGTCATGTTAAAAGGCAGAGAGCCATAAATTTAAAGCTCACTTGAGAAATGAAAGGTTTGGCTCATGTGGTGTCAAAAACTTGACAATTCAGGCCAAAGCTGAAATAATATGCCAAAAGAAAAAAAGATACCAGTGTTGGTGTCTCCTCGGGAGAATTGTGCCTCAGAAGGGCAGGGGTGAAAATATTTTTTGAAAGATTTATTCAAGCAGATGCATCGTTCCATCAGCTTAGTTTTTTGACTGAAGCTGCTGAGAGAGAGCATACTGGTAGGAAAGTGCTATTGTTATTTTTCTGTTTATTCTGAGGCATTATAAAAGGAGCTAAAACATCAGTTAAGATCGATTTTGAGTTTGAGTCTTGCATCTGAATTCAGCTCCAAACTGTGGCTTGTGTTTCACTCTAAACACATCTGTAGTTGTGTTTTCTTGTGTGTGTGAATAATTGATCTGAAGCATGTGACAGACATCGTTACGTTTGCGTTTGGTGCCTGGGTTTGGTGAAGCCCCCCCCCCACTGCTAACGCTGGCGTTTTATCTTCTGACCTTTGATTTTGTGTTTAATGTTCTTTCTGTAGAAACTTTCAAAGACGCTATCGTGAAGTCTTTGTTACTGTCACCTACATCCAGCCTCTGTTATCTCAGAGACTGCTGTCACTTCTTCTTATCTGCTCTTTCGATGCGGGTGATCAACGGAGCTGGAACCAGCGAGTCTCTGCCAGGATGTATCTCCTGGATGCCACAACCGTATTCGTCTGCAGAGGCAGAAAACACCTTGCCAATAATAACAAAACTTAAATTCACATTTTGCATTTTAATAGGCTTAAAGCCCGCCTCAGCTCCAGCCCTCAGCCTGTTGTTAGGTCGACTGAAACATCTGAAAAACTGTCTGAGGTATCGGATATATTAAGAATAACACGAAATGTTAGATAAATACAGATCTTGTGTCTGAGGCGCAGTGATACACAAAGTGAAAAGTCCCTGTATTTTGTTCTTTATAGCAGCCTCCAATCAGATGACTCTGTCCGAACTGATTATTGTATAAACTTCACCTACTGTTTTCTTACATCTTTACATGAAGAAAAAAAAAGGTTGTACATTGTATCCCAAAGTGCATGCTGTCTTTTTTCAACTGGTCTAATTTTTTTTTTCTTGCAGCTTCACCGCGGTGGGATCTCATAGTACCTGTCTGCATTATAATATGATTACTTGTGTCGCCTTGTGGGAAAACATGTCCGCTCCTCCTTCTGGTTCACTGCATCTGTTTACATCTACCTCTTAACATCTCGTGGTCTGCACATCACACCTCTGCCAAGGAAACGTCAGCGAAGGAAAAACACAAAACCGCGGAGAGCTGGAGCACATTAGTATGCTGCAGCGCGTGTGACTGAATGCGTCACCGCTATAAGAAAGAGAAAGAAAAATAGAGACCTACATCAAAACCTGTCGAGTTTCCATCCCTCCTCTCCAGTCTGAACATGTGCAGAGCTTTCCGCTCCCTGAGCTCGATGCCTCTGCTTTTGATCCCGTCAGCTCTGCGTGTCTCTCTCGGACGGGTCACCAAATGAGAGCTCAGGGTCTGGCTCGTCCACGGGGAAGAAACCTGCACCTCAAAGAGAGGTCAGGAAGAGAAAACTCAAAGCCCAGGTCCTCAGGGAGAGGAGGTAGACTGCTTATCAGAGGCTTATCAGGCCATGGAGGGTTATATGCACAGTCAGGCCTCGGAGAGTTGGTATTAAAAGCTGAGAGGAAAGATGGGGAGCGAGGAAGAGGGAGTGAGGGTCAGTAAGAAGAGGTTGAGTCTCTGAGGAACAGAATAAATGAGATTAGTTTTAGACGAGATGAGCTGCATTGTCATAAAGCGTGGAATATCTTTGCCTTTTTAATCAGCGGCTTTTCTTGTCTTTCTCAAAATGCAGGGACGGAACAAAAGGAGAAATGTTGGAATTAGATTTAATTCTGTTCCAGGATGATAAAGACCTGAGGGGACGCTTAATTTTCATTAAAAAAAACCCTGATGCTCATCAAGAAAAGGCAATATGTTTGACACTTGTTGACCCAAACTAGCACCTCTAAACATTATTTCACAGTCTGTTCAATGTGGAGCTAACATGTTACCCTCATTGACTCAGCCCTGATGTCTCAAAAACATTTGAATTTAGAGATAATGTGCAAAGAGGAGACAGACTTTGCCTGTTAAGTAAGTTCTATTAAAAAATGGCAAGAGGTCAGCTCCAGGTTTTTAAGGATTGGTTTGGAAGGACACAGGTTTATATTCTCTTTGTTGCTACACAAGAAGTGATTTGTTTTTTGTTTGTTAGCAGTAGCACACTAAATGGTGCAGAGCTCCAGACCAACATAAACAGTCAAATCATAGCCAATAAAAAGTGAAATCAAGGGTTCAGTTCATGAACTGATACAGAAATGGACTGAGCGTAAATATGCAAATGAGCGATCGTAGCACAAGAAAAGTGACCTGAGCGATCGTTTGCATTCAACGTGTGAGGTGCACTTGGAATTACAAACAAGATATCTGGAGTCTTTCTGCAACGTTGCCCTGAGACGACGGCCTGAGGGCTCAAACTCCAACTCACTGCAGGAGTCTATCGCCTGACAGCTCTCTGATAAAACGACCACAACTCATATTCATATCAAGCCGAGTGTAGGTGTCCAAGCCGGGTAATAATAGAACATCTTGAGATAGATTTAATCAAACGTCTTTGACAGAGAGTCATCGTCTCTGCAGAGGCATGAAATTAATCAGTTGTCCTTTCAAAGAAATGTCTTTGCATTATCTTAAAAAGAACGCTTTTTTTAAGAGGTGTGTTTTCATCAAAAATGAAACCAAAATAAATGAGGCTCCCCACACTGTTCATTTCAGATATATCAGGGCATATTTTATGAAAGAGATCAGGCAGATAATTCATCATAATGTTTTTTAAAGTATTTCTTAAAAAAAAAAAGCGAATGCACAGAGAGTTATGCTGCTTAATGTGACTCAATACGACACTTGCATGCAATAACACAGTGTTGTAAGAATGCATAGCGGGATAGTTTTTTTTTTCATATTATTTCCAATTATGTGGACGAAACTCAAATCCCTCCCAGTAATCAAACAGTCATCATTTTAATTACCTCAGGTTTTTTTTTTTTTTTTTTTAAATTGCGGACAACACAGCAATAAGAAGAAAACCAGACATCTGCTGTTTTTCAGCTCAACATTTCTTTCCTTCCTCTTCTTCTTTGACGTTCGGGCAGCTAACAGGTGAATTATCTTCCTCGGCTGTCAGCTGTCTGCATCGCTGTGTGTTTGCCCTCCAATGAACTGGAAACGTCCAGGATGTTTGCTCGTCTGCCACCCTGCAGATATTGTAGACTTCTTTCTGCAGTTTTCCAGACATTCAAGGGGATAAATAAAATGTTTGTAATACTAACTGCATTAATGTCCTTAATGCAAAGTAGAGGACATGTATCAGTGTATTTAAGTACATTCATTAATTATTTTCACTAGAAACTATTTATATTAAATATTGAGTCACTGCTGTGTTTTCATACATGCAGACATTCAAACTAAACTGTCTCTGCAGAGATTTGAGGTTATGTGATGTCAGGGGAGAGTAAATGTCCTCAAATCAGTCAGGAAGACAAATGACAAATGCTTCTCAGAACATCGTATCTTGGCTCTTAATCGTTAGACTTTGCTTTGCAATCTGAACATCTGAGGCTCTTTATCCTGTCGCACTTCTGAAAAAGTGTAAAGACTGGTAAGACTTGTGCAAAGTTTCTCTCCTTCCCATCAGTCCAGACTTGATTTCTTTTTCTTTTCTTTTTTGAAAATGTGTTTCTTTGATACCCTACAGGACATCGGATAGAGAGAAAACAGATGGCTGCCCGCTTGGAGTGCGAGCTAACCGCTACACCATCTGAGCCCTATGACTTCATTTCTGAGATGAACAAGTGTAAATGGCTGCAGAGACTCTGTTGAGGTTATTGTCTCTCCATGTTAGCTAACTTGAGCTAAATCGTATGCCCTTTAAGCTAAACGTTACTCTAGTGAGAGGTCAAACTCAAAGACTCAGGAGACTTAGAAGCATCAGACACAGTATGCAGGATAGGAAGTAAAACCTAAGTGTACTGGTTTATAACTTTGAAACTCACAAGAACGGCATCGACCGTTGAATCCGAATGTGAACTATCAAGACCAGCCGTAGAGTGGAAAATAACCTCTGCAAACTTCTGCTCGTCTTTGTTGGCCAGGAAGCTTGTAACAACTCTGATTCTGACTGTTTGTGAGCGTGTGTGTGTGCGTGTGTGTATGTGTGTGTTACACTTCACTGTGCGATAGACTCTTGATACTCAAAAAAAACAAAAACAGGAGCAGCTCATACAGCAACACGCCAACACACTAATGATGCCTGATTGGCTGCGGCAAAAAAGATGCTGCTTTAACTGCATGGAGGCCAATTATACCAGACTTTCCAGCAGGGAAAGTGAAGAGTATATACAGTATGTTGTGCTTGAAGAAACCAGCCAGAGAAAAATCTTACAGATACACAGACGTGAACATCAAATTGCATCAATATCAAGGCTGGGAGAGTGGAGGCCTTTGAGTCCTGCGGGCATTCAAAGAGGCTGCTTTGGTAGCGAGAGGAAAACAAACATTCTCCCTGTGAGGACGGCGAAGCACCAAGAGCTCAAAACAAAGACATCATTCCACCTCTTTCTCACACAAACACATGCAGTTAGGGCTCTGCAATGTTTGCGCTTGAAGTTTAAAAATGTTGTGATGAAGCCAGGAAAGTTTACCAGAACGCCAGAGCTGTCCTTGTCACATGCAGTGACACCTTATCTGTGTGTGTCCATGTGTGTGTGTGTGTGTTTGTGTGTGCTGGCTGCAGGGTTGAGGGTCTTACACAGCTCACTGTGCTTAATCCAACATGCTAACGGTGGCAGTCACACCAGAAAATCCTGTAACTACACATCGCCTACGCTGCAGTTTTATTGCAAGCAAAGCAAACCTTTTTACATTTTTACAACTCTTTTTTTGTGTTTCTTTTTGTGGTCTGTCCTTGTTGCTTGTTTTATGATATTTATCACAAGAATTCTCACTCTAAATTTAAGCTTAGTCAATAGTCCCAACGTGTCAAAATATGATGCTTTAATTAGATATATCTGTTCCAAGTGGCAACCTTTGGAAGTGCGAAAATCCCGCAGTTCCTCGACTGTCCACTTAAGGCTGGCTCCAATAGACACCACATCTCTTGTAATGCTTTGTCAGGAGGCTTTTACCCGCCTCAGCTCCAGCTCTTAGCTGTCCATAGGTTGACTGCCCTCTGCAGTAAAAGATAAATCACGTCAGGTTAATATTTACCATCTATGATCGGGACGCTGACCTGTAAGTAAATGTGTTGACAGTGACAGAGGATAGAAAGCCTGAAAGTGTGTTTTGGATGCGGGGTCGGGGAGGATGGATTAGTCAAACAAATACAGGACTCAAATTTTAAAGACACAGGTTTACTCACTGTTTGAAACCACCTCGCCATAATATGGCATGATCCATCTGCTAAACCCAAGTACTCTGGAAGCGTGTCAAAGCGTGAACGCCTAATGTGGTTTACTGCTGCTCATCTAAAAGTCATTTTTAGTGACATGTCCCTTAGCGAGTTTACCTTAGTTTCTCTTCGACTCTTAATTCACTCGACCATTTCATATTTCAAATCTCAACAAGTTCTGCATAACGTTGCGAAGATGACCCTGAATCCATGAATATTGAATACAGACTCATAAAAGAAGTCGGGCATAATGTGTAGTGAGGTTTTCATAATGTGTCGCTATTCTTCTCTTAACCTTTCCTTCGTTAATGTTCTCTCCTTTCGCTTTTCCTTTTTACCGATATAAAATGAACCAGGCTTCGTTTCCACTGATTGGTATGTCAGTGATAAGAGCCAAATGCCTAGCAACCGTTCTCTCAGTAACGCTGAATTCTTCTCAACAACTGACTGAGGAGGGCACAAACAGAGAGCCTGACAGAGCTGCTGTTTAAGCCAATTATTTAAATGAGTAATTGCAAAGCTTCATCCAGGTAAAACACAGACATTTACATGTGTTTAATTCCATAACAACTGTAATCAATGGAAAAGCTGCTGGGATTGTGATCGACAGGAGCAGAAGGGAGCTTCAATTATAAGAAGTCAGAAGCAAAAAAAAAAAAAAAAAAAAAAACGGCACATAAAATCAGAACAAATCACAAAGAAAGCAGAAATGAATATTTTTCTCTCTCACATTTTAACAAACAGCGTTGTGGCCTTGACTCAACAATCATTTTCCAGGTTTGTTAGGGTGGATTAGGGTTAGGGTTTGATGGATTACATCGTGTCACATAGAGTAACGAAGCGTTGAATTCACAGTTACTGTAAGACATTCAAAACTTTACATATGACCCAGGCAGCGAGGTGTGACTGATATTTATGATCTCCTTTATGAACTATTTATCAGAAGCACAAGATTTGCAGGCAATGTCCTTTTTTTACATATTTTAAAAAGTGATCTGTAAAAAACATACAAATAAAACATAGATTAATTATTTGTTTTTATTTGATCAGATTGGAATTAGAGTCAATGGATATAGCCATATGGCCACATGCATTGAATACAGCCACATTCAAGTTTAATCACAGCAGGAAAGGGAAGGATCTATGCGAGCCAGGGATGGCGGCTGAGCTCCTCCAGAGATGGACGTAGATCAGGGTTTTTGGTGAGACAGAGTTGCAGCATGTCCTGGCAACTTGGCGACAAATCCTTCCTGATTGTCATTTTGCCGTCAAGAAAACTTGGCGTCTCAAAGCGATTGTTCCAGTGCAGTATGTCGTACAGTACCACCCCAATTTGCCACACTGTAGTGGGTATGGCCCTGTAGGTTTTCGTCTGGTACCACTCTGGTGGGGTGTGGTCTGAGGTGCCCCAAAAGATTCTGTAGGTGGAGGACTTTTTGGAAAGGCAGCTGAGCCCAAAGTCGATAATCCTGACACGTGGAGAGTCAGTGCTGGTTTCAATCAGGAGGTTTTCTGCCTTGATGTCTCGGTGGAAGACTTTCTTTGAGTGAAGCTTCTTTGCTGCCTCGATCAGCTGTTTTAGTATTGATCTGCTCTCCTCCTCCGGCAGGGATCCTTTTTTGACCACCATGTAGTCAAATAGGTCAACTGCAGGCATGGGACGCTCCAGGACCAGGATGAGCTCTTGGTCCAGATCGTAGTAGTCAAGCAGGGAAACAGCAGCAGATTTACCAGGTTTTTTCCCATGGGACAGCTTAAGCATTATAGCCACCTCCAGAGGAAGCATCTTCTTGTTCTTCTTGTCACTTTCATAGAAGACATTTTCCCTGGGGATATGCTTAATAGCCACAGGGACAAAATCCTCTCTTCTGAAGCCAGCATAAACAGACGCGTTACCTCCAGTTCCCAGTTTGTCTAGTTGGATGTACTTTGCCTCAAACGCTTGTCTGATGGTTTCCCCAGTGGTTGCAGTGGTTTTCTTTTTTTTCTTGGAAGCTTCCAATGAGGATATGTTGGCTTTCTCACTTCTATCTTCCTGTTCACAGATTCTCAGTCTCTTTCTGGGTCCATGGTTTTCTTCAGGTAGTTTTCTCTTCGCCGTAGTGAAGTCCTCTAAGGGCACAGGATCAGAGATCTTCAGCCTCTTTCTGATGCCTCCATCTTGTACCTTGGAAGCCTTTCTCTTGATGGCTTGTTGGCCTACATAGCCAGACATACAAACCCTCAATTTCTGTACAAAGCCAGAACCAATTTTGTGAGTGTGCACTGACATCCGAGCAGATGGAGGATGACCAGTTGCAAACATCTGGGAAACTGATTCAGAGTTAATAGAACTCATGTTGAAGTTGTTTGGGGTGTGAACACAGTGACCTGACATGAACGACAACAGTAACACTTGTGAATGTTGTTAGTCTTGAGAATTTAACTTTAAGTTCAAAGGACGGAATCTTTGAATGTGCTTTATTTGGTCATAAAACTCTTTAAACATTCTAGAATGATGCTGACTGTTTGTGTGTGTTTTCGAGGTTAATAAAGTTGTACAAAAAAAAATATATATTCTTAATGACCATAAATCATAGTGTGCTATTACTTTGTGGAAACTGTATAGGAATTTCTGTTATTCCCCAGTTAATGTGTAATGTTAATTCACTGTTGCTGATGTCAGTCAGAGCTCAGCTTTATCGAGAGTCGTCGGCTCTTCCTGATATCTGTAAGGATGTCTGGGAGAGTTGTTGTTCTCTCCAGGGTTCTTGACGTCATAGATTAGTCTACGTGGATCAATGTGGCCCTGATAATGGTAAAGTCTTTTGAATATATGCAGAATCTTTGGAAGTGTCTGACTGTCATGTTTGAGCATGACACTGAACCACAAGTGTGATGTTGAATCATGTCTCCTGCAGTATTCATCTGATGTATAAACTTTCTTCAACGTGAACCATCTGAGTCTAAGGAGTCTTTTTGTGTGGAGTCAACTTTTGATAAGATCCTCGACAGAAACCTTGACCACACGGTGTGGATGGGAGTTTCAATTACAAGAAGTCAGATGAAATAAAAAGGCACATAAAATCAGAACAAATCACACAGAAAACAGAAATGAATATTTTTCTCTCTCACATTTTAACACAGAGTTGTTGCCTTGACTCAACAATCATTTGCCAGGTTTGTTAGGGTGGATTAGAGTTAGGGTTTGATGGATTACATCGTGTAACATAGAGTAACGAAACGTTGAATTCACAGTTACTGTAAGACATTGAAAGCTTTACATATGACCCAGGCAGCGAGGTGTGACTGATATTTATGATCTCCTTTATGAACTATTTATCAGAAGCACAAGATTTGCAGGCAATGTCCTTTTTTACATATTTTAAAAAGTGATCTGTAAAAAACATACAAATAAAACATAGATTAATTATTTGTTTTTATTTGATCAGATTGGAATTAGAGTCAATGGATATAGCCATATGGCCACAAGCATTGAATACAGCCACATTCAAGTTTAATCACAGCAGGAAAGGGAAGGATCTATGCGAGCCAGGGATGGCGGCTGAGCTCCTCCAGAGATGGACGTAGATCAGGGTTTTTGGTGAGACAGAGTTGCAGCATGTCCTGGCAACTTGGCGACAAATCCTTCCTGATTGTCATTTTGCCGTCAAGAAAACTTGGCGTCTCAAAGCGATTGTTCCAGTGCAGTATGTCGTACAGTACCACCCCAATTTGCCACACTGTAGTGGGTATGGCCCTGTAGGTTTTCGTCTGGTACCACTCTGGTGGGGTGTGGTCTGAGGTGCCCCAAAAGATTCTGTAGGTGGAGGACTTTTTGGAAAGGCAGCTGAGCCCAAAGTCGATAATCCTGACACGTGGAGAGTCAGTGCTGGTTTCAATCAGGAGGTTTTCTGCCTTGATGTCTCGGTGGAAGACTTTCTTTGAGTGAAGCTTCTTTGCTGCCTCGATCAGCTGTTTTAGTATTGATCTGCTCTCCTCCTCCGGCAGGGATCCTTTTTTGACCACCATGTAGTCAAATAGGTCAACTGCAGGCATGGGACGCTCCAGGACCAGGATGAGCTCTTGGTCCAGATCGTAGTAGTCAAGCAGGGAAACAGCAGCAGATTTACCAGGTTTTTTCCCATGGGACAGCTTAAGCATTATAGCCACCTCCAGAGGAAGCATCTTCTTGTTCTTCTTGTCACTTTCATAGAAGACATTTTCCCTGGGGATATGCTTAATAGCCACCGGGACAAAATCCTCTCTTCTGAAGCCAGCATAAACAGACGCGTTACCTCCAGTTCCCAGTTTGTCTAGTTGGATGTACTTTGCCTCAAACGCTTGTCTGATGGTTTCCCCAGTGGTTGCAGTGGTTTTCTTTTTTTTCTTGGAAGCTTCCAATGAGGATATGTTGGCTTTCTCACTTCTATCTTCCTGTTCACAGATTCTCAGTCTCTTTCTGGGTCCATGGTTTTCTTCAGGTAGTTTTCTCTTCGCCGTAGTGAAGTCCTCTAAGGGCACAGGATCAGAGATCTTCAGCCTCTTTCTGATGCCTCCATCTTGTACCTTGGAAGCCTTTCTCTTGATGGCTTGTTGGCCTACATAGCCAGACATACAAACCCTCAATTTCTGTACAAAGCCAGAACCAATTTTGTGAGTGTGCACTGACATCCGAGCAGATGGAGGATGACCAGTTGCAAACATCTGGGAAACTGATTCAGAGTTAATAGAACTCATGTTGAAGTTGTTTGGGGTGTGAACACAGTGACCTGACATGAACGACAACAGTAACACTTGTGAATGTTGTTAGTCTTGAGAATTTAACTTTAAGTTCAAAGGACGGAATCTTTGAATGTGCTTTATTTGGTCATAAAACTCTTTAAACATTCTAGAATGATGCTGACTGTTTGTGTGTGTTTTCGAGGTTAATAAAGTTGTACAAAAAAATATATATATTCTTAATGACCATAAATCATAGTGTGCTATTACTTTGTGGAAACTGTATAGGAATTTCTGTTATTCCCCAGTTAATGTGTAATGTTAATTCACTGTTGCTGATGTCAGTCAGAGCTCAGCTTTATCGAGAGTCGTCGGCTCTTCCTGATATCTGTAAGGATGTCTGGGAGAGTTGTTGTTCTCTCCAGGGTTCTTGACGTCATAGATTAGTCTACGTGGATCAATGTGGCCCTGATAATGGTAAAGTCTTTTGAATATATGCAGAATCTTTGGAAGTGTCTGACTGTCATGTTTGAGCATGACACTGAACCACAAGTGTGATGTTGAATCATGTCTCCTGCAGTATTCATCTGATGTATAAACTTTCTTCAACGTGAACCATCTGAGTCTAAGGAGTCTTTTTGTGTGGAGTCAACTTTTGATAAGATCCTCGACAGAAACCTTGACCACACGGTGTGGATGGGAGTTTCAATTACAAGAAGTCAGATGAAATAAAAAGGCACATAAAATCAGAACAAATCACACAGAAAACAGAAATGAATATTTTTCTCTCTCACATTTTAACACAGAGTTGTTGCCTTGACTCAACAATCATTTGCCAGGTTTGTTAGGGTGGATTAGAGTTAGGGTTTGATGGATTACATCGTGTAACATAGAGTAACGAAACGTTGAATTCACAGTTACTGTAAGACATTGAAAGCTTTACATATGACCCAGGCAGCGAGGTGTGACTGATATTTATGATCTCCTTTATGAACTATTTATCAGAAGCACAAGATTTGCAGGCAATGTCCTTTTTTACATATTTTAAAAAGTGATCTGTAAAAAACATACAAATAAAACATAGATTAATTATTTGTTTTTATTTGATCAGATTGGAATTAGAGTCAATGGATATAGCCATATGGCCACAAGCATTGAATACAGCCACATTCAAGTTTAATCACAGCAGGAAAGGGAAGGATCTATGCGAGCCAGGGATGGCGGCTGAGCTCCTCCAGAGATGGACGTAGATCAGGGTTTTTGGTGAGACAGAGTTGCAGCATGTCCTGGCAACTTGGCGACAAATCCTTCCTGATTGTCATTTTGCCGTCAAGAAAACTTGGCGTCTCAAAGCGATTGTTCCAGTGCAGTATGTCGTACAGTACCACCCCAATTTGCCACACTGTAGTGGGTATGGCCCTGTAGGTTTTCGTCTGGTACCACTCTGGTGGGGTGTGGTCTGAGGTGCCCCAAAAGATTCTGTAGGTGGAGGACTTTTTGGAAAGGCAGCTGAGCCCAAAGTCGATAATCCTGACACGTGGAGAGTCAGTGCTGGTTTCAATCAGGAGGTTTTCTGCCTTGATGTCTCGGTGGAAGACTTTCTTTGAGTGAAGCTTCTTTGCTGCCTCGATCAGCTGTTTTAGTATTGATCTGCTCTCCTCCTCCGGCAGGGATCCTTTTTTGACCACCATGTAGTCAAATAGGTCAACTGCAGGCATGGGACGCTCCAGGACCAGGATGAGCTCTTGGTCCAGATCGTAGTAGTCAAGCAGGGAAACAGCAGCAGATTTACCAGGTTTTTTCCCATGGGACAGCTTAAGCATTATAGCCACCTCCAGAGGAAGCATCTTCTTGTTCTTCTTGTCACTTTCATAGAAGACATTTTCCCTGGGGATATGCTTAATAGCCACCGGGACAAAATCCTCTCTTCTGAAGCCAGCATAAACAGACGCGTTACCTCCAGTTCCCAGTTTGTCCAGTTGGATGTACTTTGCCTCAAACGCTTGTCTGATGGTTTCCCCAGTGGTTGCAGTGGTTTTCTTTTTTTTCTTGGAAGCTTCCAATGAGGATATGTTGGCTTTCTCACTTCTATCTTCCTGTTCACAGATTCTCAGTCTCTTTCTGGGTCCATGGTTTTCTTCAGGTAGTTTTCTCTTCGCCGTAGTGAAGTCCTCTAAGGGCACAGGATCAGAGATCTTCAGCCTCTTTCTGATGCCTCCATCTTGTACCTTGGAAGCCTTTCTCTTGATGGCTTGTTGGCCTACATAGCCAGACATACAAACCCTCAATTTCTGTACAAAGCCAGAACCAATTTTGTGAGTGTGCACTGACATCCGAGCAGATGGAGGATGACCAGTTGCAAACATCTGGGAAACTGATTCAGAGTTAATAGAACTCATGTTGAAGTTGTTTGGGGTGTGAACACAGTGACCTGACATGAACGACAACAGTAACACTTGTGAATGTTGTTAGTCTTGAGAATTTAACTTTAAGTTCAAAGGACGGAATCTTTGAATGTGCTTTATTTGGTCATAAAACTCTTTAAACATTCTAGAATGATGCTGACTGTTTGTGTGTGTTTTCAAGGTTAATAAAGTTGTACAAAAAAAAAAAAATATTCTTAATGACCATAAATCATAGTGTGCTATTACTTTGTGGAAACTGTCATGGAATTTCTGTAATTCCCCAGTTAATGTGTAATGTTAATTCACTGTTGCTGATGTCAGTCAGAGCTCAGCTTTATCGAGAGTCGTCGGCTCTTCCTGATATCTGTAAGGATGTCTGGGAGAGTTGTTGTTGGCTCCAGGGTTCTTGACGTCATAGTCATTAGTCTACGTGGATCAATGTGACCCTGATAATGGTAAAGTCTTTTGAATATATGCAGAATCTTTGGAAGTGTCTGACTGTCATGTTTGAGCATGACACTGAACCACAAGTGTGATGTTGAATCATGTCTCCTGCAGTATTCATCTAAGGAGTCTTATTGTGTGGAGTCAACTTTTGATAATTTCCTCGACAGAAACCTTGACCACACGGTGTGGACACAAATCGAGTTTAAGTGACAAAAAATTTGCAAAAATGTACCCCATTCAAAGTAGATGGCTCCATCTTCATATTTACACAGACAGTGCAGGTAGAAAAGATTTTAATTATTTACACAAAGGGAAACATCACAACACTTTGCCAATTAGAGAGCGAAACAGGTGTAGAAGGGCAGAAAAGGTCTTTTCTTTTTCACGTGATTGTGTGCAAACTTTCCCGTCCCCGTCATCCAAAAAACAACAATCTGGCAGCGGCACGACAAATCAACCGATCGCACTCAGCATCCGAGTCGTTAGCTTCTTAAAAGAAGATGTTTCATGTTGTTCCTCAGTCTAACTTCTTCTAAAAGTATGACGGAACATGACGAGGATTAGGACATGGACTCGTGGCTGTTGTAAAAGCCTCAGCACTCACAATTCTCACAACACCTCGACTCTTCCTCTGTGAGAAACGGCACATCTAATGGGAGCAAATACGGGCCAATGGTTAATGCATGAGAAACATTACTTTAGACTAATGGCGGCAGCAAAGTGCAAAATCAGGACATACGAGCAGAAAAAAATGAGGCAGATTGAAAGCCAAGACAGTGAAAGAGAGGGAGCACAGATGATGCTAGGAGGGGCGGCTCTGACACAACAAGGAGATTGTTGGTCCTTCGGTGAGCCCTGGTTTTAGTCATCAGCCCCCGTCAGTAACACGGGGGTTTATGTGTTGGAAATTATTCAGAGAATTATAATCTAAGTCCACAATCAACATATTTCAGACAGTATCCTGTGTGCTGCATGTGTTAAGGGGCACAATGAAAGGACAGAAGACAAATAAGCCAAACACTAATGCGCCAGCCTGCGGGTGCACTTGGCTCTTAAAGGGAATAAGAGCTGACTCACTGATTGGTCTGATTCATGCTACACCCAAAACACACCTATATGCATAATCAAGAGCGCAGAGATTGGGCACAGCTCACCCAGCAAGATATAATAGTTGGACAGCCTTGTTTAATCTCTTCATGGTCGTGTCGCATCTTTTTTCCTCTTCCTATAGTTGTTTGTTTTTTCTATAGTGTTCCTCATTTTGCAGTTGTGGTGACTTTTAGTTTCTGGGGTTGTTTGTGGTCAGTGCGAGTCTCTTTTGTTGCAGCAGGGTCCATTGCTGAAGTCTGATAATCATTGCTGCCGTGTGATGTCAGTCTACATCGTCTCTTACATTTAAAGGTTTGATGTTGCTCGGGGGGGCCGAGAGGAGGTGCTGGTACCCAGGCCCCAGTCACATCTACTGATGTGACAGATAACAAGGAGTGGGCGTCTGACAGATGACCTGCATTACAATCTGTTGCAGCCAGAATAAGAGCGTGTTATGGGTGTGGTGGGGGTCGAGCACGGCTGCAGGAAATATTCATGACTCACAGACTAAATGACTTTAAGGAAACCTTTTTGCACAGCAGCATTCATCAAGTGTTAATGAACAGCTGAAAGGGGACGAATGCAAATGCAGAGAGCGGGAAACGAGAGAGACAGATGGAGAGAGAGAGAGAGAGAGAGAAAACTATCATCGCTGTGATGAATGAGGGAGGTGGCAGAAGCCCTCAGGCGATCACTCAGTCACTGAGACAGGCTCCTGTGGCCCAAACTTCATTATCATGACTCAGTCACATCAACACACTCCTCCAGATAAGAGAGACACAGGACTAGGCTCAGAGAGGATCAGTTCGACCGGTCGGGGTTCAGTGGTTTGTCACAGATAGAGAGGACAGCTAGCTTCTCTGCTTGTCAAGGTTTTCTTCGCTCTTTGTGAGTTGTGACACGCCGCAAGTCGAAGCTGTGGCTCTTCTTAAATGTCAGACTCAAAGGTTACCCTTTATCTGAAAAATTATGTTCTTATTCATCTTTAGAAATGAATGTTTAATACAGAGGTGTTTTACTGCAACAAATAACAAAATGGTTTCAGAACCATGTTCTGAGTTAGGAAAGGAAGATTTTTTGGTCCACTAGAGGTCGTCGTTGAGCACCTGCATGAAACCAAAACAAGCTGCTGTTTGGAGACACCTCTTCTATTCTGAAGCTTCCGATCTTCTCCAGCGACCCACCTCCAACCCCTCTCCACTCGCGTTTGCAGGAAGGGAGTTATGACTAAGCGGTTTTCCTTTGCTTGAGCTGCAATTCCCTGCATCCTGCATTGTTGTCTTAGCAGGCTAATGTTAGCATGCTTTAGTTAGCTCGTAGCTTCATATTGCACATTCACTGACACAGAATGGCCGAAATCTAAAGACACTTATGTAACATCCAAATATGCACTCAATATGTTGTTCTTCTTCTTTTCTCAAATCCTTGATTTAAACAGATTTATACACAAGGCCATCCCGTCCATGTAAACACGGCTCTGACAACAACACAGCCAGTGGGACTCGAGCTTCTCCCTCATTGTAGATAGTCAGGACTCACAGACACATTTACACAGGAGAGACTTGATTTCTGCTGGATTTTGGTGTAAAATGTTGCATATTCATCCTTTAACTTTAAAAGCTCCTGAACATCTTCAGTGAATGTCATGAAATGATTTGCACATATCGCAGCTCACAGTCTGAGTTGCCGTATCACACTGTACTTGTTCCTGGGACTTCTGTGGAACGAGGCTTGCTGTACAAGGTGAACTCAGATTATTTTTTTATTTCTTCTTGGCCAGCCGACCACTTTGTGTTTCATATCAGCTCATGCAGAACAGTTCCACTTGGCGTCCTTCAAAGACTCCGGTGCCAACAAACAAGGCCTCGCGCCTCGAGCCACGGTATTTATCATAATTGGAATTCATATCCAATTTTGTACCAGTTGTTTCATCTTTGTCAATTTTGTCCCTGGGTTAATTTTGCTTTACATTGATTCCCACCCTCCTGGGCGATTTGCAGCAATCTGTGTCTGATTACTCCCACTTTGATTGATGAGGTGCTGTGTGCCGCGCCTTTTGTCTGCCAGTGTAGCTTACACAGGTGTGAGACTGGAAGGGCGGCTTGTGACATAAAAATAATGTTCTCGAAATCCTTTCCTTGCCTCCTGCCGGTGGTTGTGGATTATTTCCTACAGATGATCCAGTTTAAATCTACCTGGAATAACAAAGTTCATTCTTTTAGCTGTAATAAACTGAAGTTTCCATCTTTACCATCATGATGAAAACGTGTCGAAAGACGGCTGGCTGCTGGAGACCAGTACTGATTAATCCCTTTAAAGACTGATCAATCCAATGGATAAATAACACATTTTATGTAAACAAGGTTCTTGAGAGTAGCTGTCAGATGTCATTGGTTTAATTAGTGAAATAATTGGCTTCCTGCTAAAATAAACAGCTTTCTGGATGTATAGTCTGAGGAGCATGTTGCAACTATTTTGTGTAAAACATAAAGAATAGCAGAGAGCTAAAATGTTATTTCGCTTCATGCTGTTGGTATTGAACTATGTTGTTGCACTCCCTTTTTCTGACATGTCGAATTCATTGCTTTCTGTACATTGTACCAATAAACATTTCTCCTCTGATACGAGCGCTCCGCCTTTTTTGTGCAGCCGCTCTAATCGCTAACTTGGAAAATCTTTCAACTTTTCAGAAAGTCGCTGTCGATGTCACCTGCATGCGCTCTTCTCCAAACGTATGATATCCCCCGTAGTTTTTCCGACCAACCAATCGTTTCTTGTACCTGCGTCCTCTTTGATCCGCGTCTATAAATCTAGAATATAAAACATGCATTAAAAAGTACCAGAGCAGTGTCAGTCATACAGCGGCCGTTGTCATGGAGACAGGACCCACATGCAGCACCTTTCTTCTCAGCATAGCATAGAGCGTTTGTATCCATTCGGACCCAAAAACAAACATTTAGTAAAATCGCTTGGAAGACGTATATTTTACGAGGGTATGAAGCAAATGTGCTAGATTGGGTTGAGACTTAAAATGCCATTTCACTACTTTTTTATGGGCACACTGACTCACAACAATTTCAAGCCTTAGTTTTATTAGATTCTATGGATATTGAACATTCACAAATAATCCAAGATATGGCATCTAAATAATTGGGGAAAAAAGTAGCTGTTAATGCACACGTCTGGCTCTATTACAGCTTTCAAAGGGTTAATGTGGTCAGTGGGGATGACATGATGAGACTTTAAAAGGTTGATCAAACACAAATAAGATCTTACTAATGCTCAATGCTGCTTGTTATAAAAGCAGCATCACGAATATAACAGTAATAATGAAGGGAATGTGGTTTCCGAGGTGGCTGCAGAGATGTAAATTGTGAAAGCCTGAGATACATTTTACAGTTAATTGAAATGTGGGAGGTGGGAATATTAAAGGTCTGTATCAAATATTTATGCTGCAAATTAGACTTTTTTTTTTTTTTTTCCAAATGTGAATGAGACCAGTTCATCAAATATGCATACGAGGAGGGGTCATTAGGACGTTAGCCTATTTTAGCTCTCATGGAAAATACAGTGAAAGAGAGAAATACAGAGCGAACTATTCACGAGATGAAATGTGAGGGACGTGAAAAGGAAATTAATTTCACCTGACATGATTGTTTTTATGTGGTGTCCACTCACAAAGAGCATTATGGCGTTGTCATCTAATGTTTAAACAGACAACGATGAGGGGAGATTTCATTCACATTCACAAATCATTGCTTTCCAACACAGAAATGAGCTGTGTGTGTGTGTGTGTGTGTGTGTGTGTGTGTGTGTTGGGGGGGGCTGCCCACTGCCCACCAAATTACTGACATCTGTGGAAAGCAAAAAAGGTTAGAAAATGTAATCATCATAAAGCCAATGAGCCGTTCAGACCACACAGCTCGCTGGTTTTGGAGAACCACGCAGGTTGAAATGAATCGCCCGCGTTTAGAGCAGGTGTTGTTTGTAAAATTAAAGCACGCCACGTTATGCAGAGACTGCCTTATGTACCGTGTTTAAACCAAAAAATAGGACCGCAGCTGGGCTCTTTATGGTCTAACACTGAAAGATCTACAGTTTGATTTTTAGATTGGTCTGTTTAAGCAAATAGAGTAAAGAATAAAACAAGAGTAATTCATGACCTAATTAAGTTGCTGTAAGAGGAGCATCAATCCTGCTCCGATAAAAGTAAAACAAGAATGATGGCCACGTTTACAGAACACATTCATTGACGTATGTTCATAACTCTGCAGCCCCTCAAGTGCAACACCAGAGTGTCTTTGTATGTGTCTTCCAACAGCGTGTTTAACATGAGAACATAACATGGAGATAACATCGATCTGCTGCAGAATGAGTCACACACACACACACACCTCGACACAGTTCAGGTTGTTCAGCAGACAGAAACCTCTGGAGCTGCAAACATGAAGCCATGTGCAAGTGTCGATACGATGGTGCAGTTCTTCGTCTGACCACTTGAATCTGGATCTAAAAGTGAGTCAGTCCCCACTGGGCCCCATTCAAAAATTAACTTCCCAGCAGGATTAAACAAGTTTTTTTTTTACATTTTATTTGACATTTTATATTTTTATCTCATTAACTTTCCCCTATGTGATTTTGTTCTGCTATCTTGCTTTGCTGCTGCAACACTGTAGATTTTCTTTGTTCCTTTTTCAGAGCATGTGAATTTTTACAATTTTTTATCTGGACCTAAAGAAGACAGTTTCTACCAAAATCTTAAAAGAGAAAATGATCAACCCTGCCTTTAGGTCTAATTAGTCTATACAGCTGTTTGTGCTCTCCATACGGGGCTTCAAACATTTTGCACGCAGACAAAAAAAGAGGCTTGGTAACCTGCTGAGAATTTTTTTGAACAAGTAATTTCCTGCTTGCCGCAGCATGGCCCTCCGAAATGACATTTTTGGTTGAGTGAGAATATTAAGTTGAGAGATATCCAGGGGAGCATGATGCTCTCTCCTTAATCCTCTCTTTGCTGTCACATGCCCATGCTCACATGATCTGATATTAACTTATATTAAAACATCTTGACTTTACAGTCAACAGTCCACTTTTGGAAAGACATTTGTGAGACTTTTGTAAAAATGTCCACTGTCTGTTTAGGTACGTCTTTTCTGTTTTGTTTTGTGTGAATACTTAGTCCAGTCCAAACAACTCGATATATCTGAAAAAGGTGGAGAATAATCTCCACACAATAAGGTCCTCTTTCAGATAAGTCCAGAGTAAGACATAAAACAGGGATTTTTTTTAGGGTCACAACCCCGTGGACAGCTTCCCCAGGAGATGTGAGGCACTCTGATGTGAGGTAATAGTCTGCTATTAAAGCACCAGGGGCCTTTCAGCTGCCTTCACAAAGTCTCACACACACAGTCTCTTGAGTCCATCCCTGTGGTTCCTCACGCTTTAATAAAGACTTTTGAGGTTCATCAGAGTGCCCCAAAGCTCTTGGGAATGCTGACCTCGGGGGTTGTGGGTTAAAGCTTCGCCATCACTGGTTTATCTCCACAACCCTGCTCTTATTGCCCCCTTGTGGAGACTGCAATAGATCTATGAATTCTGCTCGACACCCTCCACACCCATCACAAGCTCTCTAATGTAGTTAATCCGCATGTACAATAAAATAAACATATGTGGTTTAAAAAGCTTGGTTCGAAACATGCAATACAGACAGGCCACACGCACACACACACACACACACACACACACACACACACACAGGATCGTAGGGCCATGCTCTAATGGAGGGATGTAAGAGAGAGAGGCTGCACATGATAGAGAACACTAATGGTTGGGGGCTTGGCACCTTGTTCAAGGGCAATTCGGCTGTTCTCAGGAAGTAAATTGGCGCCTCTCGAGCAACTAGTTCAAATTCCAAACGTCTGTCTTCTCTGTTGTCTGATGAGACCAGCGACCCTCAGGTTCCCAACGACAGTCCCCTCAGACTGAGCCACTACCGTCCCTGCTTATGATCCTACTGAAAAGGATGTCATAACCTCTAACAAAAGATTCAATCAAAGCAACTGTGTCTTTCTTGGAGGTTCTCCTTCAGGGTGAAATGGACTCTGCACGTGATTTCACTGCTTGAAATATTTGTCCTCCAGTAAAAACATGTAGACTTGAAATCCAGCTCCGCTTCAGTTAGACTGATTTAGAGACATTAGAAGGTTTTCCAGTCTGGAGAAGGAGAAAGAGAAATGCAGGGCTTCTTTGTGGGTGCATCGATGTTCAGCAGTCACATGAAATATCCATCAAAGAGAAGTCAGTCTGCTGCATTCAACAGAGCAGAGGTAATGCAACCAGCAGGCATCATTTTGTATGGACGATTACAATTTGTGTTGAACATTTCTGTCCCTTTAATCTGGGTAACTTTGTCTTCAAAGTCTAAACTTCTGCTACCTGTGATGTGGCCAGAGGCGCTTCTATAGGGGGTGTTGGGGCCCTCGGCAATCAGTCATTTGGGGGCCCTTCAAACCAGCGTCTATTATTATTTTCACAGCAATGCATGCGATTAGGGAGGTTTCTGTCATTGAAGAATGTGTGTGTGTGTGTGTGTGTGAATAGCTCCCTCTCTATTTTTTGTTGACAGCCAGAGGTTTTTTTTTCTTTCCTGAAACAGAAAGTTGTCTTCAAAAAGAATCGGGTCGCGAAGAGAAGAAAAAAATTGACGTAAACCAATGTAACAGAACAAACCCTCTAAGATTATAACAGTGTTTTCTTTTCTTTTACTTCTTCAATCTTGCGATGATGTGATGAATGACATGTCAGGTGGGAAGTTAAATTTCACACATGGAAGTGCAAATTTGAAACACACACGCACACACACACACACTCTCAGCTCCAGCATGCACACATGAAAATAGTGTTACTGTAAGTTAGAAAACAGCATCGGAAACATGCACTGATACTTTAAAACAAACGTTTGATGGAGATTTTTGCCTTCTCACGATCTATGCAGATGTATCAGAGATACAAGCTGGTCCTCCTCTCAAGTGTAACTACACCAATGTTTGTCAGTCTGCGGGAGAAGCTGCTCATATGGTCTGTCCCCTGAAACAGCTGCTCCCATTAAAGCAACAGTACAAAGCTGCATAGGTGTGTGGGAAATTTGTACATTGACTGTACTTCCTTGTCTCTGCAGCTGTCTCCATTCAAGAATAATAAACAGAGCACTTCCGCTGAAGACTGGATTTGAAGGATTTTTTTTTTTTTTGAAGCCATTTTTAAAACAAACGTGTGTTTACAGCTTTGCATTGTTTAATCTCTGCTGTCAATGAAGTGATTTTAGATCCTTTCAACACGTTTTGTTCATTTACATCATATTTCTGGTTATGCATTTGTGTTGGACTTTTGCATGTATTGGAATTTGCATAATTTCTGAATTCACAGTATATCTGTAAATCCTAAATCCCTTAAGTGGGACTCATCAGCTTGAAACAGAAAAATCATAATAAAGACAAAGAGTGTATGTGGAAGCAGATTGTCGAGAAATGGCTCTCTGATGGCTCTTATCATGCACCCACAGTCTTATTCTGACGACACCGTTCATCGTTAGACGAATCTAAACTTGTGAAAAACAACCTCAAACTAACAGATTCAATAATAAAATGTCTGGATAGTGCAACACAAACCAGGTGAAAATATTAACGTCAGAACAGTTTGTGCATGATCCTTCTAAAACAACTCTAAGATTTGTGACATCCAAAGTTCATCCAGCTGTGTTCAGATGAACACAGGAAGTACAGTCACTGCTCCTGATAGATATTACTTTCACTCCAGTGTCTGCTGAGGCCGCACAGTCGGAGATCATCATCACCGGCACGATGCTCCGGCTACCTTCGTAACTGTCAACGCCAACTGATCCTCATTGTGCTGAAACGCAGAGTCCCCTGCTGAGGTCAGCGACCATGAACGAACCGGCGAGTCAGACCCTGACCTGTCCGGTCCTCAGCTGAACACTTACACATCCCTGAGAGGTGTGACATGAATCCTGATCAGACCCAGCTGCTGTGAATCGTTCTCCGCCGTCCCGGAGGGAAGCAGACACTGAAATCAGGGAAACAACATGTCGGAAGCATTTAGGGACCCCAAGCATAGGTCAGGATGGCCACATGCAGGCAATGAGCAAAACACATAGTCAAACCCCTTACATCAAATCGAAGAATCAACTCATTTCATTACAATGATGAAACAGTGTTTACAATAGAGTAGTTGCACACCTTCAGTCGGTGCCAAAGAACACCTAACTAAATTTCTAATCTTGTTTGGTGACTCCTCCTCCATTATCCTGAAGCCTCCGCTCTCCTTCAGCGGCACGTCAGACCCCTCTCCACTCACGTTCACATGAAGGTGTTATGAATGAAAATGCTCCACATTTAAGTATTATTAAGGGAAAGAAGCGGACAAAATCCTCCTTTGCTTGAGCTGCAATCACCTGCAGTGTTGTGTTAGCAAGCTAACGTTAGCACACTTTGGTTAGCTCATTGCACATTAATTGATCTTAAGACACTTAATGTGTTATAAGCAGTGAGTATGTTCTTATTTTCTGTAGTGAAGCAGCTATATATGGAGGCCATCCCGTCGATGTAAACACAGCTCCAACAACAGCGCAGCTGCCAGTCTATGCAGCACCATGTATCTCTGCTTTTGAAATGTGCATTATAAATAAAAAATGACTCGACAATGCATTGTAAGACTGCTCTGTTTCCCGATTAATCTTCAAAATGTTAGCTTGTTAAACAGTTAGCCTTGTGTTGAGCTTAACTGGACGCCAGAACGATGGAGAGCGAGCAGCAAAGCCGGGCTGGCAGCTGAAGCGTCAGCCGGTGTCAACTTGGGTAAACAGCAGTCCATTTAAAAAAAAAAAAAAAAAAAAAGAGAGCGAAAGACTGCATCCTCCTGTGCTGTTGTTTTCACTGTGAATTGTAGAGTGGGCTCTCGCTCCATCACTGTGCTGCCAGGGAGAAAAGAAAGGGCCCTGGAGAGAAGTGGAGGAGATAAAGCGTTGGCTCGGATACAGCTGCCGGAGACTGTCGCACAAACAGTGCAGAGTAGGGACAGTCTACTGCAGAGAAACCACAGTTAGCAGAACATGGGAACAGTGAGGTGCAACAGTTTATACAGGGATTCATCCTGAGTGCAAGTTTGTGTTTTTGGCCTCGCTGTTGTACTTTGCTGCAATCAAACTTCAGTCGTGACTCTTGTACGATGACAATAAAGAGCCACTATCTTATCTTTTGTTAATGTTCACAGCCCCCGACTAAATAAACTGAATTGAATATAATAACTTTTGTGAGCCCATTTCATTTTGTTACATGTCCTTTACAGGCTGAGTGATGTTTGATGTTTTTCTGTGTTGTATTTATGATCTGCCAACAGACTGCAGATGTAGATTAGCCTCAGGCTAACTGTAGCGCAGTCCATCAAATATTTACATTTATGTTTTAATTGCGCATGGTCCCTTACGAATAAAGTTAAATTAAATTAATAAAGAAAGATTCAGAACCCAACTGAGGGAATGTTGTTTTATTATGAAAGGAATACAGAGAAACTGAAGAATCTGAATCAAACAGGATATTTAAAAAAACATTCAAGCCAGATTGTTGAAGAGATGAGATCAAATGTGTTGATGAGGTTTAATTAATTCCTGACAATACATGACAACAACACCTGAAATCTCTTCTGTCAGATAGTGTTTTTACGTGTTTTTATTGATTTTAGTGTTACACTTTTACATGGAAACACTTCTTCTTCTCAGACGATGCACAAACATGTTTTTATTCCAACCTTTGCTCCTCTAGACTTTGGCTGTTTTCGACCTCATCATGACGGTAAATAATTGGTTTCAAAAAGCTGCTTAATTGGCACTCCGGGGCGAAGAGTTAATAAGAAATGAAGTGATAGCTCATTAACAAACAGCAGTGGACATCATGGACTATTTCTCCTTGATGTGTTCGAGTGATCAGGTCATGAAACGTGAAGTGATGAGGCGTCCTGCAGGATGAGGCGAGTTTGGATGTTCTTTTTCATAACGTGGTCGGCGAAACTTTGAAGTGAGACTTTTAACAGAACGTCCTGAGGCTGGAGCGTTTTCATTAAAGGTAAGGGACATCTATTTTTAATGTGACCAGAGCTCTGTCAACAAGAAACGCTTTGATGTACTTGAAAGAAGCAGGGGTTTGATTCCCCAAACGTGAAAGGCTGCCTTTGGTCCAATATTACATCATCTCACATGAAAAAAGAGAAAAACTGCCAGTCGGTCAGTTTCAGAAATCTCAGACTCACCGTTCTTGCTTTGGTGCAACAGGTAGTAATACGATAACTTTCTAATTTGCATCACATGTGACCAAAAAGACATTTGGTTCCTTTAAGGTCCATATTCGTGTTCCTAAGCAAACTCTCTTTTTAACAAATTCACTCATAAACTCAGAGGTTGATCGTTTGGCCCACCGTGTGTGTTAGATTTCAACATTTCAACATTACATATTTCCCCTCACATTACCTATTTTTCAAACTCAGGACTGAGTCGTGTCTCATAACTTGGCCCTCACACTGTCACTGTGTTATTCTGCATTTGTGTTACTTTCTGCTTTTCCCCTCCAGTTTCTGTTTTCTTTCTCTGGCTGTGTGTGTGTGCACAGTGGAGGGCGTCTGTTTCTGCATCTTGGCTTCTGAACTCTAAAACTCTTACTCCAGTATTGGCCTGAAACAAGGATTTTTGACTTGTTGGTCGTAAACAGGCTGGTGGCTCAGGGTTCAAATCCGACCTGTGGTTCCTTTTCCTCTCTCTCTCTCTCTCTCTCCCTGATTTCTAACTCTCTCCACGGTTCTGTCTCCTGGACGGCTGTGTCTCAGTTGTTATAGTCGGGGTTCGATCTGTCCAATGTCCAATGTGTCCTTGGACGAGACACTTTAAGGAACTTTTTGACCCTTGAGCTCCAGCATGAAACCAAAACAAACAAACTCAAATATGCTTATTAGAGCAACGATGATGCTTTTGGTTTCTGCATGATTACAATTTCATCCTTTTCATCCAGGCGACATGCATGTTTTTAAGATTTAAACCCATGTGTCACATCTTGAAGTGTTGCAAATAGAGGTTTGATGTCTGCAGTGACTAATTTTCCTTGCAGCCTTGATGACTTGAATACATTTCAGAAACCTGGATAATAACGAGTTCCTCTTCGTGCTCTATGCAGGAAATCTTAAGTTCTTTAGAAAGTTACCACAATGCCAAATTAGATATTTTGCTGGAGTATTCTTTGTAAAAATAAAGAGAGTCAAAAGGATGTGATGGACAGAGAAAAGAAGCAGAGCGTTGACAGCGTGCAGAGCAGAAGTAAGGATATTCTTTTGTGTCCGCCTTTATTACAGAGAAGATGAGCCTAAGTCTGGCAGACGGAGAGGAAGCGGCAAGGTTATACAGAGGTTCCCTCCGAAAACGTTCACTCAGATACCATTTTAAAAGCCCCTCCTGTAACTAATCCATGAAATAGGCGAGATCCAGACAATCTCCTGAGTGAGAGGAATGGGAGGGCTTGTGCGGAGGTATTTGTGTGTGTGTGTGTGTGTGTGTGTGAGAGCTCTCTGGCTGCGTGTGGCTGTGAACACGACCCCGCGGCGGAAGAAGGAGAACGGGCAGATTTTCACACATTCAACACATTTATTGGATGTTCTCCGGGCCAAAGTTTCACCACATAACAATTTGGATTTGTGTGTCGCTGGTTCTGTTGTTTTCGTCTCAGAAGCAAACACGAGGCAGCTTCACGATCGTCCACAAAGACAGGACACCTGAAACACACTCCAGTCCACTGCTTTCTCTGAAAACCATACTGTTTAATGACCAAACTCCATGAAGAGTATAATGTGTGTCTGTGTAAAAACTGGTCAGAACTCAACAAAACATTTTGAGAAGTTGTTAAAGCAAAGTCTGCAAAACAAAGAAAAAAAGAAAACTTTGTGAACATATTGGATGTATCACATTTTAATGAACAGAAACATTGAACCATCGCTTTGAATAAGTGGACGGTTCTTTAACACAGACACGCTCGGTTCCATGAGAGAAAACTGTGATGACTTTCATACGACACTCTGTATCGTACCTAAGCACGCCTCATTCTTAAAATTCACGGGTACACGGGTATTAGTTATACGCTCTGTGTTGTTCACTGGTGTGAGGACGTCCTGTTTTCTATTTCTATTCTTTTTGAGTCTGCCTGTCTTATAAACTGAGCACACTTCCTGATCA
This sequence comes from Symphodus melops, assembly GCF_947650265.1. Classification (NCBI taxonomy): domain Eukaryota; kingdom Metazoa; phylum Chordata; class Actinopteri; order Labriformes; family Labridae; genus Symphodus; species Symphodus melops. Next base: position 2,583,152 of record NC_136698.1, read on the forward strand.
CGTAAATTGTATCAAGAAGTGACTGCGCTCCGGTTTGTCCTGGAGTGGTGTGAGTGAAGGCCAGCGGGGGACAATTGTGCTTAACTGGGACTAGTGTGAGTCAAACTGACCTTCAGTGTTTATCAAATGATCCAATAATTGTGCAAAATGAAAACCAGAGGATCGCCTAAAAAAGCGAGGACAATGTGGGGAAACGTTTATCCGATCTTAAGATGCTCTGATGTCGCAGATGAAGATACTGCCAATAAATCCATGTGTTTCCATTCACAGCGACTTCATTCTCTCATGCTGTGACTGCAAAACGGGCGCGATCAAGGTCTCGCTTTCAGGGAACATTTGACCCGGGCATGAGGTCTCACATTGGAAAAACCTTTTTTAATGTAAGATCTGGAGTGGAAGAGGAGGAGGGACAGAGATTTTAAGATCAAAGGAATAATTAGGCTGCAGGAGAGAGAGAAAAAAGTGGGAGTGGGGACAAAAAAGAAGCACTGCAAACTGAACGGACTGAGGGTTCAGGTGAAGAGAAGGGTGAGGATTCCCAGTGTAAATCATAACTAGATATAGAGATAGATGAGCTTGTTTTGGAGCGATGCGAAAAGGGAACGGTCACAGCGCTGTCCTCATTAATGCAAGGCGGTCTCCGACCTCAGCGTCATCTGTAGCAGTCTGTAAAAAAACGTCAACCAACGTCTGACACGAGGTACCAAGTGTCAGGATTTGCTCTGTTTTAGGTTTTGTATTTGTTGTCGTTCTCATTCTTCCCTGGTGTGTTATCTTAATGATTCCTACTTTAATCTCAAGTGTTTCCTGTGTTATTTTGGAATCTGTTATTCTCGTGTTTCTCTCTTTGTTCTCGTGTGTCGTCGTGTTACATTCTTGAGTTTCTAAGTGTCTGCTACAGGATTTATTTTGCAGTTGTCTTCAGTGTTTCTTGTTTTGTATTTCTGCCTCCTGATAAGAAGTTTAGTGTTTACTTACCACTGAGACATGAGACAGTGTAATTAGCTGAGGTGCACTCCTGGCGCTCGTGCATGTGAGGGGTGTGGCTTGGGGGGGGGAGCAGAGCACTGAGAGAATACTGCTTTCAAAATCATGCTCGATTAACAAAAAATACCAACCCTGCTTTCAAAGTGTTATCACACTTTGAAATAGAATTTCTTGCTGCCAAAACATCTTCATAACTTTAGAAATAATTTTCTACAAATGGCAGTCAGTATTATTTTTCACTTTAGTCAAAGAACCCTTTTCTTCCCGAGTTAATTATTTTAATTCTCATAATTCAAATACTTTTTAAAGTTGTTCTAATAGCGGAGCACAGAACAGCGAGAAGAAAAGAGTCTTTTTTACGGATGTGAAATGAACCAGATATAAAAGTATTAAAGGGCACAGTAAACAAACAGCCGCTTGACTCGATGCCAGCAGGCCGCCGTCCTGTTAATGGATGAAAGAGCGCTAATTAACAGTCTTGTTTTTCTTCTTGGAACACTTTGACTCGACACAAATAAAACCCTTATCGTCCTGCCTCTATGCTTTGTGTCGGTGCTGCACATGTTCCCTTTGTACCCTTTCTCTTACAAAGTCCTTGAGCTGTATTTGCAGCGTGTGGAGGAAGAGGAAGAGTGTGGCGCGTGGAGGATGAAGGACAGGCAGCCGGCTGACCTTGCAGACCTGCACATTGTCAGGTGTTACAGAAGTGGGAGCAGCATTCATGCAGGCTGTGCCGTGTCTCCTCTGCAGCGTTTGTGGATCACTGGCCGTGTCAGGGTTTGCACGTCTACATCCCTGTCGTCTTTCTCCTGCTGAGCCATGTGTGGCGGTCGCTGACCGAGGTGCTGAACCTCCACAGGTGCATTGTGGGTCCTGTTTCCTGATGGTGAGCAGCTTTGTCCTCACTGTCAGTGTTTCTGGGTCACTGCTATAAGGTGTTCTGCTTTAATTAGACTATTGGCTTTTTGTACTTCCATTTATACTCTGATTTTCTCTTTTTTTTAAAATTCTATATTAAGTTAATGAAATGTAACATTTAATAGCTAATATCTTAATTCCTGCATGAAATTTTGTGTGAATCCTGGATACAGACTAAGAATGTTAACACCAACGAGTGACCACATTAATCACGAAGTGGTTGTTGTCATTTGTATAGAAAAACTTTTATGAAAGGACCGATGGTCAGATATCTCCTGAATGAGCTGCTGACGCTCTCTTCCTCTGTGATCAATCAGCCAATCAGAGAGCTGCTCTCTCTCTCTGTGATCATTAAGGAAACATGCAGTGTTGAAGCTTCTCTGACAACAATGCAGCAGCCAGTATGTCCTCCTTCTAACTTTAGATTCTGCTCCTGAATGCTCTGGATTTGATTGGACCAGAGAAGGTAGGCGGGGCTTTGAAGGCCGTTTTGGACGCCCCTGGGTTTGCCAGATATGAGAGCAGTTATCAGGTCAACAGGTGCTGCAGCGATGGAAGCGGGCAGTGGAACTGCTTCAGATAGAAGTGATTGTACCCGAGCTAAAAAGCCTCTGCATGTTTCTAATAAGCTCCAGCAGCAGAAAGCTGCTCAAACTAGGATCAATGTTGGAGATGCTTTTGAAACATGGAGAGAGGTTGATTAGGCTCTAAGGCTCTTTCTGGTGCCATAGATAGATACAATCCAACGTTATTTGATGCAACTCCTACACATGCGAGTACAAGCTATTCCCACAGTAACAATTCAGTAACTTCTCTTTTCTCTTCTCTGTGTTTTTGCATGCACAGCTTTTATTTCACTCCATAACCTATGAGAAACTTTAGATTTGTTTTCTCTGTTACATTTATTCTCAAAGCTCCCTTAAAAGGACATGAAGCGGCAATTTACTATTTCACTCCGACTTCTTTGCACACTCCCTGTTCAATCATTAAATTCAAGGAAAGGACAGTAATGTTTGCTCCGAGCTGAAGCTCTCTGGACTGTCGCAGACATTCAGAGTCTCATAACTTTGTAAATCCCTGAGCAGATACAGATTCAGTCAGCGAGTGTTTGCCAGACAAGCAGCAGCTTTCGTTTGCTCTAAACTCACAGAACAACACCACTAATGAAGACTGATGTTCACTGTGACCAAACAACAGATGACAGTCATTTGATAACAGACTGTTTTTAAACACAAGCCAGAGCTAAAGGCTAATATTCACAACTGTGCGAGCTGCCGTCAGAATACACTCACCGTGTAATGAGAGCATTTGAATATTTGACAGCAAACCCCAGCGGAGGAGAAGCCGGGAGTCTCTCTGGTCCATCTCATTTTGAGTGGCACCTGCTGGCGTCCCAGAGAGAGTGCAGACATATTCTACAGGCGGCAATTTTAGGAAGTACAGTTCAGCTCCTTCATCTGACATCGGAGGGGTTGAGGAGGTGCTGATCGTTTGCAGAGAGTTTTAGACGATCGGGGCTCTGAGGAGTGCCGAGAGAAGGAATTTAACAAAGGCAACAGGCACGTGTGCATCTCAGGAGGAGAGAGACACAGCTGTTAATTACTAATGAAGCACACACGGGGATTTAGGACTCAAGGTTAAATAAATGAGAGAAGGAAACACAAACAGAACGAAAAAAAAAAGAAAAAAAAAGAATATCCCGGTGGATGTATTAGCATGCAATTAAAGCCGACATAACGAAGGTAATAATATTGATTTAATTAAGATAAAGTGGAATTACATACGGCCTGTGAGCAGTGGTATGTAAGGACACGGTTTAGGAGCATAACTTTGGCTGCCCTTGCTCTCTGCTGTAATGAAACTCAGTAATTGATTCAAAAATCCTTTAACGCACAGAGAAGATTATGATTAAAAACACTCGAAGTGCATTATTGCTTAGCGTAAGAGGGTCCCCTGCGTCACATGACTTAACGGGGAACAATTAGTGGAGTCTTTTGTGAGTCTTGTTTATATTCATAATGTGTTGACACAGTATTCATCAATCCTTCCATTTTATTATTTATTTAAGGTTTATTTGTATAGGGACAGATACAAAGCCATAGACAAGCTTGAACAGTCATCTGATGTATACATCATAGTGTTTGTAGCCAAAGCTAATTCACAACACTGGTCCCTCGTAGGGCTTTTGGTAAGAAAATGTTTTTCCACATGGGGGGGGGGGGGGGGTAACAACAGCCCCAACAAGGGAACAACAGGGGAAATGAAAACAGCAGAGGTTGGCAAGATGGTACAAAGTCAAATGTTTGACATCATAAGGTGGACATTACTTGTGACTTACTAGCTGAGCTGGAGTTATTGAGGGGAAGTGAACCATTCAAAGCCGCAGTGGTAGCTACAGCGCCAAAAGGGACAAAATAGCACAGATTCATATGATTTTAATACAGTGAATACGATCATTTCAGATCTTAATCACATAACAATAAACAAGTTAACAGTGACAACCCTAATTTAAATCACAGAGAGGCTCTATGATCCCATGGGCAAACCATAACAACAGGAAAATGCTTTAAACGAGGGCACCAATTCATTGTGATGCAGACACAAATATTCACAGGGAAGGAAAACATTTTTCTCATGACAAACACACCTTGCTCACTTATTTAAATGTGTTTTAAAAGGCGAAGAATAATCTGTGACAGTGTCTGATCTCAAAACAAATTAAAAACAAAGATTTATTCCCCCTCGTCGGTCATTAGGAACCTGGATAGTCTTTAAAAAAGAAAAGGTCTTCTCGGCTTCAGTGAAACACTTAACCACAGTAATTAGGGATTAGCAGAGGAATATAAATGAGCATCTTTGAATAAGGTTGCAGAGTTGAGATTAAATCCTGATTAAATTCAAAGTTTTAATATTTTTTTAATTATATTTTGTCCCCATATCTGTCAGATATATGTGGTTCTCTGTGCTCTCACAGTGTGTCGGCAGGCGTAAAAGAAACACGCATTTTGAGAACAGGGTCATTCTAGGCAACGTGAAGCTACAAGCTAACTAAAGTGTGCTAACATTAGCCTGCTAGCACAACATTGCAGGCCACAGGAAATTAAAGCTCAAGCTACAGTAGGGAGAATTTTTTACACCGATCACACTTTAGTCCTTCATGCGAACGGGACGGGAGGGGGGTTGGAGGGGGGGGCGCCTGAGGCCAAAGAGCAGTTTGTTTTGTTTTCACGCTGGTGCTCAATGGCGACAACTACTGGATCAAAAAATCACACATTCCTCTTTTAAACACTAAATATACAGGATATAGATGTGGACATATGGTAGACAGCAGAAGTGGGGACTTTAATGATGATGGTGATGAATACAGATTTCTGACCTTTAAACTCCTTCACTAGGAGTTTAAATTCTCATCAAGCTCGCTCTAATTTATCTCATCCTCCTTATTGAATGTAACATATTCCTTGCTGTGCTTTTCCAAGTGATGTGCTGCTGCTGGAGGAGATCAAAGAGACTTTAGAAGGAGGCGAGAAGCACCGAGGAAAAGACACTTCTGATGATCTCTCGCGGCCTCGCCTCGTGCTTATATCTGATCTATGCATATGACTTTGGGGGGGGGGGGGGGGGTGTAAATTGGGGAACAGTGGGCTATAAAGTCAATGTGCATCCCTGCAGTCTTCACATGACCACTGATCCACTGAAGCACGTGGGATATTAGTATTCAAATGGAACCTTTTATGGCACTGCTGGGGGAAACTTACAGCCAGCACAGGGAGACAACTGTTTCAAGGATTTTTTTTTTTCCTTTAAAGAACTCGCTCTCGTTTCCGACTGAGGCGGCTCCCTTCTCTGCTTTTTGTTTTCCAGGTTTCTTTGTAGCCGTCTTTGCTTTCGGAGTCTCTTCAAATTAATTTCCTGCTGACTTGTTTTCATTAGTTTTCCATGTGCAGGAGGATCGCATAATTTGATAGATTTAAATTCTTTCATACACCCAGAGGGAGGGGAAAAAAACTGCCTCATTAGAGTGACAGATAAACTGCAAATACTAGAGCAGCAGATAAAGGGCTTGCAGAAAGAAATTTAATTACCTAAAAAAAATGGGGGGGAAACACTAACCGCTCTCCCAGGAAACAGATCACAATGCCCTTACTTCTTAAATCGCAGCACAATGTCGACTCTCAGAGATATAGACTGAGTGGCTGCAAAGCAATAATAAAAATCGCCCAATTAGAAAGTCCTCTGACTGTTTTGTGTGCCGACTCGTTAAAGTTATGAGTCTGGATAGTGAAACGGTGAAAGGTCTAGGTGCTAATGAGAGATGATGAAAAACACAATCTAAGGGGTGTTATCTGGCTTCCGTCTGATTTGCTCTCATTATTCTGCCACAGTCGTTCTCATCAGCGGGGATGATCTGTAATCTCCCCGGCTCACGTGAAGCCTTTCATGGCTGTCTGCCCTGCAAAGGAACTCTCTGGCTTTTTATTCCTGCAACATGTTGACTTACTTCATTACGGTGCTGACTGTCAAAATAATGACTGACTGACAGGAAAGACGTGATGTGTCCATGGTTTGCATCACCCATGTACCAGAAATATGGTCATTACACCAAATGTATACAGCTTGTTCTGCACTTCCTGTCTCATCTATGAATCTGAGCCCACTGAAGCTGAGTCAGACTTTCAAACACATTTGGACTATTGGGATAACACCTGGTCACCAAACAGTATGAATAATTCCTTTAAAAAAATACTTCTTCTCTCAGGGGCGTGAAAGTTTGCGCTTTCTTTCCTTTTTGCAGTTTACTCCCTGACAGAACCAGGCAGATTAAAAAGACCCACAATGCAGGCTCACACAAGGCACAATTCAGTCAAAGCAAGAGTTTAATAATCAGTCAAAGTCGGTACACAGGTAAGCATAAAGAGGAGCAAACAAACCCAAAAATGCAGGGTCTCAGATTTTCATACAACAAATTAGACGGTAGGTCTTATTTCATTTTTTAATATTTCATTGATATCTCGGAGGATGTATGATACTAACAGATCCTCAGTAGCACTAGCTTGTCTATATATTGATTTTAACAAGGAATTTATGAGTGAGGCTTTGATATAAATAGTGTAAAAATATTACTTCTGGGCAGTTTTAGTAGGTTAAAATGAATACAGCCAAGTGGTGAGCGGACCGAAACTCGTGATTTATCACATAGAGGTCGAGGCAGAGGGATGAAAACATAACATCTAGCCTGCTGGTAATGGATTTATATATACCAAACTGAAGTGAAGTAATTAGAATTAGATGAGAAGACAGGATGGCTTAAAGTAAATTTTCCAACATGTATCCATACAGGGAAATATGTATAATATATAATCATATTTGCTGCACTATTAGTGCACACACACCTTTACAGTTTGTGTAAACAGCTTCTCTAATTCAAGTTAAGAAGACCTTCATACAGTGATACAAAACAATGAATTAACTATATGACAAGCTTGCACATCTTCATATAATAATGCAATGATCATATGGCTCTGGGCTTTAACAATATTGTTAAATAGGTACAGTTAAACATTAAGGCTCAAAGAGATAAAGACAGCCTATAAAGATGGAGCAATGAATTATTATAAATTAATATTACTGATGTGTAACCGTTTATCGGGCAAGCGACTTTTGTAAAAGCTCGAATGAAGCGTAGCTCGCAGTGACAACGGACCTACGACACATTTTCTTACCTAAATGTTTTGATGCATATTTTTGACGAGAATTTAGTTTGTTTAATTTGCTCAGTCAAAAAATCAATCAATTCATGAAGAAGAAGATCCTCTTCCCCTATTACATATCATCCCTCGACTGATTGACTTCTTTTATCCAGATCAAGACAAATGAATGATATATGTGTGGCGTCTCTGCTGCCAGCTCTTTACCATGACGTCTACTTAATATTTTTGTTTAAATTTGTTTAACTTGTTTGTGTGCTCAATTTAAACAGGTTCTTTAGCAGCTGATTTGAGTTATATTAACTCAGCTTTTAAAAAAGTTAGATTTATTCAAAAATAATGTTTTCAATCTGTTGCCTCACTTTTATTGATTAGTTAACGTGTATCTCTTTCTGTGTATATCTTATAGGTGACACAAAGAACATACAAATGGGCAACATGCGGGAGGATTATATACACAGATGATCAGAGGATAACGAGACACAGGTGAGCACAATCAGGGCAGGAAGTCAAAAGCCAGTAAAAGGTGAGAAGCAGGATCTGAAAGACTGAGACGAACAAAATTAAACAGGAAATGAAAAAAATATATAGACAGAAACCAAACATGACCTTAAGTGACTTTACTATTGGAACACGTCTTTAAAAGTGAAAGTAGCTTTCCTCATGGTCACACAGAGCCAGAGCAAGATATTTGACCGAGGTGAAGTGGTTAATGCTGCAGGAGAAGTTTGAGACATGTTTTATGCAGGATTAGTTTCAGACTCATGCACTGAAGCATTTCCCTTCTGGTCCTTTGCCTCTTTTTGTCAAAACTCGAAGACCAGGGGTGTAATGTTGATCGGAATCTAAAAGAGTTTTGTATTCATGACTCCAGATTTTTTACAATCTTAGCTGGTGTTGTGTCTGCGCTAGCTTTACCTGGTTTGTTTGTAATACATTGATTTGTCAGGGTTAACAACTTGGAGACATGCTGGTTTACTAGTTCTTTGAAGTAGCCAAAGTTTCAGGCCCATAATACTTTTATAACTTGGGGCTTACTGCTCGTTCCTTTCCAGCACCAACTTTAAGTCCAAATACTCTCAATACTAGATCTAGAAAATCAGCATTACTAGCCAAAATGCTAAACCCAAGGCTTTAATCCACCAGCTGATAAACAATAAGGGATGTCAGAGTTGCTATGTCCATTTTTTATGCCCTATATGAAAAAACAAACAAGCAAACTGCAGTTATCTCCAATACATTAAAAAGTTTTCTTTATGACACCTAAGTAACATTAGCAACACAATAATTTGCCGGATAACAGAGATGGTTGTATGCCACAAATTGATAGTATGAGTTCCACTCCGCTCAGCAGCTGACACCGAAGACTGTTTTGGATTCATTCACCGCATCCTCTGTCACACCTTCCTCTTTTTCTATTGGGGGATGATGTGGAGATTATGTGAAAGCTGTCAGGAGGAATCAGGTTAGGCACCAGTGAGCTTGCTGCATGTTTGTGGCTGTGACTGTGCCGTGGTGACACATACTGTACAAAGCCGACCTCACTCTGATCATACTTGGCACTTTTCTCATGATCGCAAAGTATAGCGATTCAACAGAAGCTAAGAAAGGCGGGAGATGTGGAAGTGTTTCCTGCATGTGATGGATTTCACATATCAGTCTGTAATCGTCAGCAAAAAACTGGAATCTATAAAGGATGTTTCATTTTTAAAACTCTAACAGTGTTAATCACACTATTAGCATTTAAATCAAAAACAAAATACTTATCAAAATGTGTTTTTGTGTATATCTGCTGAATTCCACCAGATGCATGTTCTTACTGGTACGTCTGCGCTCGGCAACAGCAACGCGCCCTGTCTGGAGTCAAATATGAAAGGCATCTATGTTTGGTGGACGCCGGAGCACGGAGCGTAAATGTACTGCACAGCAGATCGAACAAGATAGAAAGTCAACACCAAAACAACATTAAAACACACTTTATTTTTTGCATGTAACAGCCTGTTTGGACGGTTGGGAGCGATCACATTCTGTTTTTTTGTTGTTGTGTTTCAACAGGTTTAATACGGTTTTCCACCTGCGCTGTTCCTGTTATTACCACGGGAACTACTTTGTCTCAGCACTCCAGCTGTCCGGCAGTGCTGCGCCCTGAGAACGCAGCCTGCGCGTGTTGAGTTTTCTGTTAGGGTTCTGAAGGGTAGAAAAGCAAATGAATACAAGTCCAACTACTCTATTGACACGATGGTTGTGTTTTAATCAGATTTTTATTTTGCCTTACTTGGCCAAATTATCTGACAAATTAGGCTAACAAAAAATATAAATGTTTCATCTTTTCAATACAGTCACAAATCACACAGCTGTGGAAATAAATCTCTTTAAAACGATAATGATGGATTAAGCTGGGTCCTTGTACTATAGCAACAAGTGGAGTCCTTTACCTGCTTTGTGTAAAGTGTCTTCATATAACACTTGATATGAATTGATGCTATACAAACAAACACTGATGAATTGATGAACATAATCTGCCACCAAAATCCAGCAAAACAGCTTAAATTTATCATTGCAGTTCTCTAACACGCGGTCAAGGGATGAACATGAGTCTTTAATGTCCAATGTTTTTAATTAAAGGAGAAAAAAATAAACCTGCAAAACAACACAGGAATTACAATTACAAAGAGTGCGGGCCAGATCATGTGTCCGGGGCTTCACATGTAAGTCGAACAGTTTTCAAAGCAAATTAAGGTTACTGCATGTGTGATGTTGTGTGTGTGTCACTGTGTGTAAAAGTCTCTCTGGTGAAGGTGAAGAGTGGGGGGTTGTGTAAAGAAAGAGAGAGGAAGAAACTTGATGTTATAGCTATAATAACATGAGTCATCACCATCATCAGTGACTGAAATGTGCAGCACTTAAAATGGATTCACGTCCTGACGCTGTCAGAGAGTGGGAGCTTGTCCAGCAAAGTCACACAAAGCTACTCTATTCTTTTCTTCTTTTTCCTCCTAATTTTTTTTTTTTTTCATAGATTCTGGTTCACAATTTCTACTCCTAACGATTTGCTGAGGGTTTAATCAAAGTTTCAATAGAAAGAGACTTAGTGTTTCCCCTTTAGAAACAGATCCCAGTCCTTTTCAATCAGATATATGAGATAATGTGTTGGTGGTATTAAGTTTGGACTTGCCATTCTTTTATATGATATATTCCTGAAGTCTGATTGGGGGGTTGGGGTCCACGGGGAATGTCATCAAACACATAATAAAGGCCGACGAGTGCTGTTCAAATAATAAACAACAACAAAGAAAACAGGACTCTAACATTAAAGTTTTAGATCTTTGTGAATGAAAATGAATGAAATAAATCCTAAGTTACTTATCAACCCAAATCAAATAACAAGCAAACAACACCGCTAGCCTAGTGTGACTTAAAGGGATTATGTCTGTTAGTAAATGTAAACGTGTGCTCCCAAAATGATTGAACATACTCCAACAATATGCCTGTGCCAGCCTCGGTCTGAACGAGAAGCTCTGACAGAAACACACTAAGAGGCACAGACGAAGAGTCTCGGTCCTAAAGCAGCTCCTGACTGCTGCACCGGGGGACTTCTTAAGCTGTGATGTCGGAGCTACTCCTCTCCGATTGGTCGCTCAGAGGATGGCGTGCGCTCTTATCTGACCTCCCTGGTGCTACTCAATACAGGTGGATGATTCAAACACTACCTGAGAGAAAGACACTCGCAGACGCCACGTAACCACAAAAAAAAATGGGTAGGTGTCAAACGCACCGTTAGTCATGTGGGAGTGGACTGATTACCTGATCAAACCACATAATGGATAAATGGACTAATAGAGGCCATGAGAGTCGGAGGGGAGGGTCTTACATTTGGCTTTCATCAAATAAAAATCAAAGTGTGGAATATGACCACTTTATCCTCAAGAAGAATATTATATATAAAATAAAATATATATATTAAATGTTAAAATCTGGACATCTGGTCTTGTCTGCTGAGAAATAGAGTTGTGAATTCTTCAAACTGCAGAGATCTCCACTGACAGCGTAATATTCAAGACATCTTTGGTACCAAAGCATGTTTTATCATTAAAATAAACAAAAATCAAAGTGTTGAAATAGGCAGCACATCATCAAACCAAGAGAAAGATTCGGATCTGCTCTTTTTCAAAGTGTCTTGAGATAACGTTTGATTGATTGATGAATAAATCAAACTTAATTTATTCACTGATCTGATCAACGTTGTGAATATCTGAAGGAACTTTCCTCCACAGAGACCAGCCGCATCACGTCCGCCTGTCATAACAAATCACAACAAACACTTTTATTGGGAGGGGTTTCACATATTAATTAAATAATACATCTCCAGTAGCATTGTCTGTAATACATGAGGGAGACTTGCACAGTTGGGCTGCCACATGGTGCAGACAATGCCTTGCAATTAAATTCTCATACCATGGTGCTGAGTCAACAATCATGACCGGAGTCATCCATCCAGGAATAAGCCCTGGGTGCATGACAAATGAGTCCACATTAAAAAGGGAGTGTTGTGTTTGACACTCGAAGGAGTGGCTCGTTGTTTCTCAGGACTAATTGTCTCTCATTAGTATGAAAAACATGACAACATGCAGTTTATGCAGCAGAGCAGCGAGGAGCCGTGGAGCTCCTTATCCATGGGGCAGCTGTTTCTTTCTGTTCATGTCATCATTTCTTTTCTCGATGAAGTACACGTCAATCAGGTGTTTTTTTGCATTGAAGGACAAATACTTAACATGTCTTTTGAATTAAATCATAAAGTCACCTAACTACATAAAGGAAACGATAACAATGCAGCAGCCAGTACGTCCTCTCTCTAACTTTAGATTCTGCTCCTGACTGGTCTGGATTTGTTTGGACCAGAGCAGGCTGTTTTGGACGCCCCTCGCTTTGCCAGGCAAGCAACAACCCATCAGGTGTTGCAGCGATGGAAGCGGGCGAGCTAACTGCTTCAGATAGAAGTGATTGTACCCGAGCTAAAAAGCCTCTGCATGTTTCTAATAAGCTCCAGCAGCAGAAAGCTGCTCAAACTAGGATCAATGTTGGAGATGCTTTTGAAACATAGAGAGAGGTTAGAACGCAGAAAGCTTTACAGACCCATGCAGAGCTGGCTAAACACTGAAGCTTCAGCGTCCACCACATGCAGAGCTGGCTAAACACTGAAGCTTCAGCGTCCACCACATGGTGACTCACGTGAACGTCGACTCGAGAGTTTGGACTTCAGTATCAATCAACCAATCTTTATTTGTATAGCACCAATTCATAACAAGCGTTACCTCCAAGATGAAAGAAGACAAAGAGAGAACAAAGTAGAGAGTATATGTTTGGGCTTTATAAATTCACGCCAGCAGTCTGAAATAAATAAAAGAAGCATTCTAAGTTTGATATGATAATCAAAGAAGACGTTATCGGACACAAACCCAAGGACATTAAGAACTAACCCAGAGGCCCGTGTTGGCAACCTTCTGCCTTATTGGTGTTTAGCACAAATACTGAATCTCTCCTCGCTCCAGGCTCGTGTTCTGCTGCTGAGCCTGACCTTTGACCTCCCTGTGGATATCCTTGTGCTTATTCTTTCTCTTGTTGTGAGCATCATTAGCATGTCAAACCTAAAATTCTAAAAAAAAAAAAAAAAAATCTATAAACAAATAAATAAAAATAAAATCTTTCATCTCACACAGGAAGTGGAGCTGAGGTTTTAAAACGATGTGTTGTGAAATCAAATGTGACAAGAGGCAAGGAGGGAGAGAAGAGAGGCAAAGTGGGATGGAGAAGGACAGGAACAGTGACCAATCAGGAGGCTCTGTCTCGTGTTCATAAGATTTATGAGTCTTGAGCACAAAATGTACATCCATTGCCTTTAGATTGCACATTTGACAGCGTGGATGTTGGGCTGGTGGATGCTGCTCTTTTGACGGAGAGTTAAGTTTGCATCCTGTCACCTTGACAATTGAACGCCTGATTTATGGCCGACACAGTAAGCTGTTGAAACGTATAGTTGGGGTTCTGACTTATAAAGCAGGGAACTTCAGTATGTGCAGGGGTTGACTTTAGAGGGAGCAGGTTGAGTTAAGTTTCAAGTTTCTGCCACTCTTGTTTGCACCGTTTCACCAAAGCTGACAAGTCCACTGTGGCTAGTTTTTAAAGGTCCAAGGTGCATTAATTTCAAGTTGCTTCAGAATATCCTGCAGCAAAAAGCCAAGTTTGTACCCAAGCCAGCTTCTTGGGTACAAAGTGTCAGATATTCAGAACATTGCAGACCAGCACGTTGTGTGCTGCTCTCGTTTCCTCTGTATTTCAAGACTTTGATTCAGTTTGGTATTTGTGTCTGTATTTGTCATTTAATGCTATAAACTGATATTATCTAATCCCCCCCCCCCCCCCCGTTAGCCTTTTGTGACAACATTAGCTTGTTATGTATCAAGAGGAAGCTCAGAGTAGAAGTGCTTCTCATGAGAAGGATCAAGCTCAGGTGGAATGGACATCTGATTGGGAGCGCTCCTGGGCAGCTCCAAGCATTTTTTCCAGGCACGTCCAACCGGGATAAAGTCCCAGGCTGTAGACCAAAAACATGCCGGAGGGTTTATACATCTCATTTGAAAGCCCACAGTGTCTTCCAGGAGAAGCTAGGACGCGTGAGAAGGAAAAGCGATATCTGGGAAACACGAATTTGTCCAAATGAGAGGCTCAACATTTCACTAATAGGAGGACTCGTACAAGATTGTTCCGTGTCTTGCTTGGACTTAATTCCAAACAGCGTGAGCACGTTTGCAGCTCTTGTAACCCTGAGCAGGTTTTTATTCACACTGGCTGTGCAGAGTTGGTTTTGTTCCTTTTAAATGCCAGTACAGAATGTCCTCTGTCTCTCAGCAAGTCCCCGTGGTCTGAATAGTTTTGACAATATTTAAACACTGGCAGGCGGAAAATACTATAACTGTCTCCGATTTTGAATCCCCGGAGGAACATTAAAATGCATAAGTAGTTTGTGTCTCCTTCCACTCCTGGAGACGTGAGAATCTTTTGTGGCTCATGAACATGAATGATTTTGAATAAATATGTATTATCCCCTGGAGCACAGTTGCTGGAGTATATTCATTTGGCATAGTTGATTGCCTTTTTCATAACCTTCGCCACCCTCATGTGCGTGATTTACGGAAAATAATTAAACTATGACAAATATATACCTCGAGCGATGCAAAAACACGTATATGAGATCATCCCCCATCACCACTGGAGAATTTTCTCGGGACTATTTTACATCAAAGGCAAGAAATTATTTTTAATGTTGCTGTTTTCTCATCCCGACACTCAACATCCTGTAACACTTTTGTAGTTGCTAATGAAAGTAACGGCTAATGTGTTATGGAAAAATAATGAGTCACATCATTTGGAGCTATTTACAGGCTCGTGTCATTGTGTAAATTACCCTCCGCAGAATCATGTCGGCCTCATTTTCAATTCCTGGTTGTTCAACAGTATCTGATAGACCTGGAGGCATTGTTAATAATCTTGCAAGAATGGAAAAATTACAACTTGTAATCTTTTACTGTGAATAATTTCGATAGCGTCTCAAAAATCTTTATCTCCCCCCCTCCGGCCACCGGCATCTAATCTCACTTTCACATTTAAACTTGCTCACAATACACTTCCTTTTGAAAGAAGAACCCCCGAAACAGAAGAGGAAAGTTTTACGTAAGTGCTCTGCTGATGAGCCTGACATGAATAAATGAGCAGGTTTGAACCGAGTTCATTTTGGACCCAGAGTGATTCTGAGGCATCAATTTAACAGGCCCCAGTTGCAGCATCAAACAGGGTCATGGCTAATTACTATTCACTTTGACTAGAGCTAAATAATAAATAAGCTCTACGCTTATATAACCAAAGAGTGGGGGGACAAACCCAGCAGCTCCATCAATAACTTTACTGAAAAAGACTCCTGCTCTCTGAAGAAACGTTTTCATAACACACTCAAAAAAAGGTTTGTAACAATTTACATCATACAATAGGATGTAAAATAATAGCTGACGCAGTGTGAAACACAATTTCCATTTCAAAGAAAAGCTGTCAGCCCGTGATGAAGCAAACTGCTTGATGTTTTTCAGTTAGTAACTCTCAATATAAAAGTGATGTCTTCTCACCTTGAACACACGCTCACTGACTCACCACCCACTGAAGCTCATGTGGTGCTCGATGCCACTCCGTCTCTGTGGGGCAATCTCTGCAATCTGACCACCCGCCACAGCAGACAATACCGCAGGAATACCAATATGTTCCTTGTCTTTGTGTGCCTTATATTTGCAGGGTTAATTGTGGGAAGTTTGGTCTGGCAGTGCACAGAATTTGCATCTCCTCTGCATAATAAGCTTCCTTTCTGCTTGAATATATGAATTTCCTCTCTCGCCTTTCAGGCAACTTATTTCGCTGTGTACTTGCAAGCTAATTAGACACTTAATAACTCATATCTGCCTGTTTTGCTGAGACTGTACTTCAAGAAAAATCACAAAGTTATTAAAAAAAATCAAGGCAAAACAAATGGAGAACGAGTTTGCCTTTGCAGGTAAAGGAACAAGACACCCACTTCTTGAGTTTCACTAGTTACATATTTATGTATTTGCAGGAATGTATCCCAGGATGCATCAGTTGAAAGGCATGCAGCACCTCAGGCGCATCAAATACTTTTTATTTAGCTGGAAACTAAAGTTTTGACATAGTCTCCCATCATTAGCAATACTAACAAAAAAAAAAAAACTATATACAAGCTACAAGATTTTTAAAAACATTGCAGGCTATGACTAACTCACAGTGAAGTTTTGTAATCTCACCTTAAAATGTTGTTAATTTTGGGATATGTAAGGCGATGTTTACACAGGAACGATCCACTAAATATGAATCATTTTGGCTTTCATAAAAAGCTCCGCATTAAGACGACAAAACTTTTGATAACAACTTCCACACACAAATGACAAAGACGTAGTCGTTCACACACTAGACCAGTTCTTAGCAGAGCAACTTTTTAACGTGAAAACTTGTTTATTTGAACAGCAACAACGTTTGTGTGAACGGATGATAAGGTGACTCTAAACTCCTTTTAGACTTTTAGAGGAACGGCCAATTTCCAGTTTACAAGATGACGGAGGTTGTGTCTTTTTCAAAGGTTTGTGTTTGAGCAGCCAACTAGCAGCCCTAGCTGTGCTAGGCTACATGGTGAGCTCATCCTCTCTCAGCTCTTGACATTGAATGGATTGAGTGTGGAATAAATCCTTTTATATTACCGTCAGCATGAAAGTGAAATAGTAAATTTACAAAACACATTTAAAACAAGTCTCAAAGTCTTTATGAGTAAAAACTGCTCAACGCTTTATCTTTAAACTCTGACAGATCAATGTTTACCACTCTCATTAACCTTGAATTTAAACAAGAACGTTAACAAGTAACCTGTTATTATGGTCCCCATTTTAAAACTCCCATATTATAGTATAACAATGCAGCGTGTCCATGAGGGCAGTTAATGGTTTGTTTGCAATTCTTAGCAAGTTCCCAGATATGAAACCAAGAATTTCACAAGACCACTTCAAGAAACTCCAGCTGGTTCTTCAGAAGGAAAAAAAAAGACCTTTTATATAAGACTCAGCTCGGGCCCTCGGGGGTTCTGGAGCAGAGAATCTAACATTTAGTTTGTAAGGATCTTCAGATGTCTCATGCCAAAACATTTAATTCTGTTTGTGCCCTGCAATTCCCGAAGCTCAATGGCTAGTTGTAGGTGGTCCTCTCTCTTCTTTAACTGATTTGTGTTTGACTGAGCGCTCACATGACTCATCGGTCTGTTGATTCAGTGTTTCTTCAGGGGCATCACGTCTCTGCATAGAGAGCCTTTGGATCAGCAGATACGGATGTTTTCATGAACTCTAGGCCAAATCGGTATTCAGTGATATTCTGCAGCCATCGATTCAGCCGTTTATTCATTCAAATGTTTGGGTGTGTCGCTCTTAAAAAACACAGAAAGAAGTCTTTAATAATGTATGGATGCACAACATCCTTCATGAGAATTGCTATGATAGATTATTGATCCAGCTTCCACCCTCTCCCCGGTTGTTCTCATGCCCTCTAATCCTTCGTGTGTCCTCTGTAATCCGTTCTTCACCTTTCCTCCTTCAGCTGGACAGCAACGGATCACAGCGCAATGAAACCTCGCACCTCCAAACCAATTCACTAATCTGTTTCCTGTGGTTTTGGGCATGCATGCGACGGGGCTACTCAGTGGCAGCAGCTGAGCAGTGAAGTCTGACATGGCATCTTGTGATGATATCTTGGACTACTCACACACACACACACACACACACACACACACACCTCATGTGAAGTCACCTTGCACAGATGGTCAGGCTGGCTTTCCTGAACGCCGAGCTCATCCGGGCCACTCCAAACCTCAATGGCAATCGTTCAACAACAGCAGGACACCTTTAGAAATTGGGATAATTACAGATTAATAAAGCTACAAATAAACACAAAACACAGACGAATGTGGACGCTCTGGTGTTACGCCCTCCTATGATTAACAGTTAGTTTTAAATCAATATTTATCTGTCGCTGTAAAGGACTCCACTTTTGTTTCAGGCTGTCTTCCAGATGAAGAGAGTTAGTGTTGACCTGAAAAGCAGATATCTCACTATGTTCGACATTTCACCCCCTAAAAAAGGACTCAAAGCAACACTGCAGCGTTGCATAAAACTTCAACATCTTAATCCTCTTTGCAAAAGAGCTCCATTGTGCTCCGAAAGCTATTAAAACTACATGAATGAGTCAGAGATACTGCTCTCACTGGAGCAGCAATGTGTATTCATCTGCAGGGGGGGAAAACTGTTCGTATTTACCTGTTTGATTACCTTTGAACGTCTTTATTCATGGCCTGGTTTACAGTTAAACATCTGCAGGGCTCGCTGCTTTAGAGCCTCAGACTGACAGAGTTTTGAATGAGAAAGCATTGAGGGGTGGGCTCATGCATCATTACTAATGGTTTCTTTATGTGTACTATATTCGTTATTTTCAATAAACCTCAGAGGGGGTTTTTTGTCTTGGTGTTTTGAATGGATTTTGGGTCAGGACGAACCGCAGGACAGTTTTGTCGGCTGATATTAGCAAATCAAGTCACAATAAGTATCGGCTTATTTTAATGCAGCTATGCGCTGATTTCACTTGATTTCTTCACCAGTCAAACAGCATTTTATTTGAGTTTTATTGTATTACACTCGCAGTTGTCTTTCTGGTTGTAACCAGCAGAGGGCGCTACATGGATCACAGCGATATGACTCTCGAGAGGGTCACTCGGTGAAGCACGTACATGCGCAATTTCTTTCCAGCTGAGTGACCATCTTGTCTTCATAACATATCTTTGTCGACAAATAGTTGATATCCACAATTGAAGGATCAACACAGTACATCCGTTTATTTAAAGCTGTCTGTGAAAGTTGATCTGAGGAGGATATTGCCAATATCGGTTTCTGATCGATATCAGTATTAGTCCCATAAATCCCACGTCCGTTAGGCGCTAGTAGGTCATCTAGTCACTACCTGTGTCAACACAGCCTGGTTCTGTTGAAGGTTAGCAATGCTGTTTTGGTTCCACAAGGTAGGTTATGTAATTTATCAGTCGGGCATGAGGGGGGAAATTTGGAGCGTTCATCGTCTCCGTAAGGTAACGTATGATGAGTGTATTTTAAACTCAGCATCATGGCTGATCTCACAAGCACAAAGGTCAGGGTGTCTGCATACTTTTGCCCACTTTAGTTTGTGTTTTAATAAGCAAATCAGTTATTTTTGGACTAAACCGCACACACTTCCTTCACACACAAACTGAACTCACATTGGGAATTAGTCTCACCTGAATTAACTCCACTCTCATTCGTCACTGTATCATAAAAACACCCCCGGGCTCAGCACACCTGTGACTCATCATCTCTGGACTGCGAGGTCTACAAAATGAATGTGACATTTACGTGCATGCACACTGTGTTACCTGTAGCACTGTCACAATCATTTTGGCCACACAAACAGCACACCGACGTTCCAGGAAACGAAGGTCACCTGATCTCTGGATTTACAACATTAGATTGAACTCAAATATTGCACATACGATTCAATGGGCAATTAAATAGAAAACCCATTTTGCAAATAATGTGTTGGAAAACCAGGAGAAAATTTGTTTAAAAAGAATGAAAATGTATTTTTTCATACTCCAGGAAAGACAAGCAGGAGACAAGGTGGAGTACGGCATTTGTTTTTCCTATTTATGGGCACAATTTCTGGATAGTTTAGAGTTCAGAAAGGTTGCACAAAATAGCTTTGAATATGGAAAAAGACGTTCATCTTCAGTTGGTTTGACCTCCCTGACCTTCATTTCATTCAGAGGAGTTGTTACATATTAAAATATGAGTGTTAGTCCGGCTGCCGTCAAAGGAAACGTCCTCGTCCCCCACCCTCCATAAAAAAAGACAAACTCCCCACGCTGTCTGCATCGCTGGGAGTTTACGACGACTTATCAAGCTTTTAACTTGCACAGCATCGTATGGATGTTGTTTAATGGGAAAACACAGGAAAAAAAACAAAAAAACAAGGCTCTATTTTGGTAATGGGGTGAAATGCCCCAAGCAATGTCACAACGACAGCTTGTTTGCCGCATATGTGTCCTCATTTATCACCGTACGCTGAATGTGCGATTCTGTCTTCTCTTTCTCTTGCATCTACGCAGGTTCACGCTGCGCACAAGGAGGAGAAGGATGTTTTCTGAGAAGCCAGTATGGGAGTAGGGTGGGAGTGTGTATAATTATCTGCTTGAGTGCATTATCCTTTGGAAACTGATACATGCAGAGAGAGAGAGAGAGGGAGAGAGAGAGAGAGAGAGAGATAACACAGTGAGTGTAATGCCTCAGATTGAGCTAAGAAGAGGAACAGTGCGTGACAGACAGTGAGACAGAGAAGCACCGAGGTGAAGCTGCACATACTTCCTTTTTAAAATGTGCTACATTAGTGTGCATGAAATGTTCCGACCATTACTTAGAATGTGCGACCAGTCTGCGTTATCTTCTTCAAGGATGGAGCTTGTAGAAACATTCGGACCAGCTGAGGATTTGTGACGCTCTGCCTCTCAAATTAATACATCTAAAAAGACCTCGTAGTCAAACTGTAACATTAAGTGAAATATTTTTCACTATGAAATATCTTCTCTCTCCTTTTTTTCCCCCCGACCTTGTTAAAAACAGAGAGAGAGAAAGATGTGGTAACCCGCTGCTGCACGCTGGTCCTGCAAATTTAATGAGACATCAAAAGAGAACAAACAAGCATCAGAAAAAGGCCTTTTGATTTAAGAAGGATCCTTTTTTTATGGTTCACATGCACAATAGGATATGCTATTGAGCTATTGAGCTTGATCTGCATGACCATGACTTTGCCACTTCTTTATCTTTAAATTAAGCTTTAAGGAGGTTCCTGGTTCGAATCCCCATGGGACAGTCTCCTCTCTGTGTGGAGTTTGCATGTTCTTCCCTGTGCATGCTCGTTTCTCTCCGGGACCTCAAGCTTCCTCTCACAGTCCAAAGACATGCTCCTCAGGTGACTCTAAATTGCCCGTGAGTTGTGACTGGTTGTCTGTCTCTGTATGTCAGCCCTGTGATTGGCTGGAGAACAGTCCAGGGTGTAACCCTGCCTCTCGCCCAGTGACATCCCCGAACGGACAAAAGCGGTTAAGATAACGGATGAAAGAAATTGGCGACCACATGAAACTCTCAGACGTTATTTCTTCAATTAATTTCGATGTTTTCCGATTTAAAGAGAGGCTCGTCCAAACATGTCGGCATGTATCTGGATGTTTACATCACAGCGTCCCGCGTGCTGAACTGAGCTGAGAAGATGACAGAACGTTGCATTCTTTAACCCAGGCACCTTAATCAAACACAAACACAGCCAGAGCCCGTGTAGCCAATTTAGAGCGGCTCGCTCGCCCGCCTTAGGCACATAAGAGAGAGAAATCAATAGGGGAAAAAAATCTATACAAAATACTTTTCTAATTCATATCAGCCAGCAGATAGAAGAGGAGGCGCAAATCCCAATGATGGTTGATCCATCTGCATGACTGCGTTGACGTCGGCTGCTAATGAAGCGTCCAATCAAAGCAACACGTGACGGTTGCTCGGTGTACGTGTAGCTGCTGTGGAGCCGCTCTGGAAGGCAGTCAGTCACAGCCCGTAGCCTGCAGCTAAAGATAGCACCATTCAACACAGATGAAATGAGGTTTGGAAAAAGAAAAAGAAAAAAATGAGTGAAAATCCAAATGGCCTGCAGATAAAACCGTGTGCCTGTTGTTCACAGAAGCAGCGCTCGCCACAGCAATGAGGCATGGAGACGGAAAAGGACAGAAAAAGAAAGGACTCAACACCGCCGAGGCGCCATTATCACTGTTATTACCTGCAAATGTAGCGGTGCAGCGGGTTATATTTATCGCTAATGAGATAAATAATGCTGCTATTTGTCCACAGCTTAGCCCTGGAGTACAACATCAGCTGGGAGAAATGAGAATTTTTAAGGTGTGACAACAAAACAAGTCGGGGAGGACGGCGGGGCAGGGAAATGAGCTGCACACAAACAAAGACAAATGAATGTCACGGACAGGTATACGCCTGAAAATACACTCACACACCACACACGCAACAATGATTCATTCATAAACATGAAGTAGGAATCATGTACAAGCATAAACAAAAACAGAGGGAAGAAAAGTATGACAAAGGAGAACACAGTGCTGTTCAGACTGTAATAGGATTTCCAGCTTCCTTCGACGCTGCATCTAATGAAAAGTTAACCTTTGTATGCGACCAGATGAACTTCAATCATCCCCGCAGCTGTCATTCATCCTGACCGCTGAACGTGATCAAATCAATAACGAACGGAGACCAATATAGCGACCATCAATCAGTCATGACTCAAGAGGTCTAAACATGAGTTCCACTTAACGCTTGTTTCCCTGCAGCTCCGCCTCGGGAGCAATATATCCAACAGATTTCATCTGATACGCAGGAATATCGACAGCTTGTCAGATAGATTTAAGGCTTTGGATTTACTTTTAGTTTTTTTTTTTTACATCTGCAGTAATCAATGATGAGTGTACACGTCAGTGGATTCTTTCTTATCTCTCTGCTCTGTTGATGAGCTGCATTCCTCTGTTTTATTAAGTATGTCTGCTAAATAATACAAACGAAGGAGGATACACTCCCGGCTCATTTATTCCAGGGGCGCCGTTCAAACACAGAGCAACTCAAAGCGCTTGGTTCGACTTTGAGCCATAATTTATACCTGTGCCATGCCACGTTTGTGTGATCGGTGTTGTGTCGTAGCTTCCTCTAGACGGGGCGTTAACACTGCTTTTGAGTTCAACACAGAACATTTACAACTTTCAGAAGAGTCAAAGTGAAATCCCATTCTGTTCACACGTTTGAAACAGAGCAGAGCGTCGTGACCACGGACTGCGGCGCTCGCTGGGAAAAAACACTTAACTTAAGTGGCAACGAACTACGGCATAGTGCATGGATTACTATTGAGCACACAGATACACTGTGTGTGTGTGTGTGCGTGTGTGCGTGTGCATCTCTTGTGAATTCTCTTATGCAACACTTTTCTCTATCTGCTCATGTCTCATGAAGCTACTTGATTATTTATGCACCGTGTTCGCTAGTTTCTGCACTGCTGTTAACAATGAACATTTCCCCGTTGTGGGATAAATAAAGGTAAATCTTATCAAACTAACATCATAGTCAAATGTTGGTGCAAAGGTACATTATCTTAATCATTTTAGGTTCTTTACAGTGTCTGCTGTAAGTGAGATATGAAAGGAGAAGAAAACAAAACATTTTTAAAAATCTGACTTTTAAACGCCTCATCCAGCATGCAGCAGTGTAGCTGTCTTCTCCCCGAGCACCTGTGACCTTTTTGTGGCAGCCCAACCAGCCGGGGAGAAACCACAGGGCCAATTTATTGGCAGGCACAAGGCCGGGAAAACACAATTAGCTGGCAGAAGACCTCCCACCCTGAACAAACCCTTGTTTCTACACGGCTCGCGCACGCACACACACACACACACACACACACACACACACACACACACACACACACACACACACACACACACCCTGACACCCTTCTGGCCTTGGCCTTCCCTCTGTTTATCTCCGCTCCGCTCAGGAAATGTCCTCACCTTCAGCACTGATCCACCGTGCGTGCGCTCATGCAGGCGGTAGTCATGCATGTCATTAGCCGTGCGTGGAGTTTTTATCTGCCTGTGGTTGTCTCCCCCACAGGAGGGACACAGCCGGCTCCCCTGTGAGCTGCAGCGAGTGTTCACAGGAAGAACATGCATTTTTAAAGCTCAACCCTGAGCACACTACTGTCCCGTTCTTTTCCTGCTGATTAGCCAAGGATATGGGGGGATTATCAGGGCCCTGGGACACAACCAAAGAAAAGAAGAGCAAAAGATATAAATAAATAAAAAAGCCTGCTGGTGTGTAAAGGAGGGCTTCCTTTTGAACATTTTGATGAGTGTGGAGCAGGGGACATGCATGTTGGCGGGTCTGCGGCCAAACCGTCGGCCAAAACTGGAGGACGAACACGAGGTGACTGACAAATGAAGGACACAGTCGTGAATCCCCTGCAGCAGAGCGTTTTTAACAGGTGTATTCAATGAAATTATTTCATTTATTTTGCACTGTACAACAGCAGTTTCCTCACTGGAGATAAAATAACAATTTTTTTGCACCACCTCCCATTAGGACTAATAAAACCTTTAGTATCATTAAAAATCACAGGGCTCAGACAAAAAACAAACACGCTCAATTTCAGCCTTTTTTAATTAACTTAACAAGAATGTGTTCAGGCTGTGGGAGGAAGCAGGAGAACCTACGCTGCATGCAGACTCCACACACAGGTCCTGTCAGACCCGGATTTGAACCAGGTCCCTTCATTCTGTGAGCTCAAACCACTGCACCTCTGAGCAGCCTTGGTTATGGTGTGTAGCTGAAAGGAGAAGACATTACCCACTGCTCTTTGTGCACACCTCAAGTATTTACTAAATAACAAGCAAGTATTCAAGTGAAAACCTACTGTCCTAATGTCAAGATGCTGTTCCTCTGTTGGCCACTAGTGGGAGAAACTGTTTTTAAAATCATGCAGTGTTTCTCCCTCATGCCAGGCAATCTTACTGAGACAGATAAATCTTCTTAAATGGAACAAATGTAAATATAGAAGCTGAAGTCACACTTTTCTCCTGGGATTTTTTTTTAAAAGGAACAAGCATACATAGTTCATATTCCCAGGTTATAAATAAAGTGTCTGTTGATCACAATATGACACATGCTCTTATGATGTATCGCTCTGCTAAAATGTGTCTCCAAAGATGGAAAGCACGCAGACAATTAATAATGTTTGCACCGAACTACATGAAGATGAGAAATCTACCTGCCTGTGCATGCCATCGTTGACATAAATTGCCTCTGAGGTCAATCTGTATTGTTTCAACTAATGCAGGTCTGAGCAAACAGAGATCATTTATCCTGCAGACGAGGCAAGCTGAGCATCCCATTTTCTTGACTTCCAGAGATGCAGCGCTCTCAGTGATCTCAGTCAATATGGATTTGATCAAATATGTGATGCTTCTGCAGCCCCGATTAATCTTTGCCACCTTTTCCTGGTCCCTGTCTGCTTCTGCCGCCCACTCGCATCCTGGCATCCCTCTGAGGCCGAGCGACTGACAGCAACATAAGTCACACGGCTGCATTAAAAACACATTAGTCCAGCGGAAGAAATTAAGGTTGCGTTCAACTGACGGAGAGTACCTGCTCGGGAGTGGACTGAGCGCCAGAGTCCTCATGCATCACCATCGCCTCTCTGACAATGTTGTGACTTATGGACTCGCTGAATGCACTCCCAAGCACTTTTAGGGAGTCTCTGCAATATGAATATATTGAATTTATGAGATCTCAGAGGATCGCCGCACTCTCCTTTTCTCCTCCGCCAGAGTCAGTGGCAAGACGACCCGTGAGAACGAGAGGGAAAGACGAGGGGACATGGGGACAGGGGTGGAACGAGACAGGTGACCTAGTGTAGTGAAACTCTCAAATTACACGAAAAAAAAAAAGCCAAAGAAATGCACGTCAATTTCCTTCCAAACTCACAGTAATGACGTGTAAAAATAGCCTTTCAGCTGTGCTCTTGAGCGGTCTTTATGTAAAATCTGGAGTCCGCCCAAACCAACACAAGACCGAGTATAAACGCTTATGATGACCAGTCTCAAGTACTACAAAGACACAAAAGAACCACAAAAACATACAATAGAGTTAAGTGAGATTACAGATCTACTACAAGGAGACACCGCCTGACCACAAAGACGTGAAACAACACTGCGCCAGTGGCTTAAGGGTTTAGTTTGCACGCCACATGTACAGTCCTGAAAGCGTGGAGTTTGAACCTGACCTGTGCATGTCATCCCCCTCTGTCTCTCCTTGATTTCTGACGCTACCCACTGTCCCATCTCTGTCAAGGCCGGGGACAAACCTCTAAAAAAGAAAAGTCATAAAACAACCTCAAAAAGACAAATTGACCACCGAATGGTCGTCTTTCTTCCAGACATTGACGATGTTTTGTCTATTTCGTCCATTCGGTCTTCACTGTAAGCTATTAAGATCTTTTGCAGCCATCTATTGATACACACGTATAAGCAGAACATTAAATCACAGGATGTCCAGAAAGAGGAAAGAGAGGGCACACGCCGGGTGAGCAGAGTAAACCTCCTCTTGAGCGGTAATTTGATTTCACGTGGCTCGCACTGCTTCGCCCTGCAGAGGGAAGGTCGTAATGGCAGCCATCGAGCATCCATTATTACACTACTGGAGAGCAGTGTGATGCGTTCAGGGTGGATGATCACATCTCCGACACTCTTCTCCTCAGTAAATTTCCACCTCTGCTACTCATTAGCACTCACACAACACAGGATGAATGCTCCGATTTTGAAGGCTGATCGTCACTGTTGTGAACACGTCCAAGAAACACGGAGGGCAGCCGAGGTGTCGCCGCGGTAAATCTGTTTACATGAACCTTTGATACCACGAGATCGACTTTCTCTGCAGCCAAGAGAATAAACCAATTAACAGAATATTGTGCCTCTCTGTCTGAGTGAGCGTGAGCAGGTAACGCCACACACGGGATAATGATTCAGACTGTATTAGTAAGTACGAGTGAGCCTTTTAGTCCTGCTGATTCTGTGGATTTTAAAATGCACCTTCAGTCCTCTCTGGGTGTGATTGTCCTGAGCAGAGAAACAACAGAGTTGATCATTGGTTCAAATTGCTTCCATGTGAGCATTTTCTGTAGCTGGTGACCTGAAAAATAGAGATGCAGAGTCTGTAAATGTGGTGTTAAATTGCAAAACGGAACAATTTATGTCAAAATTGTGAATCAAATTCTTTCTTCTAAAGGATGTGAAGTCCGTATCGTCTTTGGATTATCCAGACTCCCTCAGAATAAAAGACCCACTGCTGTGCAGAGTTTTTCAGATGTTATACTTGGCAGTCTTGTAAAGCGCCCAAAACTTTTCAGAAAAATGTGGGGTTTATTGCAGTCTCCTTGAGTTGGATGTAAACCTTCCAGCAGGGATCATGGCGGCCTGTGGGCCTCAGCTGGTGCTCCTGGAGACAGCTTCAAGAGGACGCTCGGCGAACTGCAGGATTCTGCTTCATTTCTCAACATTGCTGCTTGGATACCACACGAGAGACTATCAGAGACTGTCATTTAACTTCTATGACCAATTAGATCTCTCTACTTGAATGGTTCAAAAAAAAATTTGCCACCATTTACTTGTAAAGCGTTGGATCATTTCTGGTCCCTTTAAGAGTGTTTGGATTAATTGACTCTTAAACACGGACTTTTAAAGGCTAATTAAAAACAACTGATGTTGCACACACACACACACACACACACACACCATCCTTCACTGCAACTACACAACTCACCCAAACAGCATCAATATCTAAGAGTGAGGCTTGGTTAAGCAGACGCGTTCGGTCATACAGCAGCTGATGAGCTTCAGTGGATGAAGAGTGCTGTCACAGCCGGACAGAATAAGCATTCTGAGGCAGGTTACAGACTCTCTGCGTCCATTAGGAGGTATTGACTCTGTCTCTCTGAGTGCTGTAAACAGTGATTGCAAATGACACGTTGTTACGTTGTATTTGTTCGAAGATGCCAAGCGCAATTCTTCCGCTTGCTATTTATTCCTGCACAACAAACAGACCATGTAATTAAGAGACCGCTTAATCCAGCCAAAACCTGATACATCCACAAGAAGGACAAAGAAGAGCCCCTCCTCTCTTCCTGCTTCTGCAGTTGATCCCAAACACACACCACCCACATAATCCCACCTGCAAACACCCGCTTTATCCATCACCGGGTTGCTTCATTATACTATATAAATGTACGAGCCTGGTGGGAAATTATCCGACTGCAACAAGTCAACTCCTTTGGCAACATTTGTTGTCTGATGTTTTGTGTGTGTGTGTGTGTGTGTGTGTGTGTGTGTGTGTGTGTGTGTGTGTTATGTACGTGCAGAGCCCGCATGATTCAAATAAATCCTTTCTTTACAGATGTTGTCATTGTTCTTAACTCCTGCTTTGTACAGCGTGTGCACTGAAATGCACCCCCGACGCACCTGCACTCCTCTCCCATGAGTATTTAAAAAAAAGCAAAAACAAATTGTTGCGTTTCCCATGACGTGGAAGGCAGCATGAAAGATTTCCAGGGAGACAAGGTTAAAGGGAGGATTCATTGAACTTCTTCAGGATCATTTTCTTTCCAATGTTTTTGGTCAACTCTTTTCTTGACCATTTTTACAGCAATGAACCTGAAAAATAAAAGACAAATACCTTGTTTTTGTAAACATTCATAAACCTAAATGATCATTCTGAATATTTCGGTGAATTAGCTGGTAATATTTTATCAAAGAAATGATGGAAAATAGTGGCGAGGCAATAACAGATCGCTAAATTCAGCAACAAGAAGCTAACGTGGTGACTCGAGCCAGCGTTAATCTTTCTCTCACGTCAAAGAAGAATCTGGTGAATTTATTTTAAATTGTGAATGTTAACGCTTGTGGCTGCGCGGCAGTGCGCTGTTGGTTCCTGGTTCGAATCCCCATCATACAGGGCCTTTCTGTTTGGAGTTAGCATGCGCTCCATGCATGTGTGGCTTTCTTCTTGGGTACTCCGGCTTCCTCCCACAGTCCAAAAACATACTCTTTAGGTTAATATGGGGACTCTGTCTCTATGTTGAGTCTGGTGAACAGTCCTGGGTGTACCCCGCCTCTTAACCAATGACAGCTCGGATTGGCTTCAGCCCCCTGTGACCCATGCATTTGTTGTGTTCAGTATTATTGTATTTAGTAAAACAATAATACAACAAGTATGTTTCCTTTTAATTCTTTATCTGGATAATTAGATGTCTTTGTTCTCCAGTAACACTTTTAGCTGATGTATCAGCAAATCAATAGCATCTGCTACAATCTATCCAGCCCCTCTAAACCTCCAATAACAGTCCAGTACAGCAACCATGCACGTTTCTACAAAATGTTTCTAACTAATCAGCAGATTCATGTACAACAGAGAATTAGTTCTAACCCCCCCACCACACACACACACACACACACACACACACACGCAAGCACAAACACTTTAATTTTCCAATCCTCTTCCCCATTACTGAACATTTCCATCTTTCCTAATCAGAGCTTTGGCTGGTACTGTACATGTTCACATATTCCTGCCATGACCCGCTGGTGTATTAACTGATAAGGAGAGATTGATTTTCTGCCAGTCAATGTAGCCACGGCAGGCTAAAACCTTGCCGATGATAAATGGGTTTCAGAGTTATCAGGGTGGATGAGTCGATGTGCTGATCAATGCCCAAACTCAACAAGGTCAGTCCTGCCAAAGACAAAGTGTTTGTTATGCAGATTCCTCCAAAAAGCCCACAAAGTGTGTCCGTTTGATGGGTCAAACCCGACATGTACAGCAACGCATTAGCAATCAGGGCTTTTAAGAAAAAGGGCATTTACTCTTGTTCTGCAATTGTTGCTATCTTAAATGTCGCGTAACATTTCAGTTCTACTCGTGGTCATTCACACTAACTGCTACAGTCACTTTTACTGTTTAGCTCGCCATTAAGTGAGAGGAAGAGTACGTCTCTGGGCAGCTGTGAACCAGCGGCTAGTGGTTAAGTTTGTCAGTGGTTGGTCATCTCTCGGAGGTTGGGGGTTTGATTCCCATGTCACATGTCAACGTGTCCTTAGGCCAGACACTTAACTCGTAACCCCTACGCATCGGCAGAAGTAACAGGCATTACATTAAAAGATACTGAAATAGTATATTTGTCCCATGAGGTTCGTTTGGTGTCCAGTAATACAGCGCTTTTCAACAGTTTGCCCAACAAGGCCCGAAGTAAAAACTATATTCTGCTCCTCTGTCGCCCCCTGGTGGTGGAACAAACTCACAAACTCCATTTGATCTGTAGAGTCCCTGTAAGAAAAAGCTAAAGACCCAGCTCCTTTAAGAATAACTATGACTTTAAAGGTTTTGATGATGATGGTGATGATGGTTATTTGATGATGACGATATTTAGGATGGTTTTGATGCTAATTAGAGCGTTTGTGCTCTGGTCACTTCCTGTCAGCGACTGACTTCAAGCAATTTGTTTGCACTTGCTGACGTTGTTTCCTCCTCTCTAGATCCGTCCTTATGCTGCTTTAACTCTCTGATGTACGTCGCTTTGAATGAAAGCGTCTACTGAGTAAATTGCTTTGGTAGAACAGTATGAAAAGGCTTCATAGGAATGCATTAAAAAGTAAATCTCATCAATGCTGCAGCAAAGTGAAAACAAAGGAGCAAAAAATAATTTATTAAACCCCGAAAAATCAGACAAAGTTCAATTTATGAATCCAGGGCATCAAAACAACTTATGAAAGAAACATGAAGTCCAAGAAGTGAAATTATAGAATCCCAAAGCAGGTGCAGGGGCAGGGATATCCTGCACGCAGAGACAGGAGGGAGCTGCTTTGAAGCCTGCAGTGACTCTGTGTTTAACGCATACGATTAAGATATTTACATCACAGCACTTGTATAATGCACTCTGCTTGAGACCATGGAATATCTGATCATTTTAAAGCCAGGATTAGCCTACTTCATATCAAACATATCGCTGTATCAATCAGGAAGCGCTGTTATCTCATCTCCACTTCGCCTCCTTTTAGCCACACTGCAGGATTATCAGACACTGATAGATAACATTACTGAAAGGTCACAGATGGATTTGTGCATGATGTTATTCTCAGAGAAGAAATGCGTGTTTTTACAAGAGGGTATAGCTGGATTTTGATGCCGAAAGGGGCCCGAATTTAAAAGCACCAAATCCTTTGCAAATGCCAGCAGGCTCGTTCATTAAAATTCCCCCACACTCCACACCTGAACACACTGAACGCTAACACTGCAGCCCACTTGAATTAACCCCTTACCTGGTTTGCTTCAGCAACAAGGTCAACTAGAAATGCATCAACATTGAAACTGCTCACCTGGAGGCAAAATTGCGGGGAAAAAAAAAAGAAGAAGAATCTTGATCATCAGCATGTGGACGATTGAAAATAAAAAGGGGGAAAAAAAGGGATTACACACACAGATCAATCACAGTTAATTTCTCCGGGGAGGGTCGCATGCTTTGAAGCTGTATTGATAGAACTGAAATTAGCAGTCAGAGCATCCATTAGGACAGTATCTGCAGCATGCATCGCTCTCGATAAACATGTCCATGTTGATATCGCTTTAAATCCCAGTGGTGCAAACCGCAGTGTGGCTTTAGGAGCATTTTCTCATCTCCCAAAAAAAACAAAACTGATCATTTCATCACTACAGGGAGCAGAAGTGTAGACAGATTCATCTTTGATTAATATGAATAATGACACACACATCTGATTCAACCTGTGCCCGATGAGGTGTCATACCAAGACATAATGATTACATATCAACGTGTACGTGTAATGTGCATACTTATTCATTTTTCATTTCATTTTTCTTGTAAAGATTTAAAGTAATTTTAGACTTGATTAAATCTTGAGTGAAAGCTTCGTCCACAGCGCGGCCCTACAGCGCTGACCGGGTAAGAAGCAGAGTGTAAGACCCTGCCGAAGTGATTCAAAACAATTCAACTAGCCAGTAACAAATGACCCTCTCCAATGTTGAAATTTAGGAACAGCCCATAGATATCATGGTTACAGATGAATACACAGACGCATGCAAACAGAAGTCATATTTTTGCAGAACCCAGAGTGCACAACACTGAATTCCTACATACTGTTACTTTAAGCTAAACCCAATGAGTGCGTTTACATGGACTTGAGTATCCCAGTTTTGATCGGGTTGTAAGTATCCCCCGTGTAAACATCACATCTCAATTTGGGAAAACAGGAAACGTGACACCCGTCGGTCAGCTGCCGACTACCAGCTTAACTTGGACTCAAGTGACGAACACGCAAAACAATGACGATGGCAACATGAGTGTCTGATTTAATACCACGACTCAGTTGCTCTGAATCGGGACGCTCAAGTCCATGTAAATGCTCTCACTGATTGTAATACTAACTGAAGACATCAAAGATTTTTAGGTCAACCAAGAGTTGGACAGGAGGAAAAAAACCCAAATACTTTTGAGAAACAACAAAGCAACCTTGAACATCTGAATGTTGCAGTGACAGGCCGCAGTAAAGGGTTGTTATTTGACAAGCTAGCAGAAGAAAACATCACTTTTTCAGATGTTAAAACACAAAGAACTAAAAAAAAGAGTATCAACTGTGGCCTGGTATGTTCAGGAACTGAAGACACTTTTTTAGCTGCAGCTTTCAAGTAGCTTATAATTAGTTAATCAACTGTTACACGTTGATCCATTAGAAACATTATTTGATTAAAGGAAAAAACATTGCGGAGAACTTAAAACAGTGTGAAAGTCCTCCTTCAGGTGTCATAATAAGAAGGTACTGAGCTTAGGAACATACAGTGGGAGCGTCCTAATTATTCAGCAGAGGACACTTCATAAAATGTTCTCTCCTCGCTCGTCTCTTTCTCGTCCTGTAATGGAGACACACTTCACGTTAAAGACGGATGTGTTGTCTGAGACTTTGTAATGTTTGGAAAATCTCCTTCCATGCCGTCTTAAGGACGATATCAGAAAGTGGATCCAGTGTATCTGCTTATGTCCATCCTAATGAGGTTTGAATTCTTAATGAGGATTTTGGTTATTAGTGATTCCTCTTTTGATGTGCAAAAAAAAAGTCCTGTGTGCTCGAGCCAAAACCTGCAGCACCAGAGATCTAACCTCAGAGAGCGTTGTGAAAGTAGATCAGTTTCTCACACTGTTTGTTTTTCTGCTGCTTATTGTACCGTGAAACCTTCTTTCACAACACAAAAACAAAAACACAATGTTTACACTGCCGAAGTGCTAAACCCAAACCCAGAGCTCAATAAATTATTTCAAAGTTGACTTTACGTAGGCCAAAAAAAAAAAAAAGGCACGCCAAAGCTGCGTGTCTGTCCTCGTGCCAGAGCGGGAACTAGTTCCAACCGTTAGATAACAAAATAAAAAGAGGAAGAAGATGAAGCGAGGGATCACATAGTGCAGGATAATGAGGGTGTCAAGATTGCTCACGCAGAGTGAGATCTCACCTCGCTGTATGTGTGGAGAAGTGTCGACCAGAGATTAAGCAAGCAAACAAAGCAAAAACAAAAAGATCAATGGCACCATGATACAGTCATTTCCAGGATACATTTCTTTATCATATCTGTTTTTGTTCAAAAGAAAGTGCACTCTCTTTAATTCCTCTGCTGTTACTGAACGACTGACTGAGTAGCAAACAACTCACCGAAGACGACTTCGAAATATGCAAAATCCTCACGTTAGTGTCTAAAAAATGTAAAATATCATCAGCGGTATCACCACAGGACCGGGGTTCAAAGAGAATCTGATCAGAGCTGATGTTGGGTCGTTGGGTTAAGAAGACAAGTTTGGTCTTTCTTTACATAAAAGGATTTGGAAAGTTGGAATTCACTTCCAGGTTCACTGGTTTATCTCCTCTCTTTCTTTCTTCTACTCCCAGTCGGATAATCCCTCTTCGTTTTCCTCTGGTGACTTCAGTTGACAAAGGTTGGTTGTTAGATGGGGCCGTCTTAGAGAGATATCTGACTGTCATTGCAAAATTTGCACATTTTTCTACTAGCCATGGGGCCCAAGCAATCACCTGCCTTTGCCTGCAGCAACATGTCCGAAGACACTTCACCCCAAATTGCTCCCACGACTTCGTCGGCGTATGAATGGACAGCATACACAGCAGCCTCCACCATCAGTGTGTGAATGTGGAGGTGTGATATGCTCTACAAGCTCAAGTCTATTCACCATTTTCTCAGCTAATCCATGAATATTTATCTGAAACTGCAGGTATCGACTAATTTCTCCATATGAATATAAATGCTTTTTAATCTTTTTTTAATCAATTCATCCATTAAAGACTAGATGACGGAAAGGAAGAGAGTCAGCCTGTAAATGCTTCCATGAATCATCTAATTTATCACATCATTAGCACACAACTATAGAAACAATCAGTCAGGAAGCACTTCACTAAATTTGAAGTAAGCCGCTGCAATTTGTCAAAAAGTCAACAGCCAGCTAAAGACGTCTATAACTCAGCAGTAATGTGGAAATGTTTCACTGTTTCACAACTTTTGAAAAACAAAAAAAAAGGAATAGAAGTTTGAGCGTTTTCAGAGGATTGTTGTCCTGTCATGTCTGATGATATGGAGGAGCTAGTCTCCATCTTTAAGCTTCCGCTTCTCGTACTTCCCCCGGCCTGATGGTGCTCACCTGCGTCTCGTCATCCCGATTGTCTGTGTTCTCATGTTGTGTTCGTGGTGCGTTCACGAACACATTGGAAAAACTAGAGTTGAATTGGAAGAAGAACTCGGAAACTAATCAGGTGGCCGGCTTCCTGACTTGATGTCAGAATCGTCATCACCTTCGGGGGAAAAGAGGTTTTGTTTATGCAAACAGAGTTTTTATTAATTCACGTTTTGCACATTCCACTGATCCTCTTCGTAGCATCAACGCTCTTTTTGTGCCGCTGTTACCACATTCAGACTTTTCCAAACTGAAATCACACTGAAGTCGGAAGAATGACGTCCCAACAGGGAAACTTGGAGCACCCGAGCAGTACTTGAATGCAGCATGAATCGCTGCATGGTTCCAACTCATGTTGCAAATTTGTTGTCTGCTCTCTTGTGCCGCCTCATTCCAGCGTTCAAACATTACCTGCCTTTTGATTTCGACCTTCTTTTTTTGTTGTTGCCTGGCCCCGTTTCTGGATCTGTGTGCTCTACGCTGATTTGTTTAACATGGACTATTTGAGTAAACTGTGCCTTTTTATGGCATCCTGCCCTGTGTGAGCCTGCAGGTTAGGGTCCATATATCTGCCTGGTTCTGTTGCAACAGCTGTTCTTGTGTTGCATCTGTAGAGCCTCATAAATCTCCCTCATTGTTACCGTGGTAACCATTGGCGTCACCAAATCAACCAGGGCAAAAATCCTTCATAGCTGTATGTGAAAACAAAAAGGTATTCAATGTGAAGACTTTGACTAGCTGAAGAATCAGATTTCTACAGATATCTTCAGACGTGTGATTATTTAGATCATATACAACAGACCTTTAGGATCCAATACTGAGATTATTTAAAGGTGTCTACTAAAAATGTTCAAATAAGCTCTGTAACGGTCTTTTAAAAAATAAATGACATTCAAATGAAGCCGGACAGAGAAAAGGGAGTTATTTTGCTCTTCAGGAAGTGAACCATGGGCATGTTTTCTGAGTGATAAAAGCCTTCTGGTTAGAGTTTCATAAAGTACTTACAGTCATTCTTAACATGGACCTGCCCCTCCAATTAACCACATTAAAAGTAGATGCTCAGATAAGAGGGACTGAAACAGTAAATGTAAGTTTGGTGTCCTGATCTCTGCTTGCAAAGAGGCCGCTTTTCTTTGTTCCTAATACATCTTTATCGCATTTAAAAACGCCACAATAGAGCTGGATAACTGGAAAGAAAACAAGCATATTTGTAAGCACATAAGTGCATAAATTAAATAATTAACGGGCTATTGTTGATTCTGGATTTCAGAGGTTTTAAAGTGAGACTTAAACGTCTAATTTAGAAATGAGAAACGGCTGAATTACCCTCACTTTTAAAGAATGTCTCGAGTTCAATTAATCAAATAGGTCCTTAAAAGTCTTCAGAAAAGGACACACATATACACACACACACACACACACACACAATGTGCCCTTGAAAAGAACCATCATTATTATATTATCTGCATTTTTACGAATGTTGGGGGTGTAAAAGAGAGCGAGCTGACAAATTCAGTTTAAGTTTCTTCTCTTTAGTGTGACACTTGTCTCAGGGAGTCATCGCCGCCGTCCCTCTGTGCTCCCTCCAAGACCGCTAATTATCCACCCGCCACCTTCTTCAGACACAATGACACAATTAAAACTTTATCGCTGAATAATCGCTTTACCGGGCGCTGGGATTTAATGACGGCGGGTGTTAAAGGAGCAAATGAGCCCTCTGGAGCAGAATTACTCCTTCATAGTCTGGACACTAATCACAGTCCTCGTTTGAGAGCGGCTGTAGTTAATAACACACCCGGCTCACACTGACACGGCTCAGAATAGTGCACATGTCAGTCTTTATGTACATCTGCAGGCATAATAGGCACCTTACCTTAGACGTTTTATTTCCTAATTAAAGGGGCGAGCCAAAAATTTATTCATGAAGATCGATGGGCTTGACATGAGGACTTTTAGTCAGATAGCGCTGAGGAAATCCTGAATCCAGAATCAGCACTACGAACCAGCAATGTGTTGATGGAAAGGTGTGAGCATCTGCTCAGAAGGATGAGGGCTAAAATGCTTTAGAGTTGCATTATGAGAAAAATGACCACCAGTGTACCTTTTTTACCAGGCGAGGCTCGAGTTACATCGACCTGCTGTAGCGCCTGCTAATGGGCCTTCTGTAATAGGCTCTACTGTCTGGATGTAAACAAGCCACAGACTTTCACCCATCTGTTACTTCACAAGGACTTTGGAGTCCCATCGGCGCCGGTTACCATCCTAGAAAAGCACGCCGTATCCAGCGTCAGGCCTCGCTTTCCTGAGAGCACCTCTGCAAACGGTCGCACGGAGTCTGAAAGCACCATGGCAACAGAAAGCGTTCTTGTTTACAGTCATGTGACTTACCCTCAGGTCGTGCCTGATAATCAGACCGCACAGGGTGAGCACATACATCGTAGTCAATTCAGTCATACAGTGAGCTGACATTTCACCATGACAACGGGCTTTAGTCAAAAAAAAAATAAACATTGATGAAAAACATGAACTTATTTTAACAACGATACCTGTAAACTTGTGACAAACTCTGAAGTATTGATAGATGTTAAAGAACAAAGTCCTGTAATGGTCTGTGAATAAAAGGCCTTCGTCACCTCTCCCTGTTATCTATTTTAAAACCCTCCTCACTATCAGTGTCACTGAGTTTATAGCAAACATCAACATCTATCATCACAGAGACGCATTAAGTATGCTGGCCATGCTACACAGTTTTTCAGTGATGCAAATTTAGCATGCGATTGCACAAAGTGCGAGTCTGTTTCAGCCCTCAGAGGCCAGACGAAAAAGTTCCAACCGACTTTCTACCAGGATGTGAGGACATCAGGACGTCGCGAAAAGAGCTGAACTCTCTACGCTCTCTCTTTCTGTCTCACACACACACGGATACACACACACACTCACCTCCTCCCAGACTGTACAAAAGTTTAAATTGAGGGGACATGTATGCTGTATGAATATCAATACAGCATCTTATGTCTGTTTGTCTGATGTGCTCATGTCATTATGCGAGTCACAACTTGAGGTCTTTGCAGTTATTACTTTCTCCTCCTCTGTGTCTATCAACAGGAATGTAAAGCAGAGAGGAAACGCAGCTGTCTCCGGTCAAATATCGACACCCAGCTAAATGTGGTAAATCACATTTTTCACAAAATACGGAAAATGACGCCTCAGTATTAGTTTGATGGACGGACTGATGATGTCATATTGGAGAGATTTAAAGGGAAACATGTTTTATTTAGATATGTATGTAAAAACTTTGGTTTTCTATACTGTTGTGGTAAAGTCTGCACATTTTTAACTACTGCTGCGGTTTTAAGTTTGTCAGCCTTCAAGCGGTGGAGAGAAGAGCCCGACACTTTGTGGTAATCTAATCCAATCTGAGCTAATGAAAGTAAGCTGTAAGTAACAAGAGCAGTTGTGAAGGCGAGAGAAAAAAGTGTTTCTACACGTCAAACCGGGCGCAGCGGCCCTCATGTCCTCTTTCACCACCTGCCAGGTTTGACAATGTGTCTGTGTGACGGGCTTGAGGGAGGCGACTCGGAGGCAGGCGGTCATACAAACACAAAGAGAGAGAGAGAGAGAGAGAGAGAGAGGTGTGAGAGGTGTCATCATAAGACACTCCAGCCTTCCTTTTTCCATCAAACAGCCTCCAGTGCTCTAAGTACCACCACCGTGTGTCCCTCTTGTCCAGGAGACAATAAAACCTCATGACCACCCTTTGTCCTGTTTGTCACCTCTCCACAGACAAATAGCAAGACATAAAGTCGACTGTCCCCGACACAGAGACAAAAATGTGAACTTTCCCTCACAGGATGCTCCATCGACTCGCGGCGGTTTAGCCTCTACTCCTCAGCATCATTTTCAGGAGCATCCACGGAGTACTGGTCACACAACAGCTCTCTCGTTGGGAACACTCTGCCTCCTCTTCACACGGGATCTGAACCAGACACCTCCTGATTACTGCTAGTAGGTCTCCAGAGGTCCATTCCTCACACAGCTGTCTCGTCCCATTACACACTAGTGTGCGGTGAAGAAATGCAAGAATGTGCTGTGCCTGGCCGAGGGACTGCAGACGTAAACTAGCTCTAAGCTAACTCTGGTGCAATACATCACATGGCAACATTTATGTTGAATATTGTTCATGGTCCCTTTACAAATAAAAGTAAAGACCTGAGTCAGAGAGACCGAGGAGATTCTGATGTCAGCAACGTACACATCTCTGGACTAAACCAGGACTCCTTTCTTATCCTGGTTTACCCTCATAACTATGAAATAACTAAATACAATAAAAATATAAATACTATAATAAGTGAATTCTCTTTTTAATGTTACTTACACAAACAGCCTGTATTCTGATAGGACAGTGGATAGACACATGGGGAAGGACATGCATGGAAGGAGCCACAGGCTGGACTGATTGAGCTGATGAGGTTGATGTTTGAGCTCCTCACATTAAAGCAGCATGTTTGGTCTGATGTTGCTGTTGTGTAAATGAGTCTGTATAGTTTTCTATGAAAATGAATCTGCTTCCTTTTAACTGGCTTACTGACTGCAAAACATTTCAACAAAGGCGGTTTTAGGCTGTGTGTTGCTCTGCAGGAATTGTTCGGGAGGTCTTACTTGAACCATAAAATATCCGCAGAACATTATGTAAATTTACCTTAATTAAAAGAAATTATAATGAGAAAAAGTTTTACATCGGAAATGAAGCTGAAGAAAATGTTCTCGATGAGTTTTCCATTAAAAAACAACAACAACAAAAAAAACAATTCAAGACAACACTATACCTCCTGTACTGTACATCCCTTTACGGTTACAACCTTGTAACACAGTGAGTCTTAATATGCAGTCGAATTTCCAGAACAATTTCCCAGCATCATGCCAGAAGCTTTCTATTGCATATGGTCTGACAAATGTTCAAATGTACTTGAGACAGTCAGTATTACAGTACGATGAACCCAGCATACCTTGTGATGAGTGTTTGTGACTCATTTGACTTCTGACTGAAATCCTCCTGGAGGGGACTTTCCCATGTCCATAAACAACTCGCACATTTTCCCCTCCATCGTTTTTCATTATGCATTGCACGCACTCTCACTCTCGTACTTCACACACTCACTGTGACGCCTGAACACGCAGCAAGAGACCTGCAAGGCAGAATGGTCCGAGGGTTGTGATCTCCATCACTCTGAATGTGAAAAGTGACACACACAGGGACACAAGAGACCCACTCGATTACGCAACACATGCATGGATGTTGACTTGGTTTCAAGGGGTGCAATGTTCCTTTTCAGAGTGTTGTTAAATAAAACCTCAAACAAGATAAGAAAAAACAGCTCCTGTCATCAAGATCTCAAAGCGTGCTGTATGCTTGTCCTGCATTGATCTGCTGCTGCAGCAAAGAGTGAGAGCCACCGCAAACCTCCTGGGAGTTCGACTAACCCACTCTATGTACTCTGCCTGATAGCATGTGTTGTCACTGTGTCAGAACGGATACACAGCCTCTTGGAGACGGGTGAGTCATAGGCGAGGAGGAAAGCGCTGACGAGTTCTGATGGCGTCCTGAATCTTTAGGTCAGAGTTCAGGGCTATTTATAAGCTGAGGGCGAGTGCGGTCCTCCGTCTTCAAAGGTCAATCTCATTAAACTCTGTCTCAGCAACCAAGGTCGTCTCATAAGGCAGAGAAAGACTTTACATGTAAATAGTTTCATTAACCTGTTCTTATCAGCAGTCAGTTGGTACTAGCGTAAACGTTGTCGAGAGTCAAATTGGCAGCTCAGTGAAGAAAATGAATACAGTGGAAAAATCCAGAGCGTTAAAGAAATGAAAACCCATTATAGGTCAGTGACAGCTGATGTCTTGATCTATTGGGTGAGCGCAGTTTCTCACACATGTACCGGAATGTATTATCTAGTTTGTTAGCTTGATGCTATCACATACTGTAAAATGCCATCAACTGGCTCACGGAATTAGCAATGCGGGAATTTACAGGAAAACGTACAGTATACTTAACAAACAACACAATTTAGACTTATGTGTTATGTGTTTACTAAACTTTGTGGAGAGACGTATACGTTGTCATCCTGCTCTGATGCAGTGACCCTGCAGGCCTCTCTCTTTATGTCTCAGCTCATGGGATGTATCGCTCTGCCGCCAACTTTTGTGTGGTGGAGTTATGGATTCATGGACACATTTTTCCTGCGCAGCTCTACCACCTCCGGTATTGTTCAGAAGCAAATGTGCATTTTATATTTCAAGACAATGGAGGCGCAGAATGCACACTGTTTTTTTATTTTTATTTAAAAGGTATTTAACCAGGAAAGTCTAGTTGGGATTCAGAATCTCATTTAGAAGAAGATCCTGACCAAAAGGCAGCAGCACAAAATGACACATAACACAAAACAATCAGAAACACAGATCAACCAATC
Organism: Symphodus melops; assembly: GCF_947650265.1. NCBI lineage: Eukaryota > Metazoa > Chordata > Actinopteri > Labriformes > Labridae > Symphodus > Symphodus melops. The sequence goes on from NC_136698.1 coordinate 2,624,283, forward strand.
CTGGGTCACAGAGCAGAAAGTCTACGACCTGATTCGTCCAGCAGACCTGGTTTAGATGTAACATCAGAGCGGGAATACATTACGTCAGTTGATTAATAATGAATAAGAGTTTGTAATTAGTTCTAACAAAGCAGGTCAGTCATCAGATGCCTGACACAGCAAAGCCTCAGAACAACATTACATTGATCTGTCCTCTACTGGGTGTACACAATCAATTATTGACCTCTTCGCAGTTGTTGCATTTTACAAGAGACCATAACATAAGGTTTTATTAGCTTCATTTGTCATCGTGATTAGAAGTCCTCTAAAAATCATTTTCATCTTCTTTGATGCCATCAGTCTATTTTCACTGTAAGTGTGAATGATGTGGACGTTTTTTTTCTAGTTTGTCAAAATCTTTTCTACTCATTGCCAGAAACTACACTTCATCACTCAAACATCTAAACCTGCAACATGCATGATAAAGCAGTTTGTTCTATCCATAGACTGTAAATATTAATGAACGATGCCTGAGCGACGCCACACATCTGTTCCTGCACGAGAGAGAGAGAGAGAGAGAGCTGGAGCTGAGGCCGCTTTTAAGCCTCTTGACGAACCGTTACACCTTGAATTTCCCCGGGATCAATAAAGTATCTATCTATCTATCTACACCTGTCAATCATCTCGGCTATGCTCTTAACTATTGCTAACACGTATTGTTTTTAAAATCACCCCCCTGCAGTGAGTGCCAGTGAGTACGTTTACCAGTCTTGTGTATGTAACTTCTGGTGTTCTTCAAGCCAACCTCTAGTGGACACTCAACGAACTGCAGGTGCACTTCCACACTGGCCTCATTTTGGCCGCTTAGTTCTGCCTCATCTTTAACGCCATGTGTGTTTTGGCTTGTGATCACGTTCACCATCATCATGAGAAGAGTCTCAGAGCCGCAGCTGTGTGATTGTTGCAATCAGACTGAAGAGGCGTCACGTGGGAGTGAAGAGGTCCTCGAGTAGAAACGATCCTCACAATGATTTTCTGGGGGCTGAATTGTTGGAGTTGAAGACAGGTTGGAGGAGACATTTTTCTGGTCTTCAGTTTTAAATGCTGGAGAGTGATGAACACAACGTAGCCCGCTGGGAAGGACAAACCACAGGACAAGACACAACTTTGATGTGTTTACTGCTGAAACAAAACAACCCTTTAATTTATGAGGGGAATAACAGACGATGGGGAAATCCATAAAGGTAAAGATGAAATGTGGATGTGGTTCTTAGATCAATCCGACCGTGTCAGATCCACTATTATCTACGCCGAGGTGTTTTTTTGATTCTCACACAATCAAACAGAAGGCTGATGACACAAAACAGGTATGAAGGAGTCAATGATCAGTCAGTTTTTTTTTTATCACATGAAGGATTTAAAGCAGCAGGAAAAAGTCTACACATGAGGAACTTTTGAAATGTATTTAGATTGCATATCAGAAACGCCTCGTTAAATTTACCACACATTGTGATGTCCTCTGTAGGAAAACTCTGATGAAAGCTTTCATTCAGCACCATATGTCTCCATGTAAATAATGGATAGCATTTCCTGCAGCTGAGCGGCAACGAGAAACATCAGAAGCGTTTAATATATGAGAACGCTTTCCATAATGAAGCTGCTATCAGGAGCTCACAGACTGGCGGCTCATACAAAAGGCTGAGACAGCAACACGGAGAAAATATCTTAATGACTAATTACGTTTCAAGATGTGCAAATGGTTTATATTCAAAGCTGTGACTACGCTTTAATCCTGTGTGCAAAGAACAATATTATTCCTAAATCCCACACCTCCCACATGGGCTATTTTTCACACAACACAAATTAGTGTGCTTTTGAGGTTCTCAATTGCTCTTTACACTGTGCATAGCAAACAAACTTTGTTCATTATAGAGTGAGAAACACAGGGATTTGGCATGTAGATTTAAAACTGGATCACGCCATAAATTAGAAGGCCACAGTGTGCTCTGTGACAGCCGAGGATTAAAAACGCAAGCGGCGAGATCTGTGATTGAATTACACTGAAGGCTTTGAGCTGGAGTTCTCGGAGCCACCAGACGACCATGCACCGAGTCACGACATATCAAATGAAATCCACTGCTGTAGAATTATATTAGACTGAGCCTGTCAGGGCAGAAATAATAACGCAGTCATGGTTTATCAGTGCTTTCAAAGGCTTGTCAGAAGTGATGTTACGTGTTGAAAATATATCCCTCCACATGGGGCGCTGATTGCCTCTCGTGGTTAAGATGCGGAGCCCATGTACTATAGTCAGCGCAGCAGCAGCAGGTCCAAATCCGACCTCGACCCTTTCCTGCATGTCGTCCCCTACTCTCTCCTTCCAGCATTTCCTGTTTGTCTTCAGTTGTCCTTTCTAAAAACAGCAACAAGTCCAGAAAATGTACTTAAAGGAGAAAATGTGCACGCAAATGTCTTTTCTGAAGAACAAAAGATACGTCTGAAACGGAATAAGATTGCTAAACTGTTGTTTTCTTCTCCTTCACAAAACGACATAAATCAACAATCCTTGACAGCACTTTAAGTGATTATAGTGAAATAAACCTCTGATAACATGTGACAGAGGCTGCTAACCCACACAGACACAATTATTGTTCTCAGACCAACGTGACCTCTCCGCAGGTCGGCTCGTAATGACACGTCTGAGAAAATAAGCATCTCCACACCACCAGGAAGGGAAGTTTATGTCAATCAAGCACAGTTTGAACACGCCCACATGGTCATTAGTAGAGGTCTAACTTTGGGAACAGAGATAAACACCTGTGTAAGATTACTGTGTGTATGTGTGTGTGTGTGTGTGTGTGTGTGTGTGTGTGTGTGTGTGTGTGCGTTATGGAAGTTTTTCAGCAGAACTCATTTGGAGTTCAAAGACTCTCCGTATTTATCTGATATCTTAACCGCTTATCTTAGCCTCTGCCTGAAACAGTTCGTTTCATCTTCTGTCTCTTTAAGACCCCCCCCCCCCCCCCCCCCCCCCCCCGCCCCCTTGCGTGCCCACTCTCTTCTGATTGGCCAGCTCTCTGTACTTAATGAACTATGCTTCATGAGAAAACATGTTTGTATTAGTTGACAATCATACAGGTATGATCACTCTTTAAAGGATACTACAGACGTGTGTTGAGACAGTTACACATGTGGTCAGAGCTTTAGAAAAATAAATATATACGATGAGGATTCAAGTTGTTCACCGAGAGTCTCCGTTTAATTTCGGGGAACGTGATCACGTGATCTGGAAGCCGTTTAGACTTACCCTGGGATTTTTTTCAACACAATTTATGATCTGAAATCTTGCCCATGTTAGAGTATGGGCATCTAGCATTTAAACACTATATGTGAGTTTGGAAATGGGGGTCAGTGTCATTGTCGAGACCATGCAGTGGGAGGTAAAGAGCTAAGAAAATGGCGAGTTAGATCGATCCAGCCACATCTGCATAACAGTCAGCTTCATTTTATCTGCTTCTTCTAATCTTGAGAGAGGGAGTCATCATCTCACCTTTCTTTGCTCCCTAAGCAAAGCTCCGGGGTGAGAAGATCAAAAGTGATATTATTAGCTGCTGTGTCCTCCCTGCCTCTAATTCAGCCCCCCGAGTCAGCCGTCGTATCTGACATAACACCTCACCTCTGCATCTTCTTTCTGTCTGTTACTGCATCCTCCCAGGACCTGCATGTGTGTGTGTGTGTGTGTGTCTGTGTGTGCATGTGTGTGTGTTCAAGGGCATCTTTAAGAATGAATACGCCTGCCTATAAAGGTTTTCTCGGGGATGTTAACCCATGGGGCTCCTTTAATTAATCACAAAGACGACTGATCCCTGCCACAACTTCACAGGAAGAGAGAGGCCAGATGTCACATGATATTATCTGGGAATGGAGGTGGTAATTAATCACCTTGACAGCCCTTGATTTGTAAACATGGCTAATTTAGAGCATTTTTTTCCCACTTCAGGAATCACACAGGTACGAGGTGCATCCCAGCAGCCATGACAGCTTGAAATTGCCCTTCAGTAAAAAGCAGGCAAACAGCCAAAGACTTTGTTGCTGTGTGATTTAAATTGAGTTTGACATCCTGCTTAAGTGAATATGAGCGGGAGATGAGCTCAAAATGAACCAATATAGAACTTTTTCAGCACCATTAAAGCTTTATGAGCAACTTTTAAACACACAGATGTTTGTGATACTGTTGTTTTTTTTTATTATTCATTAGTCTCAAACAGCAGGGTTTTTTTTATACACATTAAAATGTAATAAGAGAAATCCATGGTCGGTTCATTCAAACATGGTCGCCAGGCTTCTTGCAGCGTCTTGGCTTGATGCAGGTTGTCTAAGAGGTGAAGGTCTCTGCGTGTCTTAAGACGGTGCAGTTCCCCTCAGAGACCTTTAGTGGATGTCCGAACACACCAAACAACATCAGAACATATTTTTGCTGAAAAGGAAGAATGCAACTTTTTGATCCAGTAGATGTCACAGTTGAGCACTGACATGAAACCAAAACAAACTACTTTGTTTGGCCACACCTCCGCCATACTGGAGCCTCCGCTCTCCTGCAGCGATCAGCCGTCCGGTCGATTATGATTATGTGTTGATAAAACCAAAAGACTTTTCGTTGTAACCTTTCGGACACTACATGTTTGAGTTGGTGAGCTAAACATCCAACTCAAAATGACACTGACGTTGTTTTGCTGTAAAATGTGGCTGTTTTAAAATGCTTAGCATTAAAACCATGACAGTTATTTAGCATGAAGACTACAGCAGCGATGCTACATTATGTCTATTATTGAAGACCAACACGGCTGTGCAACATTGCATTATTATTGTGGTTTTATAAGACGGGGAATAACAATTACACTCCTTGCTCTTCCTGCAAACATGCCTGCCATTAACAAGGCTAGAAAACAAGAAAAACAAAAATGTCAACATTGATTGTGCTACGTCTTGACCTTTTTGCTAATTCTAATAACAATCATTAGTTGGTTTAAACATAAAAGAAAACAAAGGGATGACTCAGCTGCCTTTAAATGTGGTGACATTCTCCGCAGAGGGCCTGGTACTTTGCCCGGAAACTCACCTACTGTGTCGAGCATCCCAGTCAACAAAGAAAAAACATGATCTGGCAGAAAGTAAGATTGGATATTTACCTCAGCGGTGGCCTTTGTGTGCTCTATGAGTCACACGTTGTGGGGGGGCAGGACTCTGGTCTTTGAGCCCCGGGGGACCAGGGAAGGAAAATAAATGAAGACTAATGGCTGCTGACAGGAAATTGGAAAACAAACATGTAAACCGGCTTGAATAATGCAGCCTTAATGCTCGTGTTTTCAGAGCACTAACAGTAACAAAAAACATAGTGAAATATTAAACAGCTGATGTTTTACCAGACCTTCAACTCTTCCTCCTGATACAGTCCATCCAGCTCTGAAAAGATCTTATTTAACAACTTCAGAAAAAAAGGCGTGTGCTTTCAAGCTTTAATGAGATGTATCGATGCAAAAGTGTCGGAAATATTCTCGAATCTCTGAAAACTGATTTATTCTGACTTTAGTTCATCCTGACAGCAGCAATAAAACCCTGATGCTCCGAATAACGTCAAGTTAGCATTTGAAACACATTTAGAGCTTTTAGACCCCAGAGGGGAAGTTTAGTGTGGGATTTTAAAATCCTTAAAGTCTTTTCTGTCTGGATATTTAGACTAAGAACTGTGACTTTTGCTTTCTTGGAGAAACTTCCCAACTCAATAACTCAACTCAGCCGTCAAATCTCTGCCAGAAAATGCTGCAGTCAGATGTCTATCATTCAGAAAAGCACCCTCTCTGCTCTGATTTCATTCAAATCTATAACATGCAGTGTGTGTGTGTGTGTGTGTGTGTGTGTGTGTGTGTGTGTGTGTGTGTGTAGGTGTGCGTGTGCTGTAAAATTAACTCAAAATTCAACTTATTTCAGATATTGCAGTTTAAGTCATCTATACTTAAAGAGCCATTTTTTCAAGGGACAGGTTGCATCATAGTCAGTTTTTGTCAGAATTAGATTTGGTGTAATTCATGATACATTACTTATGAGACAGTTTGGTTATTAATAAAATATCACCATAGATGTGATCAGCTTTATGAAATTGAAAGAACATTAAGAGTCCACGGATTTACACCGAATAATCTCTTTCTACCCAACCAAGACCAGTTTTTGTTTTCAACCAATCAATGATTATCAGATGGCAAATTAGATGAAACAAACACGTTTAAAATACGCCGTCAGGAGGCTCTCGATCAAAACAATAGTGATGATGTTGAGGCTTGCAGGGAATCTTGGGAGTAATTCTCTCTGCTGCCCCCCTCTGGCGAAAACAAACTCGGTGTTACATACAGAAACATTACAGCAGCTTTTCAGTAAGAAGCTCCCGCTTCCTTATGCAGCATTCTTTGATGTCCAGTGTTTCCATGGCAACAATCAACATTTCGTTTCTGTCATGGAGGCTCATCGTGGCGACTGCCAACAAGGCACGGACCATTACAATTCTAAAATGAGAGATTTCTCTGGCTATGATAACTGTTTTTGATGTATTAATGAAAGTACTCAACAATAACATATATATATATATATATATATATATATATATATATATATATATATATAAAACATAGGTTTACTGCGTCCATTTTTAATTAATCTACATGTTTTAACATAAGCAACCACATTCTACATACTATAACTTTAAATTACACAAAGCATTGATAAAAGAAAGAAAAACAGTCCTGAGTGTCCGTTTCCTGTCACTTCCAATCCAAGATGAGAGAAGAAGAAGACGATTCACTGTATTGATCCCTGATGGTAAATTGGGTGTTTACACACTGAGTGAGTGAGCTGGCCCCAGCAGGCGCTCCTGACCCGTTTGGATGGGGGGGGGTTAAGTGTCTTAAGTGTCTGCCCAAGGACACATCGGGCATGTTGCTCGAAGGAGCTGGGGATCGAACCCTCGACCTCTCGATTGGGAGACGATGACTCTACCCACTGAGGACCAGAATTTAAAGTTAGAAGGAGGACATACCGGCTGCTGCATTGTTGTAATAGAAGCCAGCACTTTAACATAGCATGTGTCCTGAAGGTCTCATGATAGAGCCAGGTGATTTTATCATTTAATTCAGTAGATACCTGACATACTTGAATTTCCCTCAGGATCAATAAAGTATCTATCTATCTATCTATCTATCTATCTATCTATCTATCTATCTATCTATCTATCTATCTATCTATCTATCTATCTATCTATCTATTTCTTCTTTAAGGGCTAAATTACCTTTGTGGAAGTCCTTGATACATCGTCTCCCAATTAGGACGATTGGATTGAAGCCCACCCTCCATGTCCCGAGGGTCAATCCTGTCACTTTGACAGATTTTCCTTTGTCTTTGTGATACATTTCTGTCCACACTGCAGGAGGGAATCAATGATTTCTGACACCTGTCACGGGAGCGAGCAGGATGAAACAGGGAAACTCCCCAGAGGACGGGCGGGTGAGGTCAAGAGAAACCTTGAGAAGCCTTTGCTGTCAGGCTGCAAATACAAAGTTCATGCAGGTCAGGAAACCAAGCCCCTATTTTTTCCTGTTTTTAACTTTTATTTTGCTGAGCATCCGTTTGACTTTCTCGGCTGATAAAGTAACAGATGGTCATATTTACATGGATTGGACAGGATTGTAAAATCAAAAATGGTTGCTCAGTGATTGCTCGTACAGTAAGGCTTTTGTTTAAAAAAAAAAAATCTTGAAAGATACAACATGTAGGAATTTAGTTTGGCGGGCACATAAGGATTCTGAGTTTAAGTGTGTTGAAGACATAATTGCTTTGGTCTCACCCGACCTTGCTCTTGCTCTCGATCCCTATATGTACTGGTCTTGTCTCGGCCTCGGAGAACTCTGGTCTCAGGTCTGACTTGGTCTCGGTTAGTGTGGTTTTGACTACAACACTCGAATTAGCTGCGAGAAAGATCACAACACCTGGTGATGGCTTTGCAGAAGCTCTTACCAACATTGTAAAGCCTGTCAAATATTTACTCTTGAGTGGCTTCATTTGTCATCGTACTCTTCCAACTCTCTGAGGACAAAGTTATAATACGAAGAGATGGACTTTAAAACTACTGAAAAAGTTACATGTAGTTGCTTTAAAGCCCCTAAGTGACGCTGAAGATGATAAATAACCGCCCGTCTGTAATATGCTCTTTAAACCAAAGATATCTTCATATTTATTGATTTGTTTTAAGAGTCTGCAGCAACAAAAAAAAAGAAACAGGCTTTTATGTTTGAAAGTGGAGCGGTATTGGGAGGGGGAAGACCTCCCTGAGCTGGAGTTTTCTTGTGAATAAAACACAGTCTTGGAGTCACTTCTGTAGATGTCAGATTTAAAGCCTGGAGCAGCACAATTAAATCCAAATATTGGCATTTCCAACAACTGACCGGGGAAGAAAGATGTTTAAAGTAGACACCTAGTATTTCACAACGGACAAAAACAATTTATAGTATTCCTACACTATTATTTTTTATAGCGTTCAGTTTTATAGTATGGATTTTTGCCCTAATTCGCTGCCTTTTATTTGATATTCCTTATGAAGGCGTAACAGTTGTTGTTTTTGTCCTTTAAAGGCCAGAGTCTCCCGGTGGAGACACGCTGTCAGCGTTCGAGGCTTTCACTTTTATTGATGTCGTTGCTGGTCCTGCTGGTGTCCGAGAGCAGTCGATAGATGTGATGGATGACTTATTGCCTTTTTGAAGCCACTCTGTTGCGATTGGCCAGCGACTCAGAGGGACCTGGAAGGTTACAGGCTCCGTGTCCCTCAGAGCGTCCCGGTGACACCGAGCAGCTCTACCTGAACACTTATGAGGCTCAAGGGCACCGCTGATAGCTCTCCTCCTTCTTAAAGGAGCAGTCGGACAGTTTCAGAACAAAGGGAGCTTCATTTTTTTTATTAATATCAAACTTTTACCTGTAGGCTAAATATGATGGCATCAGGAGACAGTTAGCTTAGCTTAGCTTAGCATAGAGACAGGAAAAATGTACAATCCAAAGCTCACAGATCCGTTAGATCCAAAACCAAGCTTCTTATCTTCTGACTTTAGCTGTAAATAAATCAGACAGAAATAGGAGTCTCATTCTAACTATCAAAACAAACATAAACAAATGTGCAAAGAGTTGAACTATACTTTAAATCTTTAAAGCTACATAATGCAGATTCCAAAAAGGGGAAGCTGGTGATTAAGATGAACCTCGCTGATTTTTGTCACATTGACCCTAAAGATCTGTGATCGGTCTCGATATATGTTTAAAGACTGTCTCAGTGGCCTTTGATTGAAGGACAGCTTGAGAGAGACAGGAAGTGTGGAGAGAGATAGTTGGGGACGGCGTGAATTAAATTAGTCAGGATTGGACGTGGAGCAAATTGCATAACTGTGAAGCTTCATGATTCCACCAATGCAGCTCCCATCTGTTTGTATCTGAGCATGTCGTCACTGCTGCGCCCACACTGTAACATTAGCCCACTGAGTGTACACAATAATGGGACACCTCTGACCAGACGCCACAGACCCCTTGTGAAATTGCCCCTGATGATTGCTGTTACCAACTGTAGAGCACAGAAGACATGTGATGCTCAGTTGTAAGTCTAGAAGTGAACATCCAGGCAGTTAACAGAGCTACTGCAGGAATCTAAAACAAGGGTGTGATGCAACCTTCTGCACCCTCTTAGCACCGGGCCTGCTCAGGATTTACTCAAGTAGTTTCTGCTCTTCGCACAGATATTTAAACACTCTGGCAAAAGACAACATACAGGTATGTGTACTTATCGTGAGTATATGAATCTCTTTTCTGTGGACATTTTATCTCCGAAACACATTTGATCCTTCTTCCTCTCACGGCTACAAAAAAAGATCAGTTTCAACCTACAGTACGTATGCAACAGTTGAAGACGAGACAAATCTTTTCTAGTTGGTTTGGAGTTAGACTGATTTGCTTTTTGTGCAGTGACATTTCAGATAAGTTGTTTTACATTGGTAGCTGTTCATCTCCTTCAGTAAAGAAGGTGTGCTCTTTCAGTACATGTGTGCACTTAGTAGGAGAAAAAGAAAAATTCCACACAACCGTTATCATATTTTTGTGCAGCATCTGCGATGGTCAAGAGGTCAACGTGCGGAGGGTGACATCTGAGCAGCTTTTTCCAGAAGGTCAGGATGCTGCAACAACAACAACAACACCCGTCAATACATCTTCTGATGCTGCTGTTTTGCCCCTACGATGCACTTTTCATTTTTCCTTCACAGTCCTTATTGATTCTATAGGTTTACATCCACGATGTAGAAAACAAAAAGACACTGGAGGTCTTCCTGTTTGCAGCGCTGCAGTAGGTCTGTGGTGTAGAAAGTTTTTGGCCATTTTGACTTTATCCTGTCTCGGATTTAAATCTAGACCAATCAAGACCCCCCATCGATCGACTATTTTTCCAGGTCATTAATTTGATTTGAAAACGGCCCTTTCTGAAAGTACAAATAAATCCTATTCTACTGTTGTTTGAGTTTGTATCCCCCGGTTACGGCCCCAACCTTTCCAGGTGTTGCTGTCTACGTGAGTGGCACACTCGATGCACACTAGATGATGATTTTTCATTGAGATCGGTTTTTACCCTGACTTGGTCTCGATCCGTTCACCACAATTAGCCATGCAACACCGGGTGTTGGTTAAAAGCTAATAAACAAGAGAAGTAAAGTGAGGTAGAACATCAATGCACGCAGAAATGTTAGTAATGTCTAAACTTTGTCTGAAATTAGAAATGACTTTCAAACTTCAAGCTAGATTGAAACGTGTTCATGAATCTAGTGCTGGCTTTCTGACATTTCTCCTCACAAAACTAACACACTAATGTCTTTCTTAATATGTTCCTCTATTTACATGTGTAAGTTTGGATAGCCTCTGATTGGTGCAGGACATCTTCAAATGTTGTCGCAGGAGACCGAAGCGCTCGTGGTGGCCGTAATAAGAATGCACGCTGGCGTGCATGCTAAACTCAGCTGGATGCCTCTGTGGTTTTACCAGCGCTCTCTCTCTCTGTGGATCCCATGCAATTCACTGAAACACTTTAACAGTGCAGCTAATGGTTTATGTTCTTTCCAGTGTTTGCTCATGCTTCATCCCTCCCCAGGGCCATTATGGGGGCTAACATCTGTGACAGCTGCACAACAGGATTTAGAGCAGCGAGGAGGAGGTCAGTTATATTCCAAGAAAACAACATTACTGGGGCTTATTTATACAGAGAATAAATCCATTGGGGTGATCTCTGTGTGCATATGTGAAGAAGGCAGGAGTGAGTTAATTGAGAACACAGTTTCACTGAGTGTATGTAAACACAAACGTAATTTCTAAATGGTAAAAAACTGATAAGCCGCCTGCATCCATTTTCTCTATATTGACTACTCACTGGGGCTAAGTGGAGTGATTAGGGGGCACATTCAGAAGTGTATATAATTGAACCACATTTTTTTCATCATCTGCGAAAACAGTTTATAATTAATTCTGAATAGTTCTCAATTAGCCCCTAAATTAGCTATGCAATTACTAGATACAGCAGCCGAGAAGTGAATTGTGTGGACAGTGTCAGCCTGTGCTGCGGTTCCACACAGCGTGTTCACGGAAAACACAGGCTGTTAATATTCTGGAAATGTTTTGACATACGTGAATGAAGGAGGAAAAAAAACTGCAGCACTTGCTACCTAATTGTGACTTGGCACGCCAGGTGTTCTGTGTTGGAGCGGTTGCCAGTGGCTTTCGCAGTCCAAACATTGAGAAAAACAAGAGAGAAATAAAACAGAGGATTGTTGCACATCGCCGCCCGCCTTCGCTGTGTCGGCCACTGTGGTGCAGGAAGCACTTTAACAGGCTGCTATCATCCATCTGTGCCTGTGGTGGCAGCCACGGCTGCAGACGCCCTCTATTCATCACAGCTGACAGGTTACAGATCTGCTGATTCGTAGAGCCGTGGGAGGAGGCTGGGTGGGTGAGGACGAGCCTCTGAACGAGTGGGAGATGCAGCAGACCAGACGGTTGGGGCGAGCTCAGTGCATTTACCACCGCAGCAGTTGACAGTGTCACCCCTGCTGCTTGGTGATGCTTGATTTCTTCCGACCAGAGTTCACTTAGTGAGAGCAAAGCGAATAGACCCAGATGATGATTTGACCTCTGGGGTGAACCCACCAACAGCTGGTGTGATGGTACAAATAAAGGATAGTTCTAAGGATGCTATCAGTTATATTTCTCAAACGTTGTTTAAAATAACAGAGCACAATGTTAGCTCTGTTTTATGTTAAAGTTTAGTGGAGGTGTGTTATATACTGCTGTAAGGCCGTGACTTCTTGACCCTCTAATCAACTCACTGGTGGTTTTAAAAGTTAATGCAACGTGTCAGTAGCTTAAAACAGCAGAGGTCGACTCTACTCATCAGTACTTTCAAGTTGTCTGCAGTACATCAATATATTCATTTTGTAAATAGCATACAATTCTGTGTAAGACACACTTTTGTTTATCTAAAATAAGCTTACATCCTATATACTGGGACATTCAATATAAAACAAAATGTTTAAACATGATGCAAACAACCTGATGCTATTGAAAGCTCGTCCATTTATTGTTTTGCATCCCCAAAATACTTTTGAAATGATGAACTTGAGGCTTCACATCGGGGGTTTATAAAGCACTGGCAGACATTATATATGTCTGTTTGTTTGTTGGATATGTGTTCGAGTTCTCAGGTTGTTAAGGCTTTTTGTTCCTGCTCAAACTGAGTTGTTGTCTTATTGCTGAATTAGACGTAAAGTCCTATTCTTGTTTTCTGACTTTTTAACATATCCTACTTCAGTCCACATATGAAGATTTGTCTGTTTGTCAAGTAAAAAAGAAAAACAGACTCTGAGGAGAGAAACATCTTTCTTGAGGTTTTTTTTTAGGGATTTATTTTTACACTCTCTTCCCTTTTGTTTAAAATCAGGATCTTAATAGATCTTATTTTTTTAGTGTCAGGATTTTTTAAAGCTTCAGAGAGCAAAGAAAACTAGCCTCAGTGCGCAACACGAGATGAAGTGGATCGCACATCCTGTTTGATGGTGAGGCATTTGTGCCCAGTATTACACGCCCGTCACATCATTTAGCATGTGTGGTTATCCCCGCCCTTCACAACCCACCAAACATGTTTGACAGGCCGCCATGTCGAGGGAGGCCCGGGATGCCAGTGTGTCTGTGAGTCTGATCAAAGGCCTTGTTACAAATGTATTCACGCCCCATGGTCACTTTGTTACAGAGCCAATTATATCACAGCTAAATGTTTAGTCAATCAGAGGGGAGGGAAACGGTGCCCTCTACTCATTCGAGTGCCTGGCTTCATTTCACTTCACATCAGCCGCTGCCATACCAGTGTGGAGGAGCGGAGCAATTGCTAAATCATCTGCTCATAATCTCTCCCCAACTTGAATTAAGTGCTGTGAGCATATGGTGCTGTTTACGATGACAAATGTAATACCTCTGACAATGAAACTAATTGAAATGTTCGGCGGTGATGCTAAGTCTCATCAGTTCATTTGCATATTTACTAAAGCAGCGCTGATCAGTAGTTGCGGGTGTGATTTCATTCGACGAATCTCTGCATCAGCAGAACCTGCGGCGCTGATTGACTTCCAGGTGCTCATTAAAAAGGCTCATTTGTAGACGGAGGAGTAGGAGACAAATGAGGTGATGATGACAGTCACTGCAGAGTAATGAACATTGTCAGACATAAGAACGTCCTCAAAGAACTCACATTCATTAAAAGAGCAGCTAAGTGGTTACTATAGAGAAATCTGGAGGAAAACACAGACGTTGAAAATCCGCCATTACTGCGGCGGCGTCTTCCTGCAACAGCTGCAGGTTTGAACGTGAGCTGTCCTTCAAAGTGAACCTACTTTAACTCGGGCTGTCAATGAATGCATCACATTTATTATTGCATTGGTCGTGTGACGCTGGGATGCCCCCGCAGAATGGCAACACTATAGGATGTCCGAAGACACATAATATTAGTCTTTCTTTTCTGTAACTAAGTAATCACATCTGGCAGTGAGTCTGCTTTTCTCACACACTCTCTGCTGCTAGCCCTTTCTTAATTACCATAATGTTGGCGATAATCCTGAGAGTGATTGTGAGAAGAAGACATTTAAAACACTGTTTTGGTAAAGTGTGATTTTGTACGTGGGTAGACTCTGGTTTATTTATTTATTAAGTGAATTTAATTGGAAATTAGATGGACTTTTATTTTTTGTGAGAGTTTCCTAATTGAATTGGCAAATGCAGAATAATGTACAATTCAGGCCTGCTGCCATTAATGCATCCTTATTTATTAAATTTCTTTTCAAAATTAAATTGCACAGAAATTTGCCAAGAAGAGTCAGCGTGGCTGATCTCATGGACACCCACACACCTGACTGGAACAGTGCTGCCATGTGTTACCACACAATTTAAAATGCAAATATTGAAAGGTTGGTAAACAATGGAAACCAGTAAACACAAGTCCTACACTGTTTAATCATAATGAAGAGTTATTTAAATTTGTCATCAGTGGTAACATGCTCAGGTTGGGCTTTAAATGTGATTCACCCTCACTGAAAGTGATGACACAACAGCATGCATCTCGAGTGATGCATGCTGTTGTGTCATGGCTCAAACTGAGCAGCTCGCTCGGCTTACATCTTCACTAACTAGTAGTTTTAGGTTTGTCTGAAAACGAGCTAAATAATGAAATTAAACTGAACCCTTCTGCAGCGATGCACAGCCGAGCTTCTGTGACAGCTCTCTGACTGGTTTGTCAATGAGGGGGGGCCTCGCTCAGACGCATCTACAGCGCTGCACGTCCGTCCTGCCTCTACAACAAGGCAGTCTGTTTACAGCAGCCAAGCTGTGACCGACGGGGATCCATTAATTTTATATATCGTTTTGCTTCCTCTCTTAAACCGAGACTCTGCGCCTGCACTTTGGCCCGTCTCTTCTTAAAGAGGCCACATGAATGGGCCTCAGACAACGACACTTAAAAAATACCAAACTATCCCTTTAACTTCCTTGTGTTTCATTTAAATGTGTTTTGTTCATTTGTAAGTGTTTTCTTTTTCTGATATATGTTGAGCTCTTAGGGCCACCGTACACTACTCTACAAGCGTACAGTGCGTATAGGTTAGCGTAATAAGCAGTCGAAATGATGCATAGTAGCTCTCTTAAATATCCTCTCCACACAGTAGACTCTAAGTTTTTGTACCAGCTTTAAATAACTTTGAACAAAAACTTGTGGGGCAAACAAATGGGCACATTATGAGATGATGGATCCCTCGACACAATCTTTTAATACTGTAGACACTCAGGCGGCCCATTCAAGTAATTCATCCGAGGACCAGCTGGCCAGAGACGGCACTTTTCCAGCTTGTTCAGATGATAAACGAATCTGTACCAGCTGTTTTAATTGCTTTGAGTGTAAAAGCTGTTTTCTCCTTCTAAACTGTTGCTCACAACCTACGTGTGCGGGCCAATTGTGTGCACAAAGACATTTTGGGAGTGACTGTTTGAAGCAGAAGTCACCAGACCGGAAGGATCACTGGACTCAGAAAAAGGTCAGTCGACCCTGCATCACAAAATAACTTTTGGAACGAGATGAAAAGCTCAGATTGATGAAACACGACGGCAAATCAGAGAATTTTCCCCCCTTTGAAGCCTCTCTCTCCCCCACGCGCCCAACACAAGTGACATCTGCGTTTCTGTGGTTTAGAGCTCTAAATAATTATCACAACTGATGTTTCAAATCACATTTCAACAGCGTAGGTTTTCTGCTGCAGCTGTTGGGAGAATATTTTTATGCTCGGGGATAAGCCTGGCAGGAGATTCTCCAATAACCACCTGCAAAACACAAAAAGATTACAAAGCCTGTTTCTTCCTTTAAAAGGACACACAGGTGAGACGTTCTGCACGATAATGACTCATGTTAATGCACAATGTGAGAATATGAGTCAGTACTCTTTCCACTGTTAGTTGAATAGTGTCTGCTGCAATTACGCCACATCAGGAACTGCTTAAAGGTATAATATGTAGAATTTGTACAACATTGTTTACATTCAAATGTCTCAATTAATTAAAAAAAAATAATCTAATGTTATTTTTGTGTTGTTGTGTACTTTCATTACCTCCAATATTTACAATTGTTATCAAAGCCAGAGAAATCCTTCATTTTCATTTTCAGACACGACATGTTCATTGTTGCCGTGGAAACCCCGGATGTTACGTCAAAGACAAGTAAGGAAAAGTGAGCTGCTGCTTACAGCTGCCGTTCCGTTGCTGTACGTGTTGCTCTGATAAAAAAACGTCCTGTCAGTTATACTCAGATATATTAGCTCGGCTCGTTTATTTACACTACGCTCAACTCAGAGTTGGTTTTTCATCGGGATTGGGGGATGTGGTAGTAAAGAGAATCACTCCCATGATTCTCCGCCAGCCTCAGTGTCATCTTTTTGTTGTTGTTTTGAGTTGAGAGCCCCCTATCGCAGCAGATTTTACATCCTGTGTGTTTAATGTGAGAGTCTTCTTTTAAAACACATTCGCACATTCACAAATGTATCTTAAATCTATGTTTCAGCATCATGTTTTTTTATATCGTTTTTCTGTGAATTTCTCACAAGCGTACCCTAAACACAAACTTTATCTGCTTTGGAGAAAAATAACTTATATGTAACAAATTCATTCCATACGAAATAAAAAAGGAGAATTAAAAAATTAATATATTAACGTTGGAATTGTCAAGCCATTTGAGCATGTGAACATCGAACAAATATTTAAACTGTATTCTTCAGTAAATTAGCTTCCCTATAAAAACTGTTTTATTTCTTTCAAAGTTGCAGACTATTCAGGCTTGCTGGAGGCCATGCACAGCCCAGTTTTATAACAGCAGACGGAGCCAAACATATCGAACAGCTCGATTTTTGTATTATGGATTTAATTTAGCAGGGGCAGAGGATTTTCTCCCCCAAGTTAGACAATATGTTTGTAGTAACTATGGTGTTTAAGTCATAATCAATGCCCCACATCCTGTGCTATCCAGGGCCGCCGTGTGTGTGGGCTCAGAGCATCTGGCACAAAGAGGAGAGCACACAGCTGTCTGGCTGGCATCACAGGAACAATCCAGAGCATTGAGTGTACTCTGGAGAGAGCCCAATTCCAGCATCAGATTTCAGATGTGTGCCATTTGCCTGATTACATCAGTGTCGAGGATTAAACAGTGATTTTTTTATATAAGACTTTTCTCATAGCTTAGCATTTCCAAGTAGAACACTTTCATTTCTCTGAAAGCCGCGTTAATAACTTGCAATTTATTTCAAGTCACAGAGCTGTGCTGATGAATAATGGCATGAAAGGTTCACAGAGGAAGATTACAAAACAGCCACACACTCATCATCGCTGGTGTCCTGCAAAAACTTGATATCTCCAGTTTTTGGCAGTTTATTTTCTTTTCATCGCCGGCGACAGCTGACATTATCTTCCACGTGCTGCGAAGGTTTCATAATGTTGGAGCCGAGCCAAACAATTGACGGGCTAAATCAACCCTCTCTGTAATGAAAAAGTTAACTTTCCACAGAAGGCAAAGGTTTCTGCATGACACTCATGACATGCAGGCACCGAGAGGAAAGCAATATTGCAAAGATATTATCCGGCAACAGATGGAGAGATAACATATGCTGATTGCACCTGCCAAACAGGTAACAGTTTGAGACAGGTAGAAAATAACATCCCAGTGAACATGGAAATGAGTGATGACAATGAGCTGACAAAACAAATACATGCTGTTGTCCCAGAGATAGAATAATAAGACAAATCAAATACTGTAAAGACATAGAAATACAGAATTACTGCATCAAGATGCCTTTAAATGTTGTGGTTAAAAAAAAAAAAAAAAAGCCATTGACTTCATGGCATTTTAATTAATCTAATTCCTCCCTTGCAGGACATCATTTCTTTTTTAGTCTGTGGGCGTTTCAGTTTAATAATGATTCTTTCAACCAGGCACAAATGTGTTTATCGGGGTTAAAGTAAACAAACAAGGAAGAGGAGTAAGCGGACTTTATGGTGAAGAACTTTGGTAAGAGGGACCCCCGATTTATTTCCCCAAAAGTCCCAACAGACTGCAGAATCACCATTGGGAGAAAGGTAGAGTTTTGATTCTTCCTTTTTTCTCTGTTTTTCTTTTGAGAGTGATGTAAGGGTTGCTGTCTTTCAATGTATGTCAATATGTTCAGTAGGAAAATAAATGAGACATTATGGACTGTAAATGTGTTTGTTTTCCGGTCATCGTTGGGAGGAGAGGGTGGTTTCCCCCAGGTTGTAACAATGGTGATATAAAAACGATCTGTAGTCTACCTTCAGTCAAAATAAATATCTTTATTTAATTAAAGCAAATACTATTATATATTGAACTTCAAATTTAAGTTAAAAGTGCAGTTCTTATAAACTATAGCTTTATTTAGAAATTAAGTGGAACTGTCCAAAATATGCCCATTAGTAAAGAACACCTGAAAATAATGCGTCACACTTTAATGAGCTCTTTATTGGATCTCATTAAAGTCGGAGTGACAGGGTGTTTGAAAGGCCAGCTCTGCTACTCACTTAGCTCATAGACCTGTCTTCAGCCTGCCAACATTCAATTACACAGCCAGAGCGCAGACGGAACAGGTGTTCACACCTCTCGCCACCCCCGTCCAGATCCAGAGTCTTAATGGCCGCGCAGCAGGGCTGCTGTTTGTGCTTTTGCTTGTGCAGAATTACTCTACAAATAATCGGATCTGTCTTGGCTCTTTTTGAGTTATAATTCACAGAGATAATTATTTTCAGAATAGGGATGCAAGATGATCAACATTGTTTAGACTCTCAGGGCTCTTTCGAAAGCATGGTTTATAATTCAAACCATCGTCATTATGAATTATGTGATGCAGTTTACTGTGAGGCTCAGGATTTATAAATTCATGTTTTCTCATTAGGATGTGAGTCAAATCTAGCAGCAGGTTTAAGGTATCGTGGAGCACTCCAGATCTGCACTGTGTTTATCGCTCAGCTAGCGTCAGATAGCTTAAGATATGATTCAATTTTATTTTATTTTTTAAAGCACAGTTCATAAACGTAACTTAGCTCAATGTGCTTTACAGAAGACAAAGGTTTTAAATTAAGGCATTTCTTTTCAGTGGTTTGGGATTGGCAATAATCTGACTCTTTTTGATTGACAGTTTTCATTTCTCTGTGTGTTTGAAGTATATCCATCTTGAAGTCTCTAAACGTGTCTTACAGTGCTTGTTTCACATTTTTGATCTAGTAAAGTAAACTCCAGTGTTAAAAAACCACTCAACTGTGACTTAGAGATTCATTTAGGTCATTCATCCACTTCAAATCTGTTCTTTTTTACAGGCAGGAAAGAAAACGTGAGACGTGACTGCTAGCTTTGGCCGCTATTAGAATGTGAGCTTAGCGTAGCTTTTTATAGGCTAAAAAACAACAAATGTGTTTAGCTAGCACAACACCTTAGAGAAGTTAAAGTTAAAACATTTTTTCAGGGATTTAGAAAATTTAGACGCACAAATCAAGGTGATCAATGACCAAAAAAAATCATTTGAAAATCATTATTAAAATAATAAATTTTATAAAAAATTATAAATATCCAACTGGCTTCTTAGCTGCTAGGAATTAATTGTTGAGTCAGTTGTGTTTTACTGTACAGTTGTGGGTTTATCATCGCATGGGTGAAAATGTTACAACAGAAGAAAATATTTCCTGCAATCCCTGTAAGCTAGGCGGTAGAAAAGCTTTTCTGGTGTGCCGTCATGATTATCAGCTTTTAGCAGAAGAGTCTAATCAAACATGAATTATTTAATGAGCATCCTCACAAATAATGGTGCCGCACCACGTGTAATGGAAAGTCTGTGTAATGCTTGGCCAAGGGCAGTGTGACTTTGCTAAAGCCTACATTCAGGACGCCATTATGAATTCAAAAAAAGATGAAAGGCGATCGGCCTCGGCCAGCCTCAGACATGTCAGCAGCTCTCACAATCACGATTTATGTTGCCCCCTCTTTGAGCTACGTTTTGGAAGTTTCATTCTGTTTCTAAAGGGCAGCGATGACATCAAACCCACGGGGAGGAAGCCATTTAGCCATCATGCAATAGATAGGGGGATTAAAATTTGACGGAAGGACCGATTGGAATGACAGATAAGGGATGGAACAATAGCTTAATGTGTGCTGTCAAGCAGAGGAGATTTGAAAGGGAATCAGGTCCTGTCTGTCATGAAAGGCTTTTTTCTCTTTGAAAGCCTTTTTATCAAACATATGAATGGTCTGAATATTTTTAAAAAATAGAGCTAAGGGCCAGTTTCCCCTTTCTATCTGTTTCTTTCAAAGCAAGCAGTGTCTGATTATTTTTCTTTCGCTCTGCGCCTTGAATGATTTCATAAAGATTTGTGAGTCAATGTGAATAATGTCACAACATTCACACAATAGCTGTAAAAGAGAACGAGTAAACATGAGAATAACTGAATAACATATTCAGCTTTATCAAAGGTCTTTAATTTGAATGGACATACAATTTAAAGTGATACTTCACCCATTTACATGAAGCTGTGTATCATTAGAAACATGATAGTAGTGTTGAATGGTCGTGAATCCAATGCAATATGACGCTTTTTGCATCACATGAAGAAAACTTTCAAGCAAAGAAAAACACATTTTTCTCGTCTCAGGGCAAAATGAGGGCTGGATTCACGACCATTCAACACTACTACCATGTTTCTAATGATACACAGCTTCATGTAAATGGGTGAAGTATCCCTTTAACAAATGACTCTGCAGACTCATTGTATTTAAAGAGACACACACACCAAAACAGAGCGTTCTGAGAGAGCTGGTTTCTACAGGGTCATAAACCTCTGGTGCTTGATTCATGTTATAATTGGACCAATGCACAGCACAGATGTTTCATAATAACAAATCAGTTCTATCGTTTTATGTGTGTTCTCATTCTGACGTAAAGTTTGAATCTGTCTGTGTGCAACATTTCACATGGTAAACACTGTCAGCACTCATTATTGGCGCAGTGCATAACAGGCTAAATTTCCAAAACGCCTTCCACAATTCATGAATATTAAAATTTGAGCGTATTCATTTTCCTTCACACAAATGCAATAATATCCAATCTGCTCGTGCAGTTTGTCCAACAAACTGGGAGAAAAGGGACATAATTAGACCCAGGAGATACAGAGCTGCTGCTGTTGCTATGTCCACTTTTCTTTAGTCTTTCCACCACATTCACACCTGCTGCTTCGTTAAAATAGCACACAAAGGCGAGGACATGAAGTATACAAGTCATCTGCGTTCAACAGATCATCCCTCCGAATGTCTAGCGTTGATGATAGCAGTCATGGTGATTAGCTTGAATATGGGGCCGTGTTGGGGAACAGATGGACATAAATCACCCACTCAATGCTGTGCAGCTGAACAAATGTAGGTTTTTGGCAAGAGGACTATAGTTGTGTCTCAATTTTCACAGTCCAGACGTTCATGCAGGTTCACCATGAGAGAGAGGATTTTTTTTTTTTTTTATTCCCCCACAACAGCAGACATCATTTCTTTTTGGCTAATGAGAGACAAATACCCCCTCAAAAATGTCATCCTCAACCTGAGGTCTTTGTTGGGATGTAATCTGAATGATTAATGTTTGAAATGGGATGGCAGCGTTATGTCTCGCCTGATAACCTTTCCCACATTCAGCTCGTACCCAATTGTCTGGCAATAGTGTGCAGCATTTTCAATGAAATTGCTCACAATGAGCAGGCTCCTCCGTCTTCTGTTAAAAAGGGTCATTTACTTGCTTCATGGAAAACAGCGGTGGGCCCGGTGCTCTTAAATCCTCTTAAATTGATAGCTACATTTTCTGTCATTAGCAAAAAATCAGGTTTCATTCAAACATTGATAACCCTTCATGCAGAGCTCTTCATTATTCTTGGGCAAAAATGTAAATCACGTGTCACTGTGAACACTGTCTATGAGGCAATGGCACATAGAAAGGATGAAAAGACAGTCCGGCTGGTGAAACAGGGTATTGGGTATTGTAGTGTTTGTGTAGCTCAGATTTAGTACCAAATGGGAAAAATAGTAGTGTGTCTTATATAGTCATCATCTTGGGTTGATACCACAGACTGTATAAATCATGGACGTAGTCTCAGTGATGCCACTTATTGGTTTCCAAAAAGACATTATGAGGCTGAACAATGGTGGTTGCCAATTTTGAAAAGCTGTCTCCAACTCCTGGTAACAAGTAAAGCTAAGGCAGGCGTTAAGTCTCGTTGCCAACAGCAACAGTGCACCCACCTGTCAGTCAACTCAGAGTTTAATTGTGCAACAACTCTTAAACCCGATGCAAATATTACAGTTTGAACAAATAAAGAAAAGCTTGGGGAAAAACCAAAAACACATTTTTACCAATATTATAAACATGTTTATTCCTGCTTAAGAATGAAGCTGCAGTTCCTTAAATGTGCACTTGAGGGTGGCTAACATCAGGTCCCATGTTAAAACGCCCTTGGTCACTATGTGACGATGATTTAACCACTGCGAATCAGAGCCAACTTTGTAGGGCTTTCTGTGGTAACAGTTGGTGTTCTTGCACTTCTGGCCAAGACTTACTGTTCTGTGTTCTGGTTGACAGTCTGGCTAATAAACTTGAGGAGCAAGCATGGAGCTGAATTTGAGTAATGGCATCTTATAGCATAGTCTATTAACAGAGTTCAATAAATAAAAGCTATATTATCATCACATGTCCAACTAGATATCTCAGAGTTTCTTTAAAGCTGATACACATTGCCTGATTTGATCTTCACAGCTTCATGGTAAAGGAGACGACTGACAGAAATTACACAAAATCAACCCATTTCTGGCTGTAAATAGAGACAGTGTAAAAATTCATTTCTTAACTAGAGTCAGTTACGAAGTTAGATGCAGGAAACTGGTCGCCCAATAATGGTCTCTGAGGTCAAATGCACTGTTGTGAGATACACATAGTGCTGTTGGACCTTTTCCTCTTAGAAATCGTTCACTTGTTGACACAGACAGACGTGAGAAGCTGAACAACCCCTTTGAAAGACAAGATAAAGTAATATTGACGCAAATATGCCTCTTGACATGACCTTGACCTGCAAGCGTCTCCAGTCTGTGTATTCAGCTGTGTTGTCATTACATCTATGGACTGTTGCTAAATGGCTACATAGGAGGAGGGAATTTATGTAGAGATAGGATTGTAAGGTTTACAACATATCAAGCTAACTTAAAGGGGGAAAAAAACTTGAAATGGATTCATTTAAATTGTCTAAAAACATGAGACATGACTTGGGCTGGAAGACTTTCTGCACCCGCTAAAGCTGCTTAACATGAGACAACAAGTATTACAGTGTACACCTTGCTTTTTCTTTTTCTCTTCAGGTGTTGTATCAGAAAGTAAACAGACTGGCTAAGTGGCTTCTTTTTAACTGAAGGCTGCTGTGTGAACTAGCGGCGTAAAGCCATATAGGCACTTCCCAGGAGATTTCCTCGGCTCCTCCACTGCTGTAAACAGATGATCAAGTTGAGTTGTGAACATGGAAGAGATGCCATTCCCCCTTTTTCAAAGATATTGTGTCATCGAATCAACCTTTGAAACTACTTTTTAAAGGTGAAAAGGTTACATATCGTTGCTTTAACCAATGCCTGCTAAAATACCGGAGGATGATTCTCAGAACAGAAACTGCTTCTGACAGGAAAACTCCCGACCTTCCCCTCCAGTCTCAGTATTCGTATAAAGAATCTGTCCATAAAGATTAGTTGTTGAGTATCTTACTTGACTGTGACAGACGCCTTTAGACTGTTCTCCCCAAAGTAACATCTTATTGACCTTGTAAAGATGTGATCATTTTCCAAAAGAATAACCGTCATTGCACTCAGTGCTACTAAAATGTCTTTTTTGTGCCACAGTGAAATCTTTCTTTCACCACCTGGAGGTTTCTCATCATGTGAAATGCATTCTCAGGCTGCTGCCAAACTGTTTTTTTTTTTTTTTTTTTACCTCTGGCAAGAAGGTTATGTTTTCAGTGCCATTTATTTTTCTGAAGAATTACCCAAAAAATCTGCTGGCCAGATTTTCAAGAAATGCGGGGAAGCATTTGGCATTTTCCAAAGACGAGCCCATTAAATGTTGAAGCGTATCCGGCTCACGAACAAGCAATAATAGCAGATAGGACTCACAAACACGGCCTCGGCGGGGACTTGTGCTCTATTTGTGCCATTTTTTACTTTGCTCTATTATCCCAAAAAGGGGTTGAAATACACAGCCGATTAATATAAAACCTCAACGTATTGTGGAAAAGCGTGGAAAGAAAGCAAGTACACAAAAGAGTTGAAAAAAGAATCGGCATTCGTGGCTGTCTCCATGCTGTACAAGGACACATTTATCCCCGGTTGTACATCACAACAGGAACTCGGACGTTCATTTCCAGAAAAACACTCCACCGATGTGTTGACAAGGTGTGATATTAATGCTTTAAATGCAGAGATATTGATGAGCACTCCCCCCCCCCCCAGGGTTGAATAAACAAGGACATATTATGTCTGAAAGAGAGGCACTTAGTGTACAGACTGCAGATGGAGGTTTTTTTTTTTTCTTCCTGACTAATTGTTAAACTGTACATGCAGCGAGCGAGCGAGCAAACGGCACAACTCATTTCCCAGCTCAGTGCAGTGCTCAGCGCTCTGTGCATAATGAGCTTTTGATTTATTCTCCTGATCGCTGAGTTTTTGTAACAGAAATTGGACACATTTAACACTCGAGTCTCTGTGACGCTAAATATGTACATGTTTGTCTACAACACCTTTCATATTGACAATAACAGTCAAGGTTATACTCAGCACTGACTTTTTCTGTTCATGAGAAACAACCGTTTGAAAAAATAAAAAAATGGTGTAAAGTGACAACACTGGCGTAAAATTGGCACTTCTTCAATGTCACATAATGACAAACTAACAGAGAGAACAAAATGAGGCAGAAGAAAAGCACTTGAGAGAGTTTGGAGACTGAGGAGGAGATAAATGACGGAGGGAAACAGAGCAGAGCGGCGGCTGCTGCTGATGAACTGCTTCTGATTAAACACATTTAATTGTCTCCGACTTCGTTTTGCATTTAAATGTCGACTTGCCCTTCAACGCAGCGCTTTTTATGTCCTTCAACTAAGGTGATATAGAATAAGAATAGCTACTTGTAACTTAATAGGCAGTTCTGGAAAGGTCTGCAGCAATTAATGCATTACTCATCGCCTCCGTTCTTTTAATTTTTTTTATTTCAGGTCTGAATTAAAAGACATAAATGGATGTATTTTTCTGTCTCTGACTAAAATCCTTCAATTTGAGAATATTAATGTAAGTTTAAAAGTCTTATGCTGACAAAAGCTCAAAGTTAATGTCCTGTTATTACGGTGACACACAAAGGCCTGAACAAGCCGGGATCCTCAGCGTAGCTTTAATTAACGTCTGAAGCTAATTTAAATCTTTACAAAATATTGCAACTCAAAAAAGTGACTTTTATGGGAAGATAAATAATGTAACCAAGTGACTTTTCATTTACATAGAGTCCAGTTAACAGGACTGGTTGACGTAAAAACATCTTGGTTGTTAATATTCAGTTTGTCGTGTGGTCCAGTGATGAGTTGGTCTCTGGTCATGAAACAGACTGAGACTGAAGTCTCCATGTGACAGAACTTCAAGAATAAGTATTTCCTACTGAAAAAAACATTTCCTACTGATGTGAGATAGTACCAATCAAGTTGGGTTTCATTTGATTGGATCGTTTTGTGCCTTTATTGGAGACAGAGATAGGACAGTTTAAGAGTTGGTAATCAGGTAGAGAGAGAGAGCGGGGAAGGAGCCGCAGGTTGGACAACAGCCTCCATACACATCAACCAGTGAGCCACCTGCACTCCTCAACAGAGCTTTTTAAAAAGTTTGAAAACGAGTAAACACGACTGAGTGCAGGATGAGTCATCAGACATTTTAAATGATTTACAGGAAGATAAAATAAAATAAAAAAAATATATATATATATTTTGATGTAAAAATAGTCAGACAATGCTTTATTGAAATTTATCTGGCAGCTTAATAACAATACACACAAGAATGATGTATTCCTTTTTCTGGGGACTTTACTGAAACTGATGGGGTGAGACCCGAGGGTAGCCAAGCACACACTCTGTAGATTACACTGGAACACAACAGCCAATTGGAAAGCCTCTTCTTCCTGTCCATTGTCTGACTCAACACAAAGTTTGGTTGATGGAAAAAGTCTAAAATCAGGGGACAGCCTGACTGAAAACCTAAACAAAGAGCTTCGTGATGCTCTGTAAACTTAAAGCAAACTATAGAGACAGCTGAAACTTCTGTGTGTTTGATAGCTTGCAAACCCCTCCAGTCACTTTGGCCTTGATTAGTGATCATTGGTCATTGATATCGGCACTCTAGTACAAATAGGATTTATTGCTCGCCTCGTGTAGGTCCCTTAAGTAGATATACATTTTAAACTGGGCAGTAAGTTATACAAGTGTCAATACGAGTCAAATTATAAAACTTTCACTCCAATAAAAATAGAAGCATTCGAAATGAAGAATGAAACTGAAAATGTCAAGTCATCCCATATACCAGAGGCCGCAGCAGGGAGCGTGTCCCCGGGGCTGCAGCACTTGTTTGTACTCTGACAGACATTAAAGGATGCTGTCGATACGTTATTGAGCTGTTTTCCTCATCTCTTTATTCCAGCGATCATGATACCCGCCACAACTCGGCTTTCATCTGATGCCTTAATGCTCTCCGAAGTGCATCTAAAACACTCCGCAGGTTTGAACTTCAATGCTTTCTTTCTTTCTTTATTTCAGGGCGCTGTCGATCACGGCAGCAATATAATGTGTGAGTGAGGAAAACGACGGGCACATAGGGACCCCATGATGAAGAATGGGACTCCAATCATGGTTGTAAACATTGTGGGTCACTGAAGTCAAAGCTGAGTAACATTTGTCTCATCATCAAATGTTATCAGGATTTGTCAGGATTAACGGCCACAAAGATTTTCTTTTTTTTTTGTGTGTGTGTGTGTGTAAAATGTAATCCTGTGCTTACTTATTGTTTGGCCTTAACATGTTTATTCCTATTTTTTTATATTAAGATATACTACAACTAAAACCATGATACAAAAAAATAACGAATAAAAAACAAAGGCAGCAAAAACACAGATGCAGAGTGAATGGCAAGAGGAAAAATAATTACTAGTGAAGAAGATCAGAAAAAGCAAAAACTAACATCCTAAAAGTCCATGAATTTCACTTTTTTTTATTATTATCTTGACATGTTACCTCTACATTATTTTCAGTAGAGGCTGGTGCATTATTCTCCAGAGTGGGCAACATTTCTCAGAGTTGGAACAAGATGTAAGATCTTAATTTTGACAAAATTTAGCATCATAATCTGCATGTGCAATTTATAATCCAAGGACAGGTTTTAACACATCTTCTCCCTGACAGTTATTTACATTAAAAATACATTTTACTTTTTTATTTTTAGGTTAAAAACATCTTTTTCAAGGGAGTCCTGCAGAAAGACAGAAGCCCAGTGACATAGATCATTTTTATCCCAAATTGATTGTCATTGAAGAAATGTGATTAACTGTGAAGGGATACACTACAAGAAACTGGCTTCTTCATCAGTATTACCAGAGTCTGTCTTTCTACAGGGTCTGTATGACACAGGTTTATCTGATGGCATCGTGAGCTCTTTTAAATGTTATATAACAAACGTCTTTGCTGTTGCTAAGTAGGGCAAACGGGATGAACAACAATGACACATCCTGTCATCGCCATGGCACCATCATAACGACACTTCCCCTGTAAGAGAGCAAAGATAAAAAGCGCAAATATTATGCACGAGGGCTGCATATAGATTATGGAACAACACGACAGTGATCATGCCTTCTTGCTGTGCAGGATTGACCTGCGTGCAACCTCTCTTCATTACTTTTTTAAATGGCTTTAATGTAGAAAAGAGGAGAGAAGCTGTTAGAATTTCTGCAGCGTCTCCGACCTCTGGATATCTTAAATACACCAGCAACCAAATATGCACGGTGGCGCTCACTCTTTACTCTGAGCTCTGTAATGTTCAAATTATTTGGCCGTCTGAGGCTTTTGCTTGAAACCCCTTGAAAAAAAAAAAAAAAAAAAAGCCCCTCCACATATCAGTATGTCAGGCAGACATACAATGTCTAATGCTGTTAGCGAGAAGAACACTGTGGCTAAAGGCACCACAGCCACGGAAGCCTTTTGTGATCCTTAAGTGTGTATTCATGAATAATTCATGCTTTCATTTCACACTGCTCTGCTTTTGGATTTGATTGAAAGCTACGAAAACTGCAAACAAATCAAATCAAAGTGTTTCACAAATATTTCAGGGTTTCAGAGTGTCCTGCTGAAACTGATATAAAACGGTTTCTCCCTGGGTGAGAACATGACTTAGCCTCTTTATTTTGTTGCCTGTTCTGTGATCATCTTCAGAGCATCGAGAGTGCAGCCTATAGGCTGTACATTCAGACTGCATTAAGATGAACATATCCATTTGTTTGCCAGCAGCATCAGAGGAACAACAACTCATGAGCACAACTTATTTCAGAGCAGCATTTAAGGCTTCAGACGAGGAAGCAACAACAACAAGCTGTACCCTTCAGCTGCAACAAAACAACAATGGAACAACTTTTATTGTTAAAGTTTTTGTACGATGCATATAGCAGCACTTAGTACATTTTGCTGAAAGGCAAAAAACATCCTTAACCATTGGAGCCCATCTCCTGTTTATCCATGCAAACGAAGATTCAGGGAATGAAGTCTCCAGTGTCTTGTGCTGGCCTAGATAGGATTACAATCAAAGGGAGCAAAAGCAGGCAGCCCATCCCCTTTGCTGCAAACAGAATGAGTAAATGTTTCTCCCCGTGCTCTCCTCTCTGAGTTCTTGTTCAAGGCAGCAAAGTGGAGCCGCGCCAGCTCTGAAGATCCCAGGCCCAGCTTTTCACTTCACAAAAGAGCCGATGAAAACAGAACACGGGAAGTGTGACAAAGACGAGAGCGAGGAGGAGAAGGAAGAGTGAGGAAGGAAGTGTGGGAAATGAAGCGAGAGTGGGAAATGTGTTTGATGCTCCCCTGGTTTATTTAATCAGAGCAGAGTGTTCTGGAGCCACCGGACAGGCTGTGGAGATGTGGAGGTTTAATAATAACTCCGCTCGCTGCTCATCTGAAGACTAGAAAACGAGAGAGGAGACTCAGCCATTCATCATGTGCATCGGTCCTCCGGACGCTCGGTCATCTGTAACTGTCGACCAGATAAGGGCGACAGAGGTTTGAGCCCAGATGTGACAGGCAGAAACAGGTGCTTGATCTATCACCACATCCGTCGAGCAGAGCAGAGACTCCGGAGCGGTTCGGTCACTGCTGGAAGCTTTTTGCAGTCGCACATTAAAAAAGTAAAATACTGATAAAGACGTCCTCGTGGATTAGCCACACATCTTCAAACATCCTTTCTTAAATGTGTTACAGCTTTCCTGAAGTTTCTTTGTGTGAGGAGAGTGTCTGATGATAATGATAACAGGAATGAGCTGCTTCATTAATCCCTTTTAATAAACACGTTTTATCCTCAAATCCACGAAACGAAGGTCGGCTTCATAGAAAGGTGCGAATCCAATGTATGTTCTGAGACCAGTGTCTGATGGTTTTATCAACATTTTGACACCAAAAAAAACCCAGCATGCAACTGGGTAGGCAGAAGAAGACGAAGTTTTTCAGGAAAATTCATGCACACACAGCATCCTGTGGATGGATAGATGCTTTTAATCATTGATAGACTACATCAAAATGTGACAGTAATATCCTTCTTTTGGCCACTAGTGACAATTAGGTCTGTTTCAAAAAGCTCTCTTTGTTCCACCATAATTTCACCAACAGAACATTGAAACCATGTAAATGGTGTCCCGGCATTAGCAGCAGCTCCACACCTGGAAACTGTTTCATCGAAGAGATGAGTCATGAGTGATAATATCATCTCAACCCAATAAAATAAAGACCTATAAAGTAAAACTTCCCCAAAATAAATCTCTCTCTCTCTTATAACAGCGTCATGTTAGATTAGACGTAAACATTACCGAGTGTATGTATCCAAAACTATTTTTGCTACCAAAACAGAAGTCTCTATTTGATGCGGTTTGTGTGAACTGGCCCTTTAAATGAGCTGGAAACGATCCAGGAAGCTGCTCCAATCAAGTGCATAATGTATGTTTATGCACTGACTGAAAACAGGCATATTAACTTTTGACAATCAGGTGTGACATTGGAGAGTTTTTGTCCTGCCAGCATGCTTTACGATGCACGTTAAACAGTGGTTAATGTTCATTCACACTGTGCCGGTGATAAACAATGGTTACTCTGAGCATAAAAGCAGCAGCTGTTATGAGACTTTTTAAACTGGTTCCTCCCTCAGGGCTCTCTTTTATTTGTTCTGTCTGAAATGCGTGTGCCTTAAAATAGCATGATGTATGAACCCCACGGTACAATTCCTGGTAGAGTTGATAGCGCGTTTGTGTTTTGTTTGCTTTTGATGTGATATACAGTGTCTTGCAGGTAAAGATCTCTCAGGGCAGCAATGGGCCATTCATCATCAGATGTATCAAAAAAAAAAAAAAAAATCTCCCACAGGTAAAACAGGCTCAAATACTTGGAAATAAGCTGCAAGAATACAGAAGATAACCTGTTGTCTGAAGATATGCGAGCATGCCACACAGTTTAAACTGTGAAAAAGCATGAAATGATTGTTGCCTCTGTGGCAGAGGCAGTAATTGTGTTTTTCCTCGCCCGAGGAAAATGGGAGTAAAAATGAGCTCGGTCTAAACCTACAAAAAATTGCTGTTATCTGTCACCATTTAAACACAACTCTGACACCAATAACTTGATTTCCTGACTTTAACACATCTCCCTGATTTTTTGTCTGCGAGGAATCATTTCACTCCGAACGCTTCTTTTTGCTGTATTGAATCTGATCTCGCTAATAGAACAACAGCAGGAACTTTAGTTAACATCAAACATCTCCCGGAGAAAAGGGAGGGCCTCTGCTGCTGGCAGGAGAAATCCACAGATTGATAAGCCTCGACCTGTTTGAAGCGCCGCAGGTATGGAGGCAGCAGGCAGACGCCGCGTTATAATTGTGATGAAGCAGCTGTCCTCGCCAGAGCTGATTTGGATTACCTCTCCTCTTTGTAAACCCTGACAGCACAAATGAAGAAGCATTCAGCAGCTTTCCTTGGGGCAGCACCTGGGTTCGGATTTAAAGCAGGTAAACACCAATTAAGGAGGCCAGATAATGGACAGCCGCCCCCCTCTAACAGTCGGGAAGGACACTAGCATTCACCATATTCAAGCAACAAACTTTTCTTCTAACCATAAGCTCAGTGTGACATGATAGGAAAAGTAAAGTTTTCATTCCTAGGTAACTATAAAACTAGACTTAAATGAATTCATAATGTATCGATAATGCTCCCATTAGCTGTTGTCGCTTGTTGATAGTTCGAATTTCTGTGAATACATTTGGTTTGGTTACACTTTGTAGAGGTGACTTTGCTGTTAGCAGACTACGATCTATTCGGAGAAGCTATGACCATATTTGAAGAAAAGAATGTCATTAGAGGTATTCTAAAAGTATAAATGTATGGCCTCAGTTGACAATGGAATGAGGAATTGTTCTTCAAATAGAGGTTTGACATTGTAAGGGTAAAGGTGATGTGATTCTCCGGACCATGTATAGAAATATCCAAAGTGGGAAGGAATTTATGACATCTGTTGAACAGTATATAATGGCTCCACAATGAACATTAAATTGTCTATCTCTCAGCCTGCACAGAGTCTCAGTGTTGTCTGTTAGAGTAGAACCACGGCCGTGATATGCTGCGTGAATAGTATCCAGTCTGTTGATAGATTCAGTTTTAGGGACATTTATATTATTCAACCCATCACTTCTTGTTTACTAATTGCCAGTTGAATGCAGAATATTTACACATTCTTAGGCTGACCGTACATCCCGATTTGACGAGTGCAGTCCCGATTTCAAGATCTGTCCCAAGTCCCCACAGGAATAATGAGAGCAACATGCAAACAAAAGGCTGCTTTGCTTTTCAGAGGTCGATGAGCTGTTCATTGCTCGCTCTTTAGGCGTACTAAAGTGAAGGTTTGTCTGTACATTGTGTTTTATTTTGAAATTGACCAAACGCTCTGTGCGTTCTCTTTTCTGACTTCCCGTCCGTATCCATCTGTTATCTGCCTGACCTTCACACTTACAGATAAATTAAGAAGTTGATGAATAGTTAGAGCTACTACTAGCAAATACCCAGCAGTAGGACAGTTTAACCGTGTAATAATGATTAATGCACCTTGATAACATTTACTCCAGCAGGTACGTTTAAGCCTTGACTCTCTATTTCTGTCAAACTGCTCAAAAAAGAAGCAGATGCTTAGTCACCAACCTGCCATTTCTGTGATTAGTCTGCTCCACTTTTGTCAAAAAAAAAATGTTTTTCCTGACACATGCATTAGTGACTCTTCCTTACCCGGACTCATCCTCATTCCCTTTTTTTTTTTTTTTTTTTTTTTTTTTTTTTAAGAGCACTGAAAGGGTTGAAGCGGATCAAGAATTAATGCATTTGCCTTCAGTGTAAGAGCTGTTCGTGAAAGCATGCTCATTAGGCCTCGCTCTCTGCCCGCACATGTTGGTGGAGGAGGGAGGAGATTGGCGGGGTCATTATCTACCCTGTTGCCTGAACTCCGGACTTCAAAGTGGGCTTGCTTTAGCTGTCACCGCTGCTCTGTTCACTCAGACATGGTCTTGACAGCAAGGCCAGAGGCTAGAGGCTGCAGCATGGAGGGGAGCGCCGGTGCTCTTGGGTTCATTAAAACAGGAACCATCAACGTCTGCACACATCTCCGTCTTTAGTCCACCTGACTCTCCTTTTTCTCCTCCCACTCACACAGCTGCCTCAAATCAGGCCTTTTCCTCTTGATGTCGATCAGTCTGTTTTGTTCCGGCACCCTTGTTCGCTGTATCACAGGAACACAACGGTGGAGAAATCTAACCTGGAACATCTCATTCTCTATACTCTGGCTTCACCTTTTGTATTACGCTCTTTTCCCACTGTTGCTCTCATCTGCCAAAGGTTAATCTTCTTTTATTTTTTACCCTTATCCAATTTCCCCTAACATCCCGGCGAATATCACAGTTCTCTGAATATCTCTCTGCCTCTGTGCTCTTTTGTCCTCGCTCATTTGCACACTCCTGTGCGACTCCATCTTTTTCCTTTAATGACGCTGAAACAAGGTAAAGTGCAGGTCCCGACACTGTATGCAACGAGGATTAATCCACGATAAATGATGGGCTGCATTGTTAAGACAATGTGACAGCAGAGAGATGCATGATTGAGCACACATTTAGTTACATGTGTGTGTGTGTGTGTGTGTGTGTGTGTGTGTGTGTGTGTGTGTTTGCACATGTGTGTGTGTAAGCTGTTGTCTCCATGTTTGTATTCACACTGCAGTTTATAGATCACATAAATCTGTACCTTTAATTGTTTTTGTAGAAACCATTATAAGTCCTAAACGGATGTTTAGGCTGTAAGAGATACTTATAAACTCTAAGTGCATCAGTCACAGGAGATGCACGTCAGCGTGGCCCATTAAAGGAGTGCAGGCTCTGAAGCTAGGCTGTACAAAGCTACATAGGAGGTTATTTGTACCATGTAATTTAGCTATTAAAATAAACTATATAGGAAAGACAAAGGTGCGGTGAGAGTATACATCACATGGAGCAAAACAAAGTCAGGACTTTAATTTTCAGTCAGCAAGCCTGGCTATCTGTGATTGACAAGCCACAACCGTATTGCCTGCTCACCAAGATACAGACGTTACACTAAATTGTTGTGACGTAAAAATATGGCCACTTCTGCTTATTAAAAAAACAAAAACAAGAGTGTGGCCGCACAAACCCCAAGCACAGCTTTAAAAGGAGGGATGACAGGAGGGGGCCCTCCCCACCTTCTCTGCCAGGAGCCCTTTGTCCTGGCAGCTCTTGAGTAGACGGAGCTCCCCTGACCTTCAGCGAGATGATCTATCGCAACTATCACCCAACGTCCCCAACACCTAGCAACCACTATTGGACTGTGTCGTCCCATAACCACCACGTTACATCCAGCCAGCACCATGCTAGTAACGTGTGTTTAACGATTCATCAAACAAATGATCTGATCCATCACAGCCGCCTCCCACCTTCCTCTGGAGATGCGTTGGACTCATGGATTTACATTCTCGCAGGACTGTTCTCAGTGGAATGAATATTGAGTAAACTTTCTGTTTTATCTGCCCACAAATCCTGCTGCACGCCCGGCTGTCTGTCTTTAGGTTTCCTCTCCCGAGGTTACCTGCTGTTATTTTCTTTACATGCATCGATTTTTGTCTTCTTCCTCTTTCTGTCTTCTTAAAGTGCTGGGAGTATGCCTTGAACTTTTGTTGTGTTCTCTGTGAAGCCCTTTGAGACGCTGACTCGACCCATTATCTCAGGAAAAACATGTTGGACACAAACAGAACAATCTGTATTTATTTTGAATCCTAATCCACATTATGTAAATCAAAAAGAAGAGTTTTAACCCACAACGTTTTTCAGGATATTTATTTTAGGTATGGTTTCAGAAGATAAAAATGTGTTCGCTTGTTTGCAGGTAATAAAAGACCAAATATATTACAGGTTACCCAAATTGGATTCAAAGTACAAAAGCTGGAAAGGTAAAGACATGATAAGTATTATTCAGCCTTTCTTTCATACTCGTCATGGTTTTGGATGGTGTCGCCGGTTCAGGTTCTGATGCAGACTAAAAACGTAGAAGTTGGTCTGTCAGCTGGAGAGGTGACAGGTCACTTCCTGTGTACTGACGAGGTGCAGTACACGGGAAACCAAAAACAGGTTTTACACTCTAATGGCACAGCAGCCCCCCTCTGACTTCTCTCCATTGACGCAGGTCCACAGCTCCTGTTTGGGCACGAAGTGTCTGACGTGTACTCAGTTTGACTTAAGTCAATAACTTTAAACAAAACAAAACCACAGCAGAGTCCAAACTATTTTGCGCCTTTCACTACTGTCCTTGAATAAAAAAATCACAGCAACTTAAAAACACCTGTAGCCACCCTCCGCCTGCACAAGGTGGTACCCCAGCCCGACCTCTGGTGGCCTGGGGTAAACAATCATGGCTCTTTCATGTGTAATTCAGGACAATGTGTGTGATAAACATGTCTCTCAAGAACAGAGCGCAAAACCAGAATTTCCCCTCAGGGATTAATAAAGTATGTAAAGTATTTTACAAATAGAGTCAAACGAGAGGTGACTGAAGATATGGCCACATATCGTTCGGCCACAGGAGCAGCGAACTGCATACACCCTGACAGAGCAGGGGGAGCAATTCAGGGTTAAGTGTCTTGCCCAAGGACACATCGGACATATTGCTCGCAGGAGCTGGGGATCGAACCCTCGATCATGACAGAACATGACAGACTGCTGGCTGCAAACTTTAAAACCAGAGTCTTAAAATGAGAGTAAACCAACAAACCAGCCGTACTGACAGCAGAGAGAGGAGAAAGAGACGGAGACCAGCGTGAGGCTGGACAGCTCTTTGGCTGGCAGCCATCACAGGAGAAACAATGCCGAGATTACTTCCATGACATGCTGAACATGTTCCACTGGATTTATCTATCGAATTTATTATTATCTGGAACATCAGATTTTTTACAGTACATGGAAAAGGTTGAAGTTGAAGGCGACTGTTGCGGTCTTTTATAGACATCAGCTGGACCAGGAAATCTTATTGGACAAGAGGTATTTCATAAATGCTGACGTCTGAATTTCCCCCTGGGATTAATAAAGTGTTTCTGATTCTGATACTGTACAACATCCCAGAGACTTTTCACACATCAGTGTTTCCTCTCGCATTAATTTGAGGTGGGCACCAAGTTTTAATATTTCAATTGATGCTCTTGAAGTGCAGAAAAAGTGATGATGGTGTTTACCAATACATCAATTTTCCACAACAGTGATTTTGATTCTGTTTAAGAAAATCCCTAATTTTAATAATCTCGATGACATATTATGGTTTATATTCATAGCAGAGGGAAGGACTACATTGACTTTATATGTGTGAGAGAGAGAGAGTTTTGTACTGTGTGGTCTGTTTATGAGCTTGCCACAACATTACGAGTCAGTTTGTGCTTTTAAGACAATTTAGAGAGGATCAGAGCAGACAGGAACTTTCAGAAGTGTATCTTCTGCTTCTGTAGAAATTGCTCTCACAGCTGTGAAATCAGACGTGACTGTCTGAGCAGAAGCCGTGTCAGTCCCTGTGGATGAGATCAATGAGGGAAACATTTTAATCCTTCAGAAGTGCTCTGACTTTTACCTGAGTGAAAGTTGAGTCCTCATCCTTGACTCGTTGCCCCCTCCGTCCTGCTGCTAAAGTTACACAACACAAGTGCATTAGTTTAAAAAGCATGTATCTTTTACATGATCTTTATCCCCCCCCCCCTGCTCCGACGCTCACAGCACAAGCTCGAAGGAGATCTTGTTTTTTTTTGATCAGGTCAGCCCCCTCTGTTCACTCTTTTTAGGATCAAACTTTATTGATCCCCAATGGGGAAATTCGGGATGTTTAAGTCCTGTCTGCAGATTTAGTTTAAGTTAGCATTGCATGTTTGTTTATTCTTGTGGAAGTTGTGAACTCCTGTTTATTGTCTCTGTTATGAATTGTGCAGCACATTGGTCAGCTGAAAATATAAAATACAGAAGCAAAATCTAAAAATGACGTCTTTGTTTTCTAAAATGTGTACTCTATTTAAACTTGAGTTCACAGATGAATCAAACATTGATAAGTGACAATGACCCCCTTTTATCTTTTAACTATATTATATATTATATATAACTATTCTATCTTTTTATATATATTAAACATCTCGTTAGTCCAGATTTTTATTTTTTCATGTGAATACAATATGCTACTGTAAAAAATGCCCTGAATCAACAACTGTGAGGACATGAACACAACTCAGTTTGACGCAGAGAATTAAAAACATCTGTTAAATGATCTGACAGAGTCCTGCGTTCATACAATATGAATGATGGTAGAACATGATGTGTACTTGCGAGAACCAGAAGGGGAGCTGCTCTCTTCTTCTTCTTCTTCTTTTTTTTCAAACACACACATCGTGTTGGAGTGTGCTCGACCACAGGCTAATTAGGATCCCTTTGGGTTTGTGGTGGTAACCCCGGGGCACAACAAGCGGGAGTGTGTGTTAGGGTATCTATCACAGATTGAGAGGGCCCCGGGGCCTGACAGCGCCACTATCTGTCATCTACACACCATACTGGGACACAGGTTACAAACAAGGAATCTACACCGCTTCATCTCCCAGACAGCTCGGTCTACAAACACACACACAGCTAAATTACTATACTGAAATTCACAAGAAAAAAGAAAAAAAATAATCTAACGTGAGAAGGTTTCAGCATCTCTTCAAGTCAAGTGAAAAGTGTAGCAGTGTGTGAAAATGTCTTGAGGATTAGACAAAGCTGAAAGACAGAACCATGATCATTAATTAAAGTGTGATGGTGTTGTAGCTGTGTGTCCCATTAGCAGGCTGGCTGCTGACATCTCGGTCATATCCCAGATGTAACAAACTCAGATTCAGCGTCTGCAGACACGCTGATAAAGGCTCCTCTTCATTTCTTGAAGCAAACAAGCACACGTTGGTTTCCTCTTGTTTGGGCATGCTTATTGGATGTTGGATTGAAGCTTTTGGGGGACACATTTGTACCGTCTGTGGAATAATTACTCAGAGTATTAAGGTCAAATTTCCATTTAGCAAAAGGAGGGATAAGAGTTTAAACATACAACATTCATTCTAATTTATGCTTTTAGCTCCTGAACAGTTTTTAGCTGGTTGTTAAAACTGACTAAAATGGATTCCTATATGACCTTAAAAAGCAAACTTGGCTGCTGTAATGAGACAGTCAGTTCTAAAATATGCTGCAGAAAGCTTATCTTTTACATTTCCCTGTGATAAGTGTGTAAGTGTAAGAAAGCTTACTTTTGTATGATCTGATTTGCATGCAGGAAAAACTCTGTGTATAAATACAGAGGAGCTGTTCTGTCCACAGGGGGCGCCAACAGCAACACAAATGATTTAAATGACTTTAATATGACCTTACTCTCTGATCAGACATGAAGGAAACACGCTCTGTTGAAGTGCTGACTTCTCTGAAGCAGTCAGTATGTCCTCCTCCTAACTTCAGAGTCTGATCCTGAATGGTCCAGAAAAGAGAGGCGGTTTTAAGACATCTCCACACACAGCCATTTTGGACACCCCTTGGTTTGCCAGATAGGATATGATTATGAAAGATAAATGATCACTTTTTCAGCTTTTAGCCTTAAACAACGTCCTGGAGGAGCACTAGAACTTACCTTAACTATTTATGTCAGTGTGTTTTGATGCTGTGGAGTTTTTTCTCTTAAAGCCCAGTTTGCACACTTTGACTTTTTAAACTCTGGGCACCAACAGATTGGTCTGGTTTGTCTCTTCTGATCTTTCATCTGTCAGTCACACAGACACACCGAGGCTGGCGGAGTTAAGATTGAACTCCTGATAAACCTTCACTGATTTTTTTTTCAGTTCAAACCAAAACAAACAAGTTGACTCAACAGAGTGACTGAAACGTGTCAGCTTTAAATGTAGTAAATTCAGAAACGTCGTCTTTTTTTTTAACCTGTAAACATATGTGTGAGAGGCTATGAGTGCGCTGCTGTTTGTTGCAGATAGGCTGCAGTGACTTCCTGGAGTCTGAACTGGTTGCCTAGCAACCGCTCAGCGACGAACAGGCTGATCAGGGTCACAAGTTTACCCAGTTTTTCGTCTTTGTGTTTAAGTTGGACTAACTGTGTGTTTCCCAAAATGTTAAGATTGCTGTATTAACAAACACATGCTGCAAGGCGATAAAATCACATTTTATATACACACACATATTTTTATAAAGAAACAATGTCTGTGTGTATTTATTCCTTTGTGAGGTAGAATAGATCATATTACATGGACAGTACAGTATGGTTTACTTCTCTAATGAGATGATGCTACATTTTAATTGCACCCTGCAGCAGTTGGCTAAATGGAAGTGAGGCTTCTTTGACCTCTTACACATTTTATTCCACACAGCGGAAAAAGTTGCACAGACAGCGGGGTCACATTCACGCTTCCTTAGCAGCAGTGGTTGGCCACAAGAGTGACACTGAAAACACACAGGGGCATTTCATAATGAGCATCTAAGACTTCCTGCCGCTCATGCTGGTGAACCACAGCTTGAATTATTAACATCAGTCTGCAGTCGGAGACTACTGGCTGGAACCTTTTCAGCCTTTGTTTTATGAATCACCTGTTCCTTATTTAATGAAAATAAAAGTATGAAAAAGAATAAAGATCATGACCTTTCCTGCATTTCTGCCACAAAGTGGCTAAACAGCACTTCTAATCAGGATGCATTCTCCATGCAACCCCTCGCAAAAAGGTGATACTCAGCAACTAGTGAGGGGCTCATTACTTCAGCCTGAGTGTTCCAGGGCTCGCAGGTGAATAATGAGGCTATTATGGAGATATCCTCCAAGAAAAGCTGGAGCTCTCGGCTCCCAGTGCCGAGCCAGACTGCCAAGCTGCTATCTCCAGCCATAAAAATAACCTACAGCATTAATATGTCTACATTGCACAGCAGCGGGGGGAACTCTTTTTTTTTTTCTTCCCAAATACATTTAGAGCTACTTGTAAAGAGATGAGAAGCACAAATGTGACTATTATTACTTAGCACAGAATGTAATGAAAAATGGATGATCTGTGGTTTGGAGCTTTTTTTTTTTGTTTTGAAACAGGCTGAAACTAGAAGACTAAAAAAAAAAAAAAAAAAAAAGTACATTACCAAAAAAGTATTTGCTCCTAAAATGTTGTTGAACATTTTCCCTGCAGGATTTTAAAGAGCTGCTACTGCTCACCAAGAAACACAACGGAATGATCAATCCAAACAAACACAATTCATTTGGCCGAAGCTTTACCAAAAGTGACGTACATCGAGGTACAGAGCAGGACAGACAGGAGGTGATTACATCAGTAAGAGAACAAATAGCATCCTGTCTGAATGGACACAGGTGCTGAGAGACAGTGCACAGAGGTAATGAATAGAAGTATTGTTAGGATTCAGGGCTTGAAAAGTGTGCTTCACTTATCAAAAGGTGACGTCACTGAGGGCGCAATATAACCGATGCATGGCTTTGCGTCACTTTTAAGCAGTACTTTGTTAAGACAGGCGAACTGTAAGCGACCTGCTGTCGAGTCGGCGTCTGACATCGGAGGACAACACGAGAACATGACAGCTTCTTCACTTTGTATCTTATTTTCAGTGATTATTAGTCCGATACTGCCAGAACACTTGGTATTTAAGGCTCTCCTTTCTGCGTAACCATGCCGACGGCCACCTCTTCCAAGCGTGCCAGGCCCAAGGACGTGTACCATGTCAAAAGAACTGGACTTTGGTGGTGAAGCGTGCTATGACACAGTACAGATTGTTGAGATCTTGATCCGTTGGTCTTGATGTGTGAATAAAGACGTGTATACTTCTTCATCCATGCGTTGGCAGTGTATCATGTTTGGAAACACCACGGTGAATGGCTCTACAGTGAAATAAAGAATGGGAGCCTGAGGTCTTAATGGGATCTGGAGGATTCAAACGATTTTTCCACCGTCATTGGGGAGAGTGGGAGTAAAGATGCAAACAGGAAATCATGGAGTCGACCTGTAGTGTTGCAGTTACGCAACATAAATGTGTAACCATTCCCATGCCGACACAGTCCTTGAAGCTGTTGCCCTGAATCCGGTTTTCCGGGGCGTCTTCAGATTCAAACTGTGATAGTAGGCTCCTCTTGACACTCGAGCTGCATGATTCTCCTCCTCGCTTTCTCCGTTCTGATTGCTTTCATTTTCAGGACGAAGAAATGGTATATTAAAGTTGTGGGCCCAGCTTGACTCCCCGGGGAATTGTGCCTCATTATCTAAGAAGCTGCTTACACTCCAGTGCTTAGCTCATTACAGATGGTAGAGCAGAAAGAGAGAGAGAAAGAAACGCAGAGCTCAGAGACAGAGAGAGAGAGAAAGCTCTGAGGGGAAGAAGTATTAGAAATGATACATGCTGCCTCCGTTCCTCCGTTTTCTTACAGAAATGCTAAGTTGATGCGGTTTAATGAACTACACACTCCTCCTAACCATCTGCTGTTTCTCCTTCTTGAAGTTTTACTTTCCAACCTCGAGTAACACGGTGATAAGACTTCTCAAAGGTGTTACGATATTTGGTATCGAATGGATTCAGAAAGACAATATGGTCAGAGAATCGAGGGGAGTTCAGCCAACAGTCCAACAGATAACGGTCTTGTGTCCATAAAATCCTTGTAAGATATTTGAGCTGTTTGAGTCTGTGTCCACTGAGCTTGTTTTATTATCGCGCTCTTTTTGAATAACGAAACCAACATGTAGAAGTTAACTTTCGTAACCGAGCAACGATCAGCACTTATGTGAAGCGCTACAAAAATACAGTCATGGGCGCTGCTAGCAGGAAAAAAAACTCTGTCAATGGACACAGGGCAAAAAAAGAAAGAAAAAAAAAGAGCTGTCCAACGTGGCATAATGTGATAAAATAATCCAAATGAGAGCCTGATTCCCTCTCCTGACAAAATCTGCACGGATCTTTTGATGGTTCTAAAGTCAATGAAAGTCCAAAATAATCAGGTACCTTTTTTAGAATCACACTGATCACATGCTATTTTTTTCCGACACGGATAGTTAAGGCTTGGAAATGTCTTCCCGTAGTGACAGTGATGGGAATGAACGATCCTGCTGCACCTTTGAATTGCTAATTTCCCTTTTTACAGTTTATTTCAGCTGGTTTCATTTTCTTTCTGATCTGTTGTGAGTTCCTTGTTCCGAGGTTTTGATCAAGTTAATGATAATGGAACAGAAAGTTCTTTTCTACTTTCTTTCAAAATGAAGCAGGTTTTTTTTTCT
Organism: Symphodus melops; assembly: GCF_947650265.1. Taxonomy (NCBI): domain Eukaryota; kingdom Metazoa; phylum Chordata; class Actinopteri; order Labriformes; family Labridae; genus Symphodus; species Symphodus melops. The sequence continues at coordinate 2,666,634 of NC_136698.1, forward strand.
TCCTCTTTTTAGTCAAACAAGAAGGAGAAGAAGAACAATGATAACTGTCAAGACCAAAGTGCTTCAAGACGGAGACATTGAGGGATCGAGGCCGAATCATCATCTTGTGTTTAGGGGGCGTGTCACTCATTTAGACGAAACACCAGGAAAGTTGCAGCCGTAACCGGGGATTAAAAAACAAATTATGAATGATCAGAAGTTATTTATTATTTAAGAAAGGAGTTTTCCTTCCAATCACAGTTACAACCTAAGCAAGGAGTCAGTGGGGATCATGAGCTGTCTTGATTTAAAGTCCAGTCTGAGACCGAGACCTTCAAAAAGTCTTGAGATTGATCTTGGTACACTAACGCTTAGCATAAGCTAAAAAAATGTTTTAATGCCAAATAAGAGAATATTTCCATTTTTTTTTAAAATTTATTATCTGGTAATGAATTCTTCAGCACAAATAAGCAGGAAGAGTCTCTGCTCATCACGTCTTTCCTGTTAGCTCTTTCTTCGTCTGGATTGTCTTTGGCTCTTTTTCTAAACATGTTCAACAACGTCAACACTCTCTCCTCTGAGATCACTGCTTGATGTACAGTGACCGATAAACTGTTGAAACACTCCGGACACTGGAACTATTCCAGTGAGAGAGGTGTAAGAGGAAAAAGTGCCCCTGTGTTTACTGCACAACTGTAAAAGTGTAATGCCAACATGAAAGGACATAAAACCAAAGGGTCGTCTTCTCCTAACGGCCTCTGAAAGACAACCAGGGTTTCCCTTTTCAGCCTTTGCGGACGCTTTACTTCAGCATTTCCTGTTTCCTTCTTCAATGTGACATCAACACCCACAGACTCTGGGAAGATTAAAATCTCCAAAGCCCTCAATAAGATGCTGGAGTTAGCTCAGATCAGAGGTTATCGGCACACAGGCTTCATCGGGACAAACACTAAAACCTTTACATTTCGAAACAACACGACACTACAATCTCCTTTGTATTCAGACACGGCCCTGCGCCCTCAGGATCACATCCCTGATCTCCTGCTACAAGCACTTTACCTCCAATCCGCCAGCAATTTCCTCAAATATAACAAATGCAGAATTAGTTTGACCCGCAGCACAGGGAAGGGGAGCCCACACAGGGTACATAAAGAGCTTTCGGCGGGAGGAGGGGGGGAAAAAAAGGCTTTTAATGCTTTTTCATGTTGCCAGTCAAAAATGAGACGTGTTTTCTCCAATCTAAGCACTGTCAATCTGGCTGTGCGGAGCGGCCTCTGTAAAAACAGAACAGTAGACGCTTTTATTTGAAAGTATTTTCTCTCCCAACCTGAAACTGTCTCCGAATTGTTTATTGTAAATCAAGAAGATGGATCCGAATGCTCGCCTTGACAAGCTCGCATGCCCTCGACAACGAGGATACAAAGAAACGGAGTGGTTGTCGAGAAAATGTCTTACGACAGAACAAAGAGAGATGCAAATTTGTACAATTTTAGCATTCTCAGAAGCGATTTGGCTCCGAAGAACAATTGTGTCAGATGATTGTAGTTAGCTTCGCACACATGCAGTGCTGTAAACTGGAGGGGGAAAAAAAATGGCTGAAAAATACGACCCAATGTATCATATTTACTTTGATTGCTTCCAACAACAACAACAGCGTAACAGAATTTTACATCACTGTAATTTCTCCCAGCATGCCGTTATGCTGGCTCTCCTGCTCATACAGACGGATCTATGGTTGTTGAAGAATGATTTTTTTTCACACAATAGGGGATCAGCGGGCATTAAGGGTAAATGGAAAAGGCAGCTTGAACAATTTGAAAACTCTAAACAGGAAAAAAAAAAAAAAAGCCCATTTTGCTATAACCAATGCATCAGGCACTTTCAGAAACGCCTCGCAATGTTTCACCGTGGCATTTGGATAATTGGCTGGGGAAATCGTTTGCAGCAATTAACAAATTAAAGGATTTTTAATGCTGTGTTCACTCTCTTGTTTCCCGGGGAGAGCTGACGTCAACTCCGCCACCTCACTTTTCTGCGCCCGCAGCAAATCACGGTCCAGGTGATACTGCTGATAACCTTTAAAGGCGATAACGCTTCGGCTTTATAAATGCGCCTGTGATGTCACCTCCAGGGATTTTCAGGTGTGCAAAACAGTTCTTTCAACCAGATCCGCCATGGCGAAGGAGGAGAAGAATGTCAGACGGCCCGGCTGGAATCTAAATGGCAGATATGTCCCTGACCATTCTGCAATAACATATTGATCAGCTGCTGTGTGAGAGGTGCACCGGCTCAATATAAAGTCTGCGAAAATGCCCCAGAAAAGAGGCTGCAGCCGAGAATTGAGAGGCAGGCTGTGTATTCAAATGTCAGCCAGACTTCCTCTACAACCTTTCGCGCCATCGAGCGTCTCGCGGCGGAGAAGGAATATAAATGGACTGGAGTCTGAGAGCAGGTTCTCTAATTTCACCAGAGATGGTGGAGCATCTATTTTTAGACCCGACCCCTTGTAGCGAGAAAGTCTTGCCCAACCATGTATGCAAATCATATCACATTAGGCCCTGCATCCCCTTCAAGCTGCATGTGATGCGACCAGTCAATTGCCTCTGACTGAGGAGTTCATTGAGAAGAGAGCGACCGCCCAGGGAGAGCTCAAACAGGTCTGTCTGATGAGGTGCTTCACGCTGCATTTCCGCTCATTGATGAAGTTTATCAGCATAATAAATAACTTCTGCCTGAGCCTTTAGACTGATCATTATCCCTTTCTTACAAACAGTAGAGAACAGACACTTCTGTCACTGGTGCCTGTTTGACAGGGAGCTGCTGCCATGCAACACAAGGCTTGTGCAATTCATCCAATATTCTGTCAGCAAGAAAACCTGTATTCAGAATGAACTAATGGTAAATGGACTTGAGCTTGTGCCGCTCTTTGATACTCTTCTGACTACTCAAAGTGCTTTTACACTTCAGGTCACACCTACACATTCACACACTGATGGGAGAAAGTGTCCATCATTATGAAAGCGGGCATATTATCCCCCTTTTCCCCCCGTTTCAAACAGTCCCTGGTGGTCTAAATGATCCTGTGCAAATATAACATGAGTCATTCTGTGCTTTGACTCTAAATCGCAACCCTTAATATAAAATAAATCAATATATATAGGATTAAAAATCCTGCAAACACAAACTTGGCTTTGAACTGCAATGTTTAATATCCCTCATAATAAATTGAATGAAACATAACTCACTACAAAAAGAGCTAAGAAACATTCACTCTATTTTCAGAGGTGTCTGAATCTAACCTCGGCGTCTTTTCCATCCAGAGCTTTCAGAGACTTGAAGAGAGCGGCAGACTCTCCGACGCATCAAGTCAGAAAGGTTGGTTCAAAAAATGAGCCGAACGCAGGTGTCAACTGTAAACTCGTACTCTGACTCCCGATCCTTCATTAGAGCCAAGCGGCAGTGGCTTTTGTCAATCAGCTACAATCAACTAATTGCAGGGCTGGCGAATTCAAATCACGGCACAGCTGGAGGTTAATGAAAATTGCACCTTTGCTTGACACAACATCCGATCCTGTTAGCTGTGCCGAGCAGAATCCTTAGGAGATGTCAAGTAGATTTCCCCAGAGAGCTGCTGCCACCAAAAAAAAAAAAAAAAAAAAGGCAATGCACACTTTATCTTACTTGTCATCACACACACTGCCCGTATTTGTGCTACATAATAGAAACATTTAATCTTTCATAATGATGACTGGCATAAAAAGAGGACGAGAAAAAACAACTGGGTACATAGAAACATAGATTTGGTTTATTTTATGTGAAAGAGGATATTTTATTATGATCTTAATGTAACTGTTTCTTTCCATGGATTTCATAAATAATCTCTCACCATTCCTCTATAGATTCCTCTTAATTGTATTTTTAGCAGCTACGCTCAGGATACCAAACACGTATTTTCTTTTAATATTTACAGATGTTGAGTGTTTAAGTCTTAAATTATATTCTACATTACTTCCTTCTGCTGTATTGTGTTAAAGTGAATTTCCCCCCTGGGATCCAAAAATTGTTTCTGATACTGATGAATTGCAAAGTTTTTAAAGTTAATGTGACCTGCAGCACTTTTCAAACTGACCCATCAAATCGGTTGACTTCACTCCATAAAAGTGCTTTTTTTAACCCCCCGTGTAGCCAAGCTTTTAAAATGATAATTAGTTTAAAAAATATATAAATCACTCTGAACAAGATGGCCAGAACTTCATATCAACTGACAAGCCTACAAATTGCACAGTAATTGTGCATCGCTTCAGCTAATGAGGTAAGAGGAGGAGTATACAGTAGAGGGTGTCCACGCACTAACAGCGGTGGCCGGTTCTGAGTCATTAAGTGCCGCTGTAATCGTGCCATTACGCCGCTCATTACGGACAGTCTGTGGGATAATCTCCCACAGGGCCGCAGTCACCACTCAATTCCATTAGACGCTGTTTCCTGCCTGCGAATCGTCCCCGCTCACAACTCCTAATGACAAAACCCCTCGCCGATTTAAAGCCCGGCTCGTCTGACGTTCCGACTGGAAGCAGGCCAGCGTCCCCCCTCTGAGACCGACTTCTCTTTCAAGCAAGTGGGCGACAAGAAGATTATGGCTGAAGCACAAATGAACACATTCACCGGCTTGAGAAGAGGACTTTAGCTGGTGACAGCCGACAGCAGCCAGGCGAGATCCCCTGTCTTGTTGGCTTTGAGGGGGGATCTGTGTGAGACAGACTCATTGGAGATGAAACGAGGCAATAACGGAAGATGAATGCAGAATAAACCTGCAGCCAAAGATTCAAGACAATCAAAGACTCATTACCGTTCCAGTCGGATTGAATGACAACTACGTCCCAATAATGCTTCGCAGTTAACTTTTTTTCTGTCCTTTTTACCCCGAAAATAAATTGAAATTCACTTCTTCACATCAACGGTTACAGCTGGATGTATGCGCCGCACGTTCAACAGCAACAACACAAAAGAAAAGCAGCAAAGTGGCAGACAAAGGCAACCCTGCAGAAATATGATATTCAGGAGAGATTTCTGCTGACTTTGTGCGAACAAAGTTTCTCAAAAGAAAAACAACAGCAATTCCAACCCAATCCTGTCGCTGCAGGTTTGGGTAAAAGTTGAATTAAGAAACCTTAGAGTGTCTTTTAAGAAATATTGATCACAATATGAAAGGCGGGGGGGGGGGGTCACCTTTACAAATTCCCTGCAGGGCATCATCCCCATAATCTGCAGCTTTACTCGAAGTTGAAATTCATTTTAAAGCTGAAGTCTGAATCCTGCTTTTTCTTTCCATCCTGTGGCGTTCGTGTTTTGGATGACTCTCTTGAATTGTTGTTTTAGGAAGAAACAGGAAGATGTTCAAGCAAAAGAAAAAATGATCTACTTATCATTCATGCTTAACTACCTTCTAACAAAGAGTTGGATGAGACTGTACGACTCATTACAACTCTTACGTCGTGCCAGAATCTGCAGCTAGCTGTTAGCTTAGCATGGAAACAGGAAAACTGCTGCTCATGATGATGGATGATTAAAAAGTATTGACAGCTACTTAGAATATATAATATACTTTTTATTTAAATTCAAAATCTTGCTAAAAAAGATAATCCATCCTAAACTAAATTATTACAAAGTTTAGTAGAATGTAAAACCCACTCCAGAACAGATTGAAATGTTTTGACATAAAAAAATAAAAAAAAATAGACTGAGAGCCAAATTTAACTTCAGGTCAAACATCTGGCAAATTTACATTCCTCCTTTTTATTCAATTGACTCTGAGAATCTGTGAGAAGTGAGCCTCTGATTTACTCACACAGTAGCTAATTATGCAGCCAGCGTGTGCAAGCTGCTCTCCTCAGGTGCTGACACCTGATGGGATATGTGGAAGGTAAGGTACGTACACTCAGCTCAGGAAATAAATCAGGATTATCAAAAATGCTCAGGATTTAACTCCAGCCAGAAATATGAATAATCAGGTATATTTACTAATGTCAGTTCGTCTACACAGTAAAAACTTCCACTTAATTGGACTAAAGCCTTTACATCTGTATTGTGCAGAACTAAGCCTATGTCTGACTCCGCCATGGCGATGTGTCTGTATGTCTTGGAACATCATCTTCGACATGGACAACCTTACTTTGTTTTGGCAGGTATCTGAAGCTGCTCTGAACATTCAATATGAGCTCTACGCCGTGGTGATATCTTCTTCTTGTGTCCTTCCACGTATTCATGCTGTTCAACTTTAGCATCAAAACCCGGCGCAGGAGCACTGAGCACGCTCAGAGCGCTCAGGCCTGTTTGGGGCTTATTGAGGCACTGACATGTCAGAGTCAATCTGCCCTGAACCATTTATCTAGCTGAATCAGTTGGACTTTCAGAAATTTCCCTTTGGACAATTCTTGTTTACACATGTTTTAAAAGTTGTGTAAATCAGGTAAACCTACAGACTGTAGGTGAGCTTTGCACATTTACTAACTCTCAAGCCTGTCTGATTTCAGGCCGATTAAGATTCTTGAGCTGTGTGACCTATCTTAACTTGGTCCTGCATTGTTGTCTGTGTCCTAAAGCACGACAGCCAATCACGGCCTGATCTGCAGCTCCAGACCGGCCAGATGACTTCCTTGCATGTTTGAAATGATGGTCGTACGAGTTTACACCTGCACAGAGAGAGAGAGCTAACGACGTAACCCTCCAAACAGTTTCCCCATCTATAAATCTTAATTTGCTTCTCAGTCATGAAAAGTTGACCCTCATAAATAAACCATGTGAAACATGCCAACCATCAGATCCATCTCATAATCATATCGGCTGTATTTAACAAGTCTACCTTCAATCACTATGCAGGAAGCAGGCTACGCTTCAAGGTGGCTTCACTTGGCAGAGTAACAAGATGAAACTTGGACTCATTATCAACCACCCCAAAGAGAAACTGCTAAGAATATCATGCCGTGACTTCATTCTGTCTGGACTGAGCTCTTCATGTCGTTCACTAATGATCGAGCTTCCTCATCAGACTGTTTGACAACACGGAAAAGTTACACTGCGGGAAAACTCCTGAAATAGAAAACAGCTGTCAAACACATGCAGCGTTGTGTTGACAAAAACCTCGGGACAGGTTTTGTTTTTCTTCACCTGAATGTCATTTTTTTTTTTTTTTTTTCCTTTCTCCTTTGCAGTGCAACGTCGGAGCTCTGCGTGAACCTTAAGACATCTGCCGCTCAGTGACAACTCTGAACGTTTCATCTCTCTGTGGTCTCCCGGCGGAGCAAGGGTTTCAGTCTGACTTTCAAAACCCTTTCTCTGCGTTTAACCTCGGCTGTTTCTTCCGCTTCCTCTTATTGGCGCGCCACGCTGCTCTCATCTTCCCTCGCTCAGGTTGGATTCCATAAGATGTGAGAGATGTTGATGAGAGAAAATGTTTCTCAGTGACTCAGCTGTTCTGGCAAGGAAAGGACACAAAGAGGCTGCATGGAGCTGAATGTTTCAGACAAATTAGCCACCTCTGGATTCACTCATTTTCAACCACCATCCCGAGGCTGCAGTGTGAGGTGCATACAGACACTGAGAGAAAAAGAGTCCATGCTTTTCATACAGGGGACTTTTTATATTCCTTTTTTTTAGGATGATTTATTTTTGGGACAGCAGACAGATATGAAAAATCAGAGAGAGAAAATGGCATGCGGGAAAGGAGCCACAGGCCGGATTCAAACCAGAGCCCGTGGAGACTACAGCCTCCATACATGGGGACGTACCCACGAACCGCTGCCCCACCGGTGCCTCCAACTTTTTATACTCTTACAGCCCACTGTAAGCATGCTTCTGTCTGAACAGAGCGTATTGATCAGGACAGGAAGTCAGACAAGGACAGCTGAGAGCGTTCAGTATATTTCAAAATAAGACTCCTGAATGTATATCTTCATCAACATCACATCAAAACAGCCAAATGAACAGGAAATCAACCTCGGAAAGGCAAAGTGACCTGCCAATAAATTCTTGTAGGTATATTATTATATTATGAGCTAATTGGTGACGTCTGGCAGAGTACAGAAACGCAGATCCTTCCTCTCCTGATGCTCTACCTGCAGCATCATCACACATTTAAGACCTGAGCAGTATTAAGTCAGCTTCCACTCTTTCACTGTGGCTCTCCAAACTTTTCCTGAAGCAGCTGCTCTAAGCTCTAAAACACTGCTGGTGCCTAAATTGCTTGTTTATCCAATTCGTCAGGGGATTCAAATGAGCGTCATGAGGACACAGCATGGAAGCGTCATAAAAGCAATCACTGCACTGCCAAGAAAGATGAGCCCATGACGCACACTCAGAACTCTGGGTTTGACATCTATTTAGAGTAAAAAGAAACGGCGTGAAGTGAAATGTAGAGTTTGGAGAAAAGCAGATAAATTGTGGCACGTCTCACGGAGGGAGGTAAGAGACAACTTGCTGCAGCCTTCAGATCCAGAGGCGGCCTGTGTGAGAGAGAGATGATGGAGATTATAAGTGGGTCAGAAAGGAAGAAGCCGATCTTCCTCTTAAGAGACCGAGCTTAATTTAGAAATCTTGAGGAACTGAAGAACTCCTCTTGATCCAAAAAAAAAAAAAACCCTCAAAAGCCCACAGTGAGAGGAAGAACGAGGAGAGTTTCATCTGGTAAAGTTCCAAGCAGCGTTGAAGCCATTTACCCCATCATTTCCTGCACTCGCTCCGTCAAGAGCTTGCTTTTGTTCCCGGCGATTCGAAAAAAGCCTTGTGAGGCTGATAATGAGGAAGGAAGTGTTTGGAAAGAAGATGGAGGGCAACAAAGTTTTTTGTAGAAAAAGTAGAAAAGATATTTGTTTGTATATTTTTACCACTCCACACTTGGGCTGTGTTAAAAAAACAGGAAGAATACGTGATGCTTCAGATGTTTCTCAGGCAACGTAGTTAAACATACAGCAGTGTAAAATATGTTGTTTCTGATCCACCAAGAGAGAAGAGAGAGAGAGAAACTCGAGGAAGAGAGAGTGGAGTCGTGATGGACCGAGTGGTAGAAGGTCAAAGTTAAACACGGGGCCAAACACATTTTTTTCCTAATATGAATAAGTTAATGGACTAAAAGGAAATATTTAGAGCACCGGTTCCCAACCCTGCGTCCGGGGCCCCAAAGGGAACCACTGATTTAGAGTTAGAGTACTCACAAAAGAACATGTGCCACATCAAAATGCAAAAAAAGCTTCAACCTGTCTGCAGCTACGCGGCAAAATATAATAATAAAAAAATCACCCTGGAGACCCATCACAACAAGTCCATGATTGTTTACAAGAAAGAAATAGACCTGGGAAGTAATCTGTCAAATAGTCAAACACCACAGGTCCTGGAGCTGGTCGCAGGTCCTAGGATCCTGGAGGACCCGAGGAGACCAACACAGCTGTAGAGACACAGGAAGCAGCCAAGAAACGGGTGAAAATTAAAGTAGGAAAACTGTGTTTCCTTATCAACTCTGACTTCCACACATTCTGGGTCTTCGTCTCAGACTATTATTCAGACTCAACCTTGCAAAAGTAAACAAAACCCGCAGGGAATTGGAATAATGCCTCAAACATTTTATCTGTAGCCAGTGTGCAGCGGACCAGCTCACAAGCCTCTCCCCGAGTATAGACATACGTCGGGAACCCCCCAGAAAACCTAATCTCCTTCCTGGAGATAAGACCCCGGCAGTGCTGAGGAGTCAGCCGAGCACACAGCTGTGTCCAAAGCTATTACCAGGAAGCAGGAGTGCTTCCCGCTACACAGCCGCCAAGCCATGGCTGCTTCCCTCCACCAATAGATGCTACTTTTTACTGACTGGAGCAAGATGTTCAGATCAAACTCAGCGTGGAAGTGAGGAGAAATAGAAGAGGAAAAGGAGAAAATCGGAAAACGGATGGGATGAATTGTCTTGCCTGAATGCCTAGGAGTTAAAGGTTTTAATTATTTTCCCTTCAGGGACAAATAAGACGTTGCTGTTTGTCATGACAGGCTGCACAATTCAGATTTACTCCTCATCAAAAGGAGAAAGAGGCTTGTAATAAGCATTGTGAGAGCGATTGGCCAAATTAAAGCAAGGGAATAAAACAGTAAACGAGCATTTGAACGGGAAACCTGGAATTTCAAACGCAGGCAGTGAAGCACAAATAACGTGTGCTCGGCTCCTTTTTCGCAACATAACCCAGGGCCAAATTTAATGCCTGTCATTTTCTTCAATACCGTCATTTTACAAAGTCTGTCATCTCTTTTGTAGGCATGACACATGTTGGAGATGGTTCCTTATTGGCTAAAAGAGAAAAACAAAAATAACATGGCTTTGTGACAATCCTTATTTCTCCAGAGAGATGTTGAAATATGACAGGATATGAAATGCATCAGCTTATGTCTCTTTGGTTTTTTATTTGTACAAAGAAGGCAGATGAATTGTAGAATTAGTTGCACCAATCATCTGATGTTGTGCAGCTTTAAATGAGACATGGGTCTGGTTGGTCTGGTTTGCAAAAAACATTTGTTTTTATCACACTTACATCTGATTTCGAGAAGTTTTGAGGATCTGATGGGGGGGGGGGGGGGGGGGGGTGGGGGGGGGGGGGGGGGGGGGGGGGGGGGGGGGGGGGGGGGGGGGGGGGGGGGGGTGCTCTCACAGACTGAGATCCTGTTTGTGTGTCTGAGAGCAGGCAGGGCAAGACACGGCCCTCAAACACAGACGACAGGAGAGAGGAAAAGTCAGACAGCCGTAACCATGAAGACAAGTGGACACAGACAGGAGGAGGACACTGTGAACGTGCAGCACCAGGAGACTGTCCGTTCATTATTTAGCCTCACATAGTAACTGAGACACAAGTTATACACACTACATATTCAAACTCTAAAAAACTCAAGATAGATCTGATAGGATGTAAACTAAATTATTATTAAAAATAAAATAAGATCTCAATAAGAGTCTTAGTTTGAAAATCCGATACATGTTATGACGCAGGTCTCGTTGGTGTGTAGCACATCCATATTGTGTCCTTCTCTATTCAAATGATCCTCCATTGATTCTCCATTCAGGAGTCGATGGCTTTGTGTATTTTATAAAGAAAACTAATGAAGAAAAATAAGCAGTAGCATATTGTTAGAAACAAAAGACTCACAGCCTAACACAATAGTGACCACACTCCAGGACACACACACTTATTCAAATAGACTGTAGTGTCCTGTCATTTAAAACATCATTATACTGTTTACTAATGTACATTACATTATACATTATACTGGCCTCTGTCCTGTTGATTCAAGGTGAGCATCCCACAATGCATTGCTAACAACAGTTCTTAACTGTTTTGAACAACACTTACAGTGTATGCGTAAACTGAGAGTAAGTGTGAGCTGTTTGTCATTCAGCTTCAAGTACACATCATATATACTATATACTATATAATTAAACAGGAGAAAGTGGCTTACAAATATTCAATATTTAAGTTCATCTTGTTAGTTCTATTTATATCACTTTCTCCCAGTAAAAACCAGCAGCTCAGTTTGCAGCCCCCTCTAAAGATCTGCAACTGCTGGAACTGTATGTTTTTCTGAACTTGAATATACTTTCATCCTTGACTCTTTCGAAGATGGCTGCATGTTTTTTTTGTGCAGACGATAAAGTGGCTCCTGCATTGCTCAAAGACTGACAAACCTCTATTTGTGAACTCTGAGGATGCAACCACTATTAAAACATGAAATATCTGAAAGAGGGCCGAAATGAAAGTGTTCGTACTCCATGAACCAAAGGTGTGTCAGCTGCCATCTACTGTAGGTAACACACTGACACTTGGCATGAGAAGAAAAAGAGAAGAGACAAAAGATGTGTAACACTTTGTCCAAGAAACAGAGGCGACGCCACCGTCAGCCTTGGATGCCACTAGTTCTTTGCAGACTGCTTAGTTTGTCAGGGCCTTTAAATGAAGCAGTTTGTTTGCGGAGCATAAATATAACTTCCTGTCCAGTGACTCTACGTTTGTCCTATAGGCTAAAGATCATCAATCCACTGACCCACAACAACACAGCCTCCCCCTTTCTGAATGCAGAAATGACACGGTCCAGTGAAATTTATGAAGATGCAGCAGAATGATCTACTGTCTGCAGTGGCCTTCCAGCACAAACTCAATCATGGAACAATACAACGGAACCTGTAAGAGTGCTCACGAGTTGCTCTACTTTAAATTACAGTACGAGTCGAGGTACCGAACATCCGCCGGGAGCTCAATCACTGCAGCACTCCGCCTCGGCAGGAGATTTAACTCACCGCCGACTGAAAACGGATTTCATCAGAATCAATAACGCTGTAATTATGCCTTCCATAGATTCCCTGCACCTCTATTCATCAGAGGAATCTGACATGTGTTCTCCTAAACCTGTCAGGGGTCTTGATTTGCAACAAAACATCTGCTGCAGCGGAGGGAGGAACCTGCCCTCAGACTGTGTTGATGCTAGTTAATCTGCGGGCCTTCGTTATGATGAGTCACTTAGAGGCTTGTTTAATCAAACCGGAAATTACCGCCTGGCTGCCATCCAAGCTCGGGCCTTGTGTGCACATTTAAAGGATTTTGTTTTCACAGAGAGGAAACATCAGATGAAACAAGACCAGATAACGTAAAACGCCTCCAATGGATTTTCTTTAGTGTTTGTTTGTGTAGACAGTCTTGAAATGAACACATTTTGCTGAACTTAATGAAACCAAGTAGGGTTTTCACAGAAGAGGGCATAGCCTTCATGTTCCACTGCTCACAACTTCCCAAAATGCCACAATGTAAGCTATTGCTGTTAATTAATGGTCAATGATTGTGTTTCCACAACGGGCGCCGTGCTTCATCTTCACAGCGTGCCAGCAGCACCACTGCGTCCTGTTCTGTTTTAAATACGCTGCGAGTCTACTTTGGACTCAGTACTCTGCAGACGAGTCGAGCTGGACAGAACAGCACAACCCGGACAGGAAAACATAAAATATCTTTGTTTTTCTCTTTATTCCCGTGTGCTCTTGTAGTTTTCCTGTGATGTATGTACGGATCCAATGCGACCCGTGGACACTGGGGGGTGAGGCGTGACTCTCTGGTAATGCACAAGACTCAATAAGGCTAATATAGGAGTCGGAACCTAAAAAAAGAAGAAGCTAAAATGTAAGCTTCAGACTGAGAAGATTTTGATTTGACCAACATAACTTGATTATTTGTGTTACTTTATGTTTAAAAAGTAGGATCAAAGACGGCTGAACAGAAAGCATACGTGTTATGTCAGGAAAACACCGAGCCTATTGCTTCAGGACTCTTCCCTTAAAATGACAAACATACTCCAGTATAAACAACAGTCTTGCCGCAGGTCAGTTTTCATTCTTCTTGCATCATTTTTCAATATTGCATTGTGTTTCACGAGCAGCAGAAACAATGCTCTGAGATTTACATACACTCATAAGTATGGCCTTTCCAGCAGTAAAAGGCCAGCATACCGCTGACATTTCCTTGGTGCCGCTCTGCCTCTGCAAGCAATAACAAACATCAGCAGCCAACAGGGGCTTATCAGGCCACGCTGACACTTGTGCAAGATTGCAGCCATGAAGATCTTTGCAGACAAGAAAAGCAGCCAGAGATGGATGTGCAGACCTGGATCACTTCAATAAAGCCAGCTAAAGCCAGAGCAAACTCAGGCAATAAGAGTGGAGAGGCAGGAGGGTCATAGTATGTGTGGTGCAATAAAAGGGCAAAGGCATCGTATAGAATTCTGTGGAGATCCTGCAAAATGCTGCAAATATACCAACATTTGAGGGGGGGAAACAAATCCACATAAATAATGTATAATATGATATGGTTTGAGGTGATTGTTCTAACTCTGGTACATACAAAGTAGCCATTAGGTTCAACAGAAGAGCATCACACACACAGCTTCAACAGTTCAGAGTCCAAAAACTTTAACAGATGTTTTTGATGTGATTCAGACTCAGCGTGGCTACAAACACACAGAAGCTGAGACTCCATTCAGAGGCTGCAGTGTGTACAGAGGACCCAGCCTCCGTGTAAACAAAGACTAGCATCTTTCCTACAGTATCAGGAGATCACTATTTCCAAATTCTAAATAGCTTTTTTTCGGTCAGGTCTACCTGGAGGCAAAGCGAATTTATCAACAACAAAACATCGTTATTGTCGAGGAAACTATCAAAAGTTGACTCCACACAATAAGACTCCTTCGACTCAGACGGCTCACGTTGATGAAAGTTTACACATCAGATGAATACTGCAGGAGACATGATTCAACATCACACTTGTGGTTCAGTGTCATGCTCAAACATGACAGTCAGACACTTCCAAAGACTCTGCATATATTCAAAAGACTTTACCATTATCAGGGTCACATTGACCCACGTAGACTAATCTATGACGTCAAGAAACCTGGAGCGAACAACAACTCTCCCAGACATCCTTACAGATATGAGGAAGAGCCGACGACTCTCTCCGCTGTCCTTGGTGTCTAGATAAAGCTGAGCTCTGACATCAGCAACAGTGAATTAACATTACACATTAACTGAGGAATTACAGAAATTCCATGACAGTGTTATCAATTATGTGACACAATAATTCTTAAAAAGTGCAGTCCTTACTGTCAGAGAGCCAACATTACTCCCTCACAAGTAAAGACCTGACCAAAGCCATCTGAGCGTGTGCACTCTGCAGGGCACATTAGCACTCTCCAGACATGGCACTCAGTGCTACAATGGGAAAGCTCATGTATCTTCTCAGAGGAAACATTCATAATACAGCAGCAACAGCCTCCAGTGGACGAGACACGCTGTTTTTTTTTTTTTTTTCCAGAGTGAAAGTTTAAAAAGCCTCCTACATGCCTGAGAGCGCACAAGTTAAAAAGCAAATGTTGACAACTTCTAACTGTTCCCTTTAAAAAATGTCTTCCTGGGCTCTGGGCCTCGATGTGACACCCTTTTTAGAGAAAGACACCTTCACTTCTGAGAGCATCTACCTCTCTCCCACTCTCCCCTCAGGCTTAAACACAGCCTTGCACTCTGCTCCCTGGCTGTTTTTCCCTCCTCGATTCATCTCTTGTTTATTCCCTGTGTATCATCTGACCCTCAGCTGCCTGCTCGGGCTCTCAGACCCACAGTCAGCCCGCTCTCCCTTCAACCTCTCGTCTGCTGCTATGAGCTCTAAAATGCCAGATGGACGAGAGCTGCCAATAAAATCTCAAAGCCGGCTCCGGTTGAGAGAGAGAAAGTGGATCTCAGTTGTGGTCTCTCATCTCTTCAGGTTCCTGCTCAAATTAAAATCCAGGATTATGGAGGAGGGGGAGAGGAGTGAGTGAGTGAGTGAGAGAGAGAGAGAGAGAGAGAGAGAGAGGAAGAGAGTGAACAAAGAGGGAGGATGGATTGTCATTGGAAACCATCAAGTTGATGGGCTCATCAATAGCTCAGCTGACAGTGAGGCGGCAGATTGAAAAGGCCAAAGGTAACAAGTAAACATTCACTCACTCCCCGACTGGATCACATGTTTAGAGAGCAGATAAACACAAGTAAATATCACGAGTGGAAATAGGCACTTATACAAAAGGGAGTGTGAATTGTGCGAGACAAACGTATTATTTTATACTCCATATTTTGGAGAGTGTGTTTCTGATCCGCTGCTCGCTCATCACTTCACACATTCAGCTGGCAGCGTCTGTCAAACTGTTTCAGTCAGTGAGTCTCTCTGTGGTACAGAGGAGGAAGTGAAGTGTTGAATTATTGAATGAGAAACTGATTCTTAAAAAGTCGATCATGTGTTCATAATCCAAATCCATTCTACAGCCAACACCCGAGACCCTCCCGAAAAATGTAATGCACACTATTATTTGTTATTTTAAAGAGTATTGATTTTAAAACTACAGCAAAGTTTAATGAAAAACATCCCAATTGAAATGGTAAATGGACTTGAAGCTTTTATAGGGCTTTTTCCAGTCGACACATTCACACACATGTTGTGTAAATCAATAAAGTTCAATAAAGTATCTATCTATCTATCTATCTATCTATCTATCTATCTATCTATCTATCTATCTATCTATCTATCTATCTATCTATCTATCTATCTATCTATCTATCTATCTATCTATCTATCTATCTATCTATCTATCTGTAAAGAGTCTATCAGTAGTAACTCATCTCATTCATACGCCGTCGACAAAGCAGAAGGAGCAACTTTGGGTTAAGTGTCTTACCCAAGGACACATCGTACATGATGCTGCAGGAGCTGGGGATCGAACCCAGACACGACCGACTCGGTCAAACTGAGCCACAGCCACCCCAGTTAATTTAAAGTGCAGTCTCTCTTAGTAGCCTGGTGTTACTCCAGGTCTTAATCAGAGGCTGCTGTGCTAAAATGGGATTGCTAAACAGATGCAGTCCTTCTCATGGTAATGGCCAAGAGTTCAAAGTCAAAGCTTCCAACTGCACAAGACAAACCAAAAAGTTATGCTGCCTACATCCGGTCTTTATGCGGTCTATCCATGTGTCCAATATTCAATACTATAGTATAAAAACAGAGTACGTGTCATACACACACACTTTAAACCTGCCTACATAAAGAACACAAGGCGTGCTGTACAGATTTTTCGACCCTCAACACTGAACGTCAGATGTACTGTGGACTCATCCCGCATGAACAAGTTCTTGTGATCTGGACTTTTTCTCTCGGAGACTTGTTCAAAGAGAGGTTATTAATGGGATTCAGTGTGTGAAGCTGGGTGAGAGTCAGCACTCCGGAGGGACACTTCAGCAGGGTGCACTGTAAGAAACCTTTGCTCTGATGTCAAGCAGAGGTCTCAATAATCGATGATAACGACTTAAAAACTGAGAGATTGGAAGAATGTAAGGAGCAACATGGCATGCTGGGAAAAATATCTTTTGAACCTACAGTCTCCATTAAAGCTCAACAAAGAAAGCTTTAAATTTAAAGTCAACTGGGGATTTCTGATATGTACCGTCTCTACATCGTCTCTTTAATCTATTATGTGGAGTGAGTTTAACTTTGAAGCTGAATGTAAGAAGGAAGAAGACGCACACGTGCTCGTTTTGCTTGAGAAAACTGTTCCACATCGATAGAACGACTTATTGAATGTGATTTATTTTCCTTGCCGTCATGGTTTGAAAACCTGTCTCTCTCTCTCTCTCTCTCTCTCTAAAAAAAAAAGACACCAGATAAATTAAATTGTGAAACAATTCAGTACCTATAAAATGATTACCATTTCTCCTGATATCCATTTGAAGGCACGTTGTATTACACAAAGCTGAGTTTTGGTTTTAAGGTTTTATCTTTGGTTAAAATGTTTTCAGACCACATCATGTTTTGCTCCAGAGTTGAACCTTAAGTACAAAAAATATCTCCGTAACAATAAAAAACCTTTCCACGAAACATGAAAAACAACACCGGCCATTGCACTGAGGCATCCTATTCCACGCCACACTGTGTCTATCTTATTGACAGATGGATTTCAAAGGCTCACAGAGAAAGTGAGGGCAGGATGAAGCTTATCTGCCCTCGTCCTCAGCAGCTTGTAAAACAATGCTGGAACGAGTGCAATCTCTGCGGTGATAGATTACAGGCCTGGTGTTAGCTCAGCATTCACGCTAGCCAAGCAAGACAATGAGATTGCTGTGAGGCGTATCATGGATGCCTCGCACACAAAAAAACATTCACCTTTTTAAATTGTCTTGTAATAACCACTGAGAAGATGTGTCTTTTATGGGCAGATAGAAACACCAGATAATGCTTTGATAGTCATTCTTGTTGCAATTCCCCCATCGTTTCCCTCCAGTTTCACCCGGCACATTTGTCTTATGGAACATTTTTGAGGTTTTCATAAATGGTACATTATCATTCGTGTGCTGGAATGATTTTATGATCATGACATTTTATTTGAACAAGAACATTTAGGAGACTTGTATTCATCAGTGGATGGCACATGCCAGTCGTCTATTAAACAGGATTATTCCATTGGGTGCAGTTTGAAGCTTGACTCCAACACTATGAATCTAATGGAGAGCTTTTTGAATCTGAGTAAGATACATTTGTGTACATAAACCAATGACTTTCTTTCCACCATTAACAGTAAACCAGACAAACCCCATTCATCCTCATTAGCTATATGACTACATGATGATGCTAAATGGATTTCCCCCCCCCTCCATTTGTTGGCATTGGTACATTGATTTGCATCTTCAGCTTTGAATCTCAGACTAATCCGAGCATTATCCCCCTGCACTGCCATCGCTAAGCCACCAACGAACACCGCCATAGAAATGCAAAGTGTAAACATAACATAATTCACATTGCTGTATATAAATGATCTTCCATATGTTCAGATTATGGCCGGATTCCAGCCTGTTGTTGTTGTTGTTGTTGATTTTGTTGTTATTTTTGTTGTTTCCACACCTGCTGCATTGAAACATATCTCAGGAAAAAGTCATTTTTTTAACATCAGGAACTTATTAAAGTTGCAGACGTCATTCGAAGTGTTGCTTGTGCAAATTCAATGCTTCAGGAAATCTCATGCTTCTTACTTTCATACCAGATGGGCTGCACACCTGGAGGAACATCTGCCCATGGCATTAATAATCAAATAAAAAAATCCAGCATGAAACTGTTTTGTTCTTTTTCTTGGAAGCCCCTGAAAACTTATATTTCCAAAACATTAAATATTAATGTCTGCATAATGATCAGCATTAAAGTTTGGGGGGCAGATTCAGTCTGAGGCATTATATGTCAGAAGAAGTATTCTGAAATATTCAACTGCATTTCTTCCTGGTGGAGAGTTAGGCATGCCCAAAATGCATTACATTTCTATAGAGGTTAGCAGCTAGCCAATAGCTCTGTCCAACAAACAGCATTATGAAAACAGGCTCAAATATTACAACACAACTTTAACATTTAGCGCCTGTGTCCACCAACCCCTTTTTTTGTGTTAGCTCCTCCCATTTTCTAGACCAATCCCATTTTCAGCACGCAGCGTCCTAAGAACAACAACTGTCGCTGTGCTCACAGTTGAAAGTTCAACTTTTGGAGCTCCACCACAATTGGTCTATGTCACTGCTCCCTCACTGACCAATCAAAATCAAGAACGAAATTCCCTCCAGCTCATCTTTTGAAATGGTACAGGTTCATAGTCTATGAGCTGCTGCTATTGCCAGGACATGTTTTCTTTTCATTGTTTTTATGTTGACTTGGTGAAATGTCCTTGAATAAAAGCAAAAATTAAGCATTCGAAACATCTTAAAACAGACCTTACGGCCACTACACAGGGAAGCAGTAAAGCTGTAAGGCCAATTTTTTGTAGCCTAGCAACAGTAATCAGTGCTGGAAAAACACCGTGAAAGTGAAGTTATGAGCACTGTAAGCAAAAACAAAACAAACAGAGCTGTTGGGAAGCTCACAAAGTAAATATATTATTTTATCTCTTATATAGCAGGTGAGTGAGGGGGGGATCTTAAATTGGAAGCACGTAAGATGTGCTCGAGATTACTTCTTGCATCTCTGCTTTCGTTTGAGTCAGAGCAAGAGTCGACGGTCGCTGCAGAAGATGAGAGATAGGTCGAAGGAAAACCAGATTAAAGAGTGAAAGAGAGCATTGAATTCCTTATTAGGGATATTTTATTCAGACGCTTGTACTTTCCACTAATAATATAAACCTCTGGGTTTATGGAGGCAGATGTTATCAAGATCAACAAGCCTCGGGTGTCGAGGGAAAACAGTTTGAATTCTTTATGTTTGGGAAGCAGGGCGTGATTCATCGACGTGTTCAAAGACAGAGGTTTGATCATGTTGGGAATGCTCAATGTGAACAGAGCTTTCATATCTTAAAATAGTATGTTTTTGGCATCGTGTGTAGCATTTAATAGCTGCATATGCATGTGTATGTTATGATAATCCTGTGAAAAGCATACGCTTGTAAGAAAAAATGGTAAAGAAAAAAATTTCACATTTTATACATTTCAAATAAGATTAAGGGAACCGCCTCTTATCACGCTGTGTTTTTTATTTCCTGTTTATCGTGTTCCCTCCGAATGATAAAATATGACACAATAACAATTTGGACTTATGTAAACCTCCCTCACAGCTTTCCCCTTTCATTGGAGTTGATAGGCCGGGCTGTGCCATGTCTAATCACAGGAATTCATTTGGGGGAAAGGCAGGCAGCATTAAACGATCTGAGCTGCCTGAGAGGATCAGATAAATCCCTGTGTTCAATAAACCAAAGCGCCTTTTCCTGAACGCAATCATTCTTAACGGGCATATGAGTGCTGATCCTAATCCGGAATATTTGCCGTACCTAAAGCTAAAAATTCAACCTGGCAGATCAGCCGCCTTGACGTGACTTGAGAAAAAGGAAACCTATCTTTGCTTTTTTTTTAAAATTTCAGCAGAATTAAAAAACAGGCCTTATTTGTTCTCAGCTCACTGTTCGGATGAAAACTTAACTGTGCAATCATCCCGGCTCACTTTCTTCTATCCTAACCCGCTGGGATGTTTAGTAGTGACCTTATATAGTGAAATAATTGACGAGGATCATTTCATTCCAGCTATATGGGGGTGCTCAGTGTCTCATTTTAAATCATGACTCATTGCCTTTCTCGTTATAAATATCTACATTTGAACACTTTTGATGCAATTCTGAAAATAACTCTCCTTTGTGTGTGTGTGTGTGTGTGTGTGTGTGTGTGTGTGTGTGAATACATCCCGAGTTATTGATTGAAGCGGCACATACATGTGTTCACAATGTTTTGGCCTGAGAGAATCGTACAGTAACTGGCAGATTAAAGAAACATCAGAACACTTCCTCTCAAATCAGGCTCTTATTGGCTGATGATGGTTGATGGTAAAAGTGAATGGAAGGTCGTCAATCGAAAGGTCAGAGTGCGGCCACCATTTTCCCAGCCCTAATAGTTAGTGTGTTCCAAAAGTGGAGGCTGAATTGTTGCTGTCATTTACTCTGATGTTGTCATTGTTATCCTAAAGGACGCAGAACTGTTGTGTTTGTATTTTTCATTGTTTGCAGACGCGGTTGGGATGTTTTTAATGATGCAAAGTAAGAAAGCATTTTTTATTCTTTCGTTATCCTTCCTGAATATCTGAGGGCTGATCTAAGACGTCTGGCTGTGTCTGAAAGTGAGAAGGAAATCAAAGATATTTTATGCTGCCGAAATGGACAAAGGAAAAGGACAAAAGCATTTTTTTTAAGCAGCTGAGAATGACCTTGTCACAAAATATCAAGATAAGGAATCCAGAAAAAAAAAAAAAAAAACAAAACAGGGAAAACAGTATGACAAAGGCTTAAAGCGAGAGGAGAAAAAAATCCTTGTGACTGCGATCAGAAGGCTGACAGGATGAGAATGTGAGGGGAGCACAGAAGGGTGGAGTTGTCATATTTAGGCCAAACCAGCCTTTTTTCCATATGTGCTCTATTCTCCTAAGGTTCTTCGGATTGGTATAAACAAACCAGACCGATAACAATAACACAGACTTCATCAATAGTTAATCCAGGAGAGTCATGTCACAACACTGCTTATTGATCGACGCGTGCAGAAACGCCCCTGCAATTCTAAAGATATCGACGGGACAAGAGGGGCAAAAAAAAAAAAAAAAACGTGTTGGGATTATGCAGATTACCTGTGTTACCACGGCAACATTTGAACAGAGGTCATTTGATCGCCGCTCACCTCGCAGGATAAGGATGAGTGTTTCTTTTTTTTAGTCCCCTCCTCCTGCTCTTGTTAACAAGTAATTACAACGTCTGTCAACTTATCACTTTGCAATTATTGAATGTGACAGTGAAACGCTGCCGGTGGTGTGACGAGGCCTCGCCACTGTGTCATGTGAGTGCTGTCAGATAAATGAATGTCAAACACAGGTGATATCATAGCAGGCAGAGACACACACACACACACACACACACACACACACACACACACACACACACACACACACACACACACACACACACACACACACACACACACACACACACAGCTTTCTGCAGCGAATAAATTGTTAAAAAAAAAGCTTTTAGTGATGCAGCGCCGGATACTGATGCGTTTACATTTTATCTGATTCATTTCAAACACAGGTCTCACTAAAAGCAGCTTCTCATCACTCTGCCCGGAGTTCGATTTTTAATTTATATTTTGACCCCTTGGAAACCCCTCTTCTGGTTTCTTTCCCCACAAACTACAGCAATGTTTCCAAAAAAAGGTTTTTGTGTAAAATGTAAAAAAAAAAAATCAAATGTTGAGGGACCGCTGGTAGCCTCGAGGTTATTGAGTACTCCACTGTACATGCATGTCTCTAGGCATAACCTCCCCCGCCCCCTAAACAGAGGATTTCCTAAACATTGAAACTCCATATTTTATGAATTATAACACAAAGACAACAGGACATCAAACTTTGAAACTGACAAACATAACAAAAACTGCTTTTTCTGCAGGTGGTGGCTTTCTGCTGGTTGCTCTAAATGATGGTTTACACAGAACCTGAGATGAGCACATTAAGTCTTTTCTCAACCAAACTCAAGTAACTTAGAGAATGAAGTGTAATAATTATATATAAACCCAATATTTAAATAAAACTTAAACTATTTAAAAAAAAAAAAAACTGGTTACAACTCCTCCGATCATGTAAAGCTTCATATTGTGGGGAACGCTGCCCAGTGCCCAACGTTTTTTGTTTGATTTATATTCTTAATAATCTTTTTACTGATAAAATGTATCACTGACAGCAATGTTCAGATGTGGAAACCAAAAACATTTCCTGAATGTTTCACTGTTTTTACTTCAGACACACTCAGCTGCTCTTTGTACACTCAATCATGTTACTCACCTGTTGCCAGTTAACCTTTTTAATAGCGCAGCTGTTTTTTAAGCATTTCTCAGATTTGTAATTTTCATCATTTTATAATGTCTTTGAATGTTTTACAATCACATCCTTTTTTAATTAAAATTTGGCACAATGTCCCAACTTTCACTGAGGTGGAGTTGTATCCTTATATGTACTATTTCTCACCTTAAAATCAGACTTTCTACATCTGTGGTCCCGTGTGAAAGCTGAGCTAATGATCCCATCAATCATGTGACACTTCATATCTCCCCTGGCATTAATCTCTAAGGAGTTCTGCTATTATATCCTGCTGAAGTCAGAGCATAATGCATAAAGAGTTGTTATCTTTCTAAGTGTAATTACCGCATCTCGCTCCCCCAGCAACAGGACCCATTTTCTCATTCGGATTTCCCCTTTGAGTAAAACGCAGATTAAATTTTTTTTTGCCGTTTTTTTGTTAAATAACCTTAAATAAATAACTGCTAAATAACCCGTTAATGGTACTGAAAACATAGTGATTATCACGACCGCCTGTACTGTTGTCATCACCATTGAATATTTTTATTATCAGCTGCACACTCCACATTGGTTAAACACACTGAAATAAGCAGCCTTTTAATGTAAAACAAGAGGAAAGTATTAAAAATAGAGTCACATTAGAGAGGAAACGAGCGGAAAAAGGAGGAGAGAGAAACAGATGAACTGATGGAGGAGGACGAGTCAGAGAAGGAGGTTGTCTAAATAAAAAAAAAAAAAGGGAACCCAGATGATAATCTCCTGAGAATCCTTCCTTCGACCTCATCAGGGTGACAACATGTCTGCCGGCCAAACAGATGTTCCTCTGTAAGGACTTTTCTTTAATCATGTCAGGACATACGGGGCCTCTGGCTCCTCCTCACACTGACACAGTCGAGGCTGACGCAGGCCAGCGCTCGTCTATTAAATGATCTGAGACACCTCTGTGTTAGGGACCCTACTGCACAATTACATACTGCTAACCGCTTATTGCCCTTGTTTGTCTCCAACACTGTTTTTAAAAAAAAAAAATGTTCTCCAGGCTTTTCCCTCTTCAAATCCTTTTTCTTTTATTGCCAGAAAAGTCCAGCACAGTGACAGCATGCACAGATCTCAAAGAGTCATGTTCATGTCCGGGGATAAATTAACCAAAAGAGATTAAAATACAGATCTGTCTGTCACAGTTGGTCATCAGTCATCTTATTCAAGTGACTCCTCCGGTCTGATTTGATTTATTTTACAGCTCCAACATCACTCAAATTCTAATCCGCCCACTCCCCCCCCCCTCACCCCCCTCCAGAGGATATGTGTCTGGCTTCCTCTGCACCAGATGTGAATCCATGTCGTGCAAGGTTACGTCTGGCTAGTCCATCTTCCTGTCTGTTTTCTAATTTTAATGCACCCCTGTGGGAAGCTGTGGGTGCTTCTGATGATGTGCATGTCAGAGGACTCTGAAAAAGGAGCATGTACTAGAGCTGCAATCAGAGCACTGTTTGTTTAAAGAGAAAGTTAAGTAAAAAAAGCCATCACGACACTGTGGAGCAGGTCATTACACCGCTCTATAGGCAGGCTCAGGCAATATCTGAACTCGTCATGGGAGGCAGTTGGCTGGGAGCGGCAAACTGCAATTTTGTTTATTACATTTCAAGGCAGTTTCCTTCCTGCTCCGCTGTTTTTCTTATCTACTCTCCGGGCTTTAATGCGGAATATTAATATCTCCCAAGTATCGATGAAATACTGCACTTTGGATACAGCCAAGTGCACTATTGGCCCCGAGAGATGGAAAATCACTCAACAACAGTGAGTCAAGATGGGCAAACAAGGAGCGTTTACAACAAGTGGAAGAAATCTGAAAACCTGTCAGGTGTGCAATAGAGAAAGAGACACGGTGGAGAAGTTGAAGATGTTTGTTTCCACCAGTTAATTACATGGAAAAAAAACCAAAACTTTTTTTATCGGCTCACCACTGAAGGTCACACAGAAGAAGCATTTCCACCACAGAAACGTTCCTCAACACACACGTTATTGACGCTCCAACTCAGATATGATATGAATGATTGATCAGTAAAGTTCAATTTAACGACTTAGCATTTGTAAAGGCGCGTCTGAAGGGATGCATCCAAACCAAACTGCACAAAACCCAGAAGTTAGCATCCATGCTGATTGCTCAGTCTACTGAGGTGGACACAAAACATTCCCACTGAATGAGCACAAGGATCCAGTCTACTGAAAAGTCTGCGCTCCATCCTGAAATGAGACTTTTCGAAACGGGCCTCTGACTGGGAAAACCCTGACTTCAGTGCTGTTAGGCTTAAAACTTAGTCCGTCCCGTTTGTTCATTCATCAGCCTCTGACTGCCCTGCAGGGGAGGACCAAATTTAACAAGACTGCTAATGTGCACATCTATATGGCTGGTAGCGAGACTTAGATTACACTTCACAGACTAATCGTTTTGAATAATGACGCTCTAAGAGATGCATCTAAACATTGGGTTATCATTTAAAACAAAACCCTTTTCCTGAGACATCTGCAGTTATTGGCTCTACAAATAAATCCTCCGCTCAGTCGATGCAATCTCCAGTTAAGGGCCTCTGCACAAGAACCCTAACTAAGGCTTAGTTTGAGGTTTCAGCCACCTCATATTTCATCAATTTTCGGATTTATAAAGTTAAACTTGACGGCCCATTTGGACTGCGCTGGGGTCTCAGAGCAGGGCTGAGGGGCATCCGAGAGCTTCATCATCTTGACAAGAACTGACACCTTGAGCGTTCATCAGGCCACCAGCCTCACTGCATCCTCCCTGGGTGAGCAATTATGTGTGAATAGCCAGCTTTGTGTCATTCCTTATGGCTCTAATACCCCTTCCTCTTCATTGAACATCTGAAGGGGAGAGCCACAGCAGCAGCGGCCGTCATTGACTGCCCGGGAACTCTATTTTAATTAGCCCAGTCTCCCAATTACAAACCAGGGGAGAAGAAGAACTCTGGATGTGCCGGCTGATATTCCCCCATTCTATCCATTTCCTCTTGCTATTGATTCACTCTGTCGGTAAAGCGTGTACAATTCTTCATGAAGGTGACTCGGATGGCTTTTCTAATTGAATTGAGGAGAGCATGACTTGGTGCAATGGAGATAATATCAATCAAGTGTGCAAAATCGGGTCCTATATATTGCATATCCTGGATATTGTTAGCATACATAAATTCAAAAAAAAAATCTTTTATACCTCCTATGACTGCATGTATGGACTGAATGGACTTTGGCATATAGAACTTGGAACACTGCTGGTCACATTCAACCATTAACACCACAATTTACCCATTTTTCACACCCTGATGACACAGCCTGCTACTGTATGTAAAGGCTCCATCAGTATTAACTAATCCCATTCACTCACACGCCAATGAGCAGCATGCAGGAGAAAGCACGAGTGATTCAGAGTCCAGTGCCTGTGTGGCTGCAGAAACTGGGAATCAGACCCCCAACCCTCCAGTTAAGAGACAACAGACTCTACCACTGAGCCAACTTGCCCCAGATCCCTACCTTCATTGAAGGCTATTTATTCTTTAGTTTTTTTCTCATCCATCTCTTTGTTGGCCCATGTGACTTGAGCGTCAATCAATCAATCAAAAAATCATTTTTTATATAGCACCAATCCACATCAAGTCTTGTCTCTAGACGCTTTACAAAAGAGCGTATGGGATAATATGCAGGCAGGATTTCCATCCCTCGCCTTCCTGTGGTCCACACTTCCTTGTCGCCGGGCTGGGGTTGGAGCAGGCTGCGCATGAATGAGGATGGTAATCCTGTGTATTTGTGTCCCCTTTTCCCCAGGTCTATTACCAAAGTGACTACTGGATCTTAACTGTAGGCGTTTATATCAACACTGCTTATCACTAACTCAAAATCTTCATGTACCATTTCATTTCCTAACCACATATCTCCTGGGGGTTTGTGCTCCCTTGTCTTGTAGGTTCCTCTCAATTCCAGACTCTGACTGCTACAACTATTCATTTCAGCCTGATGTCTGTTATCATTATGATGAATGTTAATGTGAATCTGAGAGCTGCTCAACTTCAGCCGCTTTAATTAACACCAGTCATTCCCATTTCACTCTGAATCAAGTTGTCAATGTTAATATTAGAATGATATGTTGAACATCAACCTGCTAATTCTTCACACTCTCACCATTATTACTGCCAATAAACATGTTTTAATTGTTGCTTTTCCTCTTCTGGAAGCCCAGCGCAGTCACAGCAGAGGGCTGTTCGCCATGAGTCTGTTCCTCCTCTGCCTGAAAAGGCAGTTTGTACTTACCACTATTAGTTTGCCAAATGTTGCCAAGTGCTGTGTGGTGGATTAATGTTGGGATTTTGAATATAAAAAAAAAAATCAAAGAATAAGGTCTAGACTTGCTGTTTTTATAGATTTTTTAAGTGGTTGTAAAGAAAATGTGTCATAATTTGGAACAATGCAAATAAATAAATTCAAATTCTTTGGACGATATCTATATATGCAGATGATAGTCTCATTTGTGGGGTTCTCCATCATCTTTTTTTTTTAAAGATTGGAGCTAACTGGGACACAGTTTGGAGGAAGATTCACTGCTTCAAAATGCAAATGATGCTTTCTAGTAGAGTGGTTCTAAACTGGTGGACAATTCTTCAGGAAATTAATCTGATTCTTTGAAAACTATATTCGAAATTTCAGGCCGGGATTTTTAACAAAATCAGTTGTGACTCATCGTTCAAAAATATAAATGTGTAAGTCCAAATGTTGCTGCTGGGGGGGGGGGCTATCCCTATGAAGGCTAGTGTATGCTTGTATACAAAGTGTCATCTGAACACAAGGCAAAAGTGTGTATAGCTGAATTGAACGGCCACACTCAAAGGGACAATAATTTCTCAAACAGGGATACAAACGGTGCACATTTACAGACGCTCTCTCCTTGAAGGCATTTGGTGTTGCAATCAGCTGAACACACAGAAAGAGGCTGTGTGAAGAATGAAAAGGAGACCTTGAGAGAAAAGTTCAAACCCCACATTCTTTCCCAGCTCTTTTCAATCCGTGCTTGATTGTTAGGTCTAAAAGTTGTTAGAAGCAGCGGCACCGCTGATCTCTGCAGGAAGGCTGTGAGGGGAGAAGGTGTTCTGTGATGTTCAGCAATCAAATAAAAAATGTTTTAGCTTGAAGCAAAACGAGACTGTAGTGCAGGTTTCATGTCAGACGAGGGGGCTGACCAATTGCACGGACATCTCAGATAATCGAGTCAGGTGATCTGGACACAAAGGAGTTAAAGTGAAACCAAAGTTCAAATAGAGACGAGATGCAACTTTCCTTGCAAATGTGAGTGAACCACGTGTTTAGTGAGTAATGCTCGCACTTCTAGCTGTGGAAGTGACTGGTCTATGTGCAGTTTTTATCAGCTTCCATCCCATTTCATGGTTTGGGGTTTTACCTGTTTGGCATTAAGGTTTACTGATGTAGCTAATCTCTGCGACAGCCATCAGAGTGCCGACAGAATGCCGAGTTGTTACTTTGTGCTTTGACAGTAATACTACTCAGAATTCATGGGAAACCTGCTTTTTTTTTTTTTTTTTTCCTGTCACACCTTTCTAATTCTGAAAAAAAGTTTTACACTCTTGTTATTGAGGGACATGCCTCTCACACACACAGAGGCCCCTAATACACACACACAGATAAAGTTAGCTCTACATATGAATATATGATATTCTAACATGCAGTGGAAAAAAAAAAAAAAAAAAAAAAAAAAGACATTTGACAATGAGTCCACTAGAAGCAAATTCTAACCAATCAGACTGAACAAAATCCCACCTGGTTATTTTTACAAGGGGGTGTGTATTACTGGCCCATCCCCTTACTCAGATTGAATAACAAGTGAAAGTTTTGATGTATAAGTTGCAGGCTTGGAAAGTTTAATAAAATTCACGAGTGCTTCCTTTGTACGAGTCGCTCTCTGATTGCTTTTCATTCAGACATGTTGAAACATTATCGCTGCAATTTTTAAAGCCGGGACAGTAAAAAGAGAGGGCTGGAGAAAAAAGACTCTTAAAAGCATACTTTGGTGGTCAAATGTTACCGAAACTGAATATACCCCTCTTGATGTACATTTGCAGAGACGAGGATGGAAATGCTCCCTATTTTCTCCCCGTAGTTAAGTGCACTCTCATCTGTTGTGCAGCACAAAGCGAACCTCAATCTATTTTGAGGCCGCTGAAGAAGAGCACTCAATTGATTGGACGGCTGAGAAAAGGCTGATTGACTCACCACAGCCATGTTTACTTTACGCTGTCTTTATGTTGTCTTGCAGGATGGCTCATGGTGGGAGCTCAACGTCACCCGCTGAAGCAGTAAGTACAGAGGAATCTCGGGCCCCAGAGCAGCTGGAGTCCACATGACATGGCAGATGGTCCTCCCTCTGATTGAAAACACTTATTTCAACGCCGGCTGCATGCAGAGTCGTACTTAGCTGCTCCTTTTCACTTTCTATGCGTTTATTCTAAAGTAACTAAAACGCTGTGATTTGCATAAAGAGCTGCCAAATTGAAATATTGATGGCATGGTCATTTCTTTCTTGAGGCTGTAATTTCTCTTTCATTTGGTTTAGTTAGGGCTATTTAAGGATTGCACTCTGGGTATGCGACATGCATGAATTGACATTTACTCCCATGCATTTCCAATGGAATCGATATCTAAATAAGGCATCAAATTACGCCTGAGCGGATAAATCTGCAGGAATAAATGAGTGTGTCATTTTCTCGAAGAAAGAAAAGGCCGCTGCATATAAATACACAAACTTAGATGCTAAAGATAACCTCGCTCCCTTCAAAGGAAAAGCAGACAAACAAAGACATCTGAGCAAAGAGACGCTGAACTGTTTCGTCGTCAGGAGATCGTGGAGTCAGAAAACAGATATCATTCATGTTCAGAGGGAGGTAAGAGGAATATGTGCCAGCTGACAGTGTTTACAATAGCATGGGAAGATGAGGACAAGGTTCAAATTTAAACTTCCTGTCTGTAAACGTCGCCTGTCTTTAATGCACAGTTAATATTTTTGGTGCTTTTTAAAGCGTGAGCTTCAAAATGGATGTTTAAATTTAGACAAAGGTACCAGTACGTCGCCATCATCACAGAGATACTTCAATCAACAAGTTACTACACGGTGACAATCAGAATATGAGTGTGACAGGTTCATTTTAAAAAGGACACTGATCTAGAATTTGAAGGGACAGACAAGACAATGCAAAAATTGTGCTTAAAGAAAATGAAAAAAAAAAATAGTCTGATTTTTAACACTGAGTGTCGTCATTCATTCTGCCATCCGTCACTGGCGCACCACTCCGCTCTGTTTCAAATACGCTCCAGTCTTGCTGCACCACCAGTTCTGCTAAATGAATTTTAATGTAATTTTCACACTTTCATGACCTCCCATAAAGCCCTTCAAACGCCCACACACCCCTTTCTATTTGTATAATATTTTTCATTTCCAAAGCTGACAGACATTTTATTGTATCCACATCAAATTGTTGCCTTTTCTTAAAAGCACCTGTGTGTGCCGTTGTGCTCAGACAAAGATGACCCAGACTGTGCTCCAATCCATTTTCTTTTATACTGCCCTCACCGACGTGCTGGAAATCTTTTACAACTTGAGTGCGAGGCGAACCTTTGGGGGCTATGTGTGTAGCTGCGATGGGGGGCGAGTATCGATCTCAAGCCGGGCAGAGATTGGTGGTGTAGCTGGGCGAGCATGAGCGTTTGAGCTTTCTGAAGGATACAACCTGAATTTTTCTTTAGCCGAGTTTCCAGCCAAGTGATGGAGAGAGCTATACTTCCCCATCAGACGAAATCGATAGGTTGTGTTTGAGGCCTGAAATAAAAGGCTTTACAATGAAGAAGTGTATATGCTAGTCGAAAATCTCATTAGGCATCAGCAAAAATAAAAGGGAATAAAACATGATCACAAAAACTGGAGGAGAAAACGGCTCATTGGATGTGGAGACCATTTCTCATGAATGCATGGGCATCTTATCATTCCGTCACGTCTCCAGGGTAATATAGTTCCTTCTCTTTCTTTCTTCGATCCCCTGGAGTATTTATTATCCGTGCTCCCCTCCTTCTGCGCAAGTTTGTTTTGTTCCATTGCGACTACATTCTTCAGCCTTTCGAGTGAATTTCCAATTTAGCATTTCACCTATTTCCCTATTTAAATGAGCTTTCATTATTCACATATGCAACAGGCAAACCGGCGGCGTCGGCAGTGTAGCGGTCGATGCGAGCGCCCCTCGGACGGAGGACGCAGTCCTCCAAGCAGACAGCCCGAGTTCCCCACTGTCTCTCTCTCTCTCCCTGATTTTCAATTCCATCCATCGTTCTTTCTCTTCAATAAAGGCAAAATAAGCCCCAAAATAAATCATTAATTAAACAAAATAGCAGACCTCGCTGTCATTGCTTACTACTCTTACAAATCTACATGACTCAGCACTGCACCTGGTTGTGTTTTCTGCCCCGTCATGTTGGAGTCTGTTGACATTTTCTTTTCCACCCAACACTTCTTTAAACACTGCTGTAAACCAAAACAGGTTTCTGTTATGTGTTGATTTCATGTGCCAGCTTCAGTTGTGTCGATTCATCTGTCATGCTGTACAGTTTTTTGTCTCTAATCCTCGATTCAATGCTGTTGTCATTTTCCTACAGTATAGAGACCAACGTCTCGAGCAACAATCTAGTGACCGTGTGTTCTTCTTAAAGGCACCTTTAGTCATTTTCTACAGATACACTTTTTAAGATTTTGGCTGAAATTGTCTTTAGGTCCTGACAGAAATGAATAACTCCGGTACTCTGAAAAAGGAACAAATAATGTGTCATCTTTGGCGCGACACTTTCTGATGAACCAATCACGTCTCCCGTCTCCCTGCTCCCTCTCTACCTCTTCCACCACACTCAAAGGGCGTCACAGACGACGGACTTTACTGTATTACCGCTCAATGAGACATGAGATAACGAAGCATCTACACAACACAAGCGATGAGCTGAGGTCCACTTCTAGAGCGACGGCGCTTTTGAGGGAGGCCAGAGGGGAGGAGGTTGGAGGTGTCGACAGAGAACGTAGAGAAAGCTACTTCAGTTTTAAAAACGTCCAACCCTGCCTTTCACGATACTGATCTATTGAGGGATACCAGAGCACTGCTATGCGTAATGCACCAATCAGAATCAAGTATTTAACACAACTGTGTGATAAATAATGGAACAACATTCTATTGTGTGTAATTTATGGGGTCTGCATCCCCGTGTGGGATCAGTTAATTACACCCACAAACGGCAGTAGCACACATTGCTCAGTCACGTCACATTAACTTGATGATGCTCTACATAGAGCCGCGTTGGCGTAATGGAGCCTCTCGTTTATTTGAGCACACACTTGTGACGAATGTGGTCGAAATGTGAATTCAGCTTTTAGTGACAGAACCAATGTTGAATGCCAGCGAGCGATTCATTCTCAGAGCGGGCTCCTCGGGGAAACTAATATTGTCACAAACTGTTTTGTGCTTGACCAGCAGAAAAAAGGAGAAAAATGTTTCCAACACGGACAAAATTGCAATGAGGTGGAACTGAAGCGTGACCCAAATGCTGAAATGATGAACAGTCGGAGAGTCACCTTGTGCAAACCCCGACCAGCACTCGAACTACCACGCCACAGTGTGTTTGATCACCTAATGTGAAAAAGTGTGGCAGCTACCAATCAAAAATGACAAATTGTTACTCCATTCTTCTCCCAATGGTCGATGTTTTTTTTTTGTTTTTTTTTTGTCTCGGGTGGAGGCAGAGCAGGAAGAAAAAGACAGATTGATTGGAGAAAAACTACACCACATTACCACACCTCAGGCGCCAGTGACAACCTGCAGGCTGCTCGGAGACAGGAGCATGCACGGCCTCAGGTTGCCATGGGAACCGGGGGTGCATTGCGAGTTGAAACGGACACGGGCGTCTTTGCCTTTGCCCAGGTTTGAACGCTGCTCGGATCGATATGTCAGCATGGCCGAAAGGGAGGACTGAAATAGAGGAAACCTTTGCAGTCTGCATCCTTTAACACCTTTGTGGAGTTAAAGACTCTGCTGCTTCTTCTATCTTCACAGAGCCACAGGAGAAAGAAAGAAAGAAAAAGTACAATTTAAAAAAAAAAGAGAATTGAATGTGTCCTAAAGTCTGAAAGAAAAAAAAGGTCAAGTTTATACCTGGGTAATGCTGATAAGACAGCAAGATGAAAAAAGCATCACGGTCCAGATTCCCTCGTCTCTTTTTCTCTCTGATATGAATCCCCGTTTCCAAAGCTATCATGTCAAATGATTAAATTGCAAAAACACAACGCTTGTTTTAGCCCACGCTGAGCTCGACTGCATCCAGTTTGTCACCGCCTGACAAAAAGCTTTCTGGGTAACATCCGTGTTCTCGGCTGCCAGCTGAGCTAACGAAGGCTGGAATCAATATTTGCGTATAAGTGTCCAGATGAAGACGGGCTTGACGCACACACACACACACACACACACACACACACACACACACACGGGATAAAACAACAGAGAGGTAGGAGCCGGCAGACAGCAGCCAATGATCCGGTCTGTCATTCCAATTTATTGACCGTGCTGTTCAGGCTTACTGATGCAGAGGGAACCCGGAGAGAAGTACACTGTGTTTGTGTGACCTTTTCAGCCTTCACTTTCACGGGGCTGCAGAGACGGAGGAAGACGAGCTGGCATTTTGGCCGTCTGTGTGAAAGTCAGCCACATGATAAATGTTTGGTTAGAGGAACAATATCATACACAAATTATTGTGCATTTTTTGGACCGGTGTGCTGTCGATCGTTTTAGGCTTCCCTATGCCTGACTTGTTGCTCAACTTCGTCGACCTGAGTTTCATTAACACAAAAAAAAGTGTTGAGGCCAAAATGTAAACATAGAATAACAAAGACTAATTACAAAATAATCTGTTTTCACATAAACAACACAGAGAACCATAAACAGAACTGCAAAATTACATTGATTATTAATCAGTTGAAGTGACTGATGTTTTATAATCTGTTTGTTGTTCCTATATTTGTCAAGCTGTTAAGTTTAATAGTTTAATTGTCAGAGTGTAAATGGGGATCAATTGTGACCCAGGGAGAAAAATCTTGAAGGTTCACCAGAGGGATAACCACAAAGATGGCAACCAATAAGGTAAATATGGAGGGAATATAAGAATAATAAAAGTCAAAAGAAGCTCCCATTTCTGTGGGATATTTTATTTTATGGGGCGGCTGTGGCTCAGCGGCTGTAGCTCAGCGGCTGTGGCTCAGCGGCGGTGGCTCAGCGGCGGTGGCTCAGCGGCGGTGGCTCAGCGGCGGTGGCTCAGTTGTTGGAGTGTTGCTCGCGCTGCTTGGTAGATGGCGTATGGATGGGATTAGTTCATGCTGATGGTCACTTTACATCGCAACTTCTACCATCAGTGTGACCTAGTCATAGGACAGAAAAAAGCACGATACAAGATCAAGTCCTTTTTACTATCATGCTTAAAAACGTAACGCTCTCAGGGACAGCATGCAAACACGTCTCAGCTTTAAAAGAGACTGCACAGAGGGATTGAGCACAAGCTTCACGTTCAAGTTAAATCAGGGCCAATTAGTCACGCACACACACACACACACACACACAAACATACACACACCTGGCTCTCAATCAGAAGGTCGGGGGTTTGATCTCCAGCTCCTGCAGCCACGTGTCTGGCGTGTCCTTTGCGAAGAAACTTAATCCCAAATTGCCCCCGCTGCTTCGTCAGCAGCAGATAAATGTATGACGGGATCAGTTACTTCTGATGGTAACCTCGACTATCAGTGTGTGAATGTGTAGGTGTGACCTGCACTGTAAAACACTTTAAGTGGTCAGAAGACTAGAAAAGAGCTTTACAAGCTCAAATCCATTTACCTACTTCAACCATTCCCTCACTCGGCCACTGTGATATCTGTAGGTTAAATAAAGACCAATAATGTGCTTGAAGTCACTTTTGCATGTATCAACGCTCAACTGACACCATTTGTTTTAAAACAAACCTAATCTGAGTTCTTTGGTTGCCTCAACAGATGAGAAGAAAAATGTTTTTTTTTCTTCTTCTTCTTTTTGCTGTTGCATAAAAAATATTACAGGAAGAAAAAGGTTCTTCTAAAAATGGATTTCTTGCATTAAAAAGAAAAAAACCAAATCAAATCTTATCGCTGTCCTGTGTGGAGCCTTTCTTCAGGAAATGTTTTTTCTTGTAGAAAACAAAAAGGCGAGGACAAAGACGTCTTGACAGGTGAGCTGCAAAAACGTATGACTTTCATCTGATGTTATTTTTGCCTTGTTGAAACTAGTTACACCAAGATTACAAGATAAATATTATTACGTAGGAGATAAATCGAACACTTAATCTCTCTGATAAATTAATTAGCAGAAAGCTTTACTATGAGACACAAACAATGTCACGTGTGTGCTCTTTTTTCTCTTCTCTCGCTCTGAAGGCTTCTGCAGTTCTTTTCACTCACTTCTTCCACACCCAACATGCGTAACTAAACAGACCTGCAATCCCCCACCTGTCCACTAGATGTCGCCTTGACTTTTCTGCAAAGTCTGCTCACCTGCTCAGGTCAGCAGATCCACCCATAAATACTTCTCTTGTCTAACTCCTCTGGCCCCGGCTGAAAGCCTTTGAGATTGAAGGCTGTTTAAGAAAAGGTCGTTTTTCTTGGACATGTCCTGCCTTCGTGTCTGCATTTATGTCCTTCCTGCCTCATACTCATCTGTCACACTTAGACAGCAAACAAAACATTTATCATTGATCTAGTTTCACCTCTTGACTTTCCTCTGCCTGATTTTCTTGTGCAGACATCTGAAACGGATCTCTTGAGCTCAAATTAACATGACTGGCAATTCCACGCCATAATCTGTCATAGTAGGGATGACTCGAGCGGTAAAGAGAGAGAGGCGTTACCACCAACTGACCATTTACAAACAACTATCTGCAGCATCAGGGCGGCGTGTTCCTCTGGGTCTGCTTATGAAAGTGTCCACAGTTTTAATATCCTCCAGGATCTGCTGAGCCCAGCTGGGGAAAACAATAACTGTGTGCACCTGTAAACAAATGTCCCTGCTTTGAGAGGCCATTAAACTTCCCTTAAGGGGAATAGTAAATATGTTGGACTGTGCATGAATTCCTTCCTCAGAGAGTGGCCCTCTCTCTTGTTTTCATAAACCCAGTAAATGGAGGGACGACAAATATGAGATGTGCATGAATGTGCATTTTTGAAGAAAACTGGTGAAAGATAGAGGAGCACAAACTTCGTGTTATAAGGGAAATTGATCTTACAGACCTGTACCTTGATCACATCTCAGATTCTGTATTGATGAAAACAAGAGGCTGACGTCCAAGAATTAACGTCCATACTGTTCCACTATATTATGTTATCATCTAAACACTGAGCCACACAGACATCATCCTGTAGTTTGTGGACTGTTTGAGACCTTGACTTTGGTCGTTGCCATGGTGGTTAAAGCCAAAGCGCACCGAAGAGGTCGGAGGTAGAAGGTGGGAGAGGAAACAACATGAAACCACATTATGCTCGGACCAACTTAAAAAGGATGTGTGTTTTCATTTGTGGGGTGGTTTTGTACAATGATGTTGATGAATCCATAAAACAAACAAAGAAATCAGCATGTTTTTGTATTGTCCATTTAGTATATTTGATTGTATTTTCCATTTGTTAATGTTGAAGAGTGGAGGTAGGACTTGACAAGCCGAGGCTTCTTCCTGTCCCTTTTTGTAGAGTTAAATGTCTATTATAATGAAATTGACTTTTTTTAGAGAGAGCTTTTTCCATTCGTGTATTCACTTTTCATCTATTTTTTAATCGTTCAATAAAGGAAGAATAAATGAAAGCTAATGTTAGCATTATGGTCGTTAAAGTTTCATTTCATCTCAAAACATACACCGTTTTTCTCACAGCAGCAGGACGGCAGCTTTCAGCAGCAGCTCACACTTCCTTATGCAGCGGTCTTTAACGTAACATCTGCTGTTTCCATGGCAACGACTAACATGCCGTGGAAGCGGCCACAACAAGGCGTGTCTCGTATTCAACTAACACTTCAGATTTCTCTGATTCTGATAACTGTTTGGAATATTTGAGGTAATAATGGTACTCAACAAACATGATATTAAACAGATTACATTTATTTTAATTTTTGTGTAAAAATGTAACATATTGTTTAAATAACATGTTGAGAAAAAGTAGAGGTTCCTTCTTCATTAGTGGAGGGAAAGTGTCTCGGAGCGTAAAGAAAGCTAAAGAATGAAGAGTGTTTGAAAGTGAAGGTGGACAGCTGCACATTTGCTGACTCTATTGCTTTTCAGAACAACAACAACAACCATCCAGCCCACACACTTGCTACATCACAGTGGGTAGTACTTTCCTCTGGGAGTAACACAAGAATGAAGGGTTACTTGAAGCACGAGCCAGCCCACTTCCTGTCAGGGGCCACCTGTTCCTGCTCACGACTCAGACACACCAGAGGAGAGAGAGAGAGAGAGAGAGAGAGAGAGAGAGAGAGAGAGAGAGAGAGAGAGAGAGAGAGAGAATGGAACAAAACATTGAGAGTGGATGGGAGAGAGAGAAAGAGAGAGAGAAAGAGAAAAAAGGATTGGCAGAAAGATTGAATGTGGAACAGCTGGGTAGAGTACACATTGTGAAAGTCAACAAGATAAAGTATTAATGTGCTGTAAATGGGCCAGTGTCAACAGCTTAAAGAGGCAGACAATTGCATACCTTGAAGCATGTGAAAATATGTGGGTGTTGCCATTGACGAGACATCCGACCGAGTGTTAAATATGATGAAAAATCAACATTAGAGAAGACTCTTGTTTTTGCGAGCTTTCAATGTGATTTCTGAAGCCAGGAAGCAAACACGTTTGAATGCAACTCCTGCCATGAATTATTGATATTTCAACGGGATAACATGATACTAAAAATCGTATATGTGACGCGTGCTTGAATGTTTACACTGGAGCTATGAGATGAAAAAACAGTCATAAAAAAAAGAAGAAAAAAACACCTAATCCATTTTAAACGCAGCAGCTAAGAGCTCTATTTGCAGCCTGAGAAGGAGGGAACGTCTCGTGCATTAGTGGCAGAGTGGAGGGAAAAGCGAGGGAACAGGAGGTGAGAGAGAGCGTCAGCGTGTTCCCTCAGTTGAGCTCTCTGATGGCTTCCGGAGGATCATCCAAAGTGCTCGTGTACCTACCCCCCCCTGCCCCCCCTTTCCCTAAACAGGGCACTAAAATAAATGAAGGGTCATCTAGACAACTGGATGAAGCCGCAGCGCAAGCCGACAACAAATTGGTGCTGTAATCGAATTATATTCAGCTGATGTCAGCACAGCCTCGATCATTTTTATGAGTCAGCAGGAGTAGGACTGCACTCCTGAAGCACGAGGTTTCAGTTAATACAGTGCAGCTATAGATTTCCCATGAGGCCAATTGAACAGCAGGGCAATAAGGTGAGGGGATCAACCAGCATGGCTGATGTATGGTGCAAACGGAAAAAAAACAAACAAAAACAGACAAAAAGTTTCTCCAGCAAATAGAAGGAACAAATCTGTCTGAGCTACAACTACTGTAATGAGTTCTGTGACATGTTCATGCTCTGTCTGGTATGTGCTTTAAATGTGGCCTCTGATTGTTCTCATGTCTCCCCTGTTCTTTCTTCATGTGGACAGTCAACGATGGGGCTGGCAGGAGAAAGTCAGGTGGACGTTTGGTCGTTTACGTTCACACATGCAGCTCGAGGTTTTGTTAAAATAACGACGATGACTCTGCAGTCCTTCCGCTGACTCAGTTGGATTGACTTCAGGTATTTTGCGCTCAGCGTCCTGAGGTAAAAACGCCCTCAGTGTCGCCTGTTTCTTTTTCTCTTACCTCACTCCAAGAACAACTTTTGCTTGTCAACGTCACATCCCCCTCACTGACCAATCCAAATAAAGAATCAGCACAATAATATCACACAAGAAACTAATATGACTGGTCTTTTTAGAGAGATCTGCTGCTATAGTGCCAGGACAGGATTTATATACGTTGTTTCCTTGTTGATAGTTCAGAGATTAAAAGCAAATATTAGACACACAAAGCGATCTGAAGGAGAGCCAACGGTCTCGACAGACAGACGTGGAGGTGAACATTCGTAACTTCTCAACAAAAGGACTTCGAAGAGAAACACTCCTGAGGTTGTGAGATTCTGAGACAGCGTTAGATCAGCCTCGACAGAATACCGTCCCCCTCTCACAGCCACTACAAACATGTCAGAGTGAAAAGACTCCTGACCACAGTCATTAAAGACACCTTGTCCAAAGCCATTTATTGTAAAGCTATTAGCTGATCCGTTTAGGAGGAGTTAAGATCTATGATCTTTGTTGGTTAGATTCAAGTCTTAAAGTCTTCTGTTAACTTCTTCTCAGTCCTCTACAACAAATGTTTGTTTTGCGTTTTTTCACTTTGAGCACTCCGAAGGTTAAAGCACACGTTAGAAAAGAAATACTGTCAATCACACGCTGACTCCGGCACTCACATTTGCAATTGGAAGTTAATTTCCTGCGTTGTTTTGCATCGATCCCTGTGTGTGTGTGTGTGTGTGTGTGTGTGTGTGTGTGTGTGTGTGTGTGTGTGTGTGTGTGTGTGTGTGTGTGCGTGCGTGTCCCCTCCTCAATCAAGCCAGTTCAGGATAAATTGCCAATAAATTAAAATTGGTGTTTTTCTTTTGATGTGTGGTTTCAGTATAACCAGCAGCGTATCAAAGTGGATCATTGACGTCTTGAAACACACCTGGAAGTGCTCGGGAGAGATTCTGCAGCTTCTTAACAACAAGACAAATTTCTCCTTTATTGACAGGTGAAACTCTCGTCGCATCCCGTCTTGTCGGGAGTTGAGATAAAACCCTTTTTTACAAGAAGTTAAAGAACAAAAGAATTAACTTTACTGCGTGTTCATTCTGCGTTATGACACATCTTGTGACATACTGAGAATTTTCACTACTAATGGAAAAGTAAACGCAGCAGACTCAGTGCACGAGCTGTCTGAGCTTAACTTTTTTTTTTAAGTCCGATCACAGATCTTTAAAAAAAAACGGACCCAGTGCTCGAAGGCCTTAAGCGTTAATAATAAGATAAACCTTTCAGAGTGATACAAATCGAAATACATACCACGGCACCACTGTAGGGACGCACTGAACTGAAGCCCCCCCCCCCCCACACACACTGTCTGGAGATAATGACTAAGTATCAGCTGTCCTAATAAAAGAAGCTAATTACATTATGAATTACATTATGTGGAAGAGGAGTGGGGGACGAACATGTTTAATTTGCTTTTGCTTCAGACTCGTATGAACTCATCAAATTTGAATTAGAGTCAGAGTTTCATTAAGTAGTCGGTAAGTAAGCATCAGTAATAAGGCAGCTTGCACACATATTTCCTAATGACCATACACACAACCATCATAAGGCTTTTTAGTAACGGTGAATTGAATGCAC
The DNA here is from genome assembly GCF_947650265.1 of Symphodus melops. NCBI lineage: Eukaryota > Metazoa > Chordata > Actinopteri > Labriformes > Labridae > Symphodus > Symphodus melops. The sequence goes on from NC_136698.1 coordinate 2,707,138, forward strand.
ACCTCCAGACGCTGCATGCAAATCTGCAGGAGGTTTCTGACCCAACACAGGTACCTCACCTTGAACACCAGCTCTTTATACCCCTTTGTTCTCGTGTTTATTCCCCAGGAAGTGTCCGTATAGCAAATGCTAGCACGCAGTGATGAAGTATGGCCCTTTTTTTTCATTGTTGTGTTTTCAAGGCTGCTGTGCATAGAAACAGAGGTGCCCCTTTCCCTGCCAGCAGCCCTTGGCCTTATTTGATCCAGTCCTCTGAAAAATAAGTGGCGGCCCAGGCGCAGAATCTTAAGTGGGGTTCGAGTGCAACTGTTTATTCATGTTCGAGGCGAGAGGTGAAGGAGCCTGCGTAGAGCCGGGGCGGGTAGGAAGGAACCCCATCGGAGCGAGAAAGAGTGAGCGAATGAGAATAAAGTGTCCTCTCTCCGTCGAATGACAGCGTCACAGAAGGCGGCAGCAGTCACTCTTAATTCGACAAAAAAAACATCCGTCTATCAAAGGCTGTTATAGGATGGTGTGTTTTTCCCTCACTGCTTATTTAGTCAAGGGAAGTGAGCAGGAAATGGGGGATGTAACTATAGGTTATTAGTGTCCATCATTTAGGAAAACAAAAGGCTCGATCTGGACTCTGTCTTCGTCCCTGTCAGTCATAAGCGAAAGAGACGGACTATGAATTTCCTTTTGACATCTACATGGAGGAACGGTAGTTTGGGATGTCATCCTCCTGCAGACGTCGTCTCACTGGTCACACTCCGTTGGCATCGACGTGATCGATCATTTAATCTCCACTCAGAAGTCAGTGATGACACACAGAAAAGTGTTGAGATGATTTACTTACTGATGCATCTTTCTTTTTGTTTCATCTCTTGTAATTGTGTACGGGGAACAATCACGCTTCGCCATGGAAGTCCGTGTTTGAAATGTTAAACAGTTCCTTTAAGTGCTCAGTGATAAAGGGTGATGCCAAGATGGATGCTGTTTTCTTTTTAAGACAATTAAGCAAATGACAAAGCTCAAGTATTCCAGAAAGTCAGTTAATTAGCCGGCTGCAGTAATTACCTAATTTAATCCTTCTCACAATGAGCCCGTGACTCAACAGTTCTGCCTTCGACAGACTAATGCTTTCTCTTTTTTTCTATAAGCTTAAATGAACATGTAATGAGCATATCCTAATTACTATTTTCAGCTCCCAGCCTTTTTTGGACCTAAAAATAACTTTCTGGAGAGTTAATGGACTCACTCAGATCCACAAAACACACTGGAGCCGACTTTCGTTTGTGCATTTCTTCACTTCTACTCCTCTCATCTGAAGCTGTGTCAGCCAAGTGGAACGTGGCCAAATTTGCACCCGGATATTTATTGTTTATATGAACACTAAATTATCTGACGAGTGTCGGTTTTCAGTTTGTCAGGGAGGACTTCTGGTCTCCTTGATGTATCTTTCTGTTTTGCCTCAGTTTTTAATCTACATCCATCATTTTATCGTTTTGTTTTTTTTGTTTTATTTTCTTTTCTTTTTTGTGTATGTCTATGATTTCACAATCCCATGTATATAAAGACATATATGTAGTTATAACAGCCTATGGTGGCAGAGTGGTGAGTTAACATGTGTGCAGCCTGTGCTTGTTGGAGGTGGCGGCTCTGGGTTTAGGTCTTGGAAGAAAGTGAGTAAATGTGAAGGCTTTGTTCAGACTGCCACCTAAATCCGATGAGAAGCTGATCTAAGTGACTGACTCTCTGCATCACAAACTGCAAGTGGGTGAGCAGATCGGATGTGCCTGTCTGTGTTGACATGGTCTGATCCTCAATGATTTCTATGGTAACAGGTTACATCCAGGAAATACAACAGCAAAATGGATGACAGAGAAGTGTGTCTTTTTCCGATGCAAACGATCTCATGGATCTTGTCTGTTTTGTGTTTTCTTCCACCAATCAAAGCTTTGACCAGGTTTTATCATACGCCTTAAATTTACTTCAATCTACATCGTTGTTGAGTTTTCCTGATTAGTAAATCATACAAAAAAAGCTCTATAGGTTTCTAGTCATGAAAAGTGAAATGAGAATAATATGGGATCTTAAACGTCCAGTTCTGACAGTTTAAGTCAAAAAGGATGGTCATTATCTTTACAATGGTAAAGTGTAAGGCTGAGCTGTTGTATTGTATGGTCACTTCGACTTGATGATCAGTTTCTATATCAACAAAGTTAAAAACTTCTCTTTTGAACTTGAGAAAGTGATTATCAGGAAAGGGTGTCTTTGAATTTCCGAGATACAGCAAAAAGAGATCCCCATGGAGCACTTGAAAGAAGCCCTTGGAGACATGCCAGCGGCTGGGATGCGAGTGGATAAGCAGCCAAGTGTAGCAATTACTATTCAAGAGGAATACAGTTACTTCTCTGGCATCAATTTATCTCTCCTGACATGTGGGGACCAATCAGATTGTTCACGATGCATAAATCTTCACTCTTCACAGAGTCCGGGCCGGCTGCAGCATTTTGACTTGATTATTGATCCAGCGAGGGGGGGGGGGGTGTCTGGTGAGACCCGGGGAGTCGCCTTTGTCCGGGGGGCGCCGTGCAGCCAGGCGGCAGGTCGATTCAGGTGGAGATCTCTGTGGCAGCGCGAATCAGCAAAACACCACACTGCCCGCTGGTCCACTTCCACCTGGAAGCATCCGTCTGGCTAAAGTCGTACTCCTCACTGAAAGCCCAGTCGAGTGAAAACAGAGCCACTGATCCGCGATTCACTCGACATCGACCGGTTTCTATGTCAGTGCAGGGAAAACGTAGTTTACTGAGGAATTCTCTGTTTGGGTCTCTATTTTCCTCAACAGATATTTCCACTTTTCACTGTATCCACTTCTGCTTCTTTAATGGAGTCTGCAGAGAAGTTTCTCTACCTCAGATCAACTCGAGACATTCACTTTTGTGAATCACTCTTCTTGTGGTAAATATACTCAGAGGGTTGTTAGTATCTGCTTTCTGCAAAGCTTTCAATAATAAAGAAACAAATAGAGTCAGATGTATGGGTGCTTCAGCACAGTGCAGAGCAACTGAGCCCTGTGAAAGTGCGCCCTCACGATTTAGTAATAATTATTATTATTATGCAAAGAGCATGGGGAATGACATGTGGGAAAGGAACCACAGATTCAAACCTGGAGGACAACAAACTCCGAACACAGGACGAGTACACGAATGTTCCAGGCTACCTTGTCTTTACATTTCAAGGGGTGCCTCAGTATGGGGGTGTAGGTGTAAAATTACACTTGGCAAATTCCTGCTCCAAAAAAAGTCTCATAGTAATCCTTAAGTAAGCCAATTTACCATTTTCAACATGAATGGTATTGACTCCTTTTCCTTTTTAGTTGTGTACAAATAAAACAGGTGTGCAGTCAAGTGTTCCCCGTAAAAGGCCCCGACTAAAAGGCAACTTTACATAAGTATAAATAAGGGCTGTAAAAAAGAGAAGAACGTGTTCACACATCCTCTGGGCTCGTCCCCGTCTGTCCTCCGACACACCTGTCTGCCTCACACAGAGGTTGATGTCTGCAGGAGCACACGCTGCTCCGTAGCCTGCAGTGGCATCAGGAGGAGCTGACAGCAGAGAAATGTGACATGGCAACAGCTGCGACTCACAACAACACCATCCCATGGGCTTGTTTGGGCGACAAATAATCCGTTGTATGAATTCTAATAGCATCAGTTGTGGGTTTTTTTTCCCTCTCCGAGTATTTAGCACAGAAGTGACAACATCTTTGTCCAAGTGATGCATCATTTAAAAGATGAAAGATGAAGTCTCTGGAGTCTGTTTAGATGCCCTGAGGCAAGAGAAGTCTCACGCTGTTGGCTGTTTGTCTGTTATTGGATGAGAAAACAGTCACAAATATCATTATGAAGCCTAAAAAAACAAAGAAAGAGGGAAGCAAAGAAGCTGTCAGGGTACGGAGCGATGAGATGACGCTGAAGCAGTAAACAAACTTCATTTACTTGATGCAGCGCTTGTCTTCGCCGTTTCCGTCAAGTCAGGTTTGATCTCGTTTCTTCCACTCTCTCATTAGAGCACATTCTCGCACTAACATGACGCTTCTGAGTGAAGAAGCCATTCCTCTGGGCCTTTATCATTTTCTCGCTGGTATTGTGTTTTAAGCTTCAGCTATGTTCAGAAATAGGTTTTTTGTAACTCGGAGAAAACATTCAAATAAAAAAGAACATGGCGTCATCCCAGTGAGACGAGCGTCTATTTTCAGACACTCATTACTCACTTCTCCGTCTCTGACGTCCAGGATGAGGATGACCACGGAGACGGGAGGACAGAGGGTCAACAAACTGAAACATACATTAGCTCAAATCTTTAACCGTACAGTTTGGGAGTGCTTTAATGTTCTCTTAAGACAATTTAATCCTGTGTCAACTTAACGCATCTATGAATTTTATTTCCTTTTCACGACCATTGAAGAATCTCTTAAATAGTTTATAGACTTTCTCTTTTTGAGTCGTCACTCCTACTTTTGCTAAGGAGAATGTATTTCATGCACAAACAGCTAAATGAATCTTAACCTTGGTCTGCAACTTTGTAACCTACTTTAATCCTCTTGATGTGCAGGATTCATCATAAGGAGCCTGGTAAAATGTTCACAGCAGCTGTGTTTGTGGAATCAAACCATGTCCGTTTGCAATCTTGATTTAGACATTAATTCTCAAACTCACGAGGCCTTTGTAATCCAGCTTAGTTCAAACCATAGACTGTAATTATTAATGGCTGAAGCCTGAGTCACGTCAGCTGTCTGTTTCAGCACAAGGCTCTGGAGGTTCATCAGCAGCAGCCACCATGCTGGAAATGCCGTCTCAGCCTAACTTTCAGTCAACTTAACCACCGGCTGAGAGCTGAAGCGGGCTTTAAGCCTCTTGACGAACTGTTACATCACGTCAGCTACACGCCTAACTATGAAGAACATGTATCAAAACAGAGCCGTTTTTAAAACATCCCCCCCCCCCCCCCCCACACACACACACACACAGTGTGTGCCCGTGAGGACTATAACTATTACAATTACAACGATAACTAATCAATGTTTTTTTTTGTACCAGGCTGTAAATATGTTTATTTATTTTCTGCTGTGTGTATGTGACTTCCTGTGTTCCTTGAGCCAGCCCCAAGTGGACACTCGATGAACTGCAGGATTTTCGTATATCTGTTTATATCCGCTGAAAAGGAGAAGTCACTGAGGTGAATTAGCAGACTGGTTGTAGCGAGATGCTGGTTTCAATGAAGACATGTAAACCCTAACAACTTTCCTTTATGCTTAATGCAGAAAAGGGAAATGTGAAACACGTAGACTTACTTCCGTTCACAAACAACACGTCTGCCCTCACCTGTGTGTTCAATTTTTTGTACCTCTGATCTGCCAGCAAACCTCCACATACAGTACATAAATCGCTACAATGACAGAGTGAATGTAGGAAAAAGTGGTAGTTCAGAGTCAGACCCCCCACTTCTCTTCAGCAAAATGAAACTGGTCCAATAAATTGCTTTCCAGAGGGATGAAATGTACAGTACAGTACACCTCGTTACACCACACAAGATTGCTCACTCGTAGAATACACTCCTGTGATTAATAACCCCACAACTTCTAGGCTGTTTCCAAGTGCTTACCAGATCAAATATGCGCTTCGCTGTCCTTCTTTTTTTCTTCTTCTGCTTTTTATACAACTCAGGCATTTTGTTTGGCAGGCACCACGAGCCGCGACCCATTAAACCAGACTGCGACTCTGCATGTCCATTAGTCTGCTCCATGCATACATCACCATAAATTTAACAGCAAAAGAAGCACACATCAGGCAACTTCGCAGTTCTTAAAAAGTGACAACTCTGTGCTGGGATAATCAGGAAGCAATGACCTAAAACCCATCACAGTTTTATGATCCCTCACACTCCATCAGATGCTGAGCTTTATTAGATTTGATGTAGATACTTACTGCATACTGTAGCTACTGCTGTGTCTTAGACAACCGGATCAGGAAAACAGAGGTATTTTGGGACTAATCGTTTCTCTTCTGTTGATTTTACATCCAATTAGGATTCATGCAACCTTGTTGCATCTTTTTGTCTTATTAAAATCTGTCCAGTTATGACATTTGGGAGACACTCTCCGTTGTTGTCGTCGACGAAATCCACTTTTTGAAGGTCTGAGCCTTGCCTGGGAATTTGAAGCATTTTTACTCCGCCTTGTCTCGGTCTCAGCATGGGCGGACTATGAATTTAAAATCAAGACCACTGATAGGCCGTGTCCACATCTCCACGGTGACTAGAAGGCAAACGCCTCTTTCGAAAAGAACGAATAAGTTCATTTAATTTGTAGTTTGTCATTTTTGTCACCCAGTTAAGAGCGCAACCTTCCCTGTGTTAAGGTCTAAGTGAGTGACACGCACTCTGCAGATAATGTGAGTGAGATCTATCTTCTGGATCTTGTCTTGGTCTTACCCTGCCTCCATCTTGGGACACTCTGGTCTTGGGTAGTCTTCACTACAACACTATCACTTTCCCTTATTGCATTTTAATCGATATACTCTTTTGTAACTTGTTATGAATTGGTGCTATACAATTAATGATTGCCTGACTTCACGTAACCTTGAACACTTGTTGCTGTAACACAACTTACCTCTAATTTGAGTTAAAAAAAAAAAGCACTAAAGAATAACAATAAACATGACAATTAAATAAAAAAATAGCAATAAAAAAATAGCAATACTATAAAAACAAAAACAAATTCTGAGCAGCAAAACTTAACTGAAGACATTTGAGACGAACCAGTTCTGAAAACAGATTCATCAGTGTTGACAGAGGTAGATTTCTTGCTGTGCTCATGTTCTGCATTGTGCAGATTGTACAGGTACAGCTTTGGAGCGCTCCACCTCGTCTAAGAATGAGCATGTCCTCCTGCTGAATGAACTGTGTGGACATCATTGTTTCTGTGATGAGAACTGGGAACACAGACGTATTATTCAGAGCCCAGATCCTGTTACACTAGAGGAGGATCACATGCTTGGCAGGATGACCATTATGAAAAGACTGGTCATCTGCGAGCAGAAAGCCCCCTAGCAACAGCTTTTCCCAGGAGAAGAAGCTGGCAGGGAGGTAGAACATAATCACGTCGCTGTGTCCTGATTGCTAAGAGACGTTACACGATGGAGAGTCTCCAGCAGCACCTGTTGTTTGCAGCTTTTGTTGATGTACAGGGCTCAGGCTTCATGTTGTGGAACCTGGGTGTCAAATGGGTTTATTTGAACAGCTTTTTAACTGACAGTGCATTCAGGTTTGTCTGTACATGTTTGCAGTAACGGGGTTGACATTTAAAACTTTGATATTTTCTTACTAATAATTACTACTAATTTTAATTTAGTTTTGACATAAAAGAAAAATAAATCATTTTTTAATCATATGTTACAGACCGATGACTGGTGATTTAAAATGTACTCAATTTGGGAAACTTTTACATTTCAGATATCCAAAAAGCAACACACTTTCATACAAAAAAATATGTAATTTTTCCTGTTTCTCCATTTTAAAGGCAATCGTGTCCTTCAGTATTACATCTACAGCTCTGATCTACACCCAGAGAGAGAAGCCTGACAACACAGACATGGTACTGCACACATGTTTTTCAGTCCGAGCCTGAAAGAACAATGTTCGCCTTAAAGCCTTTGGAAACGTGGCTTGAAATCTTAGAAACCCCTAAATGTTTGCAAAATTAAATCCATCATTAAAGACAAGGATGGTCATTTTGAAAACTGGCATGATTTGTGCCCAAAAGCCACGCCCCTCACTTACATGCACAAGCGCCATTGGTCCAGAAGTGGTGCTGATGTTGTGGCAGGATGATGATGGGATAAAAGTACAGTACATACATACTGACTAGCGTTAAAAACCCTTTAGATAGATGACAGACAGACAGACAGACAGACACTTTATTGATCCCGAGGGAAATTCAAACTTTATGTTTCTATGCTAAATAAACTGTACATGACATTTTTCGTCCATATGCAAATAACAGCCAATGTTTTGACTTCATCGAGAGCTGGACGGGACAGTTTGAGAGTTTTGTTTTGTTTTGTGGCTAAAATCCCCTTGGTTGATTTTGAAAGTGAAAAACAAAACTAGGATTTAAAACTCTTTAAACTCAAAAAGGAGCAGCGACTTCAACTGTGTTTAACTGTGTTCTGTAGATTTGCCCTTCCACAACACCTGAAATATTCAGCAGATTGAAACTTGGTACAAACATGGAATCCGATATCCTGCGCTGGGAGAGGACAATGTGGAGGCTGGAACCTTATTTCCTCCTGACTGGCGTGATGAAATCCTGCAGACTGACGTGCCAATTGCTTCAAAACCCTCGGAAGAGCCTTTTTACATTGACAGTAGGGAGTTTAATCTGCTCTCAGGGTAAAAAACATGCGCTGCCCTAAGATTCACCTCTCCGTGACTAAGTGAACTCTAATTTTTTTCCATTTCAAGAAAAGCTCTTAACACATCTGCTATTAAGACTCGAAGTCAAATGTGGAAAATTCTGAAAGTTATTACAAATGTTTCTCCTCGCTTCAACTCTTCCTTCCTTTAGGCTTGAATTTATATTTCATTTCATTCTTTGTTGAATGGGCTGAGTGTCGTACAATAAGAACAGTTTTTACAAAAAGAGTCACACATTGTACTTTTCTTTTGCAGAATTTTCTCTGGATCTCTTTCTGTGCCTTCAATCACACTGCATCATTTTGTGAAAGCCCCTCTTGTTACTTGTGTTACCTGTTCTGGTTTTGACAAAATCATCTGCACATAAAAGCAGAGTTAAAAAGAAAATGTCAGGGGGAAATTGGAACTTAGTGCAAGTAAAACATATAAAAGCAAAGTGTTAATGTACACATTAAGTCTGAGTTTATATATTGAAGCAAAACTTATCGTACTTTTAAACCAGCAAGCAACTACAGCACAAAGAGCCACGCCATGCTAATGTTTCTTCCTCAAAAAAGTGAGTTAAACATTTAAACCACTAGTTGAACATTTGCACCCCCCCCAAAAAAAAAGAAAAAAAAAAAAGAAATCCCTAAAGTTGGCAAAGAGAGATTATTTTATTATTCAGCATCATTCATGATAACTCAAAGTACATTGTAAAGCAAAACCAAGGCCTATACTCTGCTTTTGAAAATGAGAAACCAGAAGATTCCCCATGATGACATATTGGAATAGTGCTCTTGAATGTACTCATTATGGAGACTTGGGCAGTAATGAAGATCTGTCTTTCAGTGTTTCTAATAAGCTCCAGCAGCAGAAAGCTGCTCAAACTAGGATCAATGTTGGAGATGTTTTTGAAACATGGAGAGAGGTTAGAAAACAGAAAGGTTTACAGACCAATGCAGAGCTGGCTAAACACTGAAGCTACAGTGTTCGAAACATGGCAACCTGCGTAAGCATCTACTTGGGGGGGATACAGCTTTGCAATGTGCTTATTTGGACTGCAGTACCCATTTCAAACACTGGGTGTCAGAGATACATATTGCTCTGTCAAAGCTTGTGATTTCTAAATATTATTTAAACTTTTCTTCTTTTTTTTTTAAACAAGTGTAAGCCACGTTGTGCAAAAATGAGCGTGAGTAGATGCAATGCTGTCCAGGTTGTGTGTCAATCAGAGAGAGAGAGAGAGAGAGCGAGCGAGGGAGAGGATTTTTTGGACGTCTCTCTTGTTGATTTTGAGCAAATATTGTCGATGCTCATTAGACCATGAAGCACTGTGCATTTCTGATGCATTCTGTCACCTTCAATGTTTCCAGCTGTCCAACTGGAACTCTCTCCGTAATCCTGGACCTCAGGCTTTACAAATGACGCACTGAATCGAAGCACCATGTGAAACACTGTGCCAATTTAAAGACGTGTTGGAGATTAAAATGATTTAAAACAGAGTGAGATTAGGTTAAAAATCCATATTCAACAAAGGAACAGAAATGCAGTAACAGTGGGGTTACAGTGCAGACACCACATGTCCCATTCAATCTGCAGAACAGAGCTTTGCATTGTTAAACTTTGGTTGCATGTCAGATAATCAGAAAGTTGGTGACAGCTAAATGCTGACTAGAAACTATAAGAAGCTCCGCCCTCTTTTATTGTAAAGCCTCAAACAGCTGACTGCTCAACAAAGATCTTATGAGATTTATACTCCATAGGATTAAAGACCCAACATCTGATAAAAGGCTGATATCGTTTGTATACATTTATCAGCTGACACGTCAAAATGTCTCCCGCAAAAATACATTTTTAGGCGTCGTATATTCTTCATTTTGGACTCAGTATTTATTAGTAGGGAGAGAGATGTGCTTCAGAGGAGGCTACCACGTTGTGAGGTTACAGAAGCTCCCGTCTCCAAGAGAAACCAGCAGCTTGTCAGAGCAGTTGGAAATTTCAACTCCACGGCACCCAAACCAGCCACTTTCCTCCAAATCCTGCTTACCCGCACGTGACAGAGAGCTGCATATGGTGGAGAAGATAGGGACAGATGCATATGTGATGCTTGTTTGGCTCACACAGGCAAACACTATGGCCAAAGATGGAACAAATGCAGAGACAATGTGAGCCTTAGAAACCAGAGAAAGAATTGCATATGCTGCAAAGACAGTGAGACAGCGTAGGCTTATTTAGCCAGTGAGCCTCCAGTTCCCAAAACAAGTTTCTTCAGACTGAGCTATACTGCAGCACCAAGTCAATAACATTTAAAGTGTCTTTGTCAACCTGCTGGTCTTCATGTTTGGTCTCTTTTTGAATTCAAAATAAGTCCAGAAAGCTGAAACGACTGAAGTGGGACCAAATAATTTGAGGATAGCTGATAGTTCAGTGAGGTTTATCTGACTGCACTAAAACAGGTCAAATTAACAGAACCATTGCTTCTTTAATGTGAGACACTTTCTGTGTGTTAGTGTTGTAGTCGTTCAAATAAGTCTTGGTCTCAAGATCGGTCTGGAGACCATTTTTTTGAAGGTCTCGGTCTCAGACTGGGTCAACTCCAGATTTTAAAACTAGACCAGTCAAGACCACATGCATATGAAGAATTAAGTGATAAAACTAGGCTGCAAAAAAGCAGAACCATCTTTAGCCTGAAGTGTTTTAATTAAAGACATCTTTATCCAGGATCATGGGAAGTGAGGAACCTCCTATGGTGGGACAGTTTCCTACCAGTTAAGCGGTGACCTGGTTTGTGTTGCTGGATCAGTGGGACATCACGGTTATAATGGTGGCACAAGTGTCTCCTGCTGACTTTAGTGGAACACTTCCTGCATGCAGCAAGCCAACCCCTGCGGTGTCTGTCAGCAGTGACTCATGTACAGTACCTGATCCAGGGGACTTTCAGATCCACCGTGAGAGCGCCTTGTCTAAAGAACTGTACATCACACACCTATGACCTGCCTGTCCGCCTCTGAATGCAGCTCCCCGCGGCAGCTATTATCCATGCTTCACTGTCTGCACAGCTCACATGGAGATGGAGCACTAAATCGTCCCATTGTCCTAGCGATGTGGGGTGTCACTTTAATGGATGTCCCTCGATGAATCTTCCCGGCTCTCCTTTGAAGGAAATTGAGTGCCACACTTAGTCCGCATGGGTGACATTGTCCTTTTTAGCGCAGCGGCAGGTTGGATCTGAAAGACAAGAAGTAAATATGTAGATTCTCCGCGACTACAAAGAGTCGGCTCCTTCTTGATCTCTCCTGTCAGCGGCCTCTGCAGCCTATATTTGGGTTCAGCTCAAGTGGCCAGACGTGGTTTTTATTCTAAAGAAGGAAGACTGACAGCTTCGGCACAAACCTGAGTGCAAATACTCCGCCTGATTGTCAGTCTCCGGCTCTCAGTGACACCGAATCCTCTGAAAAAGTACCGCCTGTCAAAACAGTAGATCTGCTTCTTAAGACTGTGAGGGCAGAGGGTGAGAGGAAATCCCTGCGACTATCACTTCAGGTCATGTCAGTGACAGGGACTTACGCTATCTCGTTACACAGCTGCTCTCTATGCCGCGCACATATTAAAGAGACACCTGCACTGAGCATCAGTCCTACGCAGTGACACCTCTCTGAACTCTTCACAGATTTATTTAATGATGAATAAAACTCCTTGATTTGCATGCACTAATACCAAGATATGCATACGCAGCCTCGATATTTACATTTCCATTTTATTCCAGCAGTGCGTTTTCAGGGTTCTGGGAACACTAAAGCCTCTTCTGTTACACTTGGCCGTAATTGGACTTATAAATTCCAGTAATTACTTTTCTTTGCATATCAGTTTCATGTTTCTGCTCCACCACTTTGCACTCATCTGAACAAAAACAGGAAGCCCAAAAGGAAGAACACTTTCCACAGCTGCTGCTCAGTTGTACTGATCGTTGTAAAGATGATTTCAGCAGTGGTCTTCGTATTTCTGTCAGAGGGACGGCTTATTTTCCGTCTTTTCCTTTGTCCATTATGACAGACCATTATGATAACACAAGCCCTTCATTGGCCACTTTCTAAGGATGTTATAGCCTCTTGAAGCAAAGGCCTTCCTGATTTCAGAAGGTAGTGGTTGGAGATAAAGGGTTGTATTCAACTACAGATTGGTAGTGTGAACTGACTGTCACAAAATGCCGTATGCAGAATGCAAACAGATGCAAGTTCATCAGTACAACAAAAACACCCAGATGCCTACTAATTAGTGAAACATCTCCAGTTAACAACAGACCAGACTCTGTCACGTTCTGTTTCCCATAGTGCAAAGCGCCAAGTCAAAGACTAAAATGATGGACAGCAACAGTAACAGCCACCGTAACCAAGGAAATAATCACAATCAGACAAAAACATACAAACATCCCACCCACTTGTTTTGGATTCTCAAAATCATGAAGTGACACGTCTAAATGAATCACTTCAGAGTTTTTTTCAGACTCTGTGTGGATGCTAAACAGGGTTTGCTGCAACTGAGCTGTTGTTTACTTCTGCATTCCAAGACTGGGAACCAGCTCACTGTGTAATAACACACTACTGTGGAACAAAATCTGCAGTACACAGGACTATGGACTGCACATACGGCCATCTACATTGGATAGTAGTGTCTCTTTTTCTCTAAATCCCTTGTTGGACGTACAGTAGCTTTTCTATACAAAACAACGAGTTCATCACAGTGTGTAATTGTTTTTCCTGAGAATCATCCGCACCTGTCTTAGTTGTTTTAATTTGTATCTCAACATCATAGTCAACGAGGAAAACCTTAACGATTCTCGAAGCTCGAATAAAGGTTTGAAATCGTAGGCGGTTTGGAACAACAACAATCAACCAAAACTCTCCCATATCACCGTTGTTGGAAGTCTGTTTACGTGAAAACCCTCGATGACTACATAATTCCAATCAGGGTCTAATTCTGTTCGCAGCGGCAACGGGAAACTGGACAATGAGGGGAAGGGATAAGGATTAGAAATGGAACTGAGCCAAAAAACTCAATCTGAGTACATCAAGAGTTATGCTTTTAAGAGCTTTATGTGCAGCAGATCCCCAACACACATGTTGGACTGGGAGTAATGTTTTTTTTGTAATGTGCACATTTATGGTACTCTATAAATATTAATCACTATTATAATTGAAGCATTGACACAAATACAATTCATCGCTCCACCATTTGGGTGCAGTGTTGGAGATAGAGATGCTAAACGATGCCGTTAGTGAGCCAAAGTAGTCAGCTTTTAATGCTGAGCTGAGCCAAATGACGCCACTCACTAGAAAGAGCCGGAAGCTCATTATCAAGCTTCGAAAGACAACAGTAAACAAGGTAGGAGAGAGCTTTCAAGCAATATGGCAGGAGGGGAAGAAACGGAAACAAAAACTCAGAGCCATGCCGTACTGGACGCGTTCCTAAAAACTCTTTACTCCTCCTCTCACTCATTCAAATGTCACATTAAACTGTTTCTGTGTGGAAGAAAAGTGCAGGAAATGCATTAGGCTGTTTTTAAATTCCAGATATTGTTGAATTCAAAGTGGCTTTACGAACAAAAAAAAAGAAAAAGAAGGAAGTTGTCAGTTGTCGGAAATGTGCCCAAAAGTTTGAATGTCTCTAAAGCCATAATCATTTAACAAAGGAGCTGTACGCTGTGACAAGTGAGCAAAATGTAAGCTCATGAAGAAAAAGAAAAACTTTACTGACTTTTTATTCACTTTGAAATCACATCCAAGAACCTACACGTTCACTCCAGAGACCCACAATAACTCGATCTGTCAAACAAGCGTCAGGAGTGGATGTAAGTATGCAGCGCGCCCGGCAGGAAGCCGAATCCCACACGGTGTTTTAGAGCTGTAAAGAATTAATTTGCACTCAGCACCGCGTGGAGCTATAGCATAATTGCTCCTTTAAAACCATATCTTCATTACAGCAGTCAGATTTTGGGCCTTTATTATGACGAACATGCAGAGCCTTTTAATGTCTGCTCATAATAAATGATGAAGCAGTATTCACTTGCTGCGTATGTAAATGTACGACGAGGAGTCTGAAGCAGTGATTTCACTCTTTTGTGAACATGACTCTTCAGGTAGACTTTTTTTTTTCCTCTGACTAAATTAACTAACCTGATTTCACAGAGCAACTTACTTTGACTTCTTTTTCAATCAGTATGGACTGAATACTGCAGGCATGGTGTTAATGAGTCTAAGTAAGACAGGGCTGACTTGTCCTTAACCTGTTCTGGGAAACACCAAAAGTCATAGTATGCCTGTTTTTAGACTGATGCCATCAGCATGCCGCTGTATGTAAATCTTAGTAACGTTCAAAATGCTGCTGCAAGATTATTAACAGGTACACCCCCCCCCCCCCCCCCCACCACCCATCAGAGAAACTATCTCATTAAATTCATTCAAATGAAAAATCAAAAATCTCACTTTTTGTCCCTGGCCTTTGAAACCAGTTGAAACAGGCCCCATTTTTTTAATTTTTACCTAAGTCTCTGTATGCATCTGTTTGTATGCTTGTGCATGTAAGTATGCATGTGTGTATTTGTATGTAATGCATATGTCGGCTACATGTGTATATGGTTACTTTTTGTGGTACTGGTTCTGTCAAAGTTGCCCTACACACTGACAGAAATAAAAACGATTCAACGTAATTCAATCTCAGAAGCCATCGGCAATCATCGTCTATCATTTCTTGGAGTAGTACCCATTAATCAGTTCAACTGTAGAGCACGAGCAGCTTCCGTCTGGCTCACTTCAGCAGTTTCAGCCTGAATTTCTTACAATTAAGTTTGCCAAAAAAAATCATGAGTTGTCATCACATTTTAGGTTTGAGGTCCGTCCTCGAGACGAGAAGATAATAACTTTTAAAGTTTGTTTGTTGAATGGAGGACTGATCATTCGTTTCTGATGCGTTTCAGGTACTCTAAATGTCTCCAGCTGGATCATTAGACGATTATGGAATCTTAACAGATTTTATAAACGTGATAGAAGACAGACATATTGACAGTTTCAACCAATTTCTCATAATATAATCCTTAAATCCACACACTAGATGACTCGGCCCGGCCAGGAGACCACACACCTGCCTTTGTAGTAATGAGGGCAAAAATGACACTTTTTTTTCTTCAGTCAAACAGTACAGGGTATATATGTTTGAAATCAAGCTGTCAGCTTCTGTAAGCCAAATTCAATGCCCAGTTTGGCCTAATCAGATCAACTGGCCTCATTAAGTTAAATGAGGCCAACACAGCAGGAGGGCCGAAGCAGGGGGCTTTAATAAAAACCCACAGAGGGAGAAATCCTGCTGCTCACCGTCATCTGGCAGCGCTGAATGAAATCTACAAAGACTGCGCAAGATTTCAGGTAGCTTGGTTTGTACACCAAATACAGAGTTGAACATTTATAGGCCAGTAGACACCCAGACTGGACTCCCTGGTTGGTTTAAGATGATCCCTCAGGTTTTTGATACAACTCAACCCAACCACACTGCCTGCTGTTTGTAGTTTCATCGGCAGCCATATTGAACCAGTTCTTGATGTCAAGGGACGAAGCATGCATGAAGTTAGAGAACCACAGAGTGGACTAAAGAAGGAGGAAAAGGTGGCGTGATTAATAATCTAAATGTCAGGTTGACATGTTGTGGACACCGAAGCTTCAGTGTTTAGCCAGCTCTACATCGGCCTTACCATCCTCTCTTCATTTCAAATTCAAAAAAACTTTATTTGTCTCCGGGGGGCAATTCAAGAAAAACATTTGTGAAACGTTTCTGGTTATCTTTGAACCAGTTGGCTTCCCTGCTTCCATCGCTGGCAAACTATGGCAGAGATAAAAACTCCAGTGGTTGAGGGGGGCCTAAAAGTGCCTCCCTTCTCTGATCCAAACAAATCCAGACCCTTCAGGACCAGAATCCTTAAAAGGAGGACATGCTAGCTGCTGCATTGTTGTCAGAAAAGCAGTTCATCAACACAGCATCTTCCTTTAATGTTTGATCATATAGTAAACCTTATGTTCTGATTTTGTTCAGTCGATACCTTACAGATTGATTTAGCTTTGAGATATCAAAAACACATTTTGCCCTCTTTACTAGCTTGTACAAAAAGCAGCAATTTGAGGCTAAAGGCTAAATCATCATGTATGTGCAGATGACCTCGTCGACTGAACCCTGATGACTGATGATTTCTATCTGCAGATATCGGAGCACAGTCAGTGTAAGCTGTTCAGTGAAGCTCGTTGTGGTGGAGGGATGAGTCACAGAGCCTCAGTTCACTGATCAACACCTCCGCCTCAGCCTCCCCTCCGGCACAGCTTGACACACATACACACCCTCGTGTCAATCTGTCAGATACACACAGGGTGATGGGGGTGAGGGGGTTAGAGATGTTCAGTGTGAGCAAAGACGACCTCCGCCTGCTCCGGCTTTTGTATGTGCCATCAACCTAAACGCACAAACGGCCCTGACGTTTATTTATCCACTCAAATATAAATCTAGATTCCCATCATTGTTAAATTACATGTTCTCTACTTACCCAGAGATGGCTGTCATTTTAAATCAAATGCTGTTTTGTGTTTGAATACCGTTCATATAAAATGAGAAGTTACAAATCCCTGAAGTATACATTGATGCCACCAAGGGAGCTTGAACTATTACTGACACATTTGCTGATCTGTATCCCTGTTAGAACTGTGTAAATACAAACACAACAAATAAGAACAGGTACCACATAAAGGATGCAAGGATGCAAGGAAAGGTCTGTAAACAAAGAAGTGTGATGGGAAATAGACTTGAGCTGGTACTTTAACACTGTAGTCACACCGACTTATTACCACACTGACAGCAGAGTTTGCGATGTGAAGAGTCCATCAGTGTTGAACTAGTAAAAACTAGCATGATTTTGAAAGTAGCATCCTCCCCGTTCTCCGTCTTCACCCAACCTCTCCCCTCTGTGCTTCCTCTGAAGCCACGCCCCTCACTTACATGCACGAGCGCCATTGGTCCATAAGTGGATTTCAGCTCATGTGTTGAGTGTGGGCTTGGGTTACAGAGGTTTGATTTGTTCACAAAACATGGTCGAGTGGCGACATTAGTCAACGTTTTTACGCGTTTACAACTTCTACAGATGACAGATTTTTTTTCGTTTCTTTTTCAGAGCACATGAGTTGTTGATTTCTGTCAGGACCTAAAGACAATTTCAACCAAAATCTTAAACAGTTTATCAGGAGAAAATGACCTACCCTGTCTTAAGGTAATCCCATTCATACACATTCATACGCCACCAATGAAGCAGCTGGAGCAACTTGGGGTTAAGAGTCTGGCCCAAGGACACATCAAACATGTGGGGGCTCAAACCTCGTACCGAATCACCCAACTGAGCCACAGCCGGAATGACTCATGAATGTTTTTATGCATTTAGCCTTTCAGTATAGCTTAGCTGTTTAGGGCTGTAGCGACAGTACATTTTCTCCATGAGAAAGTTGACACCCATCTCTGTAGTTAGTTTTGGAGCAGTGAAGCTTATTTTATTAAACTATTAGCTCAGCTCGCTGTGTTTTAGCTTCCCAAACACTGCAAATGAGATCATACTCCTTCTGCTGAATGAGACTGATGCCAAGTGCCAAGAATGTAAATGGAAAAACAAAGTTTGCCACTGACTTAAACTATCACTCAAAAGTCCACTTTTCTGCACAGTCGGAACCTCTTCCCCTCCGAACACGCTGCAGTAATTGCAAAAAGGAAAAGATTGCCTTCCGGTGGAATTAAAGTATATTTTAGAGCAACACAGAGATTAGTGTTTAACGAAGATTTTAGCATGACCAATTTCATTTATTTGGAACGGCGACATTACAGAAATCGCACTTCACTAGCGCCCCAAAAAATGTTTTCCTGGAGCTCTCTTGCAGAGAGCGTTTGCACTCGCATTGATGAAAATAAATCTCTTTGAGCCGTTACTGCTGCTCCACCGTGCACCTTTATCAGCGGTGGCATTTGAATGAATGGAGAAAAGGCAGAAGCTATGTTGAAAGGCAGCTTAAGAAGATAATAATTGAGGCCAAATGACATGTGTTCAGGGAACAATTGTCTGAAAGAAATTGCATTGAAGCTTAATGGTTCTCCCATTTTCTTCTTTTCACGTCAGCGGTGACGATCTAAAGGACGCCTTATTCCTTTTTTTCCCTCTTTGAGTTCGTGCACAGAATATAAAAATAAAGACATCTAGAGTGGCAGATGTCCTGTTTTTAATCACCTGGAAGATTTGAAGGCCTTGATTACTGTCAACATGACACACCTTACAGCGGCGGTCCCCAACCCCCGGGCCGCGGACCGGTACCGGTCCTTGAGTCATTTGCTACCGGGCCGCACAGAAAAAAAAAATAATTTACATTATTTCCGTTTTATTTGTAATCCGAGTCTGAACACTGTTTTATTTTGAAAACCACCGGATTCTCTCGGTTACATCTGTCAATAATGATGTCAAACTGCTCGTCTCGTCACGTGATACATTACCGCTAATTTTAAACCCACAAGCTAGCAAAATGAATAACAAACAGACGTCTTTGAAAAAATTCTTTGGAAAGGGGAAAAGGCCCAGTGAGGAGACAGAAGAAGAACCTTGGACCACAAAGAAAAAGAAACCTTCATTTAACAGGAAATATTAGAAGTCCTACATGAAATATGGATTTATCGCGACAGGTGATTCCCACGCATCAAGCCCGCTCTGCATAATATGCGGCGACCGGCTCTCCAATGAGGCAATGAAGCCTTGAATTTCCCTCGGGATCAATAAAGTATCTATCTATCTATCTATCTATCTATCTATCTATCTATCTATCTATCTATCTTCAAAACTCAGGGCTCTCATTGATTCAGGGTTATGGTGAGTTATATATTTTCATGGACTTTATTTTATTTTTGATTTGTTTGTGGAGTATCTTATTGTGAAGGCATGTTTAAGCGTTACCATAGTGACCCGAGAGCGTGGGGACAGAGAGGATGTTACTGATGTTATGTTGTTGGCGCATTTCATGAAACGCTGTTAATAAAGTTCCATAGGATTACACAGTGGATTCACGTTTATAATTCTATTTTACAAAATAGCACATTTTTTGTGTTGATCGTATCATTTTATTGTGTTGTATTTTTCCGCCACACCTTAGAGGCCGGTCCGTGAAAATATTGTCTGACATTGAACCGGTCCGTGGCGCAAAAAAGGTTGGGGACCGCTGCCTTACAGGACATTTTTATTCTGTCCGAATAAAAGAGCCTCAAAACGAGATGAAAGTGGCTTCTAAAAACTCCAATTAAAATATGCATGTCTTTGAAAAATGCCGCCGCCTTGCATCACGATCATTAAAGCAACGTATGTGCATGCTTCTGGATTCCTTTCAACCTCTCACCAATTAAACACCTCTGAATCTCTCTCTTATTCCCTTTCAACATTTTCCACCAACATCTAAAAAAAGGGGGAATTGTGCTTTACGTTAAACTGAAGTTAATGTTCAGGAATAGATCCAGTGGTATGAATCACATTTGAATGTTTTGCTTTTTGTGTGTCCCTGTGATCCTCTTTTGATTTCAGTTCAAGGCCTCTTTTTCTCTCATTGCTATGGAAATGCTTCGGTGACCTGATAAAAAAAAAAAAAAAAAAAAGATTAGTTTCAGCACAGAGATTTGAAACATTTGAAGCACTTCCCCCTCCAATTTTCAGCACAGCTTTCATCAGCTGTATCAAATTTCCAAACCCTGCAGTCCAGGTCTTTGCTATGATTCAATAATGTTTAATATCTGCTGAGCAGTCAGTCAGAGACGCTGGAATCTGAGCCCAAGAGCTTCGCTGACGCTCGTATTGAAGCACTTCAGAATGTGTTCATGGACTCTGCCCATTGTCGCTTGTTGATAAGAAATAAAGGAAATACTCCTGTTTTTTTTTTTTTTTGGAGCTTCATTTCCTTCCTGATGTGTTTTTCCGTGGGGATAAGAGGCTATGAATACACTAAGTATCCTTGAGGAAATGTGAGCAGAAAGCATGGAGTCGATCCAGTTAAGCATGAGTGGTTACTCTCGCTGCAGTGCGTGTGTGAGTGTTTGTGCGTTAGTGTGTGTGTGTGTGTGTGTGTGTGTGAAAATGAGGCACAAACAATGGAACTGCAGGTTTCATCAGTGAACTGAGAACAAAAATGGAAATGAAACCTTAAACCCACTTGAGGCTTTGAGCATTTTCACTGAGGGAACACTTACGTTTCTGTCTTTAAAGATGAAGTGGCTCCGCACTTTTAAAAATTGTCCTCGTGTTTTGATCAGGTTAATTGGATAAGTATCATGGTAGACATTTTATTTTGTGGGGTGAAAAGTTCTGTTAAAAGTACAAGTTTGAGAAGTAACCATGATTCCCAAATCGTCCGTGCACGCCACAGTCCGTCAGCGCCACAGTTTTGCAGCATGCAGTATTTTATGAGACGGCTCTTTTGGCTTCCAAACAGCACTTCATTTTACCACGTCCACTTTGTAGAACTCCGCCAAATTTAGCACAGTTTTGACGTATGTGAATGTAATACATCCTTTGTACTGAAGTACTGATGTACTGAACATGAACAAATTGCTGTAGCCTTTGGCTGTTGAGCGCACCCGTCAATGAACGCATGCTGGACCCCCGCCCCTCACTGCCTGTTGGTATTATCCTTGTCTATCCTCATGTGATTGGTTGCACAGCATGCCTGTTACACTCAGTCACTGTGTGGATGGGGCAACCTGTAACATGGAGATCATCACATCGTTCAAACTGCACATCTATCTGTATCGCTGCACACAATGCCGATTAAAACCAGCGCAGTTCAGCACAGCGCCCAAAGTGGATGTAGACGCAGCACTGTGGGAACGCTACTTTCAAAATCAAAATGACCAACCCTATCTTTAAGCATACAGAGCAAATAAAGAGACCTTTATTTCGCTACCAATTGCAGCAGATAAAGCACGAGTAAACTTTGATAATAAAGGAACAGAAAGCACGGGTGAGAAGCGCTCTGCTTCTCCCAGGGCAAAACAACATATTAGTGGACCCAGGCATTAAAAAAAAACTAACTGAACTTAAAGGAACAAACAGAAACTTTAAGCCCTCCTGGGCATTAAAACTCTAAATTAAAACGTTTTATTAAATGAACTGAAGTTGATTACCTATACAGAATTCAGTCATTTTAACGAGGAGGGGAAAGCGAGTGCGGCATTTTCCAGGAATCTCTGAGATTTATTTTCAGAGTAAAGAGACACAACATGATGCTCCATTCTCAGAATCCCCCTCCATTCATCCGCGAAGCTGAGGCGTCATGCGAGAAAAAAAAAAGGCTTTTTCATATCTGACTTTATCAGAGATTGTGTAGGTGGCTGCGCCTGACCTTAGCAAGCGTCTTTCCTGGCCCTGATATAAAAGACTGGCTACTGGCAGAAAACACACTATCAAACTGGATTCTCTAGTGACTTTTCATGCAGCGTTTTCTGCTATTAAACTGTTCCAAAATCTTCAGGCCTTGTAGGAGGAACACATAAAAAAAATAAATAAAAAAAAAACAGATCAGGAATACAGGGCTAAAAATGCCTTCCTTCAGCGTGAGCACTAGCATGTTGAAGCTCGAGTTTAATCCTTCGTGGATGGGAAGTTCATAAAAAAATGATAACATAACGCTCCCAATTTGCCAGCAGAACACTTAGCAAGATTAAAAAGCCTCCCGTAACAGTCTGGTTGTGGGTCAGCTCTGGCTGTATTAATGTCTTTGTAGATTAGGCACAACGAGGGGGCACGCTAGGGGTCACTGATGGAAGCAGGTACTACAAGCAGATTTTGCCCCCACCCACGTCTAGCCAACAGCTGGCTCTGCAGCGCGCCGCCGGCCCTGCTGATTAGATGAAGTACCTCCGTTTATCCAATCCACTCCCTCAGCTCTGACCACGAAGCTCGGGCAGCATGTTTACGCTCCTGCCAAAAACACATACAGCGTGAAGGAAGCCTCCATAAAGACACGCCTGCAGCCAGCCCTGACCCCGCCCACCCCGAGGTGACGACTCACACTTTCCAGTACATCTCAGGATGTAAACGCAGAGAGAGAAAACAAGAATGAAAGAGAGACACAGGGTGTAAACAACATGGGGGTTCAGTGTATGGGGTCGGACCGCCATGCTCACCGTGTTTCCCCCCCCAGGCTTGATGTCTCAGAAATGTTGCATTCAGCCCAAACAGGGGTAACTAATTGTACATTTCAAATGCAAAGCCTGCCCACAGGGAAGTTTGGCAGGATTGCATGCAAAAGGATTTATACGTGTCTGCTCCACAGAGGAAAGCCAGCGGATGAGCACGCCAAACTGCATGCCTCTTATGAGTTAGAGAGAGAAGAGAAACAAAACAATCAAATGAGAAGCATTAGAGTCTCCTCTCAGAGGAATCTCCGGGTTTTGACGAGGGCTAAGTGGTGCTGCTGTAAGCATCAGACTCGCGTTAAGAAGTCTCTGTAATTCTTCCTGGAGGAGGTTTAACGACAAACCTGAGCACCGTGCTGTGAGCACGCATCAAGCCTTAAAATGATGCACCACTGGTACAGAGCAGGGAGAGAGAGGAGCATATTATTATACCTGCAATGCAGGGCTATGATGAGAAGGTCTTTGACCCTTTACTCCAATCACAACACAAATATGTCACAGGAAATATTGGAGCAGAATGTCAGCTCAATTCAAATAGATTTATTAGTTGATTAAAGATGGCGGACAAAGTTCAGTCAACAGGCTGTTTCTGTGCCTGTGGCTTTAAATGTAAATGAGCCGTATCTGTCCACGCCCCTCCCTGGAAGGACTCAGATGGTTCTTGCGTTCACATTTCAGCACGGGCCCTGCATTGTAAATGTCTCTGTTGGGAGGTGAATGAAGATTTATCTGCTCTCTCTTAAGATATGGCCATGAGTGCTCAGGCAGAGATTCATCATTCTTCTCTGCTGCAGCCGTTTCTTCTGAGCGACGTTACGCTCTTTACGTTTAACTGTGGATGTACGGCAACTCCACTCAGACGAACCTCGCAGCTTGTTGTCCCTTAAATGAGATTTTAGAGCAAAAGTAAGTAACTAGATAGAAACGTCAATGTAGTCGAAGTAGCAGGATATTTGTCTTTTAAATGGAGTAAAAGTCTAAAGTTTCTCACAAACAGTAAAAGTCAAGTAGAGTCAATTAACTTCTTTACTGTCCACCACTGTGACTAATGCATGAATTAGCTGCTAATATGTTAAACATAGTGAAGGTGAGTGATCTGTATCTGTGGCCTGAGAGTAGGAGATTGTATTGACTCTGTGTGTGTGTGTGTGTGTGTGTGTGTGTGTGTGCGTCAGTTTTTCCCTTCTATGAACATTTATGAGGACGCAAAGATTACAAACCAAGCAGAATGCTTAACAACAGCACTGCTGTGTGTTGGTTGTTTTTTTTGCAAACGTTCCTTTTTTTTGGACGAAGTTACTGTATTTGTTTCGCTTTGTTGGCTTGAATAAAAAAAAAGATGCATTTGCTCTGAATAAAAGCTTTTGTGTGCAACGTCAGCGCCTCTGCTTAATGGATTGGTAAAACAGCATCTGGGTAAGATGTAAGTCTTTAGCAGAGGATAGATGTTGTTCATACACTTTGAACCTAATCAGCGCTTTGTTCTGAATAGTTCAAGAATGAGCAGAAATCAAAGTGAATAAAATATAAAGAAAGAGAGGGGGAGTGAGAATTAAAAAAAACCCTGAAAATAGAAGGTATCGTTAGCAAAGAAGAGAGTCTATGAGCCTCCGCTGAATTCAAAGGGAGATGCAGCGTTTCAACGCCAATGGAAATTGATTCATGTATTCTCTTTGAAGGCTGCGAACCTGGACAATTTGTGCCAAGCTTCTCCTTTAAACACAGGCGTGCATCAGAGAAGCATCATCACGCAGAGTGAGTGAGCGAGGCCTTGCTCAGCACATGCAATGCTATCAGATATGACTGCAGGGGAAGTATGAAGCATATGTACAGAGGCCTTATATGAGCTAAAAATATCCCCATAAAAAGCTCAGTGGTGCAGTTAAGGAAGAGGAATGAGAAGTTAAATGCATGAAAAGCAGATGGTGTATTTCTCTGGGAAGAATTAGATCTTTTTGAAGCCCTTAAGGCTAATATCCAAGATAAGACCGATCAGATGTCACGTCCATATGGGGCAGCAGTACTTGATAGAAACCCATTATGCTCATTTTCAGCTCTATACTTAAGAAGAATCAGTCGTGCACACTTTACAGTCGTGCAGCCATTTATTTCATTCTGTCTGCAAAACAAGCTGTTCTCAGCTCCTGTCCCTTTAAGACTCTTCACCCTCAAAGTCCACTGTCTTATGATTGGCCGGCTCGCCAGGAGCTCACATATCCAGGCGTTTAAAAAAATGTAATTCTCAATTGAAAATGACAACCTTTAACATCCACCCCACGTGTTTGTTTAAATGAGTGCATGAAGAAACGTTGATGAGCCGACGTCGGATTGTCATGCCATAAGAAATAACTGCAAGAATGATGTTGTGGTTTAATTGTTTTACTTTTACTCCTTCATACGTCAGTATTTTAAGACTCTAAACATACATAAGTCTGCTTAAAGACATTTTAAAGGTGCACTATGGAGTTTTGGTAGAGAAATGTGAAAGTTGAAGAAGTGCACATTTCTTCATCCTCAGAGGAAGGTTTTTCAAGTTGTCGGGATGGGGGCTCGCAACAGTTAAACCTTCTTCCCTCCAAACACTGTCCAGGGACACTGTTTTTTTTCTGTTAGTGAAGTTTGTATATTTAGTTCAGAAAAGTTGGCAAAGAATTAGATCACTTATCCAACTTTGAAAATTCTCTACCAAATCTACAAAGCGTTTTTAATCTGTCATTACCTACAGTGTATACTGAAGCGCCCTTGAAATGCAAACACAAGATAGCTGCTAGTGGTTAGTGTGCACGCCCAATGTACGGAGGTTGGAGTCCTCCAGACAGATGGCCCGGTTTCATATCCAAAGATGGAAATGAGTGCATTTCCATGGATTTGGGTATCATGCACCTTATCCGGGTTTTGATCATATTCAGGAGGTGTTTACATGCACACCCTGATATTCATTTCCCTGTACTGTATACATGATAAATAACAGTATTCCGCTCTCTGATTAATGCCCCTCATTCCTGCAGGTGCCTGCGATATTTACAAAACAGACTGCAACCATTTTGAAATTTTGAGAAAAATGAGACCCCTCTGGCTCATAGCAGGCTTTTGTTATCCGCCGCCATGTTTGTTTTGCTGACTCATCTGTTGGCTGAGTCTGCCACAGTATCCCACGTAACAAAATTAGGTTTCTCAAAAATGGTGATACAGTTTTATCCCAGTTTCTAAAAATGGAAACGCAGTCATTGAAGTGGTCGGCATAAAGGTCGCTGTGGTAGCAACTTGTCCATCACATAATTTACTTTCTATTTTACTGTAAATGGCGCTATCATTTACCAAATAAAAATCATTCTGTACTGACAAAAATAAGTCAACAAAGAGATTTAGACCTTGAAGACATTAGAAAAATGTTCACCGAAGTACTTAATTAACTAAAACGTACAGGAGGCAAATTCTCCCAACTGATTGCAACCACCTGCTGGCTGATAAAACGAAGACATGTTCAAGGCCCTCTGTCATTGGCTTTGACAAACCTGTGTGAGACAAATGTCTGGTTTTTAATTGGCTTTCGGTACACGTGCAAATTTTCTGTGTATGGTCAGCTTGCTCTGTCCAAACGCGACTTGTCATATAAATATATTTTCATACGAGTAAGAATAAAGATATCTACTGTAGGCTACAACCCTTTGATAGCTCATTTGACTGGATGTTCAATTAAATGCAGCAGTGATCAGAATGAATGGAGTCACTGATGCCACACTTTGGATTATGAACCGTCCCTTTGAACAGTTTTTATCACCTCATCTTTATCACCTGGCTCGGAGCTGGTAACAAAGATTACATATTCAAAGTGATCTTTATTTAGCTGAAATAATCAAATGTATGAAAAACTAGTATGAAGAATCAGTCATGTCTGAACTGCCTGTGTTCACGACTGTGCATGGTATGTGAAGAGAGTGCAGCGAATCAAATAAAGGAAAGCCTGAGGTTGCTGCAGCTGGCCAAGAAAAGAGAGTGAGAGTCCAATCAGGAAGACCTAAATGACCGTCCCAGCCCCACCCACATGCCTCCTCTAAGCACCTGAAGGAGCAGCCTGGACTGAGAGATGGGTAGAACTGCAAAGTGCCTACACAATGTAGACAGTAGCCAGATCCTTCTATCCGTGCTGTTTACTGTTAGGACCAACTGTTTGTTGGCACTATTTAAATAAAGATTGATTGATTGTTAATGGTTAAAGAACAGAATTTAATGTCCTATGTCTGGATGGTGCTTTAAGCTAATTCTACAGTACATGAGTAATATTCAGACATTCATTAAACATATTCATGTTGGTTTTTCCACCAAGAAAGGCTATGAATCATGATTTTTTAAAACGGGCAAATCTACTGTGTCCAAATCCAATGTGTTGGACTGTGAGATTGGAAAGTCGATACTTGACTAATTGTAGTTGCCCCCTAAACTGTACCATCTAAATCTTTCATTTAGATTGCCGGGAGCTTAGTGCTCAGTGTGTGAACCCTGTGTACGGAGGCCTGCATGTCATTCCCCTGATTTCCAACTCTTTTCACAGTCTGATCTCTACAATCAAGGCACAAAAAAGCCTCAAAAATCTCATTAGGCCCTTCGTCCAATCGCGCAATACCAGAATCGTCAAGCAAACAGTTTGTTCAAAAAAAAGCAGTGTTGGATTAGACGATCAACTTTTACAGTGCTTTGTGTAAAGCTTTGTGAGTCATCAATCTCAGACTTTTTGAGATTCTCTCTAATGGAGGAAAATTGATTAAATTGGTGTCAACGTCAAAATCAACAATCATAATAAAGGAGCTAATTGATGCTAGCATGACATTTATCCACTACACATGTCACTGACAGAAGCAAGCTATTTTCTTTGCGTTGTGTGCACCAAATAGCAGCTTTAAAAAGCGAATACGTCTCACACAAGTCTTTTTCTTCCCACTAATTGAAAATATCGACCAAACTTCATCTTCTCATCGCAGAGGACAGACATCTAATCTTTGAAAAACATTTTCAGTCTGCTGTGAATCTTCTGGTTTTTTTCTTTCTTTGCCCATTGTGCCACGCGCTAATTCACACGGCTGATAATGCAGGTGATTTGGGAATGAGATCATGGAGTGATCACAAGTATGCTGCTCTTCCTATCATGGTCGTATTACCTTCCCTTTCACAGAGGCCCTTCATCCTATTTGTCCGTGACCGGGGTTATTTCATAGTGGCTGAGTGTGAGATGAGCCAGCAGGTCTGCTCATGTGTGAATACACCTCTGACAGTAGTCACAATTCAGGCACTTTTGAAACCCACCATAAACAACAGCAGAGGGCAAAAGATGCTTACAGAGGCAGTAAGTGTAGTCGAAGTGAGGAGCAAGTGTTGGTGGAGGAGCCAGCGGTCCATTGAGGAGAGTCCCGGGCTTTATGTTGATTCATTACTCTATTAGGCCTCGTGACAGAGATAAGGACCAGCATGTTTCAAAGTGATAGCTGACCTCTACGTTTTACCCGTCCCACCGACAACACGGCCACAGTGGCAGCCGTTTTTCACACACACACACACACACACACACACACACACACACACACACACACACACACACACACACACACACACACACACACACACACACACACACACACACACACACACACACACACACACACACACTCAAACACACACGTTGACGACAACGACACAAGGAAAAAGGAAAAATGGAAAGAAATGACGTTGACTGAGAGAGTCAAAAAAAGAAAATACACACTATCTATGTCGGAGCGTTCTCCTGCACATTAACACACACACAAACACACACACACACACAAACACAATGGCTGGCACACACATCTGTGCTTTGTTGGCACAAGATAGAAGCAACCCACATACACATTTTTTTCCAGCTTATCACCAGATGGGTTTCTCTGAACTACAATGAGCAACCAGGAAGTCACAGACTAAAATGTTGAGCTGCGTTTCCTTACCTCAAACAGCAAGTGTCCAATGGATGAAAAAAAAAAATATAGAGCTAGCGTTGAACCTGCAAGCTAAAGGATATTTTACATCATCAGTTTGATGATCATCAGTTCTTGATCACAATTAAATGTGTGGGTGGCACAAAGAGAGTCAGGTTTGGCAGTTTTGCTGAATTGCATCATCACCCTGGTGGTTAGAGTCGGTCTCTCTACCTGAAGTACGAGGGTTCGATCCCCAGCTCCTGCAGCAACACTAGTCAAGAATCTTAACCCTGAGTCACTCCTGCTCCTTTAACGGCGGCGTCTGGATGGGAATAGTTACTTCTGACTGAAGTTTTCTCGCAGTGAAATATTTAAAGCGAAAACCACGAGATTCCTGCTTTGATCTCGTACATCAAGCGCGCATGAAGTCAACAACACAAAGTTGCTTTGGCTCTTTCTTTGCAATTTACCAAATTAAATCCATCCAGCTTTCAAGTCAGATCTTCAAGAACATGCAGATGAAAGCCTCCCCAGCTGTGAGGCTGACAGAGACTGGATCTTGGATTCAGAAAAAAAGCGTTGGCAGGAAGTCAGACCCAAAGTTCAGAAAGATTTCATTCATAGTTTTGAACCTTTTTGAAGTAAAGTATCTCAGTATATTTATTCAGGGCTGGAATTTAAGGAAGTCCATCCAGTCTGAGACAATTGTAGTGGAAAATACATTTGATGCTCTTTGCATAAGATGTAGCCGTTTCACAAAGTGTCACAGGCGCTTCACGTTTAGATACACCAGAGGTGCGAACTTTGACCTTCTGTTCTCAACATACCTTGACTCCCTGTTTTTAAGCAAGCTTGACTCCCTTTTCTCGGAAACAACTCCCGTTTCAGTTTAGATAACATGAAGTCATTGTTGCAGGGCAGACTAGGCAGGGATGGTGTCTCAGAATATTATAGAAGACTGAAAATCGAAGGTATCGTTAGCAAAGAAGAGTCTATAAGAAAGGGGGGGCGGGGGGGGGGGGGGGGGGGGGGGCTGGTTATGGAGGACTTTGTCGGTGAGGATGAGAAGTCAGAAGTTGATACACTGGGGGACGGGGAGCCAGTGGAGGTTTTAAAGGACACGAGTGCGGGAGTGTTTAAGCTGTGGTTTCAAACTCAGTATAACAAAAAACAAAAGCTAGAGTAAGAATACAATGAATATAGAGATTTAATCAGGGACTACTTTAACTGAGCTTGTTGCTCTTTTTAAATGCACGATATGTGATTGCTGATTCATACATTGTGGTGTTTTATTCCCGACTCTGACCGCCATTTCAAGGCATGATACTTCCTCCATGTGATCCTTTACTTTCAATATGACTGGCAGCAGCATGTCTGACGGTAGTTACATGAGGCATTACAGGGATGAGAGTGATTCAGCGAGATGGAATTTGAGGCACAGACAAGGTAAAACAATGCTGTGTTTGTCTCAGACTGTGTGTGTGTGTGTGTGTGTGTGTGTGTGTGTGTGTGTGTGTGTGTGGCATGCCCCCCCCCCATGCCATGCTTTCTCACACTTACTGCATGGTTGTAACCCAACATGACTTCACAGACTGGGACTCCTATATAACGCCATCATCGATATGAATGTCTGAAGGGGTAAAACTAGAAAGAGCAGAGCAGTGATTTGAGTCATGTCCACTCTCAGCAGCGCTTATACTATCAGGTATTTTCAGTGACACAGTGCATCATCCTGGGTGTGTCCATCTCTATTATCCCTGCAGATCCAAGCTATCTCTCCAAACCAGCACCGCTCGGTCAGCTTCACACTATTTAGAAATACAAACATTGAAACAGAATTGTACAGAGAACAGCAAATGACCCCACCAGGAAACCCACTGATTGATCTCTTATCAGTCTGGGGCTGGAGGTCAGAAATGAGTGGCTTTATTATGATTCTCTGACCAGACCTGGACCTTAAAGGTCCCATATTATTAAATTTTTAGGGTTCATATATCTAATTTATCTGCCTACTAAAGTACCGTCACAATCACTAATGTTCGCATAAAGTGTCTGTTTTCATGTACTGCCGCTCCATGCAGGCTCTCTCATCTGCCTGTGTTTGCAATGCTCTGAATCCACCACGATCAGGGTCTCCACGTGGGCCTAGTCTGATCTGATTGGTCGGCCATTGTAATTGGTCAGTCGCTTAGCACCGATGTCACATGGTCGTGCAGCACGAGCTTGGTCTTGGATCAGTGGCATCACACTGACAAGACGTCACACTGAAAAATGTCCTGGGGGGGGGGGGGGGGGCTAGGGACCGATTACATGCAGCTACTGCTGCTGCTAACATGAGGACTCAGGAGAAGACACGTTTCTGCAGACTTTGAATTTGTGCACGTCGATGTGCCTAATCACGCACAAGACACCTGAAAAGCACTAAAGAGCATCTAAAACCAGAAAAAGAAGACTATTGGACCTTTAAAGGAAACCAGGGGCTCCAGTTCACGTACAGACAAATTCTTTTCTTTCATACTAAATGTGCTGTGTCCAGTCAGGAATATCTACGTCGCATGTTCCATAACAGACTAACTTCCATCCAGCTGGGTATTTAAAGTCAGCACACATGAATTTAAGACGCAGCTGAGAAGGTCTCGTGAAGCTGTAGGACCAGTAATAAACAGTTAAGCTCATTCTCACTGGTAGAAAGACTGCACCTCAGAACCTTTAGGAAATCAGAAGAGAAAAAAGGAAACGCACGTCTGTGTGCTCGGGACACCAGGGTTTTATTTAGCCTAGCTTAGATTTAGGACTTAAAGTTCATAAATCCAGCGACAAATATTCCACAGCTAACTCAAAGATGTCCCACAATTAAAATGACAATAAGGAAATGAAAGATAAATCCATATTATCAAGATGAGTCCAAATGTTGCAGAAAAGAAACCCAAGATTCTCCACATGATGTTTACATGTTGAATTATTAGTTCACAATTTCTCCACATGGATTAACCAAACCAGTCCATGTTGCTTTTAGTTGTTTTTTTATTTTTTATTGAAGAGATCCTGTCCTAATATCCTCTTTTCATGCTGTATCCCTTCAGACTGTTTCTTCACCTCGGGCTCTTCTTGTTTACATCGCTCATGTTTAGGTTGTGTCTGGAGGAGGGACTGTCTGACCACATCTATATCTGGCAGTGACGGTGCGAGTATCATGCGACCAGATGTGTCCGGATACGTTTGAGACAGATTAAAAATGGAATTAAAATGTGTTTCCTGTACATACACTGAAATCCCTTGTGAGGAAATGCATGCCTGTGTGCTATCTCTCATTTTTTCCCCATCTCTGTATATTGACAGTAAACACTGCATCGCTTTTGCCCATCTGCTGAATCCAGACGATCCGTCCTGACAGGCATGCTACGATCCAAACTGCCTGCCAACTCTTTGATTTGCATGAATTTTCTGATTGGATCTGCTCATGGAAATGCATTATGGATTTGACACATTAAACGTTCTTTTTCCTTTTTGCTTAACGCTGTCCGATGCCGTTCTCGTGACATGTGTCATTACAGTTTATACATCTTATTGTGTTTCACCACTTTTTCAATGGAAACATGCACACACGTCATTTTGTGAACGTGTTGGCTGCAGGTGCAAAGTGTGTCGTAAACCATATAAAATGATTTTTTTTGCGGCATATAATTTAATGCATCCTGTTAAAATTTCAAGGATACGCTCACATTTTAACCTGTTCATTTATGCCACTGAAAAAATACTAAATGCTTCACAGGATGTCCGATTCTATCAAAGCGTTCAGCCCTCATTTTTTTTTAGCGCACCGAACAGAGGCAAGAGTGTGAGTGAAGGCAAAGATATTCACAGAGACGTCCCTGCACGCACTTGAAGCGCTGCCACAGGATATTGCGGCTGCACTCTTTAAGAGAAGCAATAACGGCTCGCGTTTCATCTGAGACTGCCTTTCTTAAAAGCCGAAGCATTGAGATAACAAACCTCCTCTTCCTCCTGCGACGTCAGAGAGCGAAAAGAGAAAGTAAAGTGCAGCACAACCCCGAGGAAAATGTGCTGAGGAAGAATTAGAACCAAATAAAAAAAAGCTATAGACTTACCGAATGAGTGAACTTGCAGTGTGGATAGGTAGATATAACTGCATTATTTGCCCTGTCAGTTAGCATTTCTTTTCAGAACTCACCAATGTGGCGAATTGACCATGACTGAAAGCATAGAAATTAGAAATTATTCAAATGTGCAAGGGTTTTCTGGCTGCAATGCTAATGTTGGACCATCAGTGTTTGAACTCATCTCTTTGCACAGAAAAGAAGCCGAGCTCAACTTTCTTCCTGTTTCTCTTTTTGACGTGTGTTTGAAAGAAAACATAAAAATGCAATAAAGAAGTGCCTTCTCTGTCTGTATTTTCCCGCAGCAGTCATAATATTGTGAACAGCGGCTCACTTCCTGCCAAAGCACAAACATGATTTTGCTGACTTTTCATTTCAAGTGTTTAAAGCCTGTGTGATAAAAGGAGATCGCAATACAAGAGCTAGAATATGGGTTCAAAATATGAGAGGCAGAGGAATCACTCTGGAAATTAAAGGCTCTGGAAATGTTGAGAGAAGAGTTGAGAGTCATGAAGCATCCATAAAACAGAAACCCTTCAGAACTATTAGAAAACTGAAAGCAAAGCTGGGCTAATCTCGCTGGTGAGTCCAGCTATCAAGACGTGGTGGACGTCCAGGTTTTGATGGACACCTTACAAGTACCACGTAACAACAGCACAGGTGATCACTGTCCAGTCCTGAGCTGTAAGGCCCCGTGGCTACTTTTTTTCCAGTGACGAACAGCGCTGGCTTTAGTTTCGGGAGTGTTTGAAGCCTTTGTTCGTTCAGAAGAAAAGCGTCCCGTTTCTATGACAACAGTCTGTTGACAACGGCCACTGTATGACCGACACAACTCTGTTACTTTTTACTGCATCTTTTTACATTTGAGATCAGACAGAGAGCAAAGAGCATGTTGGTTCGAGATACGATCTGTAGGTTTCAAAACTACAGGAAGGATCATACGTCGCGCAAAGAGCTGTTGACGTCAACAGCACCTTTCTGAAGAGTTGAAAGATTTTCAACTTGAGCGCATAAAAAAAAAAAACTGAAGAAAAGACACTGAACTTTTTCTCCAGGTGGCTGAATGCTCATGCTCATTGAAAACAATGGGGAAAAAATGCTGGCGATCAGAAAAAAAACGTGAGTTGTACACGTGGCATGATTCCTCTGAAACAGGGGACACACACGGAGAACAACAGGGTTTGATTTGTTATGATTCCAAAGATCCTCTTGCCAGATGTTCCATTAGGTGTCCAGAGTGATCTGGTTTCCTCTTTAAATGTTCACTATCCATTCTCCCTCCCAGAGCAGGGAGCAGCTGAGAGCAGCCGAGCACATGCTGTGGATTTTCATGTGACCGAAACTGTAGCCAATCATGGAGCGAGCAAGAAGAAAGCACATTAACTATAGCACAACTTTTCCTCATCTCCAGGAGAGTGGAGTCTATTTTTGTACCTGTTCTTGGAAGGTCATAGGTGGGATTTAAGGTCCATTGAAATACCACGCTTGTGAAGATCACAGAGCCACCATTTGTAATTATAGCTTTGAGAACAAATAGGGGGACCTTAACTAATCTAATGGGCACGTGTATGCTAAATGTTAACTGTGTTATTGCAAAGAGCTCACCATTCAATGACTCTGACTCAAGCCCACACTCAAACATGATTTCAATCTAAACAGGTGTTAAAAAGTGCTAGAGACCCCACACATAACAACTCATGATAGATTGAACAGTTCCTGTCGTTTGTGGAGAGCAACGATATGACCAAAACAGCAAGAGAGTCCAGTCACCGACAACCACAATCCTGACTCGAGACCTGGAAATCTTCTAAGAACGGGACTCAAAGAGAAAATTGAAAATTCTTCTTGGAATTATTTTTACTGAAAATGTAAGAAGAAAAAAATACAAATCTAGACGCTGTTGAGAGCTCTCAAAATGAACTGTCATCTGGCCTACGAAGACAAACCGCAAGTGGAAAACTTTGTCTTGCGTTTGCATACTTTCATTAATAACCAACTACCAGATGTAACAGAAAAGGAAGTTGATAAGAAAGAAAAACCGCAAGTGGAAAACTTTATTTTGTCTCAGTCAGAAAGAGGTGCATGTCAGCTCAGAGGAAGTGGCAAGAGTGAAAAGTGACCTTGTGCTTAATGCTTTTGCAGTCGCTTTATGACACACATATACTCATGCTTGCAACGGTATACAGTATATATAGAAATAAAGGTCAGAGCAGACCCCAGACTTCACCTCATCCTCGAGAGCAGAGACTTTTCTCATGAACTTTCAGAGCCTCACATACGAGAGATAGACGGCCTTTTATATTAGCTTACACCCAGGAGGGATTTAGCTTGCAGGATTTTTTTCTTCATCTACGGGAGCCAATCTGGAGGAACAACAGATTGGCTCTTACAACAGCAAGGTAAGAGCATTCTACCCAGATCTTCCACTAACCAGAGAGGGTAAGCATAGACGAAGGATCTGAACCCCGCCGATAGAACCAGAGACCGCAGGGTGAGAGCCAGAGGGGTTCAGTCATCCGGTAGGAGAAGTAACCAATCCTCATCCCATCATCTGACCAATGGGAAGTAGCGAGTTTCAAAGCGTACTATATACTCTCGCCAAACCACGTCGAAACTCTAGTCCAGTAGAGCAAACCTGACACGATCCAAATCAAGCAATTCAAAAGTTCAGAAGGGAAGCAAAGAAACAGGGCCACCGTACAGACGCGGCAGCATGGACTTTACTTTTCTGACATGTTTGCATGTTTTAAAGTCCACTTTTTTTGTGTCTTCTTCATACATTTTGTTATTATTTAATAACAAACTGTGTATAAAAAATAAGTTGTAAAAAAAGTTTTAGTCGTTCTTCCACATTAAATCTTCGTTCTTTTTGAACATCACAGACTCATACTGTCTGGGTTTAAGATGCTGAAATAGCTGCCAGATATGTTTTATGTTGTATCAAATTAAAACCCAATATTACCACTTTGAAAACTCTGAATGACTATTCATGGAAGTGGAACAAACGCTACTTTTTGTTTCTATAGTGGATGTACTAAGATAAGTGGCGTTTACAGTTTTCATTTATTTAACTTGAACATTTTGAAAAACCAAATATAGAAACAAAGAAAGTAAACTCCTGTGTTTAAAAAGGGTGCGAAGGATGAGGCGAAAAACACATTTCTTAACCCACCACTTTTTTCTTATAAGCTTTAGAAATAAATCCACGGGCCAGCCTTTCAAAATAAAGTCAAAGAATACAGATCACAATAGCAGGGAAGCAGGGAAACAACCAACCCAGACGTTCCACCCCTGATTACCCAAACCTGTGTCTCGTTGCTCACGTATTGACTGCTCTATTTAAGCCCCGTGTTTCCTCCCTTGTGTTGCCAGTTCTTAGTGTTTCCTTGTGCACCTAGTCCTAGTGTTGTTCTGTCTCCTGATCTTGTGTGTGACTCCTGCCTGCCGTGTTACCGACCTTAGCCTGCTCCTCTGGATTTGTTTGCTCATCTGACTACTCGTGTACCGAACCCGCTTGTATTAAAGGACTGATTATTGAACTTTCCTCTGGGTCTGCGTTTGCCTCCATGCCATCTGTCGTTGTGGCACCCGAACATCATCAGCAACACAACAGCTCCTAATAAGGCGTGATAACCCGGGCAACTTAGGTTGAGACCACGAGGACTGAAGATCTAAGAAAATGAGGAAGCAGTTCAAAGAGAACGAAACACAAAGAAGAGACTCGAAAAGACGAAAAAATGGAGATCAAAACAATAAGAGGGGGGCCGTATTAGCTTTAAATTAGAATAGACAATAAAGAATTAAATAGTAGAAAAGGACATAAAAGCATGGGAAGCAGTTACAAGAGAACTGAACTCAATAAAAAGAGATAAAAGCAATCAATCAAGAAGAAGAAGTGTGAATGCAAAATTAAAAACAATCATAAAACAGATATGAGAAGTAACAAGATAAAGAACATTAGTAGTTTCATTTTTTTTTTAGGGCAGCTCTGGTCCATAATCACTCTTGATATCTTCACTTTTCGACTTTGACCGGATTTTACCAAAAGATCATTGTAACAAACTCATGGCATGTTTCACTTCCTTCTTTCTCCATCATGTGATTGACTTGAATGTGTATGTTTCATCCTAAATAAAAGCATTTCTTAGTCATGTTGTTTTAAGGAATTAACTGTATTATGTATATATGTATTCACTGTGTACTGTACATGCACCCGTCTGTGTGTGTGTGTGTGTGTGTGTGTGTGTGTGTGTGTATGTGTGTGTGTGTGTGTGTGTGTGTGTGTGTGTGTGTGTGTGTGTGTGTGTGTTCAGGGCTCCTCTGCTTTACAGCAGGAGAGGCAGACCTGGTGTTCCAAGATACTCCCCGAGCACCAGCAATTAATGATGACAATTTAAATTTTGATACGCCGGTCTTTGCTGAGGCAGCCGGGCTCGACGAGTTGAGGAAGTCACCTATCTAATAGATGCCACATGATATTAATGTACAGAGGCGTGCTCCCTCTAACCTGGCAGCCACGGGAAATCAATCACCTCCCCGGCATTACTTTCTTCTGACAAATATGCTCTCACCGGCCAGGTAGCAGAGCTAATGGCCTCCAAAGTATATCTGTCAAAGACACAGCCCCTATTAATTATTCAGTCACCTGTGCTGCTTTGCTGCGGTGCTAGCTTACAATATTTACAGTGCTGCAAGAGGCCGCTCTCCCACCGGCTTATTGTCCCTGAAGTGGCGAGCAGCTTTTTGCATGAGCCATAATTCCATCTGCTCCAATTCTACAGAGGGAGAGACAAGCTGCTTTTATCGCTTATCAAGAAACATGCCGGTCTCTGGAGGTGCACTCGTGTAAATATGACTGAAGGCTGATGAAGGGGTTTGCATTGTGTTTAAGTCATTAATGAGGCAGGTAGGGTTTCATCATGGAGCTGCTGTGGAGGGAGAGACTCGCTGCTGTCAGCGACCTCCAGCATGTGTTGTTGTTATTTTTCTTTCTTGTCAGTCTAGATGAGAAAGCACGCTAAATATAGAAGGTAATTGTGTGTGCATAATGAGGCATTAGTAATGAAACAATCGGAGCAAAAATAAAAAAGATGTATTTTTTTGAGAATGGTCCTGTCCAGCGAGACACGGCGCAGACAGAGTTAAACAAAGAGCACAATGGTGGCAAATCCAGCTGTTCACAGACAACCACTGGCCACCATGCTCTTAGTGAGTTAAATCCCCTTTTTTTTCCACCCACAGAGGGGGAGCAGGGTGGCGGGCTTAGGGTGGAGGGGGAGAGGAGGGATTGATGTTGCATTCAAGGGATTCTGGAAACGTGGGAAGAAAGACTTTCTTGCTTGTTCTTCAGATTCACAGGAGCGTTTTGAATGGTTGTGTTTTCATGACTTATGCAGATCTATTTTACACCGTGCACCTTTATCCTTTTTAATTAATAGCAAAAGGATTAACATGTGGGGGATATGGACATGTAGTGATGGGATTTTTCTGCATGTTTTTGTTTTGTGTAACAAAAAGAGAGCAAACAGCACACTAAAGGTGCCACATCACATAAATCTTAGAGTGTAAAAACACCATTTCAGTCCTGAAAAAGCATCAAGTTATAAATACACCATTATTGGGTTCTCAATGCTTCGTTGGCTTATAGCCAATCAGCTTGGCGCACTTCCACAGTGAGGACCTAACACATTTTTTTCTGTAGCACTTATTTTCCCTCCAGTATGTTTGTATGTTTTTAACTGTATTGATCCTACTTGCATTGTATTTGGTTTGCATGCACTTTGTCCTTTTTGTATCTCTGTTTATTTGCAGAAAATGAATGCATACATTGTATTGCCTCCTTTTGTTATTGTCTTATCGAGACATTACCAGGAGTAATTATTTTGTCGTGATAACAACCTTGGATTTCTGTGATGATGAGTTTTATTATGCCGTGATAACAAAGCTGGTGTAAGAGTACATTTCTCCCCATCTAAAAAAAACAAAGTAATAGAAAAGGAGAACCATCAAACCTAAAGAATATTTCAAGTGCAACAAGACTAAAGAGAGAAAAAGTGTACAGAACAAAAATGCACGCTTTCTTGTTGACTCTTTAATCTAAAGCTCTCTCTCATCATTCTGCCTTTGCAAGCGCCGATGAGGCAAGTTAATTCGGCTGCTATGATTTTATTTTACTTTTGCAACACTGGGATTCAAAATTCATAAATCAGCATCTCCAGAAATCAACCGCACATGAAGAAATCAAGTAGATTTTAAAGTGTTTGGATGCATGCCAGGAACATTTATTTCTGCAACACGATTAGATCATCAACTTAATTGTCAATGCCTCCTCCAGATCTGTGCTTTTAGGACAGTTTATTTACGCTTCAGTACGAATTTAAATTGCTGTTCCTCTATATTGTGTCGAACACAAGAAACTTAATTGTAGCCTGACAACAATATGCGGGCTGTTCCTTTAGCCTGCTTTAATTATAACTATATGTGTGGCAACACATTTTCTGCTGGGGCGTGTTTTTGTCAGTGTGTTTGTAGACTAAGTGTGTGCGTGTGTGTAGTGTGTTGACGAAAGGATTTTTTTTTTTTTTTACCCACATCCAATGAACGCAACACGAGCGTCTAACTTGGTCACGTGAGATGCTCCGCTAATAATGCAGTGACGTGGTAGAGTTCCGTCAGTGTAGCGTTGTCTGACAGCCAGTCTGTCCGGGCCAGCGACTGCCTTGCCCGGCTGAGAGAACCAAGAGGGGGTCGGTCCAAGACGGAGCGGAGGAGAAAGAAAAACAAGAAAGAGAAGGACAGACAAACAGCAGCGTAAAGGGGAAGAGAGAACACTAGTTGTTTTTGTTTTGCTTTCAGGACTCGGGCAACATGTTTTGGCAGTGATTTGACTTAAAGGTGGGAAAGGATATATTTTTGTTATTTTGTTTTTTCCCCTCTTTGTACGCTGCTGCACATCACCCAGCGGAGCATCGTACGGGGAGCAGCCGCACTCCTGCTGCCTTCCCTCCGCTGCTCCTCTCCTCCTTCCAGCGGATAAACGAGTCTGGATGCTGTGCTGTTTTTTTTTTTCTTTGCAG
The DNA here is from genome assembly GCF_947650265.1 of Symphodus melops. Classification (NCBI taxonomy): domain Eukaryota; kingdom Metazoa; phylum Chordata; class Actinopteri; order Labriformes; family Labridae; genus Symphodus; species Symphodus melops. The sequence continues at coordinate 2,746,954 of NC_136698.1, forward strand.
GAGATAACACATCTGGAAGCGGGAAAAAAAACACCAGGACAAGAGCAAAAAAAAAAAATAAGGGAGGTGAAGGAAAAAATGTTAAACAAGTAGTGACGGACACAAGGAGGAGACGCTGCAGGAGGAGGAGAACCACAAAAACCTGCAGGTTTGTTGAGTCTGTGGGGATGAGGACGAGTGGGGACGTAACACATCCAAGGTGTCACTGTGATTAGAGGAGGGGGGAGAAGGAGGAGGAGGAGGAGAAGGAGAGGCATTAAAAGGACAGATTGTTTCCAGTCAAAGGAGGCGGTGATGGCGAGTGAAGGCACCGGGGTCCTCACATTCCGTCAGCCGACCGCAGCCCTGTCAGCAGCCGCAGCAGCAGCAGGAGCAGCATGAGGAGGAGGAGGTACGCAGCACTGCACGTCTCATCAGTCCTCCACATCCTCATTATTCATTTAGCCTTCCCCGCCCTCCTCTCCCCTCCATTACATCCAGACAAGCACCCTTCTCTGCCGCCTTGACTATAGTACCAATCCATCCATCAATCAATCCCATTCCTCTTCCTCCCTACATCCTGTATCTGCTCCTCCATCGGGCACTTTTTGGGACCCCCAGTGGCTTCTTTAAACGTTGCAGTGACACCTTAGGGCCACTCAGGCAGGTGTACCACTTGAAAATGAAATACTTTGATTTTCCTTTCACTTTACTCCTTTTAGGGATGAATGTTGCTTAAATTCCTCCCAGCCACCGTAAAGTCAATTTTCTTCTCATGTCTGCGGTTTCCTGAAGCTACAATTACTGTCTTCAAAAAAAAAGGGGACCAGCTATCTGAACTGTATTCATTTCTTCAGGTTTAGGAAACCCCTCCTTAGACCTGCCAAGAAGCCAGTCCAGGGAGGTCCCATTGATCCAGTTCAATTAACAGCGCTTTTTATCCACTTCATCACGTTCAGCTGCTTGAACTATTTGGCACTGAAGTCCGTGCATGCTCAGGGATATCTGCTAACTGCTGAGATGGACATTTAAAAAAAAAAAAAAAAAAAAACATAGAAAAAGCTCACCATCTGGGTATTCACTTTGCCCACTGGACTATGAAAATTTAATAAGGTCTAATTTTCAAACCACCTCATAATTTATTGCTGTGGTGCAAAGTGATACCCCCGCATAAGAGTGGAAGAGAAGAGGCTTTATTGACAGACTTAAAGGAAATAATTCAAGTTTTAGAATCAGCTGTAAAAGTTGGCAGCAGCACAGTAAGAAAGGTTTGATATCACGGAAGGAGATGCAAGGAAATAACTGTCATATAATATTTACAACAGCTGTAGAGGTGCTGAGCTGCCAAAGCTTTATTTCCCGGAGGTGTCTTGTATTTTAAGTTTTCGAGAGGCTGCTCAAATCAGCCTTCTTATGAGGACAAATGACGCTAAATGTTGCACTGTATGTCCCCATTGTTTGGCTCTCACTCCTGTGTTTACGCAAAGCGCATAAAAAAAACATTTTCTCAGCTTTCGGAGTAATTTCTTTCCCCAACACATTTTCCATGCACAGAGAAGTGTCATGTTACAGTGTAGTGATGTGTTTATGGTAATATTTATTCTGTTTTTTTTAAAGAAAACAACAATATATTTTCTGGTCTGCAAAATGTTAGAAAACTACAAACAAGCAATCTTAGTTTCGTTCCAACTGATCTTTTTCTATCAAAAGCCAGAAGTTATTCCATTTAGCCTCTTGTCTCCTTAGAGCAGATTTTTTCTTGAAAAGTCACCTTCACCAAGATCAAATGAGTTGCAGATAATTCATTTGATCAACAATAGGATTGTTGGACTTCTAGTTTTGAAGTCTTTAATGGAAAATGGTCTCAGAGACGGTCATAAACGAGCACCTCTCTGCAAGGTGAGGTACTACTGAAGACAGCTCTCGAGCAAAGTGAGAAAATATGTTTCTTGTATTTGTAAATTGAGCGTACTGACCCTTTATGGATCAGATGGCCCAGATCTGACCCTCCTGTAGCAATGAAGGAACACAGCTGCTGGCCGTGTCACTCATCTGCTCTGCAAGACTTAGCCAGGCCGCGGCCCTCCCTCTCCCAGCGGTCCTATCCTAGTTGAGTCAGAGATGCACTCGGTCACTCAGATACCCCAAAACAATTTTTTACAGTTTTAACTTGGACTCGTTTTTGGACAGAAGCTTTCCTCTTGTGAAAACCGAAGACACACATATCAGTGAATTATTCAAAGAGACAGAGGGGACGTACTTGTTTCTGTCGATTGTTTAAAATTTACATTAAATGCATGAAGTACCACAAATTAAATGAGCTAAATTTGTATTTGTCTTGTGCCCTAAAGTCCAGTGTTAGATCAAGGCATTGTCTAACCACACTATTATACATGACTAAACAGCAGTGAGTGATAAAATTAATTAAAGTATACAACTAAAAGGCACACTGTGGCAAATCCCTATTGATTAAAAATGTATTCTGTATGTATTACAATCCATGCATACCCCCCCATCCAGCCTCCTTTGGTACTTATGCAGGGTTCATGGAGGCAAAATCAAAATGTCATTAAAAATGCATCCGTTAAACTTGAACACCTGACCACCACTTGATTACAATTTAGACAGCATTATGAAAGTACATAAGTGAGTAATTAACTCAAATGTTTGATTAATTAGTTCTAAAAGAAATAAATAGCTTATCAAATCAGCTTGGTAAAGATTTGAAACAGGCATTCAACCCTAACCCTCATTAAAGTTTAAAAATGATCAAAAGTAGCCCAACTGCCAAAACTTAGGTTTAGCATTAAATGTAAGAGTAATCATTGATTTATTTAAAAGTCAAGAAAAGGACAGAAAAGTTGACTTAAAGAGGACATATGACAAATCCACTTTGACAGTGTTTCTGAACATATATTTGGGTCACCTGAGTGTCTACTGACCCACAACATTTGAAATAAACCCATCCAGTCCTTTGTTTGTGTACTGCACAAGTCTTAAAACACATAGAAAATGCCCCATTTGAAACTTGCTCTACTTGTGACATCACAGTGGGATTCTGGTAAAAAAAAAAAGGGGGGGGGGGGTCTCAAAGCATTTAAAGAGACACATACCAAAACAGAGCATTCTAAGAAAGCTGGTTTCTACAGGGTCACAAACCTCCTCTGGTGCTTGATTCATGCTATATTTGTACCAAAGCGCAGCACATATGTTTTATTTAGAAAGACATATATGTCCTCTTTAAAGTAACTGATAAGTTCCTTTAAAATTAAAATGCTAGATAAGCTAGCTCAAAGAAATTGATAGAAACGTTAACTTTAAGCAAAATTAGCTGAAAACCTATATTGAAGTGGGCCTGGATGAATCACAAGCCCATGGTTAAATGCTTAAACAGTTAGATTAAATTATTAAAAGGGTTGTGATGTTATTGTAAAATGGGAATATACTGTTCTTAGCTAATGTTAGAGAAGCTATCTGAATAGAGACGTAGCCTAGTGGCTAAATGGTAAGCCCGTGATAAAACGGTTGCATAGTAACTTTAAAGTTATTGCAAGACGTTCAGCTAAAGTGAAAAATGGAAAGTCGTTCACTAAAAAAAACTGTTAAAAAGGTTGTCTAGTAGCTAATGTTAAAAAGTAAAATACTATGTTAATAGTTAGCTAACGTTGGATTTCCAAGTTTTGAAAGCAAAACAGTTGAATAGTTACAGACACAGTAAGGTGATGGTGAAATGGTTGAACACATAGCTTAAAGTAATGGAAAACATATATTACTTTGTTGTCCCTGAGGGGGAAATGGTAGTCACAGCTTACATGGTTGGTACATGGACACATACACGAATAGACACAGCGCTAAGGGAAAAAAAAAAAATTAGCTGAAGGAAAAATAGTTACAAAGAAAGATGGAGAATTATTTGTTTGCTACCATTATTGAGATATTGTTTGAATTTGACATCTGCCCTTTGCTGTGGCTCGTCTCCCCCCCCCCCCCCACTTGCTTCTCCCAACATTTCCTGTCTCTCTTCAGCTGTCCAATAAAATAGAGACAAAAAGTCCCACGAATAACAAAACCAAAAAAGAGTTGTTTTTTTGTGATGGAAGAAATAATTCTCTTTGGCTAACAGATAATGTTTACAATACTTCTTTCCTCTTTTGAATACAGATTGTGTTACACCCACTTAATCACTGGGAGTTTCTTTTATTATTGAGTTGAGCCCCATATTTAGATTTGGCTGAGAAAACAAATCGTGACTATGAGCTTGTCAAATAACTCCATTGGATCAGACTGACAGTGAAAGTCGTGGGGAGAGGGAGAGCAACGACACCAACACCACTTCCTCTCTCTTTCACTTGTTTTCTTGGCAGTGTTTGTGAACCCTTCACTGCAATCAGATGGAAAATCAAGAGTCAGAAAATGACAGATTACCGAGGGAGAGACTAGACGTACAAGGGAGAGGAAAGTGACCAGGACAAGGAGGGATTAAGATGAGACTGCAGCAGCTCAAAAGGGGAGAGCGCTGGACTCACCCACCATCTCTACTTTCAAGTGACTGCTCAGAACAAAGCCTCGGACTGAATTCTCTAGAAGATCCTTTTTAAGATAAGCCCAGCGTGACCTCGAGAGAACAAAGGCAGATATGAAATTCTTCAGACTCTGCTGTGCAGGCCAAGCCACATGGGCAGAATTTAGATTTAGTTTCTTGCTAACGTAAGCTATAAGACAGCTATATGAAGAGCGGTCCCAGAGAGAGCGAGCGATAGAAGATAATGTGGTCTTTAACACAATATGTTTCTTGAGACTTATGTTCAAGTTTCTTTTTTTTTTTCTGCCCAATACTTGAATCTAAAAAGACTTTTAAATCAGTTCCTTTAAAGCAACAAAACTGTATGCACCATTCCCCGTGAATTACTGTCCAGATTTATGAAGCAATAAACAGACAAACCTTTGTGACAGATTGCGAAGCCCTCAACATGCAGCTCTTATGGTAAGCAAAAAAATCGAAGGCCTCTTTAAAGTAGGACACAAATAGTTTACATTTCTCAGGAAACACTTGGATGTACAACAGACACTGATGCTTTAAAAAAAAAAAAAAAGGTAAATATCTCTCACTTCAGCAGCCAGCTAAGTGCCTGGCTTACATAAAAACATTGAGAGAAGTAGTCTGATTCAGATCTACCTGGCTTTAGGTTGGATGTAGTATTATTCAACAGAATGATTTCTTTAGGTATAATAAGAAAGTTATTGGTCTAATATAATTTAAAGTTTAATGGATAAGTCGCTGAAGTGGTTGGTCATGGTGGAGTTTCTTTCATGCCCCGACATTTTGATAATAACCTCCATGCACACTGATCTGCAAAACGTCATATAACACTGGCCAGTAGTTGGCAGTGTAAGGTCGTAATGGATGTGCATGTGTACATACGCTTCCTTCTACATCCTTTCACCAGATTTTACATCATTACTAAGTTCATCTTTATCTTTAAAACTGACACCAACTTTTACCTTCAGCAGGTAAATACACTTAAAACCTGTAATGTGTAGAAGAATACAAGGCAGCCATAATATCGATGTTCTAGTTCCATAGCTTTGGGCCATATCATTTATTGGACCACATCCGTATTATTAGTCAACTTGAACTGCCTTGACGATATTACAGCACTTAAAAGACAAATCATCCTTTTCATAGTCACAAATTTGCGAGGTGAGTCTGTGATGAAAATTAAAGTGAGCTGCAGCCCGTGAAGCAAACGCTGTTTCAGCCACAGCGGACCATGATTTCTTTAGGTACAGTTGTCTTCTTTCATTTCTCTTTCATCAAAGAACATTTCAAGAAATCTCAACTCCCATGGAGACATTTTTTCTTTTACTTCACTTTAAGGTGAAGGGAACTCGTTGATGTGGCGACTGAAAGAGGATTTTACATTGTTGGCAGTGTTATTAGGTGGAACGGGAGCGTCACTCAGCCACATAATCAGTCAAGCCTATTTCAGTAAAGCATGTTTTTAACCTCTAACAGCCACTCTTAAAAGCCTTACAGATGATTTTTTTTTTTTACCTTGATGAAAATGTGTCACCATCGCAAAGTGAACTGTTTTACTGAGTGAAGGTCGTATACTCATTGACGTGAGCAAAGCTTGTTTCGCATGCATTAGGCTACGCACATTGTGAAGGTAAAAACGGGCAAGGTCCCTTTACTGTAGGCATGGAAACAAAAGAAGCATATAAGAACAACGATGTTCAGATCTCTCTCTCTCTCTCTCTCTCTCTCTCTTTTTCTCACTAAGACAGGTAACTATGTGGTGAGAGAGAAAACGCTATTATATATGTCTAGTATGTCACTGTGTCGCTTCCCCAGCCTGCGTTAAGATTATTGACCGCTGCAGACTCGCTGGGGCTTTAATTAGTGCTAGTGTAACTAATTGGCTTGCATAGAAGTTGAACATTGATTGGAGGGAAGAAAATGAATAAATGAGGAGAGGTGTGGGCACATCTAATGGAACTGTTAAGAGGTAAAAGTCAGGTCTGACTCTGAGAGAGAACTGGCATTTGCGACAAAAAAAAAAAAAAAAGCAAAACAAAGCCACTCTGGAACGCACATGGTCATCTCCATGCGAGTGTTTGTGTGCGTGTGTGTGTGGGTGGATGTGAGCGTGTGTGGGCGTCTAATACATTTGTGTTTGTGTGTATTTATTTGCCCTTCTGAGCGTGCACACTTCATCAGAAACTCACGTAACTAGATGTTCATTTAGTTGACAGCAGAACTCTCTCAAGCGCCGGATATGCTTCGATGTAAAGTATGTTAACCTTTAAAACAAAGCTGGCCCTGGCCCCTCTCATTCCCCTGTAATTGCTTGCGCTGGGTAAGCACACTCCCTTGAAAAGGTTATCGTGTTCCTTGCCAGTTGTCATGATGAATGTGCAAACATAGCTGGAAATGAAAATTGGAAGTTTAGAAAATCGGAATGACTCACTCGACAGACGTGCGGCATCGCAATAAACAACGCTCTTGTTCAGTGTCTGCAAATTATTCAAAAAGCAGGCAAACGGACGGTGCACATGTATCTTTCCTCTGAGTTGATACACAAGAGTTATGTGTGCAATATTTTTGTTTTGTGTATCATTAAGTCAGCCCTGCGTTAGATGTTAAGGTAGTGGGTCTCTGCACACACAAACACACACTGTGTGAGCTACGTGGTGTGTGTATGATTGAAGGCGTTTCACAGTAAATTGTTGTGCTTGTGCAAGCTGACGGTATGCAGAGAACAGAGCATGAACGTGTGCATACGTGATCTTTCTCTGCGTCTCCCTCTGGACACATCTCCCTCTGGGGCAACAGATGCAACCAATCCCGTCACATTTTGTCAGCAGTGCTGCGTGTTTGTGCATCATGTGCGTGCATCCGTGTATGTGCTGCTTGTATTCCTGCTTGTGATAAAAGATGGAGCAGTAGAGAAGCGTTGATAAGCTGAGGGTGGAAGGTGAATAGCAGGTGAAGGCTCTTATCGCCTCAGGCTCGCTCAGGCTTCGGCACCACTACCTGCTGGACCCTGAAAACTCATTTTGACAGATGCATCTCCTCCCTGGCTTTCGACGCACAGTGGGGGGCTGATGACACTCGCTCGCCCAAACAGCTTAGAGTAGCGTTAGTCGGCACCACGTTGAGCAAACCTGCAATTTATACTTGTGCCCCAGGCATTAAGCTGAATAATGACATGCAAGAGGCATCCACCATCTCCCCATGCCCAGCACCAGACAGCTCATCGCTTCCACGAAGAACAGAGTATTTTCTATTCGACAATATTTTTAGGTCTCAACTGCAAGAGGAGTTTTTGTTGATCGAGAGAATGGTCTTATTTCCTGTCATTGTGGCCCATTTCAGTGAGTTATGTTTACAGTGAGGTTGATTTATTTTGAAAAAAAAAAAAAAAAAGTGTATTGTGTTGTAGCTCAGCATCAAGGCTCAGCATCTGGTTGTGCATTTCCTTTCTCTCTCCAACATGCCCTCAATAAAATCCTCTTGTTCTTCCTGTCTCTCTCCTCAGAGAGCCACGCCCCCCCAGAGCCTGCTATGTTCTATGTCCCGGTCCAATCAAATGTTCGACAATGCTGTCATATTTATTCAGCTTCCCTCTTTTCAAAATTGTATGTCAGCTTACCAAAAAAACACCATTTACTGCCATTTTAGTGGCAACAGCTTCTACAAAAAGTGCTAATTGGGGCTTTTGCGTCAGGCTGAAATTCATTCTTAATTACCGAATGTGTCAAAACAAACCACAAATAAAATCATTGAGAAATAACCTCAGTTGTCCCCACGAGAAGAAGAAATCAAAATAACATCTGTAACTCAGACAATTGACGTGTGGCTCAGTGCCAGTTAAAAGGTGGTGATTTTCAGACTGCTGCCAACACTGTTTTCTCTGTGTCTTTTCAGATTTGAGAGAGCAAACACAGAGGACGTGACCCTTATCATACCCTGAAGGAGACAAGACAAAGAGCATGAACTCGTGTTTGTCTGCAGTGCCAAAGAAGAGCCGGGGAGACGCCACCATGCCCAGAGTAACATTGCTCCATCGGGGGCCCTTTTAACCCGACTGCAAGCTGCTCTGGGGGGCTCAAACGTTCCCCTGACTCCGCCAGGAGGCTCACTCCAGCCAATCTGCCAGCTCAGATAACCCTCTGACTGTTGGCAACCACATGTTTGAGGTGACTGTATGTGACCGCCGCCGCCGCCCATTCTCGAGCAGCAGCAGCAGCAGCAGCCTCCTGCGACCCCGATCTGCACCATGCAGTGGAGACGGCGGCACTGCTGTCCCATCAAGATGACCTGGACCATCAAGCGTTCGCTCTTTCGGACACATGTGGCCGGACTCCTCTCTCTGGCTTTGCTCTTCACCCTCTTCTTGTTTTTCAGCCATCAAGACTGGCTGCCGGGACGCAGCGGGCCCAGAGAAAACCCACTGGCCTACACCATCAGGGGCTTCCGCAGCCCCAAAGGGGAAGCAAACCAGAGCAGCTCCCTCAGGAGCCTTTGGAGAGAGACGGGATATGTAGCGCCGAAACCTCTGCTCAACCTCAGCTCTCAGCAGGCGGATGGGGCGGCAGGGGAGGCAGCAGGAGGAGGGGGAGGAGGAGGAGCCAGGATGGGAGTAATGGGGCTTGGGGACTCCATGAGCACTAACAACAGTTTACAGAAGGAGATGGGTGTTGGGGGGAGGCTCAGTGCTCAGCCTTACCGCTACATCTTGAACGAGCCCTACAAGTGCAGGGACAGCACACCCTTCCTCATCCTTCTCATTGCTGCAGAACCAGGCCAGGCTGAAGCTCGCAATGCCATCCGTCAGACATGGGGGAATGAGAGCCTAGCAATGGGGCTGGGGTTCGTTCGCCTTTTCCTTCTTGGCACAGGAAAGAGCACGGACACATTTCTCCAGAGCAGCATCGAGGAAGAGAGCCGTGCTCACCATGACATCATCCAACAGGACTATCAGGACACTTACTATAACTTGACCATCAAAACCCTGATGGGCATGAACTGGGTGGCCACTTATTGCCCTCACGCCACCTACGTCATGAAGACTGACAGCGACATGTTTGTCAATACAGAATATCTCATCCAAAAGCTTCTGAGGCCGGAGCTACCTCCCAAGCAGAGGTACTTCACAGGCTACCTGATGAGGGGCTATGCACCAAATCGAAACAAGGACAGCAAGTGGTACATGCCGCCAGAGCTGTACCCAAGCGAGCGCTACCCGATTTTCTGCTCGGGGACCGGGTATGTGTTCTCAGGGGACATGGCCGAGCTGATTTACCAGGCCTCCCTCAGCATACGCAGGCTGCACCTTGAGGACGTTTATGTGGGGATCTGCTTGGCCAAGCTGCGAATCGACCCAGCGCCCCCTCCCAATGAGTTCCTCTTCAACCACTGGCGGGTGTCTTACTCCAGTTGTAAGTACAGCCACCTGATCACATCCCATCAGTTCCACCCCAACGAACTCATCAAGTTCTGGAACCACTTGCAGACCAACAAGCACAATGCCTGTATCAACCTGGCGAAGGAAAAGAACGGCAGGTACAGACACCGAAAGTTTCACGGCGAGAGGCCTCCTTGATGTATCCTGTGACGACCACCTGCCTCGAAAAAAAAACAACAAAAAAACTGGGAGCTGGGCACACTGTAACTACAACCAACGGAGGGCATGTTGAACACAATATATGGGGGGGGGAAAAAAGCACACTGTTTTTTGGTATTGTGTACAGTCAATGATCCAAAATATTTTTTTTAATTTGAGAAAAAAAAAATGTTAAGTATTGTAAACCTGTTGAGCTATCTCTTATGGAGAGATTGGGAAACATGTCTGTACGATATATAGAGCATGCACAAAAAATGCTGCTGCTCAAGAAGTAGTGTTCATGATTATTCAGGTGCCAATAGAAAGTGGTCATGTATTCTACACTTCATGTGAGGGCTCTCTTCTAAAGGGTAGGACATGATTTCGCACTCTACACAAAATTAAAAAATAAAAATAAAAAAAATAATTAAATTGTGTTTACACCGATGAAGGGAAATGCACATGTATTATGTGGAAAGTTACACTACCTAAATATGAATGAACGTATCTTTGACGTTGACCAGTAATGCTGCCCTGTTGTTTACTTTACAGATATATCAAAGAATAGGACTTTAAAGAGAAGGTTTATGTCATATACTGTATTTTATTTTTAAAAGATTCAACAAGAAAGCACTCAGATTCACGTCAGAGATGACTGAGATTGTATTTTTTAAAGCTTTACATTGAGTATGACTCTGCACTTGAGCAATTGTGCAATGAATCAATTAACAATTAAATGTACTGAATTCATTTCTGTCTGCCGTTGTGTGTCTGATTTATCTGGGAACCTCGAGGGCAGCTGATACAAGGTGAGGATGTTCATCGATATTACGGTTGTTGCAGTTTCGGCTAACATTGTTTGGATTTCAAGATTTGGATCAATCGATGTAAGAGATTAAATTGATGAGTTTAAAAAAAAAAAAAAAAAAAAAGCTTCTATGGGAGCAATCAGCGATGGCTTTTCTAATTGCATTGAATCAAGTGAACAATCACACCAAAAACTTTAACACTTAAACCTCTTGGGGAGTGTTCACACCCAGTGACTGTTGTTAATTGAAGGAATTACTGACAAACCGTTTCCCATTTTGATTAAACCTGAGAAAAGCAGTATTGTAGATGGTTGATCAATGTCTCTGTGTACTAATTAAGTAGATAAGATATACGAGTTACGTTATTAATCTCCAAGGAAATAATAATTGGATTGGAATGGTAAATGGACTTGAGCTTGTGTAGCTCTTCTCGAGTCCTCCGACTTCTCAAATCGCTTTTTATATCACAGTTTACACCAAACCACACACTGATGACACAGCAGAAGGCCCAATGACCCTTCGACATGTTACGGCAGGAGCTTGGGGATTCAACCAATTACTTTCTGCTTGAAAGACAACCGACTCTACCACTGAGCCACAGCGGCCCAAAACGGCTTATCACAGTCATTAACAGGACCTGACGACAAATGCAATTACATTTTCTGAGATGTTTAAATCATTACATAAAGCTACTTTTAAATGTGCACGTAAAAGTGGGCGTGGCCCGTTTTTGACCAAGGATTGGATTTTTCGCAAAAAAAAAAAAAAGTTTGCAATGGATTGAGAATCCCAAAGAACCCCCAGTTTGAGCCTTCACCTGATACCTGAGGCAAAGGTTGACATTTTCACCAGTAAGGTTCCAGGTCTCACTGAGGTTCAGTCAATCAGCTCTCACAGATTTTGCAACAGGAGTTGAATTTCATTTTCATTTCAAGATTTTTGCAAATTCCTTCCTACGATACGCAACAAAGTAATTATATATTTTCAATTATGCAATATGTGGCGTCACAGATACTTTAACGCATGGCAAAATACAAAAGGGAAAGTTACTGTATGGAGGGGAAAAGAAGTTCAAGTAAAAATCAAAATGTCATTTAACTCAAGTTTAAAGGAAACACAATGTCATTTTTGGCTTCCAATAAATAGGATGGCTTCCTGCCAGAGCGTCCAACTCAATGTACCCACTTAATGAAAACTCTGAAACGAGACACCAGAAAGTAAGTAGATTTTTCATTTATATCTAACATATCTCTTGAACGCCTACAGGACTTGGAGTCATGTGAAAGCTTGTGTTGCTAAAAGGGACCTTAAGTTTACAAAGCCAATTGCTTTTGATGATATTGCACTAAATCTGTTACCTGGCAACCAATTTACAACACTATCAAAGTAAGTCTTGGCAAAGACATTTCGGAGGTTTCAACAGCAAAACCAGATTAAGTCACTGGATTGAAACTGCACGAGAATTTAACAATCTCCTGAAAGTGAGTTCAACATATCCAGAGTGTCTCTCAGTTCCCTGGCTTCATTAATACATTCATACAGTGAAGACAAAGTGTTTTTTAGTCTCTCTCCCTCCAGAATGAAAATTCTGATTGGTCAGTGGGCTGAGTTTTTCACAGAATAATCTGTAAGGCCCGAAGTGTTTTTTCCCAAGCAGTAAAACGTTGGTTTGCTGAGAATAAAAAGCTCTGCACGTCCGACCGGCTGCTGTATGACCAACACGGCTCCGTCACTTTTTACTGCATGTGAAAACGACCACAAACGGAGCGAAAGAGGATGTGGGCACAAGACACCATCAGTAGGACGTTAAAATATTGGGAATATCATTACATTTCCAAAAAGCATTTTATGCAGAGAACGCTCCCATTGAAGACAATTGGAAAAAGATGATGGCGCTGATGGAGAAAAAAACCCCCAGCTAGACATGGAGCTTTACCTGGTCCAGAGTAGGTTGGGTGTTCAACATGGCGATCTGCGACATGTGAACCACCTTCACACTGTTGAAAACCAGAAAGGGCTGGTGCCTTGGTCCCCAGGGTGGGTACATTTTTTCCACAAACTCTGTGTCTGGGGGTTCTTTGGGATTCTCACAGTCTGATCGTGGAGGCTGGGGCATCATGGACGTCAGGTCGTAGTAGTGTATGCATTTCTGCTGTGAAAACTTAAGTTTGCCGATAAAAGTCACTTAAGGAAAAGGAAGAAAGTGGAAGAGGAGTAAGCGTCAGGACACTGGCAGACATTATGGTGATGAAGACTGGTTGGAGGGGCCCCCAATTAATTTCTCCTTTGCGCCCCGACACACTCTAGAATTGCCACTGCGTTGTAGTATGACCCCCAAGGATCCTACGACTCCTGAAACTTTTCTCAGAACCTCTAAATAACCGAACTCGAAACAAAGCAGGAAAACACAACACAGCCACTGATTGTTAATAATATTGTATTCTGTGGACCTTGGAGAAGTGGATTAGCCTTTAAATGGAAAAAAGTAACGACATTCAAAGAAATTCAGGTCAGGTAGAAAACAATAACGACAACCAATCTCAAGGCTGAGTGATGAGAAATGAATTAAACATTTGAACTCTCCAGTTTCCCGAGAGGATAGAAAATATTCTGCAAACAGAAAAACACCCAAGTTTAGATTTTAATTAAAAATGAACGCATATGATTTTCAAAAGGCTGCCAGTGTTACTCCACATGGAACTGAACTCTCAGCCAGCTATGTATATGTGTGTGTGTGTGTGTGTCTCTGTGTGTGTGTTAGGCTGGGCTGGTTGGAGGCAATAAATAAATCCACACCCCAGTGCTCAGGGCCACCAACAAAAAGAGAATATATAATTGGGTTATGACTTTAAATAGCTCATATCAGATTAAGGCAATCTAAATAAACTAATGGAGAGCGGGGGCTCATGAACTTTTCCCAGACTTCACTACAGATCCGTCAGTTTCGTTTTAATCATCTCCACGTCTGAGTGACTCCGTTCAGGGAGCTGTAAAATGGGTAAAGTTCACACAATGGTGTATTTTAAGCCGCTAAGCAGAAGCAAGGCAGAGACAGCGGAGAGAGAGAGAGAGAGTATCAAGATTTTCATCTGAGATAAACTGTGCAGTGCGAGGAATGAGAATATGATGCTGGAGCCAACGGCAAAGAAACAACAGCTTTATTAGGTATTTTGTAGAGAGACATGGAGGGAGTTTATGTCATCATTTCTACCTCAGGTCAGCAGTTCTCAGATACATTTCTAGGGAGGCCTCACATCATTATCCTGAGAACGAGTTTCAAGTTTATGAAGGTGACCTGCGTCAGCTTTAGGTTGTGTGTGAAACAACTTTTACATTTCACTTCTGGGGAGCGAGTCTTTTTAAACGTGATCCCTGCAACATAGGGTTTCCTGCTTCCTTGAAATATAACTGAAGTACAACCCAAACCCTAAACACACCCAAAGAGGAAGAAGTAGAAGAAACACACACCTTTCACTGACTTCAGGAGCATGTTTGGATCTGTCTGTGTGAAGTTCATTAAAAGGAACTGAATGGGCAAATGATAGCAGAAACACAAAGGCACAGAAAAGGCAGGATTAAAGCTCAAATGCATTAAGTTCTATTTAATGTTGATACAGTCTGGGACAGAGATCGTGGCTGCACATTTTTTTGACACAGCAACAACAAACTAACCTTTAAAACAAATCATTTCATTTCATTTCAGTATCTTGGTAACTAAAGTCAGGTTTAAAAGCTTCACGATTCATTGAGCAGGCAGCCTGTGAGTCCAGAGGAAAAAAAAAAAGCTTTGTCGTTGTGAAATAGATCTGCCACGGTTCCAGAGCGCAATTAAGTCCAGTCAACACTGGAGGCAAAACAATTCAGGTCTTTTGTACGTTGACTTTGTATTGTGGACTAAGTTAAGTGGATTACTTAATTAATCTCTATTCATTCTGGTTTAAACTCTATTATTGAGAGACATGCTTCTCACACTATAAGGCCCAAATTACACACCTGCACAAACAGCAGCTGTGGACATGCTTTAGTGGAGAGATGTCAGAGTGGGGCTGCTACACAGAGATTGTGCCAGAGCTGTTGTCGGTTCAGTGCCTTGCAAAAGGGCACCTTAACATTGCTCAGGAAGTGCCCTGGCACCTCTCCAGCTACCGGACCAACTTCCTGCAATTAGAATTGAACCTGCGACCCTCCGGTCCCAAAACCAAGTCCCTACAGACTGAGCTCTTACCGCCTGCCTTCAGAAGTACTGATTTTTATAAAGGAAAAATGTAATACAGGCGTGAGGCATGCTGTTTGCAGAAATTGTGGGAGGAACTGTAGATTTCATCAGCTAGTTCTTCCTTCTACAAGCACTTCTCGAGTCAAAGAAAGTATAGCAGAATGGACCGTACAGCAGATTGACATTATCGAGTTTGATAACTTTTTTTTCTCTGAACAAAGAATGCTCAAAAATCCATTTCAGAAAACTTGTGTTTGTTTGTTTGCCGGTTGCACGTTGCAGGGTCTTTGTAAGATTTCAGCAACTGACTGCACATTGCGTTATCAATTTCTCTAACTCTGTTGGTGGTGGGCCTGCACGGTGTTCAGAGTGTGACCCACAGTGCTCCGTCTCTTTATCGAATCAGAACACCCAGGTCGTTCAGGGAATATTTTATGCCACGCCACCTGTTTCAGGGCACAGGGCGACATCCGACAACCTGAACACCATGTCCAACCAAAAGGCAGACCCCTCCGTATCGCTCAGTGGGACACTCAGATTACAAACGCTCTATACCAGTGAACTGAAACCTTTCAGAGCGTACTGCTAACGTTTCAAGTCTCTGGACAGTAAAGATGTGGTAATGGTTTACATGGTTTTTTTATTTATAATTTCTATATATAAATATATAAAAAGTCAGCACTAAAAATTGACTGGTTAGAAGTGTATATTGACTCAAAAAACTAAATTGTTGCTGCTATCATTTATGGCCTCACAAACCAACTTCTTCTCTCGAGTTTGAATAGACAAACTTGTTTCTATCCAGAATTTAAGTATTTAATAACATGTAGTAAAGTCAACAGTTATTTGGTCAATATTTTGCATATGGTTTCAGGATTATGTGACGGGCATCTTCGCGTTTCCCATGGGAAAAAAACAAACAGATGGTACGCTTCACCAAATGCTAAATCTTTTCCAAACAAAACAAAGATTGCTCGGAAAATATTTGGACTTACTTTGGAACACATCCTCAACAGTTTAAATGGAAAGTTTTCCTCCAAACGTCAATCTCTTTCCCCTTAAATTCATGAAAAGGTAAGATACAGTCTTCATAGAAAACCAACTACTAAACTTTATTTCTGTTACATGTTCAGAATTCACTAGATTTTGGTATGCATTTATAACGTATAAATGCAATCAACCTGTTAGCTTGTTTGAACCCTGTTAGCTAAGTTAGCAGCACACTGTGAACAAATGCAGGGGTGGGGGGGGGAGTTCCTATTTGAACATCAGATAGGAGAGATATCGAAAAACAAGGCATCAAGGTGACGTGTGTTTAAAATGTCTTCAAAGACACTTTCAAAAACAATTGAAAGAGGAGAATTAAGAAACTACTCAACAACCAAAAAAAAGATTTGCTAAAAGTCCATTAAAACACTTTTTTTTAAATAAAAAACTATAGCACTAAATCATCTCATCTATAGGTTTTTTTTTCATATTAATTTGTTTTTATTTTTATAAAAGGTAGGAATAGGCATTACAGGCAGCCCCATGGCCTCTGTGGCTCTCCCTCTAAAACCCACAGCAGCGTTGGGCAGCTTCACCAAATTCCGAGTCATTTCTAAAACTCTACTGTCCTGGCAGCAGTATCAAGTCAAGACTTTGACAGAGCTTTTTCTGCTGGTTGTAAGTAGTTAACCATTAAGCAATTAACATGTCACTCAGAAAGCACTGACCAGCCTTAAGGTAACACAAAGTCAAACCATTGTGTCACCACATAAGAAAACAATGAAATTCAATTTCTTCCTTTAAGCCCCCTGCCGTCAGTGCAATTTAAGCTCTCAACTGGTACCAGGTATTTATCACCCTCCATTAGTAGTGATTAAAGTCATGACTCAAAGCACGGGGATATTGGGAACAAGGTTTGGTGTCACTCATGCATGTCCTATGCAATCAAAGCACCAGATTACCAGCATCCGGACCTCATTCAGCCCTTCACCCAATGATGAAGAGGATTAAGGGTTGCGGGGAAGGAAAAGGGATGAAAGAGGTAGGAGTAAAAAATGGAGGCAGAGATGGATGAACTGGTCTGTTACTGGGGAGAAGAGGAAGGGAGGCGACTGTACGAGCTGAAGAGAAAAGAATGAGGAGGGAAGAAGAAAAATAGCATGAGGGAGGTAGTGATGAATGAAGAGGAAAGGAGCAGTGACTGATCAGTATTGAGAACCCGTGCTGCTGTAAATGTGGTATAAAAGGCTACAGTGGGAACGGATTGAGATGTCTGACGTGATGGAGTGGAGGCTGTGGCCCGGCTTTAACATCACAGCTCACTGTTCCTCAGAAAGCAGAGAAGAGAAAATACACTTAAGGAAGAGACAAATCTCCTGACCTTTCCGTTACAGCCAGGCCTGAAACCTGACTAATACCTCTCTGTGGTGCTTGACAGATGAGTCCTACTGCAAGTTGCAGGTGAGGTATAACTGAACTGGACAACAAAATGATGAATGTCTCCGGAAAACCATCAGCTTCAAATCATACGTAAAAACAACAAACTGCTCCGGTATTGTAAAGAAGTAGAGCTTCTACATGCTAGGTGTAAATTTAACCATTGCCTCCAAAGTCTCCAAACTGTTTCATGTAACCAGAATCTTTTCCAGTGGGGCAGACGAGAGCTGGAATAGTCATCCCCTTGACCACCCCTGCTTCCACCCCTAAACCCTAAACAATGGTTGGATATGTTATAGTCTGAGGCAGGACTTCAAATCAACTGTTGGGGTTGTGTAGCGTCAGGCTATCTTTTGAGTGCTTTTTGAGTCCTTAAAGGTCAACTATTAAATCACCTTTTCAACTGGTTTAAATCTCAGAGTTCCCCAAAACATGTCTGGGAAGTTTCTTGTGATAAAGCCGCTGATACCTAAACTTATCTATTTCAGCCTTGCTAAGAAAGCTGTTTAAGTCAAGGACTAAAGCAAAAAAACGACAAACATACTTACTGCTTATTTGGACGTCACATAAGTGTCTTTAGATCTTGGTCATTCTGAGTCAATTTATGTGCGATATGAAGCTACGAGCGAACTAAAAAGTGCTAACATTAGCCGGGTAACACAACAATGGCCAAACAGGACACCGGCGATTGCAGCAAGGATGATTTTGTTTGCTGCTTTCGCTCAATGGTGCTTAATTATGGTGCGATCTAATTCATAACGCGAGTGGAGAGTTGGAGGTTTGTCGCTGGAGGAGAGCGTTGCTGATGCTCAAGTGCGACATCTGCTGGATCAAAAAGTCACACGTTCTTCCTAAAATGACAGACTCAACGATTTCATAACACTCTCTAAACTTTCTCAGCAGATTAACTAGTGTGATTGCAGCCTTGAACTTCATTAACAGGATTTTCACAAAATTGCCTGAGTTCCTCTGGGATTAGTTACACACCGACGTATTAATTAATGAAAGGCGCATACAAAAGCATAACTCCAATAACAAGATAAATGCAAGTTGCTTTTAAAGATATGAAAGAAGAAAAAGGCGAGTTGCAAACTGAATTGCAGGCAAGTTCATATCGTCTTTGTTCAATCTGACCTCACCGCCATGTGGGAATAAATGCACAATAAGAACATTGTGCACAGTATACTAAATATCAGTGAACTAAAGAGGATAGACTGAAGGTTTTGATAACGTGTGCAACTTGTACAAAAATGAAAGAAAAGTCTTTTCTACTCAAGGACTCGTGCACTGTCTCATCAGCCAAGGCAGAACTCCCTCACGCTGTCAGACAGATGGTCAAATCCAGCCAGGACTCCCAGACCTGATAATGGGAAAAAAATCTATTTATAAATGTAATTTGACAATGACACTGTACATTGTTGGAGGACTGTTGTACATGCAGCCTCCCAGGTCTGAAATAAACAACTCCAATGGTGTTAGCTCTCTGAAGGGCCCTCTGAAGACGTGTGGAGCTGTTTGTATGTCACTCTGGTCATTAGCCACACAGGGATGCACACAACAGAAGCGGGCCATTGTTATATAAATGGATGGCCTGCACACAGACACTAAGGGCCACTCGAAGCAGAATAACTAATAGTTTGCAATATGGTCAGGAATCATTTCCCCAGAGATGAGTGGACAGAGGAAATAAGCATATTAGTTCAAAGTGTTTATTATTAAAAGTTTTAGTTGGCAACTCACTGACTTAGAATTTAGCTGCCATGTAATTGGGCAGTGCCTGATTTTCCACTGGTTTTAAGTCTAGCAAGATCACAGGCATAAAGTTTATGGTTAAAGTGCTGACACTCAGCTTAATGTTGACCTATTGTGCTGTTCCCCATTTTAAAACATTCTTACAGTGTTACGATGCTGGATGCTAATGCTAAACGAGAGCAACGTTTCAGACCATGATGAAAACGTTTGTTGGAGTAATCCCGAGAATAGTTGCAGAGGGTGCTACACGGCATGTTCTGCAAATCACGCAATAGTTCCTCTATATGAAAACCGATAGGATTTAACGAGAGGGCTTCAAGCTGCAACCCTGCAGCGTTCTGCCTAGCTGGAAGACTAGAGAGCTGACCAATCAGAGGAAAGTGAGCATGTGTGGAGGCGGGTCTTAGAGACAGCAGCTGACATGAACTATTTTAGGCAGAGGCTGAAATGAGTCATTTTAATGATGAAAGTATGAGATAAATAATTTTCCAATTGTATGATATTCCCCGTAGTTGTGCCGCCTACAGGTCATGTCTTGTACGCACGTTGTCTTTGCTCTGTTTCTGATCAGGAAATGAGTTCTCTAAAACATAAAACATGCAGTCAAATGTAACGGAGGAGTGTCGGTCACACAGCGGCCATTGACTACAGACTGTTGGCATAGAGAGAGGAAGGACGTGCAGCAGTTTTCACAAGTGCTTCATGCAGGCGCACAGCCAGAGCTTTCCTGTCCAAAGAAAACACCAGGTTGACACGGGGCCAAGGTTGTTGTTTTTTTGTTTGGTTTATCCTCCTGTCCAGTTCCCCTTTTGGTTTTTAAATGATGGCTTCATGTATGTTTAAACAGGCCACAGTGTTTAATGAATCAGAAAAGAGTAACACTGAAAGTTTCATCCCAATCATTATCCCCAGTGTGCAGAGCCGCACCAGTAACAGTTTTACCCTGCTATACATTTTAAAACCACTTTGTATAATCAAGTTATAATGCATCTTGAAAGTAGTCTGGTGTGTGTCCATGAATAATTCTCTGGTGCACATGAAGAAACACGTTTCTCATTTGCTCACAATAAACAGAAGCACCCCTTTGGCAAATAAAAAGAGCACCAGCTGCAAAGATGGAAACTTTATCAACAGAGAAAATCGAAGGGAGAAGACATCACAGTATCACACACCATGATTGACAGGTGATCTCTGACTGCCAGGAGCTGTGCAGAAACACCACAGCAATGAGTGATTCGCACCACAGATGGTGACAACAGCAAATAAATTAGCTCAAGTACAGTATTACCATAATAAGAGAACAAATTATCCATTTATCTGAGCTTTCAAAGGCATCAGAAATATCGTGTGAAAGTGTACTCTGTTAAATCAATCCAGCAAATTGACTTTGTTAAAGTCCTGACGTTGACGCCTGAGCAACTTGAAACCCTATGCAATTTCAAACGAGCAAAAATAGAAACCCGGCTTGTTTTAAAAGTACATTAATCTGCACAAATCAATGAGGGTGGTACTAATTATCTGTCCTCAGGCCTGTCCGCCCTCTACCTGATGGGAGCTTCGGGAGGGCAGAAGCCGATGCAGCTCCTCCACCTCTCCTGGCTTATGTTTCAGCGCGGCATTTACCCTTGCACTTTCTGCTGTGACAAATGAGAACAAATCACAGGCCAAGAGTGCATTAGCAGGGTTATTGGGTTATGTGCCAGTAAAATATAAGGCGGACAAAATGCTTTTTTTTTTTTTTTTTCCTGAAGGAATCTCAGAGGTGTCATCCGGTAAAGTGGAAAACAGAGCTCCAGCGACGTAACAATCCTTAGCAGTGCTTCAGGCTAATGTCTGCTGATGCTCGCGAGGGAACTGTGGCATGGTACCCATTTAAATGAGGGGAATATAGCAGTTTGGCTTTCTTAACTTGTTCAGTGTTGGACCTTGGGTGAAAGAATATGAGATTTGTCCCAATTATCACATACAGTACCAAGAACACTGATAGAGGAAGACGTATTGACTGGCATATAACGAAACACAGAATAAGTATCTAAAGATGCAGAAAGGAAGAGTCTTGTTTGAACAGACACAACAGTGAAAAAATATGCTATCCATGTAGGCTAGCATAGCATTGGGGGATCAATAAAGATTATCCTTATCCTTATGTAAAAGGAAGCCAAACCTATATGGAGCCTGGGAGGTGCCACGGATGTTTGTTTGTTTTTATCTCTCGCGTGCAACTTACTATCTCAAGGATTGGAGGAAGTATCACTGTGAAAGGTAAACTGAAGGTACTTTAGTATTTTATATGATACTATACATACATCCATTGTTAATTGTTTGTCCTGATTGACAGTAGTCATTGCTGCAACCTTGTTTCCTACATTTATTATAGACCTAGCTTCTCTTACCTCGACAACTCGTCCATCATCATGGCTAGCTTAATCGCTAATACCATTACACAATAATAATCAACTTTATTAACTTCTGTTGAACACTTTAATGGAGTGATTATTAATTTACTGTCCTCCAAAAAGATGGATGATGATGGCTGCAGAGGAAACCATCGTAAAGATGGTTTTCTGTGTCTATGTGCACTGTTTACCAGGTTCTACAGGAACATACAGTATATACGCTGTTTCGCACACAGCTAGCTCGTGGTAAGTTTACCATTGATTATTACAAAATTAATATTGCTCATGATCAAATCCTATATATGGAGAAAAGGACAGGATCTTCTGGAACCTCAGTTGAGCATATTGTTTTTAGTGATTGTGATTCAAACGATGCCAAAGGTATGTTTGTGTACTTTTGTACTCCTTCTTATTTTGACTGGTTTTGATTTTTACATGCTGTGATATACAGCACGCCAGGGAAACTAATCTAATTGAACTTTTCTTATCTAATATTTTGTGTTGCAGATTGATGCCTCAGTCATTCCTCTTATTGGAGAAAGTGCCCAAGTTATGGGGATAGGATTGCTGTGATACCCTTCTGCCGAAAAAAGGGATAAAGACTGAAGAAAGGAAGAAATCATCGACAGACTTAAAGGCAGGTTTTTTTGAGAGAAGCTCAGGGTACTCAGAGAGCAGCACCATCGACATCCACTCACATCAGGGTAGTTCTGGTAACAAAAATGGAGAAGAGGTTAGAATTAGGATGGATGGACTGTGATTCTGCAGAGCAGCGATTTAAGCAAGTACGAGCTGTTAAAGGAGGAGGTACAAGATCCTTGAAAGACAATTGAAAAATCTTAAACTGTTGGTGAAATCACAGTAATAGCAGAATCCATTTATTTCCCTAATGGACATTCTTAAAAAAAAAAAAATCTCTCTGACTGTCAGACAGAACTCAGAGACTTTGCAGAACATTGGAGGCGCTTTATAATCATACTAAAGTCAGCAAGTCCTTTTTTCTACTTCGATTACATCTTTGCACAAAACTCACCAAAGCTGCAGAGCAGTCCCTAAAACTCTTAGTTCCCTACTACACAATGCTATGCACTCGAGTCACCTGCCTCACAGCATTTCATCCTCAATCTCAAAACCCTGCAGCTCGAGCCACCTACCTCAGCGCACCCTGCCCTCGAGTCACCTACCTTACAATGCTTAGTCTTCGAGCCACCTGCCTCGACACACTCTTCTCTCGAGTTGCACTGTGTACATAAATGCTATCACCCTGGAGGTATATATACATTAATTACTTTTACATAATGCCCTGACAACTCAGATGTTTCTGTTGAATTCCACTGGCATCATTTCAACGTTCTCTTCCAAACATTTGGATGATTTAATTTTTTTTTTCAGATATTCTACA
This sequence comes from Symphodus melops, assembly GCF_947650265.1. Classification (NCBI taxonomy): domain Eukaryota; kingdom Metazoa; phylum Chordata; class Actinopteri; order Labriformes; family Labridae; genus Symphodus; species Symphodus melops. The sequence goes on from NC_136698.1 coordinate 2,770,041, forward strand.
ATCGTTTTGTCAAACAGGTATTTCATAACTCCCAGAGTTTGTTGCCAGGTTACAATCGTTGATAGTCATGTATAATTTTTGGCTTACTATGTTACAAGTAAAAGTCCTGCAATAACATTTTTACTAAAGGATAAATGAAGTTAAAGTGACTCAAAACTGTTCTTGAGGAGGTTACACTTTGTTACTTTCCACAAAAGCTTACTGGAGTGATTTATCTTGCAAAGCTGCCATGTTGCCCGAGATTCCTGCTTAACGCTAATGCAATTACATGAGTCAGTTTCTGTAATTGTATGAACGTGCTCCATGCAGTCCTGAGCTGGAGAGCAAATTGTATGACACTGTCAGTTATTCCTCCATGTAGTCCAACCACACCACAGCATGTAAGTACATCCTCCGTTGTACGTTTTCTTTAACAAATTAACAAATTAATTAGTATGGGCGTATTGTATGGTACAGCTCTAGTACTCAGTCATTAATGTGTTTGAACCCTAAAAAAAAAAATCTCAACAAAAGGTGTTGTTATCACTGTTGGTGACACAGACTCACTTACTGCATGTTAGCAGGCTAGAGAGACGGACAAAAGATGGCCCGACCTGCACATCACTGAGGTCTACTATCTACATTGAGATTCAGTTATAATTAATTAATAAATGTCCCTGCTTATTTTGTCCTCATTGAGTTAATTGATTAACTGAGGAAGAAATTGAAATGCTGTCAACTCTTCATCCTGACCGTCCTGTCAGTGTGATACAGTCAGTCAAAGAAACTTCCATGTCACCTCCAGGTCTCCGTACAGACAAGACTGCAGCGCAGAACAGAACGTTGATGTATGGTGCATGGCAGCAAAGAGATAGAAAAGCAGAGAATTGAGTGAAGAAATAGACATAGTTCAAAACACGAGAAAACCTTGGGCCACAATCAATCTCTTATCTTCCCTCTTCCTCCTACAGGTATGTAATATGTCTATTAAAGGTCTGATATAGATTGTTAGATGGCTTTGGCAGTCCATGGAGGTCACTGTGATGTAACAGACAAGCCATGTAACAAACGTGTTGGCTTTGCAACCAAGATACATCTTTGTGTTGGCTTTTTATTAAACAGCATTTAATGCTGTTTGTAACAAGTTAAGAGTGTCTCTCCTTTTCCCGTCTTCATTGCTATGCATCCTGCAAAAAGTGGCGTCTTTATGTCGCTGCCTTCTGAGGCAGAAAATAAAACATTCTCACCAGATCAAGATGTAAACAAAATAAGGCAAACCACTTTAATTCTAATATTGGAATAACTGTATTGTCATATTTTCAGTAAATTGTCCGTGCTGGAACATAAGCAGATTCAAATGTAGTGCATACTTTGTGGGATGGAACTGGGACACAGATGTAGTGTCAGAATTGGATTAAATGTGGAGGAAAAAAGTACTAGAGCAGCAGTGGGTCATTTCATCATTTGTAGATGAACAGTCTACTAATGTAATGCGTTTTGTATAGCCTATAATACTTTCATCCACTTACACGACTTAGTCCAACCCAAAGGATCAAATCTGCTCAGCCAGACACTGATGAGCAAAATGAGGGTGTGTTTCTCTCACAGACTCTGAACTTATTTCACAGATCCAACACAAGCAGGTGTTAGAAGAGGACCTTGGGACCTCATGTATCCAGACATTATTCTAATTCATTTATTCCCAACCTAGACATTCATATCATCTGTTAACATCTGTTAACAGTGATCCTCAGTGAATCATCTTTCCCTTAATCCCAGTCTTTGGTAAATAGTAAATGGACTTGAGCTTGTCTCGCGCTTTTCTAGTCTTCTGACTACTCGGAGCTGTTTTACAACTCAGGTCACAGCACATACAGACACATTCGCACACTGATGGAAGAGGCTGCTGGGTAAAGAGACCATCAGAACTAACTAATCCCATTCATACACATTCACACACCGCCTACTTAGCAGCGGGAGAGAATTGAGGTTGTGCGGATAAATACTCCTCTATGTTTAGCAGATTGTTGAAAGCCGTTTGGTCTGATAGTGTTGACTGTTAGCTAACCTCTGTAGCTAATTTCCCTTAGTGGAAATTAAATTCAGACTAAACCAGAAAACAGTCAAGCCTTCTATCTTCCCTCAGGTTAACGTCCACATGTTGGTTGTGTATTGCTTCAGTCGATATGTTTAATTTAATTGTATTCTATGTTTAATTAAGCATAGAATACATACAACTAGATCTGCATTTTCTAGTTTTGAATACAGCTGCTCTTTAGAGATGCACTCTGTTCACCGTGTTTGTTTGTTTACACCCGGGTAGAAGAGCGGGGACAGCAGGTCCATTAATCAGAGCTACAGCCTCGGCTGGTGGCATTTGCAAGTTGCAGTTTGAGCATTAATTTGATGGTATCAAGGGACAAATTATTAATAAACTGTTTCACTGACTAGTAATTCTGGTGCCTCAAACCAGTTTGATGAAGTTTATTCGTTTAGTCAACAAAAATACGAGCCCAGCTAACGGTGCCAAAAGCTGGTAGATTACGTTCCAATGCTGACTTTAGCTTTGCAAATATTCAGCACACATACAAGAACACACTTCAATCCTTCCTTCTGTGTCTGGTATCTATCATCCACAAACTGGATCCCTGCAGTCTGTGTTTTTTTGGGGAGCCTTCAGGAGACCTCGTTGGTGGGTACAGGTTGGTGGACGGGGGAGGCAGCAGTGATTTGCAGGGAGGCGGATACATGGCTGAGAGAAGACAATGTGACAAGGCTGTGACAATCTCACGCGGCGCTTGTATCTCCTGTCTGCTCAAAGGCTTTGTTTATGAGAGAGGGAGGGAAGCAGATCGGCTTAAAAACACACCGCACAAATTATAATGAAAACATCCAGACGTACAAATAGACCACACCCAATACTGGCAACGCTATTTCAACTACATGAAACGGCAAATATCGAGCGAAAAAAACCCACTGAATATAGGACACCAAGATGTAGAGCGTTGTTTTGTTTTCCCTTACTTGAAAAGAATCTCTCTGCTGCCTCCTTATACACACACACACACACACACAAACTCCGAGGAATAAAGGATGAACACGCTACATCTGAAGCTCCCTCTTGCCTAATTGAGGTGATGGATGTTGCGCACTAACTTGTAACAACCCAAGTTTCATTAAAACAAAATGCAGGAATCAAGATAACAGCACAGGGGGGCCTAAATAAAAGTGGCAGTCTTGAAATTGGAGCAGAGATAAGTCCTAGTTCTCAACGAATTCCAATAAAAGGAGGACTAAAGACAAACAATATATTTAAGACCTTTACGGCTTTCTGGTTCTAATTAGTTTGGTAATTTGGGGATGGATGAAGTCACAGTAATGATCATGGTCGCATGGTTTAGATAGGAGACGAGGGTCGATGAAACTCCCACTCAGCCAAAAACAAGATGAGAGGCTGAACATTGGAAACAACGTTACTCTCTTATGTTAGACATATAATATGGATGTTACATGAACAGAGACGTCAGGCATTCGCAGCAGGAAGTTAAAATGATGAACTACAAGACCAGTCACAAGTTTAATATGTCACCAAAAACTAAACATTTACGAAGGCACAAACAGAAGCTGAGGGTTAGACTAATAACTGAGTTATAAAGTGATACCATAACTGATTTAATGAGCCACTGTACCAGCTGTGTGTACTTTGACTTGCATCCTGCTGCAGGCAGAATCTAAAGTAAGTGTACATATTTAAGTCCGGTAATAAAATGATTTGTCTTCAGTGGCTGGCGGTCCCTCCTTGTCTCAACATGTGACGCTGTCACACAAAGGTGCACATGTACTCAGCGTGTCCGTCATGTAGCAGAGCCATTCAAGCATTAGTCATCGAGTCATGTGAAGTCCCACTAAGACAGAGCAGCAGCAGAACGAGTGTGTGGGGGGGGACACTTTCTTTAGTTGAAGGCTTATTGTGTAACTCAGCTGTTTGCTTAAGATGAAAGCAGCATGACTAGATAAATGTCCCTCCATCCATCCTTAAATGAAAAGCAGATGTTCACAGATCGCAAATGTCAATTGGTTTTCTTCTTTCATCTTTGACTGTGAATACTTCATTTAAGATTGAAAAACAAACAGGAAATGTACACACCACTGATGTTGTGAGTAAATCCCATTTGTTCCCAAAGTTTATCAGGACAGTGCTCTCAAACGGACGTGACTTGCATAAATAGCCAAACAGGAAGTATCACTCTCAATGTAACATGATGCAAAACAAGCAGGATCATATCTCTGTAAAAAGCTGGATCGTCTTATAAATGGAGTCTAACCTTTAAAACAGTACAAACTCGTGTTGTAGTTAAGACCACACTAATCGAGGCCAGTACATGTCTGAGACCAGCGTCAGGACCAAGACCAGAAATATGAATCATCATCTTGTGTTCAGCGTGAGAGTCGCTCGTTTAGACCCGGACGCTGGAAAGGTTGCAGACGTGGGAGAATGTAATGAAAGTTATTTGTTGTTTGAGTATAAGAGGCGTTTTCCCTCTAATCACAGTGATGACGTGGAAAAAGAGACAGACGAGGCCGAGTGAAGATGCTTTCGATACCAAGACGTCCTTGTTTTTGTTTGAAGAAGTAATGCGTAAAAGCACCAACAAAAGAAAAAAAAAAAAAAGTCTCTTGGCATGGGCAGAGGGCGTTGTCTTAAAATCCTGGTAGTCTTTAATCTGATCCGGTACGATACAATAACAAGCTGTACTTCATGCTGATTGGTCAATACAGTAATTCCCAGGTTTGTTATTTCTCTGGAGCAGGAAGTGGCTCTGGATGTTGGTCTAAGCACAGACTCTGCAGTGTCGTTAAACCAATCAGCAGCGAGATGACGGTGGTGTGTTTAAAAGCGGTACATTTATAGACACAGTTACTGTAGGTTATAGTGAAAGGTTTTCTTGAGCAGAGAGTTATTGGCAGAACCTGAAAAACACTGATGACTGTGATACTGACTCAGCCAAATCAAACTGTCATTTAAACTCTCAGCTGCAGCTCTGTATGCCTTTCATGACACATCCGGGACCGAGCTCACTCGTAGCAGCTGTTTCCAACCATGTAAGGTTTTGTTCTCTTTGTCGTCTCCTGATGTTTCTTCTTAAGCATCGGTAAACGCTGATAACTGTAGAAGAATTGATGCTTTTATGAGATGGAAGGCAAGAATAGTTAATACCGTAACGCCATGCAGCTCATTTCACATAGTAGAAGACGACGTACAGCTCAGGTATAGACCAGCGACTATCTCTCCACATACTCATTGTGCCCGCGGTCCGTCAGCACCGAAGAGCACAGCGTTATTTGCCGCCACTAAAGTCAATACTCCTGTTTCGAACGCCGCCGTTTGTCTCCGTCGCATTCCAGCAGCGTCACGACTGTACCGTCTCAAATAGGCTACGTCTATTTTCAAGGAAACACGAAACGTGTGCAGTCGATTTCAAAATGAAACAAAACGTGCAGACTCACGATCGTGTTTTCCAACATTTCATGAACACTCGGCCAAAACAGCCAATCAACCTCATAAAGACAAAGTGACAACTTAGTGATAGAGAAGTAATTCAAGATGATGGAGAGGGTTCTCGTCGTCAAATGTAAGATGACCTCATCAGGTCATAATGGAAGTGAATGACATGACATAGGGGCGGCTGTGGCTCAGTCGGGTTCGATCCCCAGCTCCAGCAGCAACATGTCCGATGTTTCCCTGTTTTAACCCCAAAGTGTTTCCACCATGAATGTGTCCAACTGGGATTTTTTTTTTTTTTTTAATTTATCTCTATATTTGACATTTTTTTAAATTCTATTTTATAGATTGGCAATTGCTTCTCATATTTTATTTCATATAAGTACTTGTTCATTTCATTCGCACCAATACATCAAGATAAATTCTTTGTTTAACTGCAATCAGCTCATTAAGTCAGCTGACAGACACGTATAATGTTGGGACCAGTTTGTGCTGCAATGGTTTAACGGTAGCAAACTTAAGACGAGGAACAACGAACACTTTGCTAGTTTTTCCAAACTCCTGATTTTTGCACCACAATAGTCTATAGAAAGAAAATAATTAACTTTCCAATTTCCTTTTCACATTTGCTGTAAAATATGTTTTCAGTTCGTTACATTTGGGTGAAATCTTGGCTTACGATCTTCAAACTAACCAATTTGAATGTTATTGGCGACACCTGTTTTTGACAAATCAAAACAGAGAGAAAGGTTTGTTTCCGTCTGACCAAGTCTAAACCGGAGTACGGAGAAATTCCCGGGAGATAATCGAGCTTGATTTTATGCTGAGGCTCTGGCAGATTGAGGTCAAAAATCACACACACACACACACACACACACACACACACACACACACACACACACACACACACACACACACACACACACACACACACACACACACACACACACACACACACACACACACACACACAAGCAGCAACTTTTAAAAGGTGTCGAGGGAGAGCAGCACGTAAACAACAAATGTGCAGCCGGACTAAGCCTCTGGACTGGGGTGTATTGGGTAAATAAACAAACATTTGGACAGCCTGTTAAATAAGTCGACCTCGTGGGACCTGTTAGAGAGAGGAAGTGGTACTTTTATTTTAAAAGGTTCAGATAGACAAACACTGATTACGCCGCTGACAACTGAATGGGGGAAAAAAAACAGCTCAAGATGGGTCAACAAATGTTTTCTAAACTTTCCACCAACTGTTGGGGAATACTTCATTCAACCCTGTCATGATTGTACATGAATGTATTTAAGCGGGATTTAAGCGTCTTTACAAACCGTTAAATCACGCCCACCTGTCAATCATGTCCGCTACGTGCATAACTATGGATAACACGTAGCGTTTTCAAAATCAATGTAGGGGGTGTATAAAATAAAATCACCTCCCGTGCAGTGCGTAATTAATTAGCAATAACTAATCAGAGCTGTTTTGTTTTTTGAACCAGGCTTTAATAACTTCTGCTTTAAAAACTGGCATCTGTGACTTCCTGTCTGCCTGCAGCAAGCCTCTAGTGGACACTCAATAATAATTGATGTTTTTTAATAGTTAATCACAATTAAAGACAGACAGACAGACAGATAACATCGTCTACCAGTCGGGGTCCGGGAGGCAGACACACTAGGTACTTTTAAGAATAGACTTAAAACTTTTCTTTTTGATAAATCTTATAGTTAGGGCTGGCTTAGGACCAGCTCATAGTTATGCTGCTATAGGCTTAGACTACCGGGGGAACTGGCACCAGGATCTCTTATCTCTCTCTCCCTCTTTCTCTCCCAGCTTTCTTACCTTATAGTAATAAGATATGTCTATAGTGACAAGCAGTAGCTTGTCACTATCTTTGTATTCTAACCTCTCCTTTTGAGCTCTCTTAGGTTCCTTGAGCTCTCTTAGGTTCCTTGGGACTGTTGGTGAGGATGGCCTGCCCAAACAACCCCCCCCCCTCCCCCTGAGGATGGCCTGCCCAGACCCCCCCCCCCCCCCCCAACCTATCCCATCCTATTCTTCTTTCTGCATCTTGTCCCATCTCCCCCATCCCATTTTCAAGCCCAGCACAGTTTAGCAGATGGCTGTTCCGTCATGGGCCCGGGTCTGCTGAAGATTTCTGCCTGTTAAAAGGAAGTTTTTTCTTGCCACGCCAAGACGGATTAAGCTGGGCTCTTGTAATATAGCCATCAGTAAGGTCCTTTACCTGCTTTTGTAAAGTGTCTTGAGATAACGCCTGTTATGAATTGACGCTATATAAATAAAGATTGATTGATTGATTGATAACAGTATTTAATCCTTAGCAAACCCTATAAAAAATATAGGATGAATAATTAATGGACATATTTTCATGAACACAAATAAAAATGTATGCATGTATAACAAGTATCCCATCTGCAAATATAAAGGAATAAAACAATTGTTGGACACATTTACACATCTGATATTCATTGTTTCTTTCCTGCAGTGTTTCTGTGACTCTATATTCTTTATGTTGTTACAGATAATGAAATAAAAGGAAACCCTTTTCCCTGCATAGCTGCAGCACTGAGAATAGACCTTCTTATCCACAACACTCTCCTCATTTACACATGAAAAAAAAAAAAAAGCCGACATGAAACATGTGGAGCCAAACTCAAGGTGTAAAGCTTGTACACCTCAGCTCGTCTCTTGATGTGCGGGTTGTCCACGAACAAACCCGACAGTAGCCTACACTTTATGGGTGCTCTAAAGCCATTCTCCATACCAAACCATGCGCTTCTTTCTTTGTTCATACTGAGCAACATGGCGCAGGATAGCCTAGCGATACGTTGTGTGCCCCATGTACAGAGACTGGAGTCGTTGCTGCAGCAGCCAAGAGATCTAATCCGACCTCAGCCCTTTCCTGCATGTCGAAAAAACAAAACACCTGACGATAGTAGTCAAAAAAAGGGGGGTTTATCTGAACTGATATCTCCCTTCGTCTCCCTGCTCTGCTGATCAGCTCTTTCAGTAATAATTCAATAATAATTGAATAATTCAAAAAAGAAGTCATTCTGTCTTTTCAGTGCGATCGCTGCGATCCCCCTCCATTCTTCTTCAATCACCACCACCAGGGTCTCCAGAGTGGGGGGGCTGTCGGCCTCTCTACTCCTCTCAGTGCATCATGACTGAGTCTAATCGCCAAAGATTTGCATGTTTATCTTTCCTGAACTGTGGAAAAAAAATACTCGTTTAATCTTACATAAATCTCTCCTGATTGAAATTGCTTTAAGATTGATTGGATTAGTATTTTACTGCAGAGTCAAAGAAAATGTCAAGTGAATACAAATTAAACTAGCTCAGTGTTGTGATCATGAGCACATGCGTTGAGTAACTGTTCGTTGTTATATTTAACCACAGAGTTGTATTTCTTCTTCTTGCTTTGAAATGTCTGCTGTAAGTCAAGCCTCAGTTCTCCCCCCCGCACGGTATAAAAAACATCCTCCACTCCCTCTGCCTTTTTCCCTTCGGCTGCTCATTTTAAATCCCAAACCCTGGAGTTAATGGAAGTGTAACCTTGTATTGTCCGGGTTTCAGTCAAGCTTTACACACCCACCCTCTTCTTTCTGTTATAACTGACAGCTCTCCGTTCCCCATGGTGGCATGGACTTCACTCAACCCAAACCTATTGTACCTGCCTCGCACCCCAATGGTCAAGTGACCTTCATACTGCAGACTGTAATGCAAAGTCACTGCTTCTATTCAACAACATGTAAAAAGTGAGCCTGCCTTGAGTTAAAACTACAGACTGTAGAGCATTAAAAATAGAAAATCTTCTCAGTCAGTTAATCATAAACTGAAACATCTCCTCAACATGCTCGAACAAAGAACGTGCAGCATTTTTCGTTTCTTTTTTTTTTAGTCTTCCAGTATCACAGACCAGCTGCGTTGGTAATTATCTACAGTACAGGAAGTTTACTGACATCACGTCACTTTCTGAGAAAAGAGGATGAACAATTTGTTCCCAGCTTTGAAGCTGTTTTGCAATTCAAATCGTCTGGTGCAACTTTAGGCTTCAAAATTACGACACTGTAAAATATTCCTCGGGCTCTTTAGGTTTCTGGACATGAAGTTTGGTTTGTTGTTAAGAAAAGAGTTAACGTCAGCTCCGTGGACAAGGTTAGTTATATTTATCCTCGCGCTTAAAAACGTGCAGAGCAATGATCGGACACACATTATACAAACGCCAATATTTTAGGGCAATTAAATAAAAACATCGATCAGCAGATGGCAGGGTCAGTGACCTTTGGTTTTATCTTATTAGGTTCAAAAACTAATTTGGTCTGAATGGCTTTTGTAATGGCGCACACTCTATGGAGGTGCCTTTTTTAACCCATCTGTTTTGTTGCTTTATAGGATACGAGTTTTGCAAGATTCGGGACGTGGCTGATGTGACTGCAAGCCTCCGCGTTGTGGCCGTTTGTCAGACGGCTTAAATACGGGAATTATTCCATCTTTTAATCTTTTAAAAAAATAATATATCTCAATGAAATTGCAAATATTTTGCACCTGTTTTCAGAAGAAGAAAAAAAAAGCTAAATTCAAACTCTGAATGTGCTGTGTTTTTTTTATGTGAATCTCTCACCATCAGGGACATTTGGAAAATCTTTCACATGTTAAGTTAAAGAAGAATAAAAGAAACGTTTGTGTAAACAAACGGAGCTAAAGCTCTCCATTGGCGGAGAGTTTTGAAGGATTTTGATGTGCAGCAGAACAGCCTGTTCACCCTCTAAAGACTCTTTATTCAGTACATCCTTCACCGGCTATATCCACCCACTGTAACATTTTATGAAGTGCAACTGCAGCTGCTGCTGCTGCTCCACCAAAAGGCACAACTTTCAAAAGTGATGCTTGAATTCAAGGTTGGCTGCTTCTTGGTCTGAGCGATATTACCCTCTGGAGGGAGGGGGCATCAATCGTTCTTGTCTGCAGGAACAAAAGCTTGTGTGTGCAGCCGGGGAAGTTTTTTGTTTGTTTTTGTTTTGTTTATTTTTCTATTTATATTCCTCTCTTTTTTTCCTGCCTCTCCCCAAACCTCCTCCCTGACTTTGATTAAAACTCTGTAGGGTTCTCCAAAGTTCCTCGATCACTTCAAAAAACATCAAAAAGAAGAAGGAAACTATTTTGAGACATCATGCGAAGTAAAACCACATCATTCCCTTTGAAGAAAGGCTTGTTTTTGCCATGTTTTTTTTTTTTTTTTTTTTTTGCTTAGGCTGTGGGAGGTTCACATCTTTTTATCAATTCTCCATTGGACAAAAACTTGGAAGAAGTGAACTATTTCAGAACACTGAATAAATGATCGCAGAACCACAGGCATCAAAAGGATAACTAATGTGATTTTAATCTCTGACTTATCTACCAACAAGATGTTTCACTTGGCTCATTTTCCCAAAAGAAGCCAGTGACCCAAAGACTCAGGAAGGTTGAATCAAGTCGCCCGGCTCCTTTTCACCCACTTTGTTTTCTGTCATATCAGTTGGTTGTGCTGCTTTGTGTTTGGCTCAAATTTCTCACACCCTTCCTTCTCCTCTGACCGCTCAATGACCAGCTTCCTGGCACTCCCCCCAATTACAAAACATGATTAATTTACTTGGAACACAGTCTGTAGCACGTCCTGAGGCCGGATGAATATGATGCAGTCTGTCTCTGCCAAGGCCTTTTCTCTCTCATGCTGCACACTCAGTCTCATTACAGCACAAAGCAACCTGCAATCTCTGCAAGGTCAACCTGAGCACATGATGATTTACAACATTACTGCAGTTTACAATTCTTATTTGATCTAAATTAGGTCTGGGCCTGCACACATCTCACAGTTTAGTTAAAGCCAAAAACTGCAGTTCCACATATGACCACAAGTGTAATCTTGTGCCAGCACTGTTCTCTAATTTGGCCATCAGGCGTCAGAGCTCCCACAGAGCGATCAGCCTCCACTAATGTTGATTGTATGGTACCAAGATGCAAAACGTCATTCTGTGAGTCGGCTCGCTCACTAGTCTAAAATTAGAAAACAACAATAACGCTTTTAAGAATGGCTGAAATCTAAACAACACTGATCACATGAATAGCGCTTTACTGGTTGATTGCTTGGTCATGTTGCCGTTTGCTCTGTAGTTTGTAACTAACATGGATTTTTTTTTTTTTTCCTCTTTCTTTTCTGTTTATTTTACTTGTTTCATCCTTTCAAAAAGCCTCCTGTTGGACAAGTGTTGCAAATTAGCACCTGTGCTGAAACGCTCCATCAATGCATCTGGTTTGTCCAATGTAATTGTTTTGTCCACATCAATTAAACATTATTTCAAATCAATAAGTGAGTCGACCCCAATGAGGCCCAAAACGGACACGTCCAACTTTAGGGGACAAATCAACATGTTAACATCCTGGAACAAAATGACAACTGAGCAGGTTTGACATATCAGTTTATATAATCACCCGTTTTAATTCCAGATGTTTTAACATCATTAAGAGAGTGTTGGCAGGTTGAGTGACAGGTGGGTTCTGCTGGCTGTCTTATTCAGTGTCAACTCCCTCTAGTCGTTGCACTTAACCTCTTTGCTGCGTTTATGTTGTCGATGCATTTTCGATAGTGTTTCATGGACACTTTTGGGAAGTAATATGGCTCTCCGTTTGGAAAATTTTAGAAAAAGACCGTTAAAAAATCTGTGCAAAGCCTTCTATCTTCTATCTATCATTGGTGTAGTGGTTGATAGAAAACTTGAAATAACCTTTGATATTGAATGACATACATGCCCTGTGTGTAAAACAAATATCACATTCAGTATGTTGTGTTCTTTGTGGAGCGGTTGACCGACAGCGCCGTGGTGAGCAGAACATTGAATAAAAGCGGTCAAAGAAGACCATTATTAGAACATCCAAAGCCACGGTGGTGAATTCCCAAAAGAGGGAGCCAGGTGTCATATTAAGCATGGCTACAAGCAGGCCCCGAAATAACTGATGAGATCTTGTACAGACGAGATTAATCAATTGACACAGGATAGCCCTGCGGTTATGTCACATGGCTCTATTCTCGTGGGTTTTATTTTTTTTTTTTGGGGGGGGGGGGGGATTTGTCCACTGAGGAACTATGACAAAGTGTTCAAAAAGAAGTCTGACATTACCTTCTGGATATTTCTTTTTTTTACACAAAGAGGTTAAATGTTGTCTGGATCTGGGTTTTTTTAACAAACTTTAAGTTGTTGAGTTTTCCTCAACGAATGTTAACAGTCCATCTGATAAAGAGACACTTTTCAAGTTTCATGTTTTTTTTTGTCACCCACCCTCAGCTAACTTTGTTTAGCTACGTACCACAAGCTATGTTAGCTTCTGAAGTCTTCTACTTAAACAAGTAACAACAACTACAACTCCAATCACACTTTGGCAACTGGCTCATTCGCCAGCTAATGATTTGGCCAGCGGCACAGACCATAGAGCTTCGATGTCTTTCATTCAACAACCCCCTAGCTCCCCGCTAGTCACACAAATACGACCAAAATGACACCAGCCTGCCATGCTGCTGCTGCTGCTGGGGGAAAAAAAAAAATCGAGATCATGCTGACAAAATGTGAGTCCAATCAGGATCATCTCGACTGATGAGTTGACATGTTACGTTTTGAAGGTGCTGCCCTTATTAACTCAGCAAAAGAGAGCAACATCTTTCCAGGTTCGTTCTAATCATCCAGTCTGTCTGTCTATGAAGGCATCAGATCTGTCATTGCTTGGAAAGTTTAAAGTGAAAGCAGAAGAATCGAGGAGCTGGGAAAGATATAAAAAGATGAGGGTAGGTGGGTGGGTGGCTGGGGGGGGGGGGGGACTTGAAGGAAGTGACAGAGCAAGATGGGGGGGGGGGGGGGGGGAGCCTGTTGGAGGAGTGAGATAAGTAAAGGTGTGAAATCTGGAATTGGAGGAGGGGGAGGATCAAGAGTAATGAAAAAGACAGAGAGGATGAGAAAAATATGGTTTTTACATTCTAAGTGTTGAAAGATGAAGCCAATGCGGAAGTGAAAAGAACTGCAGTTCCTCAAGTGTCCACTTGATAGAAGCCCCATATTAAAGATAGCCAGACAGACAGACATGTTTACAGCAGTGCAAAAATATATATCTCTTTGTGAATGTAGTAAGCTGTGGTTCATTCATTTTAAGGAAATAAGTTTCTTCTCATCACTTTAAAGCGTCAACAGAGTGTGTGAATGCAGAGTTCTTATATCGACAAACATTAAGTCCTTTGCTTTACAGAGGGAGATACAGAAAATATTCAGTCAGACAGTCAGAAGGAGGAGGGATAAGGTTTTCCTGCAGCTTTAAGGCAGAAGTGAGGTTAAAGAATAACTATTTAGCTTGAAGCTTTGCCACAAAGCCGATAAGCCGCAGCACAGAAGGTACGGTAAGGCCTCGGGTCAAAATCACTTTTTTTCAGGTACTCGGTCTCCTTCAGTATTTACAACGTACAGACCTTAAGTGTACTCACGTATACAACAGATCTCTAGCTTATTCAAGTTAAGGGATAAAAGACATATCTAGATATATAACTTCTTTGGTATATTTATCATCTGGTGTTGGTGATTTGATGACGATGACGCTGGCTAACTTGTGGAGTCTTAGTTTATGTTTGTTAATTGTACTTTTTTTTTTTTTTTTTTTGCTGAATATTTAAGTCAAGGCTGGCGGGGAATCATGGGAGTGATTCTCTCCGTTTCTCCACCTCCCATCAGAGGTCAAGACGGATAGACGATACAGACCTTTAACGTAACGTCTGGTGATTACTTGACAATGATAAACATGTTGTGTCTGTCATGGCGGCTCGATGATTCCAGCTGCCATCGTTCCGACTGTAAAAAGAAGGATTGCTCTGTAGGAAATATTTAAGGTGATGTAACTGAACAAAACATGCACTTTAAAAAACATGTTAAGTCCATGTTATATTAATGAATGTATTTTAGTATACAAATTGTATGTGACTTTTGGGATTCCTGCAGGCAGCCTCAAGTGGACACTCAACCATTTTGCACTTTTGCATTAGCTTCATTTTTTTGAGAGTGGAGGTTGCAGCTTGGTGTCATTACTGTTTGGAAGGCCTGTAAAAAAACTGGGGTTACATGTTTACAGTGGACAATTTCTGCTGCTGTATCACTAAGTTTCCAAGATGTTATTGCTGGAAAGCTGTATTTGTTATTTGCGACATTTGAGCCTGTACCCTCTTAAACAATGAAGCTTGTTGAGTGAAGAACATATTGTGTTCGAGTGCTCAACCTGAAGGGAAATTAAAAAAAAAAAAAAAAAAAGTGCTATTGAATCAGTCAAAATAAAATATTTTTCTGACAGTTTCTCCACAGCGAATCTTCTTTTTTTTCCAGGCCTTTCAGACATTTTAGAGATATTTCAATAAATAGCCTTCATAAGAAAAGTGTCTCAACCTGAAAAGCAACAAAACAAGCCTGACAGCATGCTCTGTGTCTGTGTGTGTGTGATTGTGTATATTTCTCTCCTTTGAATTCGGTCATTATTCTGCACAGAGCCGAGGGGAAGCCAAGTGTGGCAGGTGAGAGCATCTCAAGCAGACAGCTGTCAGAGCCAGTCGGCGTGCAGGGCCGGCGCAGGAGAGCGCCGTCGCCAGCAGAGGCCTCACCGTGCTGACTGCTGCTGAGAAGCAGGTACAGCTCAAAAAAACACACACAGACACACACGCACCGGAAGAGTCACACTTGCACATACACCTGCATGGGTGGTGGTTTTGTTGCCATGGTAACCGGTGATTGATCCCCTGAGTTATGCAGGGAGAGTGAGAATATTAACGACGGAAGCAGAAGCCAGCGACGGAGGATGGAAAGTGACGGCGTGGCAGGTGAGGAAAGCAGCTAATATGCACACAGAGGCTCAGAGTAATGTGCTGAGGGAAGGATCAAAGAAAGCAGCATGTTGGATGATTTGTGTTCGGCCATGTCTGCGAGGCGACACTGTCACACAGCAGGCTGTCATGCTCGATTTGAAACTGCTGCTCTGTGCTGTTTGTGGAGAGGGCTGTTCCTACTGTAGGAGCTGTGGGTTGTAACTCACACAAGCCTGTGCTCACACAGAATAAAATCAAGGTTTATTCTTTTAGTCCATAATAAATCATTGATTTTTCAATTGAATTTTAATGTGAAAACAGTCCATGAAGTCATGTGCGTGTATAAGGCCTCTGGTTAAACTCTCTGTCAAGTCTGAAATCATCAACCGGGCAATTTCTTCTGTGAGGCTTATCGTATCTCTGCTGGAAACGCAGGGGGTCCATTCAGAGCTATTAGAAGCCAGAGTATGCTTCTTTGAGAGCATTATTAGCTGCGTCTCAGTTCAGTGATAGCATCGTACCAAGGATCCAGCCTTTGTAGCCTGTGCAGACCGCCTTCTCAAGCTGCTCCCGCCCCTTTACCCTTATGTAATAGTGGCTATTAAGAGCAATATCTCCACCAGAACTGGGCTGGTTATACTCCCATGTGTGATCGACTTTGTTGCTCCGCTCAGACGGTTACGTTTTCGTCGCTGTGACGTCCAAACCGGGACAGTTCAGGACCAAAGACAAGTACAGATACAGGCCTAGGATTGGTTGCTATTTGTTTCAATTACTTACATTTCGAGTTGGATTACTCGGGTACTTAAGAGTCCACAGCTTGTTCGAACTGACACGTAATGAACCTTGAGCTTCGTTTGGATCATAAGTCAGCTGCATTTTAAGGGAGCCTACAAAGTGTGACAGCCTTCTGTGCAACTGTGACGCAATCTGTCTTCAAATTCAGCCCCAGAATCGGGACAGGTACCTGTGCTGTAGATGTAGTATCATTACTGACTTTGGCTTTTAATACAAAGAGAAGGGATCCAATCACAGACTTGTCACAATTAGGGGCGAGGAGCTAGTAGCTCAGTCAGGGAGCTGGTTGAGAACCTGACGGTTGCTAGTTCAAGAATCCTTGAGACCATGTCTGAAAAAATGGGACTGGTTGCCAAAGAGAATAAATATGACAAGCTCCAACAAAACAGGTGAAAAAAAGAGCCAAGAGGACGACGTCCCCTCGAGATCAAAGGCTGAAGAGAAAGACTTCAAACACTGAGGGCAATATTGGAAAGGTTGGGCACTCACACTATTACACTAATGAGATGGGGTTGGAAAATTGAGGCAAATAGGTGGGACACAATCCTACGTAAAATTGCACTCGATGAATATGCATCCAAGAATTAATTTGTTTCTACAATTAAAAGAAAAAGAAGAACATCAAGCATCAAGATCCTTTTATTGCTTGTTTTTAGATTTGAATGTCTCGGGTGATTAGCAGGCGAGTGGTCTTATAAGAAATGATTTTAAGCAACCTTAAAGGAGGTACATGATCCAACATTTTAGGCGTGACTCTTACTGAGGACTAAAAGTCAGGATGACTTCTCTTCTGCTGTATTAACTCTGATTCATTTTATTCAAGTCCTCACACTCGGAGGAAGCCGAATGCTAAATTAAAGAAGGGCCCCGGACCGCTCGAAGAAGAGAGATTGTTTCTTATTCACACCTGAATGTAGGCCCATTTCAAGAGCAATTACAGTTTTTAGAGGAAATAATTTTGCAGTTGGTGCAGAATCAAAGTTGCACCCCTCCAGCCACAGACAGTCATTACATTAATGAAGGCTATTCCACGAACTTGAAGCTGTACCTGTTTAGGAAGAAACACTACCATTTGTCTAACTATTTTATTAAGGAGCAGTAGGCTTTAATATTGATTAGCATGCCTTTAACCATAATAAGAACCAGCAGTCCAATTAAACAGTCGACACACATCCCTTTTAGCTTCAGAATACCGGTCTCTTACATTTTGTAGTTCAGTTTGTGGTTTTAAGAGCAATGAGGCGTCTGCTACAGAAACAGACTTCTCATTAATGAGTTATCAGAGCTTCACTTAATCTCACCTGCAGCTGAAAAACACGTTTATGAATTTATGTTAAACGTATAGAAATGAAGAATGTCACTGCAAATGTCATTTTGCATGTCTTCATTGTTAACAGTTGACCTCATATATAGTTGCAAATGTAGTACACCTGATACAAGTACAATGTTATCCCTCTTTTTCACCTTTTCAAACAGCCACCTGTGCTCTAAATGAAACATCTGTGCTGTGGTCCAAATATAACATGAACATGCAATGAGACCGAAATACATCTGTTCAAAAACAGTGTCAGAGTGGATTTTTCATAATACTGTATGTCCCCTTTAAATGTCTTGTATGTTGAGGTTTAATGAACAGCTCTTCTGAAATACACTAAAGCTTAAGTTAAGAAGCTGTTTGCAAAGGTGAGGAGTACAACGTACAGATGCATTCATGTAAAAAAATATAACTAGAAACATGTCAGAAACTAAATACAGATTGTACAGAAAACTTACATATTATACATTTTGGGGAACTTCGAAGTTTTGAAAATGGAGAACGTGCAAACACAACACAAACTTAACTTCACAAGCAAATGTGAAGGGGAAAAAACAAAGACGCAGAAAAAACATGGAGACTTCTTGTGCAAAAACTGTTTCATTGTTTAAAGCATGTAAACACAGGGATGGAAAAGATTAGTTTTCTGTTGGAAAGATTGATAACCACCAAATTCCTTTTTTTCCCCCTCACAGCCACACAAGCGTATAGTAGAGGTGGCATTTTTGCAGAACACATTTCTTGATTGAAGAATTGACTATTTTCTTGTGAGACTAATCAATTGATTGATTTTTTCTGCTAAAGTCTGCAGTGTCAGGGTCTTCTCTTTTGCTTTCCTGCAGCACAGTCTTATCCCTCCTCGCAGGCCTGCCACATCAGATGTGTGCCACCTGGGTGGAAAAAAAAAAAACAGAGCTGGTACTCTCAGATGCAGCGTGAATTCAGTCAGTGAAAACGCTGGGATAGAACATAAAGACGCAGAGCCCGAGGATAAGAGAAGTCTCAGCCATGAAGGCAGAAAGCAGGGGAGCGGGTAGACAGAAATCATCTCAGAGATGCACCAGAGAGCGGCTTATTATCAGATGTTACAAAATGCTAAATCTAAATGCAAAAAAACTGTAGCTGTGAAAGAAGAAAATCAATCTGTCAATCATGGGTCTGTGTAGGAAGAGAGACACTGCAGACATATCAGATCACAAGTTAGTTATCCTGTGACGTCTCTGAGCACAAAAATAACACAAATGCAATTCTGTGGCATTGAAAGATTCAAGAGGAATAAGTCATAAGCATTATAAGGGACTTTTTTTCTTCCATATCAAACACATTAATAATTAATGTGTTTGTACTCTATGAGCAGAAAATGACTGCTATGCAGACTTTTGCCTCTCTCTTCGATGACAATGAGGCTCAACATGCTGGAACCTCACAGTCTTTGACTTCTGTGACCCAACTGTGCCAACCTGCAGCCCTGCTATACCGCAACTCATTTATTTCCCTCTTCTTCCGCTGATGCTTTCCCGCAAAGAAGATTATTGTGCCTCTGATAAAGTGTTTAAGTTGCCGCAAGGTCAACCTAATTCCTCCTCCAGATAAAGCGACGAATAGAGACCCGGAGCTCTCTGCTTCTGGGCTCTGACGCCAGCTGATAAAGCTGCACCGGTGAGGGGGAAAGGATTCTGTGGAAAGATAAGGGACTGTAGAAAAGACGAAGAGGAAGAGGGGAGAGTTGGGAGAAGATGGATCGCCAGCATCCACGGCCGGCAGAGAACGTCATTTGTGATTGCTGCAGGCCACCCACACAGGAACAACGGCAGCGACAGGCCGTTTGCTTATCTACCTTGGCCCAGTGAGCCTCAGGGGTCGAGGATTATTACAGATAAACACTGCACCTCCCCAAGACGTGTGGTACCACTCTGCACTACATAACCATTAGAGTAATTGTCCTGCTCATGCACGTTCAAATCTGGAGTTCAATGAGAGAAATGCATGTGACATGTAAGGCTACACTTCAATAAAAAGATGTTTTTAAAAAAAAAAAATGCGTTCATCAAGTTATTGTATGAAATATTCTCTGTCAGACTTTGTCTCTGCATTTTGGCTGTGGGATAATACAACAAAGCAAATCTGCCCTCTACAGGACAAAACTGCAACTACACTAAACACATCCTTCATTGGCTTCCACTCACATTTGACAGAGCACAGAAAAAAAAAAAAGTTTAGTGCAAGTGATATTTCAAAAGAACGAATTAATCCGTCAAACTTGTATTCAAGCCTTTGCATATTTAACATTTTTATTTTTATTTTCTGCACATTTGTCATGTTAGAACATCAATGAAGTGTTTGAAGAGCAACACATTAAATGCTCTGACGCCAGACTTCAGGACATGAATATCATGTTGTTGACACAAAGCGTTGCATTGGATTTAAATGGCAGCTGAATAGAGGTTCGTAAGTGGGGAATTTGTGCAGCACATCAAGCACTGCTGAACAATTAATTACTGTGTTCGTGCATCGCCTTCTCAATATGCAGCTCACAATGCAACAGAAACAGCAAGTGTTTCTAAAAGCAGTATTTACTCAATTCAGATAAAATGACACTATATAGCAAGGCGCTGTTGACCTTATTTGTCGGGGACACGAGCACTTCCCATCGTGGAGCGATACAGATCAGTGGGAGCAGGATTCGGTAAGTGTTGGCGCCTCGTCCAGGGGGCCCTTTTATTTGCCATCTTGTATCAAGAGCTCCAGGATTACTGTGCTCAAGGAGCTGTGAAATCTCTTCCGACACCTCGAGCCACTGAAACAACTGGTGTCCGCCTCTCCTATCACAAAAAAAAACACACACTGGCCGGTGTCCATCCTGAATAACAAGGAGTCTACCTTCGCTCACTCTCCCACTGCCTCACTCCCACTCTAACACACACGCACGCACACACACACACACACACGCACAGTCAAAAGAATTTGGGCCTGTCCTTTTTAGTCTTACAAACACTAACCTGACATGCCAGCAATCCAATTTGCGTCAGCAGCGGGTCCCTCTACCCGTCCCCTCGACTGCAACAACAAAAACAGCAATTCGTGTTGACAGCAGTCCGGAGAATACTTACTTGACACATCGTCCTAACCGCCCCTAAAACAAATGCTGCTGTCAATCGCACGGCCCATCTTGGCTGACACAAGCCATGTCCAATCTTTCAGCAGAGACGTTCAAAAACTAAAGATGACACCACTCAACTCAGTTTCCTCTAATACAATTGTAGAGGCATGTTTCTGATTTTGTGCTCTGGAGCTTTTCATCCAGATGACAACTTTTTGTCAAATAACAGCCTGACCTAACAGCAAGTGTCAGCGATAAAAAATCACCCTGATTTTATTGTTGCATATTGAAGTGTCTTAACCACATGTGAGCGAGGCCGTGCACCGGTTTGTACTGTCCTCACTGTCGCTGGCATAGATGGACGAGGCACGAGGAAGGAGGGGGCTCTACAAGCAGGTATTTGTTGTCCCTAATGGAAGATTCAATGAGTTGAACGAACGGTTGTGAATATACAGAAGGTACTCCCTACATGCCCTTTGTTCACCTACACGGCTGATTTCCCTTGATGAGCCTTGTAGATGCTCTCTCCAGGATACTGTGGGTGTGTACAGACTGGAGTTTGTCGACATCTCCTGAACTGGCCTGTTATCTTTTTTTTTTTTTTATGGATATGCAATGAAGCGATTTATCGTTAAGACTCCCTTGAGAATTTTTTATTTTTATGCATGTTGGCACCCCCTTTGGTCAGAGCAGTACAGGGCCGATGGAAGTTATTTTGAACAGGGGGTGCTGTAAAAAATCTTTTTTTCTTTTTTGGACAAAAAAAAAACGCCTATGAGCCTATAGGCCTATTTAGAATACATTTATAATATATACATTTAAATATGTTTTTAAAAAGATGAAGATTTACCACGTCATTGTTTTACACTCTTCAGTGAACACAGACAGGGCCGCACACAGACACACACCATCAGTTCTCAGAGGAATATATGCACAATGACTTAAACTTCACAATAACTCTTAAACAATGCAACAGGTTTGATCAGCTGGCATCAACCTGAGTCACTGCACCGACATTTACGTCACACACGACTCTATTAGCTCCAAAATCCTTTTACGCACAGCGCAAAGAAATAATCTCAGACAATCTAAGCACATTATTGAATAGCTCTCCACATTCAATACGCAAACATACGCACAACAACCTTCTTTTTTCTCCATCTCCAACCTTTTTTACGCGAGCCACAAAGAAACAATCCAAACCATTTACACGTTATTAAATAGTTCTCCAAATCCATTACGCACAGAACACACGATCAAAGTAACACTCTCAATCCCCACCACCTTGCAAAAATACTATAGTGTGACATTAAACTGCATATATGAAAGTGCGCGGCGGCACCATGATCTTACTTTGAGCTGCGGACAGAGTGCCCTGGTTACAGGTGTCCAAATGTCCAGGTGCGCTCTGGGGTCGTGGAAATAAAGTCTCTAATGAGGGGACGAATGTCCAGAGAGTTCATGATGTCTGTATTGGCATACATCAATTAATGGTATGTGAGTCATTTCTGGGTCATCATGGTGCTGCGTGTCTTCAAAAGACGCAAGACTGAGAAAGTGCGCTCAGGTGAGGCCACATAGATGGGGAGGCACAGACGTAAGTCAATCAATTTTTCTGTCTCTGTTAAACATGGCTCTTGTTTGTTAGTGGAGCTTAGTCCAACACGATGCTACATCTTGAACTGTGCCACTCGTAGACCGAGCATGGAGCGAGCAGGGAACCTGTTCACTTTACTCGGCGTCTACAACCACGAGCCGGCCTTACGTTGACATCCATTGAACGTAACTTCCGTGAATTTGTGTTGATTATGCCTAAAATCAAGAAAAACATGTAATAGCCTATGCGTGTCAAAAGCTTTTCCCATTCATAAAGGAATGTGAAAATGGAATTTATAAATTGTGCAAAAATATTTTTAATATATATGTGTGTGTATATATATATATATATATATATATATATATATATATATATATATATATATTATTTTATTTTATTTTATTTTTATTTTTTTAAAGCTCCCCCTCGCCACTAGGGGGTGCTGAAGCACCCCCACTTCCTGCGGCCATGGAGCAGTAAATGTCTTGCCCAAGATAAATCATGTTTGTGTTTTGGTCCTGCACATGACTCATGTTAGTTATTTTATTTACATGTTCAATGTTAACCCACAAACTAAACAAAGTAAATGAACGCCTGCCACTATTCATCCATATTCATCCACAACTTTTTTCCTGGATTTTAATTGCTGCCAATCAGCTCCACTGGTATTTCCTCCCTTGCAACTGTTTTTCTGAACGTTTCAGAAAATATTCAAGATTGTCTCCAAAACATGGATTTGCACTTCAGAAACTTCCCTCTCAATCACTTTGACAAAACTTCCAAAGACAAAGATTAAAGAAAGGCGTGGAAAAAACAAAGCAGAGAAAACAAACGTGTATGTGTGATTGCACTCTGACAGCCAATCGGGACCTTGAGTCATGAGTGTAATCAGGACTGGCTGCTGGATCTGCCATGTCCTGCTGGCGAGCCGTTGATTGTCCACCAGAGGACGCGGGGATGGGGGAGGTGGGGGGGTGGGATTGCGGTAACAGAACAGCCGATGAGATTCATGACAGCCTCCAGCAGAACCTTGTGGACTGATTGCACGTCCGAGGAAATGCATGCGGCAAACGGATATTAAATCAACACAGCTTATTGCTATGCCGGTGCAGGTCGGAGACCAAGCGTGGGCAAAATGCATCCACTGCTCAGCCCTATAAGCACTTTAGGCAGTGGGAGAATTACATTTCTATGGGTGCTCTGGATGAGTTAGGCAATCTTCCTTTCCACAGCAATGATTAATAGTGATGGCCCCATAAATTGTTCTGTC
Source organism: Symphodus melops (assembly GCF_947650265.1). Classification (NCBI taxonomy): domain Eukaryota; kingdom Metazoa; phylum Chordata; class Actinopteri; order Labriformes; family Labridae; genus Symphodus; species Symphodus melops. The sequence continues at coordinate 2,793,481 of NC_136698.1, forward strand.
TGAGAAATATATTGCTGCCTTGGTATCTGTTGTTTTGCACTGGAAGGCCACACTGCGTTTGGGGACAGTGGTTGGATAAGGATTCGACAACTGAGTTCATGTTCAGAAAAAATACACTCAACCTAAGGAGTCAGGCTTGATCCAAAAAGACTGATTACCAGCCATTATGATCGTGTTCTTTGAAGACATTTGATGTCAAATTCAGCTTCAGGAAATCGTACACATCACAACGGCTGTTGTTTGAAGTAAGTGTATTTCAGGCTCGCTGGAGGGCTGTAGCTGTACTGCAGACTGGTCCCCAGATCATTTTCTGACGTTGTTAACTTGTCACTTGCTTGTGATGATTTGGTAAAGTTGTGACAAAAATACAATTTTCTCAAAGAAGCTGTCCTTTCTGCTAACTCAGACGCTAAATACTACTTTGGAGTTGGGTAATACACTTTTTGGAAGAATTTGTCACTGCTATTCACGCCCTCAGGCAGCCCTTTATTTTCTAAGCAATTGGGGTCCTGGCCCCAGTGGGGGGGGGGGGGGCAAAGATCTCAGCAGGATCAAGAGGCTTTCTGAAATGTGATTTTCACACATAAACTAAAATCACGATAACACACAAACTGATCGGATTATACAAAGGTTTTTAAGAGCAAGTGTGTGTATTGGCCCATTCTGTTGGGATTTTATAGGTGGCTCAACTTTTCTTAGAGACAAGGAAGAGGCTCAACAAGAAAAACAGTTTGGGGACGCACTGTTCCTATGCACACTGGCCTCTCTGACAACAATGCAGCAGCGAGTATGTCCTCATTCTAACTTTAGATTCTGGTCCTGAATGCTCTGGATTTGTTTGGACCAAAAAAGGTAGGCACTTTGAAGGCCCCTCACATGGCTGTTTTGGACGCCCCTCAGTTAACCAGGCAGACAGCAAACCAACAGGTGTTGCAGCGATGGAAGCAGGTGAGAAAACGGCTTCAGATAGAAGTGATTGTACCTGACCTAAAAAGCCTCTGCATGTTTCTAATAAGCTCCAGCAGCAGAAAGCTGCTCAAACTAGGATCAACGTTGGAGATGCTTTTGAAACATGGAGAGAGGTTAAAATGCAGAAAGGTTTACAGACCCATGCAGAGCTGGCTAAACACTGAAGCTACAGTTTCCACCACACGGTAAACTGCATGCACATCTATTATAGGTAGGAGGAGGGTTTTTGAATGTTTTGAATTTTGACTGCAGCACCAATTTGAAACGCTAGGTGTCACAGTTACATAGCGGTCCTTGTATCTTGCTAACTTTGTCACTTTCCGATGAGTATTCGAACAGTCGACGTATGGAACTAAAGATGAGAGAACAGGAAAGAAGCGTGAATAAAAGCTGAGGGAATTGAAACACAAATTCTCTGTGGGGTTATTAAATTGAATGTCTTTATATTTTAAGGGAGAGTTAAACTGTGTGTTTAGATTTGGACACACCCTATCGTGCAGCTTTATTACTGAGCTTTGAAAAGGTCCTGACTGTCTCTCGACCTGTTCTAGGACTCTGGGATAAACGCTGGCCTTCATGACAGCAGCTAGTCCTGACTCGTCAGTTTTCTCGACACATGAAAAACGCCGAGTCTGGCTGAGCTCAGCTGATGTGTTCCTGACTGAAACTCACACAGAGTGAAAAATGACAGTGACACACACTTTACTTATCCGCATGATAAGTGTTATAGATTTTAGTGTTAGCTTATTGACGAACTGACTAAAAATGAGTTATTATGCACTTTGCCAATTGCCTGTTAAGCAGAAACTCCACAGTACTCAGTCAATCTATGGCTATGAGCTATGTGCTTTGATCAATGGAGACTACAAGTACGATTTCTTTTCTCTACCATCAGGCAGCATGGCCCGAAGCAAGTGCAAACAGTCGAGAAAATATAATGAAGTGCAGATGACAGGAGGAAGGAGACTCTCCACTCTCTGTCCTAAAAAGTCCAGATGACAGAAATAAAATGGTGCGTGTTAAAATTAAACCGAGGACTGATTATTTCAAAGCACAATTATCGTCTTCTTCTGTTTATCAAGGGGCCCAGTCGCCATGGCAGCAGGCTAAGCAAGTTGCCCCAGACGTCCCTCTCCCCAGCAACATTTTCCAGCTGCTTCTGTGGGATCACAAGGCCAGAAAGGAGCTCTGGGTCTGGGTTGGACGTGCTCCTTTAAAAGTGAAAGAGCAGCAGCTCCACTCTGAACCCCCGAGGCTCCTCACTTTACCTTTGAGGCTGAGCCCAGCCAGCCTTCAGATCAAACTCATTTCGGTCACTTGTATCCGCCATCTTGTTCTTTCGGTCATTACTACAAAGATCAACAATCAGTGACATCAAAATACCCTAAATAGAAAATGTAAATATGTTGGAATTAGTCAATCAAGGAAGCCCATCTGTGGATGCTTGTGAGACCCCTCCAGTGTTCACAGTGAATCACCACCAAACACTGTACAGCAGGTGTCATCAAGATTTCGAGGCATGTGATTGGTCACATTATTTTCCACAGAAGTAGAAATGTGAGGGACAGACTGAGGGAGGGGGAACCTGACTCATCACTCTCACATCAAACTCATAGAATTAAATTCTGCACATTATAAAAAGTCGCTTGTCAGATTGTTGATCAGTTTCTGAAATCCTTTCATCCGCTGTTTGATTTGAGGGACTGTGTATGACTGGACATGTTACTTTATGAGAAACCTACTTGCACGGTCAGATGTGAGGAGACAAGAACGCTGTGGGCTCACCACCTTAAATCATTCCTCTGAGGACAGTTTGTGATGAACATACAGTATAACACAGAATCTGTACACTTTCACTTCATTAAATGATGGGTATACTATACTGGATGTGTTAAATATTCTAATATACTGTACATTCACATTATGAAAACCTCAGGTGGAGTAAATGTTGTAGAGTGAAATTTTAGATCTCCTCCTGGCTTGTGCTCCCCGTGTACCCGATCTGAGCATCAAGTGCGGGAGGGCGATGTGACCGATGAATGACCCGAGGAGTGAAACTCTCCAAGTACGGGAGGGGAAGACTGTCTGGATACAACCAGATTTATAGCTGAGTCTGCATTTTAACTTTGATGAATAAGATATCCTGAGTTTCCAATATGTGTGGTCAATATATCTAAATTACATCATGGTGGCTTATTGATTTTTAATGATAAAATGCTGAGTGGGAAATATTTCTCTCTGATCTTGAACTATAGGAGTGTTTGTTTGATAAAAACGTTCCTGTTTTTCTTGCATTTGAATCTCAGACTCCACTAGAGATTTAATGTGCGTTTGGACATTTTGTTTCGTATTTCTGACCATGAATTGATAGCAAAAACCAGAGCCGTCACAACCCCCAACATTACACTCCCCTCTCGCTGCTTTGTTTGTATCCATGGTAACCACGGAGCACCTACCGTGATGTACATTTATTTTCATGAATTAAGTTATCATGCAAGCATTCAAACACATCTTGTCCCTAAATAATAATAATAATGTCTTTGCATATGAACTGACTGTTTTATGAGGCACATTATGAGATCAATTAAATTGTTCTTACAGCTGTTTCATTTCTTATCTTAAGCAGCTTTGTAGTCAACAAACAGATCTTCTTTTATCTGTTTTCTGCACGATGCTTTTATACGTATCAAAGAAAAGAAATTAAATAAACAAGAGAAGTCCACACACACACACACACACACATACACACACATACACTGTGATTTGTATCCCAAAAACAATGTTGAAAGAGACGACACAGTGCCAACAACTCACCCCATGTAGGCTGTAATTTGTCAAAGTGAGGCATCAGCGCCTCAGAGCCAATGCCATGTGTGATAAAGATCGCACTAATAGCTGCTCATTCTTTTCCAAAGACAAATTACCCTCAGCAAACGTCCATCTTCTTTAGCATCCGTCTGGTTCCTGAAAAGTCTTGCAAAATGTTTAATTATTACTATCATAAGGGTTCTCTTAATGTGACCAGACCTATGTCTACTTACTTGTCATTTATAACATTTGATGATAGAGTCCATAAAGTGTAAAGTGACACAATGGGCCTCCGTGTATAGTGGTGTGTGTCTGCAGAGACTCTGTCCTCTGACTGGATTTTAGACACAAAACGTGTTTCCAGCCAGTGACAGCACACAAGTGAATTTAGGATACAGTAGCGGACACAATTCAGCGGTTGCAGAAAACTCCTGATGTTTCCAAGAGGAGCTGAATGAGTGAACGTAAACAGACTTCACCCACAGTTTCTCCTGCCAGACCCCCATCGGACCACCCGCCACCCCTCCCATCTAACAGGGTTAGTCTCCTGCTGTCAGGTGCATATGTGAACAACCAAGTCAGGAGAATATCCGGCGCGGTCCTCCTGAAATGATCAAGATATTTTCAGGAGTGTTTAAGTGAAAACAGGCCAGGCAGATGAAGCTCGTCAAACAGAGGTGGTTAGCTTGTGTGAGGTAGCTTTCAGTGATGGTACAAGCAGTAAACATACAGACTTCGCTGCAGAAGGCGTGACCATCTGGGGGGCGTGATGAGCCCAGGAGGAGGGGCCCATTTTGAATGTTGTATTTATTTACCAATGCTACGGACTCCACCTTTAAAGTCTGGTGGTTTTCGCATATGGTAAATGGGATTGTGCTGTTTAACACCATGTTGGATACTGCGTTGTAAAAGGCTGTTGCATCACGTTATGTTCACGGGTGTAAACATCAGCAGTGGTGTTTCCATTAAATGTATCATAAATCAGACGGCACTCAGCAGAAAATATGTCTGCCTATTCATCAACAGATCCTAGTGCACATGTCAGGATGCCACTGCAGCTTGAAAGATTTTCCCATGCCTCATTACCAAACTGTTTAACATGAAGGAAAGTGCAAACGTTTCCCTCTCTGTGTCTAACATGGAACATAAAACGTGCTTTACACATTTCAGTATTGTACACACAGTTTGATCATCAAGGTCAAATAAGATTTAATGAATATACACAGGAAGGCAACATTAAGGTAGGACATGGACTTTTAATAAAGATTACACGTTTAAGTTATATAACCAGTTACACAGTTTCAAACCCAGCATGATACCTGATCATTGGGGAGAAATCCTCTGCAGTCGCATGAGGGTAATGTAGTGTCCTCAGGTACTTTGCAGACAGAAGAGATTCATCATAAAGGTTATCTGATTGAGAACATTTCTCATAACCTTGTTCGGGTCCACTTCACAATAAAGTTAAAAAAAAAAAAAAAAAACAGTGTAAAATGAACATAGTTTTAGCATGTTCAAGATTTTAATCTCTGTTTTAAAGGTTGAGAGTCCAAATCAATCCGAAGCAGATAAAAAATTTAAATTTCTTTCAAAGGTTTGTTTTTGGGCTTTTATGTCGTTTATTCAGAGATATGACTGAGGGGATACAGTCAGAAATCAAGGAGAGAGAGAGTAGAGCATGATATGCAGGAAAGGAGCCACAGGTCGGTTCTACACTTGACCACATGTTTGGTGAAGTAACGCCTCCGTACATGGGGCAGGCACACTAACCACTAGGCCACCGGCGTCCCCAGGCATAAACTTTTTAAACAGATTATCTTTCATTCACTTTGCTTGTCAGCCTATCCCAGTCTTTGAATGTGTTTACATTTTGTCACAAACGTACCAAAAAGCATTTAAAGGATATTAAAGCTCCATGCAGCGTCTTCTAACACATTTATCGATGCTGTGAAGACGTGTGTGAAGCCTCACACTTTTCTCCTCCATCCGTCATAACATTTCTGGATCTGTGCCGGGTTATCACCCACTCCAGGGCAGAGCGGTGGATCTCTTTGATGGTGTGAATCCATTCTGAAATGATGCATGTCTTACTTGACTTAAAAAAAAAAAAAAAAACTAAAAAAAAAAAAAAAATGGTATTTGAAGTGAAGCACTCCTGTGCTGCCTCATCAGATATCCTTAGATTTGTGATTTATTTCCCCCGGCCCGGGAGCCTATTCTGGTAACACAGTTAATGGGAAATAGTTATGTCTGAACTAATGCATTTCCTCCTGCATTTGAAGAGGGAGGGGAAATGAAACCCTTTGAGGATAAAAGGAGGGAATAATCTGCATTTGAAGAAGCTCTGATGCCTGTGCTGTCAGAAGAATGTTATCTCTTCGCTTTCACTTCAATACAGGTGACGTGGTCTTTGCCTCTATTATCAATATTAATATTATCCATACTTTATCCTGTCTTGAATAGGACACTAATCATGAGTGAATACATCCACAAGGGTTATGTGTTGCTTCGTCAGCTTTTATTATAGTAGCACAAGCACAGGTGATCAATGCACTCTCTGGAGGAATTCACCAACCCTGCCTATAAAATTCATGAAAATCTAATCCTGCAGCTTTCTGCTTTAAAACGAGTTTTAAAAGCTGCCTGTTATTGTTTTGGCCATTAAATCTTGAATTTATTGAATTTATCCCTCAGCATGAAGTGTCATCAATCTTTTTTATAGTTTTATTTATGTATTCAGACAGTGACAACACAAAATAACAAAAGACAAAAAAACAAAGACAAGCAAAGCATTAAGAAAAGAAACACACTATGGATGAAATATTTTTTATTTAATCTATATTTATCCAGGAGAAGTCTCATTAAAGTTAAAAACTTATTTTGTCAAGATAGTCCTGCAATATCTACAAGAATATACAATTATGCATTTAATACATATACAGAACATATTTAGGTTTTATTTGTTTTCTATGCTTTACTGTGGTTTAATCTATGTAAAGACTGCATATAGAGTTCTATTTCTATTTGTAAATGTTTAGGTTATATTTACCATACTGAATCATAATTTTATGCACAGTCAGTTAATCTCTTATTGTAAAAAATGAGAAGTGCTCTGCCCCTAACAAAAGCAGTCCTAAAATAGGTGACAAACACTTCCAGATCCACCTCTCTGGACTGTCTATGGACTGGGCCCCTTCAAGTTTTCCCTGCAGACGTCAGAGCGTTACGTTCAAATTGCGTCTTGCGTCTTCTTGCGTCAGAAACTACTTCCGGTGGTCACGTAAAGGTAGGCTGCTGCTGATCATTAAAGTGTACCCTGCAGGACATAAACAGTACACATAAAGTGGGGTGGGCTGGAAATAAGTGGTCCACTGACAGCCAGGGTTGGTGTCTGACTTCAGACCTGTTTGTACACTAACCGCATGATTCACCTCGGTGTGCAGCTCCATTCTTTTTTGGTTTTAAGTAGTTTTTTCTCCATGTTTGCTCGAGCAGGATGTCTTTCCAGGGTGGCTTGGACCGGCTGCCGAAGGTCACTGCGACACGCTTTTCTTAACCCAACCAATTACATCTCCTTATACAAACACTAAGTTGTTGTTAACTTTGCAAATGCATGCAACATCGCTTGAAGTCCACAGAAATGAAAGAGAATAGCCGACACGCATGCTACATGCTAAGCTCGCCGTAAACCGCTCACAGAAACGCATAATTCACCATTCATTTTGGTTTTCAAGACCCTCACTAATCGTCAGACACATTTTCACACACTTTTACGAATCATTAGGATCATGAGACAAATTCGGCATGCACATTATCTGACAAATTGATTATTTAACAGTAAAAATCAGTCTTTATCATAGTATATCCACGTTGTTGTTGTCGCAGCTCTCTGACGTCACAGATGCCGTCTATCTCAAACGTACTGGGAGGTGTGTTGTGTTTAAACCTGTTTTATACATTCTATTATACGAGACGAATTTACAGGAAGATCTTCACAGCTTGTTAAACATCCATCACCGCGTTTTACAACATTTTTTATCACCGTCACGTCATCGTGCCGTCTTAAAACTTCCGGATTTTAAAGGGAGTTTGGTCACCAACCATCATAACATCTGAGCTAATTCCCAGTGCCAGTGAAGGGCATTTGTACTACTAATCCTGGCTTACTTAGCACTCGTGGGTTTTACTGCTTTTGTAGATCAGGTGTTATCGGAACAGAAGTGTCATTTAAAACTAGTTTAAAAGGCTGAATCTATTTAATTTAAACAATGCTCGTTTGTATTTTAAGACCACACAGTTTCCTGCAGTTACATACTGTGTTTCTGATCATCAGCCTTCAACTCGCCTCTTGCAGAAATATCTTCCCGTTTTTAAGGTTATTACTCAGCTGTGGGCATGCTCTGTTGTGATAATAATCCATGTAATGACCTTAAAGTCTGTGCTCTGTTCTTTTCAGAATGGGCAACTTTACATCTTCATCTGCGACTCTGTCCAGCACATCCTGTGCCCGGTATCTTCAGGTTAGTTCAGCTCCTTTACCTTCTGTTTTTTACTATATATATATATATTTGGTACAGTAGTGTACTCTGGCTCTCTCCTACAGTCTATATTATGTGTAGAATGTATTTCTGGAGATGCATCTCCAAATGTTGATGCTCTGATGTTTCCGACAGTCAGTCATCAGTCTTTAACTTAATTTAGAAGTTTGTTTCTTAGCTTTTTTTTTTTTTTTTTTAAATGATGTTTGTCTGTACAATTTTATATCAAATAAATCGTTAATTAATGGCACCCGAACATCACATCTGTAACTCCATGGAAAAAAAAAAAAAAACCTTTCCAAAAGCCATAGCACACAAGGCCCTATAATATTGCAAATGTCGTGCTGCTGTAAGTAATACCAGGTGTCAGATTCTTGCTGTTTATGGCAAATGTAACCAGTGTGCATTTTGAGTTGTTGAGTTTTACATGTTTGGAAATGTGTGGTTTAGGACGTATGTGGTTGTCCCAGATGATGATGAGTGCATCAAGTTAATACTTTACATCTCAAAATTAGCCATAAATGAAATGCATTGTGAAGGTTCCTCTTACAGAAACACACTGTGGCTCTGACATGCTCAGTCTGATCTGAACACAACTCGTTTGTTTGTTTGATCTTTCAGGAGATGGTGTCTCAGAACTGCGTCGTGATATTTTCCAAGACCACCTGTCCTTATTGCAAAATGGCCAAGAACGTCTTCAATGAAATCGGTGCGACCTACAAAGTGGTTGAGCTGGACGAGCACAATGACGGACAGAGGCTGCAGGAGGCCTTGGCTCAGATGACCGGAGCCAGGACGGTAAGACTAGCTCATGATGTGTGAAGCTGAATGAAAGGGGCTTCTCAGCGTCTGTGTAAAAAAAAAAAAAAAAAAAAATCAGGTCAAGCATATTGGACGGCTCGTTTTCCTCGGCAGCACTGCATAACACTTACATTTATAACTTTATCTTGACTCACAACATCAGAACAATTTGAACTTTTTTCATGACTTTAATATGAAGTACACACACAGTGTCATCAATTGGCTTACATGAGATTTTGTTATTTTATTTTTTTAGTCGTTAATGTTTGAATGAGATACAAGATAAAATAGACGCAGTTCAATCGTAAGTTTATATTTATCATGAAGTGATGTTTACAACTGGCAAGAAATCAAATCTTGCTGGAGCTTTTTAAAATGCAGTTTCACAGCGAAGATGTAAAATCTGTTTGTGACCATATGTGAACCGCTAGCTCAGAAGATTGTGTAGCAGGACTAAGCATGACTTCTGTAAAAGAAGTGGACATCTTTTAGGTAAAGCCTACATCCTGCCTAATGTCCAGCAGGAGGCCAATCCACCTGTTGCAAAGTGCCTGACCCTACGTCTCTATCGACATTTCACTTCAGTGTATATTTCCTTTAAGAGTTGATTGTTTCAGTCAGTTGGTGATGTCCTCTTCCTTTGTTTTGTCTTTTAAGAGCAACGTATAACGTGATGCTTACAGTCTGATATGAATTCTTTGTTCAGGTGCCGAGAGTCTTTGTTAACGGAAACTGCATTGGGGGCGGCTCCGATACCAAACAGCTCCATCAGCAGGGAAGGCTGCGGCCGCTGATCGAACAGTGTGCACCCTGCTGTGCTGGGAGCGGCGCCGAAGGCTCGGGCAGCGGACAGTCCGAGTCCTCCAAATGACTAACCGTTCTTGTCCTGTTTTTCAATCCTTTATTTATCAAATGTACGCTTGATCTTGTGATACAAGTCGTACAGGGCTTGAGTCAGACTGTGTTTATTTGCCAAAGTGCATTGGCAACATGACGTAAGGACATTCACGTTTTTATCCTGGGATGTACAAAATTGTTATTAAAGTTTCCCTCTTTTAAACATAACGTGAATAGTGTAACTGATTTTCATTTTCTCAGTGCAGTGTTAATGTTGAAGATTTTTTTTTTTTTTTTTTTTTTTTACAAAGAATGACGTCTGAAACAATCAGACATCATCTCACTGGGAAATATGATCAAGTCATTATATACTACCACTTGTGTAATTTGAATCAATTTCACTGGATGTGTTTTTATCTTGTTGGTTATGGTCATGAGCTTCAAGTTAAAAATCTATTTTTTTGTTTTGTTTTTATTCATTTTGTCTTGTTTGAGGAAGTGTTTCTTTGTCAATGTGTCAGATTTGATCAGAAGCTCAGTTACATTACTGTATCTAGCGTTTTACACAAGAAGTAACCTTGTTTATCATGGTGCCGGTCAGTGTTAAGATAAATAAGCTGATAGATGGATTAAAAAAAACAAACAGACATTTTCCTCATTCATTGAATGTGTATTTATGCTTATAAATAAATATGAATGAAGTACCTCTGTAAGCCTCCCACGTTTTTGTTTCTTTTACAACTAAAGGGTGCTTCATGACAAATTGATCTCCTCTTGCAAGGGCGGGGCGTAGTTGAATCAAGATCATGACAGTGATACTTAAGTAACAAGCTACCTTTTATCCGTTTTGCCCCCTTACAAGCAACACTTATTATAAAAATTAAAATGAAATAAGTCGATAATAAGTTTTACGTCCATTGTCAAATGTGTGCCGCCATCGACGGTGTGCGCAGTGACTTAAAACGCGCGCGCACACAGTCAACATTGCATTGCATCCCTCCGTGCATTCAGGTGCCCCTCGGAATATATTACTCTTATGAATTATTCGTCCGAAGATGGTTAGGTTTGGAGCTTAAAGTCGTTGTAAAGGGGGACAACACGGGGATTACAATTAAATTGTTTTTTATATGTTATCGCTATCGTTACGAACTCATATTCAGTCTAATTGAACACTAAATGACTTTTAGAACCTTAAAGCGTAAAAAAAGGTTAATCACGTGATCTGTTTCAAACGATCAAGCCAACATCATCCTCTGCCCACACTGTATCCGTGTAATATCACGTTAACATGTTGTGATCGCTCCTAAATACGAGTCTACATCACAGTTTTTAAGGTCCACGTTTGAATTTTTCCTCGTTTGGGTTTCATTTTTCCGTTTATTCCGATGGCACGCGTGCGCAAAGGCTGTGACGTCACTCCCGGGCTTCACAGAAATCAACTAGAGTAGTGGGTGCGCGCGCGGCTAAGCTAGGATATTAGCATCTCGTTTACGTTGGATTCACAATATTGTAAAAATACATTTTAAAAAATGGCTGGAAGTGCAGGAGAGTGGTGTTTGATGGAGAGTGACCCCGGAGTGTTTACAGAACTGATTAAAGGTTTCGGTAGGTAGCTGTAAGTCTATGTAACGTGACTGTGCTAGCTCGCTAGCTTTGCTAAAAAAAACAGGACATCAACCTCTAACGCTGTGCACGTGAAGGGAAAATGTTTTAATATCTAATGTAGAAACATGCTTTGCTTTCATAGTTGCCCCCTAAAAGCTGATCTCTTCTATTTAAAAAACGTGCATGTAGTAATTAGACAGCCTGAGTTAATTAAATGAAGCAAGCTAACTAGCTAGCATTACTCAGCGTTCATAAACAAATCCTCCCTCCTGGATGTTTACAGATGTTGAGACATGGTTATTGACCCCTCCTGCATGTTTTTGACCCTCTCATGGAGAAACTGATGTTTTTTTTTTTACACCTGTCAGGATGCAAAGGAGCCCAGGTAGAAGAGATCTGGAGTATGGAGCCAGAGAACTTCGACAACTTGAAGTAGGTCTCCTCATCTGCAGCTTCATCCACACAGATCATTCATCAATTCATGTTTACATGTACAGGACACACACACGCTTGAACATGATCTACTCTGTCTCCAGGCCAGTTCATGGGTTGATTTTCCTCTTCAAGTGGCAGCCAGGTGAAGAGCCAGCAGGATCGATTGTCCAGGATTCAAGGCTGGACCAGATCTTCTTCGCAAAACAGGTACGCTTGAAAAACTTGAACAGTTTATTTTTCGTTTGGATACTTCAGCCTCTGTGCGCATCTGTAGTCTCATTTGATGTGTGAACTTTATTGTATAAGATTTTCTACCTTTAACTTTGCAGCTGGTTTGTTAAAAGTCAATGACGTACATTTGATTTTATGTAATTGACCAATACCAGGGTTAAGACATGGTTCCAAACTATAATTATAAATAGAAATATGACAGCTTCACATTGCCATCCATACATTTTCGTCAGCTTCTCCAACATCAGGTCGCGGAGGAAGCGTTGATATGATCAGGTATGAACAGTTCAGCCTTCAGAGCTTCTTATTGAGGGCCTGCGAGCCCCTTGTTGGAGACCCCTGCTTTAGAGTAACTTGGGCATCGAACAGCTGTCTGCCTTGCTCGCGTTTCAAATCAACACGTGATGTTTCGGGCCCTGAGACACACGTCCACATGTGAAACCCCTGAAGTCACCTGACGGGTCAGATGGATGGTGCTTCATTGATCCCGAGGGAAATTCAAGCATGTGATGTCATGTGATCCCAACTAAGAACTTCATACATGCATACAAGTGTAGCAGTTTCTCCTGATGTTGCAGTCGTGTGATTCAAGGTGTATCAGCTAGATTTCTGTTTATTTAAAATGTACGGTAATATGGAGCTTGTTAGTGTACTGTTTTTTTAAATTTATTAATCTATTCTTATATGATTGTCTAACTACATGAGCTGTCTGGTGACCCAAGAGGTTGTACATATGGAGGTGTGTCAACCCCTTTTGTTCAAGTCTGACGAAGGGCCCTGATCTGAAACGCCCACATGTGGTGGTTTGGAGCAGCTTCTTCTGTGTGCACTCAGTTTTCTTTTTGAATTTCTGTCAAGCAGCAGCAGTGAAAAGCTTAAAGAGGACTTCTAGATTATAAAAGTTGTAAAAAGGAAGCTCATGGTGAAAAGTAACGCTCGATAGTTGGCTCATTACTGGTGCATCAGATTCTCTCTGCAGAGATCAGAACTCAAAAGAAACTGAGGCGTAAATAAAAGACCTTATTATCCCGAGTGCAGAGTCGGGCTTCAGCTGAATGAAATAATGATGAAGATAATGAAAAGCTTTGCCTCTTAACTGTCTGGGTCAATTACATTATCAGAGAGGCCTCTTCAAAGTGTAGAGATGCTTCTCGTCACACTGACAAAGAAATAATTCTCCCTTTATTTTACATGTTGTTCTTCTTTGGGGGAGTTTAAAACGTGTCTGAGTAACCTCAATGGTTCAGTAGTTCCACATGAAGACCGAGTTAGTCTCTGATGCTTTTTGCCAAACACGACGTGTATTTTAGAGCTCGGCTCGTTTACATGAATACAGATTTCTCTTTGATTTAAACGGGAGCCAGATCAGACAAAAAGGCTCAGCCGATGTACCGAGTGATTACTCTGAAATACACATCATGCATCGATTATACTGTCCTAAAGCCATCCTGTGTGTTGTTTTTCCTCTGTGTGTTTCAGGTCATTAATAACGCCTGTGCCACTCAGGCCATAGTCAGCGTGCTGCTCAACTGCTCCCATTCGGACATGCTGCTCGGAGACACGCTGACCGAGTTCAGAGAGTTCTCACAGAGTTTTGACGCCGCTGTAAGTTCCTGGTATTTCTCCTGTGATCCAAAGAGCTCTCTGCTTTCACTCTGTTCTTTTGAATTGTTTGCATTGCTTCAGGACTTTTAGTCGGCTCAACATATTTAGAATCTGCGGCATCATCGTAAGGGAAGTTCCCTCTCTTAACTAAAGGGACACCAGCATTTTTCTTCTCGCTCAGTGCGGTGATAAATTATTCATTGCTCCTTTTCTATAAATAGCGTCAGAACAGCTCCCCCTCTGCGAGCTATAATTTATTACACCCAAAGCCTCATCATCTCTTAACGCTGACAGTTTGATCCTCTTCATCCTGACTCGGTCGTCTTCCTCTAGAAATAGTTGACGGGAGGAATCCGAACTGATTCTCGACTCTGTCTTTGTTTCACGGAGAGTTGAAGTGAACGCTAACAGATGTGTTTGTAGTGACAGATGTCTGCAAACTACTTCACAAATGGTCAGCACAAAGAGGGACAAACACGCAGACCCTCCATAAGGCCGTGCACTATAATGAATAGACAGATTCGTTACAGATTCATTTCTTGTATCTTCAGATGAAAAGGAATCCATATTTAGTTCCATCCTGCTGCATCTCGGAGGCCGGGGTTACACAGTCAGCATTATAATCCTAATCTCTCTCTCTCTCTCTCTCTCTTCAGATGAAAGGTTTGGCTCTTAGCAACTCTGAAGTGATCCGACAAGTTCACAACAGCTTTGCCAGGTAAGCTCCCTGCTCATATCGCATCCAGCTGGAGACGCTCCGTTTGATTGGCTTCCTGTTATTTTTAGCTCCTCATTCCAACCGCAGCGAGGGGTGTTTGACCCATAATGCAAACGCAGATGTCAGTGTGTAGTGATCGTCCCTACATCCGGCCTTCCTGGAGATGAAACGGTGTCCTCTGTCTCTCCATGGGATCTGCTTTGATGTTCTCTCCCATTCAGACCGAAGTGCGTTGTGTTTGTCGTCTCTGCAGGCAGCAGATGTTTGAGTTTGACGCCAAGTCGTCGGCAAAGGACGAGGACGCCTTTCACTTTGTCAGCTATGTTCCTGTAAACGGCAGACTATACGAGCTGGATGGACTTCGAGAGGGACCAATTGACCTGGGTAGGATGAGCGTTGTATCTTTTTGTTCTCCTCTCTGTGTATTTGTGTGTTTTTTGGGTCCAGCCGTGCTCAGCTGTGTTGACTCTGATTGGCCACGGCTCATTTCCCCCTCAAACTAAACCAGTCTGCTCAATGAGACGTACGATGTGACCTTTGTCACTGTGTGAATATATTTATATATGGACACCTGCAGTGCTGTTTATTTCTGTCTGTTTTTCCACCAGGTGCATGTAACCAGGACGACTGGATCAGTGCGGTTCGCCCGGTGATCGAGAAAAGAATACAGAAGTGAGAACTTTTATATTCGCTACATTTCAGGTTTATCCTTCCACGAGGTGATTTTAAAAGTTTTCTCTTTGACTCTTTTTTATTGGTTTTTTGTTTTAAGTGAAGTTTTTGAATTGACATCATAGATCATCTCTGTGCTTCTCTTCGAGTCTCGTGTCGTTCCTGAAGAAGCAGTCGTTAACGAAATGAGTCGAGCCGATGCTAAAGTAAAGACATAAGAGTCACCACTGCTTACGGACCTTTCCTCCTCAGTTTTCACTGTTTGGATGGACGCTCAGAGACTCTTTCACAAGTCATTGTTGCTTAATTACAGCCAGTATAAATGAGGTTTGCTCCATGTGTTGGCTGTTTAGATGATCTCATATTATTCAGATAGCATCCTGACATCAAAGGCTGCGACACACCAAACAGATCATCGATCTTAGTTCGGTCAGCGGTCGTCGCCCTGGTTTTTGCGGTGTGTGTCCACCTCCGTCGCTTCTCATCGGCCTTTTTTCAGTTGATTCGAGGTGCTGAACCGGTGAGAGGAATCACTCTGATTGGCTGTTGGGAGGTTTC
The DNA here is from genome assembly GCF_947650265.1 of Symphodus melops. Taxonomy (NCBI): domain Eukaryota; kingdom Metazoa; phylum Chordata; class Actinopteri; order Labriformes; family Labridae; genus Symphodus; species Symphodus melops. Next base: position 2,809,258 of record NC_136698.1, read on the forward strand.
GTTCATCTCCAGCTCTCGACACAGGTTCAGTAAATCCTCTGGAGCAGGTCACTACAGCATCCATGCTTCCACTCATTAGTCGCCTCCGCCTCTTCATTATTCTCAGTCAGTGTGCTGCCTTTAATACGTGTGGTGATCGACAGCGGCGTGAAAATGGTTTTCTTGTATCATAACAACGGACTACCTCCGCCTGCTGCCACGGAGCGTTATCTGCGCTCACACGTGCACAGAGCGTTCGTGGTGGTCGGTCGTCGGCTGTAATCTTTGCGGTGAGTTCAAGTACAACTTTTTGGCCAAGACGTGAGGCGACGCCACAGTCAGCTCCTTAACGTGATCAGACACGAGCTCTTGCCTTCAGCGTTTCTCACTTTGTGACGTTGTAAAGGGAAGTATACGTCTGTGACAGCAGTCCCTTCTAAACCGGATCAAACTGTCGTTTCTCTCTTCAGGTACAGCGAAGGAGAGATCCGCTTCAACCTAATGGCCATCGTGTCCGACAGGAAGATGATATACGAGAGGAAAATCACCGAGCTTCAGACCCAGCTCACCGAGGTGAGGGGCAGAAAAAGGATCGTGTCTTCGTTCACTTTGTGCTGCCAGGCTCCATGTGAAATTCATCAGCTGTCATCTTTCAGGAGTTAGAGGTCTTAACTGTGCTCGTGTTCGGAGGGAAGAAAGAAACCAGCCGGCTTCTGTGATCTGACCAACGTCTGACATTATGACTACATTTTCCACAGACTTAGAATGGAGCTCTGACGCGTCCTCGTTCCTGCAGCAGACTTCAACATTTCAACCACTAGAGGGCAGCATAAATGAATGTTAAAGGTTGAGCTTACATTGAACCTCTTGTTGATTGACTGTAGTCGGGTGCAGTCCGATAACACACTCACCACGTGGAACAAGCGAGACGACCAATCAGCAGCTGTCAAACTGTGCCTGCTGATGATGGAACACGCTGAGATCATTTCTCTAAATATCAAACCGTTATCTTCAGGTCTTGTTCTGACCCGGGTCACCTGCTTGGAGGACTCCAGCCATGTGTAGGAACCACTACACTGCTGCTGCCCAATCAGCGGTCAAATAAAAGCTGTGTTGTTCTGTTGAGTTTGTCCAGCACGGTGTCTCCTCATGTGTCTGCTGATAGAATCACAGCAGAGCCACAGAAAGGATCCTACCACTGGATTCAGGTCCTCAGAGATCCTCTGAAGTATTTGATTCCCAGAGCTGATGCTGTGACTTTACTGTGAACTGCACCTTTAACGACGCTCACGTCCCCTCTGGAACATCTGCATCGATGTGCGCATGACGATATGTTGCCGGATGGATTCTTTGGAGCGTAGCGTTGACCTTCCCCGCCATGCATCGACGAACCTGCATGAAACCTGCACTCAAAATGAAACCTCCGGAAAGAAAATGTCATTTAACTCAGACAGTAATGAGAACAAAAATCCTTTTCAAGTGAGGACAGCAGCGTTGCTGTGTGTTGAGTGTGTGCGTACTTTACGGTGCGTTTGTGCTCACAGATCAGTGAGAAGGTTCTGAAAAGTCGTGCGTTTGCTCTTCTGCTCTCAGGACGAGCCCATGGACACGGACCAGAGCAGCACCTTCCTCAGCTCCATCCAGTCCGAAATTGCCAAGTACCAGCTGCTTATTGAAGAGGAAAACCAGAAACTTAAAAGATATAAGGTGAGTACATGATGGTGATGATTTTAATGTGACGTTAGCCGAGATGTCTGCGCAGAGAAATAACCACTAAGGCCGAGTGTATGTGTGTGTGTGTGTGTGTTGTTTTTTTGTTCTGTGAAAGATGTATATATATATTTTTTTTTCATTTTATTCTCATGCATCAAGTCGTCTTCGCTCTCCTCTCACTTGTGGGATGTTTTTTATTTTTTTGTGTTCTTCTCTTTGCTCACAGATTGAAAACATTCGACGAAAGCACAACTACCTTCCTTTCATCATGGAGCTGCTGAAGACGCTGGCAGAGTACCAGCAGTTAATACCTTTGGTGGAGAAGGTAAGTTATTTTATCACAAGTCTGGGAAGAAGAGGTATTAAAAAAAAAAAAAAAAAAAAAAGATAGGGGAGGGCGATGAAATAAATGTTAAACAAAGAAAAGCAGTTTGGAAGTCATGCACATCACATCGGTGCAGGTGAGGAAGAAGGAAGGTTCTCTTCTTCCAACATTTACTTTATGTGGGTTTGTTTCTACCTGGAGGTCCCTCTCATGTTACCCTACTAAACGAGCTTCATTTACCAGGGAAGAAATGTCTTCTGATTACATTTTCTTTGGTGCGTCCCGTCTGAGAGGATTCAGTATTTGATATATTTACAGACGTAGCCGTACACATACCGGAACTATAAAAACTCATTGCATTTTACGGCCTGTTCCCTTTGACCAGCCTGACGTTGTTGCACGAGTCATATAGTGTTGAAATAGTTTGGGAGAGTCGTTGTCGTCTCTCAACCGGAAGGTTGAGGGTTCAAAACCCTCAGCTCCTGCAGCTCCATGTCCGACAGTGTATGGATGAGTTTCTTTCCCCAGCAGCCTCTATCATCAGTGTGTGAACGTGTAGGTGTGACCTGCAGCGTGAAAGTTCTGTGATAAGTCAGAAAACTAGAAACGAAATAAACGAGCTGAATGAGGAGAAAATAACAGCGGGACAGAAACTCTTCCCATCAAGGTCGGAGTCCTGCTCGCGTCTTTACAGAGCGTGAAGCAGGTCTGTCTGCACGCTGCTTTACAGGGCAGTTTAAAGCTGTTTCGCTGTGCACCAGCTGTGTTTAGAAATGATGAATAGCCCTGTCCCTAATAAAAGCCGGGTCACTTCATAGCAGGAAGTTAATAAATGCCCGGACTATGAATAGAAGCTTGACAGTAGCCCACTTTAACAAGAACTTCTTCAATTAACCAGAGTGTCAGTGTTAATTCTGTCCACTAGAGGGCAAACGTAGTTCTTTATGTTTTAATTTAATACAGTTGTTTGTGTGTTACAGAGTGAGTGCAGTCAGTGTCGTGTTTGTTTCTAATTCTTTGTAAATAAAAAGCTCTAATTCAAACTGTTTTCCTCTGCAGGCCAAGGAGAAACAGAGTGCCAAAAAAGCCCAAGAAGCCAAGTGAACAGCAACGCACACTTCATCAGAGACGCCTCTAAACGCAGCACACACACCTACAAACACCTACACACACACAGGCCCTCTTTCATCAATGAGCCACATACAGACGCATCATCTCTCAATATGACCGTGGATGGTCTGCAGCACTTCGTCACCGCGGCGTCTTGTCAACCATCCACTCTTTAAGAACTGCACTGCAGGTGTAGCAGAGAGACTGTCCTACAAAAAGCTCTCTACACGTGTGTGTGTGTGTGTCCATCTGCTCTAATGCATGAAAGAAGAAAAACTGTTCTGTCTTATTTTCATAATAAAATGTCTAGATGTTTGTGAAATCATGTTTTCATGGACGGATGAACGAAGTGTGTTCTTCTTCTGCAGACGTCTGAACGCTCCTCACTGAAGTCAGAGTCAGACGAAGATCTTTGCTGCCACCTACTGGTAACAGGGAGGAAGTACAAACACTGCATTTTCAGTGCATTCCAGAAGATCTGTTAGAATCTTTCTGTTTAGTAAGATGAACGTGTCAGGATGCAACTTTTAAAATCAGTTTTTACAAGCGAATAATCTCTGACATGAAAGAAGTTCAACAATGATTCTGAGAGACGATCTCTCTTCAATGAAGTAAAAACTTTGGGTAGAAATGTATTCAAAATGTCCAATAAAAGAGGACATCTCTTTTCAAACTGTCCCCATGTGGTCTAAATGAAACTGATCTGTGTTTTGGTCCAAATACAACATGACTCAAACACCAGAGGAGGTTAGTGAGCCTGTAGAAACCAGCTCTCAGAACGCTCCGTTTTGGTGCGCGTGTCTCTTTAAATGTAATGCGGTTTTATTATCAAACATTTGAATAAGATCAAGTCAGTGTGTTCTCATGATTATAGTGTATGACAGAGACTCCCCTGAGACCTTTGAGCCTGATCTAAAGGGGTAGAGGGACTCAAATCTGAAACCAATATCTGACTACATCAACCAGCATGTAAAATATCTCACTAATCATTAGACATCGCTTCAGTCAAAGAAACTAGAGTCCAGGTGAAGATGATCACTGACAGCCAGAAAACTTCAAAAATAGCACGAGGCAACTTTCCTTGTTCCCAGAGGTCAGAAAGAAAACGTAATCCCCTTTCACCCGAGCTCATCCAGACGCACATGAAACATCTGTTTTCTTCCTATCTCACGTGTGGTCAACATCAAACAGTCTCCGAGTCCTTGGTGAGGTTAAGGCGAAAAGGAAAGACAAACTGTTTAGGTTAGGGGGAAAAACCTCTTGGTATAGGTTAAAACAATAACTTATTGTCTGTGTTTGCTCCCACGTGGGATTGAAACCCCCGCTCTCCAGGCTAAAGGTCTTTCGTTACGTCATTAACGGCTGTTTCGTTGACCATGAAATACTCCTGTGGAAAGGTTTAACTTAAAGTTTGGCCGTCCTGTGCGTCTGAATGAACCGCCAACAGCTGTGACAAAGCACCAGGATTTGAAACCTTGGAAATGAGATTTTTTTTTACTTTTTCCCCATTCAGTTAAAAAGGAATGATGTTATAGAAAAAACCCTTTTTATTAGAGCTGCAAAATGTTTGTAGTTTCTGCGACTATGAGAATCCCGATTCATGAATAGATGAATCAGGGATGTGACGACACGCTCGACTCACGATACGATAATTATCACATTACTGAGTCCATGTTGTGATTTGAGCTTTACCGCTGAATGAGACGATACAAGCCATGAGCTGAGGTCTGCTTCCAGAGCAACCAGTGTTTCCAACTCCTCTGTTAGCAACGTAGCTATTGGCTGTCCTAGAAGTCGCTAAATGATGTCATCTGCTAATTTGCATAATTGACAATAAGCATGCAATCGTAAAGGACGCTGCAGGAGAGAAATAACTATAAAAAAGTGAGTAAAAAACAACCCTAAATATGTTTAGAGCTACAAATGAACTCTCTTCTGTTGATTCTTGTTTTTAATTTTTTTTATTTTTTGTCATTGAAATCGCCCATCACTTCTTAAAATTTGAAGTCAATAGATTTTTGGCTCGTAGCTTATGACAAATAAAAAGTCACCAAGAGGATTTGGAAAGATGCAAAGTTGGCAACGCCTGAGAGCAAAGGCACTCACGCATGTAAGTGAGGGGCGTGGCTCCATTTTTCAATACGTGTGTGTGTGTGTGTGTGTGTGCATCAAAGTTGTCACTTCAAGCACACACACATTTTATAACGCGAGAAGAAGAACAATAAAGAGATGTTAATGTACATGTCTACCTGAGATGAAGACAAGCAGAATGCCTTTAAAACAACGTGTATGTAACCATTAAATACGATGAGAGCACAGTAAGGCTGCAGTCCATCAGATCCACATTAAGAAACCAGCAGTTGAACATAAGTGTCTCCTGTCTGTTTTTGTGGAGCCTTCTCACTCTGATTTCACTGCAAAACTCCTGTTTTTAATTTTATGATGTAAAACTGAATTATCTCCTTTTAAGTTTCTCATTTTTGCGTTTTACATTGTTTGTTTTCAACCCTGCTTGGAAGCTGTCCTTGGTTTTTTTGAAAGGCGCCCATAAACAAAATGTATTATTATTATTATAAGTTCCCGGAGCAGTGTGTCGATGTTTTGAACATTGCAGGGTGTGAAGCGTCTACTTTACAAACTGAACACACTTGACCGGCTCCCCCTGGCCGTGCTTGAACACAGCGTTCGTCTGCACTCCTGCGTCGTCTGACGCATCTGCGCTCTGCTGAGCGAAGCAACACGTGGCCCCTCTTCTATTTTTGGCTCCTGTGTTTACATACACACCTTAAGTACTTGTTGGATCTGATCCCAGCGGCCTGTTCTGTCATGGCAACGCAGGTTTTACTACCAGCTCTGACAGAGAACAGAGTGTCTGTTTTATTGTCACGTCTGAGGCGAGGCCTCGTGAATGAACAAGACGCACTCCCTGCGACAGCGATCCGGTCCTGCAGGATGCTCATGAATACCTCAGCTATCGCATCGTGCCTGCTCTGTTCTCAAACACATCATTATCTTGTCGTTGCTATTTTATCCCTTTTATTTCTGGCTGAGGTCGTTCGGCGTTCGAATGTGATGTGGCGGCTCGACTGTGATGCAGATGCTACAAACAGATTGCAGTCTTAAAAATAGCCAAAGACTGCTGCGTAACGGAATGTGCGCTGTGTAGGCCCACTTTGAAGGTCACGGCGAGTTTATTTGTTCAGCTCATTATCATATGCAGTCTCTCCAAGGGCTTTAGAGGCCCATAAAAAGCAGCAGTCCCTTACCCAGACAAGGATAAAGTAACCGCAGCAGAAAGGCTGAGAGTAATACGTCTGAGTGGATTATTTCACTTTTATAAATAAATGTCTCGGCTGTTAAAATGTGAGGGGGAAAAAAAACAAGATAAACAAGACCACGATAAAACAGAAAAGCAGCAGGGAAACTATGGAGGCAAATGTTTGTTTTGTTTTTGGTAATCGTGATTAATATCTTAGGGTTTGTTTTTTTCTTAGAGTTTACAGAAACAAGTGGAATAAAACTTCTTATAAGTCAGTTTTTTAGATAAATCCTCATCTGACTGACAGACTCACGAAAATATTTCTGCCAAAGACATTTTACAGAAAGACAAATAAAAAGGGTTTCGTACAAAATCTGCCTTTCAGCCATTGAGTGTAACTGCTGCAGTCTTTGGAGAAATGTAACTTTTAGTACACCTGACGACAGGCTGAGAGCTGGAGCTGCTTGAAAGCCTCTTGACGAACCCTTTAACCACGCCCGACTGTCAATTAGCTCACTTACACGCCTCATTGTGAATAACTCAGCGTTCATAAAAATCCAAACAGACGAGTTATCAAAAAATTCAACCCACATACAGCGTCAAGGCGCGAGCTGAAAAACGTTCTGTTCTGAACATGGTGTGTGTGTGTGTGTATGTGTGTGTGTGTGTGTGTGTGTGTGTGTGTATGTGTGTGTGTGAGACTTGCCTGAATAAAATGTGAGTTTTCTTCTCTCTCACTGTCGCCCGAATATGAACTCAGGACAATGTTTGGACCTGATTTTCTAGACATACTGCATCTATGTTTCAATATAAGACAACAGCTAATAGCTAACATTTAGCAGGCTAGCGTTCATGTGATGCATAGCATGCTAAGGACTTTTAGAAGACGACATTTCCATCATCGATATGTCCTCTGAAATAAAAACATGAACTGTAGATGGGATGATTGGCACTTTAGGGACGGTTCAAGGTCAGACCAATGTTCTGAGGAAGAACATGGACGTCTGTCGCCCATTTAAAACAAGGAACGTAAGGTAAGTTAAGATAACCGTATTTGTACCCGTAGGTAGATTTGGTTTTTGGAGTCGGCCCCCCTTTACAAATAAACAACAACATAGGTCTCCCCGAGGTCATTCGTCTCAATGTTCTTGAGATCATGAATCCCGAATGTCCATCTGAACTGATGGACATTCGGGAACATTCTGATGGACATTCGTAGAAGGCTGTGTGTTCAGTGTGGCGGCCCCCTGTGGTCAGAGCGGTCTCTTTGTACACTTCTGTGGTCTACATGCACATCTGTACGAACAAAAACCCGTCGTACCTCATTCTTCACTCGCTGCGAAACTATGCTGGAGAAAAATGTAAACAAGGACTCTTTCCGCATGACGTGACGTCAGAATTCAGCCGTTACTAGATCAGATTAGAAAACTCGGTTCAAACTCACAACGAATAATATCAACAGTACAGAGAAACTATTTGAATAATTATGTACAGCTATGAAATAAGTAGCGTGTAGGACCTCATGAGCCGTTCAGTGGAACATTGTGGCACTGACACTAATCGAGCTTCTGAGTCCATGAAAAACACTGTTGATTGCCTTCAAAGATCAACACAGTTTTAAGTGTGGTTCTCGTCCTCTTATCGCCGGTGACCTCAAGCGAGTTTGGCGCAATGCCAATCAAAGAGCCAGCTTTTTTGATAAGTTTGTTGATCCTGTTTACTGACGCTGCCACTCCGGCGCAGTGCAGCGTAAAAGAGGACCCTGATTCCCTGATAAAAAAAACAAAACAAAGAAGATTCTTGATAACCTCAAATGTTCGCAGTTTCCTTCAGAAGGAGAGTCTTGACTCTGCCTTCTTCTCTCTTTTTCCAATTTAATTTACGGTCCGGGAAGACACCAAGGTATTCATAAAGCTGGACAATCCGGATCTGCTCACCCTGAATGATCACTGGGGAGACCTCGTGCTTTTTTTCTTTTCAAATAATAAAAAAGAAAAACTGTTCCTTTGTCTTTACAACATTCAGTTTTTAAAAGTTTGCATCACACCAGCTATGGTAGCATAATAAAAAGAGCTAAGAAAATGTGCTGGTGCATTTCCTTTATAGATCATAGAAACTTTAATAGAACTTCAAAAAGACATTTTTATGAAGGAAACGGCACCAAACGACAAATCCATCCATAGAGGTGAAACTGTTCTAATAATGAAGAGGACATGTTTTTTAAAAAAACGCTCCCTGTCAGTGTGGAGCTCGAACCATTAACACTCAAGCCAGCCTGTGGGGAAGCACAGTGTATGGTTCTGTAAAGGCTGCTGCTGTAAAAGATGATCTCATTACAGTCAGGCGGCAGGCCACAGGTCTGAGGAGGGAGCTGTCAGCCTGTCAGGAGCCCCGGAGGAGGTCTGGACACTGTCAGCCTCTTCTATGAGTTCACGGCTGGAAGCAGCTTCGGTATCACACAGCAGGCAGACGAGGACTCTCCGCTGTCAGTCAGGCTGTTCCGTCTTCTTCCTGCACTTACAACTTTAAACACTGTTACAGTGCGGGAAGTCAGCTCGATGACGTGCCCCCCCCCATCAGCTGCACAAAAAGGAATGAAATGTTCTAAAGAGAAGAATGATGTTCTTGTTTTTCAGCAGAAACATCCAGACATTGTCTCTTAATGATATGTCATTCTCATACTGCCTGTGGATGTGTCTAGCCCAAATGTGGCGCTAAACACCCCACATATGCATTAGGGGGGTCGAAGATGTCTTTATACGTTGCTCTCTTCCAGCCGCACACTTCCACCCCCTCTCCACTCTCCAGTGGACATGCACCGGCATTATTACGTGCGTCTCACTGCAAGACAACATGTGAGCGAAGGCTCTTTTAAATCGGCAGCTGCAAACTATTGGCATTAAAAAGAAGAATGAAGGGGGTCCTTTTTTAGGTCAGAGGTGACAAACAAACTGAGCTTTCATTTGCTCCTTTAAAAATGTCTTAATGATGATTTATTTTAGAGCTTTGCATAGACATAGTGACTAAACTACAACAACAGAGTAAGTTTAAAATCGACCATATGGAAGTAAATGGACTGTAATGCTTCTACAACATAAATTTAACTTGGCCAGCTGCATGTGAATGCAAACACACTCATTTTTCACCATGACTTATTTGGAGTTTTTCCTGCCACCATCACTATTAAAAGTTCTGCACTAAGTTGAGAAATGTAAATGCAGGTTGGCAGGGAGGGGTGATGACGTTGATGTTTGATCCCCCTACCAGGGCGGGTGTTTGATGGTCATAAAGCTACTTCACACTCTTTCTGCCTGCCAGTGTTCACCAGTACTGTACGTCTAAAACATGTAGCACTGATATCAAAACTGTCATGATGTTGACAGAGTTTGTTTCGCCTGCCGTCTTGAATATGCTGTTAACTTCACGACAAAACCCACGACCCCTCCCATCTGTCCCAAACGTCCCGCTGTAAGGGACGTGTGTTAAAGAGCAACCCAGGAAGCTGAGCGTTTTGATAGTTTCAGGGGAGCATGTGTGAAAACAACTAAATAAATTCATGTGTTTAAATCTACAGAGACTTTGGGCTCAAATTATTTATTTCTATAAGTCTAAAGTTTGACATTGAATTAAAAAAAGAAACCTGTTAGAGACATTTAAAGAATCTGTTTTATTTCACGAGCAGTCCAGCTGCCCCCAATCTCAAATTTACATTCAATCTGTGTATTTACAATACATCACATTCTCACAGTCATCTCGCAGCCGCATACAGTCTTTGGTAGAAAATAGTGAATATATTTATATAAATAAAAGTTGCACTTCATGTGTAAACATGCAAAACCATCAGAGCAAAACACCAGGGTCACATAGGAAGTGCATGAGTTATCAGCATTGCGATACCTGTAAAAGTGTCGGTAAAACAAATCTCAGTGGTTTGAATGCAGCTCTAAACTCAGTTGTGCTACAACATTTTCTTCAATGGTATCATTGCTAAAAAAAAAAAAAGAGACACACTCTAATAGTAAAGAAAGTGCAGGTAGTGGCCCCCAGTGAAGAAGATGTAACCTGAATCCCTTGAGATGGAGATGCTCAGTGTGCCGCGTGAAGCAGCCTGATCATCCCAACTCCTCTGTTGAAACTCTCAGCAGGACGGAATTTAAAAAAAAAAAAGGCCTTCAGTTTTTTTTCCACGCTCTCCGTTAATGTTTATGCTCAGGATTTGCATTTTAAGTCTATTATCCCTCGGCAGGGCCTGGAATCAACATCATCAGTGGTCTATTTTCAGAGTCACAGCAGTAAACAAATGACTTCAGGATGGTGTGTTTAGGTTGACGGGGGCTTGATGACTGTGCCCTCTCCCCTGGCTACTTCATGCAGTTCTCTGTAGAGGTCGGAGTGGATAAACCTGGGGTACGAGTTGTTCTCCATCAGGCTGTAGACTTTTCTCTGAGCTGCCAGGAAGCTCGTCACAGAGGGCTCGACGAGACTCTGGGCGATGGCATTTTTGGTGTGGTAATCCAGATTGATCTGTAACCAAAAACACAGCAAGAATGAGCGTTTGTGTTGAGCGTGAGTGTTCATAAAACTTGCAGGTACATCAATTCTGAAGCAGCATTAGCAGCAGATATTTTACAGAACCTGTTGGCTGTTACCTCTTTCGGAGCTTCATTTTTGATGAACTGCTCGTAAATGCTGTTAGCCTTGGCCACGATCTCTTTGTGTGATGTTTTGGTCTTGTATTCTTCACACGCCGACCAAAACTCGATGTTCTCCTCGCAGAACTCCGACTTCAGGAAGATACAAAAAGCAGCTCTCCCATCTTTTGGAGGGGAGGAGAATAAAAGAGAAGAAGATGTGAGAAGACGTAGCGGCTAACTGTTTGAGCTTAGTGTTTTACTGAGGCTAATAAACGGCTATCATGTCAGCACACAGTGTTGGACCAGATAGGGATTGGAACTTACATTTATGACTGAGTAATGTGTCAAGTGACTGCGCCCATTGATTGACGTCATCAGCAGTCGGCCTGAAGGAAGAGAAAGAGATCCTGTTAGAGATAAGTAAGCTAACTACCAGTTTAAAATGCATGAATGGAAAACAAAGACATACTGTTGAATCTGGACTCTTTCGCCTCTGGTTTGCATGTTTCCATCGAATCGCTTTCAGTTTTCTTTTAATATCTTAAGTTACTATCACTTTCCTACACTGTGCTGGGTTTTATTGAGAGTCAAATGAGACATTCAGGCTGCAAAATCTGTGTAATCCAGTATTCATCTTACTTTAATGCATCATAAACATGCACAAATATCCACCGTATATTAAATAAATAGTAAACTGTGTTTAATGGGTATGAAAGGGACCAAACATTTTGGAATAAAAGTCAAACTAATAATAAAAGACAAACTAATGCTGAAAATAAATAAAGATCTTACCTGTAACTTCTGTTTTTCATCACATTCAGTACGGACTTGGACGAGTTTGTCTTCAGGAGAGATCCTATTCTGTTCCTCCAGTTTTTCCTCCTTTAAAAAAAACAACATCAGTCTTTATTGCAGCTGTAAACTGTAGGTATGATTTGTTAAAAACTCCACCACATGATAAATAACATTGTGACTAAAGTGCACGTTCACTCACTTGATCCCCTTCTTGTCTGCGGACAGGTCCATTGGTTTGATAGAGTCAGTGAACGCCATGTTTTGGGATGAAATCAAAGCAGCAGGATTGTCTCTCATGTTTTTCTGTCTCCTCTCTGCCTCCCTCTTGGTTCGTCAGACGACTTTATAGCTTCTCTCCTGCCACAACCTGCGTGCATGACAAGCCCGAGGCGGGGCCTGGGATGACAGGTCGGTAACGTGATTGGCTCTCACTGTGTAAACACTGGCTTGTATGACTCTCAGGGGCCTGAGGCAGTGATAGGCTGCTGCTGCATAAACATCCCCAACGCCCTCCCACCCTCCCCAGTATCCTGTGGGCTTCCATTGGTAAGGTCAAGATCTGACGTACACAGCAGACTCTTACTCCTAAAATAAAGATCTGTCAGGGTGTGATGGAACTTTTAGCTTTTAGTCTCCTCTCTCTCCCTCTCTTTTCTTTTCATCTACATATTCAGTATTTGCATAAACCAGCAGCAGGGTGATTCAGAAAGCATCTTAGGAATCAACCCTTCCGCCTTGCACCTTAATTCCCCAGTTTGAAATCAAAGTACATTTTTAACATGATACACAGCACTTCCTGCAGTGTTCATATTTGAAGAATTACTCACGCAGGGTGTGAATGTGTGAGACATCACGTTGTCATGATGGCGCGTATAGCGACATAACAGGTTGGTACAAAAAACGGGGTGATGCAACGTCCTCTTATCTCTTTTAGTACAGTGTTTAAAAAAAAGAAAAGAAAAAAAAACAAACAGCCCAAACGCAGTGCTTTTACGTTCCTTTCATATCAGCACTCGTGAGATCTTCTACCCGATCAGTGCAGCGCTTCTCATTGAGAGGTGGACTCGTTCGCCCACTTGGGCGTTCTAACAGCACCTCAAAAAAACATTTCCGTAGACTTCCTACTCCGACTGGACACGTACAGTAGTTCAGTCAGTGCGCCTCACTTCAGTCGAGATCTGACCATTTATAGCAAAGACGTTGAGATACAGTTGGATTTGGCTGAAAAATCTTTCTAGGAGCTCAAAGAATTCGTTGCTGCCAGGGGAACTGATCCCCCCGTCAACAAACAAGCGCACAGAGACAATCTTATTAAAGTCAACAAGAAGAGAAGCCTCAGCCTCGACAGGAGGAGGGTTAGAGGGGCCAAGAGTGCTGGCATGAGGGGATCAGTGTCATCAGATAGAGAGAAATGGGAGGTTATCAAGGTTTAGCATAGCTGGGTGGCCTTTAGCATGCCTTCGCTAGCATGGACTCCAGCGTCTGTGGTTCGTAGTTAATGTTTGATTGGCTGTTGCGTGTGTCATACGTGAGCTTTGTCCCGTCACTTTGCATCACGCTGATCAGGTAAGTAATCAAGCACAAGCTGCTCCCACTTCTTGTCCCCTTAAAGGTAGCTGACTTCACGTTTGCAATTCCAAATGTTGCATGTGAATCAACGCATCCAAAACCATGTTTCCCATGTGAAAATACATGTTAATGGTTGACAAACACAATTAATATCTGTCTCTCATGAGATCAAGGGTACGTGAATATTGTTGTTTTTGTTTTGTTTTGTTCATTAGCGCACCCAAATTTAAAGATACAGATGAAACAAATGGATAAAGTTCGATCTTAAATCTGCTTCTCAGATTTTCAGCAGATCGTGGTGATCCTCAGATTTTCAGCAGATCGTGGTGATGTGCTGCGTGTCATGAACACGCCTGCATCTGACAGCAGCACATTGCACAGTTCTTCTTTCCTTTGTTTACAAAATGCACAATTGTCGGACAGACAAACTTGCACGTCTCTCCGTTCAGTCAGATGAGAAACCCTCACCAGCTTCTGTTGGCACCGCCACCCTGCCAAGTTTCCATTCAATCATTGTTTGCATACAAAACAGTGCTTATAAAATGTTTGTCATTGTCTCATACGCACAGCTTGCTCGCTGACAGTTTTGTGGAAAAATACAGACGGATATAAAAGGATTTGAATGTTTCAGAGTCGATGAATACAGTCTTTGTTAGGATGATTAATAAAGCAGCAGATGGGAACTATAAGGTGAATGAGAAAACATTGCAGCACATGATGGGTGCAAGTTCTGTTTGTGGAATTAAAACTGGACACCCGTTGGTTCGAACTGTTCTGAAAGTAATTTCCCATCAGCCTCAGTTTGGGTGCAGAGGGCGCCTTATTCCCGTAACAATGTTTGACACAGAAAACACATCCCAGAAAAAAAAAGAAGGTCAGGACACACAACGTATGCAAAGAATAATGTCAAGAATAGTCTGTGCTTGAAGGCGTCTGCGTCACCTGCTGTGTTGTGATTATGACATTCTGCACCAGTTTGGAGCAGCGCTGGGGGGAAAACCACCTCGTGTGTTTATTATGATGTGCGGACTGTGTGTAAGCAGCTGTCGCTTCAGAAGTGGATGGAGAGCAGAGCCAAGTTTCCACTGAGGCACGAGGTCTGTGCAGACGGCCTTACGCAGGAGGTGATTCCCAGCACCCGCCGGTTCGCAGCGTTTGTCCCCTTTTTTGTGTTTGGAAGTTAAAACTCGGCTGCACCGTCGACCCGTCTGAGACGTCTGCGTTTTGAGCTTGGCACCAAAATCACGCTCGTGAAGTGTGTTTAAAGAGAGATGTGCAGAACATCACTGGAGGACACCTCAGCTTGTGTTTGTGTAACAGAGAGTTTAGAAAACACCCAAACAGAATGAACTGCTGCATGCAGCCAACTCAAAATAACAAGGACGTGAAAACACTGAAACCTTGTAGACCCTTAAATCCTAAAAGGACAAATCAAGTCTTTAAAATATATCAACACACTGAAATAAAAGCCAATAATGCAAAATATCTTTTTTTTATTACCAATCCCAGCTTTCATTTCACTGGGCGAGAGGCCGCACTCTGGACTGATCGCGAGTTATGCTGCATTCATCTGCTCCTCAGATGGTTTCAGATTAGCAGTTTAGAAGTTGTTCTTCCGACTTCTGACAGTGTGCTCACATGTTTTTAGTTTACTAAGTCTGAATGTTGTGACAAGATAACGTGAGGTATGTCACTGCTCAGAGTATCTTAACATTGACAAACTTGTTTTCCCCCTCTGTCTGATGACAAATGAGTCTGTAGTAAGTCGGGCAGCTCGTCCTTTTCCCGACTTGTTGCTCTGACTTGAGCAGGCATTTATTTTGCAGCTCGGAAAATCGTTTTTTTTCCCCGATGTGTTCGACTCCACGAGAGCACCTTTCATTGCATGGCGAGATACAGAGAGTCAGTCACATGACTTGGAGTCACCAAGACTGCTGGAGGAAGCTGCAGTGTCCGGAGGGAAGCCATGCATGCACATAGAGACATCAGCGCTAACCACTGCACCACCCTCGGGATGCATCATCTTAGTCTGTTCTTTTGTGAAGCATGAAAGGCGCTAAACCCCAAAAAAATTAGCTAAGTTGAGTTAAACATTGCATGCCTGCAGGTTTTCAGCTGATCTCTAGTGTAAATCTAGAAATGAGTGTCCCCGTCTTTAAAATATAAGGAAGCTATGAGATTGTGACATCCAGACCAAAAGGACTTCTTTGGAAAGTGAGTGAGGCACGATGAGAACGTTTCCTGTTAAAAATCACAGTATCACCTTTGGTAAACACCAGCACATGTCAGGCCGCCACGTGCTGGAGTCAGACGGGGATTTATCATGGAAGAGCAGGAACTTAAAGTTGTTCCTCCTACAAGATGCCAAACAGGTTCAGTATTTCTTAAATGTCCAACAAAGGGATTTTTTTGCCGCACATGCAAACAAAAGGAAACGATCGACTGTAAAATCACCTGCAGTTAAAATAATCCTTCACCATCTGACATTCTTTGAAAAGGGACATCAGTGAGAATCAGTCAAATCAAAACTCAGTGTTTGGAATATCATTTTTGGCACTTCTCTCTTTTTTTTTCTTCTTTTTTTTTTAATTTTTGCCTCAAACTATTTATAAAAATCTTGTACTGCCAAATATTTAGAATCAAATTAAAGACAAAGTTTTGTTTTAAAAAGTACGATGTCCAAACCCTTTGTGTGCTTTTCTGATAAAGTGGTTTGATTTGACTGAGTAAAGAAACAAAAACCTGCATGATGAAGTGACTACATCGTTCAACGTAAGCTTTGCTTGGTTCTAAGTGAAACTTCAAATCGTTCATGTGGGATAAACCCAAACAGGGCAGCTGGTCCTGGTCTCTGCATGGCCTTTCCTCCTCACGTGTCGGAGCGGGGTCAGGGGGGGTCGGGGAGGGTTTGCTCTGCAACACCTGCGAAAGCTCACTTATCTATTCTGATTGATGCTGCGTTCACACGGATCAGACACACGGCTAAAGTCACGTGCAAACGCTCCCCAATACACATGAGGATGTTGAGCTTTGCTGTACCAACAAAAACAATGCTTTACATTTATTGCAACACATTCTAATGATTGATTATAAATAAGAAATATAAATTATCAAACTATGTTCAAATAAATTGAAACTTTGTCAACCCTAACACACACTTCTTGTTCCCCCAGTGACTGGAAGGAAATCCCCCCCCCCCCCTTCAAAAAGAACAAATAAATGACATTTCTTTGTAATGTGATTTTTATCCCCCAGTTACAACACAACCTTTACGCCCCCCTGCAGACTGTTGGATGACTTTTCTGTGATATTTATGGTCTTGGTCTTGCCCTAATTATCTGGGTCTTGACTCAGCCTGTCTTGGTCTTGATTAATGTGGTCTTAACTACAACACTACCCTGGGGTAAAAGTTCCACTGTTTCAACCTGCCTCCCAGATCTCAGCGGAGCCTGATGATAAGGCTTCAGTTGTGAGATCGCGGTTGTCATTGTCTGGTTTTCAATAAACCTATTGTCTCTTATTGCATTACACTGTCATTTAATCCAAAAGTATTAATAAACACTGCAATGAAACCTCCAGGAATCCACAGGAAACAAAGAGAGGACTGTCTTTGGAGTCGGTTTCTTAGTCAGGTGTCACAGCTCGTGTCGTTCATAAGGCGGAGCTTGATTGATGACTGTCTGGATAAGTTTGGCAACATGTGTAACCGAAACGTGTCAATGAATGAAACCGGTAAAACAGATCATTTCTGCACTTTAGTTTAAGTAGAATACTTTACGCTGATTTATGAGAGTCAGACACCTAACTCATTCAGCTCCAGTAAAAGAAGAATAGACCAAATATGTGAAGGGGCTGTCAGCACCTGTATCTTCATGATATGTCTCTGTAGTGAGATGAATAAAGGATTATCCTATCACTGTTGCATGTCACCTTATGTCTAAGAGAGCAATTATAAAAAGGTTCAAATCTTGATGACCTAATTTGCTTCTGGTTTTTTTTTGTGTTCATGTACATAGAGACTAGCAGCAGTCCGCGGTCCGTCTCCAGAGCGTTCTAGCAGCGCCGCGACGCTCGGCTCTGTTTAAAATAGGTTGCAACACTGTTTTTAACGGAGCTCGCCGCAAGCATGCATCAAGCTGGACGGAATAGATTTCCAAGGGAAAACAGCTTTAGAGTTGCAAATATTTAGAAGATATTATCAAAGAATATCTTAATAATAGAATAAAAGAAAACGTGCAGAAACTACTCCAAAGTTTCACCACTGTTTGTCTGCACACAGCCTGGCCAGAAGTGCACAGAAACATAATAAGTCTGGCAGAAAAATCTAGGCCGATACTGTCACAAACCAGGAAAGTCTCTGACAGCACAAAAAGATCACTGTGCTGTTTATTAACTATTTAATGAACCTATCATTCATCATTCATAGTGTCAAGAGAAAACTTTACAATTACAATCACTTTACATTTGGTTAATCTTGTACAGTAGGAACATTGCTATCCCTGCCACATTTGTATGTTCGGTATAAAGCCAGGTTCAGGACCAGGACACTCTCACCATAGATTTATTGCAAAAAGAATAAACAGTCAAGCTCTGCTCTCTCGAAACTCCCTGGGTCACCTGAGCAGCGAGCCATGGCTTTCCAGGGAACTCAACGCTAACCCACTCATCAGGGTGGACCTTAGCTTTTTCACTTGGAAAGGAGGCGGAGCTTTGCCAGCAGCAGTGCAATGTGAGCAAAATCTGGTGGAGCAGGGATCAGGGAGAAGGAAGCTGTGTTTAAGTGGATTGCCTTGTTGTGAAAATGAGCTGTAATTGATTTGTGTGAAATAAGATGCAATAGTTCAATCCGCATGCTGGCGGCGGAAGCTCGGGCGTATGACTTTCATGTCTTGAATGAACCAGTTCGATGATTAATTTTTTCTCATTGTAGGTCTGGACTTGTTCCCAAACTTCTTTTCTGCCAGTCTCCCCTTTGGAAGTGGAAAATGTTGGAAAGCACCATCACCCCTTACTATCACAGCACAAAGGTGAGACAAGTACAAACTCCTTAGTGTAGTAGCAGAAGTCTTTACTGAAAACAAAATACAAGGATTCAAATCCAGGTTTCATGGTCAAAAGATCAAGATGTTTATTAGAACAGAAATGCGAGAAAGCTGGCAGAGAGTGAACTTCTTCACTGAGCTGGGAGCTAATCAAGCTAAACGCTGCTTTCATGTGCTGCTCGGCTGGTCCAAGTTTACAAGTCATGTTTTTTACTTGAGTGTGTTCATGTGATTTATCAACAGCAAAAAAATAGTGCTGATGCTACGAAGACGTTCAGTGGAATTTAACTAACAAGTCATAGTTGCGCAAAAGTGGATGTGAACTGATAAAAGGATAGCAGTGTTAGCAAAACATATTTTGTCCCCGTGTGACGACAATTCTGACGTCAGGTCGGGGAGTCGGTATCCTTATTGTGTTTTCGAGTTTACGAGTTGATATTCCGACTTGAGCAGGTGTTCGTTTTACAACTCGGAAACTTGTTTTTTTTTTTCAGATTTTTCCGACACCATATGAATGCACCAATAGCTACCAGGTGTGTGTGGAGAATCTATGGGCAGAGAGGCAGGCAGGTGAAATAACAGAAGACTTTGAAAATAGTGTAAATGAACCAACAAACCAATGAACCCCTTAAAAAAAAATACAAAATTTGAAAACAACTTCAATCATCTCAACTCACAGTCCAACAACATCACATCAACATCTAAACAGTCATACTCTGTGCAAACACATTCCTCAGTGTTTAAAACATCATCTCAAACGTGTGCAAAAAGCTCAGAAAAGAAACTAACAAGTGTCTTTTACAGAGGCAATAAAAGTGATTGCATTAAACCGAGTTTTACCTCCTGACTCACTGATGCGCTTCTTTGCAGATTTATACTTCCGGCCCTGCAACAATTTCTATGACTAGTGTGGGCTTGTTGTATGTTGCTGGTCTTCTCAATTCTCGGGTGCAGCTGTAAGTGTGTCCCTCTCACCTCATTGTTAATGTCCAGCTGTGATCTGTGTTTTGTGTCGATTGGGTCACCTGCAGGTAGGATGTGTCAAATGGAAGGAGTTTGACTCTCTTCATCACACACTGACGCACAAGTCAAGCCTAGAAATGTGAGATAGGACTCATAATATTTTGTTGTCTGTGTTTTAGTAGTTGTCACATCTGGTGTAGATTCAGGATTAGTATCATGTTTACCTGGAAGTCTCCAAAGAAAACGTCCCATGCTCTGCTGGCAGTGCAAAACAGTGTGGATTTATTAAGCCCTTGTCATGACTTCGGGTCCATGTTATCGAACAAAATGTATTACAATAGGATTCATTTACAATCGTAATCTTGAGCCAATTTGAGCTCAGTCAAAGAAACTAGTTGGTTGACATTCGGAGCTCCATCAATAATCGTCTCCATGCTTGAAATGTTCTCTCAGTCTAACTTTCAGTCAGCCAAATGACATAGCTGAGCTGAGGCGCCTTTTAAGCCTCTTGACCAACGGTAACGCCGCGCCCACCTGTCAATCAGGTACGTCTTATTGTGAGTAACACTTTTAGCAACGGATTAGTTATTTAGTAATCCGAATATCCACCCTCATGGAGTTTGTGCAGATCAAGACATGAGCTATACAGACCAGTTTCGTTTTTCTTTAACCAGTCTGCTGGGTTTTTTTAATGGGTTGTGTATGTGCAACCAGCCTCGAGCGGACACTCAGCAGGATATTGCACACATTTTTTTTTTTCCTCAACACTCAACTTCCGGTGCATTTCAGACTGAATCTCACTTCTCACTGTGACTGATTTCATAAGAGACTGACTCTGGGAGCTTCCTGTTTCTAAAATAAAACAGATCACTTGTGCGCTTAACTTTTGAGCAAACAGATGCTTTTCAGTGATAAAAGAAAAGCATAACAGGAAGCTACCAACACACAATTTAAGTGCCATCTGTTATATGCCACAACAGCAGAAATGTGCTCCTTTGAGTATTCTCCTTCTCAGTGTCTGCCTTCCTGATAAGGGCTACTCTGTAGACTGTAAATATTAATGGACGAAGCTTGAGTGACGTCATCCATCTGTTCCTCCAGGGGGCTCTGGAGGCCCGCCATGCTGGAAATCCTGACTCAACGTAAATTTGAGTCAACCTAACGACAGGCTGAGAGCTGGAGCTAAGGCTATTGACTCTCAACGCCATGTTAAATTACGCCCACCTATCAATCATGTCAGTTAAGTTAAACACCCATCGTATAATAAACTTACCCCCTCACAACGTGTTCCAGTGATGACAATTACTAATCCCACCTTTTTTTTTTTTTTTTTTTTTATGTACCAGACTGTAAACATGCTAATTTTTGCTTTTGTGTTCATGTGACTTCCTGTGTTTTTGGAGCCAGCCTCAAGTGGACACTCGAGGAACTGCAGGATGTTTGCACTTCCTAATTTTGTAAGACCAGAGGTTGCCGCTTGGGGCGGCACAGGTTTCTCCGAATAAAGTCTAAACTGTTGGAATGTGAAAGACCCGGAGCAGCGTTTGTGAGAAACATACTGTATATATATACACACTTGTGACGATTGAGAGCTTACTCTCGCCAACGACTGCTCTGTAGTGAAAATCATTTTTCAACCTAACAGAACTTGGCACAGCCTTCATGTTTCCATACTTGTGTGATAACAGGGCTGCTTTAAACATATAACAGACTATCTTTATGCAAACAGGGCATTAATACTCTTACACAATGGTTCACTGAGTCACTGTAAGAGAAAGTAGAAACTACAGTGTGGGAGTGTAGATGTAAAGAAAAATCCCTTCATGCCAAGCTGCAATTTGAATAATTTAATGTCTTTGAAATCTCTAACATTTTAACAAGCACTTCAACACTGCAACACTTAACTCAAATGGTGACAATGAACAATAAATAATGCACTGTTTAAGTTAACTATTGACTCCTAAGAATACATTCAAACACCATGCTTTTGTAAGCAGTAACAAGGCTTATTCTCAGAGTGTACAAAGAGTTTTAACATCCTATCATGCAACGTGAGACATTCTATCGTTATAATAATTCCACTCAAATAGTTTCATACATAAAGTCACAACTCTCAACACTTAAGTGCTGTAAGAACAGGGTTAACGGCCAGCAGTCTTCACTGTGCTATGAAATTCAATAAGACGTCACCGGCTGCACAAATTGGGAACTTCTTAGTTGCTGTAGTGCAGAGTTAAGTTCCACTTCCTCACAGAAAGAAAAAAAAAAGTGCACAGTTAAAAAATGTATCGGTCCTGTATTTTAATTTAAATAAGAGCTACTTTTACGTTTTTGTTTAAAGTGATAAAGACATCAAACGTTGGCACATAAATCACTCCTGGGAAGCTTCAAACCTAAAAGTATCAGTTTTTTTAAATCCCATCTCTCTCCAATTAAACAAAAGAAGAAGACAATCCTCCTTTCGAAGTGTCCCACATCACCTCTTGCAGAACTAAGTGGCCTTCTGCAACCCTGTGCTAATGATGACACATCATTTTTGAGTCCCAGTTCTGCTATGGATTTGTTGGCTTCCTAAGTGCTGTCGTTAGATAATTGGCCAACTCTTATAGTGACAGCTTGTTCTGTCGGTAGCACTTAAAAACTACAACTACATTTTCTCTCTCTCAAACACACACACACACAGCTAATCAAATCTGACCATTGCATCTTACAACCACTATCTTTATCTGCACAGGAAACACCTCTGCAAAGAAGGCCAAAGGAGGTCCGCTGCATGGTTTTGATTGCGCAACTTTGCGGTCAGAGTGTGCGTCAGTCACCCTTACTGATTCATTCAATGACCAAAAAGTGTTCAAGGGGCCTGCGTACACCGTTTTATCCCGTGTAAACACACTATGGGGTCCTTTTCAGTCAGGTTGGTCCGTTTATTTGTTTTACTTAGTTTCCAAGACCCTCTGTTGGGAAGTTCTCAGTGTGGGGATCCTCCATTGTTTGCTTCAGGATCTAGTGTCGCCCTCCGAGGTGCGTGTCCGCGGGGCGGGCCGTGCGACCTTCCTTCCTTCTTTGTGTCCAGTCCTTCCTCCTGAAGGAGCTCAAACATTCCAGTTATGTTTTTTTTTTAAGTCCATTCTCCGCCCCTGAGATCGTGCTTCTCAACCCTTCGCAGCATCAGCAGCTAGGTTTTCCAGGAGAGTTCTATAAATGTCAGAGCGGAGGAACCGCGGGTACGAGTCTCTTTCCATCAGCCCGTAAACCATCTTCTGAGCCTCGTCAAAGCAGTGCAGGTTGGGAGACTTGACGCTTCTTTTGATCTGCTCTCGAGTGTGATAGTCGATGTTGATCTGGAATGAGACAGAGAGGTTGGAATGAGGGGATCTGAGCCAGGAGCGAGACCAGATCAGAGATCAGAGATTCAGCATCTGTCAGTGCTCTCTATGCATCCTCATTTTAATCTGACGTAACAGGATTTAAAGATGTCAACCACGAGAGATTTTAAGTTACCTCTTTAGGAGATTCTGCTTTGACAAACTGCTCATAAATCTTCTTAGCTCTCGAGGACATCCTGAATGAAGACTTGATCTTCTTATAGTCCTCGCAGGTGAGCCAGAACTCAATATTTTCATCACTGTATTCAGATTTGAGGAAGTTGCGAAAAGTAGCCAGACCATCTAAAGGGAAAGCAGAGAAAACACACCAAGCGTTACGCAAAGATCACATCCTTTTTCAGCTTCAAGAATCCTCTTCAAACTCTTTTCCACACAAACATGAAGTACTGTTTGAGCAGCGTTATTGTCCTCGAGGGGAAAGTCAACCTACATTTAGACTCCAGAAGTCGCTCCAATGACTGTGACCATTGTTGGGTGTCTTCTAAAGTTAGCCTGCTGAGAAAGAAGTTAAGTTTGATCACTCGACAAGAATTGAATTTGGGTAAAATGAAGCTGTGGGGGTGAACTGCAAGGACACGGGAGCTGTGTAATCGAGAAAACATAGCAGATGTGCTTATCAAGTTTGTACAAAAATGTCCAACCATGGGATCTCGTTGGCGTGCTTGTGCGCTGTGCCAAAGCAAACATGGTGTCTCAAGTTCATTTGAATCCTTTTCATGATGCCATAGATGGAAATGATAGGAGCAGGCTGGCTATTTTAAAACTGAAATGTATGCAAAACACTCCATAAGTCCCCTTACCTCTCAGAGCTGGATGAGTGTGAGAACATGCCTTGGAGTCGGCACATAAAGTTCTTTCCACTGTATAGAGATAAGAAATGCATACATATAAATATACATATATATACGTATTAGCCTACAGGATTAAGTGCAGTTTAATTAGCCTTGTGTGAATCTGTTAAAGTATGTTTGGCATGTTAGCAAATTAAAAAAAAAGAGAGCATGCAGGACTGTAAAGTTAGATGACATTATTAACTTAAGCTATTTTCAGGAGATACACCATGAAGCATCCACCCATCATATCCCTGTGTGCTCTTGTGTCTGAAAGCTTAGCCGTGAGAACCGAAAAAAGCAAAATGCCGCTTTGCAAAGTCAAAAGAAAAAACAAACAAACAACCCACATTCAAGAAAACACCAGGCAACCCCACATTCGCGTTTTAGCAAAAGTTTCACTCACATGTTCTTGTTTCTCTTCCTGTCATCTCTGTCCATGATGAACTGTTCTGTGTTGAGTGGTTCGGCGATTAGGCTGGGCATTGTTTTGTTAAGTCCGAACTCCCAGGCTCTTCGTCCTGGTCATGCTGCGGCTGAGAGACTCTTAGGAGGGTTCCCCCTGCGACGCCGCTTTTTATACTGAGGTCTCCTGTTGCCACGGACTACTGGGATACATCAGCAGCTCAGCCTCTGACTGAAGAGGAAGCACCCCTTCCTCCTCCTCCTCCCGTTCCTCCTCTCCTCCCACCTCGCTGTCAGAATCAACACATACGCACGCTGTGCTGCATGTGTGCCTCCCTCCTCTTGATGCCTTACTCCCTATTAAGTCACTCTGCGTCCTTTCCTCTTCCTTCTGCTGCAGCAGATCTTTTCCCTCCTCCTATGTGGATGAGGTCAACACCAAGCATGCTGTGTGTTCACGTCAGTTTTAGTCTGGCAGCAGAGCAGATGCAAATTACAGTAATAGTGACTGTAATAGGCAAATTGTGACCTTCACACACTGTGTTTCGTTAGGTTGAAGCTTGACCAATAGATGGACTGTTGCCTTCGAATTTTCACCACTTCAACATGTATTGCTCCACCAAGCGGAAATTCAAAAGTGTGGTGAAAATTCATGCAACGCAGGGATACGGCCATATGTGAGAAAGAGGAAACGGCAAATTGATTGCAACAGAGACTCAGGAAAGCAACAGGAAGTTAGAATAATTGTCAGAATGTCACATCATGACTGCTCTTGTTTCAGCCACAGTTTCTGCTTTTCTTTCCTTTTTGCATGCTCTAAAAAAACATTTAATGCAAGTGTGACTGGGAATATTTAAACAAACATGTACAACAGTAGAAAGGCTGTGAAAGCAAGCAACAAGGACGAGCAAAGGCTCGCTTTGACATCCTCCAGAGGTTTAAGACAGATCTGAAGTGTGGTATTAGAAGAGTTTTAGAAGAGTGGTCACATCACAAGTCAATGTAAAGTGAATTCACATCATATTATAGAAATTGTAACATCAGGTCAGGACAAATAGAGAGGTGTTCAGAAAGGTTAAATGTCTGCCTGCTGCTCTTCATTACTCCAGGTCTTTCCAGCTGAGAAGCTGTTGAAGAGGTCAAAGGTTATTAAAACTCCTTTGATTCATCAGGGCCTTACACTTATAAAACCCTGCCAACTTGTTTCAGGCCTATAAGCCTCCATGAGGGCGGGTAGCAAATAGTCGCCTACTTCCTTTCAAGATTTACACACGTCACATGGTCAGTATAGTCACAAGCTGAAGTAAACTTAAGAAATGAGCCAAATATCTAAATGTACATTATTGACAACTGACTAAATTTACAATAACATTACTCATTTTAAAATTGTTACAAAAGAACGTAGAAATCCCAAAGTAGAGGAAAGAAGAGAAGTCCGGTTCAGCCATTTAGACCCGGTTATTGCATTGTTTTAAAAGTGTAAGAGGTTTGTTTGTAAGAGGTTTTTTTTATTTATTTTTTTATCCATCTTCAGGTTGAGCTTGGTCTGGCTTGGCCAGAAATCAAGGCTTGGTGTGAGAACTTCTAGTGAACCGGACAGTTTCTTGGCGAGTGACTAGCGTTAGCTGAAATTAGCTTTAGTAGCACTGACCTTTGACATTGTATGTGTCCTCCAAATCAGTGCTGTTCCATGATTTATTTTGTCTGGCGTTGTAGAGGCTGCTGAAGAAACAAGTTGTGGGAATTTATAGGCTTCCACATCCCATCCTGAACTTTTGTCTTATCTTGAAGGCGGGGGCATGCTTAGTGTACAAAGTGTTGTTCCAAGCCATGTCTGAAGGAAAAAGTGTTTAAAATAGCACTTCTTCACAGCCAAGCTTGTAAGTCAAGAGGAGATGTCTGAAGTTTAATAGAGGCACATAATTTAGGAGAGTTTTTGCTTTAGGGCGATCACAGTGTTGCCCTTGGTTTTATAACCTGAAAAGGTCGATGTAGGAAGAACTTAAAGCTCCTGTAAGGAGTTTGATCTGGTCCGGAAAAAGACTGAAATTTAATACTGACCATCAGCAACAAGTTTGACAATGTCCATGGCTTCATTTTTAATTGCCTGTAATCAATGCCATTAGGTCGTGGCAGACAAAAAAACATTTACAGCACACTGCAGAAACAGCCTTTTGTGTACATTTCATACATTACACAGCAACTTTTCATCATGAGGGATCCATTTTCATAATAACAAGCCAAGACAGGATTTCTACAACCGAGACATTAACAAAACAAGATGTTATATGTTATATGGCCTGTGTGTGTGTGTGTGTGTGTGTGTGTGTGTGTGTCTGCAAGGGACATTTTATGTATATATTGCTATATTTTACTTGCTGAGTGATGTTTGCTTTTACTCAGGTGCAATGCATCAAATGGTTACGTTTGTGTTTTCATTGCACACTGTCCCTCACAAATAAAGTTGAAATTGAATTGAATGAAATGTTGAACATTGAAAACGTGGACACATTACAGCTCTGTGCATCTGGTACATACTCTAAGTTTTACTTTTGGTGCACATGGGAGCACGTTTTGGTGATATCTAAAGGCGCACATCGACGTGCCTTCTGCTATAGTCTACACATTTACACTCTTCGACTTCCTGGTCAAAGCCCGTTGTGGGGACTGTGGAGAATGTGAAGAACACCTAGTCCAGTGAGGAATCAAGCCTTTTTCATGCGTGTGTAGTGTAAATCGATTCCCAACCATTTTTTCTAAGTTTGATTGTCAGACCTCAATAAATTTGAGGCGTATGATTCCAGTCTGACTAATTTGTTTCCACGCATCTTAAAAGTCCAGTGTTATTGAGACTAAGACAATAAATTGGCTTTAACCATCTGAATGTAAATGTTCTGATTAATCCTTGAACTCTATTGCCTCTTAAAGATATACCAGGTTTAAGAGAACAGAGTCCAGCAGAAAGAGGTCTGACAGGGTGATTAAAAGACCTCACAGGACGTCTTTGTTATGGGGAACCTGATTAAATGTGGCTTTTTCCTGCTCCCCATCTGACGCCAGGCCGTTCTCTCACAATCTACCCTTTGGCTTGGCTTCACTGATGCTGCTCTCCTTTGCCCAAACACGGTTATAAGTGCTGAAGCGTTACGGAGAGACACCAAACACAGAGAAATGAAAGCTGTCCCTTTTATACAAAATTGTGACTCTATGGAGGAACCCGGCAGTATAGAAAGCACCGATGCTACGACCATTAGCCTGCAGTATCCAGATCTGGGAAGTTCCCCAAGTGTGACGGTCTTGACTAACACTGTGCCATCTACAGTACTCACTTCCTTCTTCGTTACCATGGTAGCTGTGCTGGGTTGTGAGAAAACAGCGACAGATTGTGTGTGAAGGATAGTGCGCCATGTGATGCAGGAGATGTGAGACCTCGAGCATTTATTAGGAGCAACCCCTGACACCGCAGTGTACTCATACTGACGTTTGACATCGAATTAAACTGTGGATTGGCCCATACGAACCAGAGACTGGTAGCATGTTTTGGCAGTTTGTTGTGTCTTTATTTAGTTGCTGATGTTTGGTCAAGCAGAATACAATGTTTAGAATATAAAACAGGTTATTCTTTCTCCTTGAAATACACCAGAAAAAAAGTTTGCTGCTTTATGACGTCTAGACTTTAAAATGCAAATATAGCACAACAGTGACCACCCACTTTTTGATGCCTGTGGTTCCCCCATTGACATTTCTGAAAACTATCTAACCAAATACTCGTAATGGCTAAACATTTCATTTGGCACAAAAAAGTAAGGAAAAACTGAAGAAGAGTCAAAGGTGCAAGTGTACATTTTTTTCCTGGAGTGAAGCAAACTATGCAATCCACAATCCATTGGGATACCAAAAGCCAACAAACGTAAATAGTTCACTTGGCTTCTTTCTGAACCTACACAGAACATCTTTTTTACATTTGTCTGCTGAAGTTCACAAGAGCAGTAACCATTTCCATGGTAACAGCAGGCCCCCCCTTTTTAGAGACATCACTGTGGCACTCTAGGATTGTGGGTAGTGTAGTCGCCCCCCCCCCCCCCCCCCCCCAAACCAACCAAAGAGGTTCATATCATCTAACTTGTCCACATGGAATAATTGTAATTGAGCACAATAATTATTTTTCTTCAGGGGCTCTGTAGTTTTTGATTAAATGTTTGGAAGACACAAAACTAGCTTTTTAAAATCTTACAAAATAAGGCTGTAATCTTTATAATGTAATTTAAGACATACACAATTAACATAATTAATGTGTTTGTTGTTTTTGTTTGGCAATACTCATTGGGATCTTTCCCCAGAGGAATAACTCTTAAAGGTTTTTTCCCCAGAGAACAGCAGTTGTGTGTATCTCTGCCATCATTGTCTTTAGATGATGAGATTATTCCCCTAACAAGGCAGCACATTCAGGCTGATCTGTTACGCCTCAGGTTGTCTGATGACTCCTCTGTTGTCGTTTCAGCTCCTGAGTTATTATTAGCTGCCTCTGTACTCCTTTTTAAGGCGCTATCCTGCAGAATAAGGCCATTTACAGAACTGAGCGGGATCAAGGGTTACTGCAGGGTTACTTTATTCCAGTTTGGTAAACCCTACTGCTGGTGTGTGGAGTCATCTCTGTACCTAATTAGAGGATAGATCAAACATGTGACCAAAAACAGAATCTCCTTGCTGGGTGAACACTGGAAACTGTTCCTTTTTTTTTGTTTTTGACTCATGCCCATCTCTACAGCTCAAGTCAGACAGACAAATATAAACCTTTGTCTCACATCTTCTGACAGCATGGAAACACTTAAGAATAGTCATACAGGACGTCATGTGTGAGAACGTGGCCAAAGTAGGACGAGAAGGCGTTCGTTTTGTAAAAATAAATACATTGCCCAATGATTTAAAAATGGCCATTTTATTCCTCATGTCAGAAACCATTCGTATAACTTTCTATATTTTCTATCATTCTTTGAACTCCACATAAACTTACAAAAAACGTTCAGGTAGCACATACTGTATTCCAGTTAACTCCATACATTTGCACCGATACACTGCTGATTGTGACATAACTCTTTTTCCCCATCATTCACATACTTCTTTCCCACTCACGTAACTTTTCTTTTTGATTTTCATTATTTTCCATTTAACATTTCATCAATACGTTATCTCTCAGCACCCCGACAGTGACACTTAACGTTTTATCACAATCAAGAAGAAAAAAGGATAAAGTGAGAATCAGAGAAGCACCATCAGGATCATAAACTGTACAGTTGAAGTGGATGTAACCTCTGAGTCTTGCAAGTAGTCCTGTATTCATTAATTTACCGATGGGGACTCTGCGGGTCTATGACAAAATAAGCCTGAATATCACCAGATTTGTCATCTCAGTCAACGTTTATGAATGACTTTATGGTATCAATGAATTGAATTCTTCACCAGTACAGCTTTTTTTTTTTTTTTGTAAAACGTGACAGTAAAACAGGGTATGAGTCAGGTCGGCACTTTTGATTGACAGATCACTGTGTTTGAGTCTTGAAAGAAGAAAATGCTTCACTCATAATTAAGTTCTATTGACAGGAAGCATCAGGAGTTGGTTATTGGGGCAAAACATGTTTTGTTTTGGTTTTTTTAACCAGTCAAACAACCCATTGAAAATAACAGAGCTGGAACATCAGATGCTCTTTTTTAAACAAGCTAGTTTTTGTGATTTACTATTTTGCCACCATGGTTAAAAACAACAACAAAAGAAAACAACAAAAATTTGATGACAAAAAAATAAGCTAGTTTTAGCGTTGACCAATATCGTTGATCGTTGACCAACCGTCGCTCATTTCTAGCTCAGTCATCTGTTCTCCAAATATGCTTACCCCAATTTCCATGAAACAAGAAGACCACAGACAAATGCCAAACAATAAACAATAAAAAAACAATCGCTTTGGTCATCTTAGCTCGATCCACTTCCTATATACAGTCTATGGTTGATACAGCGCATGTTTTGATTGTCAAACTAAATGTACCAAAGAGTTCTGGATTTGTTCTTCAGACTTAGGTAGGCATCTGAGTGCAGGAATCTGGGCCAAGAGTCTCTTTCCATCAGCAGATAAACATGTCTCTGGGCCTCATCAAAGCATGAAAGACTCGGCTTCTCCAAAGACTTCTTGATCTTCTCTTTTATGTGAAAGTCAACATTGATCTAGAGAGAAAACAATAAGGTTTGGGATGAGCTTACAATGGATTTTTGATTTTTCAGGCAGCTAAAAATACATCTCTTCCCTCTCCCTTACAGCACAGTATGATAGAGCCACTCATGTTTAAACTATCTCCAGCCCATGGATTAACTTAAACCAAAACAGTGACTCAAAATGTACATATTATGCAATGACAGTATAACCTCCCTAAGGAGGCCTCACCTGACAGTACTCACTCTGATTTCCCTGCTGAGGATTGCGAGCATTATTGCCGTGAAAACCAAATTTATGAATGAAAGTAAACAAAGAAAAATGAAGAGGAGTTATCCATCTTTTTCAGATAGGAGCCCCCCAATGGATTTTTGCCCAGGGCCCCACCAGACTCTAGAATCTCCACTGGGTGCCATGATAAATAATGCTTGATTGATATTTAGACTGACCGTTAAAGGCGCCAATTTTCGCCAGTGTGACATTCCACCTTCTCTATGAATGACACAGAGGTCAAAGGGGCTACGAAGTGATCCCACCTGTGTACCCCCATCAATGTTCCTAGTGCCTCCACAACAGCATAAAGCAATGTCCCTTCGACTATAGTAATATGAATGTACAAATGATGGCAGACCTTTGTCACAGCACTCTTGCAGAATTGCATGGCTGTATAAATGCTCATAAGTTTAGATAGATAGATACTTTATTGATCCCGAGGGAAATTCAAGTTTAGGCTCTTAATGACTTATTTGCACCCCAAATTGGTATCAACCAAGGAGTTGAATATCTGTGAAGAGATATGGATTCTCATCTGGATTCATCTGAGTTCATAAGTTGCTATTGGACCGCACCCCACAGGATGTATCTTCACTTCAGTGTGCCAACATTACAGCACACAGCAATGAATTCAGTGGAAGTTGTGAAACGTTGTATTTATCCGTGTTTCTTCACCCACTTTGTCAGTCTTTAACTTATTCTTCTTTACACTGTGGGGTGCAATCTTGTGCTGATGCAACAACCCATTTCCCTGTTTTGCAATACCAATTTGAGAGTTTAATTTTCACTGTCTGCTTTCATTCAGCTCCAGAGCCAGTCCATCGTGAACCACAGCCACAGATGGTACATCTGACAAACTGACCTCTCTGCAGGCTGTAGGCTCGATGAACTCCTTGTAGATCTTCTCGGCTTTCCAGTGAAGGTCCCCCGATGAGGTGGTTGACCTGAAGTCTTCACATGCAAGCCAGAACTCAATGTTTTCTTCACTGAACTCTGACTGCAGGAATGCACGAAAAGCTGCTAAATATTCTATACAGATGGAAAAAATGTATTTCAGTATTTTTGCTTGAATTGTCTGTGCAATCAGAAACACATTTTACATGTTTTGTTCATGGTTAATTTTATGTTCAGAAAACTAGCATCTCATTCGTTCAGACAGAATGATTATTAGATTATTCTTACTTTTCTCCTGAAGAAGTTTTTCCAGAGTTGGATGTAGTTCATGTTCAGTCTGCCAACTAATTAAACAAAGAGATTTGAGTTTTCATTTCATGATAATAGGAAGCTGTACAGCAAAAGTCAAACATGGTACCAATTAAGTTTACCTCATTTTTGAAGGACGTGTGTCATCGTCAGTTTTTTGCACCACAAGGTCGTGGACTCTTTTCTTATACCTTTTTCGATTCAGAACAATATCAATTCTGCAAAACAAATAAAGCAGTTTTTAATTTTCAGTGGACACGTTTGATCAACTTAACTCAGTTATTACTCAGTCATTAGTCTTACCTTCTGGGCCGCTTCACATTCTGCATCAGGTCTTTAATTTCATTAAATGTAATCCTTGAAAACAAAAGTTTCGGCATTTTAACATCCCCGGTCCTTTGAGGTGCTATGACGGTATTTAGTGTTTGGCTTTGTCTGTAAAAAAAACCACCATTACATCCAGCACTCGCCCTAAAACTGGCAGGAAAAGGAAAACGCCTATGATGCCGGGGACCTGCTGGTACAGGTACCTGAATGCCTTTTGGATACACATTCAGCTGACGGCTGCAAGACTCAGTCCGCTCCGTCTCTGACTCACTGCTGTAAAATTCCAGTGAGAGTCGAAGCAGAAGCTGGATGAAGAGGAAAACTCAGAGGTTGACTGAGGCCAGAGAACATGCCTTTTATTCATGGAGGATATAAAAGTGATGCTTAAAACTTTACAACAATGAAGTCTTGAAATGATTCTGATGCTGTGTTTACAGTTAGGTATCTATCTATCACTTTAATCTCTCAGTGTGTGAAAAAGCATAAAGAAGACAGGAAGTCAACTGGGAAGTTTCTACATGTCCTGAAACGGTGCAAACCCAAAAGATCACACACTTATGACACTCCTACACATTGATGCACTCACACGTGAACCGCCTCAATTGATCATTCAAATCATCGCCTCAAAGTTCCTCCACTTGAATTTCCCATGAAACTGTAATGTAAATTCTTCCACTCTCAAAGCTGCTGCTTGTGCGTATATTTGGCTGAGGGTGGGTGGTGCGTGTGGTGCTTTTCAGGATTCCCTCAGGGGTCTCTTCATTGTGTATAGTGGTGTGTTTGTGGTTGGGAGAAAGCTGAAGTGGGATGATTTCAAACTTTCCGCACAAAGACTGCAGGGGTTACAGCAGGTTAGGGAGTTGACTGCAGTTAGCGGACGACACCCTTGATATTGCATGCTTGACTGAACGGTACTTTCAGCACAGATGTGAACGTTGAGTGAATGCAAACTACTTTATAAACGTCATCGTGATCAGTCAGGCTCGTTGTGTTCACGCATACAGCCCCTCCGGAGGAGATTTCCGTATGTGTGAAAAGGGTTTAATTGTAATGGTCTACAGCTAACAGCAGCAGCTTCACTGTTGTGATGTGATTCACTCTCACAGCTCTTATTACAGATCTTTTATTACATTTTGACCACTTTTGGTAAATCAGGAATCCCAGTCTTTCAAAGAAAATAAAACATTTGAAATAGTGAATCTGCCTCTTGTAAGCAGCATATTAAACCCCCCAGGACAGAAAGCTTAACCAGTGAAGCAACGTTGGCTACCTCACAGGACTTAACAAAAAAGTAAGGTACCAACATGAACCTTCAGTTTGGTTTTCTTTTAGCCTCTGTGACCACAAACCTCAGTTTATATTCTCACAAGGTACTGTATATGCACATGATTTTATATGGTTTGTTGTCTGATTTACTGAATGACTAAAACACATTGGAGTTGATTTGCAACTAATTTCTAAACATTTAAAATCCTTTAAACACCTCCACACTAAGAAACCAGACTACCGTTCTCAGATATAATGCTCATATTGGGATTATGCCTTGTTGACAGTGGGGTAGATAAAACCAGGGCTCTATTTCACTGTGTTCTTATACAGTATTTAAAAGCATTGCTTGTCTGCACTTTGTGTGTTTGGTCTGATAACAATGCTCACTTTCTTCCTGATAAACTTTTTTTTTCATGCAGGAAGTTACCTGCCTTAGGTCGTGTTCTGTTTTTGCCACTACTTGCTGTTATTTCTCAATTAAAATGAAATGGAAAAAGTGAAAATCAGATTTCAATCAGCTTATCTTATTGATTCATATCTGTTGAGTCACAGGATGTTGTTTGTTTCATGTTTATTTTGGTTTCAAAATGTTCAAATGATTTCACACATTCAGTCTGCTTAACAGCCTTTTGCTTTGGTAGCTCGCTTTTAAAAAAAAACAAGTCATCAGATGCTCCTGCTTCAGACGGGTTCTCTGTGTGCCTGTTTTCTGAATAATCTTCAGACTACTCTTTGGAGCTAATGAGCATACAGGGGGTCATGACCCTGAGGTTGGAACAACTTCTACCAAGGTATGGTTTGATGTTGTGATGTCGATATAAGTCTTTATTACGCCACAAGACATAGCACTGCCCATTTGATTGAAAAGACAAGCACTATCATTTCCTTGGATTGATTCTGGGTGTGTATTTGAAGACAGCACTTAACTTGTCCCTTGATTAGAAACAGCAAAAAGGACAATTCAAGGCAAGTGAAATGTATTCATGGAGCAGATAGATAGATAGATAGATAGATAGATAGATAGATAGATAGATAGATAGATAGATAGATAGATAGATAGATAGATAGATAGATAGATAGATAGATAGATAGATAGATAGATAGATAGATAGATAGATAGATAGATAGATAGATAGATAGATAGATAGATACTGTAGATAGATAGACAGATAGATAGACAGATAGATAGATAGACAGACAGACAGACAGACAGACAGATAGATGGGGAGAGAGAGAGAGAGAGAGATACTTTATTGATCCCGAGGGAAATTCAAGAAAAGCATAAGAAAAGGGAAGAATTAAACAAGATTATTAAGTACAAAGATAAATCCATGAGCAGTATGATATTAAGACTTTATGGACAAAAACAGTTGTCAAACTGAGCTTCACTGAACTCGCTGGCCTTCACGCCTTTGCACATGTCGGGCCCCCCATAGGACGGGTTTGTTCAAGTATGGAGGCCTTGCTCTTTTCTATGGGTGCAAGAGAAGTCTTTGTAGGTCTTGACTTGGTGAATCTTTCACAAAAGTCATCTTCAAAACCAGAAAAATATCAAGCTGTTCTCCAGACTTGATGTACATGTCAGATTTGGTGATTTTTCAGGCATGTCAAGCCTCCAAAAAAGGGATCAAAGAAGGGGAAGACATCCTTGCATTTAAAAAGAGTCCTCGCTCTGAGGTCAGTACTCTGGCACCACTAATAGAGAGTTAAGTTTACAGGATGGAAGGAGAATTTGAAAACCGAATGACATTCAACAAAAAGTACAAGATTCAGCCATCAACCAACAAAAACAAAGTATGTTAAAAGGAATAAGACTCATTGCTCAGTGTCTTTTATGGCTGCAAAGTAGGACACTTCCACTTCCACAGATCACAGTGACACTTTAACCATTGTGGCTGTGGAGCTTTTTTTTTAGTCTGTCAAAACACTAAAGTAGCAAACACTTGAATCAAAGATGAATGAATGAGTCACTTTCTCACCCTGCTGTGGGTTCTTTTCCAGTTGTACAGCAGCTGACACAGCAGTGGAAACTATAGCTGATGACTGAGAGCTGAATACGTATTACTTAACAGATCAGAACAATGCGTTTCCTTTTCTGTTGACATTTTTTTAATCAAATGAAACTCATGTGAACTGGGAGTGAGACTCTGACTGACAACTTTTAGATAGTCATTGTCCAATGAGACAACAAGCTCGATTGGTTATTTATTAGACTTTTTGTTTTTGGTAATTTCATGGAACATTTTCGTCGATCTGTCAATATGACATAAGAGTTTATAATAGCAGATCCTATGTCACTGAAATGTGTACAAACAGCTGTGCTAGGTCAGCCAATGATTAAAATACCTTGAAATGTATGCTTCTGTCTTTAAAGCTCCTGTGAGGAACTCTGGTGCTGTGTTGATTTTGGATATTCGATTAGTCATTTCTTGATACTGTCTTCTACATGTATGAAAACATTTTCGGACCACAAACATCATCGTCATCCAAAGTTTGAAAAGGCTGTTTCACCTGCATACTCTTAATCACCTGATGTGACACCTACTCCACAGTCGGGATGTAGGGCTGAAAAACACATTTAGAAACCATCGAACTCATTGCTGATTAATTTGTTTGCTTTGGTCGGTCATAGCGAAACATTAAGATGAACTGCAGTCGTTTTCATTACCAGCTAAAATGCCCATACTACACTTGGACCAAGATTCAGATGATGAGGTAAACGTACGTCAGGAGTAATCCCAGGATGGGTCTGCAAATCATTCAATAGTTCCCCGATATTAAACCGAGAATTTTTCAAGCCTCTATGTAAGCCTTTGAAACCTTTGAGTGGGAACTTATTACCCAGATCTTCCTCATTACTGGGTCCATAGAGCATGTGTACTTCTCAACATAATCTCTTAATTTGGTTTTAATTGCATTTTACAACTTTTTTCTGCAAATGTATACGCTGATTTATAGGCGTCTCTTTTCCTGTGTAAGCTCATGGCATCAATTTCATCATTAAAAAAGATAGCTCATGAGGTTTTGTCTCTTTATAAATTACATTAGAAGAAAATAAATGCTTCCTCTCAGAATTATCGGTCTGTCCATAACTCTTTTATAATAAAATAGGTTTCTGTCATTAAAACTGTAATTTTCCATCCCATTTTTGGTTTTGCTCAATCTTGATGGAAGAACCGCACAAACAGCATTCACAAACATTGATCGTCTTTATTTCATACCATAGACAGTACAAACGCCAGACTTGTTTCTGAGGTGTCAGCATGAAGACGAATGTCTTTAATGACTCATTAATTGCCTGAAATGCTGACAGTGGGTCAACAATAAGAGATATTTGAGGTGCCAAAAGAACAAATCTTGACTGTCACTCTAAACAAGGTGTGTACTAAAAGCTATTTTTAGCAGCACATGTACTGATCATGTTGTACTTTAAAAGACGTTGCACCCGCCGCCTCTTATTGACATGTTGACTGTCTCACATTTTATTTTACTTCAGGTGAAAAGACCGAACATGGACTGCACACTTACAGCTTCCCCTCTGCTGTTCAATGAAATCATTTGGTCTCATCAGCTAATATTTTAAAATTCTTCAGTTACACTTTAAAATTAATTTCACAATATTTACCATTACTAGTTGTCATGCATTAGTTTCTTATTAGTATGCTAATTAGTAGCAGGCTGCTTGTTAGCCATTAAAAAGACAGTGTATAGATTGCACCACCAGGAGGCTCTCAATCCAAACAATAACAAAAAAGATAACATTGAGGCTGGCAGGGAATCATGGGAGTGATTTTCTTTGCTACTATGCTAAAAAAAAAAAAAAAAACTGTTGTCAAAATATTTGTAATATAAATAACTACACGTGGAGAAGAAATGTAAAAAGAAATCCAATGACCCAATTTTTTAAATCCATCCATCCTTTTCTCATGGGTCAATCATTTTGAGCAGCACTTAGGAGCAATCTCTGTAAAGTATAACTTTACACTGCAGCTCACAACAGCAGAATTTCCCCCTGATTGTCAGCAACATCCTACTTTCACCAGACTGCGTGTTGAACACCAACATTACCGTGTTTTCTGGGGAGCCATTGGGACATTAATGTTTCATAATAATGGAAAACCGTGAAATATTTCATCAGCGTTTAAGCCAGACTGATTTGACAGGAAGTGTGCTTCGTGAGATATGAATGCTTATAGCTGCAATAATAAACCGAAAGGCAACAGGAGACAAAAAAGTAGTACGGTGCTTTTGTTTGATTTCGTGTTTCGTATACTTCTCAGCTCCTTTGTCAAAAAAAACAAAATAACAAAAACCCATGATGCTTATCTTAGTCAAAACAGCTGGCAGCCTTAAGTACTGTTCTGTACATTATGTTCGTGTTTTCTGTACTTGCGTGTCTGGGCAGTTCGATTGCATACCAGATTTGACTGACGCTATCTGTTATCAAATGACACGCCAACTTAATCGAAAAATTGGCAGCAGAATTGTTTGTGTGTGTGAGAGAGAGTCAGGTGACCTGAGATGAGATTTTCAGCTGCCTAAAAAATCTAAAATATGAACAATTTAATCATGATGAAGATGCCTTTTCAGAAGCCATGTGTACAGGTTCAGTTCTTTCTAACAAAGGGTTCACACTATGAGGAAGAAGTGAGCAGTGGTTTGTTATGGAAATCAAGCCTGTGAATTGGATGATTTCTGAAAAGCCAAAGTAAATTTAGCCCCTGGAATAATTGGGCGTCTGACATCTCATCATGCTCAAGGTTACGCATGAAGGTGCTGCAGCTGCAGTGAGGTGTGGAAGGGGAGAGCACACGGAGCAATTTCTGCCTGCTCTTGTTGAGGTTTCATGAGGATTAGAAGCCATGGCAACACATCTCTGTATCTCTGACCCTGTGTGCTCATGCCTCAATCCCTCAGGACTCTCAAACAAGCTGTCCCATCACACCCGGCAGAGTTCAACATCTCATCCGTTTGAGAGACAAGTGCAAAGGAGTGACCAGCGAAAGGGGAGGGAGCGAGGACTTTTAGAAGTAACACTTTCAGGAAAGTATAGTTCTGTATCTGTAGTTCCTAAAACTCTCCTTGCAACAAAAAAAAAAGTGATGTGCAGAGAACAAGTGTCCTAGAGTCAGGTGTGTCAAATGTAAAAGGAAGTTCTTATTTAGGTTTCTGTTTCTTGTGGATGAGATTTGTATATGAAACATATAGTGCTTACTTACTTCATTTTTTTATGAATACTCACGAATAAGAAGTGGAAGAATCCATTCAAACTGTTTTCTCTCCAAATTGACAAAACTGTAATAGAGCACGGAAAGCCAAAACCGTAAACATGTTAGATTTCTTGTTCATTTCCAGCTCCTGGCCCTTTACTGTATACTTTATGTTCATAAATAATTAAAACTGTCATCACAAACTGTGACATTTATTCACATTATAAACATGCACTTTAATCACTGACAATCATCAATGGAAGTGCATAGTAACTGATGTTTACAGGTCGCAGTGCATGCTAAAATAACATATCATTACATGACATTAATTAAGACTACAGAGATAATTTACATACCAGCCTTCCTCACATGAAGTAAAATCAGCAAAAGTCACAGCCTCATTCCCTCTCTCTAAAATCCTTTAAAATGCATCCAAGACAGACAAACAAGCATGTTAGAACAGAACGTCTTCAAGGAAGGCAGGATCCGCTGCAAACGAAGCGTTTTACTTAACAATATAATTTTGATGATATCAGAGGCCGCTCTCTGTATATTAAACATTTCCATGCGTCATATATTGTATGCTGTCACAGTTTGGAAGCAAATCTCAAAACTGGAGCTGTCATGATTTAGAGTTGCAAAAATCCTCGAAAGAATCTGATGATAAAGTTAAGAGAGGGAGTGGGCAGTATCTCGGTCTGCAGGGACTTGGGTTGAGGACCAGAGGGATGCTGGTTCATGTGACTAAAATATGGAAGTTGATCCGGTTTGGAGAGCCCTTTGGAAAAGTACCGAATCCCCACCAGCTCAGGAGTGCTCTCTGTGTAGCATCCCCACTCTGACGTCTCTCCGTCAGTCCACAGCTCATGTTAATGTGCATGTGTGTATTTCCAGCCTATATGTTTGAGAAGCATGCTTCTCAATAACAGAGTGCAAACCAGGATTCCCCCTCAGGATTTTTAAGGTTGTTGGTTGATGTGAGGATTTGTCACACAAAAACAGGATTTTTCTTTTTTATATTGATATCTGAGATCAAGTCCCCAATTAGACCCACTGCCAGTGCTTACATACTGACTTTTCTTCACATCTTTTAAATAGATTTTCTTACTTTAGTGTCCCTTTGAACTGAACTACAGTCTGTTATCTAGATCTAACATGTTAGCGTTTGGTGGCTAGCTATGTTTTTCTCCAACTTTGAGTTGACAATCACACCTGCTGTCATCATCTGTTCTTCTGTATGCTTTCCGCCTCTTTCCTGTGAAGTGATGCCTTCCATCCTTTGTCACCGTTATCCTCCCCCCCCACCCCATTGTCTGGCAGGGCATGGGTTGTAAGTGTTGTAAGTGTTTCAGCAGAAGTGTGTGTGGAAGTGAAACAGCTCTGGTAGACGAGGGACACGAGGCCGGGTCAGACTCAGGGGGAAGTCAGACTGACAGCTTCCTGTAATGTCGTCCACTGTCAGACAGACACAAGCGTCTCTGTTGAACTGTGTTGTCAGCAGAAATATTCAACACACGGCATCAGCCGCACTTTCCTGTTTTCAAAGGAGGATACGGCACAAATCTTCAAGTCGAATAAATATGGATGGAAACAACTTTCTGATTCTGTACCAAACGTTAACCTCCACGTACTTTTAAAGGACTTATTTAGAATATAGAATGAACACATGAGTTATATTGAACTAAAGCAATAGCAGATCATGGCTGCATGGTGGTACAGTGGTTAACACTGTTGCCTCACAGGGTTCCAGGTTTGAATCCCTGTTGGTCGGGAGCTTCTCTGAGTATGTTTGCTGCATGCGTGAGTTCTCTCGGGTTATTCCAGCTTCCTCTTACATATCCAAAGGCATTCATCTTAAGGTTAATTGGTGACTACATTATTAATAGTGTGTGAGTGTGGCAGGTTGTTTGTCTCTATATCTAAGCCCTGTAATTGACTGACGAAGTTTCCCTGCGTCTCGTCCTATGACAGCTGCGATCGGCTCCAGCCCTCCGTGACGCCGAACAGGAAGAAGTGGTAAAGATAATGGATAGATGGATGGAAGAGCAGGATGTTAACAGGTCATTTTAAGGTGTGGGTTAAGATATTAAAAACAAAACACAGTCATTCATTTTCATGGCTGTTTCCTTCAAATATTGACACTCCTTCACCCTGTGTAAACCCTCACAAACTTCCTTGCTGATTTCTTGAGGCTCTAACTGTTCAGTTGATTAAAGCAGACCTTCGACTCCATCTAGTGGTCACATGTGCTCACTGATTTCTTCAGGTAATGCACAGTAAAGAGCGAGTGTACTGCAGGTTTAATGGGAGAGCTGAAACACTGAGCTCGACCTCGCCGAGCCCCGGATCAGAAGAGGTCACAAAACAATAACAACAATGATTTTTGTTTTTCTTTTGGTAGATTCATGTAATAAAGATCACTTCTGTTTCCAATTCAGCTTTCAGCAACATCTTGTATCCCCAGAGAGAAAATGTGTTTAGTGACCAGACAGACAAGACAAGAAGTCTCAGAGACACAGAGTGACTTGACCTCAGTGAAAGAGGTCAGTGAGCTGTTGATGGCTGCTCGT
This sequence comes from Symphodus melops, assembly GCF_947650265.1. Lineage (NCBI taxonomy): Eukaryota > Metazoa > Chordata > Actinopteri > Labriformes > Labridae > Symphodus > Symphodus melops. The sequence continues at coordinate 2,850,323 of NC_136698.1, forward strand.
CAGCTTTCTGCAGCCTTTTCTACTGTAAGTCAGTTTAAAAAGGTCTGCAGACATTTTACAAACAAGTTGGATAATTCTGGTTCCATCTAATTATTCCAACTATTGATGGGCCTCTGTTTAGTCTTTACATGGTCAATAAATAATGAAAAACTCCAAATCTCCCGGAGCCCGAGGTGACGAGTGAAATGACGTCTTTTGATGAAGTAAATGTCTGTAATGCAAACCTAGTCAAGTCCCAACATGTGAGAGGAGGGAAACAGAACATGTTTTGAATTCAGGCTTTATTAATACAACAAAGAACAGACTGAAACCTTTTCTGTTGACACAACTCAGCGCTTCAACGTGTCCTGTGGAGTCTTCTCGTGAACAAACACATCCAAAAGAAGTTATAAAAGTGTTTTTTTTTCCTTCTTTTCTTTAAAACATTGCAGTTACTTTTAGTTTCTTGTTCTGAACGTGCAGCTGACACGTGTGTGCCTTTAACCTGCTGTGTGTCTAAAGGCCAGCAGGGGGAGACTGCACTGCTTCTTTAGAGAAGACATTTTCACTACTATACTTTATATCATTTCTACGAATGCAATATTTATTTTTATACCTGTACAATAAATATTTTCTGCAGAATGTATATTCCTGTACCAGAACAATGTGTACAGTATTTTTCTTCCTTTGCAATAATGATCTTTCTGTTGCACTCTTTACTATGCATTAGATATTGTGTCTGTCTTCTTAAATACGTCTTTCATCACTGTGGATGCCTGAACGTCGTGCTCCTTCATTGTACAAGTGTGTAAAGACAATATTCAAGTCGGATTGTTCGAGGCCAAATGGGCAAACTAGTTCTCAGCATCCTTTCGTTTTGGAAGATAAAATGCAATCCACTGTATATGATCACCAGGTTGCATCTTCACATATTATTTTTTCACTTGAATGATGGAAGCATTTTAAAAACATTTGCTATAAAAGAATCCAGTCTGGCTACAAGGTCTGTTTCTTTGTCTCTCATAAACACGCTTGCAGCACCCTGGCTGGAAGGAAGAGAAACTCTGCTGGGTCCTGAGATTATAAGATAGTAGAAGGAAAAAAAAAATCGCTCTTTCATGGCTCCTCCTATAAGTATTAAAGCGCCGGAAGTCTCCCACAGGAGGAGTTAATCTCTGGGAGTTTCTGCGTCGAGACGGCGCAAAGTTTCCTTCTCCCCAGTCGGGAGGAGAGAGCAGTTAGTGGCTGTCAGCAGAGACTCGGTTGCCTTATCTCCCACCCACTGTGGACCCTGCCACTCACGTCTCCCCGAGCCCCAAGCCCTGGGGCATTATCTCAGCCTCTGCTGCTCACATTACTGCGACCTGCTGGGGCTCGGCTGCCCCCTAAGCCCACCATCCCATCCCATTCTCCTCCTATTCCTCTCCCATCAAACACTCCCGATTTGCCTTGTTCCTATCCTTTCATTTCAGTTTCTTCTAATCCGCTCACCTACATCACCCTTCATCTTGTTCCTCCCCAAGTTCTCCTCTTTTTGTCTCTTTCTCATTACTGCCTTTCCTTTCTTCTCTCAGCCGCTCACACTATCACCTCCCTTGTTTTTATTTTCCTCATCCTTCCATCCAGCCTCTGAACTCCTTCTTTCTAATTACATCTTCCTGGTTTTCTTTCCTTCTTCTTTTCCCACTTTCTGACCTCATCCCAACCCTTTCCCCGTATCCTTCCCATCTCTCCCGAGTATTAAGCCAATGCTGGGTATCCAGCAGGGCCAAAAATACAATCAGATAATGCTGGACCTCCAATCAGACTGGCAGAAGGTAGTTCTCTGCAGAGTTGCTTGCTCTACACTCTGCAGATGCGCAGACTCAGTGTAAGCTTCAAGAAAGATTTCATGCTCAGAACCAGCAAACATCCAGCCTCAAGCCCACACACGAGGTCAAGTAAATAACAGGGGGGCATGCTAGTTGAAGGAACAAGGTCGAGAAAGGTCATGACCTTGTGTTTTTTTATCATAGAAGCAGAATAAACAGAAAGGTATTTCATGCTGCAGGGGAGAGATGATGGTTTTAACCTTGTACACATATCATAACATCTCCTTTAAAAAGGGCAGGCAAAGTATTTGGCTCAAAGTGAATCTAAATGATTCATTCCCAATCGTCTCATAGCTTTCAGGGACCATTTATGTAAATGTAACAATGTCAGACTTTTTCTTTTTCTTTTCTCTGGAGATCAAGCCAGATATCTTGGCTCTGCCTCAGCCTCAATGTTCACTTACTCTGACTACACTTCCCATGGCATTATGATGCAAATCTTCGTATTCTGCTGTCTGTGGAGGGGGCATGAAGGGTGAAGGATGAGGACTGCATGGTGGTGGTCACACGTGACAAAGTCATCACTTGTAACGAGTAATGTGTTAGTTCTGCATTTTAAGTCATCTGTTAATAAGTCACTTTTTCATAGATATAATCCATGTCTGCTTGCCCGCTTCCATCGCTGCAACACCTACTGGTTTGTGGTTTGCCTGGTTACTGATCAGAAACTGCCTGAAAGCTTCCTCTCTTCTCTGGTCCAAACACAAACAAAGCACTCAGGAGCAGAATCTGAAGTTAGCGGGAGGAGATGCTGCCTGCTGCTGACAGAGTATCCAGCCTGTTTCCTTAATGTCTGATGATAGTCAGGTGATTTTATGCTGTAATACATCAGATATCTTACAGGTTGGACATTTTAACTGTATAGTTCTTCATGCTGAAAACATGAAGTGAGTACATGAATAAGATGACACCGCAGGGATGATGAAACATGCTACTTGACAACTTTGCATCATTTCCAGTCGATGTTTGCATCAGAAATGGAAAAGAGACTTTTGAGAGTCATTTGTGTCACTGAATAGATTTTAGTCACGTTTAAAGAGCTCGGTAGGTTTTTCATTAGACCACAGATGAACAATAATATCGACATGTCACATTTTCACAACCCCCTTACAGCAAATCTAGCTGGAGATCTCTTAGGCTGTGTTACAGACTCCTTTTCAAAGCCTCTGGAGACTTAGCCTGTATTATACTTTAATGATGTGAAATCATTTGACAGATCTCTGTAGTGCAGAGATTAGAAGAGCTACATCCATGACGTCAGAGAGCTTTTTTCTTCGACCTGTTCTGCCTCAGAGTCTGCCTTTGGGTCCTTGTTTTTATCACCTCCTGCACACAGAGTCTGCAGCAGGTTCCTGCTACAGAGCCAGTGGTTAAATGACACACTTCTTTAACTGCATCTGGTCATCAAGTGTTATGTTAGACTTACACGAGAGCTGTTCTCAAACCATCAATACACTCAGGGACTCATGCCACTGCTCTACACTGAATCTGAGCAACGTATTCACCGTGAGTAAATGGTGCGTTTCCAGACAGAGCACTCTCACACCGCAGGTCACACCTACATATTCACACGCTGATGGCAGAGGCTGCTGTGTCGACCAAGCAGCGGGAGCAACTTAGGGTTAAGTGTCTTGCCCAAGAACATATTGGCAGGAGCTGGGGATCAAACCTCCAACCTTCTTGTTGGGAGACTTCTGATCCACAGCCGCCCTGAGTGACATCACCCACACGATGATGGATTCTGAAGAAGACTTAATATCTTGTGAAATGAAAGTTTTTTGTTTTTTAAAAAAAAAGGATTTTGTAACAGTTTAGTCATCGCCAGAACTTCTTCTAAAGAGGGAATCTTGCTCTGGGAATTCCCCAAAAACCACTGCAACACTGCTCAGATTATTCTCTTATGTTTTCTCAATAATGAAGAAGCCCCCCACCTCCCCCCCCCCCCCCCCCCCCCCTCCCCCCTCTCTCTGCAGGATTTTATTTGACATTTGCATGCTCATAAATTGGAACACACTGAACACATACAGTAGTTCTTTAAATTATCATAATCAGTCACAGCAGCTGCAGGATTTGTCCAACAAGAGCGAGCACGAGGTTTTCATTCCGACAGAATATTTACCGTCAAACAGAAGTTTTTACAGAGCGTTAAGAGGGAGATGCTTCAAAGTTGACACTATTGTACTTTCATGTGATGTTTTTTTCCAACAAAAACACAATTACATGGCTGGTTAATCACAGACTGAACACACTGCGCATAATTGATTATTCAGAAATGCAAACAGAATACAGGACCCCGCACAGAATGATGTTTGTTAATGTCGACTCATAGAATTACAGAGAATTGAAACTGGAACAATCCGTGTTAAACTTTTTCAAGTGACACAGGTAGCTAAAGCCCTGTTTCCACCCAGCAGTCCGGTTTGGTTCAGTGCAGATTGGTTCAGTTTGGTACGGTCAAGTCCGTCATAGTGTGACATCATAGAGGCCCAACACAGTGTAGCCCGCTTTAAGTTCAACAAAGAATGGACAGCACACTCGGGACTATTTAAGGCCGGATCAGCACCCTTGGCACCCCGACAGAAGGGTACCGAAAAAGTAGGACGGTATGGGTCCCTTATTTTGATTCCCAATTAGAATGGGTAGAATGGGTACCGAACCGAACTGAACCGGATCGCTTGGTTGAAACGGGGCTAAAAGATTTTGGGCAGCTTTTTGTGACAGGAGAAACTGGAGCTTTAAATCTAAATCCTTCAGGCACTACTGTATAGAGACCCTTTACTACTATTGATTTAGTTATACTTATTATCAAAGTCAGACTTATTTGAGACTCGAAGCAAAAAAAGTCAACATTTTATTGCTTTAAATGAGAATATCCCTCGGACAGAATATCCTGCCTCTGTGCAATGCAAAGCAATCCAAACAAAAGAGAGACTTCAAAATGAACTAAATACATGATTTAGATCCTGTTGTGCTCTTACATCCTGTCCATCTCTTCACCTACACAGCTCTGTATCTCGTCTCACTTTGTTTCCTCTGACGGGCTAGCCTTTCTTTGTCTAAGGAGAGACAGCCCAAGGGCAAAATCAATCACTCATGGAGACGTCGGACGACTTTTCTTCCCTCCTCTTTTCTCTCATTGCTGTTCCAGGAGAGCTTGGTAGATGTCTGATTTCAGAAATCGCGGATAACAGTCGTTTTCCATCAGAGCGAATATCAGTCTCTGCGCCCCGTCAAAGCAATTGGGCCCCGGATGGGAGAGATTTCCACTGATTTCCTCTCTCGTCACGCAGTCAATGTTTATCTGTATTCAGAAAAACAGCAACTTTTATTTCACTCATGGTTTCTTTCTGTTTGGAGATATATATATATATGTTTTATTTTCATGCATCATGCTCGGGAAGTGAAATATGTTCAAAAAGTGGAGGAAAAAGAAAGTTTAGGGTAGAGAGGGCAAAGAAATAGGAAGGTGGCCTAAAAAACATCTTTGTATTTCACCTGAATGAAAGCATGCCGGAGTGACAGCGACAGCAAACAAAGCCAGCGATTGAAGCTGATATGAAGATACGCAGGTCTGACTTCATTCATGTCCCGCGTTTACAAAAGCCGTACCTGTCTTGGTGCATCAACTTCGACAAACTCTGTGTAGATCCTTTTGGCAGCCAGCGTCATCTCTGCCTCGCTGGTAATTTTCTTGTATTCCTTGCAGGCCAGCCAAAATAGAAGGTTCTCCTCGCTGTATTCTGTCCTCAAGAAGTCCTCAAACACCAGCTGGCCGGCTGCACACAGGGAGCAAAAACCCTTTGAACGCTTGACAGTGTGGAGAATTCAACAGAAGCTCAATTACAAGGTTTTTAAGGACCTGTTTCTCCTACAATCCTCCTTTTTTTTTTTTTTTGTCAAACCGTAATTACAAGGTGTCTAAGCAGCAATAAAATATAAAGTCGCTGCAAAGACTGCAGGGAAGGATGTTGCCTGTTTTTAGCAGCTTTTCTCCTCGTACCATATTCATAAACTCACCAGTAACATATTACCACAAATTACACGCAATTATGACCTGTTAGTAAACATCCTTCCTACTTTTTTTCTGTGTGTAAAAAAGGCAGAATATGCAGAGACCCTTAAGTCCCAAAAATGTAAAAAATATCATGCAAGAATATTGGAATATTCTGTCCCATTTCTCGCGCCGTCTCTTTCAAGAGTTCTGCCCCTACAAGTGTCTGAGTCAGGTTCATGAAGCTCTCCTTTCTGCATCATTTTCAGGTCAGTAAGGCCGCGTGTCGACCTAAGTTTTTTATACTCGGATACCTCGTCTGTGAACTCTCTCCCTCAGGTTGGTTTCATCCATTCGTGTTGACGAGTTTGTTTTCAGGGGAGGGAGGGAGTAGGAGAGAGAACTCCCATGATTCCCCACCAGCCTTGACATTATCTTTTGTTATAGTTTGGATTGAGAGCCCCCTGGTGGTGGATTTACATACTGTGCCTTTAACAACCACGAAAAAATGCATCGATACAGTAACTTGATTTGGTCGAAGTTGTATGAAAAAAAAATGCTGTTACATCCTGAATGAGGCTCCACTTTAAAACGCAGTTCTACAACCTTTAACTGTTTTCTAAAAGCAAATGGAAGTGACTCAGGTGTAATCATGTGATACCTTCATCATAATTCAACCCTCATCGACTCCATGCGATGTGGCTGAACACACCAAACAGTAAAGATCTGAGTTAAACTCAGCTGAGCTCATTTGTATTTTCTCCTGCATTTGTCTCCACTTTGTAACACCAGAAGGTTCCTGACCTTGAGCCTGCTACAACAAGAACTTATTTACAGCAAAACCACCATAGTCAAGGGTGGGAGGAAGTCCTTTACAGAAGGAAACAACCCATACGTGAGCATGATATTTAAATGAACCTGCTCTTTTATGAAACAAAACAAAAAACAACAACAACAGAGAATTTCTTAAGAGCAACAAGCCTGAGTGAAAGGTTAAGCTGCTCTGTTATCTTTGACTCACATCCTCTCTGCATCGTCGTCGTCGCTCGTTACCTCAAAGAAGTCGGCGAACAAAGACAACGTGGTATTGTGCTGGATGTCTGGAGGCGCTTTTAACTTCAAAACCCTTCAAAAACCAAACGCTGCATCCCAATGTGCACTGCCTCAGCATCTTATAATTGCTCACTCCTATACTTCCTGTTATCTTCTCCTCACACCCATTACCTTTGTCACCAGAGTATTCACGGAGCGGTGGGTCTAAGGCAGGTGCAGAATACTTAGCAATTCTTCAGGGAGCGCAAACAAACAGCTAACTGTGAGCATCGCCGTTATTCACACAAATTGCTTTACATAAATCACAGCTGCTGCTCTGACGGTAATTGACGGGAAATGCCGTGTCCGGGGGCCACTTGTTCTCATCCATGAATCACCCCCCCCTGTCCCCATCTGAGCCTTCAATCATAACAGTGTGCTCTTTAAAATCACACCACAAGTGAAGCTATATGAAAGCTGAACGATTGCAGGTGCCTGTGCGTAACTATTTGTATTTATCGATTTGTCACCGTGTTTCTTTAAAGGGGCGAAGAGAGAGAATTTATCATCCAGAGGACAGTTAATCTGGACGCAGGAGAAAACAGGCTGAACTATTACACATCAGCTGAATTCATTTCAGAAAAGTAATGAGAGAGGAGACATATCAGAGAGACAGACAGAGAGAGAGAACCCATTGGCCCCACTTTAGTCATTTTCAAACAGAGGCTGAATACAGTCAGGTGAAAGCCAGACGTCAGCACCCGCTTTAGAAATGAATAGGAGCGCTGTCCGGAATCACCCTATCTTCACCGGCAGCTCAGATTAGGCCTCTTGTCATCCTGCTTCTACATATCTCTGAATGGATTTGATGAACTTGAAGGGGGGGATATATCCCTGATCCTCTTAAAGGAGCCCGAGGGTGACTCAAGATGATGTGCAGGGAAGAGCAGCGAATGACAGCGAAGGTTAGAAAAACAGGTCGGAGAGGAAGTGAGAGGGCCGTGAATCTGTACGTCAACTTACTTTTACACTCCAGAAGCTGCTCCAGTGACTCTCCCCACGCCAAGACATCGTCAACAGGAGCCCTGCAGAGCGAAGCGCAGCAGAACATGTTCAACAAGTAATAACTTTCATTCATTTTAAATTCAAACTTTTATCTGCTCAATGCATCAGAGTAGGTGATTAAAGGTCCATATGTTATTTCAAGGCTCACTTTTAATTAACTGATATGAATCAATCATTTTGTGACTTTATTGCACAGTCACAAAATGATTGATTCGCCGACTCACTTTGTCATATGCTCAGGAAGAATTTAATGACAACTTAAATTTAATCCAATACTGGCTCAAAAATTTAAAAGCAGATATAAAAAGGATAAAAAATAAGCATTTTTTCATTCGCGGAGATCAAGAGACGCTTTTGTTTTAAAAGTGAACAAATGCAGAACTGCCTTCATCCTGTATTCTTTCAAAGGGCCAGCAGGGTGCGCTCCTCTGGACTCAAACAGACCTTTCTTTTATTAGCTCCTTTTAAGTTTTTAATTTTTAACTCTGTTATCTCTGCTTGTAAAGTGTCCTTGGGTTGTTTGAAAGGCACCCATAAATAAAATGTATTGTTATTATAAGTGACAACAACTGTAGGAGCCCAAGTAGTCCCATCCATGTGAACACAGACCTGAGATTATTAAATCCAGATCGAGTTTGACTTTTCACAAATGAACATATATGTGGTGGTATATTAAACCCCTGAACGAGAAGTTAGTAGTTAACTCAATGGTTAAATGCATTTAATGAAGTCCTATTCTTTGGGAATCCGTGAATATTGTGCAGATTTGATTCAAACTGTGTCAAAGATTCAGTGTCAAAGTTGATTTAGAACTGAAGTTAGATTTATGTTAACACTGCAGAGCACAACCAAACAAGCTTGTCATTAACGTTTACTCGTTGTGAAATCCTAAATGAGATTAAAATGTAATGCTCCCTGTGGGGGATGTGAGTCTGTGCAGCAGCAGAGAATCAGATAAGAATAAGTCAGGGCTGTGAGTGTAATACGAGGAATTACAGCGAGGGGAACACGCTGAAAAGTGGAGCAAATAAATAAAGAACAAGGAGCGGCTCTGACACACTCACAGCCTCAGAGGATGTTCAAGAGCTGATGAGACTCTGACGAGTGGATGAGATAAGGACTACTGTACTGAATATGTATTTTACAGACAGTATATACTGCTTAGTATACATTGTAATCATGTAGGTACAGCAGCTTCTGTATGTTGAGAAGAAGTGCAGTTTATCTCAAAGATGTTGTGACTTTCAGCTCAAAGTTCTGAGTCCCACGCACTTTTTAAACCTCATTTCTTTATGCATGAGTTAGTGGCAATAATCTCTGTGTCACTGAGTCGCATCAGTCTTTGCTTTTTGGACATCGAACTGCTCATGTGTACTGCATCTTGGCACAGAGCTGCAAACAGAAGGACTCATTCAATACAGCATTCACTGAAAATGTGACTGCTTTAACTGACTTTTATTATAACCATTGATTGGACATCAGCAACATTTCAACAAAAAGACAATTCAAAGTGCTAACAAGGGGAACATAGGACTTTAAAGAATGCAGGTTTTACTTCAATGAAAGATAAACAGTGTAAAGTCTCCAACTCCACATCCCTCACAGAGCACCTAAACGTGTGTGTGTGTGTGTGGGTGTGTGTTATTGTCACATGATCAATAACATCTGCATCAGTTCTTTCTACTGCAGATCCAAACCAAACAGTGAATGTTGGCTGTCTCTCTTTCTATATTGGATTTGGAGCGATTGGCTCAATTAAGGCCAAAAATAACTCAAAAACAAACATGATAATGAAAACCCATAAACGGAAGTCAAAGATGGAACAGATCTACTAGATAACAATAGAGAGGTCACATACAGGCTTGTAAACGTCTTTCATCACAGACATGATAATACAAACTAAGTAAAGAGGTTTAACAGAAGCCTTGCACACGCTGGAAGACTTTATAACACTTAAAAAGACGAAGGTCTTTGGACATTTGTCTTTGAAATCGCTTGAAATGTTGCAGTTGTAATACCAGTGTTGGTTGTAATCGACCCTGCACAAATAATGATTGATTGATAATGGCCTGAAACACTGAGTGATTTTGTCTCAGGGTTTTGATCCGTGCCTGATGAACTCACTCATTCAGATGGGAAAATGTGCAAAAACCAAACAGACACTGTCCAATGACAGAAAAGAAGTCCAAATGACCACAGCCTGTATCTGTCCAAATCAAATCCCAACGGTGGAGAAAAAACGCCTGATCTAACAGCACTGACGGCTCTGAGTGAAGCTGGTGAACACTTGTCAATGATGAGGCAATGACACTTTTGTGGCTAATCATTTTCTGATGCTCTCTCTAGCCAATTATTATAGTCTGTAACAGTCTGCGAAAAAAACAGTTTTACACACCATCATGATGTTCCTCCTACTGAAACATTCAGCAATACTGCCATCGTATTGTTTTCACGGCACAGTTCGGACCTGTGTGTGTGTGTGTTTGTGTGTGTGTGTGTGTGTGTGTGTGTGTGTGTGTGTGTGTGTGTGTGTGTGTGTGTGGCAACAGAAATCTCTCAACCATAAAGTGTGTCGAGGTATACCTCTGCAGATTTACAGTTTTTCTTCTTCTGCAGATTAGATTGTAGTGAACAGACTCCCTCCTGTTTGTCAGTCAGTGAGGGTTCATGAGGGATGAGTTGGCTACAGTTCCATAACTAATCAGACATTCATTAACCATTTTCACAAACAACAACAGAGAGGAAACGCTTCATGCAACCTAAGCTAGATTTGTTTGTATGTCAGTAGACTTAACGAGATGTTTTTATTTTTACATTTTGTCAAATGCAAAGTGCTCAAACTGAACCATCATTCCAGAAGTTATCTGAAATGTGTGAGTTATTTTTATCTGCACAACAGGATCATGCAAATCCCCACATGCATATCCAGGATGCCATGTCCACCATCAGATTTTTCTCCCATTCTTCATCGCTGCACATGTTGCACAGTGAAGATGTCAGAAACACCCATACAAAGTGATGATGCCTTAAAAAGGTGTCTAAGTACATTTTCACACATGTAGTTCGTGTTCTCTAGTCTAACTGATGGACCTGTTTGTTTAATTGTTGCATAATTACCAGTTAAGTCCATGTCCGTGCACAGTGCTCTCTGATTGGTTGGAATTTCATGGGGGAAAAATCTCCTCAAGTAAACAAAAACGAACTGACTGCAAAAACACTTTCCCATTTCAAAACGGACAAACAACTACAAGGATTGATGTTGACTCTGGTCATCGCTTTTTATATAGTTTGATTTATCACTGTAAGCAACCAATACTGTTTGAAAATGAGACTCAGCTGAAGCTGGGAAAAAGAGTATGTCCATGTACTAGAGTTTCCGAAAATGCTCATCAAGACACAGTATAGTTCAGGAGAAGACGCACTTGACCTGCTCATCCAACCAAAGTGATTTTGAAGATCTGCAAAGTCCACCTGTGGCCTCTAACTCATGTGCAGCACTGACGACTACAGATGGCCCACTGTAGTGGAGCCACCTGTTTGTTTGGTCCACATCAGGGTTCTATCGACAGCTTTCAGACCAGTGCAAACGAAGCGCACTCACTTGAAAAAAAGGGACTTTGACTTTGTTGTAACTGAACCAAACAGGCCTGGTGTGAAAACACTGTTAACTTCGTGCTCCAAGAAGAAGAAGAAGCCTTGAGTATTTTAATCACTCTGTGCTTTTAAAACTCAAATGTCATGTCATGTTAACTCCACATGCTTGGTTGCTTAGTACGCGGCGGATGCAAAGATAGAATATGCAGTGCTACAGAGGAATGGGAAAGCTGTGAAGATGTGAACAGCTGTGGTTTCTGACAAATATGCCAAACACAAAGACACTGTTGATCGTGCTCAAACTCATCTCACCTGCTGGGTTTTTTTTTTCCTCTCCTGCTGAGCTTCACGTCAGATTTCAGTGTCTGCTCAAAGAACGACAATCAGCAGGCTGAATCTTTTGCCTTTTTTTTTTTTAAACTTTCTCGACTTTGAAACAGATTAGCTCTCATGCACAGTGTCCGCTTCGTGTTCCTTTTGATAAGAAATAAAATGAATTCTTGACAGCTCTAACAGTTTCACTTTTAAGATACGCGTGTTATCAAATGCCTCATCAGAAGACAGGGACAAGGCATCAGGGGAAAGGCTAGATTCAAACACAGGCGCTCATTTTTCGATGGCTTCATACAGAGCCCAGATTGAATGCAGAGCACATTCAGCTCAGAGAAGTCTCCCTTGTATTTGGACCCTTTTTTTTTTTTTTTTGCTTCTTAGGAAGTGAAAGAAGGAACGCAGAGAGAGCTGGAGGCATCTTGAGAAGCGCAGAGACGCACAGAAACACAGAGCGAGAAGCTTCCAATAAGAACTGCTCAGATCACAGGAGCCCCGACAGAAACACTTGCTCACAAAACTTGCAAGACAAGAGAGAACCATCCGCAAAACACATCCCAGTTTTATTTTAGCAACACGCTTGCTGGCTAGGCAAGATCAGAAAGAGCCAGTCATTACTGAGGATCGAGACTGACCGGAGGGGAAGTGAAACATTCAAAATGATCCTCAGTGCCAGATGAGTTTAGTTTGTCCAAAGTCCCGACGCTTAAAGCCAATTTGGAGCTCATACTTACAACATGTGTTTTCTGTTGCCAAGAAGACCGAAGGATGTTTTCGTAACTGAGAGCTGAAGAGTGAATATTCACGAATAAACACCCTCTGATCTTCGCTGCTCGGGCTGCTCTTCCCTCTACCTGACAAACCCCACAGGTACAAGCCCATGCATGTCGAGCCGCAGCACAAACAGACCCACAGTTTGAACACAAACATCAACCTTAACTCTTCACTTTTCTTTTTTAAACTCCCTCTACTGATGGAAAAAAAAAAAACGTTTTACCTCAGCATTTTGGTTGTTAAATGCATACTTTGCTTCTTTCCGTGGTTTGAATGCTGCTTTTAGAGGTTGGCATCTGCACACACCGTATGAAAAGTTATACAAATCATGTGTTCACAATGCAAAGTAGAGGCAGAGATGCAGCTCACCCTGTCCTCATCATGTTACCGTATGCCTGAACAGGACTTTGACTTGCATTACACTTTGGCTCTTTCAGATGAAGAATAATGGAAACATATCAGACCATGAGGTAAAGAAGTCACCTCATAGTTCCTTCCTTTAAAGCTCCTTCGAGGAACTCAAGGTTTCTGTCGATTTTGGCGCCCCCTGTGGTGAAAGCGATACCGCTTATGTCTTTGCAAATTTTTTCAAGTATGCATGAAATTAGTTTAACAAACAAATCATCCAGCAAGCATCACTCAGCCAAAATCTTTAATATAAAAAAAAGCAGCAGGTGCATGATGGGAAATAACCTCAAAAGGAATGTAGTTGTAGTCTTGCAGTTTGTGACCCTAATAGATCCCCAACATTTGTCTGTACCTACAAACTCTGAGAGTTACTGACGTGTTGTGTTCTAGTGTATGGAAGTCCTCCTTCTGAATAGTTATACAATCAGTGTTGAAGCATCACATTAGTGTTTCAAACGTTTTCAGAATTGTGATCCATTTTTTAGGGTTTTGTTTGATCACTAACATGTTTTTTTTTCCTCCTGTATATGGTCCTCTTTGTACTGTGAAAAAGTTTTCCAAACAGCGGTTGGATAGTGTGTGTCATCTCAATATGTTGGGATGATATGTGTCTCAATAATACATAGGAGCTCCTCTACTGCCTCGACATCACGTTGAGATTCAGGCAGAGAACAATGCTATAAGAGTATTTTGACATGCAGTCCCTCCTGTGCATACCTCTAAATTTATCTCACATGCAGTGCCCGACAGGCTTTACTGGATTCTTCAGCTTTTCATTGTCACGTTGTGTTGCTCTCAACATGTTTTTTGGGACCCGTTTCCTCTGCATGGAGCCGACATCTGCACAGGTACGTGGAGGCTCTTTGACCCAGTTCACACTGAAGCCCCTTCACATGAAACTCTCAGGAGAAAACCGGCAACAGAAAGCAGCAGATGCTCAAGTATCAGGCAGAGGTGGGGTGCAATGTCCTCATCTAACATCGAGAGAGGGAGAGCGAGGCAGAGAGAGAGAGAGAGAGAGAGAGAGGGATGGGGCTGTGAAAATGACTGATGGCGACACAAATGGCAGAGCTGTGATCGTGAAGAGAGAGGAGGGGGAGAGTGAAGGGAGACAAGGGAAAACGCTGACAGCTGAGAGAGCCTACCTGTCCGCCCTTCTCTCGTTTTTCCGTCTTGATTTGCAAGTCGTCGACGGGACACTTGCAGGGTACGGCCCGGAAAACAAGAACAGGTGTCATAAAACACCGCTGCGACTGGGATTTGCATCCATAATGACCCCACTGGAGAAGCTGAGAGTGTGATGGGCGCAACAAAAACCTGTCATATGAGCACTCACAGCGGTATTCATCACCAACTCAGCTGCAACATATCTGCTGTCGTATCACTTAACCATGATAGAGAGCAGCTTTATTTTCTGTCTTTTCTACAAGAGCTGGTTGTTTTGTGTGACTTTTATTCATCGGCCAACTCTGCGCTTAATCCTCACGAAACATGACTCAAATCTTTATACTTTAATTCAACCAATTGACCTCCTGAATGACCATTTCTGCCTGCTATTAATAACATTAACATGCAAATAATTTACAATCAACTATACCACATACCATTAGGAACTATGATACAAAGCTAATCATGATAGAAGCCACAGAGCCATGTGGTCTGATGTTTGCATGTGGACTACTCAACTCAATAACATGGTCATCACATCCATTGCAATCTCAATAGAACAGGACATCACACACCCACTGAACACTCACCTCACCCCCCTCTCCCTCAGGGGGGAGGGACAGAGCGGTGAGGTGCAGAGAAGCTCGTCTCGGGAGGAGTCTGATCCCGGCTGTAATACCAGCCCTGAACAGAAGGCCTCGCTGAACTCTGGACTACTCTGTGTTATATTCTGTGTTTTGGACATGTATGTTCTGTTTGGACAGTAAGTGGTGCTTTGGAAAATAATTTCCCCATGAGTACAATAAAGTCAATTTAATGTGTTTGACTATCTGTTGTCATGAAGTCTTTAGTCTGTGACTAAATGGCTTTTTTTTGATGTGCTGAGGATTATTCATCATGCTAGTTTCAGATAGCTTTGTAGTTTCCGAACTTGAAGAACAACTCTTTGGCATAAGATGGATGTATTTATCAGTGACAGTGCAATTTACAAGGCTTCAGTACAGAGCATGAAACGGATGTGCTGCACAGACAGTTCTAGTGCTAGTTTTCAACTCTTGTCCCTCGTTGGGTCTTTAGGTTACTTTGCAATCTGCTATAACATCTGCAGGCAGGTACACTCTGCTTTTCACTCGGTCCCTCTCTCTTTTCCTCTTTGCTTTATCCTTCTTCCTGTTAGCATCAGCCAGTGTATCAAATAGTACAGATAGCTAAGGGCGGGTACGTGAACTTGCGCCTCAAAGCTAAACACACCTCTCATGTAGAGAACCGAAGCCTGCTGCTGAAGGTTCATAGCGCTATAAACAGGTGACTGGTGTGTCCTTATGGGGAAATCATACAGACGTCATTCTCCCCGTTGAAGGATATTGCATTATTTTTTCTGACTTTTTCTGCCTTTATTAGAGAGACAGAGGATTGGAGATCAGGGAGAGAAAGTGGGGGAAAAGAGCCACGTTTTGGATTTGATCCTGGGCTGCATGCTTGAGGACAGTAGCCTCTGTAAATGGGGCGCATAAACCAACCACTGTGCAGACAGCGCCCCAGCTAATGTATAATCACATTGACTTTGAAACGACAATTTTAAGCTGGAAACGTTGCATATTGTTGCTGGAAGTGCTTTGTGCTGTCTGGACGGGCGGTGCTTTCATTGTCACTATGGGGTAATTAGGAAAGCAGGGAAGTTTCCGAGGCAAGGTTGAGTTTATACTCCGCTTATTTGGCAAAGGTATCACGCTTGATTCTGAGCGTGAGAGGATTAGAAATTCAAACAATCCCAGACGGAGCGGCTCATACATCTGAGCAGCCCTGATAGCATCAGACATGTTTCATATTTATGACCAGACATCTGCAGGGTACTGAGTAAGTCCTTTTTAGTGTGTGGAGATCACAGCTTCCAGCTCAAGAGCGATAGCCATTGAAAGCCGAGGTAGCGGCGGGATGGAGTGGAACTGTTAGATGCTCGAGCCACGCAGGGCATATACAAAGACACAGTGCAGCTCTTAAAGAAGTCTGTGATCTCAGACACCTCAAGGTGACGGAGCTTATTTAAGGCAACAACCTCAGTCAGCATGGGCTCCGTTTCTTTTCATTACATCTGCAGGAGCATTCCAGTTTTAATGAGCTCAGGTCTATGACGTTATGTAAGGGATCATGTACGGCTCAGTCGCATTATAGCAGAAAATAAACCCTGACAGGGGGATGCAGGGCCTAACTCAGTGTGAAGGGGGTTTATCTCCTCTATAATGACCTGCTTTCTGTACATTATCCTGCTTATTACCCTGCAATTTACACCAGTAATCCATTATCTAAAACACTTGTGATTTGATTGGTGGGAAACAACTGCATTTATATTGCTTAATGAACTTTATATTTCTCAGGGTGCAAGCAGCTTTTCAATATGTAGCATTCTTAATATTAGCACTCAGAGCTGTGATGACAGTGAAGTGAAACGAAGTGAACCTGGACGAAGTGCAGCACCTGGTTTCTCTGAGCTGTCAAAGTCTGACATTTCTTTTACACTAGGTCTTCAACAAACGCTCAACACTGTGTTCTGTTTATTGTTTGTTTTTCTCTCATACAGCTCTTCGTGTCTTTAAACTTTTATTGAGTTTTCTGTCCTTTTTTTCTTTTTCGGACAGGTGATCTCAGTGACACATGAGGCCTCCTTCTCAAGAGCATACCCGCCAACATTGAAGTTTGAAAATATAAGAGGGTATCCTCTGGGGATGGAAGGGGTGCAACAAGTTGTTAAGAATTAAGTAAATTAAATTGAAAACATTGAATTGTATTTGTAATTATGATGGCATCATGCTTGTGTTGTTAGAAGCTAAAATGCTAGGTCACAGACATGCCCTGTACAAAAATCCAGCCTGCACACTTTGCAGAATGCAGGGTTGCTATCCAAGTGATCTGTGGTTATTAACTTGGTGTAGGGGCAGCTGAGGCTCAGTTGGTAGGGCCGATCAATAAATCAATCTCTATTCCTGTAGAGCTAATTCTAAACAAATGTTATCTCAAGACACACTTACCAAAGTTACAGGGGCAAGACCAAAACGTTCTTCTGAGAAGAAATGAGAAAAAGAATGGGATCAAGTAAGATGGGCTAAATGTTGGTCGCTCTGAACTTGAAGGTCGAGGGTTCAGTCCTCCTGCAGCCACATGTCCGATATGTCCCTGGGAAAGACACTTAACCCCACGTTTCTCCAGCTGCTTCATCAGCAGCGTATGAATGGGATAACTTAATGTTGATACAATTTACATACAATTTACTGAACTTTTTGCACTACGAAAGCTCAAGTCCATTTACCATTTATCAAACTGAAAATGTTCAGTCCAACTCCGCTTTCATTTGTAGGCGTATTCTTCCGTTATTTTCCTGTAATGTTTTAGTTGGCTTGCTGCTTCATCAAGTTTTTACATGAGCAGTATGTTGTGTTCTGCGGGTCTGGTATCATGATTCATTGGTCACAAACAAAATGCTCTGATTGATTTGTCCAAACAACAGGACACATCAAACATACAGCAGTGTGTTCACTAACTTAAGTTAAACTGCAGTTAACTGAAGCAGAAGTTCTTCTGCTCCACTCTTATGTTCTGTAGCTTTTCTGTAAGCAGTCAAGGTGAAAGTCCAAACATGCACACTAACTTTTCTTTACACACAATAAACAACAGAGTTGGCAGAAGGGGAAGCACAATGCCAGAGTCCGAGTTCAGGGCCAGACTCATAAATCACCGCTGCACCATAAGCACAGGCACAGTTTACAGTGAAGTCGATGAGTTCTTGTTTCCTCATTTGCAGCAGCAAGAAGCAGAATCAAAAATGGAGGAAAAACCAGACAAAGGGAGGAAGCGAGACAAGAACTGCAAAATAAACCGTGAAACTCTAAAGACAAGACTTGGAAAGGCGCACACAGCAAAAAAGGAAAACACAAGGATACAAATGTCAATTTAAACAGAAAACACTGAACTCATTACCTATTAATATGAACAGCATGGGATTAAAGCAACACAGCAAAAAAAATACAAGAACAGTAACATCTTAACACTGTCATGAGTGTGCGGTTGTTGATTTCAGATTTATTGTGTCTTTAGGGAGTCCTGACCTGTGCAGCACTGTGCAGGTTGCCAGTTCTACAATTTTTCTGCAGAAGTTGGCTAATTAATTGCTGCCGCAGGTAGATATTTTTGTTGTTGAGTGGACCTATTTTTAAATGTAAATGAATAAAAGAAATGATAAATAATAGATAAAATGAATCCCAAAGACACCTGAGTCAGAAGACACGCATAATGGCTACGATCCATTCTTAGCCAATCAGGCCCCGTTGAGGCCAAATGAATGCCAGTATAGGTCTGCAGGATGTGTAAGCACTGCAGGTCATTACTGCTACCATGCTTGTGATGATGAGAGGGGGAAATAAGGCAGTCTTGTATTTACAGCTTTTTAAACCGTCCCCAAGTTGCCATTAATTCAATTTAGCCTAATGCAGCTTTAATGTTCATGCATTAATGCAAATAACACAGAATGACAGATAACATTTTACTATACAACGCACGCTCAAATTAAGCGAAAGCACCTGTTCTTAGAGGCAGACCTTGGGTTAAGTGAATAAACCAGGGGACCTATGTAATAAATATTCAAAAATTGAACAGAGAAAGGCTTTAATCGAATCTTTTTGTGTAGATATTTCAATAACTCGGGGGCTTTTAACTCCCAGAGGACACACTAATTGTGTGCATCTTGGTGTGTGTGGGAGAGAGAGAGAGAGAGTGCTTTTGAAAGACATTACCTCTCACCCTGTTTATGACACACACAAACACACAAGGCTCAAAGGAAATGCAATAGTTTTGGATGTGGAGAACATCTGTTTGGAGTACTACATCAAGGCCTGCCTCTCCACCTTTACAGAGGAGACCTTTATAATTAAGCTGCACATACAAATGTTCATTTACATAAACCATTAATGTAAATGCACATACTTTGGCTGGTTGGTTGGTGAAGGCCATAGGAGGGTCTTAATGACAACCTTGGTTCAGAACAGCTTATTAAAACCTACATAAAAGCGGCTCCATGCCATTATCTATTCAGGTTTAGTGCTACCGACAATGTGACGGCAGCTGCTAAAGCTTCCTCATGATTACGCGATTTGGTCCCATGTTGCATGTGGAACATTTTCTGTCCGATGCAGTGCACGTTGAACGTTTAATTTGCTCAACATTAGAGACCATTAGAAGCATCAACAGCGCTGACCCCACATTCCCTGAACCCCAGAAAAAAAGAGGGTGCAGTATATAAAAGGTCGGCTGTGTAACCAAAGGATTAGAAAAGACCCATTTACAAATATTTGATCTGGCAACAGAGACTCCCAGAAACAGGTTGGCTGACTGCATTTTCACCAGGGGCAGTGCTGATTTGAATAATGCCAAAGCGCCTCATGCATACTTAGTAGATGATTGACTATTCTCCACACTTTCGTCTGACTTTGCCTGTCCCCTCTGAGGGATTAAAGACGCAATTTTACATATAGCAGACCCATGGCAACTGCTGCACAGCTTGTGCTCGCTCAAAGTGCTTGTTGATGGCAGACACAGCAGCAGCAATGATGACATTTTACCCACAAATATGCTCCTTTATTTGCAATGCATTATATGAATTATACAATGATTCATCCTAACTGGTGCCTTAATTTTGTAATAATGAGAAATGATACTTAGGCATTATGTTAAATGCCAAATCATAAATAATAAGCACCTTTTTTTGTGAGAATCGAACCAACTAACAATTATTAACTTTGTGATGTTAATGCAGCATATCAACCGTCTGTTATCTATACCGCTTTTACCGTAAATACTGTATATAGTCTATGATATAGACAGACAACCAGCCACACTCACATTCACATCTACAGACAATGAAGAGTCACTAATAAACCTAACCAGCATGTCTTTGGACTGTGGGACAAATCACATTGAATTGTACTGTTAGACAACTTTTTTTTTCTCAGTTTATTGCAGCATGTACTCCACTCAGTCCTTCCCTAGACCCTCTACCTTTTAGATGAACCTGAACACCACCTGGTGACCATCACTGCTTACAAAGACATCTGAAATCCTGACAACGTCATTTTCTGCAAATAATTGTTTGTGACTAAGTTCTGGGCACTGAAAATGTTCAACAATCAGAATCGTTTTTTATTGCTAAACACATTTGTATACACGAGGAATATGTCTTGGTGTGTTGGTGTAAAAGAAAATACAACGCCAAAATAACAATACCTAAATAAAATAGAATCAAAAATGACAAACAGTACTAATGAGTGGTACAATCAGTTCTCTCATGTGGCAAGTTGCAGATTTTATTAGATAGGTTCCCCAGTCTTAATTATAAGGGAGCGACTGATATCGGCTTACCAAAAATACTTCTATGCCCCATTAATTATGTGTGTGAACACCCTGTGGTGGCTCACTCTATGAGCAAATACCTGGAGCAAAACTCAAAGGTATAATCGAAAGCCTGAGATCAAAGCATATGCCTTTCATTGTTCAGTAAACCCTCACAGTGTCACGTTCAGGTGTCAACACACTTTTGGCCATTGTGCCCTCATTCTGTTCTTTTTTGCAAAGGTCCCTCATATTTGAGGTCAAGGAGAGGTCAAAAAGAAAGCAGAGACTGGGGAAATTATCCCCAAATTTAAATACGTTGATGACTTTAATTGTAATTAACTTCCCTTAGAACATATTTGGTCTGGGATTTTAATTTTTAATCAATTTAATCTCCTGCTGTCTCTCTGTGGCCTTCCCTTTGATTGCTCATAGAGAGTGACTCAGAGAGTTGATTAGCCTTCCTCAGCCCTGTTTGGTCATGTCGACCCCATTCTCCAATTACATTACATTGGACAGAAGGCTCACAGGGCGCTCCCTATTCTCTGCAGAGTATCAAGCATACCACGCCCATGCACACAGGACTAGATTTGAAATAAAAACAAGACAAGAACAAAAAAAAGCAAGACTGGGATATAAACGATTAAAACTTCATAAGATGCTTTTTGTGAAAATCTTGATGCCTGCAGGCTGTGAATGAGCGTCTCAGGGGCCCACGTGGCCTACAAAGCGTCTTTTTCATTGAGCTGTAAAGCCATTCGGTTGTAATGCAATAAACAAAACTTATGTGGAGCATTAAAGGGGGAGTCTAACTGAGCTATAGCTGCCACTGTGAAGAGCAGCAGTGAAAACCTGGATGGTAGTTGAGGTAAATAAAGCTCTGTGCTTGTGAAGCTTTTACATCTCTCTCTTTTTTTTTTTTTTACGTCTCCTACGGTGTTTTATAGACGGTACAATAGAGCTCCACTGTGGGGAGCTGTGTCACTGCGTCTGCTCTCTCCCCCCCCCCCTCCCCCCCTCCCCTCTCTGATTACTTTCTTTTCTTTCTATCTCTCTAGCTGTCTTCTTTTTTTCTGTCTGTCCCTCTCTGGCACATAGCATCATGTGTCGTGGCTGTGGGCCGTTGTTACGCATGCTAAAAGCTCAGCTGAGAAGTCAGAATCCCATGGACTGGCGCTCTGTGGCCTCAGTGTTTCACAGCTCTGTAGCTCGGACAGACCATCTGGGTTAGGGTGGGGGAGGTGGTGTGTGTGTGTGTGTGTGTGTGTGTGTGTGTGAAGGGCAGAGAGAGTGTGTGCAAATGAGAGTTGAGTGTAGTTGGGCAGAAAGGCGTGTGCACGCTGTTTCTGTTCATTCTTTAATCCACATTCATCATGCAGAGAGGTGAGACAGCTATCAAAGTGAGTCTGCACTGTACAGGCATGTAGGCATCTCAGTCTGTGTGTGTGTGTGTGTGTGTGTGTGTGTGTGCGTGCGTGCAAGGAGTCATTTCTCCGTTTATCTTTATGCATATTCAACGAGGCTGTACACTGTGGGCAGCGCTTCAATTTGGACAACAAAGGTGCTGTTACTCTAAATTAGCAACTGCACGGCATGTAGCTTTTATGGTTAAGGAGTGTTTTTGTCTGGTTTACGAAGACGAATGGCCGAGATGCACGGGCCAGGCACGCAATTAAAGTATCTCATTATCATACACAACTTTCTCCAAGAAAATGGAAACAAGACTCAGACTTTAATGTCAGCTCTTGACATTTTCATAGCTGTGTTTGATGTAATGTTTTCCCTTCTGCTATTGTCAAATAAACACGTTTCATTTTGAAATAACAACATCTCAATAAGAAAAATGGGCCTTAATTATATCGGATTTGAAGATATAGAATCTAAAAGGCATTGACATTAATCTCTTGAATCCAATTTGTAAACAGCATTATAATTTAAGTGATTGAGAAGACAGAAAAGCTCTGATTAAAGAGCAGTTTATGAGACAGGAGAGGGTTCGATTTTGTCCACTAGCTTTCAGGGAAACTCACAGAACTGGTTTGTTTGGGCAGAAAAAAAACAATCGTCTGAGGCTGATAATTAAAAGAACACTCCAGCTATTTAGCATTCCATTAAGTTTCTGGGATAAAAAGAGACAGAGTAAAAAAACAAAAAACAAGTGGCGATATCTCACTATTAAGTCCCTCGTTTGTGTAGAGATCCAAAAACACTGGATACTGTCTTTCCTGTGATGCATTAATGAGCAGTTTGGACTGGGTTTTCATTAGTAGATTTTTTCTTGTGGCATCTGTCAGAAATAAAACGCATCTATTTGTGATACAAGTACTGATGTGTCTCCAAGGCCACATGAAGCAATACCTTACTGATATTATTTTAGTAAACATATTAAAATGAAGTTAACAAAACCTATTAAAGAAAGAATGCATAAAGTCTCCTCTTCTGTGTTCAAGTGTCCATGTTTGCTAGTTGTGTTCACACTGTGGTAAATGTTCACTTTTACAATGTTTCTTTACATTCATGTGTCCCTAGTCTGTCGAGTCTGTCCGTCTTTCACATGCTCCACTTTCACAAAATGCATGCTGAAACATGCCTTATGGAGATTTTCCCTTCATGACATCACAAAGGGCAGTAGCCCCTCCCCCAGGTGGGTGTCACTCCCACAGCTAGGTACTCTGCCCTCTGAGTCTGCCTTCTTACTGTAAACAATAGGACATGGAGCCAGAAAGCCAGAGTCATACGAGTCCTTCCAGAGAGGGGGCGTGGTCAGACACAGCTCATTTACATATTTAAAGCTACACACACAGAAACAGCCTGTTCTGAGCAGGGCTGAAATATCACAGAGATGTTCCATGAGATTTATTTCAAATTGTTGAAAATGAGAATGATACGTAACCTTTAAGAACAAAATGAATCCATGAGACCTTATCTCACGTCGCTACTTAAAAGGGGGTACCAGGCTAACATAATTAATGGTGAGAGAAAGTTATCCTCTAAATTCACACTCTACCTTGAAACTACAACTAAACATTTACAGAAGAAATAGAAAATATTCAATCGAAACATTTAAATGTGCTTTGATGTGCATAATTCTAATATAACATAATAATATAACTTTCTCTGCCTCTTTTCAAAAGTCCCCAAAGAATGTGTTATAATGTCCAAGGATCAAACACACTCCCAAGACTTCAACTTAAGTTTCAGGAGGTTACATAATTTCTTAACAGCCTAAAAAAAAAAAGAAGCCATACAGTTATTAGAGGTGTGTTTACAAATACAACGTACAGGTTTGTCTTTTCAAATAGATTCACACAGTGGAACGAAACACAAACCAATATGTGGGCATATTGTAAATGTGTGTGAACATGCATGGACACTGCAAACACTGACTCACTGAATGTCTACTCACGTCACAACACAAAGTACACTATTCCTCTTTCTCCACAACTCCCCTTGTTATGTCTTCTCAGCTAACGATCTTCCCTTCCTACATCCATCAAAGAGAAAGAGCTTTCTGAAGACAAAGGCCGACTCCAACATCACACACTGATTACTCGACAGTGCAATGGTGAAAAAACACCATTTGTCATTTTGTAGTGATTTCTGAATTACAAGTGAGCGTGACCCAAAAAAGTGGACTCATTGTATCCCATAATGCATTTTGAACAATCAATGGTCCCTAACCAAGCAATATATGCCATCATGTATACTGTGGTGTGAAGCTTTGATGAGCAGGAAGAAGCGTGTCTCAAAAATATAGAAGCTGTTTTTATATAGACTGAAGGATATACGATGTAATAACATGATTTACATCAAATAAATGAGTTATGGCAAAGAAATGTTTCATTATTTTTTTAATATTTAGCACATGTGATCCTGTGCACAGCTCTTCATGGCTGTGCTTTTGGGGACTCACACTCAAGAAACAGACAGAGCAGAGCAGGTCGCACGCTGTCAGACTGACCAAAACTGTGGCACTAAAGGAATGCACGGACTATCTGTAGCATCCAAACAACATTCATTCAATTGATTGTGCGGTTGAGTTCACTCAAATGTTACGTTGCGGAGAGCTCTGATCGTCAGGAGTCGGGTATAGGAGGGTGTGTGATTTCGTTAAGTCTTAAACTCTTCATCAGAGGACAAAACATCAACTTTGTTCTGCACTTTACTTTCCTTCCACAAAAATGGGGGCAAAAAAATGGGCCAGCAGCAATTAAATCGCCAAATTTCAGGGTTGGTTAAAGCTCAGGAAGTGAGCTGGCGTGGGAGCAGGGGAGGAAGAGGAGGCCGGCAGTCAAACAACAAAGACTCCCAACTCTCTTTTGCATGTTTTTGCATCTCTCCAGCCCGAAGATGCAGATCAAGGCTCAGTAATTATGCTCTGATTGAGTATTCATAAACCATTATGCTATTGTTTTGTCTTTAATGATGCAAATTACAACTAATTACCTCACGTTAATGGATGCCGAGAGTCTTTATGAGCTGTTGGAATGGTGCAATTAGGCAACTGTTTATGTAACGGTGCCGCGTGTAAACATTATTTGAAGGTGTCTATGTATAGTTCATATGCGCATGTCCATTTGTCTTGCTCATCATCCACGCTGGTTTGATGGATGTCGTCGCAGTAAAGAGCTGACTGCGCATTAAACAAACTTGTTCCATTAGCAGGCACATGATGAATACAGCTGAACAAATCAAAGAAGTAAAGGTTTTGAATTTCAAGGACTTTTAAAACTTTTAAAAATCCCCTCTGGACTCATTAAAGTAACAAATACAGTTGCTTTAGGATTTATTTAATACACTGCCCAAATCATTTGTCGCCTCCTTCCTTTTGAGAATGGATCTTTTTTGCCTGACTTGAATCCATGAATCAGTCTATTCCTTTTTCTTTCTTTCTTTTTTTTTTAGCCCCTTCTGATGGTTGTCTCATCTGTCAAAAAAAGGCTCTTGCAGACTCCAGTGAATCATGTCGCAATTTGCTGCTGGCACTTTCATCATTAAAACTTTTGTACCACCCTACGATCCCACAACTTTCCCCCTGATAAGGCTTTCTTGAAAGTGTGAATAGAAAATTAGTTCAGTAAGAAGTGAACAGGGAGAAGAGACATGGCAGAGCTATTATTCTGAAGGCTACACAACCAACAGATACTTCTTGAATATAAAAAATCCTCTGATCGGTGAGAAACAGGATGAAGATTCTGTTATCTGGTTGAGCTAAATTAATTAATGATGCAAGAAAGGGCGCTTCATTTTCTGATGTTAGCATGAATCTCCTGGGGACAGGAACGAATACGAGGAAGACTCATTTCTCTTTACCATAAGGTTAATTATTTTATTCAGGGTGACAAGCTCGAAGGCTGTCACAATGATGATCTGCTGTGTTCAGGGTTTACTTAGTAAATCATAAAATTGAGGGAAATCCCTTTCATTCACTCACACCCTTGATTGACCAGAAATGAAAAAGAGAAATGACACTTCAAATATGAAGAGACATGGAGCTATATTTCAAGTTACAGTGTCATTGCGTAAATATAATAAGTAGAATTTTTACACTTAAGTATCAACATTAATTACCAATTGACTAAACCTGTTATAGTTTTTTTAAAGGTTGAGTTCTTACATCGCCTTAAATATTTCCAACAGTTCTGTAAGCCAGAGAAATATATAATTTTATAATATTAACCACTGCATAAGGAAATGGGAGCTGCGACTAAAAGCTGTCATTTGTTGCTGTTTGTGCTGCTGTGATAAAAAAAACAACATAATGTAAATTATACTTGGACACACCTGCTCAGGTTGGTTTGGCTAACTCGTCCCGACTACGGTCAGCTCAGATGTTGTTTTAAGTAGCTGAGAGAATCACTCCCATGATTACCCGCCAGCCTCAGTGTCATTTTTTTTGTCATTTACTAAGTGTTTAAGGTGGGAAGATCATATTCTATTATTATGTACTTTAATGTTCTTTGTTGAACAAACAAATAATACTATTTCTCTGCATCCCAAACAACAGATTGAGGGAGATTGGTTGTTCAGAGGGACGTAAGGCTTCATTTAAAGCTCCTCAGTGAACCTTGAAACAGCTTTTCTTTGGAGCATAAAACATCTACCTGGCTAACCTTCTTTTCTGACCCGGTCCTGAAACAAGTGATTATTTATTGATCTCTACCAGTTTATCTTGTTTTCTTTGAACTTGTTTTTACTGACAGCTTATTTCTTGTTGTCACTTACTATGTTTTACTTGATTAGTGATAAATGTTCTTTTTTTAATTTCATCTTGTTTTTACCTCCCTTATTATTAGTGATGTGTTACTGTATCTTGTTTTTACTAAGTGCTGTTCTCTTAATAATGGGCTGCTGTGGTTCAATCAATAAAGTTTTTGTCTCTCAACCAGAAGGTCAAGGGTTCGATGCCCAGCTCCTGTGGATCATTAGTGCATATGAATGGGATTAATTGCTTTTGGTGGTCGACAGAGGTCTTCAGGTCCTCTGGTTGAAAAGTGAATGCACTTTTTATTGCATATCTTCTTTTCCGTGCTCTTGCTTTTTAAATTGACCCGCTCTATTGTGCGTATTTCCAGCTTTCTTCCACGTTACCTTGAAATACGAGCAATGCTGCTTTGGATGATCACTCTGCGTCGTTTGTTCAGGTCAAGGCTGAAAAATCAAATGAAGCTGTGCTGTTGGCATAATGCTTGATTTCCTTTATTTGTAGGGCTTGCAATCTTGAATAGATTTGAAAATTACTTTGAAGAATATAATGAATGTGAGCTTCCAGTCCTCGGCATGGGTCTGAAGAAAATCTCTGCCATGTCAAATAGACAAAGACAGGCTTGAGAGAAAAAGTCAGCCAATTACATGGGCGACTAATTGAACAAAAACTAAAAGCAAACTCAAAGAGAGAAAATAATTTCTTGCCCATCTTTCATGAAATGCGTAGGAATACATCCATAGTTTACATGTACCAGTAGAGTGCTGTACAATTAACTTATCGCCTTTCAGAACCTGTAGGAATTCATTGATTTCTGACATAAGTTTTTCTTCTAAATGACTGACTCTGCCTCGGGCCACATAGAGTTTATCCAGCTCTTACTAATCTGAAATAATTGAGTTGGTGAGTAAAGGATTCTTGAGTTTTTCCACCAATGGTCCATTATTGAACAAGGATTGTGAAATCACACTTCAGGCTCTGAGGAGAAAACTCAATGTTTTCCTCTGTCCCTTTAGACTACAATGAAAATGAATCCAAGCATTCACACACAAAAAAGACATTTTCCTTATTTGTTCATTACAATACATTGAAGACCTCCCTTGTAATAGAGGTCATGCAGAAGATTGAATAGCTCAGAAATGTTAACTATATTGGAATTCCAGGCTAGCTCATTAAAAATAGATTAATGCATGTCCACATATTGTGAAATGTTTTGCACAGTTTCATTTGGAGTTTAGTGCCGTGAGCTGATTGCATTAACAAGGGAAATTAAATACAATAAATGGAGCCTTTTGCTGTTGTTGAACCGTTAACAGAGTAAACTCATTTAGTTGCTTGGTCACTTTGCACCCAGTCTCAGTAAATTGGCTCATTTGGAGTATGGATTTATATTTTACCTGCATTATTTACTTTGTTTTCAATTATTAAAAACTTAAAATAAGTAAACAGGCAGGCAGACCTTGTTTTACGTTATCTTTTATTTCTTGCCGGGAGAAAATTTACATTGAAGGGTAACAAAAAGGACTCTGTATGCCGTTATTCAGGGATGACAAACAGGACATCACATTGAGTATGTATTATGATCTCAAATCAAAGTGTGCCGGGCTGTGTACCAGAATGTTACAGTCATTGTACTTAAAAAATTTTTTTGCAAACGAGCACAATCTGTTTCACTGTGGACTGTATACCAACCTGAGGGAAATTCATGGTATTATTGGTAAAATTAATTTGAACTGCAAAAGAGGCGTGGCATCAAACCCTGTTCTCCCAGCCAGCGCCTATCTTCGATTACTCGGCTACAAATTACATCCCCTGCGTCTTATCTCAGCGCCAGTTGCGGAGATATTTTGGCTTCTTTTTCTACAAGGGAAGGAGACAGAGATGTGCTGTCCATATTTATATACCTACAGATGAATCCATAATGAATGTGGCTGTGAAGAAAAATAACCTTTTTTTGTGAATATGGCGAATAAGCTAACTCTTTTGAAGGTTCCCTCCTTTAGGTTGATTATGTGTCTCAATATTCAGTTTCAACAGTAAGCAACAACCTCTTAAATATGGCTTCAGTGGGTACGTTTATTACCGCATCTCTCCAGCCTTACAAACTTTTTTGTATTCCCTTAAGTACACTCAGCACCACTGAGTGTTATCCTGCATCTCTTTACGACTGCTTGCACCAAAATTCTAACAAATTATTTTCCTTCAGTGGATTCCTCTTTGCCCAATGCATGCATAACAAACAGACGTGAAATGCGAAGTACACTTAAAATAAACAGATGGGAGCTTTCTTCACGCGTCCGCTCAGGTAAAAATGATAAGGCTGCCTGGAGAGAAATCTGTTTTTCACATGCTGAATGGCTTCTGCTGGTTCTCTCTCAAACAGTAATTGAAGGCTGACCATGAATAAGTCAGCAGCATAAGTCTCTCTTTCTCTTGTGTTTTTCATCTGTTCTCCTCCCTGCACTGCCCACAGTAAGCACTGCAGCAGCAGCAGCAGCAGCTGTCTCACAGGATGTAAAACGTAGGGGTGAGCGGTCCTTTTCCACATCTCTCGGTGCTCCACTCGGGCTAAATTACGTGTCATTGCAGCCCAGTTTCATCACAGCCACTTGTTTTGTCTTCTTTTGATTTGTTTATTTGCCGCCGTGTAAGAGCCTTACGCAAAACAATGTGAATTTTGCAGAAAGGCCACATGGCTCCCAAGGCATTTGAAGATGGAGGCTATTTTTTTTCTCCTTTTTGTCACATGTGCTGCTGAAGATACTCTTGTTTAGTGTATAGCATCCTTGCACTGCTGTTGATGGGCAAAGATGTGCATACAAGGGAGAGAAAGAAGAGTGTTTGTGTGCATGAGTGTGTGCTTTTGAGGCTAATTTGTTATTTGAATGATTGGTGGATCATTGATTAAAGAATACAAAATGGGAAGAGAAATTACTATTTCCCTGCTGAACAAACTTAATACCCAGTTGTGTTTGGTTTCACACAACATGCAGTGAGTCATCCAGCTTTCACCTTGCTATTATGGTAAATAGCGGTTTCATTCCCGGTTTGACAAATGAGCTGTTTGTTGCTGACAGAGGATTGATAGCCGCGGAGATGCTGTACGGAACGATCGCCTTATGTTCTCCAGCAAACTTTGCCCTTTGTGAATTGCAGATACAGTTTAGTCACTCCCATGTCTAGCGCCCCGGTTTGTCCTTATTATGTTCCCAGAATGCCATCCTGCAGGTTGGCCCTTATGTGCTTGGCATTGTTTGGTGCCTTTTCTAAAAAGCTGCATGTGTTAGTTGAAGAATGTGACACATGGCTCCTAATGGCATGCGTCAATGACAAGCCGGCGGGAGAGCTAAAGAGGCTTCCTTCCTTCCTCCTTCCTTCCTGCCAAGCTTTACTATAGAGTTGGAGTCTCACCCCAGACAACAGACCAGAATAAGTCCTCATATAGGGATTAGTATGAGAGTGAGCCACAATGGGGGAAAAACACAAACAAACAAACAAACACTGTCTGTTGGATTTGGTCTGGATTTGTGTCTGTGTTGGACACACGGGCTCAAAAACACATGCAAATGGCCACGCACGATTACCCCCACACACACAATCACAACCCCTCTTCTCAACATGTGTGTGTGTGTGTGTGTGTGTGGGGGGGGGGTGATGGATTCACTCAAGCTGAAATGTTTACCAAGGCACAGGGTTTATGTATTCGCATTGTTTTGTTTCTCAAACGGGTAAATTGGCCAACGTTTTCGGTATGCTGTGAGATCTGCAGGCACAAAAAAAAAAGCCTCAATATTTTTCTCATTGTAATCTTTTTGTGGGAGAAAAAAAAACCGCATGCTTGATTGACAGAGCTTGTTAGAGGGCTCTTATTTTTCCAATCAGCAAAGTAATTATAAAGGCAGCCTCTCGGGTCCCCCCCCCCATGTAATCTGGTCACAGTGGCTCGATCCCCCCCTGATAGGAGAGTGATTGCCTAACTCCCTCAGACATGTCGGCTATAGGCTTACCAACGCTTGCCCTGCTGTCCTCATTAATAAAAAATAGCCCAAAAGACACAACATAATAATTAGTGTATACACAGGAATTCATTTTGTATCCAGTAACTCACCTAACAAGCTGCAGGAGCGGGGAAAAGTGTTAACTCCTTATGGAAAATGATGAACCCCCCTGAGGTAATGTGTATGTTTACAACCAGAATTACTATAGAAAGTCTCAGAGGGAGACAACTCATTATGTTAGCAGGATTTGTTAGTGATAAAAAAGGAGATTGAGCTGTCAGCTCTTTGACTCGTCTCTTAAAAAAAAAAAAAAAATCCTTCCACCTGTGCACTTCAGTCAGGATATAAAATATCTCTATTTTCTGTTTCAATATGTAAAACACCAATTCATAACAAAGACATCTCAAGATTCTTTAGAAACAGATCCAACATAAATCTACCATGACCATCGCACTTGGAAAGATTTAGTAAAATAGCATTATTGGCGAGGTGAAACTGCCTTTAAGAGGCAGAAAGCTTGATCAACACACTCAAATCCTGACAGGTGTATTTTGGACGCATTTATAATTTAATAGCTGGAGGAAACTATTGAGAACCAACTCTTCAGCCTGGCCCACACTTACAAGATTTTGAAAATCTTAATAGATTTTCAAAATGTGAGAGAGCCGACAGCAGACGGCAGACAATCATAGATTTAAAGTCGCGGTTGATGTTGTGTGTGACGAGCAGCTGGCACGAAACACCACACACTGCCAGCTCCACTCAGTCCTGACTCTCCAAACTGAAGCTCAAACGTAGCTTCAGAGTCAGTAAACACAGTGGACGACTGGCAGGAAGAGTTGACGATGGTAATTTTAGGGCAACTTATAAAAATGTATGAAGACAAACCAGACAAAAAAAAAATAAAAAATAATGGGGACAGTGTGAACATGGGTCGTAGGTGTTAGACCTTAAGCTGGAGGTGAAGGACTTTCGATTTTTTGTAGTTGTTCTGCTTCTTTCTTCAGTCAGCGTGGATATACGAGACAACCCACAGGAAGTGCGTGCTCTGCTGACCTCGGGGTTCCCCCCTCACGACAGGAGATAAGATTGACAAATACTCACGGTGTAAAATCTGTGACATCTAAAGTGTGCAAAAAAACTGTAGAAGCATAAAACAGGATTGTTGAAAGGGTATAATGATACATTAATAAGTAGGACAATTATTGGCTTTCTTATCTTGCAGTGTGTACCTGGCTTAAGCACAGAATAGTTATCAGACAGAACCTGCATTAACAAAAGATGACCTCTGGAGGCAGCACTGAGCTTCTCATTGAATGAACTCCAGCTGATGTGCGAGGAATTTAAAGGAATAATAAACTGCTACCAAGTCATTCACTGACAAGTTATTGTAATTAAAGTGTAAAAATAAGGTCAAGTGTTTGTTTTGCATGGAAGAGTTCTGTTCCAGCTCAGAACATGCTAACAGTAGTTTCATCTTTCTTGGACACACGCAAACACACACTCTCTTAGCCATCTCAACAGTGAGTGTAAATAACATACTGACTTCAGTTTTACCCAGATGGACACTGTATCAACAACATTGTCAGAATATGTTTTTAGTTATTCAGCTTGCTCGATCAACTCCTCACTAGTCTGTGTTGTCCAAGTCCTTCCCAACTCATGACTGAGCTGAAATAGTTCCTTTGGGGCATTTCTCAACAGTCGTTTTATTTTTCTATATTACGCAGCAGAAAACTGTCTCCACCCTCACGCATGGATGATACATATAGATTTATTCATCAAAATGTGTGATGTGATGGAGTGTGAAGCATGGGCGATAGCTTTCTAAGTCGCTGTGATATTGGTGTGAGGGAGGAAAAAGCTGAGCTGCTGGAAGCCAAATTGTCACGTTTGTAATGGTAATGCTGACTAAAGCAACCTGATCGCACGGCCAGCCAGGGCCCGAGCTCTGCACCCTTCAAAGAGGCAGAAAATATTCTGCACAAATACTGAGCTGGGGAAAATAAATGTAAGCCAACTGGCAAAGGTGAATTAAGTCTGACATGTTCTTTTTTTTTTTTTTAAGTGGATATGAGAGAAAAAAGGACGCATACTCTTTGATCCAGGACCAGATGTGACTGAATGAATGAGTAGTGCTTTTCCCTTTTGAGGCTGATCAGTATGCTGCAGAGATTTGCTTCGAAAGCATTTTAAAAGGCTATTGTGTCACCTCGGTGCTCGTCGTCTCATCTCTGATGGAGTACCGATGATGCGTTGAGTGTGTAAGCCCCCTTAAGCTGCAGTGATTGGACCTATCACGCTCTGAAAAAGACGAGGTGATACCCATAATACTAATCTCTGTCGCCACCTTAAATGACACCACTCACTTAGACGCAGGTGTATTGTTGAGGCCACATCAACGCACTGGAAATGAAAAAAAAAAAACCATTGATTTCCCCAGTCCTTCCAAATTGGACAAAATCCCACAAAACACACCGACACAATTCAGTCGGCTTTTCGCTGTTGACCCGGAAAAGCAGCCGTGGCAGACAAACGAGGCCGTGCGGTTTTCAATTCTGCATGCTGCGCTCAGAGGGGGCAAAACAACAGCCAGGCTGTGTGATATTAATGCAACCGTCACAAGGATGAGAGAGACCACGGCGATAAACATTGAAATTCTGTCAGATACATCAAAGCCAGAGCGTAATGAACTCCTGTGTCTTTAGGGCGAGGAGACACATACCGTACACCTCTAATGTGATATTTCCTATTTTAGTGTGTACATTCAAATCATATTTCATCCGCGACACCTCCTGCATTCGGCCCGAGTCTGGCCAACTCTCGGGGGGCCGTGTTTGCACAGCAGCGGTCCCCGTCATCAGCCAATAACAACACACGTTGGGCCTGCTCGACAAGATGCACCCACACACACATAGACGTTAAGTCTCTGCACTGATGCTGCACTTAGGGTAATCATCTGATCCCTTCAGGATGTATAAAAATTAAACAGGTTCATAGGTCGGTGTAGCAATTACCGTGGATCTATACAGTTGAAGTCTTGCAGCCGCTTTTGAGCGGTGGAATGGATTTTAAGTGTGTTGGCCTTTCTGCACACTCACCGGCCTGTGCTAAATTATGTCCCGAGGAAGTGTTTTAATAACAGTTTTTTTGCAGAGTTTACACCACGCTGCATAAGAGGCATTGAGATGAATAAGTACCTTACCACCTGGGTTCTGGGTCATTCTGGTTAATAGGGTGTGATATAGTCACTGTATAGCTCCGGCAGAGCCTTCTGGTGGGAGCCGAGCACACGGTTGTTAGATTCTGCAGAAGCTCTCAAGGATAAAATGCAAACATCTCCCAAATCAATCGTACACATATTTTAATGTCACGTTTGCAATTGTTTGGCTTTGTACGCTGCACCTCCAGAACAAATATCATATAATTGTGTATCCAGGCAAGTCTGATGGCAGAACACAATGAACACAAAGGGCCGTTGCACACGGAAATGATCCTCTTCACTTTGCAAACTCTCCAACAGTGCTCTTCAGTGTTTGCATGTGAAGAAGTGATTCCCAAAGTGGGACCCGTTTCTACTAGGAGGAGTGCAGGGAAGCTAAAATTTTTTTTGAATGCACGCCGTTTTGCACTGCCAGCACAGCATGACACATTTTGTCAAAAGATTTTCATGTAAGTTACAATAAACCAGATGGCACCACTACTAAAAGAAATACAAGACCATATGAGTCATACTGCATGTACCTCAGCTCTACCTGTGCATCGGTGGTTTAATAAAAGAGACACACTCCTTCCTTTTGATACATCCTGCCTGTGGGAGAAAGGTTTCTCTGCAGTTGCCCCAATCAACACAAATCACAGCTGGACATTCAAAATGAACACAGAGTTGAAGACTCTCAGCTGCACACAACAAGCCCACACAAGTCATTGAAATTATTGCAGGACTGGAAATATAAAATCTGAAACGATTTCATCTTTTTTTTTTTGGTTGTTATTTCAGAAGGTGTTCAACTTCAGAAAGTCAGCTTTGAACAAATCTGATCAAAGCACTTACTGATGTTACATCTGAAAAAGGTGAAAGTTTCATGGTACAATTTCACTTTAAACTGCTCCCTCTATAGAAGACGCTTGTTAGTTTTTCCTCTACTGAGCACAGATCACATGTTATGTTTTTATTGTATACTCATATTGTTGTTGTTTTTTTTTTTTTGGGGGGGGGGGGGGGGGGGGCAAAACATTTTACACAACATATACCAGCCTAATAAACTTTGAGATGCATGTACATTTTTGAAATTGATCCAAATCTTGTTTTGAGGTGTTTACTGGCTCTGGCCTGCTGCCGTCTCTGGCTCACTGTTAGTGAATCAGGGAGAGAGGGGCGGAGGATCCAGAGGATGTCTCCTTTGAACACCAGCATGAGACCAAAACAAACCACCTCCGCTCTCCTCCAGCGGCACACCTCCAACCCCTCTCCACTCACCTTCACACGACGAAGCTATCAATTAGAACAAACCATAACTAAGCACCGTTGTCATAAATTGACACAGAATGACTGTGATCTAAAGACACATGGAGCATCCGAATAAGCACTGACTTCTTCTTCTTCTTTTCACTCGTCCTTGACTTTAACAGTTTTATACTCAAGGCTGTCCCATCCATGTAAAGATGATGGAAACACAACTCTGACAACAGGACAGCTGGCAGGACTCGAGCTTCTCATTGATTGTAGACAGTCAGGACTCTGAGACATTTACGGAGGATGTTCTTTGATTTCTGCTGTTTTTCCATCTTTTAAATGTCGCACATTCTTCCTTTAAAAGGCAGGACTTCCTCTTTCATTGACATTTCAAAAAGCTGTAGGTTATTATTCTTCTAAGAAAATGAAGAATTAAATCAAAGAGCAGGCTGACTTTTATATATAACGAGGTTCATGGATGTCCGTTGTTGTCCAGTCATTATGCAGAAATCAATGAAAGACTTTTAAAATGCTCGCTCGGGTCCTCTTCCTTTAAGACCCTGCCTCTCTTTTATTCCACGCTCCTCTACAGGAAGGCTCCACTCAAAATTGCTGTCTTTTGTCTCCATTAGGCAGTTGTTTACAGAAAGCCATCCTGATTTTTTTTCAAGACAAACCTGCCTGTGCTGTCATTGCGGCGCTAGTGGGAGGGCGAGTGCAGACTAAACGCTAACTCATTGCATATGTTTTTCTCAAAATGATAACCATCAACTACCCTCCTATGATGCATAAACTCCCTGCTGCTTCTACGGCTGCATTTTATCTGTAGTATTATATTATAGTGACTGCCAACAGCCGGCGATAATACAATCAATTTGGCTCACTCACCGGGGGAAGGAAGGGGAAATATCTTGTCTTCTCTGGTCAAAAGTTTTCCTCTTAAATTTGCTCTCCACACAGGAAGTAAGATGAATCCTGACTCGCACATTTTGTTGAATGTTAGAAAATGAATCCCTGATCAATTTCCAGCCATGTCAACACTCAGCTGCAAATCACTCTAACATCTCAGCGGGATCCCTCGGATTCACGAGGGGAGCGTTGGGAAACTTCACACTACGATTTCCGCATCCAAAATCTAAAAATAATGAGAGAATAATTACTTTCTTCATTGTGTCAGACTTGCCTTGTCTGTGCGTATTAGACATTATCAAACATCCATTGATATTTTCACACCGTTGGTGGGGAAGCGGCGGAACGAAACCTCTTTAATGTGTTTTATCAGGATGACAAGCTGCAGTTTGCAAGTCTTCAAGTGACTCTCCAGGAGGCACAGGATCTCTCCTGTCTGCCTGATTGTATTACGAGCAGAAAATGTGTCAAACTGACAATTATTACTACAGTAAATACAACACGCACACTGTTTTTATATCTCCACTTACTCTGCTGGAAAATGATTGGCCCCAGGGAGCATAACCACATCGGTTGCTTCAGTAAATACGTCTTTTAGATTGGAATTTTCTCAAAAGCTTTTTCTTCATTATTAGATCCTTCCATGACTGTAAATGACACAATTATATTTCCATCACAAAATCTGCTTCTATGTATTTATTCTATGTAAACAGAATAAAGCCAGAGGAGCACGCTCAAAACCTCCCACAACAAACACGCATGGGCATCAAACTGTGAAAGCGCCTCGTTGCATTATTTTTCATTTAATGGTTTGCTCTGTTTAATGTATAAAAAGAAAATTCCTGCTTTAATAAAAACTAACTTCATTGAAAGAAAAACACAAATATGACTCTCCAAGAGGGAAAACAACTCCTCCCTTTTATTTTAGAAACTTCATTTTAAGTTCGTAACTGTTCAGCACAAGAGTGTTTATTTATTTCAGTTCTGTGCTCCACATGTCACACCTACACATTCACACCCACTCACACACTGATGGCTGGTTGCTATGTTGACCATCAACCAGAATAAATCCCTTTCATACACATTCACACACCCCTGACAGATCCCTGAACGAATCAGGGTTAAGTCTTGCCCAAAGACACATTGGAGATGTTGCTTGCAGACGCTTGGGATCGAACCTTTAACCTTCTGGTTGAGAGAAAAACGACTCTACCAACTGAACCACAGCTGCCCAAAGAGAACATCTTGTCACTCTATATAATAATTAATGCTTTATATGTTGTGTTCAATGTGTTTCGTGATGACCCTGAGGAAGTCCACAAGCCGAAAAGCTTCGTTTAAGTGTGTTAATAAAGTCGTTCTTCATGCAACGTGTGCTGCTGGAGCTTTGTGATCTCTTTAAGCCTTTTGTTCTTTATGCACCGCGGTAGTCTGTGAAGTTGTGCCAGAGAATCTTACTCATAATTTATGTTGTCACTTGTTAAGGTTACAGGCACCTAAAGACTCAAATACAGACACAGTGAAGACCATGTTCCCACATTTCCTTTTTAATCTATTTGTATCTAATTTTATCCCCCTTTCTCCCAATTTGGTAGCCAATTACACCCAACCACCTAACCTAAAATCTTTCTTGTAATGATTGCGACAATTTCTGCTGCTGCCGATCAAAATGAAATTATCCTTTCAGTAAGTTTAAAAGGCTTCCACAAAATCTTGCAGGAGGACAGGGCTTAAATTAAAAGGAAGTGTAGGACCACAAGACCTCTTTCTGAAAACTCTTCGAAATGTTGGACCACAGGGCTGTGGTAACACAGGGCTGACCCCAAAAAGGTAGTCCAAGAAAACGTGCAAAATAAGCAGCGAAAGCAGTGAAAAGTAAAGAAATCCAAGGATCAGCGCTAAAAACCCAAAACCACAAAGAGCTAAAGCAGGAAAGAGATTGAAAGCAATGACGACACATGGGACAACAAAGATGATCCAGCAGCTGTCGAGGACAAATGAAGGTGTACGTGAAGTGGCCGGCTAACGAGTTAATCAGAGGCAGGTGTGTAATGAGGGCAGGTGCTGGTAATCAAGGGGCTGGGTGACACGTGAAGGCTGGGTGACACATGGAGGCAGGAAATATGCAACCTGTAACACAGCTGATGTCCCCATTAACTTAGAGAAGAAGAAGAAGACCACGAAGAGGGAGAAGAAGAAGAGGGTAGGAACTGAAATGACAGGATATATAAGATTTCAAAATAAAACAATAAATGAAACGTCCTGTTATTAGCTATAGCTAGCTATAAATTATAGAAACATGTTTGAATGTGTCAGAAAGAGCCAGCGTCACGTGGCAGGTTTTACATCAGGCACACATCCACAAGTGTGAAAACACTGTTTTCTTGGTCGACACAGAAACGCCTCGTCGTCCTTGGAGTGCTGTTTGACATTTCCATCCATCACAACCTCCTTCTAATGCAGACATTTTACTTTTTGTCGTCTCACGGTCTCCTGCAGAGCGCAATGGAGTTCAGCCCACATCTGAGCAGGTGTGCACCATGATAACCAAGAATCCCAGAGCCTATAGGGAGTTAAGTAAGGAATGCAACGCCCATGCTATGAATAGACAGAAGCCCAGGGCGACAGATGGGAGCACAGGAGAGATGATGATTAGATTGATTCAAAAATAAATAGCTTGTATGAAGATAATGTTTGATTGCTTATTGTGTTTTTAAAAGCTCTGAACCACACAGGAATTAAATCCAGCTGTGTGGACGCAGAAAAGACTTTGACTTAGATTGAAAAAAAGAGAGAAATCTCCATCGCTTCAGTTTGCATGAAGCCTGTTAAAGTAGCTGCCTAATGTGATCACTCTTTATTTGTATTTATCATGTTGTATATTGAGCATTCATATAATTTGCAAAGATTACATTTTTAAACATTTCTGTTTCTTTCCGTATTTCTTCAAAAGTTCTTCAAAGTGCGATTTGAGCCCACGCTCATTATGACGAGGATTATAGCTTATAGCTACATGAGGGGCACATCACAACCCACCAAGCTTTCTGGAGCCCAAAATATTACTTTAGACTTCGCTTACTGGAATGAGCTTTTCTTTATTACAATCGGACCTGAAACACAATAAACTGCGTACTTGTAGTTTACAGTGCGTGCGGTTTGTCTTTGTGCTTCTGCTGTACCTGCACATTGCTTGTCTCCAAGCAGCAAACCTCTGGTGTGTGAAACCAATGGGGACATGCACAATCCTGCAGCTCTTATAGTGTCTGCTTGAGCCCTGGAAGTCATATACACACCACGTTAAAAAAAAAAAAAACAGTTACATCCTGGTACTAAAAAACATACTCACCTGATTAGTTATTGTCATCAAGAGCATACGCTCACTTGTTTTTTGAATAACGCATCCACTTTGATTTTATGTTATCCATAGTTAGGTGCATATCTGACATTATTGACAGGTGGGCACAATGTAACGCTTTGACAGAAGGTTTAAAACCCGCCTCAGCTCCAGCTCTCAGCCTGTCGTCAGGTCGACTGAAAGTTAGCCTGAGACAGGCTGTCCAGCGTGGTGGCTGCTGTCGTAACAGATGGATTAACTGTTGAGAGCGTCACTCAGATCAGGCGGTTCATTTAAGAGAAGTTGTCACATGGGCCTCTTTTCTTGTTATGTTTTATTGGTGCTAACACTGCGGCAGAGAGCTTTATCAGCAACAGGATGATGAATATGCTGCACAGTTACAAAGTTCAAGAGGATTCACACCGACCGTAAACATCTGAAAGTTTTCTCACTGTGTAGCCTGGGTGACATTTCCCTGCTCATCGGGTATTTCGAGTTTTTTCGGGTTCCTCTGAAGGCTTTTTGTTGTGACACACGTGACTTTTAGCTCGTCTCACCTTTGTCACTCGTCGCATCAACGAGCAGGCTTCAGCTGACGGGAGTTCTTGTGAAGCACGTCCTCCTAGCAGCCTGTTTACGCTTTGAAGAACCACTGGGACTCAGAGTGGAAACAATTAGAGCTCTTCCATCGGAAAGCCTCAAGAGGTCATAAAAAAAAAAACAACAAAAAAAAAAAACAGGTCATCACAAGCTCAGCAAGTGAAATTAATTTGACAAGCAACATTCCATTTATCTTTTTTTCATGAGGCAGAAACGCTATGAGAATATTCTAATAATTAAATCCAATGAAATAATGAAAAAAGGCAAACAAATACGAGATGAAGGGATTAACAGATGATTAACCTACGAATTAATGAAGGAAAGATTTGAAGAAAAGAGAAAAATAATCAATGAAAACACAGAAACAACATGTTTTTAATGACAGTTTGATTATCAATTGAATAATCTGAAAACAAGGAAACTGAAAACTACTTGAACGGGTGAGATTTGTTCTCTCTCTCTCTCTCTCTCTCTTTCTCTCTCTCTATTGGCCCTACTCTTTGTGTTCCGAGGAAGGTGTCAAGTGCAGCCACCTCCAAAGTGTTGGCCAGCTTTATTTTGACGCGGGTCACTGGAGCCGTTTCCTGTTTGTGTACCTAACAGCTATCTCTGAATCGTTGATTGCTCGTTTGCTGTATAAATTGGTTTCGTTCTTTGAGCCTCTGATGATGATGATGTCGCGGTTGAACATGTTCAAACCCGACAGCTTTCATATTCTCTCACAAATATTTGCTGATTTTCAATTTGCCAAGAGATTTTCTGCGAGCCGTGGCCCAGAGCAAACCTTTTGACATTTGCCAGCTTTGCCAGATGGCCTTGGCTCGTGTGTGTTTGTGTGTGCGACACTCTGCATGCACACACAATAATGACATTATTATAATTATTAAGGGACATACTAATTAAAATTACTTGGAAGGTGTTAAATGTCATTAGTGAGAATGTCATCTGACATGTGATGTGATGATCCTTCATAAACAAAAGTTAATCCTGGGGAGAGAAAAAAAAAGGTTTTGTGACGTTGAAGGAGCTAATTATGTGCACAAGTCACCTCAGAGGCTGTTCACACCTGCTGTTAACATCTGTCCTGGCTGATCTGAGAACAAGTGGACATTAAGCTTTGTATCATTATAAACCTGGTCGTATTTTTGAATAACGGTGCATCCCGCTCCTTACTGTCTGAAAATGTTGCATCATCGGAGGCAAAGGGGCTGAAACTACATCTCTAATTCCTCATGTTTTCAAACCCACTAAAGCTACAGAACTATTACAGAACAGTTGGCCAGACCTCACTGCCAGAATCTGAAAGCAACGTCCACCATCTTGCTGGGAAGCTATCCCAACAGGATCTGTGGAGAAAGCTGAGAAGAACCAAGAATAGTTTCAACTTTAATCTGATATGGATGAAGGGGGTCTTGAAGGTCTTGTGCAAGAATCGGATGTTCGTGGCTTTCTCAACAAACGGCTATATAGCGACGAGGGACAGGAGGTGACGTCGATGGGGAGACGGAGCCCGGGACAGCTTGGGCTGGGGCGGACCGGGGGTCTCGGTGATCTCACTGTTTGCCTATGGACACACACAGGGAGTCCGTTTGCAGCCAGGAATTTCTACGATGCCAATTCCTTCTGGAAGAAATCTTCACGAGCCAAAAAGACTTTTTGCCTTTCCTCAGTCAAGAAAGCACCAACTTCAAAATGTGTCTCACGTTTCTTCTACATAAATGGCCCAATTTCAATACAGTTTCATTTGTCAACGGGTGAAGTATCCCTTTACAGATGTTCACCCCCCCCCACACACACACTCACCCTTTGTCCCTATCTCTCCTCCTCCTCCATTTTTAAAACCCTGCACAGTTTCAACAGATGGCGTTTCATCAGGAGTCTGATTTTGCTCAAGATTTCTGCCTCTCAAAAGTGCCTTTTTATTTTGCCACTGTAACTTTGCTAAATGTTGCGAAGTGCTCATGGATCAACATTTGGTTTTTGCAACATGACAAAGAGTACCGTAAATTCCGTACTATTGAGCGCACCTGGATATAAGCCGCACCGGCTAAAAATAAGTAAATAAATGTATTTGTACATATATAAACCGCACTTGATTATAAGCCGCAGGTGTCCACGCTATAACAAGAGCTATTTACACAGACGTAGGCTACCGGTAACATCCGCAAATACTGTAGCATCCGTACGGACGTTAAAGGACGACGAGAGCGTTCAAATAATAACTTTTAATAACCCGATCACTGTCGGCCGTGACCACGCCGTTTACAGCAGAGAGCAACACATAACTTGCCGTAACAATCCAACTCTCTCCCCCAGCGTTCTCTCATACAGCCACTCAACACGTTCTCGCTGGTGCATTCACTGACTCTCCACATAATCGGAATTATGAACACATTATCAACTACTGACTTTACAACATGAACCGTTACAATACGAAGCCTAGCCGACGGTGTCTGTAACACGGCTGATGAAAAAGATGACCGTAATATATTTCACAAGAAAAAGTCCATCCATTCACTACCTCAGAATGACTTCATTACTCACTTCCTCAGTCTCTGTTGTCGCTGTCAGTGTCATCTTAACGTGCAGCAGCTCTGTTAGCTTCTTTGACAGCCAGCTCGATCGCCTTTAACTTGAAAGCTGCATCATATGTATTTCTCCGTGTGTTTTCCATCATGAGGGTGCGTGCATGAAGCGCAAAATGACTGATATTAAGATCCGACGTGACGAAGTCAAATGTTTTTGCGGCAGAAGCTCATTGTCCCCCATAAAAAATCCATGCATTAGCCGCACCGGAGTAGAAGCCGCAGTGCTCGAAGTGTGAGAAAAAAGTAGCGGCTTATAGTCCGGAATTTACGGTAAGTCTTTTACCTGCTCTTTTTATGAAGAGTTTTGGGATTATATTTGTGATGAATTGGCACGGCTTTAATGTCGATGGACGTCATTGTCAAATGCAGTCCATAAAGATGGTTAAAGAACGGATAATTATGAAGAAAAGCTATGAACAACTACGGAAACAGTTCAGGAAACCAAGAAGTAACTATATTTAATATCCCTTAATATTAACATGTTACTTTCTAAAGTTAGTTTGATTGACCTCTCATTAACCCTGTATATTCATAGTTGCTATGTTTTACATGTACTACATGCCAAAAAAATATAATCTGATCACGGTGAAGTGAGGTTGGCCCTGACGAGTTGGCCCTGACTTCAGTGTGTTCCTAAACTTTGGTAAGAAAACATTGGCCCTTGAACTGTTGGGAAGCACATTCTGTGAAGGATGAGCTCTCAGGCAAGTCAAGGCCAGTTTATCTGTCTTACATCTTTCTAAAGTAAATCGTCATTCTGACTCAGACCCGCAGAGATTGATTTACCTGCTTGAACCTGTTGTGAATTCTCTGTTAATAATTTAAAAGGGCAGCTCTCACAAGCCCTTCACTGAACTCATCTTAAAAACAACAACACAGAAGACAACAATCAAAGGCTGTGACACGGTTGAGAAAGTCTTTTTGTATTTTCTCCACGCGAGGCGGGTGGATCCCACAGGATTGTATTCCTCTTATCTCTGACTTTATTATAGTGTCTGCATTATGAGATTGATGAGAATATGCACTTTCTGTGACAGTTTTCATTTGATTATATTTGATTTGTACAGGTTCTGCACTTCTTTTCCCCCCCCGTCACATCGTTCCAGGAGGCTGACAGATCCTGTCTGATAAGAGGCCGCTGGTAGAGATTTTCCCCGACATGTGCCCATATCTCATCTGTGGACTTTGGCTTCGCACTTTATCGAAAATTGCCACGAACTGATCTTTGAGGCTGTATTGAAGACCTGCAAGCTGCACAAAGGTAAATGGTAGACATGACATTTCTCTGAAGTGCATTGGAATTCAGTCGTCACTGTAGCTCTCAAACAGAATATAACGTAGCACATATAGAAAATATAAGTAGAATAAGGAGAACTTAGTACTGAAGAGCAGGGGTTCCAAATAAGCAGTGAGATATATACATACACAGGTAACTAAATATACGATAATGTGAACAATATTTACAAATCTGCAAGTAGCTGTAGGTCTTTAGAAGCTGAATAAGTATCTGTTTTAAACAGAGAGTACGGTGGAAGAACGAGTCAACAACAGAAATGAAATTGAAATTGAAAATTGAAATTCATGAAATTCTCATCCTGGATATCGTTGATGCATTCTTGAGGATTTTCATGCCTTTTTCAGAGACAGGACAGTGGATTAAGTTGGAAATCAGGGAGAGAGAGAGAGAGAGAGAGAGAGAGAGAGAGAGAGAGAGAGAGAGAGAGAGAGAAATGACATGCAGGAAAGGAGCCACAGGCCAGATTTGAACCTGGGCCACCTGCTTCAAGGACTACAGCCTCTGTACATGTGGTGCACAAACGAACGACTAGTCCACCAGCGGCCCTAATGCATGTATTTTTACTCTTTTAACCCTAGTCTTTCAATACATCAGGTTCCAGTTGAGCAGCATCAGACAAGAATCACAATAACAAAGGTAACAGGCAGCACAGCTCAATAAAAACTAATTATTTCACATTGATTTCTTGCTTTCAAAAACTCACGGTCACCTGGAAAAGAAAAAAAAAAAACAGCCCATTTGTTATCTTCCGCTCACATTCTTGCAGGTATTCTTTGCTAACAGAAGACCTGAGACCCACATGTTAGCTTGGGGACGGGAAACACAACAAAGGGCCCGCACACTTTTGAATGTTTAGCGACGATGCTGGCTGCCGACACAAACCCAGCTTCAGACGTACACCGCCTTCAA
Source organism: Symphodus melops (assembly GCF_947650265.1). Lineage (NCBI taxonomy): Eukaryota > Metazoa > Chordata > Actinopteri > Labriformes > Labridae > Symphodus > Symphodus melops. The sequence continues at coordinate 2,895,205 of NC_136698.1, forward strand.
CGAGGCAGCAAATTGTAGGATGCCAATTGTTGTTGCTTTTCCCCCCCCCTCTATGCTGCAGAAATAATTACACATTCATACAAAACTGATTTGGGATGGTTTTAAGAGGGAGAGACAGAGGGATTTGGAGCGAGGAGCTCGGCATGATTGCACATTATTTGGCGTAATTACGCTTTCACTTGAGGATCTGCGGGTTCGCCCTGCTGCAACATCCTGTTTTTTTAGTTGCTTTGTTCCTGTCAGGAAAATGGATTTGTCACCTCTTTGTGAAAACAAATGGAATGCACATTTATTTTTGAAAGAAAGCTGCACATTATCACCCATTTAACTCTTAAGACACGGTGCCCTTTTCATTGTTTCGCTCCCTGCTAACAAGGCAAATGGAATAATTTATATTTTGAATGTCAGCAACAATGCTTTGCTAATTGCTGAATAGGTTGCTGAGCTTTTAAAAGTACTCACACAGAATCAAAATGGTAACGTTTTCCTTTTCTTTGTCCCTTTCTTGAGACATTAGTAAGTCTCTCAAGTCGAGGCAAACAATCGCACTCTCGAGCCGCACTTTCTCTGTGCCCGCTGAGTACTTCCCCTTTTGTCTCGAGCGAGGTGTCAAATCAAACGACCCTCTTTTTGGCTCCACAGAGAGCCTGTTAAGTTGCCACCTTTCAACTGAGAAAATCACAGTGGGAGAGGTGTCCAGCAGAGAAGGGTCAGGGGTAATGCACAGTGAAGGGGACATCGCTGGGAGAGAATGGATTGTTTCCTCGGCATTAAAAGCTTAATGGACACAGAAAAAGCACCTTTGATGCTACGACTGTGAAATGAAGATGAAAAATAGGTCCGGGCAGGGAGAGTGGATTGGAAATTCAGCCGGCTGAGAGGCAAACAAAAAAACCTGCAGAGGACAAGCTGAGAATGTAGAGGACAGCAATTGAGGCTTTCGACAAACTATCTGTGACAATCGATCTTATTTCTGGGAGAGCGATCTTCATACTCATGTCTTCGCTGAAGGTCCATCATCAGCAGTCAGTGAAAAATAAAAAGTGTCCGTGTATGTATGTATTCATACTCTAAATGCAAGAGTCTTTGCTTTATTGGATATTTAATTCAAGACAGTTCATGGGGATAATATGGTGATTAAAAATCCCATATTCAACTTCCTCTCAGAGTTATAAATGGAACAGATTTGTTTTATGTTTATTGAAGAATGCGGACATAAAAAAGTTGATTGCAGAAGCGATTTTGTGTCCCAGCTGCAGGACTAAACACTTAGCCTGTGGTGTTGTCATGCAATTTGGACCACAGTGGGCAGAAGAATACAACAGGATGGCATTTCAGGGCTTTTTTTTTTTAATCCCCCTGCCACCGTCTCAAATGAGCAAACCGCTGTTCTGACTGACGTTCCAACAGGTACTCTGACATTTAAGAGAAGAAAGTGAAACACGTTTCATAGATTCATATCACGCTTAAACTGTGACTGAACATAAGGTTCACCGTTAAGTCTGAGATTTAAGATGATTTCCTTTTGATTTTTAATCTTCAGTATAAAGACACAACGTCACAAACACACACTATGACCAGTGACAGGTGAGGTGAACGGCATCGATCACCTTGTTGTTGATCTATCAATTAAAGCCCAACCGACAATATTGGCCGATATTAGCATATCCAATGACGATCAGTATCATCTAACTTTATTGCGGATATGCACCGTTATTACTACTACAAAATATCCTGTATCGGCCTACTTTCAGTGGGGGAGATTTGTTAAGGCAGCGAGTGAAACTTTTACTCCTCAAAGTCGACGTGTTGGAAGAAGGAAACATTCAGGGTCAGTGTTCCTGTTCAGTTTGGATCATCAGTAAAATCATTTTGGTTATGTTTTCATGCATTTTCAGCATAATCAACAGCTCAAAAAACTATTCAAACATTTCCCTTAATTAAAATGGAACTATTGACTTCTGGCTCCAGGGGAGGTCTCTCTCCAACTGCCCGTCTTGTTTTTTTATTGCTAACTTGCACATTTATGCATGAAACTATCAATGTCTTTGATCGAATTATTATTCTCTCCTTTTGGGCTTTAAGGAACTTAAGCTTTAATTAAAAATCATATATTGATTGTAAGCACCAAGGGCCGGCAGTAGCTCAGTCTGTTGGGACTCGGATTGGAAACCGGTTCAAGTCCCGGTGTGGACCAAAATATTCAAGTTGGTCTGATAGCTGGAGAGGTGCAAGTACTACTTAATGCATAGCAGTGTGTAGCAGCCCCACTCTGCCATCTCTCCACTGATGCTTGTCCACAGGTTGAGTGTGTGTGTGTGAGCAGCATGTCATTTCCCTGAGGGTACAATAAAGTATGTAAAATAAAACCGTTGGTGCTTTGAAGTCTCCACACTGCTCCTCAGTCTGTTTGCTTAGTACACAAATGTCTGACTCACTGACGGTGATCGCTGCTGCCTCACTGACAACACCAGCAGCGTCTTTACCACTCATGAGTAAGAGTTGATATTATCGGGAGTCACTCCTGGTTCATGTGGCAAAACAAACACTGCACCGCGTGCTTTTTGCACAAACGCACGACTGTAAGTGGAGCAAAGACGTCTAATTCTTTGACCAGACTTCCCTGCGACATTACTGCTGTGAAAGTGGAATCCTAATGAAAGATTGTCCTCCACTCTCCTCTCAACACCTCCACTGAGTCTAGGCCCTCAGTGCTCCTAATCAGTGAGGCAGATGCATCGCTGGTGACCACCTGCATTCATTAAAAGTTTAGAAAAACTCTAAACTCATGATGCAGGTTGAAAAACAAACTGGTGTGACCCTCGATCTGAGAATAAATCACTTGTGCTGATGCTGTGCACAGAAAAACCCCCCAGAGGAGCGAGCTCAATGACGCTTCCTCTCAACAATGTGCTTATTTGTGCTGACAAAGTGCCGCAGCAGTCTCAAGGACTTTATGGAAAAATATGTTTTCCAATTAAGAAGCAATGAACGTTTTATTCTCCCATATTTATAGAGTGTGAATTTGCCTTGTTGTCTGTGTGTATTAGAATATATTGGATATACAATGGGAGAGTGATTTTAGAGTGTAAGGATGACACAACAGAGTAAAAACCAAGATGGAAATTACCACCAGTGCAGAAGAAAACGTGGCAGTGCAGCCTCCTGTTTTCTGTTCATAGCAGACAAATAGAAAGTTTTCAATATAAAAAAAGTGATGTCAGAAAAGTGTAGGACAAATGTTCTCTCTACCCTTCAGGGCAAGTCTGAGACACAGCAACAAAAGAGTTCCCTCTTTGATCAAAGTATCTTCAATGGGGAACATTTACCTTGAGGCCAATAAATAGTGTATTTTTTTTCCATGCATACATAATGTACCCACTTTTCAGACTAACTTGATACAAAACAAACGGTTACAAAATAAATGGTTAAAATATTTTCCCAGAAATAAGGAAGAGGGCGACACGAGTTCACAGAGAAGTGAGAGATAGATTTGTGGCGGAGTCGTTTCAGATCATTTAAACTTGCAATAATTATCTGACTTTAGAGCACAAGTTTCACACACACACACACACACACACGTGTTTGTTTGAAGTTTGCAGATAAAAGTTGGTCACAGGCACTCTGAAACAGTTTTGAAGTCAGATCTTAGATACTTTAAGTGTTAGCCAAAGCATTTCTGTGTTGGGGTTTTCATTTTCAAATCATTTAGGAGATCTTAGCAGCATGTACATCAAATATAACTCATTAAATTGTGTTACATCTGGAGGAAGCAGGCCCTTAGAGACAGACAGACAGATGGACAGGCTGGAAGGGACAACGGAGGCTTCCGTCTCTGCAAGGAAACAAACTGGGAATTTCTACAAAGCTTTGAAACTACGTCCAACAAGAGTAGCCCGTTTGATCATCACGTCGATTTAAGAACTACATTTCCTTAATGGAAAGATAAGTGGGTCAAAACAAGCACTACTACTACTGAGTCATATGTTTAAAACTATTAAGGAAAATGCTCTCATATATCAAAGTATTGGACATTTTAACAACCTTACTCTAACCCTGCTTTCGTGAAGTCATCTTAATAACCAGCTCATCATAACAGCATGTGAAGATAAAAACGAGATTTTTACAAGGAAGGCTGCAGACATATTTAACCCTTTAGTAAATAGGCATCTAAATAGGACAGACCAAACAGCATCCAGTGTTGAAAGATGACAATATAAAAACTTGCTTTTGGAACCAGCCACAAGTGGCCATTTGAGGAACTGCAGATTCTGGCATCTTCATCATATGTTAGCCCTGAAGCTTTATTTCGATTTATGCACAAAACCCTAGGTGCGAAGAACAACATGCTATTTTTGACAGGTGTCAATCTAAAGTGTTATCCCTCCCTTCCATGTATCAAAGCACACATTACGTTTTCAGCTCAGGTGGAAACAAGAATCCCAAAACAAAGACGCTGAGATGAGCTGCAGAGTAATGTGACAGATGAAGGAGAAACGGTTGAAAAACACCCGCCCTTCTTTCCACACTTTGCCTGAATTTAAGAGCTGAGCACATCGTGTTTACCATATGGAGGAGTGTTGTGTTTTGTGCCCTTGCGAAATCTGTATACAAAGAAAACATCTGTTGCACTTGTTGTTGTTGAAATGACTAGCCTAAAACAAAGATTTTAAGAGCTCTGAATGAAGTGTTTGTCTGAGGATTACAACGTTCGGAGCCTGATGTTCACTCCTGGTCGCCCACACCTTCCTGAGAGAGAATGCTCGGTCTTAATCTAAAGTAATCCCGGCTCTGTGAAGAGATCAGGTCATTCATTTAGCACTGAGGTACATAAACCCAACCTGTATCATTCACACAACAACAGGATCAGTAGATTATTGTTGATCCTGTATGTGTTTGGTAAAGCATATAACCTGACGGTTAAAATCAGCGGCTCTTGCAGGGTTTTATTTAATTATTTCCTCTCATGATGGTCTCTTAAAGCCGCGGTTTCTTCTCTCCACTCTTAAGCACTCTGAAAGGATGAAGTTTCACGCTCCATTGGCTCTGTGCTGCTTTGATCCTGACAGCTGTCAGCTCTTCAGGAGAACATGCATCAAAGTTAAACCGGCCTCGGACTGACTCTTCATCTAATCGACTCTCACCTTGGATTCTGTTGTCTTTCTCATTAAGACCACAACGGTCACAGTGCTTTGCTTTTCATCTTTCGTCTCCCCGTGTTCTTATGAAGGCTTTTAGATTCCCTATCTGCAGCAGACAGACTCTGACCATCTCCGGAGTGAATCCATTTTTTTTCTTTTTGAAGAGGACAAGAGAAGTCAATTTAAGAGACCAGATGTCCAAAGCTGATAGAAGCTTACTCACACACACTTACAGTTTCTGCCTATACCTTATGTTGACAAGCAGTACGTAATCATCCCAACCACACACAACTGAAGGAGAGTCCACGAGTTAACAGGCTGACAAGTTCACCTTTACACAATAAGAATCGTTTTTTATTGCCAACTCGTTGAGTTATTTGTCTCGGTGTGTTGGTGCAAAAAACAGTCAACAAGCGACAAAAGTACTTAGGCAAAATAAAATAGAATATAAGAAGCAATTAACAATATATACAATTGAATTTAAAAATTGTTAAATATAAAGAATAATTACAAAACACAAGGGTGCATGAGAGAAAATAAATGTAAGGTCCTGTGACACATAAAGAGACAGTTTGAGCCTTCACATTACTGTGATGTTTTCTGACTGTGGGGCTGATGAGAGTCTGTGTTGTGTGTGTGTGTGTGTGTGTGTGTGTGTGGGTGGGGGGGGGGGGCAACAGGAAGGAATTAAAATAGCATACAATGCAAGAAGCTGGCAAAATAATGTTACATATTTTAATGATTGTCAAGAAGGTGTCTTTAAGCTGACTGACTAATGAACGTAAAGCCACGCAGACATATGTTACAAGTAAAACTGTGGTCCGAGTGACGCTGCAGACAGCTTCTCTAAAAACTCAGACAAAAACACGCATGGAGTAAGTCTTTGGACCTGAATCTCATTAACACTTCATGCATCTGAATGAGACTTTAAGACGGAGCCGTTAGTGGGAGCAAATGATGGAGCTATCAGTGGCCGGCCCGCAATCCATTCTTTGTGAATATGAACCTATAAGCCACAATTTGGTGAGCTTGATTCAGTCCAGTGTTATCGTTGGTGGGACATTTACAAGAAAACACTTTTTTCAGCTCATGTTTGAAAGTGATTCTTTCTCCTGTCAGGCATCGCTCAACATCTTGTAGCTCTGTGTATTCTTTGTTTGGCTGAAGGGATAAACAGGCTCGAGATGACTGCTCTGTCCACCTTTCTTATGCTACACTAGCCAGAAACTCTAATAGCTTTAGCTCCATTTGAGCTGAATAAATAGTGTCCTGTTACTGTTTTTTTTTTTTTTTACATCAGTGAATGTGCATTATGCAAGCCAGAAGATTTTGTGCCAGTTCTGACCCGGTATAGCACACAAAACTAATCACAGAAGCATGCAGAGGCTGCTAATCCTCTTGGTAGTGAACTCATTTGTTTATGATTGGAATTAAAATGTCTCAAAATGAATGAGGTAACAACTTATTGATTGGCGGCACGGTGGCTCAGCGGGTAGGGGCCTCACATTAGGAGGGTCAGGTCTGTCTATTCTGAATGTGCTTTCTGTGTAGAGTGTATCTATGTCCTTTGTTGGCGTGTTTCCTCCCACATGCAGGTCGGCTGGGTTTGAACTCCGTCCAGCCCAGAGGGGTGATACTGATGAATATGTTAACCTGTGTAATTGAGTCAGTCCACGTGTTTTTGCTGCCATTAGTGCAATGCACCCTGGGAAGCCCCCTCCTGTACATGACCTTGTAATGGAGAACTAGATCTCAGAGAATGCATAATTTAACAATGTGTTAATGATACAGGACATGGGCCGGCTTGAGGCAAAAAACTAGGTAATAGCCTCACAACAAGCGACAGTGAAAATAGCTCATTCGTGTTTTCTGATGAATAAAAACATTTAAATATGAGAGCTAGGTAACGAATGACTATCACCTGAAATAAAATACATGTTTGTTTTTTTAACAATAACTTAAAGCTTCCATGGACCTCATTCTCTATTTTAAATTTAAGTATTTCTTTCAGTATCTTAACGCTGCACTATTAGTTTGACCACTAGGGGGTGACAGACATCCCAAATGATTCCCCAGACTGTAACATTTATAAGTTAAAGTGGTTGGACACGGTGAAATGAGTTAAAGATAACAATAATCAACACCACCTACTGGAGCTGCCTTGGACACAGCTTCTTCTTTTATGCAGAAGCGCCCTCGTCACTTAACTTAACTTAACAATGAATGAGCTGTGTTAACTTCAGCAGCTACAGGTTGCAGTCTATTTATATGAAGTTCATAAACTCTTGCACAGATGTTGAGTCTCCTTATTTTGAATATTGTTTTGTTTTCAAATTATTAACGTCAGATCTCAGATGTGGAAATAGATTTAGCCAGTAGGAAACACATTTTGAGGATTGTGACACTTTCATTATTATACTGCCCTAGAAAGACCAAAGAGTGGAACTTCACTTGTAACTTCACTACATGAGTTCAGGTCTGTTCCCTTTAGGCCAGTATACTATTCTACCTATGTAGTGTTTTCTACGAGGTAGCTCGCTGAAGGATTGATGTCATTCTTTCATGCACAACATGCTTCATGCAAGCTGTTTTACCTTTTTTACAACAGCAACAATGGAAAGCATCTGGCATTCCCTGAATAGAGCCTCATGCAAAGAGGCCTGAAATCTTTGTGCTGTTTGTACATAAGAAAAGCAGTGCAAGTATTGTGATGAAGAATTCTCATGAGCCACAGAGTGATACAGACTGAGCGTGACAAAGAGGGAGGCTGAGAGGAGCAGAGAAGGCACACAAAGGACAGAGGCAGGCTGAGAATAGACAGAGGAGCAAACAGAGAAGAAAAACGTGCACTCTTGTGTACAACAGAGTGAGACTCCTGCCTCCAAATAAACGTGTGTGACGCCGAGTTCGTTCTTGCCATGTCAGCTTTCGTCTTTCCAGGTAAGTTGATGTTAAAAGTAAACGTGGAACATGACGTCATTTAGCCTGCGTGTCTTTATCTTTGCGATGCCAGTCGAACAAATCCACAACAACAGAAAAACAGAGTGTTCTTTATCAGAGTGGAAAGCAGCTTCACTGCTAAAACGGTAGCAGAAGTATTATGCAGAGAGATTGGGCACTTATAACTGCAGAGCAGTTAGAAAGAAGCTCACATGCATACTGTGACTGTAGAGAGAAGACAATTATACTGAGTATTGAACATCAGATAAGGAAGACCTGCTGGCCTACCCTTTCAGTATGTGACATTACCTGAGGCACAGTTAGCAGCTATTCTGAGCTTCAACTTATATTTTCCCCAATATTAAAGGAGACCTCTCTTGCTGATCCATATTTAAATATATACATAAAATGTTACAATGTGGGATGTCCATACTTAACCTCGACAATTTTTTTTTTTTTAAAACACATGACACTCAGTTGCTGGAGTAATCGCTGGACGTGGATCGCTGCTGCTCTGAATGAGACGTTACAGGAACTTTGTGAGACGTGACTTCAAACAGAGCTAGCTCATCGGAGAAAAGCGGGCATGTGGCCTTAAAGAGACAGCAGCTGAAATGATCTGTTTCAGGTACAGTAGAAGCTTGAAGGAGGGTTTTACTGACGCCCCGTGTGAGACAAATGAGGAGGAGGATGTTGCACAGCTTGCAACATTACACAATAGGTGTCCCAGAATGACATAATTAACAGAAAGTAAGTGGAAGACTTAGAGGTCGGTGAATTCCAAGTCATCAATGCTCATAAGTTTATAATTGGGTATAAGTCAGTACCTTTTGTCATTTAAATTCAAGATTGACTCACCTTTAACAAATACGTAGATAATGTTTTATTGAACGTTTGACCCAATAAACAATTAGCTTAGCCAACCTGGTGCTGAAGCTAGCATCATATTAACTGTTTTCAACAGTTCCTGGTAAAATAATGAATTTAACTATTTTGCAAATGTCAAGAATAAAACATTCTGTAAGCCTTGAAATAGTAATTAACCTTGATTCACCTTGTCAGTATCCCACAATGTGAGTCCCAGTAGGTCCCCAAAATGTGCATGTGTTGGGAGTTTTCTTTCAGCCTGTTTGATAAAATTGCACACACAGGGATACACAATGACTGATTCCCTAGACCACAGAATAAAGTGAAAAGTACCAAACAGCCTGCAGCCATGGATGTAGTCCCAGAGACACAGCATACTGTCAAACACAAAAGATCCTTTCTTATAATAAAGTTACTTGCAGTGCGTAGCCATGAAATTTAATCAGTCAAGAAATGTGCCGAATATGACCCAATCCTGATGTCTGTATTAGAAAAAGAAACCGAATCAGACTGACTTTTATGACAAGAGTGGGTTTTGACAGGATCCGTTCAGGTTCCAGGGAGAGAGAAAAAAAACGACCCCATGAGACAGTTATGCTCGAGCAGCTGCAAATGTAAATGTGTGAAAGTGCATGAACGCGAAGCTGAGTGTCACAGAAGAAAAAGGCAAGCATGTTCAGTCTTCCCTCCCTCGGTACATTTATTAAAAGCTGACATTGTTTGCAGCATTGTTAATGTTTGAAAGTCTTTGCCGATGAAGCATCTTCGACTTCAGTTAGGAATCACAAGTAACAGAGAGGAAGAGAAACAAGCTGACAGAGAAGGAATACAGTATGAGCGAGTGGGACGACAGAGAGAGTACAGCAGCCTGCAGACAAGCCCTGTGGCTGAAATAGTGTCTGCTGTTGGAGTGATAAGTCAGACAGCCCCCAAACTCTGCTGATCCACTGCCAAGACTTGGCCATTTGTCAGAGCTGACTTGAAACTCCCGTTGGCCATCGCGCTCTGCTGTGTGCAGCTTCACGCAGCACGATCACACTTGACAGGTGAAAATCATTACGGACAGTCCTGCTACTGTTAATGGCCAGCTGGTCCTGGCGTGTGCGTGGGTGCGAGTACATCTGCGAGGGAGGATGTCATATGAATGTAAAAATGTGACAAGATATGCAATAAAAAGTAGGACTATAGTTTGGCAAGCCAAAAAGCAGAAATAAAGTAAATGGGGTTTGGTGTGCGTTGGTCCTCTTTCTCACCCCTTATTTTTCCACATACTCTGTGTGCGTCGAGGTCTGTCAGCGCCCCGCACACTACGCCGTAGCACGCTGCCAGTCAATCCTTGTTTCCACAGTGAGCGCCGCTGTCCATCTTTGGAGCGTTCCACCAGCATCACCACACTTTGCACCGTTTCAAATACGCTGCGAGTCAGAATAAACGACAGATCAGCCTCAGAAAGACGATGTTGTTGTTTGCACGTTTTTCTCTTCACGTCTGCGTGATCTTGTCGTTCTCCTGTGATGTGTGTAGAGCTGCTCATGGCTGCGCTCCAGAAACGGAGCCAGTGGGGCCTTCCGAACAACGGTGCCAATAAAATCTGTATTGAGTATTTAGGAATTGGGGATAAGTCCTAAAATCAGTTATGGGTGTATACAGCAAGGAATAATGTATTATCCAATGTTTCAATTTATTTTGAAAACTACAATAGCAATTCATAGTAGAATTTCTCCCTTCTTTCTCTTCAGTTATCTGTGTTTGGATGCGTACCTGTGAACAAGTGTATTTATTTTCTGTGCGCAGGTGGATGAGCCATAAAGACAGAAAGGAACAGCACAGTAGAGACGGCTCAACCTGTAAAAACGTCAGAGAAAAGGGAATGCTTGAGACCTATTTTAAGACAACTCTGCGCCTTGTCATGAGAGAAATTGAAGTCGAGTAGTTAAGAAGAGAAGAAATCTTAACATTGAAGGATGCTTTGTAGTCCACCCACAATAACACATAATATATTGAAGCCTTGGTGAGATATGTGAGCTGAGGAGTCACTCAGCTACCATTTTATCCTTTGTAATGACCCGGTAATAACCTTAGTTCCTCTTTTAATCACGCCGCTGAAGAAGACGCGATTAAGAGCAGTTAGAATGTCAAGCCGCATCCCTGAGATCTTATTCTTTTAATTAAGCTGTCTGCTGGTTAATGATGGACTGTCCGGCAGACTGTCGAAAACAGAGGAGGTTCACGTTCTGTTCTGTCTGGCAGCTCTGGTTCACAGGCTTCAACTTGGAGCCTTTTTTTCCCTCCTGTCTTCAGGATTTCACTCTTTGGGGGCCATGAAATAACACCCACATCTCAACCTCATGAAAGCAGAACATGCTGATTAAAAGCACCTGAAGTCTTGTGTCTTCATAAACACTCCGAGCAAGGTATAGTTTTCATAAGAAGCCCTGTTTGCTATTCATGTTTTCTTAGTTTCATTTTCTGCTTCTGCCAAAATTAAATCCTTGTGCTGGGAACGGACAGCGGCTGTTTCTATTTCCTTCAGGAAAAATAAGAGCTTCAGGTGTGCCGGTGGCCAAGTGGTTTGTGCGTGTCCTATTTGAATGTGGTTCTTAGGGCGGTTAAACACAAATCCACTATAGCCTTCTCTTTATGTAGTTTCGGACCTTGTCTCATGGACATTAACGTTAGTGTACCCACAAAAGTATCAGGAAACAGTTTTCATCCCATTCCAAACGACAATGATTTCCCGTAAACGTTCCTGAAGCTTGCCTTGCAAAATAAGCCCGGCTGGTTAAAAAATATAGTCTCACCTGGCAACAGGAGTGACCCTTTAATTGCATTGACAACAGCTGTGAGCATTGGACAGCCACAGAGTGCGAAACTAATTGGTTTTTGCTTCACTATTATCTTTTAAATACCAATCCAGATAGCACTGCTGTTAAGCTGGCATTCAATACGGCTCTCCTTCAATGTTGTTAACCTCTGGAGAATAAAGTGTCAAACCTACTGGGCTTACTGAACAATGTGAAGTCTCCATCTTCTGCAGAGAGCTCAAATACTTTACTGTACTGTGGTTCATTAACAAGACAATTTCAGCATCTCAGGAGCAGTTTCTTTTCAATCTTGTGCATGATATTGATCTACTTTTCCTTTTCCTATTAACCTATCTCCTATTAACATGTAATCTTAAAGATATGATACGGTGAACCATTCAAGACTAGTCTGAATGTATGCAACAAAAAAGCTATCGTAACATTTTTGTGTACATCGGCTGCTCGTTTGTGAGGGAAAAGTTCAGAGGAAGTCGACCACAAAATCCTTAATAGCTGAATGGTTCATCTTCAGAAGCCCACTGAGATGAACATGAGATTTAGCTGTTTTTAAGAAGATCATACTTGACAATGATTGAGATATCTTGTTCATAGCTAGGCTTCTGACCTTCTAATTACCAAACTGTATGGGTGAAATGACCTTAATTGCATCGTATAATCGTTCATCAAAGCAATATCAAGACGTGTTTGGATCGTTAAACTGCACTCTAAATCAATCACATGTCCACAAGATCATCTGGTAGCAAAGTAAACCATCAGTTCAGCAACTTTTGGTCCAGAAAATAGTGTCAAACCTATAACATCTCCCCAAACAAAAATCGGAGTCCTTACCTCCATCCTGATTCCCTCCTTGTTGACGACCCTGACATGTTAATAAGAATCTGCTCAGCTTGTATGCTGATGATGTGACGCTTTACACGAAAAAAAAAAAAACCTCACTACCCCACACCCCCTGTACTTATTTAGATTTAAAAGTGGCCAAAGTGGCTTCTATTTTCCTCTCTGTGTACATACTAAGTCTTCTGCCTCTGAGCTGCAGCTGAGATGAATTGCGCCCTTTTTCAGTCGACCCAAAATAACAGGTCATTTTTACTCTCGGAGCCATATGCTGATATTTATTCTTAGACAATAATAAAGGTATTCTCTTAGGAGCAAAGCCTCCTTCACTGTAGACATCAGGCCTATTTCTTGTTCCTTTTTTTATCTGTCACATATTTAGAGAGGATACCAGGAGATTTGGTCACATGTACTTTAAAAGATCAGATTCATAGGGTTTCTCTAACATAGTATCCCTTAAAATAACACATCCCTTTAAATTTAAATTGCCCTCCCCAGGGACAAATAAAGTCTTTTTTTTAATTTGAATTGAATTGAAAACTAATTCTTGTAGCCCAATGATGACAGATCTGACAGATGACATCATGAAATTACCTCCTGGTTCGTTGTCAGAATTGGTTTTATTTCTGACAAACGGGGAGTTCTCCAAAACGACTTTTTGCCAAAGAAACCAGCACTGTAGCATGTTTATTTAATGTCTCATCAAACAATGAGGTTATTTTACGACTTAATTCAGTAGATATCTTGCTTCCTGCAGTGTGTGGGATTAACATATATTTTTAACTGTAATCTAAGGGTACAAATATTCTTGGGCCGCGCCACCAGGTATCTTATGTGTGAGAAACACTGCAGTGCATATCGCCTGTTTGGAAAAAAAGAGAGTTGCACCTGACTTTTTTTTTCAACGGTTGGACAGTGTAAGCTTCTTCAAACTGCTGATCTCTTGAAGTGAGAGTGTTTGCCGAGTATCACTACCTGACCCCTCTGGCTTACAAAATGGATAGGAAATCAAAGCTCAGTTAGACTAAAGCTCAATACTCAAAGTTTGTTGAATAATGTGATGTGTGGTCTCTTTAAAGTGGCTCAGCATTGCTCACAGCCAACTGACTTGTGATGCACTAAAGCATAAAACATTGTCCCTGGGTATAATTTAATTCTCATCAATAACACAAAGCAGTGCAGGCACATTGCCTAAAAGCCAATAACTGGTGCCAGCACACCACAGCCCTGCACACTGGATGAATGAATGGCGGTGGATGCTGCGAGGCCTATCACAGCTTTCCCCTCTGGTTTCTGGGTCAGGTCCTGGGAGCAATGAGGTGCGAGGCTAATAGATGGACTCTTCACAGCAGAATGGAGATGGAGAAGCTTGAGGAATTTAGTGCAATTCTATTGCCTATTAGAGAGAACAAAGCTGTGAAGATGGAAATTGTTTGCCACAGATATGAAGAGGAATTGAAGGTGTCAGTGTGTTTTACAGTGATGATAAAAGCCGCGCTAAAGTGTAAAAGACTGTGAGCTGAACGAGAAGGGAGGGGAATTGGAATATGTGGAGGTGTGGCAGCAAGATTAAATGAAATAATCAATCAAGCTCTTCTTCAATTTCTAGTCAATGTGCAGCACTATTCACTGACTTGGAAAATTCTGCTCTTTTAAAAGGGTTTAGTTTTTACACACCGCTACACTCTCTCAATAACGGAGGGCATGTAATCTGCATTCTCTCTCAAGACACTGCATATACGAACAAATTGTCAATGGCAAAATGCTGGACTGCATTAGTCAGAATCATGTTTTTAAATTGCAGGCTCTTGGTACTTACAGCAACAAGAATGAGGGTGAAAGTGGTTCTATCAAAATAAGGATTTTAGTACTTAATGGTAGTAAGTCAGCTCTAAATGATATTTCGAGGAACAAATATTTTACCCTTCACCCCATCATTACACACTTATACCCACAATCAAATGATTTTCAGTCAGTGTTCAAATTCTTAGGCCAAAAAAGCTTTGATTCAGAGGTAACTTTATTTTATATCTAAAAATAAATGCAAGCATGTAAACAACCGAGCTAAAAATTGAATTTAAATAAAGCGTTAAAGAAGCTCTGGCCAAGTGAAAGTGTAAATCAGACTTGTGGCAGTGAGTGGACTAGATACAACCGATCTCAGGATGGCAAACACACCTGTAAGTACCCGGCTTGATTGCTACACTGCTGTCTGAAAGTGTCACTCATGCTATACTGTGGGAATGTACTGTGAGTGGTACGTTACAGCCAAATGGACCCTGACAGGCTCAGCAGGACCCTGGTGAGAAGGGTGGAGGCTGGTCTTATCTGGCTCAGCAAGGGTTCTTCATCACAGTCTCTCTGTTCATTTTAATTTTCCATCTGAAAAGCTGTTCCATTTAGGGCTCACACCATTTATTGTTGTGTCCATTCGTCTTTCGTCTACAGCTAGCCTTTTAACCTCTCGTTTGTTTGCCATGATTTGTGTCTCTTTGCTCTGACCAGTAACCAGACCAGACTTCTTAACAGATCGATATGACG
The DNA here is from genome assembly GCF_947650265.1 of Symphodus melops. NCBI lineage: Eukaryota > Metazoa > Chordata > Actinopteri > Labriformes > Labridae > Symphodus > Symphodus melops. The sequence goes on from NC_136698.1 coordinate 2,910,353, forward strand.
TTATGCGTGTGTGGTTAAGAGCTGCTTTCCTTAACAGCTCTGCTCGAACGAAATATAGTAGCAGACCTTAGTATTAGCTTCAACATTCAACATTAGCTCAAATACCACAGTGTGTCAGCGAGGGTAACTGACATGACAGGGAGGGTGCAGGTGAAGCAGGAGAAAAGGGCTGAAGTTTAAAAGAAGCTTGTTAAACTGCTAGCCAACTTCTGTCCATCCATCAGACCTCACGAGTGCCATTCAGCTGTCACAATATTAAAATACTAAGCACACATTACACATAATGGGAAGGCATTGAAAAAGTCGATAAAAGGACACATCGACTGCTGTGTCTTTGCATTTTACGCTTGATGCACATCATTAAACCCTCTTGCCTTTTATGAGTTTTAGTACATGCAGAAACAGAAGTCAGGTAACCTTGAGGAGGTTCCTTTTTTAGTCCACGATGAGAGAAACCAACAGGGAATGGATAAGTCGAGACAATGGACCTGCTCTCTTGAAGTCGTCGCCCAGTGACAGAGAGAAGAATGATGGGGAAAAACAGCTCTGAGGAAATTAACAGGAGCCAGAACAGCACTCTGACAGCCGGAGTTATGACGCCTCGGTAGGTTCAAGCAGGGACAAGAAAGGTGTGAGGCTGGAGCCTGAGCTGGGGGTCAGCGGCCCCGAGGTGTTACGAGCCAAACCTGGAAAGAAATCCATCACTGTTCTAAAAATTCCTCAAACAGATATTTTAGAAAAAGTCTGTTTATGTGCAGTTAATTTACTTCATTCAGTTTTTCTGTTGTAAAAAATTTCATTTATCAGTCGTACCTCTATTTTTTATTCTTCTGTTATTTTGATTGTAGTATGCAAAAGACAAATATTAAGTCACCTGTTACAGTTTAGATTAAAGCTGAAACAAACCATTTCAAATAAAGGCTGAAATGATGGTTTTACTTGACACCAGTATAATATAATGAAAGAGTCAATACATGCAATATGTTTTGTCCTTTTAAATTGTACGTAAAAAAACCTAAGAAGGTAAAGTTTATTGACAAAACAACTTTACAGAGCAAAGTCACAACAAGCTCTCAAAGTTAGGTGATCGTTCCTGTAATTATCCTCTCTCGCTCACTTTCTCACAAACACACTCACACCTCCTCCGAGAACATTTCTTCTGAGAACACTTTAAATGTATGCAGTGCTAAAGTGCTGTTAAAAGCACATTTACATACCCCTCAGCAAAGCCACGCACCACATGAATATCTGTGAGTTACTTTAACAAGGCCTCAGCAATCGTCGAAGCTAACTCAATCATGTGGTTCACACAGCCACAGGAGAAAAGCACATTTGAGTTCTGGGGTGCAAAGGAGGGGAAATGTAAAGTATCAAAGTCTGAACCAATGTTTTGCAGGAAACAAAAAAAAAATCTTGTGCAATGGATAGAAAACTTCTAAATGAGCATAAATGAGCCATCAAAAACTTCATCAAGAAAATCCTTTATGGACAATCATCAGTCCTCTGTGGTTCTGTGCAGTCGTCATGGTACTGATGGTCAAACATGTTCAGCCAATAATCACACAAAGACCTACTGCAACATCAATAAATACAATATCAGGCTGTATTTCACTTAATGATATTGTGCATTCATGTTGCTCCTTGGATGCTCCCAATTTCTGAGTTGGGAAGTCGTTCCTTTAACTGTAGTGCATTTGTGTACTTTCTCTTCAGGAAGACTGAATGTTGAAGCTTCAGAGTTATTTTCTCCCAGACTGGAAGAATGTACTTTTGCCTCGCCATGTTGATGATAATTATGACGTCTAGTCAGCAAATCTGGCCCCAAAAATCTTTTCCGATTGTCTATGCAAGTTTGTTTTTATGAGCAAAGGTTCAAGTGCATTTTTCTTTTCATTTCCCATACTCTGATATTTGTACATCATTACTTATAGTGTTATTGTTGTTGTTGGTACTATATGTAAAGCTACGCAAAATTGTAGTAAACCTGACACTGTATTATGCTGGCTTTGCTTACAAACAGGAAGCTGCAACAACTGTAAGGTTTTTCAAAGTAAATCTTTGAGACTGTTTCATTTCGTCTGAACGTCGTCATGGTGACAATTTGTGGAATCTTCTTACAGTTCAGTCTGAACGTCATAAACAGTCCAACCATCTGTCTTCATCAGTGAAGCAGATTGAGGCCGTGGAAACTTAACTTAATTTAATATCGGGTCCGATATAGATATGAATTCGTATCGATCCCATCTCGATATAAATCACATTTTTAACAGCAAGATGGACCAAAGTGCTGCACATTCAGTTCAGTAAAATACAATACACCCAAACGTCATAAAAATAGCCAAAACTAATTTAAAACCGCTCAACAAAGATCTAGAGGACGCTGCTGTTTGGGATAAAAAATAAAAAAATGTCCTCACTCCAAATGCTGATAATGGTAACCATTATTTATAACGTACAGTAAATATCTCATAAGAATACTTCAATTTAAAGAGCCGTTCTTGGTTATCATATTTAAACGTTGCAATGTTTTTTCTACCTCAACTCACATGCATTTCATCCCAGCACTCCCAGCAGCCCCATGTGTGTGCTCTCTGCAAGTCAAAATAACACGACATGGACACACAGCCGTATCGTAATGACTGTCAGCTTCCATCAGAATCAATAACATGTTCAATACTCAAACACCTAAAGTTGACCAATCAAAGGGCGTCCTGTCCTCGCATGGTTTCTCCATAATTGCCGTGTGTCTGTGAGGAAGATTACTTCAGTTTCAGCCCACAGTAAACTGCAACCTTTGTCACTCCCTGAAGAACCTGCTGCACAAATAGCAAAAATAAACACACAACATCAAATAAGCAAACGTGACAGCAAGAAATATAGAAGAAATATTCAAGACAAACATCATCAATATATTATAAAAGCACCATTTGGGAAATCTATGAAGGATATCGGGTGCCAACTTCCACCAGGAAAACTGCAAAAGATTCTTTTCTGGAAATCATCTGTTTTTCTTCTTTGTTTCATGACCTTGTTTTTCATGCTACTTGAGATGTTTTATGGATTTTCACATGTCGCAGTGTGATAATCAATAAGCAGACTCTTGGAAATGTTAACAGTATTGGTGACTGTTTTATAAAGTGTCTGTATAATACCTCACTATAACAGAACTACAGAAGCTGCAGGCTCGCTGTTCATTGTGTTGGTTGCTCAACTTCATCAGCTTCAGAGAACGTTTCCTGGAAAGCTACACGCCTAACTACATATAACACATTATCGATCAACAAATCAAAACAGAGCTGTTAAAAGAAAAAAAAAATCACCCCCGGCCCTCTCAACAGTGTGTGCTAGTGATGATAACAGATAATCAGACCTATTTCATGTTTTTGTACCAGGCTGAGAGCGGGAGATGTTGCACTGCCTTCTTTCTAAGGTCGACCATGAGCTCTTTGGTTTTAGATGTATTGAGGATATGGTCGTTGTCCTCGCACCACCTCACCAGCTGTTGTACTCTACTCCGGTAAACAGATTAATCCCCATCAGAGATAAGACCTGCTACAGAGGTATCATCTACAAATTGTAATAGTTTGACTGATAAAGAGTTGTTGGAATGAAGGGAGTATAAAATAGGAGACAAGACACACTGCTGTGGGGCGTCGGTGTTAAGAACCTTGGTTGGTGAGTCATGATTATTCAATTCAAATCCAAAGATGTTTTTTTCAAAATTAAAATCTCACGATGACACATTATGAAGCTTCAATAAATCCTCACATGTTGTAGTGAATGAAAGACCCTTGATTAATCTTAAAAGAATGTGTCAGAGACAGGACATTTTAACATTCATTGATACTTGATTGCCCCGAAATGTGTTAATGGCTGCAGTAACTGCCCTGACAGCTGACAAGGTCTTGAATAATTGATTTCTGGAAGTCACTTACACAGACGATGCTCTGGAGACATGTCTCCTCCACTTAATCCACTCTAAAAGGAACTCAATTGGGTTTTTTTTTTCTATCTTCTCACCATCTAATACATCAGCTAAGAGTTCAGATCAGTCGACTCTGTCTCCGCTCAGAAGATGACAAGATTCATCGGTCTTGCTTGACTGGGCCTCCGGATTAAATTGCAGGGCAACTCAGCAGGGAATAAGCTTTCTTAAATACCTGGCAGGGCCCAGCTCGAGAAATTATGAAGGATGAGTGTTTCTCCCCGCCTGTGCGGCTGTTTGTGGTGTCATACACATCATAACTAAAGGTCTGTTGTTTTTTTTTGGCTGAACGAGACACACTTGACTATCCACGAGTCAAACTCTATTTTGTGGATGTTTATATTATACCATGAAAACAAAGCTGACGTATACTCAGAGTTATGAGTAGTTTATAACCATCCAGGCTTTAAATTATTTTTTGTGACGAAAAGGATGCACTTCTTATAACTCTTTTTACACTCCTCATAAGACCGGAACTGATATATTCTTAAGAGCTGCTTGTGTGTGACTTTTTTCTTTTCACACAGGTGGTGTACAGTTTATAGGTTTAGTATGTTAAATGAACTTATTATTATTATTGCTCAGTACATTTAAATACATTTTTTTGGCGTATTGTTGCGAAAGAAAAACAAAAAGGTAATAAGGTAATAAAATGTATAAGAAGAGGGTACTCAAACAGACCGCTGCCTTATTTTTTCTGTAAATAAAAACGTCATGAAACAGTCTGTCTTAACAGGATATGACACAGGCGAGCACTAGGGTTACACTCTGCACTGGCACTCACTTTTCTCACTGAACAAAGCTCGTTAGCTAGCGGAGATTGTGGTGCATTTATGATATCCACTTCCATTTTTGAAATGTTGAGTGTTGATGTGTGTGAAGCTTCGTGACACTCAGCTGCCATATATTAGCTTGTCGGTAAACACATTGTCTTCCTTAGGTCAGTGTCACCTGCTTATCATCACTACGGTCAACTCAGAGTTTGTTAACATTGGGATGGAGGAGTATACAGAATCACGGCCATGATTCCCTGCCAGCCTCGGCATCATCTGTTACTGTTTTCACGGAGAGCCCCCTGATGGTGGGATGTACATGCTGTGTGCTGAAGCGGGACCGTTGTGTTGCAAAGTTGTTGTTAAAAAGCTCTTGATACCTGGTTTTAATACTCATGGCGGAGAGGCGAAGCTTATCTTCCTCACGCACTTGATTACAGGAACATCAATTAAACTTCCACTCTTTGCTCGAAGCGTTAATTCCCCTTTGACCTGTCCTCCCAAGGCGCCGTTGATGAGTTCTGTCTGATACTGATTCCCTGTCTTAAAGTTTTGCCAGATGTGGGAGAAACTTTGAAATATAACAGATACTTTCACCGTCTGCTGTCTCGTCTCTAATTTTGTTTGTGGGCGGAACATCAAACCAACAGATGTTTGTTGGAGCTCGGCCGAGATCACAGTTTGTCCTCTTTGTGTTTAGAAGAGAAGAAAGGATGTTTATGTTCGAACGGTAAGAGGGGAAGAAAAAGGTGATGTGATATGATAATACCGCATTGTTAAATTAGACCTCATTATAAAGTTTTTTTTTTTTGTTTCCAGTCTTGGATTTTCTGCTCAACATTAGTAAACACAATTATTTCTGCTACGAAGGACAACAATAATAGCCTCCCTTCAATTACCCTAGCTGTTTCTCGAGGCAGCGTAGGCGTTATAGTGGTGTGAGATATTTATGTTATAAATAATGGTTACCATTATCAGCATTTGGAGTGAGGACTTTATCCTTCTCTTTAGCTGGTGTCAGAAACTAAGTACTGATCCAATGTCTTGGCTTCTTTGTTCTTTTCTTGTCTCCCAGACGGAGAGATCCTCTTTCTTTGGAAATTCTGACAGACTTTGGTTTTAACAGGAGTAATGCATGCAACAAATATCAGCACAATGAAAAAATTGGCACATTTAGTGAACGTTTTGGCAGCTCTTGGGGGCCCCTCTCTGGCCTGGGGCTCCAAGTAATTGGCAGGCTTGGCTATTGACGAGCAGCGCCTCTAAAGACACACCAAGGAGAATGTCGGCTCTCGGTCCAATCTGACCGATGGTGAGCGATCTCCACCCTCGTTTTTGTGGTGTCCGTCGCTACCCATCAACCCCTGTTTTGGCATTTTTTGGCCGATTCGACATGTTCATACCGTAACAGTTGTTTTGGATCAATTTGTTTTGTTTCTTGTCTTGGCAAAATGGGATCAAAATACATGTCTGATTTCTAAATGATTGAATTCTCACAAACAATAAAAATACATTTACTTGCAGGATGGGCTGGGTTGTTCAGATCCTGGAGATTTGTAGCATTTTAGAGTAAATTAAATTGTAAGAAGCCAAAATGATGGACCATGTCGAGTGGAAGTCAGAACTTCCTTACAGGGCACGTTGTACTTCAAATGGTCAAAGCCTGGTGTATTATTACAGGCCGTGCTTAGAGGAGGAATACTCTAAGTGAATACATGTGGACACATTTTGTTTGACACCCTGAGTAATGTGGCTTTAAAAAGCCCTCAGACAGCCTGCTCATAATGCGTCTATAAAACCGCCGCCCATTCTTAAGCCATCAATGCCACATGCCACCAGTGATGGATGCTCATTCAAGGCCCTCTGTTGGCCCTAGTATGTCTATAAATCTGAATTTGCAGCGTGGACTCTAATCAATAAATGTTTTCACCTTTACTTAGTTAATGTCATTCCAGATATCCATTCCGTGATCTGCCCCCATTTAATATGCAACATCTCACATTACAAATAAACAGCCTGGGATATTTTGAGGCAACACATTAATTGAATTACATTCGGATTATGCATGCTTGCCCTGCAGGTTCCAGTAAACATCTTAAAGAAAAATTAGCGTTTTCTTTTTTCCCTCTCTGCCCAGCAGGACTCCATTTATCTGCCCCGTGCAGATCACAAGAGCTTAATTGGTTCATTTCTTTTGGGCAGAGTATCTAAGCAGCAGTCATCAGCAGCAAATTGCATTCATAACACAGATTATTTTTTTATTTTTTTTTACTGACACTGTGGTTGCTCAAGTTCGATCAAAAATAACCTGAAATAAAGAACGAAGCCACCTCTGCATGAGACAAGAGTATCATTATACAGTCAGGCTTCCACTACCTGAGTTTGAATTTCATGCTTTTTAAACTCTTCATGAGGAATGGAGATTTGAGTCTTGTGGGGTAGGAGGGGTCGGGGGGTGTAAACTCGAACCATCTATTATCCTGTGATGGATATTGCTGCCTTTCAGGCTAGTTAACATGTTTCGCTGACTTTACAGAATGCATGAGAAGAAAGTTGTCTCCATCCTCTTGAGTTTTAACAGTATGAATTGCAGGTTTGCAACATAATCAATCTCTTGTCTTGTTACTTTCCCACACTTACACCGAAGAAGCACAGTCTCGTGATGAACTGGAACACAACAATGATATACTGTATGATATATATCTATGAGCATGTAAAGATGTTTGTCACACAATTCTAATTAATGAACAGGATATGTCAAGCTTTTCCTCTAACTCCACATACCTTCTTCTTCTGAATATATTCCCAATCGTGATCAATTACAACAATTGACTAAGACTGATCTTCCATTGGAGGCCCTTGGAGATCTGGGCCCCCCAGGGCAGTTTGCCAGCTCTATTGGTTGTAATTCAGGCTCAGCTGCACATTGAGTGTCTCAGCAATGAGGCGGAGCAAACTCTCAATTCAGAAGGAATATCAGTCAAGTGGTATCAGTCACAACACTTTGAGGTGTCCCGTCTTTCAAAGGTGGTACTTGGCAGCACAATGGGATTCAAAAGGCTGTGTCCTTGCTGAACAATGGGAGGGGAATATTGAGTTTGGCCCCATTACAAATTCAACCTTTTTTTTTTTTTTACTACTATAGATAATGCTCATTGATCTGTGAAATTATGAGCTACCATTAGAAAGACCCGGCGCATAATTCAGAGTGCCTGAACTCTCAATCACTCAACTGAAAACCTAAAGCCTGAGCGCTAATTTACATCACAATGTTTCACATCGATTTAGATGGAGAGGTGTGTTAAGAGATTCTTAACAACTGTGGACACCCTCAGGTCTACAATAGGTACTATGATTAAAAATGCCAAAGAAATTTAAACTCAGTAGACTGAAAATGGGCTCCTGCCAATCGATGCATGTGTCTTTAAGATTACATTTTTAATGTTTATTGTCTGATGCAGCTGATCAAAGTAGGACTTCTGCCGTTTACAATTCAAGGCAGATGCCAGTGCTGGGACTGTGAAGCGCATAGTGGCAGTAGAATTAAACAGAGGATGCTCTGACTTCATCGTTTTTAATTTCGTCAAACTTCTATCTCTTCTTCAGCATTCAGCTCATAGAGAGCAGCAGGTGAACTCAAACTTCCAGCATGCCAGAGCAAAGTAACGACTACCAGGTGATGATGTTTGGAGCATGTTGGGGAAGAGTTCGCTGGTTCAAAGACACCCACATCCCCACAGTGGAGGACACCGACAAACAGGTGAGACCCCGTCTAAAACGTTTTTCATTAAACGATACAATCTCTGTTATTGTAGTGATCGATTGTATTAAAAAGTAACAAAGCAAAGCGCGTCATACGAAAAGGAAACAGAATGTACTTATTTAAAAGACCCATAAAGAAGAACCCGAGAAGAATGTCCGACTGTAAGTCAGGGAATACATCGTGCTACATTGAAATGTCAATTGTTTTCAATTTTGCTATTTCTGTCACGGGCTGTGTACCTCGTGCTATGTTACGATACAGCCAGCAGGCAGCCGTTGTGCATTTCTGTTTCCATAGTAACGTAAGCTTACCCTGCTTTAAGTGTTGCTCTACACTTAGTGCTACTACACTGCTTCACTGTTGAAGCAGTGTGGTGAAGGTGTAGAATGACAACACTCTTGTGCTCAATATAACTGTGATTGTTTGTGTTGGTTGTTGTCATAGCCTGTAAATATTAATGGACGAAGCCTGAGCGACGTCGGCCATCTGTTACGGCAGAGGGCCCCGGAAGCTCATCGGCAGCCGCCATGCCGAGAACTGGAGCTGAGGAGGGTTTTAATCGCCCCACATGCCAATCCTATCAGCAACAGTCCAGTGTGTGTCAACGAGGACAACAACTAATCAGAATGATATTATTTTTTGTAAATTTAAGCTGCAAAGTTTTTTGGGGCTGTCCCAAATGATGTGCATCTTCAGTAAACAATCTCGCCTCCAAAAATAACTCCCTGAATCAGCCGCTGCTAAACAGACCACAGAAAACATTTGTTTACATGTAAACAATGAAAGGCATAATCATTTGAGCTGAAAGGTCTTGTGAGTTAGGCAGTCCTCTCCCAGTCAGAGCTGCAGTGCGACGCGTGTCAAACAGATTCCTGAAGTCTCCTTGAACCTCAACAGACTCACTTATATCCTGATAAGTGCTCAGATTGATCCTGAGTTCATTTCCTCGCAGTCGCTACCCTCCCAATGATCCCTTTAATTGCTGCAAGGGTACAATATTATATTTGGACATCGTCCAGTCAGGGCACTTGAGATATCTACAATGCTTTGCATTTTTAATGTGACCCCTGTAGGATTTTCTTGAGTACTTGCATTAAGTCTGTCTGCTTTTATCGACGCACAAATTGAAAACATTGATTAGGGAAGGAGGTCAAAGGGGATGACAAATAGCTTTCTCCTAAACACATCCTCACTTCAGACGAATAATGTCTTTTTTCATCATCATCATTAGCAGGCAGAGGATGAAAATCAATGCATTCCCCATTTACATGTTCAGCCCTTGGTTAATGGCGAGCATGCACACAGCTGAAAAGCTGGAGCTTTTATCAGAGCATTTTACAAAGGTCCTACAGGTAGAGCATGAATGTTCTTCTCTTGGCAGCGAAAGAATTCCACTTCATAATAAAATCATCTCAATGAAACATAAGCAATAGGTTCCAGTGTAAAAAGAAATGTTGGAAGGGTAACTGGTATTTTAATATTTGGGTCACAATACAGACTTATTGCTCAGTGTGTGAAGCCTGAGAGACGATAACAATAACTACGTTAGTCATACAAGTGTAATCTTTCAGGTAGCTTTAACTCAAGATCCAATTAAAGAAAAACAATGAGAAAAAATAACTCCCTTCCAAATTACAGTAGTGTACTGTAATATTACTACTGCCCCCCACACACACACACACACACACTTTGTAAATACAAGATAAGAAAGCAGACTAATACAAATCATTTTTCTATATTTGTGAAAGTCAAGACCGACTTTCAACATTTTCTTTGTTTCCCTCCATGTGTCACTGATCGTCTGCTTTAATGGAATTTGTTTATTTAAGCCTTTAAAATGTGACAGAAATACAAGAAACCATAATTGGTTTTGTCTTCTGGGATCTGTGAGGAATTCTAAAAATCTCATCTGCTTGCTTTGCAGTAATGCGATGCAATTGATTTCTCCTCCATCTTGTTAGATTAGGTGGATAATTAAAATGGGTTTAAACAGACATACCTCAATATCTCTGTCATTGACTTGTGGAATTAATTAACAAGCAGGTGAGCAGATGGAGTAGCATAAAGTGGTTTATACTTATGTCTTTGAGTCCTCTGCTTATTTTTCCAAAACACAATTGCTGTTTTTTAAATGGGGCGGCAGTAGCTCAGTCTGTAGGGACTTGGGTTGGGAACCGGAGGGTCGCCGGTTCAAGTCCCGGCACGGACCAAGTCCGGAAATTGGTCTGGTAACTGGAGAGGTGCCAGTCCATTTCCTGAGCACTGCCGAGGTGCCCCTGAGCAAGGCACCGAACCCCAAAAACTGCTCTGGAGCGCTCGCTGTGGGCAGCCCCCTCACTCTGAGACCTCTCCATTAATGCATGTCACTAGAACCCTGTTTGTGCATGAGTGTGTATCTCGGCCTATGTGTGTGTTAGACAGAGTGTAAAAACTGAATTTCCCCTCGTGGGATTAATAAAGTGTAAATTATTATTATTATTATTAAATGTGTCTTGAATGTAATGTGAAAAAGATGAAAGTAAGCATTTCCTCTCCGTTCATTATATTTAGTCCCTTTTATTCTATTAAATTTACCACATCTCCACTATAGATCAACATTAATATTGCACCTTAATCGTTAATCAACAAATACAGTGAGGTAAGCAAGGCTGGCATTATTCCTTTAAGGTGGCAGAGTTCAGTCTGCAGAGACTTGATTTGTCAACGGTTCAAGTCCTGCTTTAAACCAAAATATGGAAGTTGGTCTGGTTCCCGAGTGCTGCTGAGGTGCCCTGGCACCATCCACTAATGCATGCCAAATGGTCTTTTATGTGCATGTGGTCAAAACCAAGACATTTAGGGATTGAGACTGAGTCAAGATGGAGACCATAAATATCAACAATAAATGATCATCTAGTGTGCAGGGGTTGTGGAAGATTGCAGCCGTAACAGGGGTTAAAAATCAAACAACAAACACACGGAAGTTATTTGTCTTTTTTTTAGAAAGAGGCATTTTCTTTTAATCACAGTAATGATTTAGAAAAAAGTCGATTTTGGTTAGAGTCCACCCAGTGTGAGACAAAGTAAAGATGCTTTTGATTTAAAGACGAGACTTTCAAAAAGTTGCCTTGAGGGGTCGCCGGTAGCGCAGCGGCAGTGCGCGCGATCCCACGTATTGAGGCTCAGTCCTCGCGCGCGGGCGGCCCAGGTTCGCGTCCGGCCTGTGGCCCATTTCCCGCATGTCTCTCCCCACTCTCTCCCCCTTTCCGACTCTATCCACTGTCCTCCCTCTATAATAAAGGCATAAAAAGCCAAAAACAAATCTTTAAAAAAAAAAAAAAAAAAGTTGCCTTGAGACTGGTCTTGGTCTCGAGATCCACAATGTTAGTGAGAAGCTTGTCTCTTAATTACAGAGTGTAAACCAGAATTTCCCTCAGGGACTAATAACGTATATGAAAAACAAAACATAGATGAACAGCACTTACAGGCTTTGACTTTGTCAATAGATTATTTCCTGATCTCTCGGGGCAGAAATGGCCATTAAAAGCAGTTCTTGAAAAAGAACAGCTCTCAGTCTGTCTGAAATGTTTCCTTTTGATTACATTTGGCATTTATGAAATCCATAAAGCTGCCCTTAAAGCAGCCCAAACCACTTCAAATGTTAATCAGGTCATGTTTGCATTTCACTGTAATGGAATCAACCAGTCAGAAACTTTAACAGCAGTTATTGTTTTCTACTTATCATGCATAGAAAGAGCTGCATTAGACTTCACACTCAAGGATTATTATTTTGGGTTGAAGTTGGTTTCCAATACTGATGTTCTGTTGTTGTTGTTGTTGTTGTTGTTGTTGTTGTTGTTGATATATCGACTTGTTTTTAGGTGCTTTGCAGTAGACAATTATCTGACTTTATCCCTTGTTGTTTGGCTCTTGTTTAGTCTCAACAACTTCAAAAGAGATCATTGTCGGGGATGAAGGGAACGAATGTGAGTTTGTGAGTGAGGTTTGGTGAAATGATATCAACAAAAATCTCATACTCGTCAAGATGGGCGTCAGTGGAAGGAAAAGTGGGACTGATTACCCAGGGTCCAGTGGAGGATGGACTCCTGATGTGTTTCTCGCTAAGTCATAATGGTCATTGATGGTTAGATTGGTCAAATAAATACTAAAAAAAATATTTGTGTTGTGAAAACCAATTTGCAAATGCCAGAAAAAAATGCATTGTATTGCAACCTTTATTTCATTTTATTCTATTATTTGAATTACAAGGTGTAACACAACATTTTCATCATTTAACATGAAACTTCGGTAACTTCTTGTTTTCAATGTTCAAAATTACAAACTCAAACTGTTGAACTTGTCTAAGTGTGTTGTTAACACATTTGTGTAATTTATACACCAGATAGTAATAGTAGATACTCAGGGACATACAAAAGAATATTACAAAATTGTTTAAGGTAAAATATAGAATTAGAGAAATCCATAATTGTATGGTTGTAAGGGGACGTGTCTTGTAGTGGTGACTGCCATGACAAAGCCACCATGACAGACATGCATGTTTATTGTTGCCATGGAAACACTGGTAAGCTAGTCAAAGCTGCCATACTGTTGCTGTATGTGCTGCTGTGATATAAAACATCATGTAAAGGAAACTTGGAAACATCGTCGGTAGGTCAGTTCTGCAGTTAACTTGGAGTTTGCTTTCATCGAGGGTGGGGGGAGCAGAATCACTCCCATGATTCCCCGCCAGTCTGACATCATCTTTTTGTTATTGTTTTTTATTGAGAGGCCCCTGTTGTTGGAATTTACATAGTGTGCTTATGTTATAGAAATGACAAACAACTCCCAAAAGTCTTTGACAGATATGCTCTGCTTTGATAAATCCTTAAAGACAGAACTGAGGTTCTTATATATTCCTGTACGCTGCAATATGTGCTGTCATTCCTGAGCTGCACATTGTTTCTATGTTGTGTCTACGTCATATTTGTGTTAGTTAGCTTTAGGAAACAACACTTGCCAAACAATACACAAGGAAGTCTCCCTTGATTTACACATCACCACCTGTTCCATGCAGTCACTCCCTGTGGAACAGCGCCGGGCTTTAGATTTCACATCACAAACATGCTTTCATATTCTGCTTATCTGCAAACACCAAACAGGCCGTCCATTTTAAAAGAAGATATGAATGAGAAAATGTCATTAATTAAGGATTGAGTATTCTGTGCATTACTGTCCACAGATGATGTCCTTCACTCGGTCTGACTCTACCAGTGTCATCATTAATAATACACAGAGTGAATCATCCAAAGGCTCCTCTTCGTTAATATTTGATGTGGATTTTTAGCAGCAGTCGGCTTCCCCTAACCTTTCACTACTTTGCAGCAAGCATCAATTACTGCACATGAAAGGGACGGACATGGATTTATCTTCATTTGCAGTCAGTCGCAGACACAGAACACAGATTTTATTTTACATGGCAGTTAGGTGGGCTTTGCGTTTCGGCCGTTAGTCAAACGGATGCAGGTTAAATCGTCTGTTATGACAGTTGTCCTCTGATCACAGGAACATAACCCTGAAACCAGAAAATCAAAACCACCTCTCCTCCTTTGAAATAGATGTAAACTCTTAAGACGATTAGACAGACATGGCATTACAGTCAGGCCTACGGTAAGGTGCAGACACAGTAAGAACCATTAGCTAAAAAATAATGGATGGCTTTACCGCCCCATCATTTTGCAGTGTAATTACCAAGGCACTTATATTACGCTGCAGTGGAATCTGAGCACTCAGCATTTTTTTTATAACCCACTAAAGACCATAAAGACCTTGTTAAATATGATTATGCAAAAAACTGTCGTCCTAATTGTTTACCTGCTAAAAACATAAAAGCTACATTTCAGACATTCACCCCCCCCCCCAGCTGTCAAATACAGCAACTTGATCATTAGCCTCATGTCCTAACACATTCCAAAGCAGCTTATTGTTTCAATATGCAGGTGATTTTGTTAAGTTCACATGATTTCTGAGGTGGAGAACAGTAAATTGCTGCAGCGATTAAGGCCACTGTTGTTTTCTTCTTTTGAGCTAACTTAATGCTAACTGGCAAGCCGACTCAAGTTGACTCTGGGTTTCGCAGTCAGCCCGCAGGTGCAGCAGATAGGTAAGGAATGTATGACGGCCAGGTAGAGCCTCAAAACAAACAAAACAACGTCAAACATGCACATAACAGGCACTAAGCACTAAGTGCAAGTGGCAGACACAATTATCCTTATCTTGAGCTTTCATTTACATTGCATGAACCTTTATACAGAATGAATGTGATCTAAAGACACTTTTGACATCTAAATAATTAGTGAGTAGAGCATGTTAATCTTCTTTTCTCTAGTCATTCACTTAAACAGCTTTTATATGCAGGTGGATGAGCCGGCCAGTCGTCCATGTAAACACGATGTGAACACAATGCAGACAGCATGACAGACAGCAGGACTCACTCACTGTAGACAGTCATGACTCAGATTTCTGCTGTATTTATGTGGAAAATGTTTCACACTCTTCCTTAAAAGTCTCAATAGATCAAAGATGCCTTACACACAGTTTGCAGGATAGGAAGCAAAACCTCTGTGAACTAGTTGCCACCTGATCATTGCTACCGTTTTGTAGTAGTATCTTTTTAGTGGTCCAGGTTTCTGCGGACCGATTCACGCTGATCTTTGATTGTTTACCAATTCAGATCGGTTTGTCTTTAAACCACTCATCGGTATCAATTCAAATATCTTCAATTTTCTATCTTTCAGGACAGAATCCATCATTTCCTATTTGAGCCTCAGAAGTCATTTTCTCACCAAAACGTCAAGTATAAATGGGGCCTACATGTGTAATCCAAACTAATTTATTCTTGCCACTTTTTCTCTTTGAACTGCACGACTTCACAGATGGATGCTGATCTTTTCAAATCGCACATGAATGCCAGTCTTTGAAATTCTGTGTGTGTGTGTGTGTGTGATTGAAAGATGTAAAAATTTGCATCAGAAGCAAGATGTCCTGGTCTTGCAGCTTTTTGTTGTCTTTCAGTGTTTGTGTGCACGCTCACAGGCAGCATTAATATGTGATGAGTGTTTTGTGTCTGTGTGTTTTTGTGAAAGTTTGAGTCTGAACATTTTTGGATGTTAAAACTAAAAAATAAATAAAATAAAAACCCAGAGTTTATTCATGTGTGTAATGTGTGTGTGTACACACTCAAAGTCGAACATGAGTCACACAAACTTTCTCAACAAACTGCTCTGCCCTTTGAAGCATCTTAAAAAACCGTTCGGAGCGTTTGGTTTGTGTCCTGATAGCGGTTTTTTAGCCACATGGTGTACACAGAGAATGCTTTGTAATGTAAATGTTTCAGAGTATTTATACTACTTGTAGACATCAATTTTGTGCATTGTACGAATATTTGACAGAGCCAATACATTAACTATGAACTCAGCTCTCTTCTGTTCTGTTTGCCTATATTTCTTTTCAGACCATGTGGGAGGAAGTGTGTCTTTGAATTACCTCCGTAGAAATTTTCCCTCCATGTCCCATGTCTGCAGAGCTTTCTCTTATCCTGTTTTAAAGAGCTTTGACTGGCTCAGGAATCAATAATGACGTTGGCCCTGTGAGACTGTTTGTGATATAGAGCGTTTCAAACTAACTTTACAGAAGTGTGTTTGTAAAACTTAAACCTTAAAGAAATGATTGCATCGCCGTTTCCTTGCACAGTTACTACCTTATACTGCTGTTACTACTTTTCATTGCAGTTCATCACCTAATTACTCAAGTTCAGTGTTTACAAAGTTGAGTTAAAGCAGAACAGTAGCTCCTTCAGTATGATGGTGCATGAATGCTGCAGGGATAATTACGTTCGTACAGAACATAGATTCAATGTCCAGTGTCTGTTGTTGAAATTGGTAGCACATTATAAATATTGTGGTGTGTTGCATCAGTCCACATACCATATTTACTGTCCCTATACTAAACATTGAACTGCCAATTTGTGAACACTGGTCAATTCAAACAACAAAGAAGACACATTCACATTCTGATGATTGAACTGTATGTGACTAAACAGAGACAAATCAACATGTACACACACACACACACACACACACACACACGCACACACACACACACACACCTGTAGATTTCTTTCATCCTAGTGATCAAGAAACTTTGATATTTCACGTAGAGGTGGTGCTTACAACCCCTGAAGAAAAAAAAAAGAACAGAAGCAACAACATAAATATAAAGAATGACCTTGAAATCAAGGTTACCTTTGCTGCACCAACAAAGCATCTGTAGTTACTTTTATGCCAGAGATGTGTCTGAAGGTTTTTACATAATCACGAGCACCAAACCCCCACAGGGCAGTGAGGATTCTCACATAATCTCTGGGCTGAAAATGAATTACTCCTACCATGTCTATCACCACCCTCTATCATGGCTGAAATAATAAAACAATTGATAAGGTCATTTGGGAGTGTTTAGTCACTGCTGAACACCTTTAGGAGGCTGGAGAAATAGAACTGTCTTGCAGAGGCATGGCAGCGTATCGGAGTGCACCAGCAGTCAAAGAGAGCTCAGGCGAGACGAGCTGTAAGTGGCTCCTCCACCTGATGTCCGCATCAGTTTCATCTGACTGATTTCTGTCTTCACTGGTCCCAGTCGACGAGCTGAGGAGGGGAAGGGGGCACTTGCTCATCACTGCCAGATGGCTGCAACCAATTCATACTCCATGGGCTCTTTTCTTGTGTTTCACTTCGTGGTGATTCATCGCCTGTCTGCATTCTTGCTTTGCGAAGTTTGAACCTGTGATCATGAATGTGTGACTTTTCAGATTCAGCTGTGCATTGACATCATCCGCGAGAAGCAAGTTTGCTATTTTTGAGGACAGAAGACCCAGAGGGTAATGTCATAAAAATGTGGGCTAAAGCAACATGCATTTTCTTGTTTTGTTTTCAGCTTCAAGGCACTTGCGTTACAGTGTCTTCAATGTGTTTACCACAAAGAATATAAAAAATAGAGAACTGAAGGGAATACAGATACACTTTATTAATCCCGGAGGGAAATTCGGTTTCGAAGACATTCGAAGAAGCCATATCAGAATAAGTGAGGAGACTGTTTTTTTATTCTCCTGAGATCAGGATCATTTAGTTCAGCTCAGTAGCAGGAGGAGGCTCTTTAGGCTCCCAAACATTCATTTGGTACTATTTTGGCTTCATTAATCAGCCATCAATTTTTTTACAGACTGTAGTTGAGTGTAAAATGGTCCAGGTGTAACTTCTGCCTGGAGACATGTTGTATATGTTCCTTAAAGTTTAGCTCAGAATAAATGATTATGTCTGACTTCATTGAATATCCTTAAAGTAGCATGTCAGCATGATGTATTTTAGAAAAATACAAACTTTAGAGGCTCTTGGGGTCGGGTACAATCACTTCTATCTAAACTTTTTTTTCTTGCTTGCTTGCATCAAAGCAACACCTGTCTGTCAGTTTTTTCTCTGACTGACAAAAGGACCAGAATCTAAAGTTAGAAGGAGGACACACTTGCTTCTGCATTGTTGTAAGAGAAGCCAGTACTTCAACGTTTCCTTATTGTCTGATATTATATTATATTAGGCAGAAGCAGCTTGCTCTCTTGTTATATGGTACCTGAATACGTATGGATCTCAGGGCAAATCAACGGCAGGCCAGGTTACACTCAGCAAAAGAAGAGCATGTTGTTGCAGAGTTTCCTTGAGATTCAGTTCGATTTTATCCATGTCAATGTGTTGTTAAAAATCACACATTGAAAGTTTGTGTAAGAGAGCATTATGATGACAGTGTGAAAAACCTTTTTGAAATCAAAAACAGCACCAACACCACGCCCACTATCAAGACTGGATTTCATTTGTTCAATTGATTTATCAGCTTGTTTAAGTTAACTGTGATGTTTGGCATTGAAACAAGTGGCCAATCAAGGAACTGCAGGTTTTTGCACATCAACATTGTTTTTCTCTTTTTTTCCCCCTCAGGCCAAGCATTGATAAAATGGCATTGACAACTCAATCAATTTCCCCTTGAGTTCATAAACATCCATTTCACCCCATCTGGCTGAGACGCACAACATTTTTAACAACGTCTTAAAAGCCTTAAAAGTATGTCCCCTTGGACATATAAAAACAGCAGCCAGCTGGGTTCAATGATTGTTGTGCATGAAGTTCCCAGTCGCTCCATCTCTCCTCACCTGTCGGCTCGGGGTGACAAGTTTGTATTGATCAATTTTACATTGCGTGTCAGCCAGAAAAAAAAAAAGGGATGCCAGGAGTGAAGTTTGGGTTTCCACAAGAGAGGGAGATGGATTTTAAATTCCTAAATTGCCTTGTGTGCTTTTCAACACCTTCCTGTCATTCATCCTGCTCCATGCTTTGTCTTGGCAGATCCAGCTCTCTTGCTGAAAGAGATACATGTATTTTATTTTTCTATTTTATTGTTCTGATACTCAAAAAGACAAAGAAAGAAGAGATTCTGGCATTTCGAGTGCTTCACATGAAGGACTGAAGAGGAAGAGCAGAGAAATGGTGATGGGCTGATGGTGGCAGGAGGAGGGGGGTTGGTGGTTCAGAGCTCTCATCAGCAAGCTGCCATGACGAGCTGCCATAGCTGTCACGGGCTATGAGCGATCTTTTGCCAAGGTAAGGCAAATTCCTCCTCGTTGGAGCCTAATAGGACTGTCAGGCCTTCAGAACAGGGAGGGAACGCAGTGAGCCTGGAGCTCAGAGCTCTGTTCAAGACTGCTGCACTGAGGCTACCTCATGGCACATGCAACAAAGGCCCCTCAGTGATTCACACAGGACAAGACCGAGAACTCATGACAGCTTTCAGAGTAATGCATGGACTGGGTTGGAGCGGCTGCACTGCAGTTGAAAATAGCCCGGAGGTCGGCAGTGTGTCTCTTACTATGTTACTTTTAAGAGCTTGTTAGAACATTCACACTCTTCACCTACTAGTGTCCCCATTTTAGTTCTGCGTGTTATCTCTTTGCTGCACATACAAGTGAACCAATTGATCATCCTCTCGTTTATTCATTTTGTGTCAGATCTTTATTCATGGCCACCAACACACACATCCCATCTTTGATACTTCACACTGCCAGTGTATCAATACGTAAGCCTTTGAGTGTATTTTCGTTCTGTTACTGCCAGCGTCAGGTCTTATTTTTTTAACTGGTGTAGTTTGTAATTCCCATGTTGACACACTGTGTGAACCATGCAAAAAAAGGGATTCGTTGGAAGCAGACTTCAAAAGCTGGTCAATTCATCGTGAAACGGAGAAGACATCATTTGATCAGTGAATTGAATGTGAGTCTGTTGGGTGACACTGTCGACTGTTTTCTTTAGTCGTCTATATCAAAGCAAAATAAAACACGTTTTTTTTTTTTTTTTTTTTTTGTCGATTTGCATTCTACAAAAGGTATGTAAATCCACCGCCCACGTCGTCATTCTATGGGAAACACTGACATGGTTGGTTGGCCTGTGATAAAACTGTGTTGATCATTTAAGACTGAGCAATGCAAATGAATTATTAGACACAAATTAGGCTCTGAAATTGTCTAAAACATTGAACATATTGAGGTTGAATATGCTGCATGGCGGTGCAGTGGTTACCACTATTTTGCCTAACTGCAAAAAGGTTCCTGGTTTGAATCGCTGTCGGACAGACACCCTTGACGCCCAGTGATTGACTGGCTACCAGTCCAGGATGTACCCAACCTCTCGACCAATGACAGCTGGGATAGGCTCCGGTGCCTTGTGAGCCCTAACGGTAAAAAGCAGTAAAGTTAATGGATAGATGGGTGAGGTTAAATAAACACACTTCCAATCTGTTGGGATTTGTCCTTGTTAGAGTAACTCATGCACTTCCTCTTTGCCAGAGCGTTCTTTGGTCATTCCCATAACAAGCATGAACACAAAATGATGTCTGTTTTTCCTTTCTTTCTCAGTAACCACATTGAATTCTTTGTGCGTAAAGCTCTTTTAATGTTCATTGCTTTGCCTTTTCTTTTTATTATCACTGCCACTTAATCATCCCTCCAGAAGAGATGAGTTACACTTTCCTTCCTTGTCCGTCATCTAAGCCCTGCATTTCTGTGACAATGGAAGAAAATAAAAGAAAGTCATTCAGAGTTACTTTCAAATGATCGCTTGAACCGCTGAGTTGGATAGTGATAATGAGCTTCAATTGCAAACCAGGATGGGGGAAATGGTATAGCCAAAACAGCAGCTATTTGATTTCTGTTGGTTACTCTTCTGTGTGATCATCATGAAGCACCTCCACGCATACAAAGAGTCGGATTAAGTGAGCAGCATGAGAGGAGATATGTTCAATTTCACTTTTATATAGCCTTTGAGCCACGGGAATGCAACCTTGTACTCCAGCTGACAATAGATTGCAAACTCATTCTGCAGTTCAGGCTGAATGACTTTCAATTTAGGGTGTAAATTATTGATCCAAAGGGGAATGCCGCCAGTTTTCCCAAAGTCCGAATCTTCCACCAATGATCACCCCCCCCCCCCACACACACACACACACACACACACACAACCATCCAGCTGCTCGCTAAAACACCTTACAGTTAAACAGCAAATAATATGGCAGGATAAAAAACAAACACAGGAAACACAAACACACTTTGTGACAGCTTAGCCCATGCAACAGTGAAATTGAGAGAGGATTAAATTAGTTTACTTCCGAGCGCTACTGTATGTCTAATCCTGAAGTTTGTGTGCAGCTCAACCTTCCAGAAAATTATTTCACACAAACGCTACTGAGGGAGCAGTTTGGTGCTAAGTTTAGTGGGCTGTGTGTGCAAACAGCCACAGACAATCTGCCTCTGCACTCTGTACGTCATGTTCATTGTAAGACTGTCGCAGGACAAGTTCGGACTCAACACAGCTGGCTTCTGATGGTTCAAATGGTTACACCTGTTTTCTGTAGATCCCTTCAGATTCTCTTCAAAGTGTTAGCCTGTTTGGGCAGCTCTTCATTTCACGTGCATCTGCAGAGCACTTTCATTCTTCTTGTTGTGATGTTGAGGAACATTGCCACGTCTGATGAAATCCTACTACCTTGTTCTATGTTTATAGATGAGCTGTTTCACAGCACTAAGCTTCCACCCATGCTTCTATCAGTCTGGGATATACGATACAATACACAGAATAGAATATTTGTGACTTTTACATCAAGCAGTGAGGCCTGTCTAATGCCCCACTGTAAACAAACAAAAGTAGAATAAGATCAGCAGCGAAACACGAGATCCAAAGCAGCTTTGCATGAGTTTAGAGGTGAGCTAGAATCACAGCTCAGACACACAAGAAAAACCTTGGGCTAAAGACAAACGTGCTAATTAGTTTTCAGTCTGACTCTCTTGTTTTGTCAGAGCCAACCCCAGACATGAGGTAGGAGGAGTGTTTGATGAGAAATGTGTAACACCTGTTAAGACACAAAGACCAACCGGGAACACAACATCTCAGCGTCTCCAATTAACACCTTCAACCTTATGCATAAATACCTACTTTGTTGTTTTATTCCCTTTAAACCGCCTGCTTTGCATATTTTCATCAATGAGTGCTCCTCTGCATTTGATATTCATCTGTCGCCCGCAGTGAAGCAGTCAGAAACATCAGTGTGTGTTTGAAACGGTCTCATAAACCAAAATAAAATGTGGGGGGAAAAAAACTGAGAGCACACTTGTCATCTGAATCCCTCCCACAGAGGAATAAAGAGCAAGGATTCTGACAAACATTGTTATTAAACCGGAATGTAATCTGGATCTTTACCAACACACCGTACTGATGAGCCAACTCCTGTTCGCTGCCAAAGAGAACGCTATGTTTTTGGCCACATTAAGCAGCAAACAAGCGCCGTCTTTGTGTGCGTACATGTGTGTGTTCATGTGCATTTTAAAGTGTGCGCTCGGGCAGTGCGGCAGCGCTCTGTGCCTTGCTCGAAAAATAAAAGAGGAAAGTCGAAATGAAACGCTCCTCCTCTAAGGGAATTCCTTGGGCCAGATTGGCAGGTCCAACCCCTCTGATTCAGCACTCTCACTCCCGACTTTAAATGGCATTCAATCAAAGACTAATGCTGCCAAAAATGTCTCCCTAATGTTTGCATTAGCTTATATTAGGAGGATCTGTCTTGCGACTTTAATTGGACAGGGCCAGGTAAGATGTCATGCTGGATGTGGTGGGTGGTGAGAGGAGGCGTGAGGCTGCACAAACACATAAGAAATCATGATCATTATCTGTGTTATTCCTGCAAATATTCAAATTGACAGATGAAACATCGGATAATCTTTAAATCTCCTCTGACGTGCTCGGCTTAAGAACACCTCTCCTATTAATGTGGCTTTGTCGCCGCGGTAACGTGGTAATCTCTTTTCAATGGGAAGACATAAATGCTCACTCCACCTATCATCCCAAAAACAACTGATACCCACCAACTTCTGTTGAAAAGTCACTCTTAATAAGGCAGCCATGACTTCTGTGAACTATTGGTCCACTACGATCGTGTGCACGGAGGAGAGGCTGCCGATTCCTGCAGCTGTCTCATTTGCAATGGGCAGAAACCATGTGTGCATAAGGCAAAGACAAACCCCTAAGAGTGCACCAGCTGTACACAGCATATGCCTCATACTCAAACGCACCCAAAAAAAAAACAACGTCCATTTTGGAACATCAGATTTGTATCTGGGTGAAACGGTTCATTTATTCACCAACCTGTTATTTCTGAATCCCTGAAGCGGATTGTCATGATTTCATCTCCGGGCTATTTTTTTTATTTAGTTTTTGGATCTTGCATTTTTGCCAGCGTCGTCGGTCATGTTCGGTCAGTGTTGTTGGCAAACCACAGTAGGATCCAAAGATGCTGTGTGCTCCTTGTTTCGTGATGGGTTCCTTTAAGTTGCTTCAGCTTCCTTCTGCACCAAAAAAAGACATGCTTGGTAGGCGTGTTGGCCTTGACCAAGGTGCTGGCCTTGAAACTGATTGGGTCCCTGGTTGCCTGAATAATGTCTGCCCACTGCTTACAAGTTGGGTCAGAAAGAAGAATGAATTTCCCTCTAAGCCACTACTACACCAGATAGGATGTGGATTTCTGCTGGTGTGCAAACAGCTGCAAGAAGACGCACATGTGTGTAAATGTAGGATTTTTTCAGGCAAATTCAGCAGGGATCCATTAAAACACAAAACACATCAGACTGTGTTCTTTATCCATCACTGCTAAATCCCCTTTAAACCCTGTTATCATTCATGTATTTATAGCACAGACGTGTTTCTCACTCATGGTCTCTGAAAAGCAGCACAAAACCTAAAGGTTATTCTAGAAATGCACTTTGCATCACATGAATAATGTCCTGTGATAACAGCTCGTCTCAAAATACAGCAACGTTTCTATTAAGAACATACAGCAGTAGCAGCAAGAGGGAGAAAACACAAGTCTAACAATTTAGTTTATAGCCGTTCCTCTGGGTCAGTTAGATAATTTTTAATCATTTCTCAGATATTCAAATGTTTGCACACTGGGATGCAGTAATATAAAAAATTCTTCTCTGAACAGCAGATCATTGCTCTGCTAGAACTAAGTACATGAAGGCTTTGTAGTGCTGTGGGATTTTTTTTCGATATAGCGTACATTTACCCCAAACCTAAAAATTCTGTGAAATTACGTCAAGCAAAGTTGCCCTTCTGCTACTAGCCTAGCGTCTGTGCTGTAACTCCTGCTTTGACATAAAAATGAATGAAGGTAATGTTATGATGGACAGCTCTGTTGACCAATGATTCTCCTTCAGGTGCTCTCAACAGAATAATCACAAAAGAAGAGGAAAAACGAGGGTAAAACGTAACGAAAGCTAACGTTACAGTCGAGAATCTATCCATAACTGCTCGCGATGACTTCGAACTGAAACAAAAATCTGCTCTGCTGTGTAGCGTTTTAAGGGATCATTTACGTTGCACAGTATCTGTAAGTATGATATTTGCTTTAATCAATGGACTGCATCAATTCTGCAGTTCCTCTAGCTTGTTCCTATCTGCACCTCACCTATGGAATATCTGATTCCATATCGTGGGAGTTATCTGACTTCAATTCATGACACCTAGGAGACCGAGAAGTGCTGTCCATCTTAATACAAAATTTGTGCTTCAGTCAAAGGTACAGACTCTTTGTTCTGTATAAAATTCCAGGCTTTTATCATTTATACCAGAACAGAAAAGATGTTGCTTAAATTGGACCTCAAAAATTAGAAGCTATTGAGTAATAAATGACTGTCCTTTTCAGGTGAATTTGTTGGTAAGAAAAGAAACCCTGACCTGATGTTTAAGATGTCCCTGTGCTCCTCAGATATGTGTTTTGTGTATTAAAGTATACTTGGGTTAATTTGTGTCAGCAGCTCAGCTCCTTTAGAGCAGAAAAACAGACATGTGACCCTGAAGAGCTAAACTGTTTTATGAAGTGAAGATATTCGTTAGAAATAGTTCAAACTGCTCTGCGGGAAAATAATCACATCTTCTTCTGCAGCGTTACATAACAGGGAACCCAATGACATGCAGAAGTACTAGAGATATAGGCTATTTTTTTTTAAAGTGTTGCATTATAAATTTAGATGATGTTCAAGGAATGCTCCCTCCCAGCTGCTGCTACTGAAGTGTGAGGCCATTGGCTTATGTCCATCACTCAATAGTTCTGGTTTGGGGGGGTAACAGCTACATTTTTGTTTATTTTATTTTGCAAACTTTTTTTCTTTATTCTGTTTCACTTACTGACATATGAAGCAAATAAATTCAAACCTTTCCTGGCTGTATACAGACTGCTTTTAACAGTGTTGTGACACTGTTGTTTGTCAGTAGTGACATAGAAGTGGTGGTGGTGGTGGGGGGGGGACTGATTCATAAAATCTTACTTTGGACTTGTTTCTTTTTACTGTCATAGTAAAGGCTTTTAAAGGAGCAATATATGACTCTGCCATCTTGTGTTTAAAATGGGTACTGCAGTCCAAATTAAAACTCTGAAGGCCGTTGTCTCCTCCTCCTCTCTGGAGTGGCTGCTCACACAAGTTGCCATGTGGTGGACACTGAAGCTTCAGTGTTTAGCCAGCTCTGCATTGGTCTGTAAACCTTCCTGCGTTCAAACTTCTTTCTTTTTAAAAGGATAGAAGCTCGTTTGAGCTTCTATCCAAACAATTCATCGCTGCAACAGCTGTTGGTGTTTAGCTTATTTTTATATGCACCTTCTTTATTAAAAAAAGAAAGTTTTACTTGAAGCTATATGTCAGTGGTATCGACCACTACAAGGAAAAAGACAATATCCTTTCAATGTATTGCATCTAAAATAGTTGATGATCAAAAACTTTGATCACCTTGATGCAAAGCCTTCATTGGCTCATTTGTATATTTCAGGTTTAGCTGTATAGCGATATGTCATAGTTGTCTAAGGCTGTGCTGGAGGAGCCTGATGTGACATGAGTAAGGTGTTTTACCTGCTTTTTGTGAACATAACGATGAGCATGGTCTTTTTACCTGCTGCCAAAGAGTACGGTCCTTTACCTGCTTTGTGTCAAGTGTCTTGAAGTAACACCTGTTATGAATTGATGCTATACAGATAGATGGATAGATGGATAGATGGATAGATGGATGGATAGATAGATACTTTATTGATCCCAAGGGAAATTCAAGAAAATTAATTGGACATACCTCTGTGTTAATCACTGAGCATGTTGTGGTTTTGGTCATTTATAAAAGCAGGAACAGGAGTCAGGCACATAGCTCCTTATGCATTTTAAGAAGTATAGCGAGACTGTAAAGCAGCTCAGATGTGTGGATAGAAGCTAACGAGTCCATTCGGGCTACATATCTGAAGCCCACCGAACTCACAGCAGCTGGTAGATGCAATTAATATGTAAAGAAACCTGTTCATGGCACAACATGATTGCTGTCCTGTCAGAAAAATTAAATAAATAAAGATGTTCTGTTCAAAACTGCCTGTCTGATGAGGAGAAACTCTGAAGCAGAGCGGGAGAGCAGTCAAAACTTTCAGACTTCTGATCTGTTTTAATTTTAGCAATGCTTGTGTAGCCATCTTGTCTTTTTTACCGCATTCAATCATGCACATGGATTCCATTCATATTTGACACATGAACTGTTACGTGCATCCATTATGCATTTCAGTTTTGGTGTAAAACCAAGAGAGACTGATGATTTGATGTCCTTTAGTTTCTCTGTTGGCATGGTTCTGTCATTTTCATACACATTCAGATTTTTCCTGCTAGGCCAAAGTAACCCAAAGTTTACCCTTCTGCAAACACTCTGATTGGCTGAGCATCAAAGACCCCATCTCTGCTGCAGGATCAGTATGACTGTCCCAGTGTAAACCTGAATCAGATTCTTACACTTTGAGCACTTGGGGAAGCATCACAGTTTATAGATGATTTCTTCAATTATGATCAGAATTTGTAATCTCCATCATCATACAGCTCCTGATTCTGTAAGTACTTGATGTAAACCGTGCTTTATATTCCTAAAAAGATTGACCAAGGACCAGTCAAGACAAGTCTCTAAGACATTTTCTTTTCTATTAGAAAGCTGTGAAGCTGTTTTTCTGATTCAATGTAGCGAGAAATCAAGCACTTTATTTACAATGACATGGCGAGACTGTACCACTTTCCACATGACATGACGCCTGAATCACTACGAATGAATTGAAGTTGGTTCAGTTAAAAAAGAAACATTTCCCCCTGCTTTCTGCTCTGTCTCAAGGTCTAACAGACTTTTTTAACAGCCTATCGTGTTGACGATATTCAGGTGCAAACAAGCCCACAACCTTGTCCTGCTCTGTGCAGTTGGTGCTTGTTTTGTGTCTGAATATGAACGAAGCTGCATAATGCTAACAGAGCAAGATGATAAACTCTTGGGGGATGGTTTCAGGCTTTATTTTGACATCACACTTATGGCACACACAGCAAGGTCAACTCAAAAACACTGATTTAACCCCTTAACTATACTAAAAACAGGAAAAGTAGTGTTTACATACATTTTTAAAGGGATACTTCACCCATTTACATGAAGCTGTGTATCATTAGAAACATGGTAGCAGTGTTGAATGGTCGTGAATCCAGCCCTCATTTTGCCCCGAGATGAGAAAAATGTGTTTTTCTTTGCTTGAAAGTTTTCTTCATGTGATGCAAAAAGCGTCATATTGCATCACATGAAGAAAACTTCCAGGCACTACACCACAACACTACTACCATGTTTCTAATCAGCGTCATGCAAATGGGTGAAGTATCCCTTTAAGTCATATGGATATTGGAATTGTTGTCCTGAGCACTGGAAAGTTCCAGGTGACGTCTTTTATAATACCACAAACTCTCAGCAGACGTTTTGTTAGCTCAACTTTAACTGTGTGTGTTTCTTGTGTTTGCATAAATAGGGGCTAATGTTCCCCCAAGTAAATGCATAATTGATCATATCTGCACAACCAGCACTGACATACAGAGACACTGTTTGTCCTGTGTCGCAGTTATGGCTGCCTTTAAGCCCCTGTGTTTGTTCTGTGAATTAGACGGTGTCGTTTGTATTCACTTGCACAGGTTCAGCAGTTGCATAAAAAGCCCTGCAAGTGTTGAGTGAATAAGGCCCTCATTGCTTTAGCTGGGAGAAGGGAAGGCACTTACTGGGTCCAAACACACTTAAAGCCATTGATTAAATTTGACTTTTGGGTACTTGGACTGTTTGAGTTTAAACAGATTTACACAATAATGAGCTTTTTAATAATTAAACATTCATGCAGCTGTGTTAGTGATGCTCCTTCTTGAATTTGAAAAAAAAAACACTCTTTATCATCTTGCAAGTGGCTTCCAAATGACCACTTTATACATCCACAGCACTTTTCCATCTAACAAACATAGTCACCTTTTCGTTGGCGCAGGTTTTTCCTGAATCGTTCTTTGTATGTTTTTTTCACATCATGTCATGAGAGTCATACTAGTTTAGTTTATTTATTAGTTTATTATTTCGAACGCTCCTTTTAGTTTCAATAAAAGGAGAAGCGTCGTCCTCGGCCAATTGTAAGTCTGCATCCTAAAATGTACAATTAAAAATTAAAATACAATAAATTGTATTACATTTGCAATTACAGAAGGCCTCAGCAAAAGAAAAGAAACGCATACAGACATACAACATGTTGCATTGTTGCACAATTGGAGCTAGCACGGTTCGAACAAGACATTGAAACTGAGCATGGGGAGACATACATAGAGAACCAATAAATGAAAGTTACAAAGATGTTGTTTCCTGGAGCCTGGAAAGGCCAGCCAATGGCAGAGGTAAGCCTGGAATTAGGCTACACAGAAGGTTACCTTTAAATGCCAACTGAGAAGGATGAAACCTCGTTAGCTTCAACCGAAGTCAACAGGTTTCAAAAGTGTCGAGCTAATACACAGCGAGCAGTTTAAATGAAATATGCCCTGGAATCATGCTCTGCCAGCTCAAATAATCATGATGGTGCTAAATATACAGTCAGAGGGGAAAGGCACCTGATTGGGAGTGCAGAGATTTATATTGGTCCGAATATTCATCATAAGCTATCATTCCATCTTTCATTCCTCTAATTCATACATTAACTTGTGCAGACTTTTGGAGCTGGTTAGGTCAACGCGATTTCTTAGCTGGCACGTCCAAAGGCCAGCCGATGGGAAGTGAAGCCTGGCACATGTTCCTGCAGAAATCTTGCTTCGATTGCCAGAGGAACATGGCAGGAGACAGATTCCTGCAAAGAGTGCCAGAGGGGAAAAGAGAGAGAAGATATACCTGGCATGGAGGCTGAAAGCAACTCTTTGTTTCCACTCACTGCTCCCTGATGGGGTTCAAATCTGAAGATGAACAGGTGCCGAGTTGCACCGGATGGTTTTTGGAGCAAATCTGGGCAAGTATCAGGGGACACAGGCGCACACACCTACACAGATATATCTATACACACAGTGTTCCTCCGAGTATTCATTATTTTTATGGTAGATTTCCAGGTTACTTTTATATGTGTTATGTGGTTTTTCTTCCTTCTTTTTCATTTGCCTCAAACTTCTCCTCTGTCTGATGGACCTGCGTCAATTTGACACCCTATAAAGCTGCTGTCACGGCCATTGGAGCTGTCCCTGTGTCATCATGCATCTATCCTGCTTTGCACAGTCCTCTGAAGACATCTCTCTCTCTCTCTCTCTCTCTCTCGCTCGCTCTCTCTCTCTCTAGAGAGGCTCAAGGAGAGAAAGTGGAGTAACTTAACTTCCCTGATGAAACATGTCTATCATTAAGGTTTTCAGGAACATGAAAGTAACCAAAAACACATCAGAGGAACAACGCTGTAACCTTCAGAGGAAAGGTAAAAGCTTTTACATTGAAAATAGTCAAGTCTAAAAGCAAAGTACATTTACAATCACTGAAGTGTACCATTAATAGAGGCCCCTAAAGCTGAACTACGGTCTGTGCGGCAAGTTAGTGCGGCTCATTTAAGCTGGAATGGAAGCTGTTATTAAAACGCTGGTGCGGACCAGACAACCGTAACGAGGCTGCTGGAAACAGCTGGTCACATTCTGCTTTTTTTTTTCGGACTCTGGTGCGGTTTGTTTATAGTATGAACTTGAACCAATTGGTCCAACGAAACTGCAGGAAGTAACCACCGTGAGCCCCCATACATTATTGCTGAACGTGCATTAAAGACCACAGGCACACCTGACGGTTCTTCAGAAACAATTCAGGTGGTTAAGCAAGGTCATGGTTGAGAAGAATGAATGTGTACCTTCTCCTACTCTCTTCATAAGCGGCTGTGGTGAATATTACATCACTACGTTGTTTTAGCTGGAGTTGCGCCTCATTTTCAAACTGTCTCATTTATGAAACTATATAAAAAAACATTGACATGAGCCAACATAAATCCCTGTTGTCCAATCTTGAAGTTCATGGAGCAGCCACAGCCAATCAGGAGTCGACGTGTCGATGTTTTTCGTTTACTTCCAGGATTTTTCCCCACAACAGGTTCCGACCAATTAGAGAGTATATTCCCCATGTGTCACACATGTCAGTCCGGTTGTAAATGTCCCAGTGTAAACAGAGACCCATGCATCAATATAACAACTTGAGCCTTGATTCAGACCAGAGCAAACGAGCTATAGGTGTGAAAATGTCCCTGATATTAGCCAATGAAATGAAATCAATATGACAGCTGTGCAGCAGCTTTCTCCAGTCCCTCTGCCAGTATCTACTCAGGATGTTTTTAAGCAGAGTTCTGCTCTCAAGCTGTTCTCATTTACTGCTTGGAATTACACCTACAACAAAGGCACTGTGACACGGACACAACCCATGGAGTCGTCAGCAGATTTGAAGGTCTTACCTAAGGCGGAGAAAGGCTGATGAATTTATTCTGCATTGCAGGGGGTTTACACAGGCAATATCGGATTAGATGTGTGGAACAACTCAGGTGACAAAGAGTTGATTTTTTTTTTATATAGGGGATGAGTCGCACCTCATAACTTTTACCGTAAAGCTTTAAAGATGACAGAGTTATGGATGGAATGAGGAGGAGTTGGACAATCGTATGATTATGTACAGAAAAAAAAATCAATGCATGCATTTAAGAGATAAATGAGTTTCTTTTTAAATCAGATGCATTTAAAAAATGATCTCTAGTATTTTTAGTAAGATTTTTTTTTTTTTTTTTTACAATAAACTGAAGATTTCTCCAGAATTAGAAAGAAATAAGTGGATTCCTGGTGCACTGGTTATAAAAACACACCGTAAGTTAATCATTAAGGCCCCTCAATAAATTCCTGTTGCAGCCAAACTTGTTCTTATATATCATGAAACTTGGGCAGATAAAACCAAAAAGTGTCTTCACGGCCAAAGTGAAAAACTATGTTTTATTTTTTGTGCAGTGTCGGCAAAACCAACCACTTTAAACATTTATGTAAGCTCTTACTTATGCAAGGAAGTCCT
The DNA here is from genome assembly GCF_947650265.1 of Symphodus melops. Classification (NCBI taxonomy): domain Eukaryota; kingdom Metazoa; phylum Chordata; class Actinopteri; order Labriformes; family Labridae; genus Symphodus; species Symphodus melops. The sequence goes on from NC_136698.1 coordinate 2,941,892, forward strand.
CTTGTACAGTGCACAGGCCCGGCTTAACTTCACAAAGCCACATAGCTGGGGGGGTGCTTACAGTACACCGACAGCAGCAGGGCGTACAGAGCGAGTCCCCCGAGACGGTCCCGCTGTGTGCAAAAACAAACTCTGCGAGTCAGATTGAGGAACCCAAAAACAAACACGCCATGTGTGTGCTCTGTGAATGGAATCTATTAGAAATGAGCTGTTTATGGTGCACAAGTCTTACTGACACCACAAAAGAAAAGGCAGACTGAGCCACAAATCCTGCCCTTTGTAACACATGTAATAGTTGATAAATGAATCAATGAACACAGTGTGTATTTGATTGGAGCTTGGAGCGATCGCACAAAAAAGGAGGCACTCTTGCAAATTAGATGCTGGGTGCTGCACTTTTTTTCTCCAAGAAGCTACTTTCTGCTGGAACGCTCTCTGATGATTATGAAGAGTTAAAAAAAAGACGCTGGCATCGAGAAAACAAAATGCTAGCAGGACACAAGGTCTTAGCTGAACAAATCCAAGTGTCAAATTCCTCCTCTACTGCGCAGATTATCAATTTAAATGGATTGATCTTCCACCCAAATGTAGACTTGCCAGACTTTTTTTTTTCCAATTATTACTTTTTCAGTTGGTTTAGGTAAAAAAAAAAAGCTTAAAAAGAAGAAAAATACAACGTTGTATTGAAATGGACTTCAGTAGTGAACAGCATTCATACATCTGAATGTGTTTAATCAAACTAAATGATATAAATGTCAGTCTCTTGGAAATCCTCTCCAAATAATCAATCCCTAACTTAACACAGCTTATTAAAGCATTACCGTACACGCGCCTTCATGTGAGGCCCGATCCACCACAGATTCACTCAACCTAATTATTTGTATATCTTCTGATGTGGAGGCATAAATATCCAGGCCTGCAAACTGAGCTCATGTGTGGATCGATACTTTGAGTGCAATTTTGATCTTAAATCTCTGAGTGTGTTGTCTGGGCCATAAATCTCGTTGTGCTGGGGAGCCATTTCTGCACATTTACATGGAGACAGGATGTTGATTGCAGGATCGCAGAGTTTCGGAGCACCACGACGGGGACGTTTTTGAGAGTGGCAGAGCACTAAAGAGTTCACAAGCACATCGGCATTAGGTCATAAATCTTCCTCAACAGAATGAGCGCTCTTTTTATTCCTCTTCCAAGTTCATCACCCCCCCCCCCCCCCCCCCCCACACACACACACACACACTTCCACCCCCCCTCGTTTCTCTTTCTGTGGCTTTTCTCCCCTCCCTCCCTCACACTCAGCCTGTCTTACTTTTTAGTGTCTATATGGGATAATGAGCGTGATGACAGTAAAAAATTTCATCAGCAGCCTCCATCCTATTAGGCTGTTATTGGAGCGTGTTTTTTTTGTTTTTTTCTAAGAGTCTTAAGGAAAGAAAGAAGGAAGCAGAGCTAAGCTGCAGTTTGAAACACTCCGTCAGGTTTTGCCTCGGCTTTGTCACTCACAGCAAATTAGTATTTAGCTTATTGTTGATATTAAGGGTGCATTATTTGCAAGCAAAAATAAGCAACCACTTCTGTAATCCTGTGGTGGAAATGACGGATGGACATGTCTAAATAGCAAACTGCGGCAGTTTAAGTGCTCAAAGCGACACAGACATCCACAGTCGCTTGTTTTCTTTTTTGCATTTATAATGTCATTACCTAACAGAATCATAATCACTCAAGTCAAAAATGTTGCCGAAAAAATGTCATTTGCTCACACTCCAGCCAAATATTTGTTCATTTCCCCGCCCTTATTAAATGAAATAATGAACCAAGTTGAAATATAGCCCCATTAGGATGAATGATTTCCCCATTTTGTCGAACACTAAGTGGCCAAAGATTAAACGACTTTTGGACCAGCTTCGAGCACATTCAAGCTCGAAGAACACAAATATGAATTATGAGGAACAGCACAATTATATTAAGTAACAGAAAGGTTAACTAATTCAATTCAAAGTGGAATAAATCACGTCCCACACTCAGATCAAGCCTGTCATCAAGAATGTGAATCGGCCTCGCTTAATTCGGTAATGCCTCTGAATGACTCGCAGCTATCGGACAGATGACAGACACAGCCGGGGTGTGCAGAGCGGGTGACAAATTGTCCACTTCCATCAGACTGCCTCTGATCAAACAGATCGATTAGGGGAAATATCACAGCCGCCTCAGGATCCTTCAGAAATTGAGAGGAGGTGTCAACAAAGCTGAACGAAGAAAGAAATTTCACAAACACTGCCACCTGATGTCAGAATAAAATAAATAAATAAAAAAAAAACACAAAAAAAACCAAGAATCAATACTCTGACCCCAAGAGGAACCACTGTCGTGTATGTGAAATATCAAATAACAATCACCTTTACAAGCCTCCCGGAGGCTGATGATAGCATTATTTGAGCGGAAACATCATCTCCCAGCGCCGGTGGGTTATCGATGGTGCCTGCTTGTTTTGAGGTCAGTTTGCAGAGCTAATGGTGTTTGCAGTTCAATACTCGAGAAAATGAAATGGCATCATCTGATGTTTGTCCTTCCTTGCAGACAGTTATGATCAGGATTGCAGACTGGCCCAGGTCAATCAGGAGTCCCATGAGCATGATACATCCTCAAGTGAACAGTGGAACATGGTTTTATTGTATACAAACATCCAATCTTATTTCATTAGTGCCTCGGTGTCTTGGCAGCTTCTTTTTTGCTGCCGAGCAATAAGTAGGATTCCACTTTGATGTTGGATTTTTAATCTTGATCAAACATTTGTCAGCCATGTTCCTTAACTGTCAATCATAAAGAAACAAACAGTGATTTGCAGCTGGCATTAAGCTGTCTGATAAGTTTCCTAGCACACTGTCCAGTTAACTCAAGGCTAATTTATACATGCAGTTACATGGCAGGTCAGAATTTAAACATCACAGACATAATGAGAATATGACAAACTGCTCTGGATATTCCCCTGACCTGACTGTTCACAAATTCCCCTCACAGCAGGAAACAATCCCTGTTAGACAGGAGGGGGGACAGGGAGGTGTCCTGAGGTACTATGTGACATAAAAAAGACATTAAAAAAATATACAAAGCTTTTTAAAAAAAAACAAAAAAAAACAACTCATGCCATCAACCAAGACAGTTAAATTCTTCTGGAACGTCCATCAGGTGTGTTTTAGATAGCGCTGTGGGCTTAACAATTTCTTTAAGTGATGGAAATGTCATCAAGAAAACTCAACACCTACTGTATGTGAAGGAGTCAGCAGCAGCAGCAGCAGCAGCGGTACACCTGGAAATGCTACCCATGAAAAGATACCTCTCCTCTGCCATTGTTATTGACAAAGCTGATATCTGAAGTCCCCCCTTCTTGATTTTGATTGGTAAGTGAGTAAGAAGTGACACTGACGAGCTAGCACTGTTCCAAAATCCTTGGTCAATTTCAAAATAATACACAATACAGATTCAGAATTAGACAGACTCGGTTCATTTATCTAATTTATGTGCCTTCTACAGTACCTTCACAATCACTACTGTTTGAAAAAAGTTTCTGTTTTCATGCAGGCTCTCTCCTCTGACTGTTTCTCATGCTCAGAATCCCACAAAAAAAAAGGGTCCCCACGTGTGAAGTCTGATCTGATTGGTTGGTCGATCTGCTCTCTTGTAACTGGTCAGTCATTCGGCTGTTTTCTTGAATATGTCCCGCTCCTTTCACTGTATTGCGAATGCCACAGTCAGTCCGAGGGAAACTTGTCCTCGCTACAACGAGCCAATGCGCTTGGATCAGTGACGTCTTTATCTTGTGATGTCACACCACACATTTTCAATGAGAGGGGCGAGAGACCAAGCGTTTCATGTGGCAAGACACCTGGAAAACACACTAAAGAGCATATAAAACAAGAAAAAGCAGAATATGGGACCTTTAAAATATAACATAAAGTAAACCTTATCTCCATCTTACAGTATCAATCCAAACCAAAGCGCAGACAGACAGCATTAAACGTGTTTGTCAGGCCGGAGAAGTGGATGATGATGTGTTGTTAGCTGTTAGCAGGGGTGCTAAATGCTCCTGTGGGTACAATTAAACCGCATATGAACAAACCATCTCTGTGTTAGTACAGGTTGGAGTACTAGCTGTGTCTCAGACACTGACTTAACAGAAACAGGCTTTCATGTTTGTTTTTTTTTGAGTTACCAAAGCAGCTGCTTTGCTGGCCGCACAGGAAACAAACAACCTTTTAGAGGTGGGATTTAGTCAAACAGAGCAGTTTGACAGGTGTTTATGTCGACAAGCTTTTTGCAAACACTTGGCAACTTGTCATACTACGGGGAATAATGAATTAATATATGCTAAGAAAAGAAGACGGGAGGGAGAACAGTTGCTTTGATGTGCATCTGAGGGAAACAGCAGCAGGTTACCTGCACAGTGTGATGTTATCAACAACAAATGCAATCAAGCTAATTAAGACCTTTATCAGCAAGACGTGTTTTCACAGAGACCATTACTGCAATCTTCCCTTCGTTTGTTTTGAATAAAGACCTTAACCCCTGGCTTCAATTTGCATTTACTAAAGTCAGTGTCTCATCCTATTTTGCTTGAGTTTAATTGTTTTAATGTGTTGCGTTGTCTTGTGTTCATTGACCTGGAAAGGAGTGTTACTGACGGTTGCCCCGTGTTTGTTCATGAACTGAAGTCTTACCACAAATGAAAAAGAGAAACACTTTGCAAGATAATTCAGTCGTCTTGCAAACACACACAGCAGATGCTTGTGTCAAGCCTCGCGCTGCCGTGTCTCACAGACGTGTCCGCTGAAGCGTAATATGAGTCGAGTTGGAAAGCGTGACTGAGACTAAAAAAGGTACTGACCCTTGACAACGGCTGGTCAGCTTGAAGTGAAACATGTTTAAACGCTGAGTGAACCTGAAGGAGAAAGTGTTGAGGTACCACAGATCAAACAATGAGGCTCATTCTGTTTTTCGTTCAGCAGAGAGTCGTCGGGACTGCCGGGCCCTGCCTGACAACTCTCATCCAACTCCAGCGATCTGAAGTTACAGTAAGAGGGAAAGTCAGGAGGCGTGTCCGAGGATGCTCGAGACTTAAGAGTCTCACCACAGAGGCTTTCTCATAGCTGTGCTGAAGGATCTGACAGCACTCGGCTATTTTTGGAAATTCATGTTTATTTTTTAAAGTGTGAAAGCAGAAGTAATCAATTATTCTAAGAGTTTACTCCTCTGGGGTCAAAAGTTGGGGAACATAATAAAACAAACTGTAAATTAAGGAGAAGCACTGGTGGTTATGCAATTGATTTTCCCTGAGAAATTCTGCTGAAGGACCAGACAGTTCGTCTTTAGATGCTGCTCAGGTAAAGCCGCTTAAAACTCAGATAATTTTAAAATTCACTATCAAGATTTCCGAACACACTTAAGTGTTTGCTTTACTAAGTTTTATAAAAGGAAATGAAAGTTCCATTATCAGGACAGGCTTAGCTTCAGACACAGATGGGAAGCAGCAACAAGTTCATATATATTCATAACACCAGACACACAGAGAGACGTATTCAGGCTTCAGACAGAGAGATGCATTTAGGCTCAGGCAGAAGGATAAGGCGAGACTAAGAAGGATAGGCCGGAAAGCAAAAACACATTCAGACTCATACAGAGAAGCAGGTTTATGCTCATCACAGGCAGAGAGACAGAATCAAAGTAAGGAAGATTCTCAGCAGCAGATATGGGCTCCAGTTGTGACTGGAAAGCAGAAAGGCTTCACAGGTGTTTCTATTCTCTGAAATATCCACCGATATTTTTAACATTTACAAAATTCTTAGGCAACCCAGCAGCTTCAGAGTGGACATGAGATAAATCGACCAAAGTCCTTGTTCATATTTTTAACTACAAATAGTGACAAGCACATTTTGAAGTTTGTGTAATCAATTCCAGATTTCTGACTTTTTGTACTAAAATTGTACAGTGTCTGTTTTATTTTGTGTTTTTATCTAACTGAACCGTGATGAGCATGGGCAAAATGTCTGTTTCAGGAGGAACTGCCTATTGTCAGTTGAACCCGTTTGTTTTTTTTCCCCCTCAAACTTTGCATTTTCAGTCAACGAAAAAAAGCCAAAACGAGACAAAAGGTTAGAGCTTTGGGCTAAAATGGCCATCATGTAAACAGGGCTTGAGACAGTATCTTCTAAAGTGCCATTTTACGTTGTTTCTAAATAGTAAGAGTTAAATTGCTTCAGGAATTGTAAAGACTTGAACGAACAAATTCCAGTTAAGAAAGACAGGAAAAGTCCAGGGAAGCCCGAGAAACTATTGATTTCAAAAGGGTTGAGCAAGGTCGGCAAAGTAGTGCTAAGGAAGTCATAATATCCCATTGAGATTCCCTCCATTGTACAGCGTTATTCCCAGGAGAGCTGCCATCGAGTCATATCTTAGCCCCCCCTTCCGTTAAAATGAGAGGTGATGACACAGGACTATTGATTCCCAACACATCTGCATTTTCCGAACACACCAGTCCAGCTGTATTGATTGACCCTGCACCTCAGGGAGAATGTTAAGCGATGTCCACTTGTCAAGTCCCAGGCCATCTCCCAACATAAAATCTTGACAATAAAGCAGCTGCAATTACTGACTAAGCAGAATTCTGATCAGACCTCTTTTAGCTTCTGCTACAAAAGAAAATGATTTCCATGTCAGGAAAGTGCTGACAGAAACTTCCAGAAGGATATGATTACTCTTAATGTATGAGTCTATATGGTTTTTATAATACACCATTCTAATTAGTTGACTTTTAACTGTGCATGATGAGATGCCTCAGTGTCTGAGCAAAGTGCATCCAGAGGAGTAGGGAGCTTCAGTATCTGCGGGCCCCTGTATGCCTCTAACCATCAATTCAATTCTCTACTTCAACATTTTTGCAACATAAAAAGAAAAGAGTAATTTTGTAGTCTTTTATAAATTAAATGCATTGACATTGCACATGTCATCAAAAAGATTTATTCACTCCGGAGGAGAATTCAGCCTCAGGGTCATTTAAGTTAAGCTTTGTAAGAGGCGTCTTGGTTTCACAAGTTCGGCCAATGTCAAGTGTCTTCGACCTGCATTTAGTTGGTAATGACCAGCAGGGGGATACTCCGGTGGTTGCCAAAAGAAGTTGTAAAAATAAACGTAACTCTCATTTGAGTGATTACATATGTAAACCATTTTCCAATAAGCATAGCATAGAATAGAGAGCGCACTTCACATATATTGGACACGCGCTCACCGCACAGAGCCAAGTATTGGATGATTTGTTTGTCAGAGCCTTCGCCAACTGCCAGTCTCAGTCGAGCACAAGGTTCATTCCTGTCCCGCTATATAGAGGTGTTTAATGTCTATGTTGTCATAGATGTGTCTGTTTTCTCCAAACAAGTCATGGCACAGAGCCTATCTTTGTATATATTTTCCTTATAGATTGGATGGATGGATGGATGGATTTATTTTGGGATCAGAACCATAAAAAACAGCCAATGAATACTTTTAATGCCCCTCATACTTAAAATCAATCTCTTTGTGCATGAAGAAATAACCCCAAAGTATTGACAGAAGCGTCATATCCATGTTTTGAGAATTTCATTGGCTACATGAGATGTCAGTCAAATACACAGCTTTGTGCAACTGGCTGTCAGAACAAGGGGGAGGCATAGCCTTACAATGAACTCTCTCATTGGCTGTTAAAGGGAATAATTTCTTATCCCAAGATCAGAAGACAAATAGGTTAACAATATCGCACATGCATAAAAATTCACACCGATGTGGTAAATGAACTCGAGTTTGAATAGTGCTTTTGTAATCTTCTGACTAGTCAGTATGTAGGTGTGACTATCTGATCCCAAACAACTAGTCCAATGTGTCTTTGGGCAAGAAACTTAACCCCAAGTTCCTTCACCTGCAGTGTATGAATGTGTATGAATGGGATTAGTTAGTTCTGAGCCTGACCTTCCGCTTGAGAGACAACCGACTCTACCAACTGAGCCACAGCCACCTTTAAAAAGTGTTTAAAATGTTTGTCCACAAAGTTCTACATTGGGATTTTATATGTGTTCTGCTTCTAGGGTTTCTTAAACTCAAATACTCTCATATGGACAGTGGGAGTCCTCAGTCTCTAACATTATTTTGGTGGGCTGAAGATCATCCCCATTGGCATTGGGTGAGCAGAGGTGGGTACATCCTGGACTGTTTGCCAGTCAACCACCAGGTAGGGTAATCTTTGTTTTCCAAACAGTTATGGAGTAAAACATGTCAGCAGTTCTGTGTATCATATTACAGGATGATGGTGAATCTCTGATTGCGTAATCCAATGCAATACACCATTAAGATATCTATTCAGCTTTGTGAGAAGAGTAATTATTTCCACTTCTGACAGTTTAATCAATGCAGAACCATCTTTCAATCTGAATTTCTTTCCTAACGGTGACTGTGAGTATATTTTCACCCTCTTTAGTTGAACAATGCATCCATTCTATTAATGCACAGGATAATTATCTTCCTGCTTTTATAATAATGAAATCCTAAATGCACTTTACTGCCTCCATCACAAGAATTTCCATGCCATAAAAGAGTTCGATGTGTTTTTTGTGTGTGCATGCCTTTTTTTATGCCGCTTTCATTGTGGCAGCGCTGCATTCATTTCAACTGTGTTTTGCATAACCACCATCGCCTCAAGTCACTCCATCTGTGAAACCCAAGCGGCATGAACAAAAGAAGAAAAGAGAGCTGGGTGAGGGGAGAAGGACGGAGAGATGGAAATGAGAAAGTAGAAGAAAGAGAGAGAGAGAGAGCAGAGAGATAAAAAGACGAATAAGAGATACAAAAAAAGGGTAGGGATTAGAGGCTGATGGCAAGTTCTAGCTGTAACCTTGGACAAGAGTGCGATGGGGGGGGGGGGCGGGGGAGAGCAACACAGTAAATTAAGTGTTGAATTCGTTTACCACATGCCATTCAAGTGAAACTGTTTATTTGACCCAACAGTGTCCAGTATGGCACATTCACTGGCTTCTATGTCTGTGTGCATCTCGTATCCTCGAGCACACATACCCGCCTCCCCATATGTAATTGAATCCCTTTTTAAAACTCTTCTAACAAATCTTCACTGACTGTGCACTGCTGCTACTTCAAAGTGACCTTGTTAGACTTGTGCGGCTGACTCACGATGCTGGTTATTACAGAACCGTACCTAGCGATACAGCAGACTGCTGACGCACATGTACTGAGCTTGAGCATGCTGCCTTTAATCATCTCTTAACGAGAGTACGGATGGCATGTACGGCGAAGTGTTATCTGTCCTGCATGCCTCCGTGTCGCTGAATAATTCAGCTGGCACAGAGGAAGGGAGACATGAAACAGGCCTGTTCAGAAGATTAGCTCTTAATTAATAAACTTAAGGTGGTTTCAATATTTCAGCGAAGCCTTCATTATTCAGTTTAAATATCTGTCCTAATTACTTCCCCCCGAGGCTGATCTATGACTTTGTTTTCTCTCCCTGGAGGCCCAAAGCCTCCGGACCAGGTCTGCTATAAATAAGAGCTTTGTGGAAGGCTCCTTCCCAAGTGTTACCCATTTTCCTCCACTAATGATCATTAGATCTGACCTGTCCAAACATACTTTACACACACTTACTGTGCACACACACGCACACGCACACGCACACGCACACGCACACGCACACACACACACACACACACACACACACACACACACACACACACACACACACACACACACACACACACACACACACACACACCGCCACATTTACTGGAGAGAGCATTAGAGAGCATGTGGAAGCAAGGAAAGGAAAAAAAAAAGTCATTATGGCTGAAAGATGTACTGTGTAACTTGAACAAAAAAAAAATGCACTGTCTACGCTGTTTTAGCCCCCACTCTCTGGAATCAACTCCCACACATCTTCAGATGAGCAGAATTTTCAGACAGTTTCAAGAAACAACTAAAAAAATCCCCTGTACAGACGAACCCTTTAATGAGCATCATCTTCTTTTTTTCCTTTTGTGTCTGTGTGTTTTCTTTCCTGATAATTTGCCCTGTTCGACATGCTGGTTTATTTCTGTAAATGTGTCTCTGTATGGTCCGTTTCATTGCTTTTATTTGTGAAGCAGTTTGTAACTGAGTGTTTTAAAAGTGCTCTATAAATAATGTTTTACTTACTTACTGACTTACAAATACTTAAAACTAAAAGTGTGCTTTTGTACAGTTTGACCAGACACGTATTACAAAAAAAAGTCCAGATAGTCCCTGTTTAAGCTTGTTGTAAAAACCGTGATATCATTCTAAAGTGAACGTTTTAGAGTCCACATGCTCGACGCTTCACCAGAGTCAACAAACAGGCCTCACAAAGTGATATCACAGCTCCCCTAACACCACAACTCCAGCATGTCCTCGTGAATGAAAAGATCATATCCATGGGCCATACTGCTGCCCATTTCTTCTTCGTTGGCTTCTTAGTGCACCGCAGGGTTTCTGTTCAGCAAACAGAAGTCTCAGCGAGCACACTGTGAGGAGAGAGCTTTGCTGAATTTGACAAAAAGTATAGATTACACAATCGCACACGTTCGACCTTGAGTGCCTGAAAGACTTCTCCAGTAACTTGGCCTAGAACTTGTATAACAGAAACAACAGGATCCCGAAGATGGAAAGCTTTAATCTTGATTTTGCAAACCCAACACACATTATTTTGACGTCAAGGAAGTCTGAAGCTTTATTTTTATTTTTTTGTGAAAGTCTGATTTTTGAACACATAACACAAGACATTAACCACGACAACACTGATTACCAGCTAAACAGTCCAACACATCACTCTCTGTTATTGCCTAATCTAGGTCTGGTGACCTCACATCTGTATAACTGTGTGTCCCTGTATAACATAACGTATACAGCCCTCTGATGCTATGACTCAGGGGAAATCACTTAAGGCAGGTTATGAGCAGAGTCCTCTGGTGCTTCCATTGACTTTATACATTCTTGTGATTTTACAAATATAAGCAATAAGTCACAAGTGGTATTGAAGTACATAAAATGTCAAGTTGATAAAGTGACATGAAATACTGTATGTTATGTTTTATTTTTTAAATTTGAAAATGTTCTCTTCTCTTGTCCGACTTCCTGTTTGGGTCATGTGCTCTGATTCAGCTCGACTTTTCAGCAGGGTTCTGGCAAAATGGTTTTCTCACATTTGGAGGGGAGTGAAGCAGAGACGAACCGCAGCACGAGCATCGAATAGAGGACACAATCGGCTGCAGCATGGATGGAAAGTGGCACACGTTGATCCTGCAGGGAACTGCCAAAGACTCTACTGAGGCACCTTCATGTGACTTGTGATAATGGTGAAATAAAGAGATAGAAAAGAGTTTGACGGCATGGACATGACATCGTCTTGCACGTCATCCATGGGCCGCTGTTAAAAATGCAGCAAAAGAACAAACTTCCATTTGCTTATTTTCTCAGTGTCTTTCTACAATGCAGTATTATTTTAAAGTTAGTCATTAAAAAGAGAAGACCATTGAAACTTTACTTTTTAAACTAAAGATAAAAGGGACTTTGGGAGCTTTGAGGGTCTATAATCATGTTATTGTCCATTTTGTCACCCGCTTGGAAAAACTCTGAAGATGAAAACCAAATCCCTCTTGTGGAGGAGGCATGCAAATTTGATTTACTGGACAAATGATGAGTGCACTTAATGGTCCTCTGCATGGCAGCTGTGTTTCCTTGGTTCCTCGGTGCAACAGAAAATAAATGGACTCAGTTAGTTGATCGAGTCATTCGCAGCGTGAATCCATGAAATGAAAAAAAAGAGAAGGATCAAATAATAGGATAAAGGACGACATGAAAAGGACGCCAGAGCATGAAAACATGGAGGGGAATGTGAAGCAACGGTTAGCCTTGGCCCATTAACATCCATCTACAGTTAATGTATTTGCAGTGATTTAACAGCAAATGACACAAAAACAACAAGTATAAGTGATGTGGATATATCACCCCCACCCCCAAAATGTAAATAATTTCCAATGTAGGGGTATAAAGGAGCCCATGAAAGGCCCTCAAGTCTGCTCTGACATCTGCAATTTAGATTGGGAGCCTGAATGTAGCAGTAAGCACATCAGCGTCGGCATCAATCATTGAGCATTTAGTCCACTAATCTCTAAGAGAAGAGCTTGCTTCAATGTTCTACCCTAATGAGAAAATGGTTCCATCCCAATTTGCGTCATAAATCATTGCCACAGTCACCAAACACTCTGCTTTTAAGTACAGTAGCAGTCCCTTCAGACAGCTTTTTTATGATTCAGCATATTTTCTATGTACTTAGCAGATTCCAATAGCGGCTGATTTAAAGAGCAATGTGAGGGATAATAAGCACAGAAGGAAATAGCTTGCTTTGTAATGTCTTGATTATTATCAGCTTTGCAGTTGCAGAGGAAAACAGCCGAGCCCTTCAGTTGTGCACATTATCAGAATTTACAGCAGTGATTTCACTTTCTTTTCAAATTTATTCTTACTGGCTTTTGGTTGGAAAGTTTTCCTGCTCTTCCACTTTCTCTGGCAGTGTCTGAAATCAGACACTACTCACGCCATTATGCAGTGGCATCCAAATTCTAATGAGTGAGCTGTATCATAAGCTATATAGTGCACTCAATGCACTGAGATAAAGTTGCGCACAACCATGGACTTCATAAATGGATGAAGCATACACACTAACACGACTCTGTTACTGCAGAGGGTTTTGGAGTGTCTGATAAACATCAGTAGACATCCTGGAAATGCTGCCTCAACCAAGCGGCAACCACTGGTCTTGAAAAAGAAAGCCAACACGGAGGCTTGAAACCCCGCCTCAGCTCCAGCTCTCAGCCTGTCGTTATGTTGACTGAAATTAGGGTGAGACAGGATTTCCAGCATGGTGGCGGCTGCTGATGATTCTCAGTGCAGGAAGAGATGGTGGACATCACTCAGTGTGTGCTGATAGAGACATGAGCCCTGATATGTTTTTGAACCAGGCTGTGATCATGTCAACCTGTAGAAAAAAAACAGGCTTTTTTGGCTGGGTGTGTATGTGACTTTCACCGCGTCCACAGCCAGCTTCAATCGGACACTCTACAAACTGTAGCATTATGCATTTCTGCAACGGAGGTTGGCGCTCTTGTTACTATCCAAACAGTATATGTCATTGTGCATTTTTGTTCAAAGCTTTGTATGAGCTGAAAAAGAGTCTTGACTTCTCTCAGACAAACGAAGGAGACATCATCAAAACAAAAATAATATTATCAAGATCTAGGAGCTGATTTACTAAAAAGTGAAGGATTTTCAATGGAGTAATACTTGTTTTTCCTCATCATTATTGTAGGCACGAGACCGCAGTATCAGCACAAATCCATCAGTTTCAGTGCAAAAATATATCTTATTAATTTTGAAAAATTCTGTATTTTATTCTGTAGTTATTAAAATGTATTGTTATTTAAAAATCCTCTCAGTTTAATATTAGCTGTCTCTGAAGTTGATGCATTATTTACCATTATTATTGGTCCATGGACGACATTAATCTGCATGTTTTGGTTGTCCCACAGCAATGACATTATTATCATCGTTTGCAGCTATAGCGAGTAGTTTCTGAATTGTTGTTTATATTGTGCCAATCGGTGCACTCTAAAGTCCCCTGCAGAGAAGTCCCTATGGAGGAAGCAAGGAATGAGTGAGGACACAACCTCTGTTTGGTTGTTGACAAGTAGCCTCTCTGCTCACATCACTTTGGAAGCCCAGATGCAAAATTGTTTATGGTTTTTTTTTGATACACAAAGTTATTATAGATGGACTCCATGATACATGTCAGTTCTGGAAAATGTATTTTCTTCAGTGAAGAGTCTGAAGAGGCTCACTCTCTTGTCCCCGGTCGTAAACCCCGAGGTGTCATTTTCTAATCAAACTTTCATTTATTGTCACCTTCCTCCTCCAGACAGGCGAGCGAAAACATATTTTTCTCCATTGCTTAGACCATCTGCCATTGTGGGAATCATTTCAAGGTTGCGTATGCAATTTCACACCACAGTAAGCCAGAGTTGGGTCCACAGTGCACCCATAGGTCTGGTTATGTGGAACCAAAAGCCACCTGAAAAAGCGACAGCCGAAGAGCCAATGGCTATGGCGAAGGCTTTTAAAAGCATTGGCAGGCACAGTGTTCGTGGTCAGAGGTTTGCTTTGAGAGCCAGACAGTCGTCAGCGTTTGTTCGAAAACAGTCTTTTGCCCTTCATGCTTACTTATTCAGAGTTGCAGGGTTCAGCAAAGTGTCTGAAATTGAATTGCTCTCAGCGGGCTTTTCTATATGTGAAAGCATTTCTTCCTCATCCATTTCATGACTAGTCATATACTGTCGCCCTGCTCATCCAAATGTCAGCTGTTACTATGCATTTCCACTTCATTGGTCTGACTGCTTTGTCCTCAGGGGGATATTCATGATTGAATGGTTGATTTTTTTCTTCTTTTTGAAACATTGCATTGCTGCGGTGAAAACAACAAAAAGCAACTTCATTTACTTTCTTTCGATCTTATTTCGCACCTAGACTGACCTCTAACTTTATTCAACGTCTGTTGGTCCACAGTACGCTTACACTGTTTGAAAGCATCAGTTTGGACCTGCTATAGAAAATTGCAAACACCAGTATATGCTTTTTTAAAATTCAAGAGTAATTTACAGTTCATGGTGAGGTAAACAAGCTGTAATTATGTGATTCTTTACTGCCCGCTAATTGCATCACTATACTCAGGGAATGCATAAAAAAGCGTACATATCTGCTGCCAAAATCAAAACTCGCCTCCTCATTTGTTCAGTAATGCATCCATATTGCAAACCGAATTAATTAGGGTAGAATCATCCCAATTTGGCAAAAAAAAAAAGTTTATTATTCAATTTAAAGTAGCGGACACACACCAACCCACTCCCATTGATGGTTCAGTTACGGGAGAAGAAACTGCACTGTGCATGTCCACGATACATTCCTGTTTCTCACAACCATAGACGTGCTGGTACAAGGCCACCTCCCTTATGGGTACAACTCACAAACATGGAAGCCATTTTGGATTTTAATCATGGTTAATTGGATAGATGATTATTTTTCACCGTTGACTCTAATCAACCATTGGACTGGAATAATGTCTGGTTCATACTAGATCCATCTGGTTGTTTAACCAATCAATTACTCATTACCACCAAACAGACCTTATCTGCTTTCCACTACATTACCTGACCTGCCTACACGCTGGACATCTGGACCAGTTGCTCTAAGCTTCTAATTTCTCCATGAATGGGACCAAAGTGGCTCATGATTACTTGGGTTAGGTATCAGTTAAAGTACATTTACTTCATGTCAGCAAGTATAAACAGTAGATTAGAACCACCTCTAGCAGATGATGACATTTAAACTTTCTAACTCTTTTCTCTGTCTGGCAAGCAGGTCTCCTCAGGTGGTTCTAATGTCTGTGTTTACAGCCCACAGGTTACGGCAGCAGTCCACCACTGTGGAGGGTCAGCACTTCAAACCTCTGAACCTGCACTAAACTTTTATTAGGCAAAGAGAATGAGAACCTATCTGTGCTCCCATGACAACGAGAATGGAGGTGCCCTTGAGTTAAATGTTTAACCTCCCACTGCTCCAGTGGAGCCATTGGCCAGCTACTGCAAACAGTGGCAACAGTGTTCAACTCTCAGCAGGGAGTGCGCAGTGAGGACTGGAGCTGGATGAAAATGAATGTGAGGTGGAATTCCAATTGTATGTGGTATAAGCTGACTCTTATAAGTAGTGCATGTTGTTTACTTTTATTTCACGGACTTTTATGAGAGGCAGCACATGCGAGTTTTATTAAGCCACATATTGTGCCAGGCCAGAAGGCAGGCAAAGTCTGGATAAATCAATATTACATTCTGTAATAAAGGTCTACCATCTTGACAACACAGCTTTGTTTATGTTTCTCCGTGAAATCTGGGACAGCGAAAAAGTGCCGCAGTAGAAACTACTTCTGATTTGAGCCAAATCAACTTGAGCAGAAACGGAAAAAAAAAAAAAAAGTGCTCCCAAGTTCTGTTTTCAATCTGCTCTATTAGGACACACTTCCCAGGTCTCTCTGCTCCTGGCTTGACAGTTGTAGTGAGCACGTCCCACACTAATCGCTGAGGAGTACAGCACATCAGCTGCTGTGACTGCGGAGCGAGCCTTTCCCACTGGAGTCGGTACAATCAAATCCTGCAGGATATGCACTGTGTGACTTAGAGCAAAAAAAGGTGTGTGGGCAACTTTGAGACAAAAGAACAAGTTTGAAAAAAGCAGGATGAGAAGGGGGAGAGATCACAGAGCTTGGTGACCTTGTCAGCTGTGTGGAAGAGATGTGTTCACCGTTCTTGACTTTGACTTGGGGTAAACTATCAGAGCCCTCTTAGTTCTTCGGCGGCGTGGGGATTAGATGGCTCTCTCTCTCTCTTTTTTGCACGCTGCGACCTGCTGGAAATGGCTGACCAGATGGGCTGCAAGCCTCTGGCTCCAACTGTTGATTTGTCTGGACAGCATGGGTTGGATTGAAGGTGGAGAGTTTGTGCATGTGTGTGAGCGAGTGAGTCAGTGTGTTTATATTCTTGGTGAGAGAGTGTGACAGAGTGATAAAGAGAGAGAGAGAGGTTGGATGGCGTTTGGAACAGGAACCAAATGGAGGAAGGAGCCGACAGAGAGACAGCGCTCGTAGCAGATCACACTCGGCTGGTGAGGAAGGTTGTCCGAGTGTAATGGGCACATTTGCCTCCTTTTACATACCCGTAACCCTGGCACAAGACAGTGGTCTTTGCAGGCTGCCATCCATAGCTAAGGCTACACTGCTCCAAGCTATGTAACCTACCTCTTTTGGCAGCAGATATTACCATGCTCAGCCAGGGATTTCTGGAAACAAGCACTCTGCAGCCTGTGTGCCGTGTTTATATGCAATCAAACCAAAGTTAATGGGAGAATTCTCCCTTGCAACACAGCAAAACAGGGTTTTATCATTCATACACCCTGAGGGTTTATGGGCGCCATATCCACACACCATATGACAGCCCTCAGTGCAAATTCCCCCTCTGCAATGTCACATGCTGCACCAAGCTATTATATACTGTAGCTACTGAATGTTGATCTCTCCCCTCCCTACATCCCTCTTTCAACTTCTCCAAGCTATAAAATGTATACTGGAGAGACTCTGACAAATCACATAGATATACTCTCTCAGATATATTAAGTCACAAACCCCTGCAGATAAAATGTGTTCTAGTGACTGCCAAGAGGATGCAAGACAAAGCACAAATAAAAAGTGCAACTTCGCTACTGGGATCTGTGAATGTGCCAGAGCTTTAAACAAGGATCTCGAGTTCTGTACCTGAGGTCTGATTTTAAGAAGTGCAAGAGTAAAAGGCATCTTCGGGATTTACTCGCAGCACCAGAATGAAACATGTCATCATCAATGAGCTATGTAAGTTCAGTCAGGAAGCATTTGCTGGCTACGGTCTGTTGGTTTGATCCAGCAGAGTGCTCACTGGTATTCCCTCTGGACTGTTAAAACATTGGACGTCACAAAGTGGCTGCTGTATTGCTGTCAAAACTGCTAATAGTCTGTTACGGAGGTAAGGCAGGTGGCTGGAGAGCAATTACAGGGTTGTAGACTACAAGAGATATAGAGTGGACTTTGTGCCCTTGTACAAGGTCACAGCACTCCTTTATTTGCAATAAATATCAATTTCCATTTATTAAAAACATTAAATACAAGTAATGCAATCGTGTCATTCAGTTTGCAACATTCTGCATTAAAAACGGTGACTCTCCATTTGAACTTTCAACATCCCAGTCTGTCTCAGCACTGCTGTTGTTGTTGCTGATAATGCTGACACATCCCTACAACTACCACCTGCAAGGACTCGTTTTTATGTTCTTTACGAGGCACATTATGTGATTCTTTACTGCCCGCTAATTGCATCACTATACTCAGGGAATGCATAAAAAAAGCATACATATCTGCTGCCAACATCAAAAGTCGCCTTGCACCTAGGTTTGGTATCGTTCTAAGGCATAGTTTACCAAACAAAGCCAACATATTCTGAGCCAATTTGGAGCCATTTCCAGCCAAATCTGACACTCAGAGTGCCTGCTGCAGCTCTCTGAGGAGTTAAAAGAGATGCAGTCTGTGTGTGGTGCTGGTTAAGAGGGCAGGGGATGAGTCAAACCATGGGCTCCCAGACTACTCACAACCCCCCAAATTAAGGTTGCCAGAGAGTGGGGAGCCCCCCACTGTCCCTGGAGGTGGTTATGGATTACAACTTTGCACACACCCACACTAATAGGACTATCCAAACACTGCTAACAAAACAAAGCAACAGCGTAAAAGCCATAAAAATATGCTTTATGATAATTTGTTGTAAGAAAATACTGAATACAATTAATTTCCATGTATAAACTTTAGCTCTGAGTGGACATAACAAACTCAACTGTAATAAGTGCTTACTGTGACTGTCTTGTGCAAACTTACATTGAAATTTCATTTCACTAATTTGAACTTCTGTTTTGTATATATTTTTACAAACATTGGTAAAATAGACCATTTAAAATGAGTTAACATTTTTTAACAGTCTTGTGTGGGAGGCATCTCGTGACCTCCCCTTCTTGGTGAATTAAGACCACCGGAGGTCTAAATATTTCGGAAAGCCACTCGAAGAACGGAGCTTTTTATGCCTTAATTTACACAAAGGACAGTTTATAGTCAAAAAAAGAGAGAGTGTTAAACATGTTTTCTGGTTAAAAAAAATCAATCAGCAAAATGTTGCTGTCTGGCCTAGGCGTCCCTGGAGATTGGAGAAAATGGAAAATTGAGATTAGTTTTGATGCACTTCAGTCAGCCATTGGCAGAACTGGTTTTGCATCTTCTCACACTTGTTCACTTTCTCTCCAATGATTTTTGGATGGTGGGTTTAGGTCATTAAGAGGGATCATCTCTGCCTTCATGGAGGGATAGATAACTTTAGAGTGAAATCCAAAATCCGCCCACAACGCAGCGAGAAACATGGCTGAACCTCACGCGCACCTCCTCCTACTGTACACACTGACAGCTACGACACAAAGAAGAGAGTTCACAGTTCTAGAAATGACTTGTGGGCATTGAAAACTATTCAAATGCAATATGCAGCCACTTAATGCTCAGAGTGTGTTCATTCTGATGGGAGTTGATTTCTTGGCTTCAGTCGTCTAATGGAAGAAAAATGTTTAAGGTTGTGTTTTTCTAGATGTTTTTCGAAAAAATATATATTGCTTTGTGAAAATAGGACACGACTGCTGTGGCCTTGGGGGCATTTCCCCCCCCCCCCTACCCAACGCTCTCTGGCTTACTGAAGAGCACAAAACACGTATGTATTTTATGTGCATCTTATGTATCACTTATGTATTTCACTAAAGGTATGTAACACAACAACACAAGAGACAGAATTGAAACACTGTTGATTTTTTTTGCATTAATGTCAATATCTCCTCAACATGTCTTTGACTTAAGAGTGTGGTGTAGACTTCTCCAGGTCCAATAATATCTTTTTTAACAAAACGCACCACAGAATAAAGAGCGAGCTCGGTTGTAAACAGGCTGTTCAGTGTTTGAAACACGCAGACTGGTGCAGCTATGTTTCCTAAACATTATGTCCATATACTGAATGGTTCACCCTGGATTATGTCTAAAGGTTTTCCAGTCATGGGACTATATTATATGCTGTGAAGTTAGGGTGTATTTAATTTATTTCCTGTTAATTTCAAGTAAAACACAATACAAATATGTATTTTTTTCTCAAGCTACTAAATTGAGCCAGAGTGAAGCTGCTGCATGACGACGCATTGACGCTGTTTTCAGCTGCACAGAACAGGAAGTCGCTGAACGCAACCGTCGTCTTAACAGAATTAAGGG
Organism: Symphodus melops; assembly: GCF_947650265.1. Classification (NCBI taxonomy): domain Eukaryota; kingdom Metazoa; phylum Chordata; class Actinopteri; order Labriformes; family Labridae; genus Symphodus; species Symphodus melops. The sequence continues at coordinate 2,961,900 of NC_136698.1, forward strand.
GAAATTCACATCTGTTCCCAGAGGCATCTAATGTCTCCTGACGGGTTCCAGGATTGGCTCTCTCTTCACATTGTAGCCCATTTTGCAACTACAACCAGTAAACAATAAGCATGTTTTGTTTGTACTTAAAGTTCACGTTTGAACGACACAACCCCCTTTACAACAGGTGATGTTAGTCCTGACAGTTCCCGTAGGTATATTGGCTGAGCTTTGTGTTGTGTGTTGCTGATGTGAACGATGGAGGGAACGTAGACACCATGTGTCATTTTGATTCTGCATCAGGAAGGATGAATGTTAGCAGGTTGTTTTCAGCCAATGCAATTTAAGTACAATACCAAAACTCAAATTTAGGCATGTCACACAGTCTGATTTTTAGCTTTCCTCTTGGTCTGACAGCAGCTCTATTAACCCAGTGTTCACCACCCGCCCAGCACCAAACAATAACAGAAATTTGAATTTCAGTTCTCTTAGTTTTTTCACGTCTAAATAACCATGTGTGAGCACTGTTCTCTAAACTGGTCATCAGGTGTCAAAGCTCTCACAGCGAGATCACACCAGCCTCCACTAATGTTGATTGTCTGGTACCAAGATGCCAAACGTCCTTCTGTCAGTCGACTCGCTCTGTAAAGGGGGACAAACTTTGAAACTCTCTACCCACTAAAATTAGAAAACAACCGTAATGCTTTTGAACAAAGGACTCAAACTGTCACAAAACTGGTTGAAAAACAAAGGAGGAGGACCTAATTGCAGGAACAAAAAATAAAAAAATCAGACACAGGTGCGACTAATGAGACAGGTGAGACTAATCAGGGTAATCAAGACTGGAGGGAAACACAGAGAGGCAGAACACAAGACAACGCTGAAGTATAATATAGAACAGGAAATACTCAGACCGAACTAAGAGACACTAAACACCAAACTAGGAAATATTACCACACAAGTAAAACAGGCAATATTACAGACAACATAGAAGGACACAAAGCAACAAAGGAAACACTGAAGACGAATCTTGAAAACATCAAACGTTAACACACAGGGAAACAACACGGGGAAAAGTGAGAACTTAAACAAGACAGGAAATCAAAACTCTGAAATTCAAAACTAAACCAAGACTCAACAATGACTACAATCTAAACAACAGTGCTCCCATGAATAGCTCTTAACTGACTGCTTGATCATGTTGCTGTTTGCTCTGTAGCTTATGTAACATTTATTTTTTGTTTGTTAGTCGTGTTTTTGTTTTGCTTTTTTTTTTCTCTCTTTCCTTTCTGTCTATTTTATTTGTTTTATCCTTTCAAAAGCCGCCTGTGGAAAAGTGATGCAAATTAGCGCCTGCTGAAACAATCATTGCATCTAGTTTGTCCAATTGCTATGTCCACATCAAATAAACTTCAAAGTCAATTAAATATCTTAAGTTTGTTGTGGAGAGTTTTGTACCAGTTTTCCCCCTTCCTCAGGATGTCTTAAAATATGACCGAAGGAAGGGGGAATATTGGATTCACCATAAGCTGTGTTTTTGTGCTTTCTTACGTGACTATGTGATAGTTGTTCGATAAACTTACTTTCCACTGCAACTTCGTTTGGCACGGGTGTATTTCTAAGGAAATATGGTTGTTAAGTTCAAGCACTTTCATACCAGATTGAACCCCTGGGTCTCTAGCCCCTTGGAAACATTAGTCTCCTCTGCATCCCATTTCCTCTCCTGCAGATTTGTGTGACTTTGACAAACAGTGAGTCTGCTACAGCGAACGGCTTTCTGAGGACACGCTGTGCTTTACTCTAAGCAACTAACGGCTTCCGTCACACTGTTTTTAGAGGAGCCGTGGTGTGAAAACACATTGTTCTTTAAGTCCCACATCAATCTCTCGCCTCCTCTGATTTTCTAAAGGTGAAAGCTTCTGGGTCCTGGAGGTTAAAGGGATTGTTTACACAGTGGTACCATCTAGGTTTATTGTTAAAATCAAGTGTGCAATGACTTTAAGTGAAGTTGTAGAGGTGCACATGAAATACATCAAACAATCTAATTCAACGTTCACATTAAGGAGCTCAAATCTCTCTTCTTTCGAAAGATTTCTATGGTCCGATGTTAAAGATGTAATGATACAGCTGAAGTTTCATTAGTGCCTGATAATCTCATTAATCAGAGCTTTACTGCGTTACAAGGGCTAACTATTGAACCTTCACATCCTCCATTCGGGTAAATATTGGAATAGACGCTACTAGTGTGAGGTATTTCACACTGCACATGAAGCATGGATACAGGGCACACTTCAGCTTAATCCTGCGGGGTTTCATTAATTCTGTTCTGCAAAAAGAGGATCAAGCTAATTTGCCCCCAACGGTCCGACCTCGCTGTTCATTAAAAGTAGCATCAGAGAGACCAATTAATCAGTGTTTCTTTAATCTGTCAAAGAGGAGTATAAAAAAAAAAAAATGAAGGTAGGCCTCTCTGCATAGATACATGCAGTCATTAGAGGATACAGCTTTTTCTCTAAATGCTGTTTGTATGCATGCATTAGCTTCTCCAGCTTGCATCCCTGAGTAAGGGTGTTGCTGGATTATTTTGTTGTTTCTTTGGGTTTTTTTTCTCTGGGTAAGGCTTGCCAATTTATGATGCTGCAAATTAGAAATATTGGAAGGCAGGATAATTACTTTGTCTAATTCAGTCGTGTCGCCTTAAGAGGACTGTGTCTCTTTAAACTCTTTACATGTCTGAGTCAAAGGGCTACCTGAAAAAAATTTTTTTTTTGGTATGTATAAAACAGCAACCTAAGTGCAACACAAGGCCAAAGTCAGCCACAGGGTGACTCAAAGGCGAGCATATAAAATGAAGTTTGGAGCAAGGACTTAAAGTCGGGAGTCAAAAGAAGGGGACAGGTGTGATTGATGAGGGCAGGTTGCTCATCTAAGTTTAAAACCAAAGCTGAGGACAGCCTGGAGCCTGGAGGCTGCTGGTCAGACTGTAAGAGAGGCGGGGTGGAGTAAAGGGATTGGGAGGTTTGTGATACAGGGAAACCATCACAAGCACAAAACCTTTAATGAAACCTAAATCATACTGAAAGTCAGTTAGGAGGGAATAGAATATGCAGTTGATAAGAGGCCTTTGTGACATTATTGTGAATGCATAGAGTAAGAAAAACTGGCAAATACTAGTTTGATTAAAAGATTGAGGGCCTGTGTCCACCTTTTTGTCTTTAGCTGGCACTGACCATGTTCTTATACAGAACCAGTAAAGTCTTGTGTTCCCATTAGTTTCTACTGTATGAAGTTAACACACTGTAGAAGAAGAGGAGCCCTGTGCTCATTGGATGAACAGGTCTCTGTTGACACTTCTCTCATGAGTGTTGCTTGTGAGTGAAGTGTGAGTATAAATGTATTAAATTCAAAAGTGAACCCCTTCTATAAATAATTGCACAGCACAGGTTGACTAACGGCACTTTCCCATGAATCGTTAACTTCTGAATGGATTTCAATACAGCATTGTGTTTTTCTGTAATCACCACACAAATATGGTCGATGAAAGGCATCTATAGCTCAGGCTTCATGATGAACGTTTGTACAGAACACATCTGCAAAATAATGTCTCGCAATTCAATTCAAATAATATTTAATACATTTTTATATTTAATACAATATTTTATCTTGTAAACCACAGTGATACAAACATGTTTTAGCTTCATTTTCAATAAAGAAAGTTACTATTTTCATGATCAATTATAATCCTTATAATGTCCAAATCAGGACCAATGGTTTTCAGATATTTTTCTCTCCAAAAGTGGGATTCAAGAACAGAACAGATTTGATTAGGAGAGGCAATAAGACATCTCGCTGTGAGGAAAGTTTTTGGCTCTCTCTGCAGGTAAAGTGCACTTGCTCGTCCAACAAGTTTCAGAATCCGGTCAAGGGTCAAACAATGGAGTAGTTCTATCCCGAACTTGTGGCGCTTTACTGCTGCTTTTATAGTGTTTGTTTCCGGCCCAGAACTTTAACCTCTGCTTGTTTGTGTCAGACAAGCACAGGGAGGTATGAAGAGGTTTTTTTTTTACCTCTCAGCAAACTCCATAGAGAAGAGCACTCCCACTACACAGGGTTTCTTGTTCTGCCGGAAGGATTTGATGCCCTCTGTTTGAAAAGATGCTTTACATTTAAGGTCGGTTAATGCAGACAGTGACATAAATTGATTCCCTATATCGATCTGGGCCATGCTTACCAGACCTCAACATATTGCTGAGTTATGTTGGAAGTTTTTATAATGAGTTTTCGGCTGGAGCCAAAAAGATCTTCAATAAACATCAGTGTTTGTTTAGAGAGGACAGGAAGTACTTCACCCCTGCATCAACTCTCCGAAAAAGATAAACATAAAAGCAACAACAGAAAAAAAACGGAGTGGAATGACACAGAATCATCTCAAAGACAAGACAAGACTTTTTTTTATTCCAAATAGCTTTGTGTCCTAAAGATATTGCAAATTTTAGGGCACCTCATGGATTAATGGATTAGTGTTCATTTGTTTTTCATCTCCAATATGTGTGTGTGTGTGTGTGTGTGTGTGTGTGTGTGTGTGTGTGTGTGTGTGTGTGTGTGTGTGTGTGTGTGTGTAGGTGTGTGTGTGTGGGTGAATGCAAACAGCTGTATTTCCTTTCTGTCCCCCCAGTAACTGACGTGGTTCATGTGAATGCAGCAGATGTATTTCAAGGGAAACTTAACGCTGTAAATATGTCCCTGTCTTCAAACCCTCCAATTAAGAGAAAAGTCCATCCTCTCCGTCACCATAGGTCAACTGTCTTTCAAAGGTGTCATTGCAGCTTTGTAGCCACATCGATTCTGTAACATCTGCATCGATACATTTGCAAGGAACACATGACGACATGTTGCCATATGGATTTTTTTAAGCACAGCGCTAATCCTCGTGATCATGGATGTGTGCATGCCTATTTAGAAGAAGACATCTAATTAGAATTAAAACCAGCAAATGTGGAGTCAAAAGAAAATAACCCTTTTCTGAATGATGCTGACGATGACACAGTAATAGCTCTTAGTTGTTTTCCAGAAACAAATGTCAAGGTTCACCTCGAAGGCCGCAACAAAAAACACCCTGGAAACGTTACAACACACATCTTGTTATACTCAGTTCTGAATTCTAAACATTCCCGTGACCTCTCAGTGAATACAGGCACCTTACATAACACTTCCTGCATCACATTTTACATTACATCTCAATCCCTGTAAGCTCACCGTTGAATGAATCAGCTGCACTAACATCTCTGTTTACAATGATTGGCTCCTTTTTTGTACCCTCCGGGATGTCTTTGCTATTTAATCCACTGATGCCTTTCTTGCCTTTTTTTTTTTTTCTTTGGCTGTAGAACAGACAAATGAAAAACTATATAAAGCCGTCCTTTATAGTCGTTCATTTCACGGAAGACTGCTTTGTTTTCACATTTGACATTTTTACCAACAGTTGTCACTTCGGAACGGCAACACTGTATCCTCACTGTTTTTTCTGAGCCGTCAACCTGACTGATCATCAAAGCCCTAATGGACTCACATCCGATACACTAAACATGAGCCAAAACACAACACAACTCTCTGACAGAAACCCACACTTCCTGAGATGTAATATATCAAGCCAGTTAATTTGTTCCTCAACGCAATTTATAATATTCACCCTTGCGGATGACTAACTTCATGGAATTCTTCCATTTTTCCAAAGAAGCAATTACCTGACATCCTCGTATCTGTCATGTCTTGGGCAGTAACAGATTAAACTAATTTCTGCATTGACCTTGATTGTAGGAGCCTCCTACATTTAGGTGCTAAGCGACCAGCTCCTCCACATGTAATGAGGTACCAGCAGCTAATTATGCAAAACAAGTGTCATGGCAGGAGACTGACACACACACACACACACACACATACACACACACACACACACACACACACACACACACACACACACACACACACACACACACACACACACACACACACACACACACACACACACACACACACACACACACACACACACACACACTGCTTGTGATTTCCTTCTCTTACTGTGATGAGAGGTCTTTTTAAGCAAGGCTCAACACAAGTCTGTGAAATGTTCTGCTTTCTTCAACACAAACCCATCAAAGTTGAAGAGCAAAGCAAAACACAGCTCTACGATCCTTCAAGAGGCAACATGTGATAGAGCACCAAGCACATTATGCAGTAGTGCTGTACTCTAATCATGCTCAGTAATGTGGCTTTTCTGTGATCCAAGAAAAAAGCAAGCTTGAAATAGAATATGATGCATGCAGCATCGATGGATCCACTCACATGGGAATAGCCGACATTAATAAGAATAGCACTGAGCCATTACACATTTCAAATTGCACAGCCAGTCGTGATTTATAGGGGGTTATAAAGCCATCAGCCAAACCATGCATTCCACCTTACTTAGAGAGGAAACTTCTCCCCATAGTGGACCTGAATATCCAATAAGGACCTCTCCACAAAGACACTCCCCACACTATTTGTGAGATTTTTTACACACACATTCACGGTCTCTTGATAATGAAATTTGTTGACACTGCTAATTTTTGTAGCTTAAAGCAACATTAAGTACACACCTGAGAACTGTTTCTGAGTGCAACTGTACTATTGTAAAACACAGTGCTGTTCTGTCTCCCCATCACAGAGAATGTCATTTTGTTGACTGACAAGATACAGCAATATTATCGTTCTCTACATCAGGTTGTAGAGACACGTTTTGGTGTTTAATGGATTTAAGTATCCATTTGTAATCAAACCTGAGACATCATTTTAATTACATGACTGTCTGCATCCTGTAAAGCTTGTGAACACGTGAGTGACAACGACAGAGCTTAATGTTACATCCCTATGTGTAACAAATAATATCTGCAGGGATACACACTCTGCTTCTTGGTCATTCACTTGCTATTTCTCTTCTTAGCTTCTCTTCTGTCTTTTTGTCTCAGCCATTGTATCAAACAGCAAAGAGACGGGCTAACTGGCTAGTAAAACTGTCCACACGTCTTGCCAGAGCCCGCTGCCAAGCTTACGTACTGCTTCAAGAAGGCATTTGGGATCTGTGAACATGTGATTGATGCCATTCCTCCTGTTAATAGAAGTTGTTGAACTACGAGATGAACTTTGAAGGTGGACGAGTTACATACGGTTGTTTTAAGAGTGAGGACCAGTATCTTTTTACAATCAATGATTCAGTCTGTTCGAATGAGTTGTCGGAGTATTATCAGGCCTGTGCTGGGGGTGAACAGGACCTTGCCTTGACTGTTTTCTGATATATAACACTGAATATATATAACAGTGAAAATACACTGACAGAGCCAGCTCCGCTATGAGCTCTGGGTCAACTGTTTGTTTGTGTATGTCTGTTTATCTTTTCCCTCTCAGACACAAGCCCCACACAGTATTTACACATGACAGTGAATGTTGGCAAAGGCCAAGTCCTATCAATTCTCTTTGTGTTCAACACAACAACAATGGCACACACACAACGTCCCACACACCAGCCAAAACACACACCTACACACACACACACACACACACACACACACACACACACACACACACACACACACACACACACACACACACACACACACACACACACACACACACACACACACACACACACACACACACACACACACACACACACACACACACACACACACACACACACACACACACACACACACAGAAATATGCGCTCTTACTCTTGGCAATAGTTTATTCTAATATATCTCCAATGATTTTTAGTCTGGTTGCTTCATGAGATCAGTCTGTTTGTCGATCAATCCACCACTCTGGTCCAAGCTGAAACCTATCAACAACTATTGGATTGCCATTAGGATGGTCCAGTTATTAAAGCCTTTAACTGGATGTATGTAAAAAAATAAATCATGACAGTGTTGGTGAGGGGTCCTGCAACGAATCATTGTCACAGCTTACTGTACCAGATTACATTTGCCAAACGACCCTCTTGGATGACAAGCTCTCTAGGCTAAGCTTGTGGCAGATTACAGTCATGTACAGTGAGTGCACAGGCCGAGTGCACCCAGGTAGGCAGGTAAGCCAGCAGGTCGTTTCATTTGTCAGATTGAGATGATAGGACAGGCTTATAACAGGACAAACTTATTTACAGGCCTGAAACAAAGACTCCGGACGTAGTTTTTTTTTTTTTTGCCCAGCCTCAACAAATACTAAATCAGTCTACAAATGACTGATGTCAAAGCCTACTTTTTAATATCATCATTTAAATCTGGACATTTGACTTGACTGCATTCTGTTAATCCACATCACATGATTTAGCTCAGTCTGAACTGCATCCATTATAAAACAAGTGGCGCTCAGATAATGGCTGCCAACCATTTCAACAGGGTCATGCTCCATCAACATACCGTGCACTCGAGAAAAAAAGCAGTCCGGTAGTTAAGAGATATTAAATGAATCATCAAACCCTGAATAATAACACTTCCTGCATTAGAAATCCATATAGAGCTTTTCCTGACAGGGTTATAATCACTGTCCTGGATCCTATACTACATCAGTATGTCAGAGCAGTCAAGTGCTCCTCACATCCTCCATTAGACTATTTCAAACACCCACACACACTCACGATTCATGTGTGGGAACTATGTTCTGCAGTGACAGTTGTAGTTTCCTCTACATTTTATCTGTGTACAACAATTCATGTGCAGAAGATACTCCAGGAGGCCCCCTACAGCTCTTGGCTTAGGCCTTTTAAAAGATAAAACATAAAGCCAAAAATGGTATTGTGTTTGGGACTGTTTTGGGAGCAGTTTGTTGCAGAGGTGGGACATTTGTGTATACGTAGGTAAAAGGGGTTCAGTATCACTGACCATTGCAGTTCTGAGAAATTCCTCAATCACCCCCTGCTTCCTTCCAGTTAGTTGATCTGGTCCCTGGGAATACAGCGGGATAAGTCTATCAGTCTGCAATTGAGTGCACTCCATGAAAGATCAGACAACAGATCAATACTCGACATCCTTAAGGATGAGTCTGCTAAGTCAAACAGAAAGAAAAGGAGTGCTTTGAAATACACTGGTTGGTAGGAATAGCAAATCATGTCGGACAACAAGACTAACAAGTCTACCCATCGATGCTGAAAAGACGATCAATGGGGATAAGATATATGCTGGAATATTTTTGAAAACACTCTTGCAAGACTCTCTGTGTGCTGCATTTCTATTCTGCACAGGTCGCAAAGCAATACAATCCTCCTTCACTGCAAATTTTGTCACATACTCTCCCATGACCAAATACGGTTGTTTATATGCTGAAAATATCAATAATCTCTGGTATATGAATTCATATTTACAAAAGATAAATATTACAATTTCACTTTGAAGGCCTCATCTTTCCCTTAGTTAAAAACAGGGCAGGATGCAAGACATGTGTCATTGTTATTTTCTGACATAGGCAATTTGTCATTTTCAAACCCAGCCATGATATTCTTTAAACAGAGGAAATACTACCTGTGTCTACCTGTTGCAAAGCATTAAAGTGAAAAACCTTGTGGATGCCAAGCCACCGTATGGACATACTCTTATAAGAGTAGGTCATCATCGTCCCACGCTGGGATACTTGCACAGTAGTTCTCATAATGTTATGTTTAGAAGGTTTAGAAGCTCTCTCATTGAGATACAACAAGCAGCAGTTCTAGTTGAATATGAGTGCATTTTTTGTCTGTACAGTCGAGGGGGCTTGTTGATTGAATGGAGGAGTACTTGAGAAGTATCCTGGCTTTTAAAGGAATTGGTTTGATTGGAACATAGAAGTTGGTTTGTTACTCAATAGACCCGACTAAGACTTAAAGAGCAATTTTGAGACATATTGTCTCAGGACTTAACTTTATGCCCAGACAATACACCGTAAAAAAAAATACCTAACCTACCTAATGCAATTTTCACCATACTCCTCCAACTCTGAGTCACAGATCATGTATTCATGAACCTGTGTATGCCTTTTTCAATAAGGATTTTTACCCAACAACGATTGAAACAACTATATCAAAGGTAATGATGCGCTTTCCCGACTATTAGACTTTTGATTATCTGCTAAACACAGTTGTTATGAGATGCATCCTGCAGGAATCCGCAGTTCTATTTGGGTATTACCTTTGCCAATCTGGACAAAATGATTGGTGTGACTCTTTTGTATATCCCACTGACTGTTAATAGACTTCTTTTTCTTCCCATTTGAATAGGGAATGAGACATTCTGCCAAAATTGTCGCTGCATGATTATTAACTAATCCCGTTATGATGGCACTTTGAATTGGACAGCCCCACTTGGCTCACTGGAGCACTGGGATAGCAAATCAGATCAGCATGTTTTTTGAGTATTGAGTTTCTGTGGTGCATTTAAGAGATAGGATTTCTTTCATTTACTGCAGCTCCTTTGGACCACTCGGATGGTAAGAGGTAACTCAGTGAAAGCCACTGCATCCATTCACCCGAGCTTAAATCACTTCCTCACAAATGTGTATTTTTCCCAGGTGGTAATGTACTAAGTAGAGGGGAAAAGCTAGTTTTAATGGGCAAATACTTTCAGGCATCATTGAGTTCTGGTCTGCTGTATGGCTAAGTCGTTTACCACTTCTGGGAGGAGTGTATTTACCTTCAACGTCTCAGTGCTGTACATTTACTTACGCTGCCACGGTTCTTATTTACAAGCTAAGTGACATGGATCAAGACAATCTCTCAGACCAAAGGGGCCTGTGTCCATTAACGTTGTTTTTTTTTTTTTTTTTTTTTTTTTAGCAGCAGCAGCAGCAGCTAGAGCATCCAGTTCCAGTACAAAGCCAATTCAGATGGGCTTTACCAAAACTCGGTGTCCTAAACGGAAACACTCTTAATGCTTTCAATTTAAAAAAAAGTTTTTGGAACAGTGCTGTGCTTGTCACTTCTCCTTCACAAAATCAAAGAGGGGCGGGACTTCTGATATCTCCTTTGTCAACATCTATGGAGGTGAAATTAAGCTCAACTGTCCCTTTAGTGGTAAAATCTCGAGAACTAAAGTCACTGCTAACGTAAGGAAATAATTCCTTGATATTATTTCTCTGTTTTCTTCATGATCTTCCATTGAATTAAAGCCAAATATTATAAGCATACAGAGATCTACAGAGCAAACATGACAGAGGGAAATGGAAGTTAACTTTCGTAACCGAGCAACAAGAAGCTCCAGTGAGAATTGGCGCTCAGAAATTGAAGATGTGTGTGCTTCCAGTGCAAAAAGCCCCTCTAATGGACATAAACCCTTAATCCTTTAAGGAAGTGCATGTTTGCCCTTATGATGTTTTTTCAACAGCAAGAACTGAATTAGAACTTTTGTCACAATATTTGAAAAAACTGAAATTTAGCTGTAGGCTATGCTACATTGAACAGAACCAGTTGTGTGAACAGACAACCCAACTCGACCTCAATGCAAGTTTCAATGGTAGTCTTGGAATGGTTTTGAGTACCTTGTAGATATGTGTGCCAATGGTAATCCTGTAACCCTTCAAATGAATAAAAGCAAATGATTGGTATCAGTGAGACCGTGACACGGAAACATAAATGAAAGGGAATTACTAAATGGAAATACATAGAGTGCTGAATGCGGGAAATAATGGCACCCATAGACATAATATCCAATGGCCTTTGACTTGACCTTAATGACTACATTGTCACGTTTGAATGCACAAGGAGGCTGTGGAGCAGTGGCATATCTGTGCAGAGCCAATGGAAGCCATTCGACCTAACTCATCATGATTCAAGACCACGTCCACCTTGACTTTCACCTTCAATAAAGAGTCAGATTTTGACATTTTAACGTCGTAAATGGTAAAAAAAATATGGAAATCTTCATCGTGCCTTCACATGTCCTTTCATGTTGAAAGGAGTCAAGGGCTTCAGAACTAACCATGTCCTTCAATTTTATGAATAGTTAAACTTCCAAAACTTTACTTAAAAAAAGACTGGACTGCATTCACAAAGATTCCTGATGAAAATCAAGGAACATTCATCATGATGTTTTCAAAGAATTTTCTCTTAAAGTTAAGACTTGATCCTGGTAAAGATATGAATTACAATCCACGCTCAGAGATCAGTTACCCTGCGGTGTTTAAATGACGTGCTGGATGTAAAACAAAATGGTTAAATTATATTTTGTTAAAATACAAAATTAAAGACATTTAAATCGAGCATTATGTTAATGAATCTGTAAACTCATCAAGAAGTCAGTGAGTTGCTCAGTACAGAAATCTGTGCTCTTGAAGTCTGCAGATTTTTTAAAACAATTCTGGAGGAGCACAGTGTGAACTCTGTGACCTGAGAGAAGTGGGGAATTCAATTCATTTTCTTTTGAATTGTCTTTTTTATTATAAGTGAAGAACACCTTTGTTTAATACTCCAAATCCTGAAATGTTTCGGCGGAATGATGATGACTGAAGGGAGAGGTTGTTCAATTTCAGTGTTATTATAAGATGGCCACTTCTGCCCTTAATGCCTGCAAGAAACACCAGAATATTTTGTTTTGTGTTATTATTATTATTATAAATATTATCATTATCATCATCATTATTATATTAAGTGTCTACGTTTAGTATTTGGTCTTTTTGTGTTCATTATGGTGTCTTGTAAGCTTGTGGCTGTGCATATTGTTTATACATGAAACAATAATCCAATCAAACCAATTAAAAAAAAATCCTCATTAATGCAGACAATTTAGCTGATCTTTGACTTTCTTCAGCGCACAATGAGGAGGGCATGTTGAGTCTTTTACTCCAGGTCTACTCTGCCTGTGGGCATTTTTAAAAAACATTTTGTGGCCTACTGACATTTAAAGTATTATTAAGAATTCAACACTTGTATGAAGTGTTAACAATTTAACAATGTCTCAGGCCTATTGGCTAAGCCAACTAATTTAAATATTTTTATATGCAGGATCACCAAGGTTGTTTACACAAGAGACGATTTTCAAATCTGAACAAATTTTCCAAACGTGGGAGAACACAGGCGAGAACAATTCCACCGATTTTGAACACCGTAATCCTCCGCAAGCACAAAGTGGATGATTTAGCCAGAAAACAAGACCAGACACCTGCAGCTAGCAATTTCTGAGTGGTGATTCCACAGACAGGGGATCTCACAGAAACTTCCGTGTTTCTGTAAACCTGAAGCCAAAAAAAAATGTCTGGCTTGCCTGACATGCATTCTGTATGCAGGTGGAAAAAAAGAATAATGTGCTAAAAGTGATAAATATTTGGTGATGCTTCCTGCTCACTTTGCTTAGCTAGTATCAATGTTCCTATCTGGAACATTCCTAATTTTCCTAATTTTGTTCCTAATTTTAAATATCAAACATGTTGGATACTTATAGTTCAAATCGGGTTTAAAATCAGATTTGACGTGTAGCCAGCCTAAGAGAGCATTTTAAATGTTGTTTCCTCTGTTGTTTTTGGATCTACCAATCACAGCTTTTGAATAAATGCCTTCCCACATAAAAAAAGGTTTCTCCTCCTAGAACTTGCCTGACTAATTTAGGCACACCCTGAAATTATTCTAACAATGTTTGTGAATAGAGGCCCAAGAGCTTCAGGCTGATCAAACCTATTCTTTAGTGCATCTCTTAAGTTTCAACTTTAGAGCATTGTCTCCAATGATTTTGTATAAGAAGGAACCTTTGAAAAGCATCAAATTCAGACCCATTCTGTACTGTGTGATGGTCTCTGTGAGCTACTTTAACAGCTTATGTGTGTTCTTTAAGCTGTAGATACTAATTCACTCCTTGGACATATGTTCAGGTAACATTAGAGTCTAGAGTGTGAATGAAACTGTGTTTGTCTCTTTGCAATAAAGGAGTGCAGATCCAATGGAGTGATGTAATCAAAAGCAATATGTTAATTGCAACTAAAAAGACTCAAAGACAAATCTTCTCTCCTGCGATCCATCCTTGAAGGCTCCCATCGGATGCATGCTATTCACTTAAGAAGTAATGTTTTTAATGAGTCATTTTATAAAGATGCAGACGTCTGTGTTAAAACAGATATCATTTCCACCTTCAATGAGATAATGACTTTAATAATGATACACGCAGAGGTTCACTGAGCTCTGTGTTAGTATCAAACTTCAGCCTGATACTTTTGTCAGAATACACCTTTGCTGCTTTGATTTCCATGAAACTTCTCCTCTGGGAGTCACGTTTAGTCTTTTTTTAAAGTTTCCTGTTAATGAGTGTAGAAGTTGACCTGCGGATCCAGGGCTGCTTTTTGTTTTGATCGCGTGTTTAAACGCGCTCAGCAGAGAGTTGTGATCATGCTGTCGTTTTCTTCCAACTACAGTGATTTCAATCTTTTATACTGTCGTCAAACACACAGTATGTACATTCAGCCACCGGGGCTCTCAATCTAAACAAGAACAAAAAAAGGCATTGAAGTTGGCTGGGAATCATGGGAGTGATTTCCTTTGCTACGCCATGCCAACTCCTGATTAACCCCGGGTTGAATGTAGTCAAGAAGACCCAGCGAAACCGACCTGACAATGAAAATTGGTTTACAGACAAGCTAATGTATCCACAGATAACATATATGATGTTTTTACCACAGCAGAATATACAGCAACAGTACGGTGGCTTTCAGTAGCAGTTTCTGCTTCCTTCTGTTGCAGTCTTTGCCGTAACATCTGGCGTTTCCATGGCAACTACGAACATGTACATCTGTCATGTTGGCTCTGACAGGTCACAACTGACAGGTCAAAATTACAGATTTCTCTGACTTTGGTAACTGTTGGAAATTTTTGAGGGAGTGCATCATAGAATCATCTATATTCCTGCGTTTCTATTGAGCTTTTCTGCCCTGCTATACAATATCTTCCTGCACGAGTGGAGGCTCGTACTTTAAAGTTTGTTAAAGCTTTAGTTCTAAATCCTTTCAAATCATTGACCATCCAATCGATGGATCACATCCTTCTTAAGCAGCAAGCAGAGAATAAAAACTTGACAAGTGATTGATGATATCGATGCTAAGGGAAAATAGTAATGCTTCATGCAGAAACTCAAACCTCAGTCAATGGATATGCACAAACACAAACACACACACACACACACACACACACACACACACACAGAAGAAAAGGAGTCACATTTCAAAAAGAAAACTGAAGGTGAAAAAAAAGATTGGCAGCTGGTTAGAAAACTCATCTGCTCAGTCAAACAAACCTTCCAAGCGGAGGAAGTAAAATAATAAAAAAAAGCTGTTCTTTAATGAAGAAGAAGTACAGATCTTTTCATATAGTGCAAAAAAATGGACCGACTCAACTTCTTTACTGAACTAAAATTGAAAATATAAATGCTCTGCCAGGAATTTAGAATAAATTCGTGAAAGCAAACTTTTCTGTGCAGCTGAATCCTGGGGAGACCTTTAGTGTTGATTTAAAATATGTCACATGTGGGGTCTTTATTGTGCACTGTTGCATAAAACAGGGAATGATATTTCCTTGTGTAATTGTCCTGAAATCCATGTAGGTTGAAATGTTGATGATGATTTATAGTGATCGCTTCAACACTTTGCAAACCGAAGGGCGTCCAAATCAGCCGTGTGTGGGCGTTAGAAGGATGACATAATGGCTGCTGCAATGTTGTTAGAGAAGCCAGCAGGATGCAGGTGGGGAGTCGAGTTTGAGGTCTTGATTTGAACAAGAGGGTTGGACTGTGTCAGGAGTTTGATCATTATTGGAGAGCTGCTCAAAACATAAAATGTATGTGCAAAAAATTACATATTGGGCATGAAAAGAATTGGATTAACTGCGTGTTCATAAAATTGCATTGTATATCATAGCCATGCCAACGTATCACATCATAGTCCTATAGTTCAAATCTTACGATGTTCATGTCAAATGACTGGCGTAAGTCAAGTCAGCAGGGGAGAGGGTTTCGACTTGGCATGTTATTGTGACAGCTTTATCATGTGAGCTGCAGCAGGTCCACACATGTTTGAGTCCATGCGAGCTCGTCTGTCTGCCAATATTTGAAGAAGTCGATTGCCATGTGCACCGGGGCAACATCCATCCTCCACACTTGTTTATTTTCTTAGCCGCTCTCTGGAGTTTCTGCTTTGCTATAACCTGAGGCTTCCATAATAAACTGTCTTTTTCTTTTACTATTTTCAGTTTGGTCTTTTTTTCTTTATTGTTCTAAACTGAGCAGAGGGAACTTCGAAACAAAAAAAAGAAAATGATTGCTGGAAAATTGCAGGAGCAATGTTTCAAGAATTGATAATTGTCTGATCAGAAATGTAGATGTCTTGAAGTAGATTTTTGACAAAGTACGATTGATTCAACTTGAGTAAGTAGTAAATATTCAATCAACCTAAGATATACCTTTAGCCTCAATGCTTACAGTAAGGGAACTTTATTAGTACCCAAAGGTAGATTTGGTTTACAGTGACAACAGTGCTCAATACTAAAGGGAAATTCCCTTAATAAAAACAACATGTCACCCATTATTTAGAATATGAATAAGCATATTTAGTTTATACACTACAGGGGCGGCTGTGGCTCAGTTGGTAGAGTCGGTCGTCTCACACGAGGGAAGGTCGAACTTCAATCCCCAGCTCCAGCAACCACGTCCACTGTGTTGTTAGGTAAGACACCTAACCCCAAGTTCTTCCAACAGCTTCATGGAAGATGTGTGAATGTGTATGAATGGGATTTGTTACTTCTGATGGTCACTTTACAGAGGTGCAGTGACCTGCGGTGTTAAAGTGCTTTGAGTAGTCAGAAGGCCAGAAAACGCAATACAAGTCCATTTACCACTGACTCTTTGGTGCTCTATGTTGCCATAGTTACCAATACTCCAAAGAGGTCAGAAATTACTCAGGATTGGGAATTGAATTATAGCAGGCAGTCAGGGATCAGCGTCACCTTCGACCTGTTTCTTAAAGCAAGGTGACTCCTTGTCTTTCACCAGATTCTTGCTGTGTGTGTGTGTGTGTGTGTGTGTGTGTGTGTGTGTGTGGGGGGGGGGGGGGGGGGGGGGGGGGGGGGGGGTCTAAGAAATGAACTCTAACTTCCTGCAAAGATGTTAAAACATTTTAAGTCAGCAGCTCTGAACATTAAATATGAAAGGTCCAGTAAGAAGTGTTAAACCGTATGTCTTTTATTGCCGTCTTCATGTTTAAATTCAAATCTGTTGCAGAATTTTCTTCCTTTTAAAAAATAAATTGGGTGCATACAGTAAGTCGTGATTTATTGCATAACAGCCATATCTGTTTGCTTTCAGATGGAGTTAACCTCATGAGAGATTGCACCTCTGTGTCTTGCCTCCATCTCCTCTTTTCTGATCCTGCCAACATAGAGGGCAAGCAATTAAACTCCTCGTTGGAGTGAGGTTATCGCTGCGTCCATGACACAAGCACAACAAACAGCCCCACCGCAGGGCTACACAAACAAGACGTGCCACGGGATGCTCCCGGCCTGTTAGGAAGCAGCTATCAGCACATGGAGGGGATCAGGGGAGACCCGGCCTTCTTCTCACATCGCTGTGAACAATACAGATTAACCTCAACAACACCCGAGGCTGATTAGGAGCCTCTGGGGGGCCATGCTGCTGTTTTGAGGGGTGACTGTTCTGGTGAAAGGCATTCAAAAGGGCAGCATTTTGAAAGACTAAATAATGAAGAGCGAACCTGTGGCCCTCTCATTACTGCTCCTGTGATTGCGTGAAGACGTGGCGCAGAGCAGCAGTAGGGGTGCTGTCGCTGTTATCTAATGCAAAGATTGGAGCAATTTAGATCCAATCTGCCTCTCGGGGCTCTGACCTATTCTCTGCTCAGCTGGAGGATATTTCCTCCGCTGGAAACAATGGCCAGATCATTCCAATGGGTACCCGTTGTTCAACGTTATATAAAGAAGGAAATTGTCTGTGTTTCAGGAAATTGTTGAATCTCTGTTCTTTGTCATTTCCTTTTTCTTTTTTGTTCTTAATTTCAATTTTTGTTCACCCAGCCAGCCTCTAAAACTGATTCATTTACATTCTCGTCCACACTCGTAATATGACTTTCATCTCTCACTGCTGAGCTTCCAATCGCACACATTGGGCTGTTTAAACTATTTTAATATTTGATGAAAAAGTAATATCTGTTCACAATAGGGTCAGACATACAGTTCAGTGGTCTTTAATGCACACCCCCACTACATCAACAAAGCGTGAAGCATTATTAAGATGCAACATTGCATCCATCCATCCCTCCAATGATACATGATTAGTATTTATACTGATCTCCTAAAACTGTACAGAACACTGACAGCTTTCATTCAGCACCTACTGTGCTTTTGTGGTCATCATGTTGTTATTGATAAATGATGTAAATGTGCAATAATGTGATGCCGTACGTGAAGTGTCTGTGCTTTTCATGGATATCTGTTTGATTCTCATCTACACACAGTATAGACTGCCTATTGAACTCATTTTGGACTTTCATTAAACCAGACTGAGGTGGTTTGAGGCAGGCTGTGGATGAATATGCTGCTCCGGCTGCTGTCCATGGTGCTGATCAGAGGCTGCTTTGGATGACAGTTTCAGCGTTTTTGTGCATGGCAACATAAGCCTTATGTTGTGGAATTAGCAGTTGTGTGTGTCCGTGGGTGTTTGTGCAAACAAGCATGCACATCTGTGTGTGTGTGTGTGTGTGTGTGTGTGTGTGTGTGCGTGGTATATTAGGCGGTACACAACCTACACCTGATGCCCAGCTACCATCGGACCTAGTCATCCCCACAACCACCGCCGTCCTCATTCATGCACGTCCTGCTCCGACCTCGTCTTTCAGGAAGTGTGGACAACAGGAACGCAGGGAATACAAAGCAGAAAAAAATCACTTGTACTCTTTTATAGAGCGTCTCAACATAACACTTGTTATAAATAGGCACTATACAAATAATGATTGATTGAAACTAACTTAAACTCCCGATCGATAGTGGGGGATTTATACATTAAAAAATGCTGTATTCCTTGAAGCATTTAAGCATCTAGAGATTACAAATTGAAACCAAAGGGCGTCCAAAACGTACAACAAATGTCAAAATGCTAAATGCATTAGTTTTTTTTAAAGTCTGTTCAGTTTGAGTTTACATACAGGGCATTTGGTGTCTGCAACCCGGAGTCATGAGTACAGGCTTAATTCGGCATGTCCTGGTCTTTCAGGGAAGAACTACTGTACATTAGCTCCCCAATCATCTGTTTCAGTTGCACAAAGAAACATTATGTTTAATAAAAAATAAGTTGGGAAAGCTGCCTCTGCCCTTTGCCCAGTTATTCTTCCAATTATGAGAAAAAACATCACTGGCCCTGTGAGACCTTTTTTGTGGCTCACCTGCTTTTAGCCAAGCTTCAGCCCCCACAGAAGGTGCCATGCTGGCCCAGAGTACTTTGCCCATGTGTGGTAAGCTACCTGTGCCAAATGACCCAACAGGGGACTGCGCAGCACTACACACACACACACACACACACACACACTCTCCACCTTTGCAAAACTGCTGCATCTGTCTCAGCAGTCTGTTCCATTACACGCTTCATAACTGGTATTTGTTGGACATAATGATAGTATTAACATACATAATTAGACACAAAGGCATGGGTTCTTTTCTTTGGGCTTTTTCTAAAGACGGCAGGAGAAGAAAGATCAGACGGGCGGGTCGCTGTGGGTTTTTAGTTGATCTGACCTCTGCTAGTTTGGTGCTTATCATAAAATGTGTTGCACCCAAGGGGGGGGTGGGGGGGAGGTGAGGCAGAGGGTAAGTCAGTAACAAGCCGTGCTGGATTGTGTCAGGGATTAGTGCGATTTGTGCTCGTGTTTCCCACTTGCTCAAAGCAGCACAGCCTGCAGTCTCTTACTGGAATTCTGTTGGCTTTCTTCCCTGAAACTCTCACAAACAGATCCCTACTTCAATTTTTCCCAGCGTGTTGTGTGAACACTACAGATTTCCCGTTAATCCTTGAAACACAAACACATGGGAGTCATTGGATTGGAACTCTTTCTGGTGCAGCTGTGGTGTTCATCATGTCAGAGGGGGATGGAAACGATGGAAGACGTGCTGGGGAGTAAAATCTCATACAGTTTTACAATTTTATTACTTGAATTAATTATCGTCTCTGATCTTCAGTAAAGTTCTTCATTACAGACGAGATCAAAGTCTCTGCTTTAGTTCTTTTTTTAAATTGAGAAATACATGTTTAAAAAGGCCATTTCTAAAGACGAAACAGTTTTAAAGATTCAGGGAACTTTGAAATACTATTAAGGTCGTTAATGGCAGCTTTTTGTTGTATAATTCATTCTTCTTTCGTATTGATACGTCTTGTTTAGGAGTTAAAACAGCAGTTGTTGCAAAAGGACTTAAATATATTGGGACTAAATCTCTTACATACTCAACTTCAATTGAAAGCATGAATGATGAGGATAGGAGGATGGTGGTTCCACCTTATTTGCGATTCCAACAGAAGAAACATTAAGGCTCAGTGACTTTGTTTTTTTTTACTGTGTGCAAGCTTCTTCTTTTCCACTGTTTGAAAAGAGAGCGTTATCAGTAGAACGCGGCCGCCTGAAGAAAAAGTGCATGCACACACAACAGACCGACTGGGTTTAATGTCTGCCTGAAAGTCTTTGCTCCTAATAAGTTAAGTAAATCTGGATATTTGTTGGAAAAGAGGAACTTAATTCCAACTTTGGGACAACATGTTTTTTAGCAGGACACATTGCTGGCTCGGTTTTTACTAGCACACATGCGCCTGAATGCCACCTGCTTTAACAGCACCTGGGGAGCACAAACAGGGCTCTCAGTTAAACCCACTGGCTTTTCTCAGCTGCTGCAATTTATCAGGATTGGAGCTGTGGCACGGGGCTCTTTGTCCGTGTCTCTTCCACTCAAACCCGAATCCTGCGGTGAATATGCATCCTCTCCCCACCCTTCAACATGTCAAATACAAGGAGCTGGCATTTTGGTTTAAAAAAAAGGAGGACAGCATTAATGCTTCAAAATATGGAAATAAAATATGAAATACGAAACACAGCATGGCAAACCTGGAGACCGGGGTTTGATTCCTTCGAGATTCAGTTTTTCACTTCACAAGTTGACTTCTTTCTAAATGATGTAGCACATGAATCTTTGGTATTATGTAGCCATTGGTCACAAAAATGTCTTTATGGTAACACCACTGTATACATGGACACAGTCATAGTGATGTCACCCTTAAAGAGTCAGAGCTAACCTGAGCTTACTGATCTTCAGCCACTTATTATAAAAACTACAACCTATCCTTCCCAAAATCCAAACGGATGAGAAGGAAACAAATTCACCGCTCCGTAAAGGATATGATGATAAAAAAAATGGTTATATTGTTTTTTGTTTTTTTTGGCAGACTTTGAACATGTTCACTTCTGCTGTCAACACTGATAATTTAATATGGCGAGTGTGTGTGTGTCTTCTGCTTTTTTGCACTTCCCCTTTGTCTTCATCTGCAGCCAGAGGTCACAGCTTCTTATTTCTCTGACAACAACAAGAGTTATAATAAGCTTCAATGTAGATTTTCAAATCGTGAAAGATAAATACGCACGTCCGTGCTCAGCACAAATAGGTTCGGTGGAACACAACCATCATCATCCTGATTATGCACATCCTGCTCCGACCTCTACTTCAGGAAGTGTGGACTACAGGATCACAGGGAAAACAAAGGAGAAGTCCTTCCTGCATATCATCCCATGTGCTCTTTTGTAAAGCATCTCAAGACAACACCTATTTATGAATAGACACTATGCAAATAATGATTGGTGGAAGCTCATAAAAAAATGTATGTTGTAATTAATTATCACATTATACTGAAAATTAAACACACAGTTAAATATTTGTATTCTTCGCTGCCATATACCGGTATGTTATAGAATCTAGTCATGACATCTTGGGATATAACGAGTTTTAGAAACAATCACTTTTTAATACAGCTTCCATCAGAGTGTGTGTGTGTGTGTGTGTGTGTGTGTGTGTGTGTGTGTGTGTGTGTGTGTGTGTGCATATTGGAAATAGAGAATCACACAGTGCCAGTCTCCGAGGAGAGGCATGTTGTAGGAAATGATTTATGAGAGTCAGGACACATATCACATCATGACATACACATTGCTCTTTGAAAAAAGAGGCCACTACTTCACCGTGACCTCCAATATATCTTTCTGTAACATTTTGTCATTTTACTTAAGACGCAGTTATCCAAGGCTGTGCATATTGGTGTGCAGAATGCACAGAGATGTCACATATTATGATCTGAATCAGAATTGCGTATTAAAACATCCATCCATCTGATCCCCCTCTCTCTCCATCGCTGTCTCGAGTCTCTTTGGAGGAGAGAATCAACACAAACAGAAAAAGGAGCCCCAACCATGAAACCCTCCACCTCTCCAACACATGCCACAAAAACAGAATACATGATTATTGATGCCTTTTCACTCTGGATACAAGAGATGACAGTACAGATGTAGCCATTACAGAACTCCCACTTTTCTCACAGAGACATGGTTTGTAACTTGAGATTCTTGCTGCACTGCTGCTCAAGAGAAAAAAAAATCGGATTTTGTTCTCTCTTTCAGCTGTCAAAATGCACAGGGGACAATATGGCAACCGGTTGAATGAAAGATGAGAGATTTGTGTTTCTGCGTAGTTCTGATTTGACGAAGAGCAGGTTGGAGCTGCGAGATGGGTTCTGGGTTTAAACTGTAAAACAAAGACAAGTTAAAATGCAATCTGTAGGCAGGTTTCTGTTATTGATATTCCAAATGTTTTAAACTTGTGTGGAAAGTATACTTCCATGTTCCTTTCTTTGACATAAACTGCTTCTTTTAAGCCTTTCTCAATGAGTCCCTGTCTTTCATGCAAATGATGAAAATGATCAGTTATTGAACAATTAAGGCACCAAGAATGTTTTTTATAATAACCTACAAAAAGTTTTTTGCATGTTGAAATGTCATAATTTTTTTTTAACATATCCTCATCCCTTCTTCTTCTTCCTTTATGCACAACATGTTTGTTTTATTTTCCATGGTTAGGTTTAAGAAAACACATTATGGTGTAGATGAAGGGCTAAGGTTTAGAAATCTTAACATCTTCACACTGACTTTTGGTTCGACTGGATTGTAAAGCGGATCTCCTCTGTGAAGCGACACATTGTTTGACCGGTCCAAAGCTACCAAATGATGTCCAAAACAGACTTCATCAATCCTCTACTACATCACTTCCAAACCTGGACATCTGGAGCGATAACTCTGCATGTTTCAGTCTCGCTGTTAATGGGTCCAAATTGGCAATGTGGGTTATCGACAAGTTATAGTGCATGACTAAAACAAAGAACGATGCTTGGCCATAAACTCAATTGGACAGGCTTGATGTGACTGATACATCCAATGACTGGAAATTAGATGGTGCCAAACATTTCAAAAGCCGGTGTACTACTAGAGACTAACCAGGCTGTGGTGTCGTTTATTGACCTGCTTCTCCGACCTGCCTCAGCCACTTCAGAGGAGCCTTAATTTGAAGCTAACGGAGACGTTTAACGGCCTCCTCAGATGATTAAGTTGGAGTGCAGATATTTAAGAAGTGAGGGCTTTAAACATTTAGATGGCGCTCAGCTGGAACACTTAGAAAAGCAGGACTGGATGGGGATGTGTCAAACAGTTGGGCACTTTGCTAGGCCTGATTGATCTGAGCCTCTGAGAGTTTCAGATGCACTCTGGGACTTGTCACTGAAGAGAGGACTGTGACTTGAACGCACAGTCACACAACATCAACAGATGGGCTTTTTACTGCTTGGAATCCTCTACGTAGCAAGTTGATGGAAATGGCACTTGCGTTTTTGAAGAGAGGCGATTCTCTGTTGTCAACACACGAGGCTCAGAAGGGTAAGTTCTGAAAGGCAAACTTTAGTATTCAAGAGCAAGAAAGAACATTCAAATACATCATGTCAAGCTGGAGAAAATCTGAAAACGTTGTGATGTTATTCTTTTGGTTTCCAAAGCATTAATCTGTTACAGCCAGGCGTGTCGTGTTTGACAGAAGGAGACCGAATGTTTTTGGTTTTTATTGATAGATCATTTTAAAGCTCTTAACAATGACAGTCCATTAATTCTTAAAGGCGTTTTCAACAACACAGAGGCCAAAGAAGTGACGAGCAACGGTAGGCACGGGGGTGGCGTTGTTTTGTTATTATAATTAGTAGCTTCTAGTGCTCTTTCTGAGCTTTTTTGGAAGGTTTTTATCACAGCGGCATTAAGAAGAAGTGCTTGTTAGAGAGGGAAGTCTACTGTTTAATTTTTGCTATCAGCCCAATGTGTCACAATAACACTACAGAGTAATTGCAGATATATTGCTGCAGGACACAGGGTGTGTTTGGGCAACATGGTTGTGACACTGGAACCAAACAGTGGTTTCGAGGAGGTTTTATGCAGTTATGTAAAACACTTCTTTGTCAGAGAGCATGCAGTCGACTATCCAAAACAAACCCATTTTAATTACATCTTGAAAAACAGCAGGCACACACAACCACAGTATTGTTAGGAACTCAGAACCCTGGAATGCAATGTATAAAGTCCTTTACGTGTGAAGCTTCCACAAACAGGACAGAGATACAGGACTCTGGCCTGAAAGAGGACATGCTTTAAAAAGAGCTTTTTTTCCCTTGGCTATTGAAGCTCTTAATAAGGTGGAAGGGAGAAATGCAGCCGCGAGCTATGGGACGAACTCACA
The DNA here is from genome assembly GCF_947650265.1 of Symphodus melops. Classification (NCBI taxonomy): domain Eukaryota; kingdom Metazoa; phylum Chordata; class Actinopteri; order Labriformes; family Labridae; genus Symphodus; species Symphodus melops. The sequence continues at coordinate 2,986,711 of NC_136698.1, forward strand.
TCACTCCCACAGAAACATGGACTTTATATAACTATGATTTTATGTCACTCAAAAATGAAAAGTGAAAAAATTCATGTAAATAAATTAAAGGCAGGGTCGGTTATTTCCTCCAGATACACTTTGAAAGACTTTGTTTGAAATTGTCTTTAGGTCCTGACATTAATGAATAATTTATGTGGTCAGAAAAAGAAACAAACAAAAAAAGAAATGGGTCATCTGTAGCAGTAGTAAACACGTAAAAACTTCGACCAATATCGGCACTCGGTACACGTTTTTTAAACCAATCAAGCCTCTCTACCACATGCATGCACGAGCCCACACTGAAAGCATGAGCTGAAATCCGCTTCTGGACCATGGAAGTGAGGGGCGTGGCTTCAGAGGGAGCACAGGTGGAAGGAAGGGTGAAGACGGAGAACGGGGAGGATGCTACTTACAAAATCATGCTAGTTTTTTTTTAAAACTGCAAACGCTGCCTTTAGAGCAGAGTCATTAAAATCAATCCACAATATGAGAGAAAACATAAATAAAAAATATGTGGTGCATGCCGTGGTTGATCATCTCCATCTCAATCTGCTCTTTATAAGATAATACGTTCTTGTAAGTCTCTATAAACATAAAACTCTTCCCAGTCAAATAAACACATGTACTGTTTTCACGTATGCACGGATTGTTTCCCATGACGACTAGTAGACGGTGTTCAATAAGCTTGCTTTTCTGTTGGAGGGTTTAACAACCTACACTTCACACAGAGAGGTTTTGGAAGGCACTCAATGTGGCCGACCCTCCAGCATGCACACAAACAGAGCTGAAGTATGTAGGGAGGGGGTGCATACAATTTGAATCCAGAAAAACAAGCTATAAAGCCCTAGACATAAAAAAACGGGTCATTTTTGGAGTCATTTTAGAAATAAGCGAGGTTGTTTCTTTTCTGTATTCTGACCGAGCAGTTTTCAGTATTAACAAACAAATAACCACATGATGAGTTTATGGTTGCACTCACACTATAGGCTCCACTCTCCCACCTGGTCTGCACTCACACTGCTCCAGGATGAACCGGGCCTGTGCAAGGTTAGCTCTTGTAGCCTACATAACGTCGTAGTACTAAATAAGAACTAAAAAAAAAGGACACACTGGCAAGTCCTTGTCTGCACATCGGAGAACAACCCAAAGAATGCGTCTACATCTTCTGACTTTGTGGCTTATTGTGAGTCATTACAGTCCATCAGCCACAACACAACTGGATTACTTAATAACAGAATGCTGCACATTGTGTACTCACGTTTCTGATCGTGCATGATCTGTGCCGTGCCGAAGCACACCTCTTCCAAGTGTGACAGGGCCTAGGAAGTAGCACTCACACTAGTGAAATGAACTGGACTTTGGATTGCCTGCTGTGAGTGCTAAGCCCTTATTTCTATTTCAAAAGCTGAAAATATCCAAGCAAGGACGTCGCATTGGGGGCCTATTTTCAAAAATATTCTCTTATTTCAAAAGACATTCATGACAGAAAACAACAGGTGCAATGAATTCTTGGTGGTTCCAATTCATGTCCTTTAATGTGTTCCACCCGCTGCTCTTTGTCACAATGGTTGTCTCTATGTCAGCACACACACACACACACACACACACATCTCAGTTCAAATATCCTTGAAATATTCCCGTATATATTCAGTGCTATATATAAAGTGGGCACAGAGAAATAAATGAGCCCCTTACTCAAAGGGACTGCATGTTCAATGGTCTTTCATCATATGCGATAAAGCTAAAAGAAGCATTGTTTTTGGCTAATGCAGAAAAAGACAGACGATTAATTCTCAGCTCCCACATATATATTTATATTCCCACATTTGTTGAAATGGTATTATGGACTGAGATAAATCTGAATTGTTTCAGAACTGAGCCATAGATACACTTAATGTTTGTGTCTCCTGCAAACTTATTAAAACCCGTGTTGGTTGAACTTATAAACCACCTGGTTTAACATCTTTATCGCAGGGCAGTTGGTATTATTGCAAAAGCAGTGAATGGATATCGACTAACACTTGGCTCCTATATCCCGCCATTTAAAGATCCAAGAACAATCCAGACACTTTGCCACAAGGTTTTCTTAATCAGCTTTGCCTCTGTGTGGCAACATCTGTCAGAGACAACAATGATTAGCTCTACAATTACCTGTGAATGCAAAGCAATCTTTATTCAACGCAGCTATGATTACAACGCTTTATTTGTATTCAACATCACCAGTACACAATGCCAGGGGAAAATGCCGGACGCTCCACAGGGAAGGAGCAGCTCGTTTAAGAATCTCATTTAGACTTGAAACTCAAAAGGTTTTTTTTTTTACTCTGCTGGTCTACATAGTTATTTACTTTCAACCACAACCCCCCCAAGTCCCAAACTTTATACCTGATAGTTGCTCAGACAAGAGGTCAGTTTCTGCCGTTAATTTAAAACGTATTGCAAATACGTCAATCCATCCATCCATTTTCAATACTGCTTTTCCTGTTCGGGGTCGCATGGGGTCTGGAGCCAATCCCAGCTGTGATCGGGAAAGAGAGGCAGGTAAACCTTGGACTGGTCAGCAGTCAATCACAGGTCTGACTTTTATATGGTAATTATGCAAAACATTATATTACTTAGTTGCCTGCGTCTCTGTCTTGAAAGATAAATTGTATTTCGCCTGTTGTTTTGTGGCCTTATAATCTCTGTTTACAGATTCGAGATAGAAATCAGGTGTCTGGATTGCCAGCATGTGAAGTGCTCTGGTGTCCGTTTGCAAAACATTTGTAGCCTCGCTTGCAGAAGCTCTCAGGAGGGCAGCTACCTGGTCAAATTGTCGAATGACACCGACTTGTTGTCCTTCCTCCTAGGTCCAGTGTCAGACCATGGGACAGCTCGCCCTGATTTTATTTAGTGGTGTGACAACTTTCTCGAAGTGAATGTAAAAAAAAATAAAAAAAATGAACTTTGTCTTTGAATTTTGGAGAGGGAGGCAGCCAGAGAGCTCAGCATGTTGTTCAAATAGGTTACCCATGTTGACGGCCAACAAAGGATAACAGAGAGCTTTTAAGGAAACAGAACTCTTTCTCAGTCAGTCCGTTTTTATCAGTCTTTTATTTAGAGCCTCCTCTGTTTTTGTTTTCTCTGTTGATTTCACAGCCTCTCCGTGAAAGACAGAAAGAGTTTTACCTGCCTGTAAAATTAACCACTACTCGAAATCGCAGTTAGGAATGGAGGAATGCGGACGCTATTTTGGCTGCATTTGGAGCAGAAGCGGTCTGATGCAAATTTGCGTCAATAAGTGTCAACAGCAATCAGGTGGATTGTTTTCCTCAGTAATGACATCCTTGGATTCAAACCATGATTCACTGATCTCTATAGAAACGGAGATCTGGATGAAAAGTGCAGCTGACAATTGAATCAAGATCACTCATTTCGACTTGAGTCACAAATCTGAGTGACAGCGTGTTGTCAAAGCCAATCAGCGTTTTGGATTTTTATCTCCTCTGGACGAACGTCTTACTTTTACAAATGTACATCATTAGGCTTTAGTTTCTGCAACCTTAATCCCAATTAATTACTGGTACATGTTGGACAAAAATCATTGTTTTGAGGTCAAATGAATAGATGGTCAAGTAGAATAAGGTACGAATAAAAGTTTCTTAATGGCTAAAAAGCAGCCAGTATGCTACTAATTGCTAATAAGCTGCTAGTTAATGGGAAATATTGTGACCTTCTTAATAAATAAATTTTGAACCCACAACTGTCTATTCAAAACGTTCATCAGTCTAGCATCTGCGTTCTCATGGACAAAACATTTTAAGAGGTTTCCTCGAATTAGATAATACACATTTTAATCTGACGGAGTGGACTCCCCAGATGTTTTCTGTTTTCTCCTGTCAAACTTTCTCAAAAGTTTATTAATAACTTCATCAGAATAGATACTGCTCCATGAATCAGTAAATTGGCCGCATAATGAGGAGATGCTTATCTTTGTTTCCCTGTCAGTCATCAGTAATAAAGCATAAGCAAAATAAGGAAGCTAATTTAGAATCGAGTCACTTTTGAAAGATGAGTTTGACAGGTGGAGTTGCTGCAAATGTCAGTTTTATCTTCACTTTAAATCCATCAAAAAGGCTATCAAATATCGAATGCATTCTTTTTGCTTCATAAAATCATTATGCTAGCGTGCTTCAAAGTTAATTTCATAAAACTTATTGACTTCTCTTCAACCAGTTTTGAATTTTCTACTGTCAAGATTTTCTCACCCAGAGCACTTTCCTTTCAAGCTTTCAGAACAAAAACTTGAGATAACTTTCATTTTCAATTTGTTATGTGATTGAAAAACGATAAATGTTTATTGGGACATGACACATGACGGATATATCAATCAATCTGTGGAAACAAAGTGACTCCCGCTAATTTAGACGTCTAAATTGTTTCATATCTCCATCGAAAATGATTTCATTTGATAGAACTCTGCTGACATCCTTCCAATATCCTCTCACTGTACTGAAGGCGGTACTGTAATTTCTCAATTGTGTCTCAGCCGGTGGAAGCCGGACCTGTTTGGGAGTCTGCTGGTGTGCTGTGGTGATGCCGCGTCTTGGCGGATGCATGAGATGGTGGAGGGCTCTCACCGAGGTGATTAATCAAAGCTGACATTTGGATGGAAATGAGCTAAGTTGGAGGGCTCATCTCAGTAATAACTTACCGCTGCACAGCCATTGTCCAGTGCACAGACTTTAACAAGGATAAAGTATTGCAGGGAGGCCATAACTGCTTTCTATTAGACATAACGAGACAGAATCATTAGTCCAAAGTGCTCATAGGCAATATGATAAGTATACTCAACAAGCCATTCAAATAGAGTCCACATTTAGTATAGAAATTAATATTATATATTACAAGATGATATCATTTCAGTCTTACTTATGTTTTCTATTCATACTAAAATGGAAGCAGCAATTATTTTTCCCCCCGTACAAATTTATAATGGAAACACTGAAATGCATGATTTTCTTTCTTTCTTTCTTTTTTTTTTCTTTTTTTCCCAAAATCCCAATTAAAAGCAAGTGATCTGTTTTTGGATGTTTATGCATCACAGCTCTGTAGGAGGAAAGGTATGCATGCATGCACCTTCTGGCCAGACCGATCCTGTATATCACTTTGTTATTTTGCAGATATGCAGAGTGGTTGTTATCAAAATGTAGTCGTCTGGGTTCTTCAGTTGTTAGTGCATGTGCCGCACGTACAGAGGCCGTCGTCCTCCAAGTGGGCGGCCGAGGTTTGATTCCAAGCGATTCCGAGGTGATCGTGCTTTTAAAGGGGAAGCTCCTAAACTCTAGAACAGACTCCAAACAGAACATCAGGTCAGGTAATGTTTGAAAGCTAGTATGATTTTGAAAGTAGCATTTCCTTAGCGCTCCGTCTGCACCCACTCCCTCCCCTCTGTGCTCCATCAAAAGCCACGCCTCTCACTTTACGTGGCTAAAAAGGGTGACCTCAGCTCACAACTTGCATTGTGTAGAAACTGCATCAGTCTCATTCAGTGGTAAGTACATTTACAGTACAACATTGGCCATCTGTGACGCGCTTTGAGTGATAGCTAGAGCATGCAAAGGGTTAGAGAACGAGCATGGAGACATGGAGGCGGGATTGGTTCATCGGGTTGGTACATGAAGAAAATTTAAAACGAGGATCTGGAGAAAATGACCTACCCTGCCTTTAAATATGTACATAAATCATGTCTGTTCATGCACTGTGCTGTGTTTGAATGTGGTATGATCTGTGATGCATGTTACATTTTTTTAAAACACGTGTGACAGTGAGTTTGTATGTTTTACTGAGTGTGCTGTGGATTTTTTATATTTCTCCTGCATTTTGTACCTGTGTTCTTTTTATAGTGTTTTACAGTGCTATTCATACATATCCAATGTTATTACTATGACACTGAAATAAAAAATAATAATAAGTGGAATAAATCAAATATAAATCTCATCCATTCAATGTGTTTTTTCTTTGTTTTTAGCAAGAATATCGGAAGCCAAAGTTTTTCTTGACCTTTCGCAGAAACGGTATTTTTTTTATTTTTTATTAAGTTTAGGCTTTTAGAAACACTCTGCGCTGACATAAATCATTGTCCAGGGGACCTTTTTAGTGCTGCCTGCTGCCTCCAACATTCAGCCTCTGGTGGCAATGCTGTGGGATTATAATCTAAAGCATGGGCAAAGTAGCAATCAAAATGCTTACAATGAGTTTAAGTACATCGGTTTCCTTGCTTGGGCACTGCTTGCACATTTGGGGAGATTGAATTTGTTCCATAGGGCCAGGCTGGAGGATATGATTTATTTTCATCCACTTCCCTTCCTACATAATCACCACTTGCTGTGCTTTTTAGGAAGGCCTATTCTGTGGAGTGACAGAGTAAGTGTCGGAGTCACTGTGGCTGCAAAGTAAAGAGGTTATGGCTTTTCTTTCTATTCAGGAAGTGTTTGTTTGAAAGTCCCCTGATCCATGTATGTACAAGTTCATATGGTGTTGGTGGTTGAGCACATTAGTGACATATGTTGTTTCCTCAGCTTCAACAATTGTGCAGCTACTTGTTTTAGCAAGTTAATGGCATTTTCCAGTATGTGTTAGCATCAAGATAACATGTTAAAAAATCTGTGAGATTCATGAGAGTTTCATGTCAATGACATGTATTGTGTATTTAATCCTCATAATGGTCTTCATCTGACTGCAGCGGTTTGGGATCCGCTTTGTGTTCCTGAATTAAAATGATTTTCTAAGTGTTAAAGCGGCATGAAATTGGTTCTGTTTGCAAGCTATTCCGGGGGAAAAAAAAACATCTTTAGAGGAAGAGCAACAAGTAATTCCAATCAGTAAAACTCTGTATTTTATTCAGCCTCTGCGGAGCAATGGAGATACAAGACAGAATGGGACTTACTGTTTTTGGCTTAATCTCCAAAATTGAAAAAAAAAATAAAATAAAGAAAAACCACACACAAACCCCCAAACAAAACAAGCGGCATTAAGAGGCCTTTAATTTAGTTTTTACGACTCAACGTGTATTTATAGTGTCTCTCCCAAAGTGGCGTTTTAATTGCTTCACATTGGATAAATAGAAAGGATTTAAAAGAGGAGTATAATTATTTTTTTAACATCTTCTATCTTCTAGACATCATGGTCGCTATAAAACATGTTGTTTATTTATTGTGTTGTCCTTAGATTGCTGCAACATCCTCTGCTGGACATTTATAGAGCATTAAATGCAATCAAATCATGGCTGTATGATTTGTGTTGAAGAGGTTACCACATATTGCCTAAGTTTTGTTTTATTATCTTGTGAGGCTCATGCATTCTAATATGTCATCACATACACGCTCAAGAAGCACAATATGCTGTATCCCATTATTAAAGGTTTTTAGTCACTGGCTCAGCACTTAAAGGCAGGATTGGTCATTTTCTCCAGATCCACTTTTTAAGATTTTGTTGGAAATTGTCTTTCAGTCCTGACAGTAATTATTAACTCATGTGCATCTTGAAATCCAGGGGCATTGAAACAATGTCCAGTGTCTCTCATATTAAAGATACCATTATAGAAAGTACATTTTTCTCGCATTAAATGATGTTTCCTCGTGTCCTGTTCTCTTTTTCACCTGCAACTTTGTCTGACTTTAACTTGTAGCAAGTGATGAGCAGAAACATAGAAAGTCCTGTCGTGTTGTTTGTGGCCTGCAGGAAAGAAATGCATCCTGTATTTGTCCAAGAAAACAATAATGAGCATTTCAGAGTTCATGCTCAGTTCACCAAGTTTTAACCGTCACTTAAATGTCGTTGGATTCTTCTTCCTGCCGACATGGCAGTAAAAGAAAGACACTGACAGTACACAGATTGAGAAAAATTAGAAATTCATTGCATACGTTATTTTGGGATTTGATGTTTGCAACAAACAGACATACTTTTTGCTTTCCAGTTGTGACTAATTTTGTCAGAATAAATTATTTTTGGCCATCAGCAGACTACAGCTCTGCGCTGAGACACACATGTGGCGCCTTCCTGATTGATGGCATACGGCATACACACAGCCGTATTACTGTTGTGACAGCTGGCACAGTTTGAGTAATTGCTCGCTGCTGTATCTTCTTTTATGCATAATTGGAGTATTTCTTTGTCAACAGGGTTCACTTTGTGTTGTAGTGGGACTGGATTGTGTGCAGACATGCATAGGTGTGTATTTGTGCTTGTGTGCAGACAGTGCGAGTGGGTGGGGGCTAAGTCGAAGTCAATGCAGAATACATTAAAACCAACAGATTGCTATGAGCTGAAACATCATTATTGAATGCTGGCTGTTCTGTTGTGTTTCCATAATGATGTAAGTGCAAAAAAATTAGAAAAAAAATGCAATATTGAAGCTGAGAAGACATCTGCTTTGTGCAAGTGTTCGCCCCTGTCTTGCTTGTAATTATGCTATTCATATACAAGAATTAGCCTTGTTTGAGCAGGAATTCAGAATAATGCAGTTTTGGTTGAAGCATCTTTGATTGCTTTCATACATTTAGATTTCAGAAACTCTATTCAATCTGAGGAATTGCATTCCACATGTTTCCTAAGCTTGACATAACTAGTTTATGTCCGTTAAACACATGCAAACATACAGGGTGAGTTGAATCGATCTCAAATATGGAAATGCTCCAATTTCCCCCCTAACTGAATGTGTGTGCTTGTTTCTACATAGGAGCAGTTTGTCCACCAAAGGCGGTTGCTAACAGCAGCCGTAATGAAACTTCACCTGTTTTGATTTCCTGTTTAAGCGCCAATAGTGGCCGCGGCAGTGGAGGCTCCCTCAGCCTGATCGCCTCATTAAAGAGCCATAAAGCAGTTTGACACTCACAGGATGCCAATCCATCACAGCTAGGCCACTTCTGATGGGGGGGAAACCTCTAGGGGAGGCAGGCTGCAATGGCTGGGAGGAAGGAAAGGAAGGGGAAAAAAAAGTCCATGTCAAACTGAGCTGTCGTCTGGTGAGCCGAGATGCCAACACCCCTGAGGCGGCAGAGCTGGATCCAGATCCAGTCGCCGACTAACACGTCCCACAAACTCGTGAGCGAGGCAATTAGCAGGAGCCCCTGTGGATCGCACATCCCCCTCCCAATGATTATTTCGCCCCCCTCCCCTCCTGCCTCCCTCGGCTTCTTTTCCGAAGTTCTGTCTCTCCTCATGTAAACATTCCTCTGGCTTGCTCACCACAGTTTAGCCATCAACATTTTGTTGGTGCAGCAATGGTTGTCTTCCCAAGGACAGTTGTGCAGCCTGTTCTTGTTAAACAGCGATGTTCCTCATTAATCTAATTACCTCTGCAGGAAAATACAAAAGACATAAAATGTCATTTAGGAGGCCAATTAACGAAATTGAAAGTTAATCTTTACAGCGGGAATCTGCAGAGTTTTATAGTGGAATTGCCGACGTGCCATCTTTGTGTGCAGACTCTGACTTTGTTTTGTTGTGGATGATTAGTCAGAAGCTGAAAATAAGAAAATGAAAATCCGGACCAAGAACAGGAGAAGGTATTTAAGAAAATGAAAACATAGGGGACACGCTTTTTGGATAATTAGTGTGTGTTGGTTGTCATAAAAAAGTTGAAATTTTGAGATTCAATTGAAGGGAATCAGACAAAAAAATGATTTCTTAAATTTCTGCGTGAGATGAAGCATTGTTTTTTTATTTTTTAATGTAGCAGAAACAATCACATCATTATCTGCCCCAGTGCGGTTTTTCAAAAACCATGAACAACACCACAACACAAAGAAAGTCACATTTAGCGCAAACTGATGAAACGCTGTGCTAATCTTTTGAATCTTTGAATCTTATTACTGTTCAGTTTAGCATAAATTCAAGCAGTAATAATTCAACCAGATTCTGCCACGACCTCTCTCAACCACCCATCCTGCTGCGGTCACATTTTAAAACCTGTTCTCGCTCTTCCAAAATCAGTTTCTGTCATTTTAGTGCGATCGCTGCGGCCCTCCTCTGTTCCAGCTCAGCACAGTTCAGATCCAGCCTCAGAAACTCACTCCTCATCACACCCTACTGTCGACCTCCTTCCTCCTCTGAGTACAGGAAGTCCACTTGACGGAGTTTGATCGCCAAAGACCTTGCTTATTAATTGTTTCCTAAATTGCTCAATAAATAATTGCTAACTCTGACTAAAGTCTCTCCTGATTGAACTGATCAGAAAAGTACATATAATGTCATGAAAAAAAATAAAAATAAAGTAGATATTTATTTATTTCAGTTATATACATATTGCATGTACTTGTTTTTTTATTCATGGGCTACACATACTGTGCCATTGTATTATTTTACAGTTTTAAACACATTTTTGTTTTTACATTGAGATGACCACAACACAGATGTTTGGGTAAAGATTTCTCTCTCTTTTATAGGTACTCAAATGCTTTAAACTTAATTTGACATGTTATAATTTGTGTGGTTGTTGTTGTTTACTATGTCCCCGTGGGGTTTTCATTGCAGTCACACCCTCTGCAAGGTTCGAACAGTTTAGTTTTTGCCAAGTGGTTAGATCTTTTGCCCCAGGCTCAGATGATGTAGTCCTCAGATTGAGGAGCTCAGGTTTGACCCCAACTTCATTTGTATTCTTAGTTAGATTTGCAGCATCCATCATGACGACCAGATGACGACCTTTGTCTCTTTCCTACTCTCTGCTCCAGTCTACTGTCCTTTCCTCTAAAAACTGAATCTACACCTGTAAACAAAGCAAAGCTGATAGCTCTTTGGTGTAACTACTAAATAAGACAACATGTAGCCAATGTTAATTGTCCAAAGGGCGTGACGGTTTGTGGTTCTATCTCCTTAGGTTAATATGTACATCTCTCTCTATATATAAATCAAATGTATACTATCTAACCTGTGCATAATATGTACGCGTCCATACACTCATGATTTATGAGCATGGTTTCCAAACCATCAGCACAGTGGAAAGAAAAAGACAAACACACACAATTCCCTGGGGACAATAAATCCATATCACTTTATGGTACTCTGTCATGACAAGCACCCCCCCCACAACTCTTCATTTAAATTCTACACACAACCTCTGCACACATTGACCCATACTCCTCATATCTCCCTGACTGAACCCCCCACATTGTTGAACTAAATGGCAAAACTGGGGTGTAATGCTTAAAATGCAATAAACAATCACCTCAGCTTTTCAAACATGTTATGTCATACTATGCCATTATCCTGGTATGTTATTGAAAAGCTAATGACAGACAGCTCAAATAATACATGAATAATTCATATATTTGCTGCAATTTCGCATACTGAGAGTGATGCTGTTCATGTCAGCCAACATTTCCCCTATATTTTTTTCCTCTTCCTCAAAATAAAAAAAAAAAGAGAAAAGACAAGAAAAACATGGTATAGAAAATGAGGGTAAGGGTGAGGCTTGATATGGAAATGTCACAGATCCTGAGGGACGAGCGGTAAATAAGCTGTCTCTGCCGCTCCGCTCTGACACTGTGGGGCGGCAGATTGCTTGAAAAAACAACGAGTGCCCTTTTTCCCCGGGCCTGCACATGCTGTGATATTAATAAGTGTCCTTCATCATTTCCCACACAGGGACCTTGTTAACCTATGCACCACACCTAATCAATCCTCAGCATAACTAACTGTGCCACCATCCAGGTGCTTTCACTTGGCCTATAAGGCTAATAAGTAGCCGAGTTTTAGTTTTGAGAAATGGAAAAAAAAGACTAAACAGCTCTTGGATTGATTTTGTTATTTACCGATGAACCTGCCACATATGCTGCTGTTCGGCTCTGTGTCCACCTATTTCATTTTCTGAGCGCTAGACCTTTTTTAAAATGTTTTAAATGAATAGAGAGCGTTTGCAGCAGCAGGCGGCCTCCGAAAGAAGATGTGCAGCACCCCGTGTTTTCTTTTTCCGAGCAGTCCAACTTTTTCGTACGGCCGCTCCGAGAACTCAAATTGAAAATCTTTCGAATTTTCAGAAAGGCGCAGTTGGCGACACCGGTGCTCTTTTCCAAAATACTATACTCACCGTATTTCTACCACCTACAGATCGTACCCACGTCCTCTTTGTTCCGTGTCTAATTGGGTAAAATCATATAAAAAAGAAATTCAAGTACAGCAAAAAGCAACGGAGCAGTGTTGGTCATCCTGTGGCCTAGTCAATACACTGTTGTCATGGAGACAGGATGGCTGTGCAGCGCTTTCCAGTTCACAAACGCTTTATTCAAAAGCTTCAGAGTGCTCAGTCTGGACTTTTCTACCAGAACAAAAAAACATTTGAAGCTGGTGGACACAGAGCTTTATGCTATGCAATTTCTATTAATGTCTAAAAATTAGCTGAAAACATTGACCTAATGTGCAAGGAGTTGCAAAACGATAAACAGCTGAGGGGAACACATTTCTCAAAATATTTTATTCATGGTACCCGTTATTTTCTTTTGGCCATAAAAGGCCATAAATACAAAATATTGTACGATGTGCTTTCTTCCATAAGATGAAGTGGAGAATGCAAAAGACACTTGGAGGCTGAAATCGAGGTCATCTGAGTCTACTTGATTTACTTTTAAGATGTGTATCCCTGACATTGAGACAGAAATTCTGTCCACTCTTTTTCCGTAATGTATGGAAGCTATGTTGCCCCAGGCTCTGTGTCAGACTTCTGAACCTCACTGCCATCATCCATGGAGAAGTTTTTTTTATCCTTTGAACATTCTTGCTGCAGGTGAACACAACATTGGTCGATGGGCCAGAAACAGTATCATTCATTTCAAAGTGAAGAAAATGATTCAATCATTGATGGCCCTGCAAGCGCTTTGCTGTGCGTCCTCTCTCTCTCTCTCTCTCTCTCTCTCTCTCTCTCTCTCTCTCTCGCTCAGGCTTCTCTACAGAATCCAACCCTCTAGTTATTTATTGTCCTTACTATATAAAGTCAACATCATATCAGATGAAAAGAGTATGGCAAAGTACACAATCAAGACTCTACATCTGGCAGTGCACTGTGATGTCAAACATTGCATCAGGTAATTTGTTTACTGCACAGCGAAAGCTTTATTCAACTTGTTTACTGAGCTGTAAAAGCACTCATGACCTCCAACAGAATAGCCAGAATGAATGCATTTAGGAATGGAAAGAATTTCATTTACCAGCACAAAAATCTGCTCGTGAAAACGCGGCTTACCATGGGTCATCACACCCAGCTGCACGGGAAGAGTTCCAACCAAATCAGTGATTAAAATGAAAAGACAAGGAGGAGGAGGATTGGTTCCTTCTGGCTGAACGCACTGTGATATATTCATCAATACTGCTGAAACCGTGCAAGCAAGGCCGTGGATAGTTTAGCTGCTTTATTCTCGGAGAGGCAGATAGTGCCCCTCTTGTTAAATTCATCTGTCAATGCTGCTAGAGGAGGAGATAAGACGTGGAGCGACCCCCACATGGAAGACGTCGAAGCCATATCGATCACTCTTGCCTTCATTTCAGCACGTTGGTTAAAAGTGATTAGAGATCCGGAACTGAAGTTAATTCCCAGGGATTGGCTCTCTATAACAAGAAGGTGACATAATCAATGCAAATGATCTCACTCTCTTCCACTATCACACCCAGCCTGCCCCGCACAGGCACAAGTCTAATCAAGGACTATCTGTCATTGTTTAAGATTTGCATTTTAGCTGTCTGCAGAGACCTTACACAGAGTGTCCTGGAAAGTGATAACGATATGTTGAAAGGTCCCACTGTAAAAGACTGCTATAAAAAAAATGGGATATGGTAAATAGTGATATGTAAAGCATTTCCTTGGCAACATGTTTGTACATTTAGTATATTCACTCTAAACATAAAATGCAGTGGCAAACTTCTCCCCAGTCTTACTTTTGAATTCCTCGGTTTGGTTTTAAAAACCCCGATGCCTGGCTCCACAGTGACTCCCACTTAGGGCTCCAGAGGTCAGCTCTGACTGCTGCCTCACCCTTGCTCTTTTCCTGCTACAAAGCTCTACTCTTCTGAACCCACTGTGTTCAAATGTTTTGATAAGTTTGGAGTTCCCATTCACAAACTTTGAAACGTCCCAGAAATAAATAAAATTTCTTGAAAATAGGAAATACTACAAAAAATACCAATACACACTATGTTCAGTTTTTCACACTCTATTCTAGGGGGGGAAGAAGCTACTATGGTGAGCACTCTCTCTTTAGCAGTCTGTTATGCTCCAACCTTAGACAGCTCTATGGGGCTAACACGCTTCTACAAATGAAAGAAGGAAAAACATTAAACACTCAAATGGGATTTTATGTTGATCAAATTGTTAAAAAATGAACTCATCAGACAACGACCATCCAACGCAAAAATTAATCAAACACAACACAATGCCTAAGTGAAGGGCGGATGACACAGCACTCCCCAATCTAGATTGGATTTTAAAGCATTGAGTCAAATTCATAGACATCACTAAATCATAGTGAAACAACATTGTGTATACAGCCATGTATTCAATAAAGAAGAATGTGGCACAGTAAACAAAGACCATTGATTCTAAGGAAGTCCAGCATCTCTGAAGACGTCTTTGCTGACAAAAGTTGAAAAAAAAAAAAAAAAAAGACTCTAAATCCACAAATAGGTTTGTCCACACTAAGTTAAGACTTTTTCAACCAATCAGTGGACTGCAGTGGTTCTAGCTCCGCCCTCTTGGCTCCCAATCAACTCCCTTGAGTGTACTACAATCCTATGTGTTTGCTATTAACATGTTGATCTTCTGTACATTTTCCAAGATTCTCCTAAGTTGTATGAACAGAAGTGTAAACTATACATTTTTATAACTACACACCTGCTGTGTAAACTCACAAAGTCCCAGGTTCCTGGAAGAATAAGATCAGTTATACTCATAGATTGTTTGGGTCTACAGTCTCGTAGTATTTCTTACTTCTTCATTTTAGTTGATAGTAGGTCGGGCTAATCATTTAACACAGTGGCCTTGGTTTGTTAGGTGTGTTACAGTAGGTCACAGCATCCAGGGCGAACCTCAAGGCTGAGCTGTGACCCGAAAACATTAAAGATGGACATCCACCACCTCCCATATTTGTTCCTTTTCAATTGAACTAAACAACTAAAAAAATAGATAGATAAATTTTTCTTGTCCAAGCCTGTTCTGTGAGAGCTGACGGTCGGAGCTAACCGTCGACTCCTGACCAGAGGTGAGCTCACATTCTACACCACCAGCAAGCCTTTGTTTTTGGATTTATTTTTGTGTTAGAGAATGTGCATCCCATGTCATTTTCATTCTCCGAACACAGATTTACAGAGGGTATGGATTGTGTTTAGAGGGAAGTTGACTTTTTCTCACGTTCTCTCCCTTTGTCATTGTGAGCGTAACTTCACAAAGTCAGAGGAAAGGCACAGTGAGTGGATGTGTCAGTAACAATCTAGCAGCACAGAGCAATTTTGGTGTTTTGAGCTGTGCAGATATTTGACTTATCAACTGACTGAGAATGAAAGTCAGTGAAAAACAACATCAGAAAGCCTATGTGGCAATCAAATGTCTCTCTCTCTTTTCCCTTTTTGAAGAAATACTCTGTAGTTTTCCCCCTGGGAGCTACCTCTCACATGTTCAACAACTGTTGGTCAACAGAAAATCGATCGCTGTGACCTCATGTTGTTTCTACTCAGATTTTCTTTCACTTGGGAGAGTAAAAGGCGAAAACATTTCCTTTGTGAAATGCCTTCCTCGAAAATGTCTTGTAATTTCTTGTTTTTGCAATGGGTATTATTCAGTGAACACAAATTATGAAATGTGATTCTTCTCAATAAAGAATATGGGTGGAATCCTGGCTGAGAAGATGGTGCGACTGATACTGTAAACTTTGCAGAACGAGCCGGAGGTGAGCCATTGATGCTTTCCCATCTGCTTGCTGTCATTGGTTATTGGGGTATTGGGAGCAGTACAATCATCGCATATAGCAGATTTGTGAATTTGCATCATTAAAAATAGGTAAGTTGAAGCTGGCTCATACAAGTAGTTTGTATGGAAACATTGGTTGACTTAAAGAACAACCAGTGGTAGTGTAAAAAAATGTCAAGAGATCAGTCAAGCAACGGGTGTTTTGCCATCTAAAGGTAAAACGGATTTGACAGCCACAGGAAACAATAAATTAGAGCATTCATAATGCTTATTTTAGAAAACATGGGATATATTCATGGCGGTATCTTTGATAGAGTTTTTTTTTTTTTAGAGATGACCTCCTCCCTGAAGGGTTGATTACATAAAACGTCCACTTGAGTATTAACCAAAATGGTAGAAACTTATGATCACTCAAAAAGAAGCAGCCAAGTAAAAATGTAGATAGGGCTTGTTAAACCAGCAAAAGGGATGCATCACAGATTTTGCTGGACTCCAAGGAATTCAGCCGCTAATATGGTTGGACTTAGAAACTAAAGATGTGAAAGTCTGGGCGGCCTCGGCTCCAAAACTTGAAGTACTGCCAAGATTGGAGGAGGCTTAACCTAAGCAGACTTGGCAATTCACCATGAGCGGTTAAAAACAAGGCATGTGGTAAGTTGGCTGGCCTTTGCCATTGTGAAGAAAACGTTTGAAAATCCTTCTTGCGATTTTTAGACATAGTTTTGACCTGTTGACAAAAAAAAAAATTAAAAACCTGAGGCTTATCGCCGAGAGATGAGTGCTGTTTCTGCAGACTGGATAGGAATCATACTCACAAAAACTACCACTAGCACTATACAATAAAGGCAAAGTGTCAGAAATTCAGTTTATTCAAATGTATGCGTTGCAGTAAAAAAAATGGCCTCCACACTCTGCAGCTTCAGGCTCTTCCAAACAGAAGTTGACAATCGGAAAAGAAACAAGGTCATCCTGTGGAAAAAATTCTTCCATCCTTGAAAAAACTTGGTTCTAGAAAGTTAGAAGAGACATCAATGAAAGGTGTTAGGTGTTTTTTTTTGTTTGTTTCTGTGTTAAATGAACAATGAGAACATTGACCACGGCTAAATAAATCTGCAGTCTGTTTTACAAACAACACAACAACATAATATACGTTACAGACAACTGCTTAAACATGCTTGACCAAGATCTCAATATGACTTACACATGCTTGACCAGGACCCTGTAGTCTTTACTATTTGTGTACTTCCTGATAACTTCTCCTAGACTCGTAAATAACAAACGTACATTCTTAGCAAAATATCCTGTTAAAACAGACAGCTGGCTCCTATACCAATATGACTCTGCATCTTGTGTAAGATCTCTATTACACATATGTATTACAGCTTCACAAACCGAAAAGACTTACTCTTAGATGGATGGCATAGAAGTCTGGCTGTCAGAATTGTACGTCTGAATTCTTACAGTCAACAACTTAAATACACAACAGACATACAGTCTTACAGATTATGGGAAAGATTATATGAGCTCTTTCTCACACTGTGGCATGCTTTAGTAGGTTAATGCACTGACCACAGCTGAGTAAAATTGTGCAAGACTTTCTTGGCCCTGCTGACCTCGGGGGTCACACTTAAGAGGATCCATTGGTGGAAGTGTTCTTATGAGTTTACTCCATTTAAGTCTCTGATAAAATTCTAATTGCAATTCAAAACCCCTGTGCAATATTAGGGTATCTCACACACAGGGCTCGGGAGTAGATAGTACTCCCAAGTGTATTTAAATGTGCTGTGTAAGATTTGGAGGTTTTTTTTCTTCATATGTGTTTGTAGGGGCGAGATGAACAAATGAACTCCTCTGTTAGGATCTAATCACAGTTTAAAGTGTCTTTTCTGCAATTTTAGTGGTTTCATTTGCATTTTGATGAAGTAACTTATGAGTTAAAGTGAAATTCAAAACATATACCTTATTAAATCTGCTGAAATGTAATCGTACAGCCAACAAGCTTTCCTAAAAAATGCTTATAATATGAGTACAAGTACAAAATAAAACACCGCAACAGGAAGATGAAGTTAGTGTGAGAGCAGATTTTTTTTTTCTGTTTGTTTTTATAAAGAATTAGACCAATCTGTCATTACTTTTAGCAGCTGAGACTGCGGCACACAGCCTAAATACATTAGGGATAATAAGGTAGGCCTTAATTAGAGGCAGCTGAGACAGGGGAGCACAGGACTGCATGCAGGGAAAACACAACGGGAGACTCAGGGACTTCTGTTTGGCACAACTGCTGTGTGTTGCATCTCAATTCAGAGACTACACCCTCCTATACACCGTATTTTTACCAGCGAATACATCAGGCTTACGGACCTGTTCTCTCCCCTACACTACTCTAACAGCAGAGAAATTAATGCAGCCAGCCTTGTTTGAAATTGGGGGACACAAACTAATGTACCCTTTGCAGCCAATTAAGCCAATAGTCAATTGTTTAATGGTGCATTCAGAAGGTCCTTGTCAATGTGGGAAAGTCAGGAAACATCATGTTGCTATGCCACACTCACCAGGTGAATCAAGGTTGGTAGTTGGTTGTGAATCGCGACTGCAGTATGCAGGTCACAGAAATGAGGGGAAAGTCTTTAAGAATGCAACTAATGAAGGGAAATTCCCAATTACCTACTACACTGAGATAGCAACCTTTAGTCCAATGATGTTAGCATCCTAACATCATTCTGCTCCTCCATCGAAAAAAGAACATTGTGTTTTATGTTAGGGACATTTTTGTAATGCAAGAGATTTCTTGCATCATGGAAAAATATGGTTTTCACTCTGCTTTTGTAAAGGCATGAAAGAAAGTATTTTGGGTCAATCATTGTTCTCTCTTTCCATTGCCATGTCAAGATCATTGGAACCCTTGATGATGTCTTAATTTATGTCCCATCTGCTCCATGGTCATTTATATTCTACCACACATAGCTATTACACAACTTCGGCTAAGCCGTGTAAATTAGAATAATCTCTGTGTGTCTGAACTGCATATATTATCTGCAGAATAAGAGGAGCTCTCTTGGTTGAAATCCTGCAAGCTAACGCGCCAGTGATTGTTGTATCATCTGCCATCTAATTCATCCTCCTACATGATTTTCAGTGGCTGTCATTTTGAGCAAACAAGGTGGAGGAGGAGGGGGCGACTTGGTGTGAAGCACCGTGGGCAAAAAAATTCCGCACAGCGAGAAAGATGGACATAATATGACAAGTTAATATTCATAGTGGGACTATGTAAAAGGAAACGATACCCCCGCTCTGTCACCACCAAACCCCTCGGGTTGTTTTCAGACTCACAGCGACTCCTCCTGATAGTCGTGTCAGCCGGTGATTGACATTTGCTAATTTCTCTTTTGAGCGCGGGCAGTTTAAGGACGGTGGAAGGCTCCAGGCTCGGAGCTGGAGTCCATGTTAATGAAAGCCCCTGTTGGGACAGAACCAGCTGGAGAAAAGTTCATAGGGGCTCCTTGATAATAATGACTCCATGGCTTCACTAAGTGCAAGCGACTGAGATAATCTAACAAAGAAATGACAAACCCCTCGTTTTTAGTAACATTTATGTGAGATTATATGTTGCAATGGTTCTTCTACTTCTTTTTTTTTTTTCAAACTTCAACTCAAAATGCTAGGAGCGGAGAAACATGGCTCCAATCTCACATCCAATTCCCCTGTTTGAGGTTGTTTTCCACAATTGATGTAATCAACTTTGCCACCAAATACTGGCTAATTGGGATTAATTTGTTTAGATAGCTAAAAGCTTGTTCAGGCCTTGGAGTAATCTTAATTGCTGTTATCACAAGAAACAAACCTGGCCTGCCAACAATGCTGCAGCAAAGACTACAGCAGAAAATATGGACTTTAACACAACATTTGATAACTTCTGATGACAAATAAACCTGCGTTTTTAAAAACAGCGAAAAATAAAAAGATCACTTTTTCATTTAATTGCAGACTACTTCCACATTTATATGATGCTGCCACATGTCTTTCATGTCAAGGTCGTCTCAGTGAAACATCATTACATAAATGAAATCAGCTACAGAAGAGAACACAACAAAACTGTACAAATCAGTCAAATATAAAACTAAAGGTTTTAAATAATGGCTTGACCGCTGGTTCTAAACCACTTAAGGTCCTCGGGGGGAGGACTGAATGTATATGAATATATTAGTTAATATTGATGGACACTTAACATAAGAGCCTCTACCATCAGTGTGTGAATGTGTAGGTGTGACATGCGGTGTAAAAATGCTTTGAGTAGTTAGAAGACTAGAAAAGCGCTCTACAAGCTCAAGGCCATTTACCACTACCATAATGCTAAATGTTGTTTTCTTTCTCTCTGTTTCTATGTCTCTATCTATAGCTTCCTGTCTGCATCACTCTCGATCCAGTCGAGGCAGATAGCTGTCAAACTGAGAGGCTCTTTCTTACTACTTTTCCTTGTTTTGCTTGAACAACTGACACGTTTAAAAGTCCTATTCTCATGGTTACGTTGGGCTCTGTAAACATAACAAACACATTTTACACCTGCTACTTTACAGGGTTTCCTAAGTTCTATATTGTACATATGTATACTTTCTGTGTGTGTTGACTGGGTGTGATTAAGCAGCCATTGGACCCCATGTATTTTGGAACCCAAGGGCCAATTATTAAGCTTTTTTGTTCACCTCCATAAGCAGAAATCTGCACATGTATAGAGATACACATCCATTCTTGACGATTGGCTCTCCCTTCTAACTCCATTCTTGCATATCAGAAGGCTTGTTGGCTGTGAACAATGACCACAACACTGAAAAGGAGGTCTTGGCGTGGATAACATGATTCAGATATCCACTGGCTACACTGAATGAAGCAGAATATGCACCTTTGCCTCGGAGGCTAAATTGTAATCAGACAATATCATTGTGGTTTTTACTATCTCCAATTCTGTCACCCAATCACCCTCTTTTTTTTTTCTATTCTCCTCTTTCTAGCCATTTGACTCCGGCAGCACAGGCGGCACAGGCAATTTGGATTCCAATCTTATTTACAGCGAATAACACTGGAGGACATCAATCATGAAGTTGACAGCCGTAGTTGTGGAGAGTTGATAACTCACTAGCACCTGTTCTGTTTCCCATAAACCCCTGCTGCTTCCCTTTGAAAGAAGGATGATGCCACCGCTCCGGCTTCCCGCTGTTTGTTTGCGAGAACAAAATGAAAGACAACAACAACAACTAAAAAGTAGTCTGACCAGGAATGTTAATATGAAGCCGCAAGTTTGCATCCACATTAGAACAACAAAACAAAGTATTTTTTCAGCGGTACCTCGTTTGTGTCAGTTTGCTACAGCGCCCAGTGGGATACGTTTCAGTGCAGGAGGACAGCGAATCACACTAAGAGTTTGTTTGTTGTTGGTCATGGTGATGCTTCAATATCAAACTCTACTCTTCAAGATGGAAAAAAAAGGGGTTCAATTCAAATGGTGACACATTTCTATTTTTTTAAGATTATTTTGCGCCTTTTTTTGCGACTCATTGTTAGGGTGGATAGTTTTGGTAAACAGGATGAGAGAGAGAGAGAGAGAGAGAGAGAAAGAGAGAGAGGGGAAAGCAGATAATACGGATTTAAACCCAGCAGCCAACTCCAACGACCGCATCTTCTATAAATTAACTGTAAACTAACCACTCGGCAAATGGCGCCATAGAAAAAATACTTTTTGGAAAATTCACCATTTAAAAGTCCAAGAGATTCTTGTAAGACAATGCTTCACAAAGCAAAATGTAGCAACTGGAAAATCTTCTGAGTTTTAAATGTTTACATAGATTTAGAGGTTGAATGACAATGGACCGAACTGATTGAAAAGCCCCCCCCAAAAAAGGGACTTAATGATACAGAGCCAATAATAAAACCCAAAACATGGACTCAGTGAAAACATCTTGGAACACTTTGATATTCATCATCTGTCATCAACTGATGCCCCATGTGCCTCAGGAAACCGGCCTGAATTCCTCAGTAATTCCAATGAAGCCAGTGTTAGGTGTTTAACATCTTTCTAGGCAAGACTTCATCGACCGTGTGACATTTTACGTCTGTAATGTTCCAAAGTGCCACAGCATCCTGCAGTACTGCCCACTTATCTATTGAGTCTCATTTTAATGGTAGAATTCAAATTCAAAAACCTTTATTTATCCCTGGGGTGCAATTCAAGGGCACACAGAGCAGTAAGTGAACGGCAGTGCAGCTATACTAAAAAATGTAACCAAGATACAGAGTCAACAAAAGACTAAAGTGTCAAACAAAGGACAGCAAGAATAAGCTATCACTTAAGCGGTACGAACCTGACACACACATTTTCTTGTGATTTACAAACAATAACTAATACTGCTGAAAAAATGGAGGTTGGAGAAATAAATTCTGATGCTTAATTTGTATGCACGTTTGTCCACAGAGACATAAATAAGAAAACTGTTGAAGAGCATTGACCATGTCATAAGCACAGTTGACTTTCTGCCAGTTTATTGTTGTACACACAGACTATTTGAAGTGGATACACCAAAGTCTGCTAATTGTGATCAGACTGCTTAAACTACAAATGTACTTTAGAAACATGGCAAAAAGTCAGATCCCCTGTTTTCAGATTCTTATGTAGAATCTGTAAATGGTGTTGAAGTTTGAATCAACACTAAATAAAAGATGAAAGATCTTCGTCTGACAGCCTGAGAGAAAGACTCTAATCACACATCATGAGGTGCATCTGTTGGAGTTTGGATTAAGAAACAGGTGTTGCAGTTGTTTAGAAAGAATTCAGCTCATAGCATTGAAGACACAGACAGTGCTACACTGACATCTTTTTTTTTTTCAGGCAGGAAAACATATGCCAGGCTGATATTACAATATTTTGTAAAGATGTATTTGTTGGCCTTTTTGTGACTCTATTGTAGAGATAGTACAGCGAACAGTCAGAATTCAGAGACGGAGAGAGTGGGGAATAACGTGCGGGAAAGGAGCCAGAGGCCGGATTCGAACCCTGGCCAAGGACTACAGCCTCCCCACATGGGGAACCACTCCGCTAACAGCCCCCGAGATTACAGGATTTGCATCACATAGTCCCAGATAATTGCCGTAATTAAGTCATGTAATCTTCCTGCAACTTGGCCAGGTGACGCACTGCAAATTAGTTTGGAAGCAGTCTTTGCTTAGCTTTTCCCACCAAAATGTTTGGAGCACATTCCGTGCTTTCTCTCACCTTTAGTTAATTGTCGAAAGAACAAAAACTTGTCATTTGGTTTAAGAACTCAAAGACGATTTTTTAAGGAAAACCGTTTCTTTGTTGTTGAAAAGTTTGTTCTCTGTCCTTGCCGGCAGAACTCCTGTTTTTTTTTATAAATTCAAATGACCTGCTGTGCTCTGAATAAAAAGTCTCAAAGCTATGCAAGTGGAAAGAAAAACAACAAAAACATATTGAATCATTATTTTTTTTGGAAATGTCCCAAACGCACACTGCCAATTTTCTCGACAGCTTTATACCACATTGTTATCTCCTTTTCCGAAAACTTGATATTAGTCCATCTCTGGGAGATGCATAGGAAACCTGAACAACTACACATGTCCAATTTACTGAAAAGAATGTCGGCTCAAGACATATACATATCTATCATCTAGATGCTATTTCAACTCGACCTGCATTATTTGACTCCATTTCATTTTATGCAATGCTTTATTTATGGCCAACCTCAAGCCCAGCAGAGATCTAACCAGCCTGAAATGAGAAATCCAGTCTGGGCCATTATTATGACATACTGTGAAGCTAAAACATGCTGGTACTGTCTTCCAGATTAAAGGAACTTGTAAAAAAAAAGAAACAAAAAAGAAAAGATATAGTGGCAGCCCCTCTGCAACTCACTCTCTGCTATGACTTCACTTGCATTTCAGAACAGGCTTTATGAATATTTGATGTGGGTCCCAGGGGAAAGCTTTGACATCAGCAAAGCAATCAGACGATGGCCGCTTGTTTACTCACAGCTGGCCTGAAGAAAAGACAAGAACAGACCCCTTTTTAAATACCCATCAAATTCAGTTTAAAATAAATATTACACCCGGCTGCCTTTTGTGCTCTCTTTGCCACAACGTGCATTGAGTGACATTTGCACAGGCTTGTGACTGTGGCCCGGGTCAAAGAATACATGCAAATCAATCTCACTTTTTTAAAATCTCTGTGCACTGCATGATAGCAGGGATTTACTGCACCAGCACAATTAAGACGGTGTCAGCGAAGGCAGCGGGTTGTCAATCACATACAAATGTAATAAAGTGACTTTCAGATACATTCCTGTTACTGTCAGAATCTAGTTGAATCTCTCCATGACACGCTCAAATATTATGACATGTAAGACAAATAATGTTTTCAAGAAAGTGTATAGATATCGGTATTTCAGCACTGAGGCTTTTCAGTTGAAAGTATTTGGTCCTTATGTTCCATGTGCCTGGATATCAGTATTGCAAACAATAAGTATTCATTGTTTTCTTTTGAATAGAAAACAAGTCTCCGTCGAAACACAATCTGTGGATCTTTACAGCAGGGTGACCGCTCTCCTCTTCAGGGGGAACACGATGAAGAGAGACAAACAACTTAAATGTTTTTAAAATCACACAGGAGCAAGAGAAAATAAAATTGTATATGTATGTTTTTATGACTTATTTATGAAGTAGTTCAAGCTCTATCCAGGGCTCTCAGTGAAAATCAAATGAAGAGAACAGATGTATTTGTCTCACAAGACAGAATATGCATTGACTTGGATAATGTAAAGACACTCCTTTATTTTGCAGCACTGCAGCACCAACATGCATTTGAATATTTTTGAACTTGAGTGCCACTTTGTTGAGCTTATTATTGAATAATGAGCCAAAATGATTTTCTCTGCTACAGCACTCACTCTTATAATTTAAAGGTCATATGCTATGAGATGGTTTTGTTATAACAATCACAATGTGTCCCTGGTCTACTGACTCTGCCCTCTCACTGTGAACTTTGGGGCATTAAGTGAGAAAACCTGACCTCCAACTTCTACTTACTCTCCTCACACGCTACTTTGTCAGCGTCACACACGACGCCACTGTTCACTGCCACTCTACAATATGACTGTGTTGCGACAGAAGGCGTCGCAGTCCATCTCCGGAGCATGCTAGCAGGGCCACTACGCTCAGCTTTAAATACACTGCCAGTGTTTTTACACTACAGGTTAATAGTTAATAAGTAGATGCATAGAGCATCCGGTAAATTTCAAAATAAAACACATACAGACTCTTGATTGTATTTTCCATCACTTTATCTATGTCAAAACAGGCACCAAACAGACCGAAAAATGAGCAAGCAGCATGTTGCTTTCTGTATGTCTGTGTGATCTAGTAGTCTTCCTATGACACAGGTGTGTACACCTGCTCATGGCTGCTCGTTGTTCCAGAAACGGATCCAGTGCATGAGGGAAAACTAAAGTATGTGGACGTTTTGGGTGAGCCATCCATTTTCCTCTCGGGAGAACAGTCTGTTCTGAGCAGGGCTGAAGGAGAGGGATAACATATTTGGGATTTTTGGCAAGAAACTTTGAAGGCATGTTTTTTTGGGCAGCTCTGAGACTTATCTGAACTATTCAAAAAAGTGGACCATATCTGATCTTTAAATGAAGAACATACAGTTATTAAAGAAGAGAAGAAACAACAATATTAAAGATGCATGTTTATTAATATTAATGCTCAAATGTTGCTTGGTCGAAAAATCTATTTTACTTCACAGCAACAATGTTTCATGATATATTAAATACTACAAGAAATACAATAGAATATTGATCATGTTTAATTGATGTGCAATTTCTTCCATGGTTTAGCTTCAGCAAGACATTTTCTTCTTCATCACAGAAAATAATTTTTACCAATAAATTCATCTTCAAGCCTCCCAAAGACCTGAGAGGTTATCATATTTTAAAAGAAAATGAAAAGAGGTGTTAAAGAGGCAGCACTTTGACTTTTAACAATTAGACTGATTGTCAGAGGACTCAAAGGCTCTTACTGTCATCCTCCATTTGAATGGTGGCAACAACACAGAGACAGGAATGAAACAAACTGGACAGATAAAGACCCCATAGATTTCTGTCCCTTCCTGTCCTGTCCTCCCTCGGCCTCGGGGTCTGAGCGATGGCTCTCAGTAACTTATGTGACGCCGGAGTTATCGCCATGATTGATGGAGCCCCAAAGGAATCGATAGCGTGCGTGCCTGAGAAGAGGGGAAAATGCCTACATATTTCAGAGCCATTAGCTGACCACAGTTACCATACTCTGGGCAATGTTTCTCAATTTGCCCTGCCTCTTCGTATCAGGAGAGAGGCTGGATATGAAAAATTAAAGAGTCAGAAATGGAAAGGTGCATGTGCGCCTGTGCTGCTCTCCGGTGAAATGGTCCCGGCCGAGCAGCAGAGGCTGTCCGTCTGCTTCTGCAGGTCAAAGGAGATTTGTTAACAGCGCCGGCTCGATCTACCATCCCATTTAAGTGATAGTGTTTACAGGCAGGGTAGATGATTTATGACCTTCCCTCCCACGATCGTATATCGCTCTCCAATTTTTTGAGGTAGCGCATGTTAAGCAAAGTCAATTAAATGATTGGGTGACATGGTGTTTTATCAGAGGGGGCACCGATGCGAGTAGAAGCACTACCTTGGTCAGTCATTTGACCTTTAATTATCTCCCCTCAAAACTGGATAAGATAAAGCGTTGCACCCAATGAAAACATGTTGTTATCTATCCTTTCAATTACCCAAGTCCCTTGATTAAGGGAGAGGGAGATTACATTTGAAAGGGCAGGAAAAAAAAAAGGTCTGGCACTGCTCGTAAGTGAAAGATAGTGTTATTTCAAATTCAATGATTTTCTCAAAGGTGGCATTTACTCATCTCTTACCATTGATCCTTCACAACCCTTTCTCAAGTTATTTTCTGAAACACGATCGTTTTAGCCTCCTTGTCCAAATATTTTTCCATTGCGCAAAATCTCAACATGCATGTGTCTTAATGTCTCATAACATTATCATAACAAGAATATGTTACTGGTGCAAGCGTCAATATCAGTAAAATGCTGATAATGACGATGATTGTGTCCAATATTGCAAACATTCATACGACTCATGTCAAGTAATATGGCACATTGCGTAAGGCGTGTGTTCCGAAGTTCACCACATACAATAATTTAAAACATCCCTGTGTGTTTACGAGATGGGTCATGAGTCCCCATGAAATGATACATAATCGTACCAGGTAAAATCTATCGCTGATGTGTTAAATGTTTATATATAAGACATCATCTGCCAAATATATTCTGATAAAGCATGGTAACTGTAACTGTTTATCTTCCTGTAAAACATTTCAAACGCCTGACGACTCATCCTGCACTCATCTGTGTTTACTTATTTTCAACCTTAGCTGTCACAAAGCTAACGATCCAATCAAATTCATCCCAACTTTATGTTCCGCCTTCTGTCTTGTGATTGGTTCTATCCCCTTTCAGTACAACATATGTCAAGACATGGCAGCTCATTAGATAAACTCAAAGTTCTGTTTCCCTGGGACTTTAAAGCTCACGATGGTCGTACTCACTCTTCATCCAACCAGACAGAAAATAGCAAATGAATAAAAGTAACTGAACTGTAGAACTGTAAAAACAAGATGTGTATGTTATCAGAAAGTTCTGCAATAACTAAATAATTGTATTGCTAATAAATGTTATTGTTGTTGAATTTTATTTACGTTTGCGCGAGCTTGTTGCTAGCTTATCCAACATATAGATTAGAACAAAAAATCATGTCTGATAAAGGTACATTATTCTTTGTTATATGTTCAGATTAGAATGTACAAGAGTTAGTTTGGTGTGTTTCATCCATGTTGATGTTAAGCAGCTTTTTTCTTAGACCAAGGCATTTGTTTAAAGAATGGGCTAATGAGTGAGGGAATAAATGTGTTCCCTGAAAAATCCCTCAGAAATTTGATTTTCATCACATGAACTTGAAATAATTCATTGTGTTGACAAAACTATCCACTTGTGTGGTAACTTCCTTTCAAATCTGACAGCACTTGGAAACCCCCATGAGCCATGATACGAAAAATTAATCCGAGCATTTTTTGGAAAGTAATGCCCCTGTAAACAAAACAAACAAAGCAGATGAGAGGTGCAATAAGGGCATTTCCCATTGACACTGAATATTTAT
This sequence comes from Symphodus melops, assembly GCF_947650265.1. Taxonomy (NCBI): domain Eukaryota; kingdom Metazoa; phylum Chordata; class Actinopteri; order Labriformes; family Labridae; genus Symphodus; species Symphodus melops. The sequence continues at coordinate 3,014,920 of NC_136698.1, forward strand.
CAACACAATAGACACATATGGAGCAGAATATTTCCTCCTTGGCTTTGTCATGTCTTTTTCCAGACCTAAGCAGCTGGGGTTCTATTAATTAACTTGGCATTAGCAATGTTTGTTTTTTGTTCAGCACCAAGTGCACCGAGGTGCTTTAGGACTGTTAAATCAGCGTTTGGAAGCAGGGGAATGCTCGCACCAGATTCAGGGAAAATTACAGCCAGTCAAACCACAAGGGAAGACGGCTCTTCTGGAAGCTGTCTGTTATTTAACATGACTGTCAATCACTGTTTCTAAAGGGCCTCTAAATCCCTTGTCTATATTGGGGATAAACGCCAGGGGTTGGCGACAGCTCTGTTTCTCAGTAAATATTATCCAAAACCCTGGAAAACAGATGTCCAACAATCAAACTCTAAATCACTGTTGATGGGTGAAAGTGTGTTTTGAAAGCAAGCCAAATCACCACTGCTCAGTGGGCCAATGAAAGCGTTTAGCTAGGAGTTGAATAGAAACCCACTTTTGTTCCTGAGGAAGGCGGCTGTAATATAAACTGACATTGAGTTTAGACTTCATAGTTCACTGGTGCTAAAAAAATAAATAAAATCAAATGATACATTCTTCTTGCTTTTGAGCTGAGTTTTTTTTTTTTTTTTTTTTTAAAGAATTCTATTTCAGTTTTATACTCTGAGGATTCAATTCATAGTTAGTTAATTAAACTATGGGCATGTGAAGGTTACCCAATCTTCCAGCAGTTTGAGAAGTTACCAAACTACCAGAAGCTAGCTTTTTTTCCCATCTAGAGCAAGCTTTTATGTTCTTTGATTTAGATTTTCATCTAAAAAAAAAAAAAAGCTTTCTGTCACTTCAATGAATGCCATGGAAGTTGTCACCTAAACGCACAACTCATTTCAGCTCTGCAGAGCTTCACAGGGACTTTGTCTTTCTGTCTGCACATCTGCCCTGTATTGATTCACTCTTAAAGCTTTTTAAGCCACATCAGGTTGTTTAATTTGAACATTAGCTTTAAAAATTCCCATGTACAAACTGCAGATTGACACAGTTAGAGACCGGCTAATAAGTTTTTCATTTTTCAGTTCGGTTATGTTCAGATACAGGGGCCCCCTCCTGGCATGGGGCCCCAAGCAGTTGCCTGCCTTGCCTGTTGACAAGCAGCGCCTCTGTCAAGATGGCGCGAGCCATTGGAGTGTTTTCTTTAGGAGGAGCTTCTGAACTTTATTCTTTAAAGACTAAAAAATATGATGCATGTCTAAAGTCGCATTATAAAATACAAACATTAAAACGGGCGACACTGTAATGGATTAGAAGCTAAGAGAGGCCTGTTGTAACTCTGCACAAACAGTTGATTTAAACACAAGTGTCATCTCTGACAAGGCGGACAAGAAGATCAGGCTCCGTCCCTGGTACATGGCTGTAATCATTTAGCAGGCCATGTTGCTCATTCATCTGCTGGAGCACATGCAAAATCACAAACGCTGCGCTCGTTTTGTCCTGCTGACACGATGACATCTGCCCATGGCTGGTTCACTGCAAGCTTTGTTCACGTTGTGGCTCTGTGCTCTGACTGGTTAACCTGCCAATCAAACATGTTCACCGACCTGTCCACTCTGGAAAGATTTGACACTAAAGGATGTATCTCCAAGCCCCCTTTCTGCCTTCTTCTTGAGTTATGAAGAAGGACTTAAAAAAGCAAAAACTACATATATCGTATGAGTCCTTTTTTTTTTTTACTTGAAACTGAAAAAGCCCCTGCAGGAATGCAATCCAGAATTCTAGTCTTTCTCGGTTATATATATTGTTAAAAATTAGAGATTTTTAATGATTTCTAAGGATTCGTTTTTGTTTGATGTTCAAGCTTTTTAACATAGTTATTTAAGCCTACAGTAAAAACCTCATTAATTGCACAAAGGAAAGAAAGTAAAAGTCATGGATTGATAAAAACTGTTGTGAAGCTGGAAAGCAGAAAACCCCAAATTAGGTCTGTTTTTTTTTTTTTGTTTTTTTTTTTTTCCTGGTATCCATGAGTGAAGACCTAATGAATAAAAGTCAGAAAAAGGAGAGTGGCTTTTGCTATAAGGCCAAAAAATGCAAATCCATTCAGCTAAGCTCGACTGTAATGGAAGTAATTAATTTGTGCAGATAGATATAAGGGTATTATGGTAATGTTTCAAAAAAAAAAAAAATCAATTTGTCTGCAGAATGTTGGAAGTGCTTCTTTTTTTGTGCAATACTCCAACAGGAAAAGCCAGGTTTTTGTTACACTTTTAACTTGTATGTTTAATCAGGGGTCATAGTCTGCAGCAGAAAATCATCAGTTCTCTTATGGTGTTGTGCACATATTGAGATTGAGATCGCACAGCCGTCCTGCAGGTTGCTTAAATATTCTTCTTCTTTTTTTTTTTGGCTGCTGGTTTTTGATACTTAACAATTCCCTTTAAAAAAAATCATACGGACCCTCACCTAGTGTCATCTTATCATTAGATAAGATTATTGATTATTCAAATGAGCACACACATGCATCTTCTAGCTTAGTGTATGCTTCGGTTAGTAGTTTGACGTGCTTCACAGATTAAATGAAAGCCGGAGATTTTGACATTTTTACTGACTGAGGAAGATTCAACAGTGGACTGGGCAGCAGCCTGCTCATCGCTGATAAATTAACTGTGGACAACACAGTGCCAAACCCATCACTGCTTCGACAGCTTAAGTAGTGGTAGGTGTAATAAATGATTCAGTAGTCCCAAGAAGTAGGGTGTCAATTTGTAATGTCCTCCAAATGCCCAGCCACCCCTGCCTACAGCCACAGAGCTTACAGATTTGTCTGAAACCAGCTGTAAATTTAATTTTAATGGTGCGGCACCTTTCGCTGAGTCATGCACTTTCCCCTTTTTCTCTGCTTTTCCTCGCTCCTTTCGAGGCTGTCACAAAACAGTCTTTCTCTGGTCCTCGTATTATCTCTGTCAGCAGAGGGCCCATGGATCTATCAGGCCAAGCTGGGAAATACAGATAGTGACAGGGGTAATGTGGACCGGGTCACTTCACATGCCTTAACTTGTCCCTTCATCCAAAGCTCAATCCTCTGCAAACCACAGGTTGAGAATTTATCTCCAAGACTTCCACTCAGCTTTGTGTCATTTGTTTACCCTCTTGAAGGCGAAACAAAAGGTTGGATAAGAAGAGTACACAGAGGAAAAAAGATATTTCATCTTTTACTCTCCTTTGTGGAATACAATTCTGATGTGGGTTCAGGTCACGGAGAGAAAAATCTCTGCCTTCAGAAACTGATAAAACAGAAACATGATCGAATTCTTGATTTATTCCTGGCTGAGCCACGTGTCTGTGGGGTCGTGCCCAAGCAGGTCTCAATCCTTTACCACATTGTTAAACATCTCATTTAATAGTATCGACGAGTGTTGTGGTTCTCAAAATTGGTCTTGGTCTCAAGACCAGTCTTGAGGTGACATTTTGAAGGTCTGGTCTCAGAATTGAAGGCCTTTTAAATTGGTCTTGTCTTGGTCTCAGACTGGCCTGACTCCAGATTGTCAAGACCACCACTGAGAGGCGATTGTCCAGCCACCCCTGCAACTTTGTCTTGGCCTCCTCTCAGTCTCTATTCCTGAATGTCTTGGTCTTGGTCTCACCCTGCCTTAGTCTAGAATCAGCCTCGATACTTAAATGCCTTGGTGTTGTCTCAGTTTTGGAGAACTCCGGACTGGTCTTGGTTAGTGTGGCACTAGCACTGACAATGTTCTTTAAATATTACAGAAAACAAACCGCAGGAATGTCAGAAGCATTGATAAGTGAGCAGGACATGTTAATAGCAAGCTCTGTTTGGCCTGATCAATGCAGCCAGGCTGCTTTTAGGTAGAGAAGCTAATGAGGATTCCTGCACTTGTTAATGCAAAAATGACTCCTAATGGTTGGACAGGCCTTTTAATAGCACAAAGGATGGTTCAATCTGCAAGGTTAGTATTGATTTCTGCAGGACCCAGGCCTGGTGAAGACACTACTCTGGCATGTGAAAAGAAAAACAGGAATTGTATCAAAGAAGGGATGTCTCCACTTAGCCTTATGCTCTAGTTAATCTATGTCTATACTTGAGTTATTTTAATCCTAAATATGAGGTGATGGTACGCACAAATGCTGCTTTGACTTCAAGAGTTTGCTTGTGCTACATATTTCTACTGTGAGGATTCTGACAAGCATATGTTTAATTGTGTTGTGGGTTTACACAACACCCACTTTGTGATACCAAAACAATGCAAATGTAAGAGCTTTAAACAGCCATAAACTTAACATCTACAATCTCACAATGTTTTCAGCAATAGAAAATGACTCATTTACATTAAAAAAGTACAAGTGCTGCATGTGCCTCAACATAAACACAGTATCGTCTCCTAATGTTTAAGTTGCTACCAGCAGATACTTGAAGACAACAAATGAAAACATGGTCATCAGTTGTTCAGCATCAATTTTGGTAGCACCTTGTCACTTTTTTGCAATTGCAACTCGATGCGTCTAAGTTGGCCTTGTGTAAAAAAAACAAAACAACTTAAGACTATCCTTGCAACATTATTTTTAATGGAAATGAATCCTGTCCCGGAGAGACGGGGTTGTCTCATCAGCCCAAACGTAACCGACAGATTCAATCAATCTTTATTTGTATAGCTCCAATTCATCACAAATGTTATCCCAAGACACTTCACAAACAGCAGCTAAAAGACCTTACTCTATTATCTCATTATGTTACCAAAAAAAACGTGTACATTTCCTGTGTGTGGTCCTTCAAACTGGAGCAGACTGTTACCATGGATTCCTCACCACACAATGAGGCTTTAAGATGCTCGGAGGGGCCACTCAACTTCCCACTCATCTTCACGACTATGAAGTCCAAGTATCCGGAGTTAAAGGGGCATCATGCCAGACTGAATGTACATATCCAGTCACAGATAAACAGCAGAAAAACACAAAGGAGATGCAGGATGAAATACATGAGCCCCGGAGACATGAACGTGAGAATAAATATGAAGAATATTCTCCATGTCCTGTACAAACTGATCAAACTGAACTCCTGAAAGAACTGCTTGTGACAATGGCAGGACGATAGGACTCGAGTCACCTCACTGGATCTAGGCATTCTGAGAACCTTTCAGAACACACGTTTTAGTCTGTAATAACTGGCTAATGTTTTTTAGGAGAAGAAGAAGAACATACTTTGCTTAACCTCCTGAGACGAAAGAGCATTTTTTACCCTCTGATGTTGAACATGCCACCCACACATAGGCTGGATCCTGTGGACATGCACTGATGGAGAGATGTCAGAGTGAGGGGGCTGTGCAGCTGTCCTACAGTGTGCAGAGAAATGTAAATGTTGGGTTGACCTCTAACAGCAGACATATTAAATAAGGGCTGTGGGTTACAAACATAATTGGGACAACCCTTCTGAAGTGGGGTGTGTTAATGCCATTAATATCATTATGTGTTTTTTTGCTCACGGTTGATTTTTTATGCTTTTGGGTAGTTGAATCATCTCGTATGTGAACAGTTAAAAGGCTGACTTGGGTGGATCAGAAACAAGTAAGACACAGGCGAGTGAAGACGCACATCTGCCTGGAGAGAGCATTCTGAGAACCTATGATCTATCATCATCTGATAGAGGATGTCTCAAGAAGCAGATGTTGGGAAGAATTTCTGAGTAATTTAAGTGAAGCCACTGGTTTAGCTTTAAATGACTTCAAAGCAAGACTTCAGATTACGTCAACAGCAGCATTTTCACTTTGTGTACACTTTCTGTAACATCCCTGAGTAGCACCTGGTCATCTGCTTAGTCTCAGTGAAACGATACAAGTTATAAAGCTGCTTCAGTCTGGATCACCTCAACCGTAAGAGTGTGGAAAAGAAATGTGTTTTTTGTGATTTACTTGCAATTACTGGAAATAAAAGCTTTTATTTAGATTACATCTTTGTGCCGATTTAAAAAAGTAATAGGCTTCCGTGTCACAGAGACGAGCACATTTGTTAGACAGATCTAGAAAAGATTGTTCGCCTCATTTTGATAAGATACATGTTTATAAGGACAATTAAATCATAAGCAGAATACTGCCGATGGGAGCTGGTAATTCAATAACGCTGTTGGACGTTCAGCCTGTTTTCCCGCTGTCCACAGAATGTTTCTCATGCAGACACCAATGCCTGCTGAGACGTGATTGGTCAACACAGCTCAGCCTACAAATATACTTCAAACAAAAACCAGAAAACTTCACACACTGACAGTCCAGACACCCGTTTACAGATTCTACGGATGTATTTCTATGTAGAACAATAGAGATAAGTGCAAGAGTAACCTTTAAACTTCACCTCAAGGGACTGTGGACGAGACATGAGACCTTCCATCCCAAGTCTGGAGAAATATTGTGTGTTTGTTATTTTCTGTCAGTGCACACACACCACCCCCAAGAAGTAATAGTGTTGATATGAGTTCCCTTGTACAGAGACAAGCACCGACTGTTGTATAGAGGAGAGGGGGCTGTGTATGCAGGGATGGCCATGGGGGAGTTTTCACTTTCATCAACGAGGTCAGCCTCTCAGCAAGAGCTTGTTGCTGCCTAGTTGTTTATCTGCAATACATCACTGGTGATGGATGGGTAATGGAGAAGCCATAGCCTTCTCATTCACAGCACTATATCATTTCGGATGAATCTCAGAGCGATCTGTTCATTGGGTTTCAATGATAGGCTTCATCCATGTTATAAAAAAGGCACACTGGTCCATCCATGCCTGGCCTCTCAATCTTCCAATTTCCTTCCAGAAGAGAACTGATTGACAAAGTCTGCACTGCTGGAGTGTTTCACTTTACACATACACATTCAAGCTGTACGGCTGATCGCAAGGGTTACATTTCAATATTTTAAACTAGGACTGATAAAACAACATATTACATTCCAGCAACAGGGGAGCACCTGCACCGGGACTTCTTTGTCAAATGTGTATAAGAACTCTGTTTTGTTGGGGAACACAACAGCTTGAAGGGAGTAGTAGTACGTTCAGTGTCTAACCTAAGGGCTTTTAGCTGTAGCTGATGTTCAAGTATTTCTTCTTTTTCTGTGAGCCTTTTCAGGGATTTTGTGGCATCAACGTTTTGTCATGAATTTCGCTCTGTCACAGCAAAAAGAAAATGCGACTTCACCTTTTGAGTAGCAACTCAAACCTTTACTTAATCCCTCCAAGCATGCACTTCCTATTGTAAAAAAATAATAATAATAATAAATAAAAGCTGTCTTGGATCCTACTCAGTATAGTAAGAAGGGAAATGAATAAGGCTGTTTTCAGGTCTGGATAAATGTGAAAAAGAGGAGAGAGTTTGGAGAAATGTTCACAGATTTTAGGAAATTCATTTTTGCAAAAAGAAACAAAAACACACCTACAGGCTGATATTCACACACATGCACAAACTATGGACATGCACTAATGGACAGGGATTCCCACAGTGAGCGCTCCCGAGTCCCAAGAACGGTCAAGGGCACTCCAGCAGTGCTCAGGAAGTTAACTTCCATCTCTCCAGCTGCGAGACCAACATCCAGACCTGCACCATGACTTAAACCGGCGTCCCTCCACCTCCCTCCACTTCCCTCCAAGTCCTTGCAGACTGAGCTATTGCCGACACATTGACTTAGAAATCACCACATAGGGACCTTCTCTGAAAGTTAATTAGTCATGCAGGAATAGTTGTTTTCTTCTATTTCAGTATTCATCATTGTTTCCAGGGAAACAGTGCATAAAGAAGATTTCACAATAGATGCAGAGGAAATTAAATAACGCAACCTTTTCAACTCATTGCCATTACATGTTAATGATAATGATAATATGCCACACAGTGCGAACAATGCAATGAAATGAATTATTCTATCTGTTAAACAGTAATTCGTACCTTTATACTAAAATTCTTCTTTTTTGTGTTTTATAGCAGGTGGCAAAATGTTTTCCAACACACTACTGCCACAGTAGTTTTTTACAGTTCTTTCACGACAGTAATACATTCACTTTCTGAAATGAGTGTTGATTAAACAGCACCATGAAAGCAACTGAGGTTTATTTAAAATGTCCTAATATAAGCCTAGAACACTCATGTTAAAGCTCCTGTCAGGAAGTTTCTGCTTGTGTGGATTCTGGCGCCCCCTGTGGACAAAGTGATACATCCTGTGTAGGTAGTTTTTTTTTTTTTTTTTTTTTCACACAATTCTCATCCTGTTTTGTTTTTGCTGAAGACAAAGGTCATACTTAATCCCTTTGGTCTGACACCTGCCCACTGCAAGCCTTTTCAGAAGTTAAAGATAACAATATTCTTTTGTAGGTCATAGAGAGGAATTTGTATTAATTTGGGTCTTTTTCACAACAAGTTTAAAATACCTTCACATTCTCTTCCTCAGGTCTTTTTTACCTGTTCATGTTGGCTACGGTCAACATGGAGTTCCTTTTTACGGGGCGTAAGGGAGGGAATAGGAGGGATAATCACTCCCATGAGTCCCCACCAGCCTCAACATCATATTTCGTTATCGTTTTTTATTATTATTGATGATTTGACATACTGTGTGTCTACTGATTTTTAGATCACAATGGGAAAGTGTGGAATTAGTTTAATGAAAATACCAAAGGGAGCCTGGGCAGCTTGTTCAGAAGAAAAGCACTGTCACTGTCTGATAGGAAATATGATCCGTGTTTACTGAAGGGTAGTCAAAGCAGCTTACCTTCCTCACCCTCCTCTGCAGATGTTTTATCAGTCCAACAATCCCTCTGAAATTAGCGGCCACACTGTTAAGCACTGATGCTGCCACACTGTGATAAATATCTGAAATGAAAACACTGATTGCTATCACAGTATTACTGTTGATGCTTCGAGCTGAAAACAAGGTTATCTCACCTTTATAACTCTGCCTTTGGTGTCTTCTTAATTCCTCTTCTCATCAGGTTCAACATTAAGCCTCATATCGGCCGTTACACAAAGCGTTGTTTACGGTATTATAAGTACTAAAGTAGGATGCATTTGGGAGCTGGTAATGATACTGTGAGGAGTTCCAGTAGATGAAAACATTAACCCTGAAGACTCTCATTAAGTCTTGTACAGCATCTGGTAAGAACAGGAGTCAATGGGGTTGTTCTTGAGATTTTGTCGCGTTCAATCAGGGTAAATAATCATGATTGCGGCGTGACTCCTTAAGAAGTCAAGAGGGGATGCAACAGAATTTGCTTTGTGATGAGACAAAAAAAGTTGAAATATTCCCCTCTGAGCGTTTCAAAAGTTCCTTCTGTTCATAAGCCCCTTTGTCCCGTCTATGCAGCGATAAGCAGACATCACAATAAACAGGGTATACTGCTGGCAATGGCTTATATTCTAATACAGAGAATCTGTAGTGCAGCAATACATAGAAGGTAATGCAAGATAGCTAGAGGAAATCAGTCTGAAGTAGAGGTAGATCCATCCCCTGCACCAATAATAATCCCCGCTGTTTTAAATATGGAATAGATAACGGCTGTTCTGATGGCATTCTGGGGAAATGATAGAGGGCAAAATGGAGCCAAAATGAATGGGCTCTTGGTTGAACAGATCTAAATTCATTTCACAGGCCCAACGAAATGGAGTTTTCTGAATCTGCTGTCCTCCATGGCTGCCTGAGGGATATTGGAGACGGCGAAGGTCAAACTAGAGGAATGGGGGTGTCGGCTTGTGTGTGACTGTAGAGGAATTGCAGGACCCTGACATTCGGCTTTATACAGTAAGATCCACTGAGATGGAGCTTAAATTGGGTCGGAAAGACAAATCCTGTTGTGTATTAAAGGCAGTTTGGTCCAAAGCGTTAAGTCAAACATGTATTGGAGTATAGGGTTGAACTGGTCAGCAGAGATCTTTTATGGTGGGGAACATGTCTTTTTTTTTTTTATTATTTCAGGCCAACCAATGGCTGTCGTCCAGTTGTTACAACTACGTTTTCAGAAAAAGAAATGAACAAGTAACATTACTGTTCATGTATTTATTTATTTGGATCCCCATTAGCCTCACCTAAGGAGATGCTACTCTTCCTTGGGTCAGCTTACACTTTTAGGATGCAGAGAAATACAAAGCCAGAATAATGACTTTTACAATCTACAAACAAAATGATAACCACAGAAATGGAAAGGATTCTAAATTGGAACAAGCAGCAAGCAGACTGATACCGAGGCTTTTCTTACTTACATGTGTTAACACAATGTACCTTCATACTGTCCCTTCTACTGAGCTTTAAACTATAATTGTAATGGTTTCATTGTCTGACAGCAAACTGTAATTATTTGACTGTGTTAAATACTTGATTCTGATTGGCTAGTGGTACTTAACAATGGTCTTCAAGGGACACTGCTCTAATCATAGACTCTGAAGGACTTACTGTAATCATCAATGGGCAGAAAGAGGTCTGCTTAATTTGACATTGGTCTTTTTACTGGAGGAAAAGGAAAAAGGAGAATATAACAACAGGAAAGAGGGTAAATCAACAAATGGCAACATACATCTTTTTAACAATATACATGGTCCCTTTACAAATACATATGTAAAAAAATAAGGAACCAAAAGGACAGTATGATGAAGAAATCCGCAAAACTAAAGATGGCATGTGAAATAACGATCCGTTCACCTCGTCTCACTTCAGTGTTCAGTTTAATGTAATACTGCTAGGTTTGCAAGTTTTAAGATATGTTCAATTTTATTTGAGTAATGAAAGCTACTGTAGCTCATTTTATGAAGGCTACAGAGTTAGCCGTTGCTCTGGACACAGCTCTAACTGTAATGGGCGGGGCGGTAAGACTCTGGGGTGAGTGGATTCACAGCACTTGCCGATTACTCGCAGAGATTATTTGCTATTATTGGCAGACCCAACACACAGTTCTCGATGCAAACATTGGTGATGTGTTTAGCTGTATTGACTGTGGGTTGATTTCACCAGCACAGCACCTCTGGGTGGGATGTCCAGGACACTGACTGAGCAAACTGTGAGTCTGAATACCGAAGGAGGATGTTTCAAAACAATCCACTTCAGCAAATACAAGGTGAACCGGGAGATTAGGACAACAAAAGCATCTGAAGCTCACTTCATTCTGACACACTTTGGTTTGTTAAAACTGGATACAGCTCGAACGTTTGACATGTGGTTATTCTCAGGTCTGTGCCTAAACATTCAAAATACTTCAATCTCCAACGTGGAAATGCAAACACCAATCTATGAAGACACTAAATGAGTTGTAAGACATTTTTTATTGAGTTTCTACCCAACATTTAATAACGTGTTATAAAGTTGACTAATTGTGAAAATATTTAATTTAAAAATAACTCTATGGTACACAGACTCCATGCACATTGTGTCAATTCATCCAAACATCTTTGGTCAACAGCACTTCTAAGTACCAGACAGTTGCAATTACATTAACAATGTCTCCAGTGTTATCAATCCTTTAAGTTTCATTTCATTCATTCACATTAGACCCTGACACAAGCAGCAATTAGATGGATCTTGTGTAATTGATGGTGGTAGACCATGCTGGGTTAAATGCCACAGGATTTTTATCTAAGTCCCACCCTGCATAAAAGTCAAACAAACATCCCACCCCTGAAAAAAGGTCTCTGACACAGGGAAGACAATGACATGGACATTATCTCCTTTGTGAGCAGAAGCCTGGCATTAGAGAATGAAGAATGACGCTGAAAAAGGCCAAATATCACACTCAGCTCACCCCCTCTACAGAGGAACATTTTCTGCACCCATCCAGACGGCGGTGAGTGGCAGAGCTGAAAATGAATGTGATTTTCTACAGACACTCCCAGGTCCTCTAATGAGACTGTGCTTAAGGTGTAAATTAGTGACACAGCCCCGCTCATCACAGACACTGGAGCAGCACATCCACTGGGCTGCTCCACTTCCAGCAGACACGATGGAGATCCATTTCATGAACATAACTTATTAATATGCTAATGGAGGTCATTAATGGTTGATAGCGGAATTAATGGAATTACAGAACAAAGCGGGTCATGGCCAGAAAGAGAGGGATACAGTTTCAAACAGAAAGCCATTTCAAGGTACCAAAAAAGTATTTATGTGAAGCAAAGTTTGGAGTGTATATGTTGTTGAACAAAAAAACACATTTGAAGTGGTTTGTAATTATTATGTTTACTGTTACATGAGGAGGGCTCTCTTGCAAACAGCACATTACTTATCCAATCAAGCATTAAAGTAGCATATCATTTAAAAGTTCAACTTTGATGACTCCAGGAGCTCTGAACAGTGTGAGGCTGGTTATTCAGCACCATGGACAGCTCCAATTCCCCACACTTGTCAGCATCAACAAGACCCACACATCTGAAGGGGCCTTATTGTGAATGACGGATGGATTCTGAAGGCAGCAACAGTGTTGCTATTCTAAATTAGTGCACAAATGGATGGATACACTTTAAGGAAATGGTTAAATTAATGAAATTTTTCAAACAAGTTGTCACTTTTTTGCAGCACCGTCCTGATCGGAATTGACAGATAGGAATATTAAAACTGGGTTCGTGTCACAGAGAATACGGCACCAATCTCTGCTGGGACACGACATAAATCAACTTCAGAAGCAGGGACGGGCCACAGAGCAGCACAGCATACTAAATGGACACTGGAAACATGCAAGGGAACTGGGTTAATTAGCAGCACTATGAGGCTGCTGTGCTTGTAGAATTCCACGGGGCTGATTGCTCTCGCAGATTAATTTCTGCTGTTTCCGAGTGGATTTAGTTCTTTTTCTTTAGTCCCAGTGGACTCAGGGGTTGAAAAATGACTCCCAGACACCACCCACATCGTACTTTATATGAAACACCACCGTTACCATTCACATGGTAACAAAGTTCAGTGTTTAACAGGAGTAATAACATCTTCTGTTACATGAAAGTGCTGGATGCAGACAGTCGTGCACTTTGCATGTACTATATGCAATCTTTGGTCCTTTGTACATTAAAGTAAAAATCTCAAGGTTGAGACATTAGTCAAAATCCTATTCAATGTATTAGAATGAAACTTTCTTGAAACTTTTTAAATGGATAAAGCTTAGTTAAACAGATGAATGTGTGACAAGAATTACCCAGTAATTTCATGATTCAATTAAAAAAATGTTAAAGCCCCGCTCTTTAGCCATTATGTTGATGTCCAATGTCTCAAACAGGATTTATTTTTCGTATCGTTGGTGATCTAGTTTTGGCAACAACAAAACGTGCAGCCCATACGGAGGAATGTTGAAAAATTAGCACCTTTTGGAAAAGTTATTTTACCTGTCTTTATTTAACTTACACAGTGAATCTTTCTTATATTTTAAATCCATTACACATTATAGGTGAACTATGACAAGTCTTGTCTTGTTTAAAGTGCAGCTGATACAGCGAATGAGAATCTGACAATCCAGTAACTCAAAATATTAGATCACAAACTGTAAGACCAATATGAAAAAAACAGAATTGACAACACTGAAATGTCGACCTTCTCAAAAGTATATACATCTATGAATTCAATACTTGTTCAAGGCTTCTTTTTGCAGTTATGGAGTCATATCAGTCTGGTATTCATCAGTTGTTATGGAAGCTCAGGTAGCTTCTACAGCGGCCTTCAGCTCGTCTGTTTTGTTAGCTCTGGCGTCTCTCATCTTCCTCTTGAAAATCACTATCCTCTTTTTATTATTATAGAACACTGAATCGTAATCAGCCAACTGGTATATGCCACAGTCCTGGCTTATCCTTCATTTCAACCACCTAATGGGCCTGTAACAATGTCTTCATTTAGTTTGAACATGCAGCTCGTTTTCCATAGGACTAGGGATGCCTTTTAGCTGTTGTGCTTATTCCAGCATATTTCAACTGATGCATACTGCAATATGTTGATTAACGTGCACTGATAGACAAGCTAGAAGTTCAAAAAGTAATGTTTAGTGCTGCACATAGCTTTCTGACAAAGAGCCAGGCCATCAAATCTAAAATCAGAGCAAGTATCCGGCCACACAATTCTCTCTTCAGCACTGCCAGGCATGACTGCGCCAAACTGCAAACTCTTCCCATGTTGATTTATTGTAATTATATCATCTTATTTTAGTTGGTTGTGGACTTGCTCTTTGATTTCTTTACTTTAATGTTATAAATCTGTAACTTTCTATCCCTAAAGTTTGAAACATGCATGTCCTCTCAGATTCATGAGGATACCTAAGGAGCCTCAAGACATTGGTAGGATATGCACATTACACATTTTAAAGTTGGTATTAACGATTTAAAAAAACATGTTTAAAACCTCCTGACACATAGAAATGTTCACATCTCTGGGGATATTTTAATTCAGTTTCACAAGCCTTTTAGTTGAAGTTATTCTCCATGCATAGTGATTATCCTTTTCCTGCAGAGCAGTTCGATCCCTCCTGGCCAAGTTCAAACCCTACATGCTCTGGCACTGGTTTTGATCAGTGCCACCTGAAATGAAATCAGGTGCCTGGGCGTACAGTTTAACAGCGCTGATCCCTGTAACTGTAATGTGTGCTGTCATAGTCATTATGAAAGCGCCAGCATCCATTCATTCACTCAGTGGCTTCATGGTCTCTCTGCTGCATGGTGATTTGAGCAGAGCGTCCTGTACAGACTCGCTTAATGACTCATGGTTCATGCATAGGCATGCTTCACAAGACAAAACCTGAGAGGATTGAGCTTTTTTTTTTTTTTTTTTCTGCTCAGCACCTTTTCTCCTCTGATTAATGTGACAGCTGAGACAGAAAAGGACTTCAGTGTTGACGTCCTCTCTTTGGAAGCCTTCTTTCCTTTTTTGTGAACCCAGCCAAGCAGTTATTCGAGTTATTCAATTACTGCCATTGCCCATGTCTTTATAAATAACGGCGGCATTAAAAGAACTATATTGGGGCATAAAGTTAATGAGAAGACTGCCATTTCGCTTAGTGCACAGCCTCATTTAAAGTGAGAAGGAAGAGTGTGAATTTTAAAAAAAAAAGGGAAAAAAAGTGGCGTGTTATCATTCTCTCCACGTCGCCTACCTTATTCTACCCCGCTTTGGCAGCTATTACAAAGGGCTTCTTGTGTCTTAAACATGTGACTAAATGAGAGAGAGAGAGGGAGAGAGAGAGAGCGAGAGAGGGGCAGAGGGGAGAGCTGAGGCGCCCATGCCTGTTATCTGCTGCCGGGCGCCTACACTTTCTACAGGATCGGTCTCATGCGCTCCTTCACACACACACACACACACACACACACAGTCACTGATGCGGAGTAGGCGGGTCGTGTTGTTGGTTTGGAATTCATAACGGGATTTTTAACCATCTCGGTGGGGCGGCTGTCCGCGTCCCCCTGTAGCTGCATTCCGTCGCATGTCCCACCGCTGGACCCCGTCGCTTTTTGGCTGCAACAAATTGCGCAAACGCGTCTTTTTTAATCCTCTAATCGACAGCCCCTTTGCGCTTCTTGAGTCTCTCTCCTCCTCCTCCTCCTCCTTCTCCTCATCTCTCTCTCTCTACCCTTGACTACGTCTCCTGCTGGATGATTTCATTTTGTTAACTCATTATCCTCACAAAGGTCAAAGCTTCTAGGGACGTTGAATTGCAGCTGGGATAAAGCGACTTTTTCACCCACAGACAAAGTGAAAGTTTGTCGCTGGTGCGGCGGATTGGTCCGGAGCAGCCTTCACCACCCTTCACTTTTTTTTTGCGTTTTACCGGATCCCTGTGTGTGTACTGAGTGTTTTTGGAGTGCTTGATTGTTTCCCCCCCCCCCCCCCTTCACGGAGTTGCTATTGAACCCTGATTAACTGTGACATGAGTTCCTCTGCAATTTCGGCAATTACAAGGCACCGAGAATGGGAAATACTGAGTTAAACTTTATCTGCTGTTCCAAACCGCGGTGAGTTCTTTTGTAATATATATCTTTTTTTTTCCCAGTGAAATTTCAGTGTGTGATTACATATTAGAATTCCTACATCAATTAATTACCATCCCGTGGAAAACGGTCTGCTTATTTCTCTTGATACATTCACATACCTGCAGTGTATTTGACCTGGATAGCGTTCCAAAAACAAATGTGCTGTGCTGTGACATGTGTGAAATGCCTCCTCAAACTCCCACACACACACACACACTCACACACACACATACCTGCACAAGTATGACAACAGACTCACACCTTGACATGCATGCAAACAGGCAAACTCTATCTACAGCGCTGCCGCCTCCAGGAGAGCGAACACAATATTGCTTTTCATGCCTTGTCAGTACATATATGAGCACAATCAGACTCATCTCCTTGCTTTGTGACTGCCTTCCCTTCCCTTCCCTTCTCCCTCCCTTCCCTGTACACACACACTGCCACCCTTTATCTGCCTCCTCCAACAAACATCTCTAATCTATATTCCTTAGGGTGTATTGGCATTCTCGCCTGTAGAGGATCAGATCTCTAACACTGATGTGTGCACAGTGCCACGCTTCACCAAGCAGCAGCGAGGCAGAAAAAGCCTGCTCACTTTCAGCCGGGGAGGAAGAGAAGAAAAAAAAGGCAAAACATTCCCACTGATTTCATAATTATACATTTCACCCTTTAGCATCACCCTCAAAGACAGCACATGAGTCAGGGCAGCCATATGGGAGCGTCAGCAGAGACTCTGATTATGAGCCAAACGCCCTCGAAGCATACAAATAACATTTAAAATGCAATCATACTGGCCCAAGGGCACCATTGCATAGGTGTTATTTGTAATATTTAAAATGTAAGTTCATAATAATGTAATATCTTAAGAAACCATAGCAGAGGAAGGAAGGTGGTTTTATAGCTGATCTTATGCTGTGGAGAGAGAAAAAAAACGTGCTGTAATTCTCAGTGCTACTCGCCAGTGTTGGGCAGAAGTGCCAGATCCTCAGACGGTTTATAGGGCCACAACAGGGCCACTGTTCAGCCGCCGTCCTCATCTATCCTGGGAGACTGGTGAACCCGAGCGTGTCTGGGCCTGAAAGGCACACTGTCTCCTCCCATGAAAAGAGAGATTTCTCTCCCTGTGTCGCTCACCTGCGCCACAAAAGGAGAAGTTAACAGCTCAACACTCTCCTACTTTCCTCCCTGTTAGGATGTCCAGCCAGGGAGAGACACTTTTGTGTGACTACTGTTATGCCAGATTTGCTCGTTTGTGCAGGTGTCAATGAGGAGGCCAGCTGTCTGTCGTGGAGGAGAAACTGAGCTAGAGTACCAACCACTATTCAACAATGCCCTTGGCAAACATTATTTTCTCTTAGTTTCTTTGAATGGAGCTCAAGCACCACTATCCGCATCTAGAAACCTTACATCCTTATGCACTAGAAACAGACAAAAGGCATCACTGTAACATTGAAAAAAGATACATATCTGTTGTTTAAAAGAGTTACTCTTAAGTGTTTCTCTAAAAGTTTTCACATGGATCAGCCGTCTCGATTCTGCTACCACATATATCCTAGAATGGGACAGCAACAGAGGAGTATGTAGAATGACAACATACTGTAAACATACAACGTCATAAGCTTTCTCCATAGAAAGGCTCTGATATCAAATTGACTTAAGATTTATTGTCAAATCTTTACAAATAAAATAGATGGTGCCGAGTAAAAACAAAGTTGCAATTCAACAATTCACTTAGCAGATACTTTTATCTGCAGCAATGAACGTCAGCGAATAACAACAACAACAGCAAGGATCCAGAGAGGAGGAAACGAAGTCAGTAAGAGCAAACAGCTTCAAGTCTGATTGGAAGCAAAGATGCTGGCAGGAAGGGAACAGAGGCAAAGCACTTTCTCTTCCTTTAATGTTTTAATAATGTAAGACGATATTTTGTCATCAACAATTACATCAACAGCTGTTCTTGAAAGTTCGAAGAAGCATAAAAACCCTCCTCAGTCATCATCATAAAAATCCTCATCATCATTGCCTTCAATCATGAAGTGCGTGCTGTCCAAGAAATAACTGGGTCTTTAGTTTTTTCTTAAAGGTGCAAAGGGACTCTGCAGCTGTCGTCATTTTAAGCTTATTGAACACCGGTTATTAAGGTGTTTTGGTGAATTGAATACAAGGTTTTATTGTAAATTAAATCACATTTATTTAATCACTCATTTCTGTAGTGCAATCTTTTTTTTGATATTACATTGAGTATGTTTTGATTACGCTAGACGTGTACCGGCCCAACAAGTGATGAGTAAAAAATAAACAAAATAAACTCTCTACTCTGTACTATACTAAAAAATTCAACACAAACATTCAAACAGGCTATTTGGGGTGAACTTTAAGTGTCTTAATTAACTGGAACAGGAGGAATGACATGCCTGAGAGGGCGCCCTGTTCTTACAGTTTAGTGTTGGGCGCCTGATCAGTCTGGATCAGGCGTCGTTAGTACGTGACGGCTGAGGAGAAAATGGGAGACGAGGGAGGAATTGTGCCTCTCTTCCTCCCACACTCACTGTAAACACACCACAAGGGAATGAGGAGATTCTGCGGAGTGAGCATGTAGTTTCAGTTTGACACTCAACGTCTCTCCAGTGCGGCAGCTTCCTGTGGGGGGGGGGGGGGCTGTTAGCCGGAAAGCTAACAAGTGTTACGACTTAATGAATGAGGGCCCTCGCTGCAGTGTATTTGATCATACCAGCTATTTGCTTAGAAGTGGGAGAGTGAGGAGGGAGGTAAAAAAAAAAAAAAACGAGGTCTGAATTAAGTAGATACAGGGTGTAAAGATAGGGAGAAAAAAAACTGAGGATAAAGAGAAGAAGAAGAGGATAAAAGGATTGACTGACTGTGCAGTTTTTGGTGGTATTTTGGAGGTCAACATTTGCCAGAATATGCCCATTATTTCATGATAATGAGCGAAGCGTGGGGTTTGACTTCAATCTGAAATGATGGAGCAGAGTGGGTGCGAGGGAGAGCCGGGGAAAAATGAGAAGATGTGGAAAAAAGAAAAAGGAGGAGAAGATGATGAAAAGAGGAAAAAATGTCTCATTGAGGGATTTGGGACCGACGAGGGCATTAAAATAGAATCTCTCAGATTAAGTGCGACTGGGGCATTAAAGCAGAATCTCTTTGAGGCAACTGGTAATTGAATATTGAGTCTGAAGATCCTGAAAGCCCGTTCTTTTGCACACACGCATACTGTATACCAGCAGACTCGACATCTTGAGCTCTTGTGGCGAATTTGCCGTCCGTTACAAAAAGTAACATACCAAATGTCATACCTTATTTTACTTTTTCAAATGAAGTCAAGGACATTCATCCACACACACAACACCATACAGTCGACATGGCAATGATACATTTCCATTAGAAAGTACGTCAGTGTTAAATTAAGGCTGACCATAAAGGGGAACGCTTTCTGGGACTTAGTTGCATGGGCAGGGCCAATGCAGGTTACATTTTATTTGATACCTAAATACTCGAGATTACTTCTTCAAGCAACATGAACAGACTTTTTACGTGCAGGTGCTTGAGTAAGAAGGACCCTGTATCACAATGTGAACTCCTCTTCTTAAAAGTGATATGAACCTTTTATTTGGTAAAGTTATGTAAATGAGTTCAGAAGGAGCTAGTGTTAGACAAGCCTGTTATGATTAACATGGGCGTTGTCATGAAAATCACAGTGGAGGTTGTGATTTCCACATGGGATGTCATGCATGTAGTGGTTTAACCCTCAACTTAATTCTTATCCCACTGGAGCCATACCTTGTGTTATATCTCAGAGGTGTGTAATAGAAGCCAAGGGAAACATGAGCTCAGTATATGGTTTAAAGTATTACAGAATATTAAAGGGGTTTTGGGGTAATCAGTCCGTGAATCATTTTAAGGGCATCAGACAAAGATGCCACTATGTGTTAGAGCGGTTGAATAATAAAGAGCTTGTTTCTACTATTTAAGTAGAAACAAGTTCACATTATGCTAAGGTGGTATTTCCGAGCATGAACTTGTCTTTATGCTCCCATTAGCAGTCCTAGAATTTCATACCATGGACACGTAGGACGCCCGTCATCGTACAACCTGGTGTACAGGACACACTTTTTTTAGAACATGTTTCGTCATCTAAAAAGTGGTGAAACATAGCGGTACAGTCAGGGCTGGCAGCGTCGCTTTTTTCACATCTTTTCTCCCTTATTGACTCAAAATCTTTTTACGCTAAGTCCCGTTACAATTTGAAACTACCACTGGCTTGCTTTGTGGAAGGAAGTAATCAGTAGTGTGCACCACGCTTAAGGGTCTACAAAAGGACGACAAATTGTGTAAAGTAAAGAAATCAATGTGCTTTCACATTCTTAATAAATAAACCGACACAGCTCCTGAACTCTCATAGCTCAGATAATCACCAATTACGTTGGGTCAGGTTCAAGTGTCCTCTTTTCATGAAGAAAGTACACAAAGCTGCATACAGCCAGTGTACACCAATCTGCCACTGCCCACATAGAGTGCTTAAGGTTGAGCTTCAATATTACAACATCAAAAATAAATGTTTTGAAAACATACATCGGCTAGACTTTCTCTTGGACGATAAAAGGAAGGGGATTAAAAGCGCTCGGACATAACGTCTCATTTGTTCCATTTGTTGGCAGTCAAGGAAATCGGTGTGAAAGCAGAAGAGACGCACGAAATAAAGCAGCCGACGAGAACAGCGAGGAAAGAAGGCGGCCCCTTTAATTTAAGAGGCACCTTTGTCCCTGTTTGCACAAGGCCACCAGCAGAAGAGCTCTGTTTGTATTTTACTCTGATTTATAGAGGCTTCACTCTCCGTATTCTCTCAGCCGCTCGATGATATGCAGCTATAAAAAAAAAAAAAAGAAGCAAGCATGAAGTTTACAGTCTGTAAAGCCATCATTAGTGGGAATTTTGCTCCTGTTTGCTTTCAACTTGAGTTTTTAAATATACAATAGCTTACAGTGATTTTATATAATATTCCTTGTAGATTTAAAAATGTCACACTGAACGGGCTTCAGTCAACACGTGTACACACACATAGACACTGATAGAGACCACGAGCCGAGTAAAGGATTGAATGTGTCTAAATAATTAATCACCCATCGCTGCACCAGCCATTGAGTAGAGGGATAAACAGACATAGAAAACAGCCTGACGCACTCTTACATAAACACTTCCTGCATGCACTTACACAACTCTAATGCTCAGCAGCTGCTGAAAATTGAGCTTTCATTCGAACAATTAAAATGGAATAGATTGGGTTGGTGCATAGACTGTATAGTTCATGGACGTATGCTCAGTGACCTCACCCACTGGTTTCCTATAAGTGGAGTTCTGAAGCTCAATAATGGCGGTTACCATTTTAACTTTTAGTCAACGGAGAAACAGTTATAGACGTGGAGCTGACACGAGCTTTCAGCCTCCTGGAAAACAATGACAACAAACCGGCCTGTCAGTCAGATAAGCCACACAACTAATTATGCAAAAAGTTTTCTGCTTAATAAAATTGTACAGGATAGCTTATGATAATAATTCAGTGAATAATACAGAAGGAACCAATAGAAGACCACAACCGTTTTGAACCAGACTGTATCCACGTCTATTTCTGCTATCAAAATGTGGAAAAAGTGCAGAATAGCAGCTCCAGTGTGACAATGAACTGAAAGAATGTAACAAGCAGCTTTTTTTCAGGAAGTTTATAGAAGTTTTCCTGCAACAACAAACTTCCAAATGTTCAATAATGTAACTAATTTCTTTAAACTGATTTTTTACCTGAATCTCTGAATGATCAACTACCTCGACATGAAAATAAATGATCAAAGTCTTTTCAGATTTATATTTCCAGTCCTGCAATAATTTATAGGTCTAGTGTTGGCTTGTTGTGTGCTACAGATCTTCTCAAGTCTTTTTAAGTTCATCTTGAATGGACAGCTGTGATCTGTATTTTGTGTTGATTGGGGTAACTGCAGAGAAACCTTTTCCACACAGGTAGGATGTGGCAGAATTCATTACGCAATGTTGTACAGGTGACATCGAAGGAGACTTATGACTCATTAGATTTTCTTTGTTTTAGTCGTAACATCGAGTGTAGATTCATAGTCAGCTTTACGTTTACCCTGAAGTCCTCGAACAAAATATGTCATGCTTTGATAGCAGTGCAGAATGAAGTGTGTTATTTGGATTTAGCCTTGCCCCGCGTCATAACCCCAGGCCTCCCTCTAGGGCTTCACTTTGCGACTCTCTGGTACAACACAAATTGACTTAGCTACCTTAAATAATCATTGATTTTGGTACACCCTACTGTATGAGGCTTTGTTTGACTGCCATCTTGATTTTTGGAACCACAGGAGACCATATTTTGACTATTAGGTATACTTGCTAATGACACTGATAGTGACGTGCTAAAGATGACTCTTCTTTACTTTTATTTCACTCAAAATGATTAAATAATCAAAGAGGACTTGAGAGCATAAACTAATAAGAACAATGTTAACTGTGGCTCATAATCATCGCTTGTTTCGAGCAATGGGATCAATGTTGTCGCCCCCTGCTGGTCATTGTTAAATACACTGGTTTAGAGCTTTTTTTTCACGTTGACTTCACTTTTTAAACCAGATGGTGTGTCGACCTTTTTATCAAAATTATCCGGTGTTGTGCGACTGGGCTTGTTTCGTTTCATCTATCCTCCATAATGAATTGTCACAGTATTAAAAAAAGAGGGCTTGCAGTGTTTGTTATCAGTTTATTGCTTCCTCCTCCAGCCAAATGTTTCTCTTTCTTTTGTGAGAGGAAGGATTTGTTTTTCTGATCTGTTTCCAAGCTGGCCATGGAGATGTTTGCTGGAGAGTTTCTCTGCTCTCACAAACTACTGTATTTTGTAGACAGTGGTAGATGGATTAAAGGGGATTTTAGAAAGACAGAGTTTTTGCTGTGACGTATGCTTCCTAAAAGACAAGTCTACTGAACCCGACTGGACTACTGTAAGAGTCCCAGAGTGCATTCGAGGCAGTAACACTGGCTGGTTTATTGGCTTATCTGCATCCTGGCTCCTCTGTTGATCAGCCGCTGCTTTATCAGAGGGAGGAAGCAGAAACTCTGGACTGTTTGGAATTCTTTTTAAAAAGCAAACTTTAACACACAACCATGGACGCCTTGCTTCTTTAGTGTGTATGGCTTTTCTGTCTGGGGTTGTGAAGAGACCATTTTTATCAGCTTTCAAAATACACATTTGTAATGGCTTGGTACATTATCACGTTTGAGGACATAATTCAAATTGCAGATTAACATTGGATATTATGGCAAGTTTAAGGATACCGTTGGTGTTTTCAAATTGGGACCTATGGCTAGATCAGAGTACACTTGAGCCCAATTTTTTCATGTGATCAGTGTGAACACAAACATATCATTACCCCGTTTCCACTTGAAGAGGTAGTATTGGGCACAATTCACGTGTACTCGAGCAACGCCCACAACGGTGCTCAAACAACGAAGTGGGACGCTACATGACATCATTGTTAATGGTTGCTTCAAAAAACGACATATTTGTGTTCATGGGCACATTTTGTCCTCTGTGTTGCACACTCGATGACAAAGTAGAAAGAGGGTCAAATAGTTAGCAGGATGGACTCTGCCTCTTGGCAGATTTGCAAACCAATTACGGGCATACTGCCACTTGCTGAATCAGACTGTGTACATACAGAAGTGTGTTCGGGCATCATGGAATGACGTTACTAAAGTGAACACACACCAGTGGTTGAGAGGCGGCCATAAAACGCTGCTGCTTTGAGGTCTTTTATCAACACATCCTCATACAACTGTTACTTCTAAATGTTATGCATACATTTTGTTTTGTCATCCCTCCTTTCACTAAATCAGGGGTTTAAGAAAGCTAAAGACTAGCCCTCAGAATTCAGTCTAAAATGACAGCATCTCCCTTTACTGTGGTGAACATCAACATAGTCGGCGTCCATGTCAATAACTAATATAAATATTAGTGCTTTGCTGAGTGACTAACTTCACTTAAAGTCATTTACATACAAAGAGGATTATATGAGATAAGGAAAACTGCAGCCAAAATGCAAATCATAGTTTAAGCCAAACTTCAGAGTGATAAAGCGGGACTTATGAAGAAAATAACAGAGTTAACGTGTGTGAAATTATGTGTCAGAGTGTTCACTTAGTAAATCAGAATTTGGACTCAAGACAGCAGAGCTACATGTTTAATAAATGTGTCTTTGGTGATGGAAGGACAATCTTCAAACACCACATTGGAACATCTCGAGAAGGCTCAGAGGTAAATGTAGCAGTCTACACAGCAACACCTGAACTACAGTTTTTGTGCAGAAAATAAACACGCCCTCACACACCAACGCCACACACACTTTAATTCGACCTTCCCTGCAGCAGCTCAGCACTGCTAGGTTATGAATTACTGTTTTGAGTCTCCATGTGTGCTGTTAAATATGCAGGTTTGTTGATAATGTATGTGGGTGCATGTGTGCAAGCACTTAGTGACATTTTCATGTCTGCCTCCCAGGACACCACGGGAGCTCATCCTTTGTATTTGTTTGCAAGACAGCCGGATGAGTGCAACTGGCAGTCACATATTCTGATTTCACAAAGGCCGTGTTTTACCGCTAGTGTGAGAGGCATTGTTGACAGTTGTAGGGGGAAAGATAACTGGGTTAATTAGGGCCAAAAAACTCATTAGTCAGCATGGAGGGGAAGATGTATAGTTTAACAGTTCCCTCTTCCTTACTTTGAGGGTGGTTTTGGGGTTGGCTCGCGGACGTGTTACAAAGCTGATCCTGTTGAAGAAAATCTCATGAAATGTTTTAATTAAACCCTCCAACCTCTCTCTCGTTTACAGTGCGTCTCTTCTACTGTCATTTCTCCCAAATGCTTTCAGTAGCCGTTTTCATGCACTCCTGAAAGTGTATCGAACATCGCTGTAGCCTGCGCTTGAAATCTTCCACAGTTGATTGTTCACACATCCTTCACAGTGGGAAGTTTTTCCCGGTCAGACGCCAGAGGTATTGAGGGTCTGAGGAGGCAAGCCATGTGGTGAAAACGAATATGCGGACATTGGGGATGAGTGAGAGAGTCCTCAATAAGATCACAGTTTTAGCTTCAGTATCAATGCTGGACGAATTCACAGTTAAGAGAGTGAGGGAGGAAAAAACAGGGGAACGGGAAATTTAATGAAGCAGTGTCATCACATGCACAAAGATCACAGCGGTCAAGCAACCCTAAGGATGTAAACATTATCGGATCCTCTCACTTGCACTGAATATACATGCTGTAAGGAACATTACTGCGTAAAGTCAGGGAGTAAACTCACCTGTTTGTGTTCACACATGCAGCTTGAGCAGAAAATAAAGGGACATGTTTAGAACTTAATGTGATGTAAGAAAAGGGCTTGAGGCTGACAGTCCAAAAAGGAGACATATAAATCTGCATATTGACAGTGCCAAAAATGACCAACAGAAGATCACAACAACTGAAGGATAAAAACACCCCCTTCCACCTCTTTGCAGATCATTTTTCTGTACGTGAACAGCAGCAGCATGCCTTGCCTTATTGTAAAAGTTCTACTAGAGGGCTATGTGTTCCTGCTTGTTTACACACATGCAGCTAATCACGCAAATCTTTGGACATTTAAAGAGTGTGGTGCATGTGGGAATGGGGCTTGATTGCAAGAGATAAAAAAAAAAGAGAGAGAGAGAGTCATTTCAGTTTGCATACTGGCAGTGTCCACAGAGAGATGCTGTTTGGAAGCCTCCAATTGTGGATAAGGACACACACTGGTACATATCTACACTCATACTCTCAGGTAGGTGACCATTACAGCTGGCACCCTACAATAAGCGAGCAGATGTTCGGAGGGCTGAATGATGTCTTTTGTGCCGGTCTCCAATGAAAACGGCTGCTGAAATTCTCAAGAAAGATTAAGCTTGGGAGTTCCCACATCTCATCAAGCTTGCAGTATCCTCAGAAAGACGGGGTGAAAGTCAAGATCCAACACCGCAGTCAGTAGCCATGCCTTTATATCTAGAGGAAACATTCTGGCAGTTCCACAGAGTTACTGGAAGTACTGCAGCACAGCCCCAAAGATTTTGTGGAGACAGATAAATCTATTCATCACAAATGAAGCAGATTAGTAAGAGAGGGCCATAAATGAAAGCTTGTTTCGGATGTTCTCTTTAGCAAAATCAATTAAGATATTAACTCAGAGTGGCAACAAGTGCCAATTTGGTTAATTCAGCTCAAGAACTCTTAATCAATCACATCCTCTGAAAACAAGAATGTCAAGAATTTCAGCACTCTTGCCTTCGAGGAAAATTATCTTTTTTCCTGAGTGACACATTTGCAAACACTTTTTTTCATCCCCGGAGGCTGTTCATTTACAAGACAGTAACAGCGGTATAAGTGGAGGACGTGATGGTTTTTCATTTTGTGAATGCTTCCTTTTTGATCATTCTGATGTAAAAGCAAAGAAACAAAGAGAGTCGTCATCTTACACTGAGGTTCCAAATAGCCAGAGGACACGCGAGGCCGTCACTGTGTATGTGTCATACCGTAATGAATTCACCAGTAGGCCTCACAATAATGTCTGATTGGCTGTTTTATTTACTTTTTTAACATCATGCCTCAGGAAAGAACATTGTGAGATTTGACTAAGCTATAGTATGGTGTCTTATTTCTTTGACTACCAGTCTTAACGTGGTCTCTGTTTTACATCGAAGTAATGTAGTCATGTGTTCGGGATTAAAGAGTGAGAAGGGACACAGAGCCCCAAACAATTGGGTTTTTCCTTAAAAATGGTTTACTGGTAGCAACCCCACCACCAGGTAGGTATATTAGAGCCCCTATACTGGGGGGCATTGTCAGGGCTGCAGCCCCATGACTTGTGTGTTGTAAGCAAGGAGAAAGAGGTGCTCCCATAAGTTATACTACCTAAGATGGTCAACTTTCATACTTTTAAACCTAAATATTTTATTTTATTTACATCAATCGTAGTAACACCAAGCTGCTTTCCAACCTGAACCCTGGTACTGACCATGACCCTGTATTGAAAACATAATCATAAGACAGATTCAGATTCTTAGGTACCAACACTACTCTGTAAACTTTAGATCAAGTGATAGATTTGTAATTCTTCTAAGGGTCTGTTGGGCCCTTGGCAAATTCATTGGGGGCCCCTCCAACCAGCATTCGTTATTAATTTCACAGCAATAATAACCCTGGGGAGGCCATTCAATTCTGAGGCAATGCTGTGGTTTAAAAGTTTGTCAGCCAAGCAGTTGCCTGCCTTGCCTGTTGACAAGTCGGGCCTCTGCTGAAAGAAGACGCTGAAGGCTGATGATGATGATGTCCACATTGTGCCTCCACCACCTCATAATGCAGTATACTTCTTTGTGATGCTAAATGATGCACAAATATGGAAATACCTGTCCAAGTGATATTCTCTATATATACAGCATTTCAGACTGGGTTGGCAGTCTTCAGTCAAAAAGCAAATGGTGCCAGTAGAATAAAAAGATGCTGAGACACACTCAGCATTTCTTTCTCCACCATTGATCTTCTTGGCCTTATGGTCAAGTAATGATGAGACATTAAACCTGGAAAATGTTAGAAGTCATCATGGACAAGTTGTTAAGCATTTCTGCAGCTGAACTATTTGATATTCAGTGGTGCTTACTGAATATGGCCTGCCATTATGACTGGCAGTGGGCGTAAAAATGTTGTAGAGTTTGATCCACTGTTGGCTGTGCTTCACTCAAATGGCCATTTGTTAAACACACTTCTCTCTCCATGGAAATGGCCAGAAAATAAAGAGACCTTTTAAAGCGATCTTTCTTTCTTGCAGAAATAAACACGGCCTTGCCATATCGTGTCATTTATTTAAAGATAGATTATAATGTCTGTGCTTCTCCTACGCTCAAAGAAACGCTGTATTTCTCCTCTGCAAATGTGTTGAACTTGTTTTTTTAAGCTGATGGAAGAAGAATTGCACGTCATATGACAAGGCTGAGGTGATTGGAGAATTTGTCAGCCAACATGTGCAACCAGAGAAATGTTGTAAACCTTGAGCTCTAATAACAGATGTTTCCAGAGAGCAGCAAATAATGCTTCTGAAGGCTCAACCGGTTTTTAATTTAACTTAAAATCCTGATTACCTCAGTGCTTGGAGAGTACGTCTGGCATAATTTAGAGGGAGCTTATGAAAAAAAAAAAAGACAGTCACTTGATAGCTTGAATCTACATGCTTGATTGGTAAAAGGGCTGTATTTGCTGTTTGATGCTTCATCCTTTCACGGATATTATTCTTAGCATTTGCCTATTCAGGGAATATGAGTCCTCATTACATTCATGTGTGAGAAACTCTATTCCCGCCATCGTTTGCACTCCACTCACAATCCCATTGAGAGGACCTCACAGGAACAAACAGAGCTTTCATTTTATACAGAGGATCCAAACAGCCCCGGGTTATTGCTAGCCCACGTTGTGCAAAATCATATTTGAGTGGATCCACTGGAGCTCCGGCGTTTGTCGACTGCTAAAATTGAAAATTCCTCCTTGCTGTATCACCAAACATTTGATTTGTTGTTTCTAGATTATGTGGCTCCTTCCTGCCTCAAGGAGATGCATTCTTTTTCACAGCGATGAAAAGCAGTATTTGCACAAGGTTGGAAATGTGACAAAATGGTCTTGTAAAGTGAAAATGGCATGTATCTGATAACACCCCGGCAGCCGATGACAAAGACTTAGTGGATGGCTTTGTTGTGGAGATAATGTGATTATAAGGCTGGCACAGACTTGTCAGAAAAACAATGAATGTTTACAGACAGAACTGTCACACCAAGTGTGTAAAAGAAAACAATGAGGATGTGAGTCAGTGGGCTTTGGAGGCATTTCAGAAGAAGCGGGGAAGGAGAGAGTGGGTTGTTTGAGGAAGGAGAGACAAAAAGAGAATGACGAAGATGAGCGCGTAGGTAAAACATATGAAGGTGTTCAACAGGGAAGAGAGCGAGCCCAGAGTTTTCCTGCCTCAGCTTTTTGGACAGCTGCCTGTTGGATGATAGGATTAAAGAGTCTTTTAATACGACCTCTGCACCTTTTTTTTTTTTAGATAAACACGCCACCGGCTCCCCTCTGAGAGAGGTCGCTGTATACACAAAATGCACCATGTAAATGAAGTCAGTGCCCACCTATAAAATTGAGTTAAAGTGTTTGGTTAACAAAAGATGACCTTGTAGGTTTGTATCCAAGTCAGTTGTTCTTATCAGACTTTTCAGACTGCAGCCTCGCGCTGGCTCCACTGAAACCATCCTGCCTCTGTTACTACCTATGAACACAGTGATAAGATGCTATAGCTTTGTCCCTCATATTAAACATCCACGATTTTCAGATTAAAGGTGAAACACCACAAAGGCGTGAATATCACAGATTAAAACAGCAGTCTGATCAGAGCTATTATCAAGTGAGTTCTCCCTAAAAAAAACTGTTGAATACAACATGCTGGATGGTGGCTCAATGTCTCCATCAAGCATCATCTGTGGACAATTTTATCTTTAAATATTCAATTTAACATTAATGATGGAAAGAGCTTCAGTTTGTGTACAGTTTGGCGCCCTCTGTGGACAAAATGTGAAGTGTGTGTTCCTCACGAAACAACGGTAATCCAGATTTTATAATCATGAAATATACGTAAGGTTGATCCAATCCAATTTTACTCTGGAAAAAAACTGGTTATTAGTAAACTGGATTACTGAGCCTTGGTAGAAGAAATTTGATCATTCTTATCCAGATTAAAACTTTTCACCAGCTCAGAATTTAAAAGGGGTTCTTAGCAATCCAAGCATACAGCATACAGTTTCCTCAAAGCAATCAGAGTAATTTATGTGCCCAGAAATAACTCAGTAGTTTGAATGACCATTAATCGCGATGCAAACGCAACCAGCCAAATATGTTTTCATTGATTTGAGGTGCGAATAATTCGTACATGGCCAACAAACACAACATAGCATAGAAAGCAACACCAGGCTGCATTTAATGAACAACAAGTTGCCCAATGTTCTTCATTGAAACCTAGTTCAACTTATTTTTTTTAATCTATCTGAATGTTAAACACATTTCATATTTCTGTTGGTTTCCTTGACGACAGTGCATCATAGGATGGCACCTTTTCTGTCATGTTTTGAGTTGGCCACAGCTGGCCAGGCTGCCATGTCTGAAGCGTGATGAGTGAGAATGTGTTGCATTTTAACACAACTCACTTTAGAAGCTGATTCTAAGCGACAGTAAGCCACAACTTTGTGTGTGTTCTGACAAACTCTGACACCGCAGTGTTGCTCGGTACCCTGTGTGGCCCTTTGAAAGGGATGAAAGAGGAAAGTTTGATGTGCAAGCATGGCAGAAGATAACAGAAAAGATGGGAAGACAGCGGTCCTCTGTCTCTGTGCCAAAAAAGAATTGAACACTGCTGGAACCACAGCAGAGATCGCTGAAGGACTCGTTGGCAGTTTGACTCCATGAACAACAAAAGTTAAAAAGAAAGAAGATTTTGCACCATTTTTTCATGTGTTCTTGAAACTCCCAGACACTGTTCAGAGTTTTACCAAATCACTGCCTACGCATGTACTTTATATGAAGTTTGACATATATATTGTATAACTGTGAACTTCAACTGTGAACTTCAGCAGATGGGTTTTTAGATATTTTAGGGACTAAATTGAAAACTCCATTAAAGTTGCATTGACATTATAGCAGCATTTTATGTTGAAAGAGTTTTGTACATGGCTATAGGCAAAGGGCTGCAGATTCATGTTTACAAAGTGTGTCTTCATATCATCATAAAGGTTCACATAAGGACTATTTCAGCCATCCCAAGATTCAAGAAGGAACAGGAAATTCAGCCTTCTTTTCATGTGTTGTGACCAATAAAAAGAGGGTCAAACAGAACTCTAAATATGGTGTCAATCCGATACAACTCCAACAATGTCTCTAAAGAGGAGACTGGGTCTGACGTGCTATATTATCTCAACAGTTATTTTTACACTCATTGTGTTTGTTTGAAGGGATGCACAACATCCTGAAATATATGCAGATATATTAGTTAGCGACAGAAGTGGGATTGCCTTGATGTATTGGACCTAAATATGAAAAGAGGCTCATCTTACCTCAGGTAAGGGCAGACTGTAGAAAGATTGAGCCAAAGTGCTTTAAAACCTAGGTTTTGTAATTGTAATAAAGACCAAGGTGGTAAAAAAGCAAGCGGTGAAAATGGTACAGCAGTTAGGTGCTATGAGTGGAAGTAACTTTGAAATACAAATCCTCTAACCTCTCAAACTGCTCCATCTCCTCTAGCTGTCTCTACAGACCTGGTCCATTCAGCCTTTTATGTGCATTAAGAGAGAGCAGATGAGCCAAGATAGAACTGTATTAATCTCAAAGGAAAATCTTGATGCTTTAGTCTGACATTTTTGGTTCAAAATATATCAGCACAAGGGGACAGTTTTTGCTGCATGTCCGTTTGTGTTTTGGAGTTGGAACAAGAGCTGTTGTGGTTTTCCAATTTAAATCACTTTATGACCTGCCGTCCAGTGAGGGTCGTCCTCCTTCAACACTCGTGAGGGGAGAGATTTTTTTTAACCTGCTCATCAGGATGCAAAGCAGCAAAGCTGGGTATAGTTCAGAGAAACAAATACTGTAAAACCAACACTCTAGGAAATTGTTTGAGAGCTCCATTAAATACTATTTGGTGCAGTCCACATTGCCACAACCTATGAAGAAGTAAAGAAAGGTGCATTCATGTACGAGTGATATTGAGAGCAACATCCGTAAGTGGTAAGAACAACAATCAAAGGTAACTCAACAACAGAAAACAGGCTATTTAATTTAATCTTCTGATTTGTTTAAATGTTTCAATCGGATGCTTCTCTCAGCATTTGAACATATATCAAATAAAGAGTGCAACATGTTAAACTAAATAATATTTAAAGGCTACTTGCTAAATGACCGATGAAGAACCGAGCGTGAACACTGGTGGAAAATGTTGTTTTGTGTCATCACTGAAGGGAATTTTGACATTTTGGAGATGAGCGTACCAGACCTCAGTTACTCAATCTGTATCTGAGCTCCAGGCTATCTCAACATTAAAGCATGTGCTAGCATGACAAGCCCTCTCACCATCTCCAAGCTGTTAGCAGCCACTTTGTGTAATAAAAGTGTAGAATAATGAAAATATGAAATGTTTTCCTGTGGCTGCCCTGATTTGTTCTCGTTTTTTTCCAAGTCAAAAAAGGGAAAAAAAAGAGTGAAGAGTAAATCTACTAAAACAGCCTGGGGGAGACAATTTACTACATAACAAAAAACAACATTTGAATGCATAAGCTAGATAGTCCTTCACTCTTTGGGGTCAGACAAGCAGTGTCAGCAGCGACTGAATTGCACTTTGAATTTTCCAGCTCATCTCGTCAAAACTGCTGAGTCTTAGACCTCCCTAGAGCTTCAACTTTCAGCAATCAACATTCTCCTCTAAACATAAAACATTATGAAAAATCCGTTGTGTTGCTGCTGTTTCTACCCACCTCCAGCTGTTGTGCACTCTTCCCATGCTTCCTGCTGGTTTGTCTGAGAGGCATGATTGTCGAAACCCACACTTGCAAACACACCTACACACACGCACACACACAATGGTATGGCTGAGTTAACTTGACAGATTGTCATCAGAATACTGTAATGGGACTCAAACCTCCACTCCCAGTACCGCAACAGCAACACATACGCACAAACACAGCAAAGGAGTGTGTCACTGCGGGGGAGATGATTGACAGGGCTCGAGAAGATGATGGAGACTAATGTGAGCTCTGGACAACAGT
The DNA here is from genome assembly GCF_947650265.1 of Symphodus melops. Classification (NCBI taxonomy): domain Eukaryota; kingdom Metazoa; phylum Chordata; class Actinopteri; order Labriformes; family Labridae; genus Symphodus; species Symphodus melops. Next base: position 3,047,803 of record NC_136698.1, read on the forward strand.
CTGAACAGCATGTCTGCTGTGAGAACGCAGCTCCCAAGATATGTTTTTTTTTTTTTTCTGTTTAACTGTGTGAGTGTTATTCTTGGTTTGCTTCTTCGTACTACTCTTAAATGAAACTGAAACATTCCTGTAAAGTGACAATTAAAGAAAGATGAGTGTACATTTAAGACTGCAGCACAGCCATATGCTGTAAACATCATCAAAGAACAGTAAAGAAGCAGTCATAGACTTTTGTGTGAGCACATCTTTGAAGATCACACCGTGAGCATTACTAATCGTCTCTTGCTAATATTTTCCCATTTAACAGAAATTAACTTCTTGTCTCCTTGGTGAGAAAAAAAAAAATCACAAAACGCAATGACTCGTAACTAATGTGAAATTCTAAGCTGTCTAAAAAGAGAGAGAGATTGGTTGTCGTCTTTCTGAATAAGACCGATTTACAGCACATCACAGGGCAGTTAACCTGAGAGTGCTGCGATTTTCATTTTATTTGATGGTGCTATTTATTCCCAACAGACCCTGGAAAGTTTGCGTTTTAAGTAGCATAGAACTGTAACTTAGTATTGCTTTTGTTATGATGTTATAGTTCAGTGATTCTTTTTGAGTTTTTAAATGTAATGGTCTGTATGTTGAGTAGCTTTGCGTGATTTGCAGAACACTGTAGGGCTGCCAGTGAAGGGCTGCTCTCCAGTGTGTGTATCCTGCAGTACTGCTGCACTGATTTCTCACACACACACACACACACACACACACACACACACACACACACACACACACACACACACACACACACACACACACACACACACACACACACACACACACACACACACACACACACACACACACACACACACACACACACACACACACACACACACACACACGGAGTCCTCACAGGAGCTTTACATGTAGACAGCTAGACTATTTTTATTTCATCTGCATTCATTGACATTTCAGCACTCTGAGTTTTTTTAGCTTCCCAGCATGCATCAGGAGATCACAGGTAGAGGCTGATTTCTGGAGTTGGTATTTGTGTTTTCCTGTTCTACATAAAGTAATAAAACAATATTTCTAACATCTCATCTCATTCACGCATGAGCACTCTAACCCAATCAGAGCTTTTTGAGTCTAGCAGCAAGGCTGTCCGTGAAGGTGGGGCTCAGTGGATCGGACCCTCATGCTATTTTTTCCACTTAAGCACACCATAGTTAAGCCTTTGCACAGAAAGAGGTGTCCCAATGTTGTCACAGTGATGGGAAAAAAAGGACAATTGGTGTATTTACAAGAGGGACGTACGGACAGTGGACCTGATCTGTCTGTCTTTCTCTGAAGATGATGTGAGTCTAATCTCTCCACAAGAGTCCAAAGGGAATATTTTCTTAAACATGAGTTTTGTTATGTAGCACGGAGCCGGGATGTTCTCTCTCACACGCACACACTCTCGTGCACACAGCAATTTTATGAATCAATGAAAAATCTTATTGGGTGGCCCAAAATGCAAATGATAGAATTTCAAACATTTGATTAATCCAATTATCAATTACGTTTTTAGGGATTCATCATGATACAGTTTTTTAATAGTAATAATCATTTTAATTGTGTAACATTTTTAAGGACAATCTGGGCATTTTTGATCTGCTACTATGTTAAACAAAAGAGAAAAGTACAAAATCCTAAAGAAGCTGCAGCTGGAGTTTGCCATCTTTCTTTGATGAATGATTTCAATGATCAATTGATTTCCCTTTAATTCATGAGTGATTAACGTATGAATCATTCCAACACAAAGCGATGGTGTAGAAACGATCCATCTGTGTAATGAAATCTTTTTAAACACTTGAGATGACAAGCATCTGTGTCTGTGCGCCGCACGGAGCTGTTAAAGTTTGAAGTATTGTCGGCTTTATGTCCACCTCTCTCTGTCTATATGTCGGTTGGGAGCGTTGGTTTGTGTCCTGATGTCTTTGTTTGTGCTCTCCTTCAGGTGCTCGGGGGGCGTTGAGGTGATGCAGGTCCCCCGGTCATCCCAGTGGAGGAGCCAGCTAATAAAGAGTGGCTCTCGCTGCTGAACACCCCCCCACCTTCACCATCGCCACCCCTCAGCCCCTCCTCGCGCCCTCCATCTCTGATGGCTCTATGGGGCGTCATCAGCCTCAGCCTTCACTGCTGGGTGTGTTTACGGTCTGTGGTAACGGCAGCTGCAGCGGCAACAACCAGCCTCCCCAATGACAAGGCTGGGGGCCCCTTGGACTGGCTCCTGTCGGATAAAGGGCCGTTCCACCACTCCCCGGAGTACATTGACTTTGTGGAGAAGAACCGGCAAGGCTTCTCCACCAGATACAAGATATACAGGTTAGTAAGGAGTGCAGGACTGGGAATTACTTTACTCACATGAATGACACATCTCCCTCCAGACGCATCAAACAGTCTCCAGGGCTGTTTTCTGAAAGACTGGTTGCATCCAAATGAAGACCACATCTGATTTTGTTTACACAATTTAATAAGAGTCACAGGCTGTAAACAAAAGCACTGAGAGCGTACTGTTAGCTCATTAAATATGAGCAAACAGTGTTAAAGATTAGCATTTAGTCGTTTGTAAGGTAAGTGTACAACCACGCATGTGCACGTGAGCGCTCACGCACACACTCGAGACATGAACAAGACAAAAGTCTATGTAGTCGTTCAACAGGAGTATTATGACAAAGGAATGGTTGAACAAACACAAAACAAGACCACAACATGTTGAGAATCAGAACGTTTCAGAGATTTTCACAGACGTTTAAGAACGAAGGAATACTACCCAGATATGTTCAGAGAAAGACAGTTAAACTAGCGGATCAGATATGAACTTTAGCCAGCATAATTACTGAATAAAATCACAGCTGCTCAAACACTGCAGACTTTAATTACTGTTATTTTAATGATAGACATGATGCAAATGATTATAGCTTGGAGTGGTCAACACTTGAAAAAGTCAAACTTAGGTGTAAATTTGATGCTTTTTTAATCTGTTACACTTTTAGTGCAAGCCCTCAGCCGACATACATCCATACATTCTGTTTAACAATTATCAAAGTAAAAACTATTTTTACTGCAGTAAAGACTAAAATGAAAGACGTGTGTAGGCTTTGATTGCACCCACACACAGGCTGATTCTGTTTCTGTAATGATGTGTGATTGGTTTTATTCCTGGAGATCTTGACCTTTATATCTTGTTATCTCGGGATGACAGCGGTGGATTTTGGAGCGATAACCAGTTTATTTATTGAGATCTCAAGAAAGTGGCTTACAGGAAGTTGTTTGAAAGCCAGCGTTATTATCCAGAGATAACGAGTTAATCATTCGAAATTTTGAGGAAACAATTAAAACTCCTCTTTATCAAAGAAAAACAAAGAGAAATCAAATGTGTTGATGAATGTGCACTCAGGGCGTACATCCAAACTAGTCAAACGTACCTTTTTAATAACAGGACTGTGAGTAGGAAATTGGGATGAGAGAGCGAGCTTTCAGCTTCGATGACTCTGTAGCTACCGGTGACCACACAGCGACGTCGACCGTTCATTTATTACACTGTTTATGTTGATTTGGAGGAAATAATTCTGGATAGACAGTTTGAATCCTATGTCCTCAGAATCATTCATGGAGGTGTTACTGCCTGTTTCCATCATTGCCAGGTATTTGTCTATCCTTACCAGACCCTCGTTCCAGCCATGCTCTGAGTCCTAAGAAATGGACTGTATTCTGCCAATCAAATGAAGCTGAATTAAATGATAGGACTGAGATAGAAGGGACTGAACTATCTTGAACATGTACGTCTGATTTCATTTAGGACAAGGTCGTTCCAAGGGCATTACCACATATATGGGATTTGACCCCTGCAGATGTGACAGCTTCAACAGCATAGGAGTTTTAGCAGTGCATTTCTTTTACCCTGCCTCCATTTTTTTTATTGTCACATCAAAATGATGTAAGGGAGAAAATGAAACATCACATTTGTGCACACACACTGGCCAATATGCTCTCTGAAAAGCCTGTTCATGGTTATTTAGTAGGCAGGCTGGATTATTTGCCCTGTGCCGTCATGCTGAAAAGGTTCCTCGCTGCCAACGTTCACAAGATTTCTGGCACTTTCCTCGACAGAATCATCATGCATTTCATGCGGACATGTTGCCATCAGCAGGCTGTACGTCACGTTCAGCCTTTCCAAAGCCCTCGGGGAGTCTCCCGATCAGGTGGTCAGCTGAAATATGGTGATTAGCGCTGGAAAAAATGATGATTTGTCGTGACAGCAACACAGTCTGAGGTATCGGTATGCGAGCAAATTAGCCGAGATTGTGTCATGAATCATATCCTTCGTCATTAAGGGGGGGGGAGAAGGGGGATGTTGTCTGGGCTTCAGGAAATGGATGGACAGGGTTCCTGACATCTATGGATCGCTGCAAGGATGCTTTATGGCGTCTGCGAACGGCTGCTGCATTAGAGCTTTTTTAATATTTCCTTCTATGGCAAAAAAGGCAGCGATCCGTCGGAGCCGAGCTGCACGGGCAGCAAGATTAATAGTCTTATCATGTGGCCAAGTGATTAGTGAGCTCTTAGTACTTATTACTCTGCATTATCACAGAATCCCCTGAGAGGATTCTGTCAGCTGCAAGGTTGTGTTTGAGGCTCTCTAGATTACCACAATGCGGCGTTGATTAATTGTGATGATATTAAAAAGGCAAAACTAACCTAAAAAGTAAATAGCTTGTAAATCTTTCCCAAATTGAAATTCTCTTGGACTCAGTCCCAATCCAGTCCAAGAAGGACAGAAGGGAAACAGCCGTGTTAGGAAGCTTGTGTTCATATGTTTTTGGCAAAATATCAGCTCTCGTTCAGTGCCGTGGCGTTGTTCGGGGGTGAAATGTGGTGATGTTTTCGGGGGTGCACACACCTGGAGCTGGCTCATGAAAAATGCATTCGAGTTGTTTTATTAAAGAAACTGGGCCCGCTGCCGTATTGTCTCAGGAGGACCATGTCACGCCAAATCAGAAAAAAAAACCTTGAAAACTGGTGCATAATGTTTAATTTTATAGCTATGCTCAAACAAACATTTTACCCACTCATCAACCCATGATCAAATCAAGGCTGATGTTTCCCTGTTGGGCTCTTTCATTTGAATAAGTAGATGTGAGTGACTGGAGCTGCTAAAAAAAAAAAAAAAAAAAGTTTTGATCTAGATGAGATACCACAAGTTTAGAAACTTATGTTTATACATTTATAATTATGAAAATGAATATGCTCTCTGACATCTCAATGCATCAGTGAATAGTCAGCTTTTAAGGCTCATGTTAAGTTTTTTATTTATTTTTTTAAAAAACAAGGTTTTTGCCTTTTTAGATTCTTTGATTTTAATGAGAAACATCCGATCAAAGAATCAGTAAACATGATTCAAACTCAGACCAGGCAATCAGAACTAACAGCTTTCTTTATTTGATGCTTTGGGGACATCCAAAGTGTGTGTTTACTGAGAATTGAGATTTGATTACCAGTTTGGAGAGAAGTCTGAGGATGGAATAAAATAAAGTTGAATTTCTTTTGATTTACTTTGTGATTCATCTTTGTTGAGCAATATGTTCAATTTTATTCGCCAGGTATGTTTACCAAGTAATTACAGACTAATATGTGTAAGACTGGAGCTGTAACTCAGGTCAACTGCAGCATCTCGCTATAATAATAATAATGTTTTTTAGTGAGATAATAATGTCCCAGGCCATATCGCCTACCTGTCATTACGCAGCGGGTCCTGCTAGCGTAATACGCTAGGCTAGCTTAGTGACAGCTGAAAACCTGAGATAGATTGATGCATGTACAAACAAATAAGTATTAAACTTTAAATCATGGTGCATTTGTGATGTTTTCTTTTGGTTAAAACAGGGACAGGGACTGTTCCAGATCAGGACACATACAAGTGTTTTATAGACACTTGTGGGACACGGGATACAGAGCTTGAAAACTTCTTTCAATTGCCTCATTTGACTTCCTCAAAGTATTTACTATATGTGTTTATGTCCCTGCACTATAAGAGCAAGTTCAGGTAAATGAAGACTACGTAGCCAGATACATGTTTTTGTTTTCTAGATTCAGGCCCTTTCTCCAGGTGAAACCTTACTAGAAAGTTTCTAAAAGTGCATATTAGTTGAAAGAGTAACTTTGTTGGAAAGTGTCACTGTACATCAATATAATGACTTAAAACAATAAGACTCAAATACAAAAAAAAAAAAAACAGCATGCAGGAAGCGCCAACCCGTAGAGTTAACTTGATCAAAAGAACGCCGCTCATGTTCAATCATGTTGGATATGAGAGCCACTTCAAACAGAGTGAACAACAGCACATTTTCTCAACCCCAGGGGAGCGTGCAGGTGCTCTGAAGAGGCTTGAGGTTAGTGTTTTAGATCAAACTCCCCCAGCGCTGCTTCTCAACACCCCGCTGCTACACTCCTACTGATGTTCTTTGTCTGCTCTCTTCCACTGCAATTCCCTCAGAGATTTTGGCAACTTTATGTTGCTCCTGGTGGTAAACAGGCTGTTGAAGGAACTCCTAATAAATTGTAGTTCTTTCCCCCCCCTTCAGGCACATTTCCTCAGCCGCTGCTTTAAAGTAGCAGGAAGCTTATTGGTCTCTGTACTTCCTTGTTTTTGAAGTCTTATGAGACACAACATTAGACAGTCTTCCTTAAATTGGCTCGATTAATTGCTCACTTAAAAAAAAAAAAAAAACCTCTCACTTTTATTATATTGGTTTACGCCTCAGGCTTAAGAGGTTGGCAGTTTCTCCCGAGATGAGCCGTTTCACTGAACTATTCATTCACTGAAGATTATAAATGTGGAACAGTGGTGTACGTCATTACACAACAGCGGCTCTGCTTCCTAAGACACTCAGGAAGGTCAATCTTACACAACAGCTGCTGATGAATTCTTACCAAAGCTCCATTGAGAGCACACTGACAAACGGGATCCTGGTGCAGCACTGCAGCAGCTCTGTTGCTGACAGGAAGACCCTACAGAGGGTTATCGCTGCAGCACAGGAGATCGCCAAACACACACACATCTGCCTTGCCCTGGATGACATCTACACCTCCCGTTATACGCAAGGCATCCTGCACCCTCAAGGACACATCTCAACCTGTCCACTTCCTGTTTCACCTCTTGCACTCAGGAGAGCGCCAAAGATCAATCAAAGCATGCACCGATAGACTCAAGAACAAGTTTCTACCCTGAAGCCATAACCAAGCTGAGCACTGATCGAAAGTCAAGATAGATGATTGCAGTGTGAACCTTTTCATCGAAACAAATTCAATAGTGTTAGAGACTTACTGTCACATGTGCAATATACTGTTCAAAAGATGCACAGGCATCGCTTAAATGAGTAAATATTGTTCATTGTTGTTGGAGAGTCGTCGTCCTAAATGTAGGAAAGAGGACAGATGTGGTTGAAAGTGACTCTGTTATCGTCTTGTCTGGTCTTGTTCATTGTTCGTCTGGATCTTTGTTAAATCCTAATAAATGTTCCAGTACAGGAGAAGATGGATCACCAGATGCAGTGCTTTGAGTTACAGCGTTCAAGCTTTTACCTTAGCAAAGCTTGAGTTACACTTCCACATTAAGTCAGCCCTCTACTCTGTTTGTCACCTCTTACTGATTACACTTGAAATAAATCATAGAGCGGTTGTGTTTTTGTGGCTGTCAGTGAGTGTGCTTTGGCGATTCACTGGAGAGCCAACCGTTGCTTCCAACACAAACACAATGTGGGCCTTCCTGCTCAGCCACCTGTCCACAGGAAACACTGCCAAGGGAAGGCTGCCATGTTCACCAGGGTGAAGGCAGGAGCGTTGATATGTATTTGGCCGTGTTCTCAACATATTGCACTTGAATAATACATGTCATTTTTTTTCACTGAATAAGATTTATAAGTATTATTTAACTGTGAAAAATCCCCTGTGCACAAATAAAATATCATGCCAGCAAACACGCACAGGTATTTTTTAGAGGCTTAGTGATGATCCAATCTAATAAAAATACACACTAACATGACGTATTTTGAAAAATACACTTCATACCATGGTTTTGTAGGACTAATATATGTCCCTCGTCTGACTGCAAACCCCTGAATGATGAGAAAAGTCCATCCTTTTGCCTGCTCCATTTTTTTCAGAAAATGTGAGCTCAAACAGGACGTTTGGAGACTTTTCTTTCACGGCAGTCGCCCCTCTCCCAGGTGGGTGACACTCCCACAGCTAGGTGTTTGTTCTGCCCTCTGAGTCTGCCTTCTCACCGTAAACAATAGGACATGGAGCGAGAAAGCCCGAGCTGACCCCAGCGCTTCCAGAGAGGGGGCGTGGTCAGACACAGCTCATTTACATATTTAAAGCTACAGACAGAAACAGCCTGTTCTGAGCAGGGCTGAAATAGAGGGGTTTATGATATGATCAAATACACGATCAGAGTGGATTTACACAAAAAAAAACAAAAAAAACTTCATATACACGCTTTGGACAGGTCTTAGAATTATTTAAACTTAAAAAAAGAGGAGAATTATGTGACCTTTAAATAAGCTTTCAATGAATATGATAATAACAAGCCATCTATTGTCACAGATGAAACCATGTGGTTAAAATTCCCTATTCCTATAAAAAGTGGCGTCTATCAAGATGAGCTCAGTTCTGGATTTTGAGAACGATCTCCTCTTCTCTAATGGTCACTAAAATAAAGTTTGTAGGATGCAAAGAGGTCAATTTATCGACTACTTTTCATAAAAAAGTAAAGTCAAGAATATGAATAGAAAACATGGGCAGCAGAAGCCTCCTCTCCTCCCCATGAATCATCTCTCAACCTCCTGACAAATATAAAAGAGCATAAAACAGAAATATTCAGGACCAACATTTGCATATTGCATTTCACTTAATTACTGAGAATCCTTCCTGAAACCGCCTATCAATGAAGTTGAAGATTTTTTTTAAGCTTCTTTGAATTCAGAGAGAGAGAGAGAGAAACAGCAACAACTCTAAAACTTTGTTTCATGATAGCATCCAGAGAGTTGAACAGGAGCAATGCTATTGATAATAATAATGACGGAGCTGCTTGGTGGGAGGATTGGGGCCCCTTAAAATCAACTCTGTGGTGAAACCCATTTCATTTCCTCCTCTCCTCGCAGGATGAACTATTTGGCCTATAGGGGTTTAAGATAAGGCCAGGGTAGCTTATCACAGTCAACGATAACCGAGGAAACGAACAACAGCAGGGATTTGCGAATACTCTTTCTGTACCTGTTCTCCCTCTCCTTCTCTCTCGCTCGCCCTTCCTCCCTCCTTCCCTGTGTATTCCTCTTTTTTTCTCCACAGAACGTGCTGTGGCTTTGAACTAGTGCTTTCACGCTACAAAGTGGAACCCGAGAGAAACAGTGTCCCGTTTGAAGAGGTCATTTATTTGTATGGCATGAAATGAGGTGAAGATTAATAGCTACACTCGATGTATCTGAGCAAGAGATTAGTCAAAGCCTTTGTCTGAAAACTACGGCGTCAGCAAAAAGGTCAGCAGGTACAACGTATCCATTTAACATTATTATGTTTATTTTACGCACTCTGGGTAGAGTTTCTGCTTAACACCGTGTAAAAAAGAGTGTCTTGTTTTGTGATAATGTAAGAGAAATTGAAATGGATATGCGCTCCAAATATCTGCCACAAACTCGTTCTAACTTTGTGTGCGTCACTTTGAATTGGAGATGGATTCACGCTCTGTATCACTCAAACATCTGGGTGTTCGAGCTTTCCTCATTACTCCTGCTTTAATGTGATATATACCCTTTCAAAAGGCCACACTCCCTCCATCCATCATCGGCCGCCAAGGTTGCTCAACCCCGTTCTGATTACAGCAGTCAGGGCTTTTTTAGTTTGGAGAGAGAGAGAGGTCCAACATTTGACAGAGAGGACACGCAGCTGACATGTTTTTTAAGGATTTCTTTTTTCTTTCTGTCACACACAAAATAATTCTTCACATAGCGGTTGTGTACTCTCTTTGGCTTTGTGTGATGAACCAGGCCTTCAAACATTCACTTTGGGCTCCACCTACGGTGACCATACGTCCCACTTGTGTGATCGTCATGCACAGAATGAAATTATTTTCTGTTCGCCATTATGTTCTTCTCCGCTCTTTTGTTGATAGCAATTATATGTGAAACTACACCATAGCGTCAGGTCAGCATTGTCTGTCCTTTAAGCATTGTTCTTTTACTTTCTGTCCTGCCTCCTGAAACCCTCTAACGTCCAGGGCCGATGGAAGTTATTTTGAACAGGGGGTGCTGTAAAAAATATTTTGTTCTTTTTTGGACAAAAAAACCCCCCTATGAGCCTATAGGCCTATTTAGAATACATTTATAATATATACATTTAAATATGTTTTTAAAAAGATGAAGATTCACCACGTCATTGTTTTACACTCTTCAGTGAACACAGACAGGGCCGCACACAGACACACACCATCAGTTCTCAGAGGAATATGCACAATGACTTAAACTTCACAATAACACTTAAACAATGCAACAGGTTTGATCAGCTGGCATCAACCTGAGTCACTGCACCTACATTTACGTCACGCACGACTCTATTAGCTCCAAAATCCTTTTACGCACAGCGCAAAGAAATCATCTCAGACAATCTAAGCACATTATTGAATAGCTCTCCACATTCAATACGCAAACATACGCACAAGAGCACTTTTTTCTCCATCTCCAACCTTTTTACGCAAGCCACAAAGAAACAATCCAAACCATTTACACGTTATTAAATAGTTCTCCAAATCCATTACGCACAGAACACACGATCAAAGTAACACTCTCAATCCCCACCAGCTTGCAAAAATACTATAGTGTGACATTAAACTGCATATATGAAAGTGCGCGGCGGCACCATGATCTTACTTTGAGCTGCGGACAGAGTGCCCTGGTTACAGGTGTCCAAATGTCCAGGTGCGCTCTGGGGTCGTGGAAATAAAGTCTCTAATGAGGGGACGAATGTCCAGAGAGTTCATGATGTCTGTATTGGCATACATCAATTAATGGTTTGTGAGTCTTTTCTGGGTCATCATGGTGCTGCGTGTCTTCAAAAGACGCAAGGCTGAGAAAGTGCGCTCAGGTGAGGCCACATAGATGGGGAGGCACAGACGTAAGTCAATCAAATTTTCTGTCTCTGAAAACATGGCTCTTGTTTGTTACTGGAACTTAGTCCAACACGATGCTACATCTTGAACTGTGCCACTCGTAGACCGAGCATGGAGCGAGCAGGGAACCTTTTCACTTTACTCGGCGTCTACAACCATGAGCCGGCCTTACGTTGACAACGTAACTTCCGTGAACTTGTGTTGATTATGCCTAAAAATAATTAAATCAAAATCAAGAAATACATGTAATAGCCTACATGGGTCAAAATCTTTTCCCATTCATAAAGGAATGTGAAAATGGAATTTATAAAATGTGCAAAAATATTTTTAATAATTTTTAAAAACATTTATTTAAAAAAAAAAGCTCCCCCTCGCCACTAGGGGGTGCTGCAGCACCCCCACTTCCTGCAGCCGCTAACATCTGAAAAGGATAGTCTCGGTGTAGGATGCCGACAGTTCTAACTGGAGCCGCAAAACGCCAGGAAAGTTGCAATCAGATCCATCCTTTGTATTTTTAACATAAATGGAGCTTTATGAATGTACTGTTGATTGCCATGGTTCCAAAGAAAGACAGAATTGATTACAATATCTATCCAAACAAATCATATGCACAATCTTCAAATTAAGTTGTATAAATGCACGTTAGGGTTAAAGTTCTGTAAACATTCTATAAGTCTCCTTGTGGTGCGGAGGGAAATTGATTTGCAGTTTCTTACGCTCCTAGTGTGAGGTGTAAGTGAAGTCAATGTGCAAGTGCAAGAACTTGCAGTTCTTCAAGTGTCCACTAGAGGCTACCACACCTATCAAAAACCTGTGTTTACAGCAGAAATGAACATGTTTACAGCCTGTTAAAAAGACTGTGAGGTCTGATTAGCTCATGCTACGATTGGCACACACTGACAAATGAGATTTTTATTTTATTTTTTTACTCGCTCCTTGTTTGTTTGTATAGCTGACCTGATTGACAGACAGGCACGGTGTAACCATTTGCCATGAGGCTTTCAACCCTTCCTTAGGCTCCAGCTCCAGTCGTTAGGTCGACAATAAGTAAGACAGCATTTCTAGCAACAGCCATGACTGATGGGACTCCAAAGCCCCCTGCATTAACGAAAGGGGGACTCAGGCTTTGTCATTTAATATTTACAGTCTTTGACGCAAACAGGCAACACAGAAACATTTTAAGGGCAGCCTGCTGGACATTTTCAGGGGTGCATGTCCCCTGCAAAGACCTGCTAAAACACACTTGTGGTTAACTCTTGGTTAAAAAGCTACTATTTGTAGGGTCACGATGAAGCTACAAGCCGACTTGTTAAAACATATTGAGCTATTAATATAGCTCCCCAGTGCTCAGTATCTATATGATAAGCTCTGTATAGGAGTCATTAGATTTTAATCATGTTATTCAAAGGAAAACAAAGCAACAACCTATCACAGGACAGGAAAATACAAACTGGAAACAGTAGCACCAGTAGAGGGCGCCCATGTTAACAGAAAAGCTGCAGCTACTGTGGAAAATAATATCACATAGAGTGTTCACAGTTCTGCTCATTTCTACGTGGTTTTCATGAACGTCGAGAAATGATTCCTGTCATTGTTGCTATTCCATCCCATAAAGCGCCAGTAAGTAGTCTTTCAGATCCCTTTTAAAAATGCTCTTTAAAAAGGCTGAAGGCTCTTTGATGGGATGTTTTTTCTTCCCCGTGCATTTCCTTCTCATATAAGCGTAATTGTGTGAGTAAATTGGGGCCAGAGCCAGACGGATTGCACACAAAAAAAGAAAAATTGGCCCAGCACTCTTGTTGCCTTCCCTGAGAAATTTCAAAGTAATCACAAGCGATCTATTATAATTACAGCAGCGATATCTGTCTGTGACTTCATAACTGTCTCTTTATACATTCATTACCATGCAGATTGTGATGGAGGGAAAGTGCTCTCGGAAATAAACACAATCTCTCCACTGGACACATCAGACTTTTTTTTTTTCAAACTTCAAAGGTAGCTGTGCTCTTCAAACAGTGTCTGAGTTCTTCAAGTATCTTTTTAATTAGTGCAAGTTACTGATGCTGAAATAGGTCCGATCTCAATAGGTGGCATGTATCTGTTTTCCCCAAAAACTCTCCACATAATGATTTAAAATCATAACAAGCCCACGGATAAAGAAATGGACTCTATAGCCTTATTTATAGAGATTCACAGAACCAGAAAAAAAGATGGCATGCTGTACGTGTGTACAAGATGTACTCATTTGACTGTGGTGAAAAGAAAAAGACGTGAAGCTGACATTATTAAGGAGTCTTTTTCTCACTTGCTTGGAGGTCGTGTCCTTCCTCTTCTTTGTGTGTCAGCTTGACTGAATCCTGAAAAGAAGAACTGAATCAAAGTGCCTTAGAATGTATTATGAAGATGATAGCTGTGTTGTGCTCTTTCATCCCTGCACAGTGGCGGCTGTGGCTCACTTGATACATGTATTTTATTAAGGTAACAGTATGTGCAATGTGTTTTTTTATTTATTTATTTTTACCTTTGTTGTGTTTTTAGGGGTAATAATAATCTGCAGAACCCCCAGCATCTGTGTGTACTGCATGCGGTCCATCCTGTCTTAGTCAACACTGTGTTTTTACAACATGTGCCGCAGTTTATCTCTGGTGTGTGCTCGAGTTGTGGTTCTCAATCTGTGGGTCGGGGCCCAAAGGTGGATCGAGGAGCCACTTTCAGTGGTTCGCGAACGTTTTGGTTTTGTTCAGTTTCTGGCTTCTATCACATGATTTGTATCAACTGAGGTCCAAGCTGCAGTAAATAAATCTGAACCACTTTCCCAGAATCATTCTGCTCTGCTCCGCTCTGAATACGCACCAAGGCTATTTTGAGGTGCTTTGAGTTAAAGCTGAATGGAGCAGGTCGAACAGGACAGGAAGTCAGACGCTGGAACGCAGAGAGCATCGGATCAATTTAGGAATAAAACACTACAGACCATGCATCGCATGTCTCATCAGAAACAATCCTCATCGTGTGTGCAGCCGGCGTGTCACTAAATTAGACAGAGGTGGAAAAATACCTCATCAGTGCTTGACCAGTAAATTCCACCCAATCTGAGACCGAGACAAGACCTCGACCTTCAACAATTGGTCCAGTGACCAGTCCTGAGACCAAGACCCATTTCAACAACACTAACTTCAAGTTATCCTCATTTATTTTACAAGATCTTCACATGGAGATAAGGTAGTTTTAACAGGGTTGAAGTTCAACATTTATTTATTTTACCCTGTTAGGGACTTTTCCTCTCATGATGGCTTTAACATTAAAAAATGAAATAATATGCTTTTAAAATGCAACAGGTGTCATCAGTCTCTGTGGAAACATCTCCTTGTTGTCACAGGATGTTAACGTCTTAAAGTGCTTTCAACCCAAAGCAGAAAACCCGGAGCTGAACGCTCACATCTGAGAGCATGTATTTTCTGTAGAGCTAGCTGTTTTCACCCTGCATTTTTTATCTCGTGCTGCCTTCGTCGTATAGAGTTTGGCCGTCGGTTCTTTTATCCAATTTGTTATGACAGCAGGTTAGCAGCGGTCAGACTGTACCTTTTAGCCCGGACGGCTCGGGGCAAATAGAAAACCCTTTAATCCAAACGTGTTGATTTTTTTCTTTGGGAGGTGCTGAGCTGAAAAACCGAGCATTGCAACCGTGTAGGTCTGTGTGGAGGCAATGCTGGGAACTCTGTGTGCATGTTTTTAGACGTTTTTATCAACGGAAACGTGAGCGATCTGTTCGAAGACAATAATGAACGAAACAAAAGGAGAGAGGAGTTTTAAGATGGATCGAAGCGTGTTTACAGCTCTTCACACGTTTCACCTCTTTTTTCCTCATAATAACTTAGGAGGACAACTTTTGACACCATTTAGTCTGCAATATTACCTTTTTAGCCCTGTAGCGACATAACCCACAGAACGGTTTTGGTCTCAGTCAGTTCAACCACTACTATTCTAACACATGGATTGATTACCATAATGCCTGACAAAGGTTTGCTAGATGTATGGTACCCAGGACATACTGAACTGTGGAGCACATTCAGAGCACCTGGACCAGGTGAATTGACTCCAAACGCATTAACTGGACTTTGAGAAATTGGACTTAACCCCCTTGACGCCTATTGTCACAAATTTGCATCAAACTGGCTTCCGCTCCAAATGCATCCAAAATAGCATCTGTATTCCTCCACTGCCGCTTGATGCACTTTCAATACATACCGAGGAAGCAAGCATTAGTTTGTCATAGGACCAGTCAGAGACAGAACAACATCCGTTTGATGTGCTATGTATGTGCTATTTTTATGTAATATCTATTTATGTGCTGTTTTCAAACAAATGTTCTCGACTTCATTTAGCATCTACTTGTAAGCAGAAACACATAAAAAAAACAGTTTTGATATTGGAAATAAATTCAGGCGTCAAGGGGTTAAGTCAGGTCAACATGTCCAGTTTTAGCTGGAAAGTTGAAGTAAACAAACATAAACCAACAACTTTTTCGAACTCCTTTTAAAGGTATTGATTAGTAGTTTTTTTTTTTATGTCTGTTCTTATGGAAACTTCCAATGTGCTTTGTATTCAACTTACTTCTGTCGTCAATGCACCATAATGTTTACCAGGAAGAATGAAATGGTGTTTTATTTTCTTTGATTTAACTTTCCTCTGAGGCGGAACAACAAATAAAAAAGGAAATGTGTTGCGATGCAACAATAGAAAAGATGCACTGTTGTGAGAATCTAAATCACTTATTCAGCCTACCTCTTTCCGTTGACTTGTTTGACTTTGCAAAGCTATTCAAAAGACGGATGCGACGCTCACCTCTCTTCACAAAACACAGTTTTCTCCTAAATTGTGCACCTCTTCCCAAATGTCAGACAAGCAGCCCATGAAAGTCTGATTTTAATTCACACCATGCCGTCTCTGTTAAGCTGAGTGCGGAGCTGCAGGTCACGCAGAACACTGAAGTATTTTTGAAGGACACTTCACATGGCAATCTTCCACTAAACACCTTGAACTTTTGCCGGTAGTATAACTTTATATGTGAGTCAAAGCACTGCTGAATGCAATATCAGTTTAAAGAGCTGTGCCTTGGGCACATTTGTTCAAAGAAAACTAGAAAGAATGCTTGCAGGGTGCCAGGTTGGTCTTTGTTTGTTCAACATCCATATCCTTTGGTTCCTCAAGTTTTGCTCCAGTGCAAAACAGGCTTTGACATTCATATTTTTCTCCCCTTCTTATTATAAATGTTTTCAGCTTTACATTAAAGTGGAGAACCACAGTGGATTAAAAGCTGTAAGAGGGAGATAGGCAGCAGAAAGAAAGTCCTGCCTTTACAGTATTCAAAGCTTTATTGAAATTCTGCTCCCTTCCTGCTGCCTGGACCGGCATCCTGTAATCATTGTAAAGCTGTCAGATGCAATCAAATGTGAACATGTCCAAATGCAATATGATCATGAAGCATTAGGGATTGCTCTAAACAGGGAATATAATGGCTGAGGTCAGACATTAGGTGTGAGGGGGAGTCTTTTGTTCACACTGCCCCCCCCCCCCCCCCCCTTTTCATTCCCTCACATTTCAGAACACATTCTGCGTTTGAGCAATGATGCTTTGAGCTGTTGCCACCATGTGCTTTATTCATTTATTCCATTCCAATGTACATCTCAGTCATTATGGGGCTATTAGGGAAAACATGCATCGACTTTGTAGTATGAGCACATGTCGATCCCAGATGACAAACCCGGTTTTGCATGGATGTTTTCTTCTTCTTCTCACTGCTTTTTTTCCCTCCCTTGGTCTCTCCCACTTTCTTTGTCAAGTACAGGCTGTGTGGGCATGGTGTGCAGGAATCCTTACATTGCAAAAGCGAAGAATATAAATTGAATTATCCCCCCTCGTGTGTCTTTCTTCCTATGATTTATTCCACTTACAGAGATTCCCAGCCTTGGGCAAACTGATGTCACCATGAGAGGCAGCACAGGTTGAACTTGCAGGCCAACAACTTTCCGAAGTCACAACTTATTGTGTGCATTTTTATTGATCACACAATCTCTGGTTATATGTTTTCATGAATGAAAAGACTTCATGGGTAAAACAGGACACAGTCAACTGCTGCTCGATCAAAGAACAATTTCGTCTGCTGTTTGCACTTATTGGTTGTTAATTATAATGCGTTCTAATTGATAGCTCCTTCTTTTGAATGCGAGTAGAGCGGCAACTTCTAAATACCGGAAGTGTCCTCAGACAGCATTTGTTCCTTTAAAGGCAATGTTCTCACTTCCATTACAGAACTTAAAAATAATAAATATTTGAACTGGTATTTTACGTCTTTCTCCTGTGATTTCTGCAGGGAGTTTGGGAGATGGAAGGTGAACAACCTGGCTGTGGAAAGGAGGGATTTCTTGGCGTCTCCGTTACCTCTGACCCCTGAGTTCATCAGGAACATTCGACTCCTGGGCCGTCGGCCCAACACCCAGACGATCACGGACAACCTGATCAGGAAGTATGGCACGCACTTCCTGTTGTCAGCCACGCTGGGAGGTAAACAACAACAATATGATGATCCCAAAATACTGTTCATTTGATGTTGTTAAGATGAGTCATATTGGTATGCATGCATGGACTGTTGTGCGTTTTAAGAATTGAATCATGTGTCTGCCAACTGACCCCAACAGCAAGCCTTGTGTTTATTCACAGAGCAGTACGGCCCTTCATTTTTCATTTCATGCCAGCAAGTCTGAGTCAGCAGGTGTTCAGTTTCTAACAACAACAAAAAGGCATCAGAGTAAGAAAAGGTTCTTGTTTTGAGGAAGATGGTGGAATCTGAGATAAATGGATTACATTGTTTGACAAAAAAGAAATCTGTTTTTGGTTTGATTTGAAATGTTTTAACTGATTAGGTTGAAATGTGACCTTTTTGAAGTATTCTTGATAGTCATGCTTACGCAATACTGCAAAATTCACTTGATCCCCAGCTCTTTGGGAAAGACAATTATGCCCAAGTTTGTACTGCTGCTTCATACATTAACGTATATGCATGGGATGAGTTACTTCTGATGGTCACTTTACACAGCAACTTCTGCCATCAGTGTGTGAATGTGTCGGTGTGACCTGCAGTGTGAAAGTATTCAAAAGACTAGAAAAGTGCTCTACAAGCTCAAGTCCATTTAACATTTACCATAAGGGCTTGTGGGATCTCACATATACTAATTATTAAGTAGAAGTACAGTTTCTTGTGTGAAGCTTATTATCTTTATTGTACAGAAGTTTGAAGAAGAACAATGTGCTTTAAGGAATGACTCCTCCCCCACATGATGTAGTGTTTAGTTAAGTATACAATTTGCCCCAATAAAAGCTTTTAGAATTAGCTCTCCTGGCTGTTGTATATGGAAAGCAGATGGACGCTGCACAATAACTCAGCTCCAGTAAGTAACTGAATAAAACATCACAGCCATATAAAACAGCACAGACAGCACAGAAAAAGAGAGGAATGAATGCATGTAAAAGCTTGTGTACTGTGAGCCTGCCACTCCTGGTCACAGTTGAACCCCTTCTTTTTGGTCTTTCGTCGGCGTGATGAATGAACATGCATTAATAGCACTCTAAGTGGAAGAAGAAAAAAGTCATTTAAGATTACAGAGAGAGTGCAGGTAAGTATTGCAAAGCAGATTTGCTTCTACAGAGCAACACTTGTCAATGAGTTTGGACCCAACATCCGGCTGAGGAAAGGTCGCTGTTGTGAGTGGCTGCATGTAATACAACCGTAGCAGCTGCCGGCGGCGATGCAGCCACGCACTTTGGCCCTCAGCCAGCACTTAGTGGTATGAAGAGAGGAGAATGAGGAGTTTGCTTTGGGTTGCTGCCAGAGATATGCCTCTGTGGTCCTGAATGGATTGCCTCTGTGTGCAGAAACATATGGACTTAATGAAATTAATAAATAGATTGTGTTATTAAGAGGGTGCCCTTCAGCAGCGGAGGAAGAAAAGGCAGTGGGCAGAGAAATGGCCCCGAAGCATTAACGCTGCATTATGATGAGAAATATGATGTGTAGTGTCTTGGGAACTCTTAAGCAGTGTGAGCAGCTCCACAGCTTCTGCACTTATAAAGTGCTGATTGCTGTGATCACCGGCTACTGAGAGAGAGGGTGATGTGGCTTCTCCTAATTGTGGTCAAGTGTCTATGTGCTTCAGGAGCTCCTAAAGAGCTGCTGCTGTGCTCTTAAACACCTGGAATGCAGTGGATGTGTGCATGTGTGTGTTTCTCCAGAAGCAGAGCAGCTGTTTGGTTTAAAAATGATCCCAAATATGAGTACGAATAATTCAAAGCAAAAAAAGAGCAGCAAGGGACCTTGTGGCGCCATGGTGCCACACGCAGATTCTCAGACTTCATGTGCAAAAGAATCCAAGTGAAAGATCAGAGAGTCAACAGAACAACAGTGCAGGCATACTAAAATTTAATAAATGCTAAATAACGCTAAATTCTGCTCTGCGAGCCAGTAGGTCGACCACGGGAGCAGCGACCCGGAACTGGAATCAAAGTGTGACACAGGATTACCCAGGGGGTCGAGAGCAGCCAACAGTGGAGCTCAAGTGATGCCTTTGAAAAAAAAAAATAAAAAAATTAAAAACAAGAAACAAAGCAGTACTTCCTGGTTCAGCCAGCATAATCACTTGGTGTGTTAAAGGTGTGTTCAATACTTCACACATGGTCACATGAACAATTGAATAAAAGATTTTTTTAAATAATCTTTAATATGTGTAAAAATAACAATGTACTGGTTTACTGGTATTTACACGGTACTTCTCGGTGTATACAATTTACGATACAAATAATTTGATGTTTTGTTCACCTGTTGTAGTCGTTTTAAAGTGTCTGCTTGGATATTTTACCTCCACCACCTCCAGGGACAGTGTTTGTGTGTGTGTGGGGGGGGGGGCTCTTGCAGCTTTTCTTCGGGGTCATGGGCTGAAAAGTTTTGGAGCCCCTGGTCGAGAGGACTTACAAGTTCAAAAAGTTTAGGAATTGCTTCAGTACAGGCTGCAGCAGCCTGTAATGACTAGAGTTTAATCTTTTGGCGCCCAATCTCAGAGCACATAGAGAAAGGTGCTGTTGTTGCCACTGACAGGCTCCGATTGTTATAGAACTGTCTGACAACATCTCAACAGATAAAAGCTACACAGATGGACTTTTTTTGTTAACGTAAGAGACATGCTTGAACCTAAAACAGCGGTTCTGTTGCTCTCCAAAGCCAACGTACACACCGTCAAATTTTAACCCAGGAGTTGAACTCGTCCACCGCCGTCTCAACCTGTTTGTTCTGTTCTGTTGTTTTGGATCCAAGATAAACCTTTAGAAATCGAGGGCCACACAAAAATCTGGATGTATGATTCAGCGCTAAGAGCCCTGGCTGCCAGCGGAGCAATCCACTGGAACAATTTGAAAAACATTTTGTACCCATTGGTCACCTGGACGCTGAAATAAGTACAAAATGTCCTTGGACAGCAATGGATAATGTGTGCGCCCTCTGATTCAGCAAGCACAGGGAAATATATATGTATAAAAAAAACCACTAAATGTAATGTCTCCTTGCAGGAGAAGAGGCCTTAACGATATTTGTGGACAAGAGGAAACTGAGTAAGAAAGCCGAGGTGAGCGATTACTCTGGAAACTCCTCCACTGTGACTCTGGAAGCTCTGCACCAGCTGGCTGCCTCCTACTTCATCGACAGGGAGAGCACCCTGCGCAAGCTGCACCACATCCAGATCGCCTCCACTGCCATCAAGGTAACGCCCTCGTGTCTCTATTGCTTGGTTCTCACAGAACAATTACTCTCAGACTATAGCAGTGGTTCTCTTACCTTTCCCCAAGCCCCCCCCCCCTCCCATTACCACACACATCAACACACTAAACACTCTGTCAGTCGCACAGATTGCTAACAAGTTCCTTTAATGTAGAATATATCTCAATCATTGTCTGCAAAAGTTACACTGCGAAGAGAAATTAAAAAAAAAAACTATCAAACAGTTTTTACCGAGGAAGCAGTGAAAAGGTATTTTGCACAGACAAACTTCCAAATTGTCTTCTTTCTTAAAAACTTGTTTTTTTTAAACCTGACTCTCTAAAGATCAACAACTATCTGAAGGTAAAAAGAAGTTGTTAGAATCTTTTCAGATTTTCTGTCTTGCAATCATTTTAATACCTACTGTGGGCTTCTTTTGTGCTCCAGATCCTCTCAAGTCTGGGGTGCACTTCAGTTTTAATGTCCAGCTGTGATCTGTGTTTTGTGTTGATTGGACGACCTGCAGAAAAACCTCACGCAGGTCGGATGTGTCAAATGGAAGTGTGGCTCTTTTCATTACACACTATGGTACAGGTGAAGCCTTTGGTGAGCCGTGACTCATTGTGTTTTCTTGTGTTTCTCTCAGTAGCTGTAACATCTGGTGAAGATTCATTTTTAGCCTTACATTTACCTGGAAGTCCATAAAATATGCCACTGCAGAACGGTGTGCATTGTTTTGATTTAGCCGCATTACATCAAACGGATGATGTAATGAAGTCGACCTTTACTGATGGAAGTACTGTAGCTGGGTTGACAAATAGGAAAAAGAAATGTCCTCGACTAGAAGAAAAAGCTTTTTTTTGTCCTGTACAGCCGAGTGATTGCTGTTATTCAAAGAAGCCTGTAATCAAAAACCAAAAACCCTGTGCTGCTGTCTTCTCTGTTATAAAATGTCAGTCTGACTTTGGCTGTAAACTAAAGAGAAGGGTTTTTGTGAAATGTTTGCTACATATTTAGAGCTGCTTACATTGGAAGCTGTTATGAAATCCTTCTTTTGAATGAGAGCAAAGTAGAGTTACCGTAACACATACACTAATATAAAGTGGAATATTATCCAGTAATATACAGTATCTCTGATAGAAAGATGTTCATTTAGTAGTATGAATTGTCCGTGAGCAGGGATTTAGAAGGGCCTCTAATTAAGATTAAACCGATGTGTCCTGCAATTGTGAGCAATTTAAAAAAAGCTTCTTCCTTGTTCCTTCTCCGTTGGGGTTGTATGCTGGAAGGTGCAAAAACAGAAGTCAAGTATGAACGTGACTTACCTATGGTCATGAGCTTTGGGTCATGACCGAAAGAACGAGATCTCGGATACAAGCGGCCGAAATGGGCTTCCTCCGTAGGGTGTCTGGTGTCGTGGAAAATTCTCCTTTTACGAGGTGGAGAGTTGCTAATTCTCAAAAGAAGAACTTCACGGTGGCGCTTGAATCAGATCTCTTTTAATACGTGCAGCACGGAGGAGAGGCCAGAGCATCTTCTCCCGAACCTTTACATTACAAGTCCTTTTATACAATACAGAGAGATATGGGGAGGTGACCTTACACTTAACAAATGGTGATCTTAAAGTTTAGTGTATTCTGTCTGTCTGGAGACAGTGACTCTGTGATAATCAAATAACATTTACATTCGTATGGTACTGTCTGCGAAGGAGGAGGCCCTCCTGTGGCTCTCTGACACCTCTGTTCAGAGATGTCTCCTGAGAGTCTAGGTAATTTCCCACATTCCTCCCTCTTGACACAAAGTGTCAACACAACATTTGTAGAAATTACCATACAAGGTCATTATAAAAACAGACTGTTCGTTACAGTGGAAATGAATGAAAACAAATAAAAAGTAAAAATAAAACAAAAACAAAACAAAATAATAACAAAATAGGCACTTATGTTGTTGAAACAGTTCTCTGTGGCAAGTTTTTTGATCATGCCCTTGTTGGATGTTCCGATCCTGTGTTGAATCTTGTGTCTTCATCTGTTGTTGCACACAGTCCATGTTTACCCTTCTGTAAGAGATGGGGTGTCTAAGTATCAGTATAGTGAATCAGTTGATGATAGGTAATCGTCCCACGGCGTCCTCTCTCAGCACTCCGTAGGTTAGATCGTCGTTCTTCCGTCGGTGCCATGGCTCGAAAAAGGGTTGCAGTGATGTATGGATCTTGGTATCCCTCTCAGCTATCCGATCGTCAGTGGATGTTGTCATCATCTCCAGGTGTCCCTCTCAGTTATCTGGACAGCAGTTGTTGTTGTCAGCAGCTCCAGATCTGGTTCTTGTCCACCGTGGTTAAAACGTCCATGCTTCCTTCTCAGGTCCTTTCCATCTCCAGGCTGGATGTTGTGGAGTTTCACCAATGTAATCCCCAGAAGGGCCGCTTTCACCTTAGGGAAGACAACTTAGAAAACATGGTTATCCACCCCTTTGACACATGGTCAAGACCATGTGTCAAACTTTTGAGGCACAGAGATATCTTTGAGGGGTAAAAACGTCATTTTGGACAGATAAAACATTTGTAGAGTGGGGGAGACAGGTGAAAGAGCAGCAGTCCCAGGAGCTTCAAATCCCAGTGACTCTGGGTCATTAGCACCTGTATGAGCTGACATTTACATACTGATGAAATGCATATTTAAAGTCAGTATGTACTGTGAAATCCTTCCCAATAGTACAGCTGCCTGAGCAGACAGGTTAGCAGTGTTAGTACAAACAAATCAAAGTTAATGAAAAGAGTGTCAAAGAGTGCATCTCTTGGTTTTTGACACAGACAGGGGTGTGGTTCTCCATCTTGAGCTGTAAAGAGTAAGGTTAAGACTGTTCTTCATTTTAAAATCACATGAGTGCACAAAAAGATTTAAAAAGGTTGGTAGTGTCTGGTAGTCATAGACAGAGGGAACTCGATAAAGCTTGTGTCAAGTCAGTTGAAGCTTTATCTGCGTCAGGAGTTCAAGTCAAAAAAGTCAGTCATGGCCAAATATCTACCCCCATGTGTGGGGGTAGGGAGATCTCCACCCTTTTTAAAATCCATGGACAACAATAGCCTGTTCAAACCAATTAGGCAACCGTTTGTTTGTTTTTGCAGTTTTTTAACATCCAAGATTGTGGACGTAAATCAGGACCAAATTTATGAAACTCCGGAGTAAAATAATGCATTTTTAAAAAACTAAAAATAGCTTGCAAACTTGTCCTGCAAAATATCGGACCGTTTTCTGCCAGAAAACAAAAATGGACAAACAACAAACACTGTCTCAGCTTGACAATGCCTCTGCATAGGGAAACATATACACAGACATTGTCAACATACTGAACAAGTGTATTAATACACAATGGTTGATAAAAACTAATTTCTCAGCTCTATTTCAATCCAGAGTGAAAAATTGGAGAACACCCTATGGTATCTTCATCCAAGAATAAAATGCACCATTGATTGTGAAAGCAACACAGAACTGTGAGTCAAGATGAAAAGAAATGCTAGAATTTGCATTTGTTAGAACAACCAAAAACCCAAGCTGATTAACATAGGTGTTACAGACATCTGCCGGATGCTGACCACCTCTCATTTACATCCCTTAAGCATTTTAATGAATTCCAACCCCAATTTGTTTTTTTTTTTCTTCAGGCACGATGGGGGAGGTATGGTGAGATTTAGAAAGTTCAAACAATAGCACCTTAATTTATAAAACAATGATTTCCAAACAGTCTCAGGACTAAATGGATATCTTTAACCTCGTCTAAAAATAAATTTTGACTGGAAAACAATATACTATTCTATTTCTAAAATTCAAGATTGTTTAAAATTTTAATTATCATTACAGTGTTAGTTGCAATGTTTACTCTTTTTCAGTCGAATCAGTGTTTCTCTGTGTGTGTAGGTGTGTGTGTGTGTGTGTGTGTGTGTGTGTCTCTGTATGTGCTGCTCACTACTCTGACCTTCCTCCACTGCCTCCTCTGGCTTTGTCAAGAGGAATCCTACAGAATGAACAGACATCTTCAAGTGGTGCATGTGACCAGGATTCTTCTGGATCTTGTATTAATCTCAGGATTCCCATCTCCTTCCCTCCTGTAGCATTGTTCTTGGAGTCAGTGCTGTTGCACTTTCAGTTCGATATGGACCCAGTCTTCTTCTCCTTTTGCTTTTTGGTGGCAATCTCTGTCCAGGACTCTGTGGCCCATCAATCTCCAGTTTTTTTTCAGGTGTTTCCTCTGCAACCTCCTTCATGTTGTTTGGTTGACATGGCCTGTGTAAAAATTCTTTCTTGGAGAAACAGAGTTACTTGCTTAAAGAGACAGAAAGAAGGCTTTTAAATCCAGGTGTGTGGTCGGCCCCCCTTCTTTCCAAGAGTTTGTCTGGTGTGCTTGACCTCCTGTGGAGGAGGTGTTGCTGCAGAGTTGTAGGTGTGGAGACAGAGGAGGAAGTCACATCTTAAAATCTAACCCTACATTTCTACTTGTCCTTCATTTCTTACTTAAAACCTCATTTCTCTTTCCTTTCAATCTCTACTAATTTTGAAAAAACAAAAATCAGTCTATCTTTTCTTCCCTACTTTCATTTTACCTTTTAGTCTAACATACTCAACGCCATCATAAAACATTCTGTGCTTAATTTCTTTTAATAGAAGACATCTCATGTGTGAGAAACTGCTAAAGTTGAACATCTTTAAATCACATATTCCCCATTTGTCTGCTCTTAATTCAGCAGAGCCTGTCAGAAAAAGAAAAAATCAGATATAAATGTTTATTTTTCCCCGTTTTGTTTTCTCATGTTTTCAGTGACTCACTGGGACAGATGTGCTTAAACGTTCAATGGGCTTATCACTCACACAACTTCACAATCACACTGATCTTCCCATACAGTGCATGGTTGGATCTTATCAAACATACACTAAAACTTTTTGCAACTTAATTCAGCCAGGTGGTTTGTATGACACATAAGTTCCGAGCAACGCACCTCAATAGCATACAATCTGCATGCCAGACACTGAATGTCGCAAACAAAGTTTTTATTTTTGATTATCACTCATACGCCCATTTTATTTTAGTGGGGCCTTGTGTATATCTATAATAATCGTTGTTTCACGTGTTTTATTCTTTAAGTGCAGACAGCCTCGTGCTGTTCGTTAGATATTTTAGTTTCATTTTTCGTTTTTTCTTTTTCTTAACTTTTCTCGTTTAAGACACTCTAAACATATAAAACGCACAACACATCAACAAAACCACTACACATCAACCTCCATCACCGCGCAGGGTATGGGAATTACCAAAAACATAAACCTCCAAGACCGGTATTACATGGGCATGGCGTCCATAAAACACTATATGGACCCGAAAAGCATAACTGAAACCACCCCAAAGGACTTAAATTACGTTTCAGCTACCTAGGCTTTTACAAATTGAGCAAATGATTCAAACGCCGTACTCACTTAGATAGAGCGTCCGCTGTCTGCACCCTGTATCTGACGTCAGGTGGGATCCAAAATCTCCGTTTGTCGGAGCGGAATTTTCCCGGCCGGCAGCTCCTTCAGTTCAGTCTCAGGTTGCAATCAGCGGAAACGTCTATCCCATCCTCTCGTCGCCATAATGTCGTGGAAAATTCTCCTTTTACGAGGTGGAGAGTTGCTAATTCTCAAAAGAAGAACTTCACGGTGGCGCTTGAATCAGATCTCTTTTAATACGTGCAGCACGGAGGAGAGGCCAGAGCATCTTCTCCCGAACCTTTACATTACAAGTCCTTTTATACAATACAGAGAGATATGGGGAGGTGACCTTACACTTAACAAATGGTGATCTTAAAGTTTAGTGTATTCTGTCTGTCTGGAGACAGTGACTCTGTGATAATCAAATAACATTTACATTCGTATGGTACTGTCTGCGAAGGAGGAGGCCCTCCTGTGGCTCTCTGACACCTCTGTTCAGAGATGTCTCCTGAGAGTCTAGGTAATTTCCCACACTGGGCGCACCCTTAGAGATAGGGTGAGGAGCTCGGTCACCAGGGAGGAGTTCGGAGTAGAGTCGTTACTCCTCCACATCGAGAGGAGTCAGTTGAGGTGGTTCGGGCATCTGGTCCGGATGCCCCCTGGACGCCTCCCTAGGGAGGCTACTGTTCCAAGGCTACTTCAGCCAATAAGGGCCTTAGTAGAAACAGACTTTATTTCTCTCGGAAACATGAAGATTCGGAGCATTCCATGCATGTGTTTAGTGTTTCCATGACCCCCATATTTTTTTGCATTGCAAAGAATAAATAAAGGTGTTTTTTTTTTGTTTTTTGTAATTAACCTTTTTCATGTAACATTAGAATCAGCAATGAAATTAAAGTGGAAGGTGAGGCTTTTATCATCCGGCTCGTTATGAGATGTGATGATCCGCCGCCGCAAGCACATTGCGTCTGGAGGAAGCTCTGTGATGAGCCCATATGGCGGGGGGTTGGGGGAGATAAATAAATCTTGTGAAAGACGACTCGCTCTGACTCCTGTTGTCACCCTCAGGCTGTGTGGGGTTAATAGGGCTTTGGAGGGTAGGAGGAGGATGACCCCTTCTTTCTCCCTTTCTCTATTTGTCTGAACACAGTGGTAGTCGGCCTGTGAAGTGTGGCTTTCCCTGCTGGAGCGGAACATGAATCAGTCTCCCTGTACTTATATCAAAGCCCTGTCCTCGCTCTACATTGTGTTCAGGGAGGGCTTGGGTTTTTCGTCTTTGCAGCTGAGGTGGGCACATCAGAAGGGCAGAGGCAGACGCTTTTGTGTGTGTCATTTCTTGGGAATTAGGGTTTTTCTGTAGCTACAGAGAGGAGCTAGAATGCGCTTTCATGCTCCAAAGACAGTCATAGGGCGAAACTGACAGGTAGGAAGTGGAAAGAGTACAGACTCACCTCCATCACTGGAGGAATGGGAGGCAAAAGAAACATATTCCTCCACATTTCTGCTTCATTTCCACAGGGTGTTGACCCACACAGCAGCGGAACAGATACAACTAAGCTGTACTCTGCATGAAGTTGAAATTGAACTGGTTGAGGAATAAAGAGGGAGGTCTGGCGAGCCAAAGGCCCTCCTGCTGCCTGCATGCAAAGGAGAAATTGGAGCTCATTTTGGATTTATCAAAAGCCCGTTACCATCGACTGTGGAAACCTGGGCTTTCTTAAAGAAGTCACGGACGAGCGAAGAGCCCGGGGTCTGATCAACGTGTTTGCACAAAGAGTAATGATTTCAGTTGTTGGAGAGCATCAGGGAGCATTCCTGGTACAATTTGAGAATTTCCTGGGCTGAATCGAAAAGCGATCACCCCAAACAACTCGGACCATATATACCGGCCAGTCTACACGCCGTGATGAACAAGAAATCAGACTTCAACAGGGAAACAGCGGGAGTCTCTGGTTTCATATTTCATCTTGCAGACAGCCTCTCTATTGTATTGTGATTTCATTTTGCTAGAGAAACAAAGTGTTGTGTTACCTGGCCTATGAATCGATCAGTTGTTGCCTGGACTGTTGCAAAGTACAAAGACAGCTAACTTCATCATCTTTGATCACTCAAACCAAACTTTATGATACCGGCAAAGAGACACTCAGTACGAACAATCTAAAATAGTGCAAGACTGCCATGGCAATACATTTTAGACAAATGAACAATACTTAATATATCTGAATGACATCTTTTGACATCTTCTATCCTTTGTGTAAGTTGCTGACTTAGGTGAGATGATTGAATAAAAGTCATCATAAACGCTCATTCGAGCACATACACAGAAAAACAGGAAGTCACATAAACACCACAGACGTTTTTTACTGTTTAAAGTAACATTTTTACAGCCTGGTACAACAAACTAAATAGGTCTGATTAGTTAGTCATCACTAGCACACACCGTGCAGGTTTTTTTTTTAAAACTGCCCCATTTTGGTTTTAAGGACGATACGTGTTATCCATAGTTAGGCGCCTAGCTGACATGACTGACAGGTGGGCATGATGTAACGTTTGTAAAGAATCTTAAAACCCGCCTCAGCTGCAGCTCTCAGCCTGTCGTTAGGTTGACTGAAAGTTAGTGTTGGAGTACAACAGATGGCGACATTTATAAAACTTTCTCCACTGACTTTTCGGTTCAGTCATGGGGAGACTGAACGGAGTTATGGTTCTAAGTCAGCGCTGAGTTAGAAGCGGGTATAAGCAATGAAGGCTGTAAAAGAAGTGGGTATATGGCGTATACCTGGATGTACCCTGCACTATGCATCCTTTCAGAAGTTGCTTTAGTCTTCTTATTCACAAAACCATTTTTTTGTAAAGTCTGACCTGAGTTTTGAAAATGTCAATATGTCGAGTTTCAATTTTACCTTTCAACATGAGTCTCTGCAATAATATAATAGCTGTGATTCACACTGTTCTTAGGTCATTTATGCTGCAGTTTAAATAGTTTCATCAAGAATCTGGAGGGAAATGTTCAGATGTCTGTTACCAAAGTGCCCTTAAGAAGTCTTGGTAAACCTCTCACCTGTTCTTAACACTCACCAGCTTTCATAGGTGACCTTTTCCACAAGAAAGCAAATCTAAAGAATTTCTAAAGTTTTCTTCGGATGATTCACTGTGTCGAGTTTAATGCCCTTTCAGACTAAATGTCAGTCATCTGACATTGTAGAGTCAGTCAATAAATCCCGCTTTGAAAATTCCCTTATATGCACTTATTCTTAACTTTAAAAAAAAAAAAAAAAAAACGTACACGTTTCAGGTAGTGTCTCTACTGCTCTCTACAGGCCACATTTGCTCCATGCAGCTTTAAGAAACATTGAAAGAGGTTTATCTTACTTTAGAAAAAACAAATTAAAGAAAAAAAAGAAAAAAAAGAAAGGATTTTAGAAGCTATCAGGCTTTATAATGATTCATGTGCTGTGTGCGGTAACGATCCAGTCTCCCTGGTCTTGTGTTGCTTCCACTCTGCTCTTTGAATGAGTCTACTTCAAGCACAGTAACACCTGGATTAGAGGGTCACGGCATGAAAAAGAAGACCCGCCAACTTGGAAGAGCTTGTGTGCTTTTTCTCCCCTCACACAGCAACATGCCCTGATACAGGTGGCCAATAATGCCCTGTTAAGTATTTTTAATATACCAGAATGCATGTACAGTGATAAGCAGCTGCTATGCAAAGCGGAAATTGAATGCTCTGCTCATCAGTCAGTGTTTTACCATATGGCATATCATCTGGCATATCAAATAATTCCTTATATGGATTCAATATTCATGCAGCCTGAAAACCCGGGTTTGTATCTCATTTCCTCACTCTCATATCAGCATTCAAATCCCTCATGAGGGAAACAAGGGATTTATAATGTGATAGAAATATTATAGTCTTTGAATTGCACTCAAATTATCTTTCATTTTCCTTTTCCCATTCACAGGATATTTATTCTTCCGCTCACAAACCCCCTCTTTTTTTCTTTGGATTAGGCTTGTGATTAAAGAGCCCCATACTGTGTTTTCACTTCCCTGCAGCAGCGGCCTCCATATGAGCTCTCAAGCCCAGTCAGCCCTCTATGATTGTGTTACTGATCGACTGACCCTCATTGTCTCGCCTCATCCATCTGTCACTTTACACCAACTGTCCTCTGACAAGCTTGACCAGGACAAATCGCTGAACAAAATATGGTGTCCCGGCACCACAAAGGGAGAAAAATGAGAATCGGTTAGTTGCTTCCCTGCCGTGTCACAGCTAGAGAAAAGAGAACTGAAATAAGTTCTTCTTCTTGCAAATGAAGAGGGAGGGAGGGAAAAAAAAGGATGCTTTGCTGGAGCTGCTTTGTGGCAAAGGTCAATGGAAGCGTCGTCCATCAGTGACGAGACAGAAAAAAACAAACGGTTTAGCATTCTTGCAGAAAAGTGCAGGAAAGCACTCTTACAGCAATTTAGAGGAAATAAATGAGCTTACCCCAGTTTTTTTCTGTTTCTCTCACAAAGTACAATTGATTATGTAGAAACTGCTTTATTTAAACAAAGCACAAAAAGGCACTTTCACTTGACAAAAGGGACATGTTTCGTATATAATCAAATACATTTATGGACCTGTCTCACAGAGAAACATATAGAGAGAAGGGACACAGGGACATTTCCTGTAGGAGATGATTAAAGGGCTATGAAACACAGATGATTCCTCTATCTCTCACAGTACCACACTCATTCATCACAAAGTAAATCTGGCAAATGGAATGATTTAATTGCATCTTTTGCGAGACACAAATAAATGTGATGCCATCTGCAACTCTGTGTTGGCATTCTGAAAAGTTCAAGGTTATGACAGATATTTATGCCAATAACTGAGGAGGCACTTGATATGACGTCCCTTTAAACTGACCTTAAGTCGTATAAACACGGGTAATTGAACACTGCATTTGCTCATAATTGGATGCCGTGAAGGACTTAAAATGTGAGCTTTTTTTATTTGTTGTTGCCCAGGTGACAGAGACCCGCACAGGTCCTCTTGGATGCAGTAACTATGACAACCTTGATTCTGTGAGCTCTGTGCTGGTTCAGAGCCCTGAAAATAAAGTCCAGCTTCAAGGTACGTTTGCTTTTTTAATCTGTTTTATAGTGAATGTTTTAAAGATAACAAAGCAAACCGTCAACGAAACATGAACAATAAAGTCTTAACATCTGTATAATTGCACAAGTCACAGATTCTACACGGTCACTCCTCAAGTCTGCATATTAGCACTAAAACCAGTTTGGATTTACAGGTTTGCAGCTGATCCTTCCAGTCTACCTGAGGGAAGGCTTTGTGCAGGCTGCTCTCAGCTACATAGCCTGTAATGGAGAGGGCGAATTTGTCTGCAAGGACAGCGACTGCTGGTGCAGCTGTGACCCCAAGTATCCAGAGTGCAACTGCCCTTATATGGACATCCAAGCTATGGAGGAGAGCCTGGAGAGGATCACAGAGACGTGGGGGATGCTTTATAAAGAGTTTGAAGAATCAGGTATGAAAGGCTTCTGGAAAATAACGGAGGCTTTCTTCTTTCCCACATTGCATGCTTCATCCTTAATGCAAGAAGATCTAACTTTTAGGATATGAATCATTTATATGAGAGGAAGAGGGGATGAATTCAAGTGTTTTATCTCCACTGTTAAATCTGAGAGTGGATCCTATATGTGTGATCCTCCCTGTTCTATGATTTATAGGTGAGCTATAATTGCTGGTTGTGAATCCTGGGTCTTGGCACACTATCTGCATAAAGCATATTAACAAGGCAAAAGTACCAAATTAAAAATCAACAGTTTTCGGCTCAGGTAGTTTACAATATGTCCGGAGCAGATTAATCTGCTATAAAGCCCATTTATCGCCAGCCCCCTTTTTCATATCACCCGGGATGCAGAATTGGAGTGGAATCTCCAAGCATAATGTTTGGTTATTACTGCTGTGCTCGCTCAACCTGCCTTCACCATTATTACTCAGGTGAAATCAAAATGGACGTCATCTTCTTTTAATTCCATAGATAGATTTTGCTGAAATATCTCTCTAAGTGCAATTACTTGCAAAGTGTATGTTTTAATAGCTGGGTGCGTGGCGAGTGCAGGAACGTGCTGAGAATGCCGACACTCACAAGTGTCATAAATGTGTCCTTCAGCGAGAGGTATCACACGCTTCCAGCCAGCTGCTTTATCAGCAGACCAAGATCAACTGACACGGATTGAGATTTAATTAGACTTCCCACTGACACATTGCTATTGTTAAAGCATCATATGCACATGCATGCTGGGTTCCTTAAAACAACTAAAACTCCTGTTTTAGCATCTGTCTCCTCTGGAGGGAAAGGTTTTAGATTATATTCATTTTTACCCTCCATGTTGTCAGTCGGGGAAATCGTTTGAAAATCTTCACAGTTCAAAAAAAAAAAAATCCTTATTTATCTCATATACTCTTCAAGGCCCCTCTCCCCCCGTGTCCACTTTATTCTCCTACTGGATCAAAAAGTTGAACATTCTTCCATGAAGGGAGAAAAAAAATCTTAGATTCTCATGATAGTAAAACATTGATTGCTGTTGTGGTTATATTATATAACTGTTATATTCAGCGATTTTTTTTTAGCAATCAATTTTCAAAATACCTTTCTAAGATACATTTTCAACTCCTCATTCCTGAACCAACAGAACCAGCTGCCAAGGTCTCTCTCTTATTCAAACAGCCTGTGCCTCCAACTGAAAACACAGCTGGTGCCCACTCTCTGATTTTATAGTGTCATACAACTCAGTATGCACTGGTCACTTTATTATTTCATGTATTCTCTTTGATGTGACCATGAACTGATACATAGAATACATAATGTGTATATATATAATAAAGCTCCTACAGAATGTACAAAATGAATGTAAGTGTAAGCATATGTAGTACATGTTCCTGTCAGCCACTGAGACCTGATACAGGTTCCCAAAGTGGGGGTCATGACCCCCTCGAGGGTCACGAGAAATTGAGAGGAGGGTCGCGAGATTCTTTTGAAAAACATGTAAAAATTAAACTTGCATATTTGACCCATGGTTGTGAAAATCAAAAAAAAAAAAAAGCCGTTAAAGAGATGACTTGTGTTCTGCTTCTTGTAATTCTCACAATAAAGTCCTAACATCATTTTAGGTTGTTTACACTGTGTCTCCAGGGACAGTAGATGAGAAACAATCAAAGGAATACCACATTGACATAATGACTGGAGACAATATGTTCAATATTAGATTGGATTTTTGTTTTTTAACATCCCAAAAGGGAAATTTAGTTTGCAACAGAATTCACACCTGCAATACAAGTCATCAAGCTGTACCAAGACATAAATACATCCATAGGATCCATAACTTCTAATGGACGTCATCATGATAGACATGCAGTGAAATAAGACACACAAAGTCCAACAGTCCACAGTTTAAGTGTAATGGCTTCAATGCCTATACAGCTTATTTAAGAAGTCAGCTAGTGATGGGACAAATAGTCTCTGTTTAATTTGGCCCTGCTGGTGTAAGTTAACCTCCTTCTTGTGGAGAGAAGTCTAAACTCTGAATGAAGGTGGTGGTGAGGGTCTTCCAAAATGGCCTTTCTACTCTTCCTGAACAAAAAACAGGGCCAGCATCATTCGAGTCAATGCCAACAATCATTTGGTAAAGTTTAACAAGGGCGTATTTTATTCATCCCCATGTGTTTTGAACAAGGTACAGTAATACTGCAATAATGTTCGTTTGGTCAAATAACCAATTTCTGTTGTTCCAGATGAATTCAAGGGGTTCTATGGAAGGCTGCCCCAGAACTATTTCCTAAACGTGTCGACCATCCAACACTTGTGGTCCATGGACAACATGTTTCAGTGGCGATATGAACAGCTGGAGAACAGCATGCAGCTCCTCTCCAGACGAGCCCACAGAGTCATCTTTAAGCTCTTCAGTCTGAGTAAAAGATGCCACAGACAGCCCCAGGTCCATCTGCCAAGAGAACGGTGAGCACAGCCTCCAATACTTCAAAAAAACATGTCTTGATCAAGAATTACTTTGAGGAGATATCCTGCAGCCAACATTTTTACATCAAGGGAGTCTTTTTGGTCTGGTCTTGATATTGCATATTTCTCTTTCTGGTTCATATATATCTTCATTGGAGTTGAAAGGTTCTGGCATTTGAGGCGCAAATCAAAACTGTACGTGGAGTCACAGCCTGCAGTCCTCTCTAAAGATCAATTTCAGGGATGTAGGTGGAAGTAAAAATGCTCCCGTTGCTGAAGTAGAATTTCACACACCCTTGAAATACTCCATCGGTGTATGTAAAGTAATTTTTATCGCTCATGTTCAGCTTTTCGAGAAATAGGTACATTTTGCTGGATTTTGAAAGTCAATGAAAAGCTCGGTATTTACATTGAAGTGCAATTTGTCAACCACTTTTTTCAGACACAACTGTTCACATGAAGATACCCATGAATTACCACACCTGGCCAACATTACAGTTTCTCTGCCTCGACACTTAACCTTGAATTTTTAAACCAACAAGTCTCTGCCCCATTAAATGTTTAATAAGCTTCATGAAGTCTTCAATAAAACAATGACATGTTTATTTTTTTGTATGCCATTGCAAATCGGTCTAACAGTGTGTTTACTCACTTACTCAACAGGGAGAATTTCAGACAGGATTGTTTGGCTTCTCACTGTATCTTGCCGGCTTCACATCCTTTGCATAACAAATTCATGTAGTCTAGGAGAAGTAGACTTATAAGCACTGTGTGTTTTGATAGTGCAGTTGCATGGTTAGTATTTGTAACCAAGCCCTTTACTTTTGCACAACTTTTTAGCCCCAAAATCATTTTAAGAAGGTGATTAATGTCAAAATGTTCCCATGTACCCTTTTTTTTAACAAGGCTGTCATCATGTGAAACAGGTTCTTTTGAGTGAGGTGGCTTAGGCTGCACTCACACTGGCAGTCTGTACCGTGCCTGAGCACGGTTCGTTTGACAAGTGAGAGTGCTCATGTGCCCTATCACGGCACGGAACTGTTCACGCACAATTACAAAAAAAATAGATGTGTGTTTTCTGACCTGCAACACAAGGTCAATGCCTGATGTATTCTACAAAAATAAACATTTTGTTTCTGACAGTTCTGGTTGTAAACATGAAAAACAAATTACTGTTACTGATTTAGAACAAACATCAACGTTGAACACATCAATGTCTTTTCTATACACACAGCAGAAAGAAGTCAATTGACGGGCATAATTCCTGTTAAGTGTTTGACCAATGTTATTTCATTGGTTGAGGACAGTTCCTGAAATTCACTGACTGGAAATTGTCATTGATTTAGTCAGAGAGGCAGATTACCACCCATCAATGTTGCACAGTGTTGATATTGACTGAGCGTCCACAGTGATGGCAGTGAGGCTGGAGAGAACAACACATGAATCAACCTGCAGATGAATCTATACAGTGCACTCCGTTCAACGTCCAGTCTCTCTTTCTCCGTCCTTCTTTTTCTCTCTCAGCGTACCCCACTGTCTCCTTCCCTTCACCAACATGCCAAAGCACACATTAATCACTGATCCATGCAGCTGATATTCCCACCCACTCGCCAGGAAATGGAGTAGGAGCATCATCGCCCTCATTCAGGCAGTGTTCGTCTACATTATTACAGCAGAATCAACCGTGGAGCCTTCCCTTTCTTTTCTGTCTTCACGGAAATCTCCACACCCGGCGGAAAGAGATAGAAAGTGGGATGTGTGTCAGTTTGCCTGCGAGACAAACGGAGGCTCTTCAGAAACCCTTTGCTCTCCCTTTAACATCCTGTGTGAGACACTTGAGATGGATGACGGATAGAAGATTGATTTTGCTTCCTTGGGGCAACTTTTCCAACAATTATGAGCGAATCAAAGCAGCAGCCAGCTTGGCTTTTATTAGTCGAGTAATGATAAGACTGAACAGAACAATCTGTGCTCAAACCTAAGTCATTAGGTGTAATGATGCACACTGTCATTGAAGTGATGATTTCAGTGCTTCTGTTTTAATCAGCTGAGAGAATGCTTTTTTTTTAAGACTTCTCACATAAAATTGGTCCTGGCAATTCGATTCACATCCACCAGGATATGTTCTCAAGGAGTTCTTTCATCTTTGACTGAAACAGAGGAATTCAGATTTCTGTATAAAAATGTGAAATAGATTTTTAATGACGTTAGATTGGACATATTTCATTGTTACAACCTTGAACGGTTTCAATTGCATTCAGTGGTAAGAAGAAAAAGTGTCCAGGAGGCATGATTAAAGCGTTTGATGTTTTCTGACTGAACATTGGTCACATTGATTGCTTTTGGCTGCATAGTTGTGCAGTTAGGAGGTTTGAATCCCCATCGTGCAGGAGCCTGCCTCTGTGCAGTTAGCAGTTTCTTCCCCTGTGCATGCGTGGGTTCTCTCCGGGTTCTCCGCCTCCCACCCACAGTCCAAAGACATGCTCGTTAGTTTAATTGGCGACTCTAAAATTGCTTGTAGGTGTGACTGTGAGTGTGGCGGTTGACATGCGAACAGTCCAGGGTTAACCCCGCCTCCTACCCCTAGGATCAGCTCCAGCCCCCTGTGACCCCGAACGGGAAAAAGCAGTATAAATAAGGAAGGGATATTGATTGCTTTTGTTTGCTCGCTTTTTTATTGATTGACAGTTTTCTATATATTTCAGATATTTGATCTGCTATTATTTAACTTTTTTTACTGGTTTTTATTTCTTTAACTGCTCTTTCCTTATTATTGTTGTTATTTAGTTTAATTTGCTTTTATCTTTTTGGTTTCTTACATCTTTTTAAATCTTTGGTCCTCTTGTTCTCGTGTTATTCTCCATACATTTCCTGCAGTTTCCCCTCTATAGTAAACATTACAGAGAGGTGTACTGTAGTTTTACAGGTTTTTTACGGAGAGGTTAAAATAGTGTATTCTAAAAACTTTATTTTCCAAACACAGTTTTGCCTTTAAATAAACCCAGAATAAGAAAGTGAGAGTAACAGTGGGTTGGAAGGAGAGTTGCAGTGTGTGGAAGACTGTACATAATCACACCAGGGAACTAACACTACAACAGCAGTCTTGACCGGGTGACTGCTTTGTGCCGCTAAAGCTGTCAGAGGTAAAATGCCTTGCCCACAGGTAGCGGGTGATGGAGAGGTGGAGTCCTTTCAGTTCATCTCCCATGACTGCTTTATTTCCATTTGGGGGTTTTGATATTTAAATGAAGGATTTTCACAATTCAGACCTGCTTCCTGCTGCCAAGCACACATTAAAGGTGGAGAATCTGGGGAAAGGTTTGCCCCAAATGTAATCCAACAAACATTTTCAGATTAGCATAAAGTTTACCTCAATGCCATCTCAACAAAGAAAAAGATTCTGTTCTGAACGGAGAGCCAGCGCTATGTACTGTGAATTTCTTCTCTTCAGCAAGCAAAGAGGATAAGAGGCATAAAGGGATCACAGTCAAGAAAGTGCTACAGACGGGAATCAAACTCTTCCCCACATGAGGGAATTATATGTGCATCTAAGCGTCAGTTACCCTGCGGCTGCAGAGCACTTCTAACATTTATGTCACAAACTGATCAAAGACAACGTCGTCTTTCTCATGCATCCCTTCTTCTCTTCCTTCCTTCCGTCCTTCCGTCCTTCCTCTCTGCTTTGAACAGTGTTTATGCTCATAGTTCTTGCATATGTTAACATACATGCATTTGGCACTTTTGCAAAATAACATGGTATACTACACAGCCTGACTGACTCAATAACAGGAAGACTTCCTGCAAACCTTTTTCACTTGAGTGTAACATCATTACCCTGCAGGAAATCTCCAGTTTAAGAAAGGTAGACTGTGGAGTTTGTGGCAGAGACATTTCAATAATATTCTCACGATTTTTTTTGATGCCATAAATCCTGAGAGTAAGGTCTTCTATATTTATATAAATAATCCTGTTCTTGTCGAGCTCGAGCCTGTCATGATCAGCACTGAGCATTGAAAAATAACACACTCTCAAAGTCAAATTGAAGCAACTTTTTTTTTCTCAAATGAGATATTTTCCAGAAATAAATTGTCGATAAACTTTGTCAGAACAGTTTATTAAAAAAAAATATTTTGCACATTTATTTTAGAGATTAAACTAGATAGTCTGCAGAACATTTAGATATACAGCGTTTTAAATCAGAATGATTTCATAGATTTGAAAGTAGCAGGCACATATTTACAGAATTTCAATCATTTTGAACTGCTGCCGACATGCTGATAATGTCCAGTGTTTTGATAAAAAAGCTTTCTACAGACTTAATCAGACATCCTTGACCTAAAAATGCAGCTACAAATTAAACAAGCTCATCTTTTTAGCCCTGGTCAATGACAACCTTTATTGCCTTTGTCTCTTTTCTCCCATCCCTGCTGCAGCCGTCAGTCCTACTGGCTGAATCACTTCCAGTCTCTCCTGTACTGCTCGGAAAACAACCAGCTCGGGTCCTTCTCTGAAGAGCTGCACAGCTGCAGCTGCCGTTACGACCACAGTCCCTGTCTGCTGCCACCGCCCTGCTCTGTTGGGGAAGGTTCTGCCTGTGCAGCATGTGCACTGGACAACCACACCCGCTGTGGGAGCTGCAACCCGGGCTTTGCCCTGACGCAGGGGG
Organism: Symphodus melops; assembly: GCF_947650265.1. Lineage (NCBI taxonomy): Eukaryota > Metazoa > Chordata > Actinopteri > Labriformes > Labridae > Symphodus > Symphodus melops. The sequence continues at coordinate 3,086,942 of NC_136698.1, forward strand.
CCTGCAGGCCCATGGTGGCTGACTCTTCGGAAAACTACCTGGGATTCGAGACAGACCTCCAGGATTTGGAACTGGGCTACCTACTGCAGAGAGCTGACCGCAGGCTAGAGGTATTTTTCTTTTAACCTTTGTTAAATCATGTCAGACTGACCAAAACCTGAGCTGCCTTTCACAAGACTAGCCTTGGGAAAAAAACTCACTGATGGGAGCTATGCTGAATAACAAAGTATTTCCCTTCTTTCTACTGAGGAACTAATAGGTTTGCCCAATGATTTTGCATGTTTCATCTTTTAGATGTTGCATACATATAAAACAGTTCTGTTTTATAAAGGCTTCCTCTCAATTATAATTTGAATTGGCAATGTGTCTGGGGGGCTGGCATGTTATTTTAACAAAATCCTTACCACCACCAACTCTCATTGTGGAGTTAGTAAATGATGACATATGGTGAGCCAACTAAATGTTGATTTCATTTTGCCTTGTATGATTCCCATTATCACTCAGCTAAGAACATTTCAAATGCCAGCATGACATTCCTTTCTCACTTGGTGTGGCGATGTTGCATATTGTCATAAATGAATAATACTAATAGCTACATTGGAAGGTCAAAATGCTGCAAGATATGGTTGAAAGCATTGAAAAGCACAAGTCATGGGTTGCCTGTTTTCACTTTATACTTCTTCTAAATGTACACCCCCCACCTTGATTTTTGTACCTCAGTAAATGTCGACTCTACTATGTAAATGTCTTGCTTTTTGATGGACAGATGAATGAACAGAACAGGAAAAAAATCTGACATGGCACTCGATGTAGGAATGCACCAACAAAGGACAACACTCTGTAAACTCTTGGTACATAAGCATTGTGTTTGTTTTTGTTGTGCCAGGATAATCTTACCAAAACAAATAGACTGTACAACATGGACGTAGTGACATCACCAATTGGTTTCTGAAACAATGTTTTGACGCAAGGCCAAAGTGTTCTAGCAAAAAACTACAGCACGCCAACCTGTCAGTTAACTTAGCCAAACATCTTATTATGCAATTAACCTTAAAATAATCAAAGGTAAAAATAAAATCATTGCCTGCACAGAAAATAACATGGGGGTTAATAAGGATGCTTCATGTTGACACTTGAAGGACTGCACTTTCTTTGCACTTTTGCACTGGCTTGGCTTTAAAACAACCCAGGTTGACACTTTATTTCAACTGATGTTTCTGCAAGAGGTATTTCGGGCTTGCACTATCAGTGACGTGATGTGCCTGGGTAAAGTCGAACCAAGGTCCTTGTTACATGTCAAGCTCCTCGGAAAAATGCCTTAACATAGACCTTGCAGATAATTTACCATCTATAACACAGCAAATTTTTAAGACTAAAACAACACTATTACTTTGTCTTCTAATTGTTTTGACTGTTTTCATGTCTTGTTTGTCTAATAGGTCCACGCTATTTTCATCAGCAATGATATGCGACTCAACAGCTGGTTTGACCCTTCATGGAGAAAAAGGATGCTGCTGACGCTGAAGAGCAACAAGTACAAGTCCAACATGGTCCACATGCTGCTTGGAATATCCCTCCAGATCTGCCTTACAAAGAACAGCACCCTTGAGCCAGTCCTTACTCTCTACATCAACCCCTTTGGAGGGAGCCATTCAGAGAGCTGGTACATCCCTGTAAATGAGAATAACTTTCCAGACTGGCAAGCCACCAAGCTTGACCTTCCCTTTGAGTGCTATAACTGGACGCTTACGCTGGGCAACAAATGGAAGACGTTCTTTGAAACCATTCACATCTATCTCCGGAGCAGGATAAAGACTCAAGATGGGTTGAATGACAGTGCTTACTATGAGCCTTTAGAAATTACAGATCCAGTACGAAACCTGGGCTACATGAAGATCAACAGCATCCAGGTCTTTGGCTACAGCATGCACTTTGACCCGGAGGCCATCCGTGACTTGATTCTCCAGCTGGACTATCCTTACACCCAAGGTTCCCAAGACACGGCCATGCTGCAGCTCTTGGAAATACGAGACAGGGTGAACCGTCTGTCTCCACCAGGTCAACAGAGATTGGATCTGTTTGCTTGTTTGCTGCGGCACCGGCTCAAACTGACTGCCAGCGATGTGGTTCGCATACATACCTCCTTACAGGCCTTCAGCTCACGTCTGCCCAATTCAGTGGATTACGAGACCACCAAGTTGTGCAGTTAACAGCTGCTTGAACAGAGATCTTGACTGCCTCAAGAAGAAATCCAGAAGAAAGATTTCATTGTGCCCAATGAGAGACAGACGCTTACAGCTGTCCCGTCTCATGGATTATCAAACTGTATGTTGAATCAGGAGAGAACCAGCTGTAGACAGCTGAAGAATGTAATTATGTGGTTGTTTTGGTTTCTGTTTTGTGGCATCTACCTTCAGTGCTCTATCACAAAGACTGAGGTGAATCAGCAAGAAAATGCACAACTATTCCACAAAAAAAAAAAACTCTTTCACAAAATAATTCTATCCTAAAAATTCAGATACCACCACATAAACGTTGAATCATCATGTTTCAATATGACTCTGCTCATTTATACTGTAAGTACCTGATGCCAACTGGATGGACATTTTATGGTTAAAAAAAGGTACAGTCTATTTGTTTGTAATTTTTATATGTTATTTTGCTTCAGTAACAGTGCACTTTCCATGAAGACCAGATTAAAGTGGTGTGAGTCAAGATTTTGTAGATAAATTGATATTAAAACATTATGTTATAACGGAAAACTGTTGTTGGAATCATCATTGAAAAATACACTTTTAAAGTTTTGACAGATTAGTCAGGACTTCAGAAACATTGATTACTGCCATCTTGGAATTAAAAAAAAAAAAGTACCAAGGACATTTTGATTAGAGCACAACGTTGTCATACAAAGTTTACCAATTACAAAAGCTCTCTTGTTTTCTGTACACACTGGCAGGTCACAGCAACAAGGTTATATAAATGTGTTTATCTAGAAACTCCCCCCTGCTCCTGATGTGTTAAAGTTAAATGAAAATAAAGAGTAAATTCCATTCAGGGTATTTTTTTCAGAGACAAGGGAATCCATTTGTTTCCCTTTTCAAGAACAAACAACTGTCCCTTATACTGTAGCACAATTATGTCCAGCTGCGTTCATCAATTGATAAGCACATTTGATAGAACTACTGACATCCCAAAATGCAACCATGAGGAAGAATCCATTTTTTTTACTCAGTAACAGGAGGTCACAAGCGCCCTCCTTCAGTTTGTCAAGGTTGGATCTTCTACTGGTTTACCCATTAGGTCCAAAACCAAACAATCGACAAACAAGTTAGCAAGCGGGAAATTGTTTTTCCAACAGTGAAAGTGGTAGTCCAAAAAATCGATCTATAATTTCCATTGGACTAACATTGTTGCAACAAAAGGCTGAGGTCAGATTTGGACCCAGCACAGCAGATGAAGACTGCAGCCTCTGTCCACGGGTTTGCAACATAACTGCTAGGCTGTCTGGTGCCCCTACATGGTTTTTAGTGGTCCAGATTAATTTGTACTAACATGCGTTAACCACTTTTTTTTTTTTTTTTTTTTTACATTTAAACATGTAGACATATTTACACAATACAAACACAGGCATCTAGGGGAGTAAAAAAGAGAGGTTAGGGACAGTGCAAGGCTTTGATCTGGGCACCAGGGTTGCTGAGTTTGGGTTTCAAACCATATTGTAACCAGAATCTGATCTACTCTTTTTCCAGTCTTTCCAGTGTCATTAAACAGATACATTCATTTAGTGCTGACTTGACCAGCTGTGTCATAGCATGTGTCTCATTTTTCAATGCAACTGCAACTTGAAGGTTTTTGTCCATTCCCTCTATCGTTTAAATAACAGCTATGCTTGTATACCCTGGACTGTGAGCTTTGTCAAACACACCTTGATTGCACAGCAGTGCTGGGGCTGAACGCATCCAGAGTAGACGCTGACAGAGGACAGCAGCTGTTGCTATTGTGTTGCTGACGCGCTGTTTCGGCTCCAATGCCAGTAACGACAAGGTGATTGGACCAAGTACCAATTAGGCTCAGGCAGCACACCGCACTTCATGTCCAACTCAAGTGCATGGCAGCTCAACAAACTATTGTTAAACTGTGGCTGCAAGACAGCTTGTGTGAGCTTCATTCAGTATGTCAAGACAGTCTGGGAAGAATAGAAAAAAAGCACACAAAAGCGTGTCCTTCAAAAAAATACTGTCTTGTCGTAACATTGTGTTGTTGTGTTTCTCTTTTGTTATACAGTCTGAGGCCTCTTCAAGGTCACACAGAATATAGGCCACCATAACCACTAAAACATACTGCATACGAGATGATATGCAATGTCACTCGTATACTTTATGTTTTTGGACAAATGCTTGTATTACCTTTGAAAGGCACAATCTCTTTCATTTCACAGACAGCCTTGGTTAAAGCAAGAACGTGCAACTTTTTGATCCAGTGGATGTCGCCCTCGAGCTCCCGCATGAAACCAAAACAAAGTCTTGTTTGGCCACACCTCCGCCATACTGAATCCTGCAACCACTCTGCCCTGTGTTATGAGACCTCTTCATGTCAACATGATGTAAACATACAACTATTGTTGTGTGTGCTGATTACAGATCCAGTGTAAAAACAATCCAAATCCTTTTTTTGATGATCGCTCACATGTTCAAGAGTTGCATTTTACCCAATGCCCTTTTTTACGTAACTAATCCCCTTTAAAAAAATGATTGTTCAATACTTTAGAACTTCTTAAAGAAAACAACAACTAAAACAAGGAACATGTCATCCTAACAAACAGATGTAATTTAAAGGGATTAGGTTTGATTCTACACATATCTTTTAAACCTCAGATGGAGAGATGAAACCTCAATACTCCTCAGTGAAAAAGTTTGAAAGACTCAAATTAAACACAATGGTGTCAAACCAACTGCTAAACTTAAACTCTGACTCTTTCTACTCTGGTAGATATCATAGTGGTTGGAGGAATTAATTTTTGCCCAGGCCCCCAGCCGCCTCGAGAATCACCACTGTTGGTCAACAAATGCACTTTTTATGTACTGTCATATAGCAAGATGCATTTTAGATCCCCTTTTCAGGTCAGCTTGGGGGACTGAGGAAGATGTTGTGTAACACGCCTTTTTAACTAGCGGGCCCCTGGATATGGCCCGTGTTCATTTGTGTGGTCTGCAGTATGATGAGTTACACACAGCTAATAATGAACACCCAGTGTTTCCCCACACACATTCTTTAACTTGGCCCCCACCCAGGTTAATTAACAGTAGCCCAAGTCAATTTTGCGACACATCATAATATATTTATTTATTTTCCAGGAAATTACATGGTCTGTGATCAGTTAATAAGTGTTCTCGCTCTGCCCCTCCTGCTGGTCACAGACAGACACAAGGCTGAAAAACACTTACATTACTTCCCCTTCTACAGCGTACATTTTGAACTTTATCACACTGGTTTTCATTCATCACATTTTTCTTTTTTTTAAAGAAAAAACAAGCTTCTTACTACCATTACCATTGTGCTTGAAGCTGACAGTAAACTTTTCCAAAAAGCAAAAGAAGTGTAAAGTCTTGTTGATTTCTATTTTTCCCATAAAGCGTCCTCATATATAGTTAAACTAAAACAAGAATACTTCTGACATCAAAAAATCATTGTCCCCTTCCTACACATTTTGTCTGAATTGATCATTTTCTGAGATTTGAATGGGGGTAAGAAAAGTTGTGATATACAGTACCTATAGACTTAAATAACTTTATTGTCATAGATTTATGAGTTTATCTTCCAAATATGACCTCAGAATCTCAGCATTTTTTTCCACCCTTAATTCTTCCCTAATGCTTCTAATTCTAATCTTCTTCTTGCCATATACTTAATTTTGTTTTTAACTTTGTCTGTAAATTGGTGGAAGCATACTGCACACTTAACACTGAACTGGACTGAATGTCTAATTATCATCTAGGTCTAAAGGTACAGTATACTGCAGATTTAGCTTTGCAGGTTTAAGTCTACGACAGACAAATAATCCAACATTTTTCATTCAATTAAATATACTAATGTCTCCTGATTATTCTAAAAATTAATAACGTGGTGTTAAATAGATTCAGAAACATTTTTGACTTGTAGTTGAGTCACTGATTTGGTGCTTGTGTACCCCTGTAGACTAGGTCAAAGATTCAATCTGCACCATCAACCGAAGGTGTAAAATGCCTCCTTTAATCTGCTAACATGCACATGTGCCTCAGCGACCCTGCAGAACAAAGAGGGAAGTCAAGCACCTGTGAAGGTTAACAGTCATCACCTCAATTTGTCGGCTCCCCCCATCAACTCCAACTCATGTCAAAAGCTTCGTTGGACAATGGCTGTACATGGATGAGTAGTGTTTGATGAGATGCGTGAGTGGTGGAATGTATTAGTAAATGTCAGCATGTCTTTTTCCTGGATACAGCCGTGTCAATTATGTGGCGGAGATGAACGCTTCACCACAGCGTTAGAAGAGCAGTTCTGTTAGGAAGAGAGAGAGACAACACATTTGACAGCATGATGGCGGTGACTTTGAGCATTTAGTGACCTTAAAGTTGTAGCAAACTGCTCCTCTTACAGCTGGGTAGCAAAGCCTTAGGTTTTTAAACTCTTTCATAACTCATAAGGAGTAAGGATCACATAACAGGAGCCTGCAGAATCCCGCCACTAATTAGTGATATGGATGGGCTTTTTAAAGAAAAATGGAACTGGAGGACTGGTAGTTTTGCCCTCCCTACATGTTCCCCCTCCAGCAAAATAAAAAGATCCCAAGGTAACATATCCATAATTATGATGTTTAACAGCACTCTGCTCATTGTGCAATTACCCTACTATTCTAAAAACCCGTCCTGCAGGGGCAGCTTGCAATAATACATCATGGCAAACTTGAAAATAGCTCTTTTTTTATTTTTTATTATTCCACCAGCAGCCTCCTGTATGGCAGTGTGAGTGGGTGGAACGAGGCAAGCTTTGATTAGAGATGCTCTAACATGTAGTACTTTTTCGAGCTCACATATTGGAGGAAAGCAAAGTACGAATGATTCACTGTAAATCTGCTTGTTAGTTGGAAAATGATTCATTTTAGTTTGTGGTGTTATCCTACTTTGACACAAGAAGAGGAGGCATGAGATTTATACTGATTATGACCTTTGGCGGTTTTAGTAAAAACGTTGATAACTTCATTAAATTCTGGAAACTAAAAAAAACAGGAAATGTAATAACAGTAGCAAAGATCATGAGAGAAACATTGAATACAACAGACTAACAAAAACAAGGAGGCAATGAAGATAGGGAACCACTTTGGAAAAGGAAATGTCTTCACAAGGTTCCCTTAAGTGTCATCACAACACTCAGTGCGCCGACATGTGACCTCAAAGTCAACCCACTTTCACCTGGCAACAAGAGTTGCTCATGGCAACCAACCCTTGCATTCAGCATGCTTGCTGTTTCAGTGAAAACATAGACTGTATAACACATGGACACAGTCTCAGTGATGTCACTTATTGGTTTCTTCAGAGGCGTTTGGAAGCTCAATGATGGTGGCCACCATGTTGGAAAAGTCACAATCTCGGAAAATGCGTTCCAACCTAATTTACAATCTATCTATCAACAGGAAAAGACGTCAAGACAGTAGCCATGTTTGTGGCTTATTGCATTGAAATAAGCAATGTCTAGTTCAAGTACAATAAGAGTAACCAAATAGCTAATTATTATTGAATATATTAATTGCACTGTGAACAAATGAGACCTGGAGTCTTTTAGTTTTTCTTAAAGGAGCTCTCAAACGACGACCTGAGAGTCAAAGGTCAATTTCACTGTGAAGCGGCTGATTTGAGTTGGCAAGTGTAGCCTTAGCTTTCCTCACGACCTGCTGGTTATAAATGGTCAGAGGCCCAGTCTGACATCTCAGTGATATCTCGTTTTACCATGCCTCCCAATCTTATTGAAACAGTTCAGACACAGTTTAGAAACGTGCATTGAGTCAAATAAAGTGATGTGCAAGAGGTTAAAAAATTGCAGTAATGAATAATCTAGCAAGGAAAGATAAGATACAAATAAAAATAAATATCGAGGTTTACAAATCTGTAATTTAGAAATGTCTAACCCACATCATCATAGAAATACAAGAGAGCAACGTTGCAACTTTTCAATTGCAAAAGGGATACAAGAAACTCTGGCACGTCTGGTTTTGGTTTGAGGCATTCTGTATCGATTTGTGAAAACTGATAGCCATTTGGAGGAGCTGTTAAAATGTCTGGGGTGGGGGTGGTGTAATTAAAGTTTGGATACAAAATAAAGGATTGAAAAAATGCAGTGTGGGTGCTCGTGATACCTAGCTGAATCAGGAAGCTTCTACCACTGTGTTTCCTGCATGCATTACTGCTCAGTTTATACCATTACAGACACTCACACCTGTTATGACAACTCCAGATCATGTAGCCCTGAGTGGAGTTCATACTGGGACTGTTAGCGTTTGACAGAGTCAGAAAATCAACAAACATATTTGTACAAGATGTTAGAGGCCTGACTTCTTCTAAAATCCATTCCAGAGAAAATCTGCTTGTCCAGATCCATACTTCTTGTATTGTCTTTTGACAAGAAGATTAAATCTCAGTGTCAGTATGGATGTACTGTAGCAAAGTGTAAGGCTTCAGCCTTCATACAGACCAAACTTTTCCTCCCCAGGGTCCCAACAGCGAACGAAACAGAGCACAGGAGGAGGAGGCGAAAGGTAACTCTGTCGCCCGCCAATAAATCAATACATACCTTTATTACTTCAGAGAACAAAAGGCTCTGCACCAAGATCGATTGCACCGCTGAGGAGCCGCCAATAAGATAAAAATATATAAATAGATAAATAAATCCTCCTGGCATTTGGCTGCTCTGTCCCCACGACCAGATCAGCATCAATTTATTACCTATGTGATGGTTTCCGCCTGACGTGTTTTTGTATCAGCACAAATCAATCCAGAGTTTATTAGCTGCTATGATTTATTGTAAAATGACATTACTCAGGGTGCCAGATGAATACCATTCATTAGGAGGGAAGGCTGCATCGACGACTGTGGATGTGCAGGGAATAAGAGAGTCTCTAGGATGGGCATGAAACGGTGTTGCTGTACAGTGTAAACCCCATTGTGTGTAATGTTATTTCAGTATTAATAATGAATAGTTTATACGATGTAAGCTAATTATTTTTGCTATAAAACAAATTTTGGTAAGTAAAACCTCCGAGAGTGCATCTTGTTATCCCCCGATTGTTCGTGTCTATAAGCTGCATTCCTGTCCCATCAAGAGCAGCGTGTTTCAAACTGACAGAAGGCAAATTTGTTTTTCCCTTGGAACTCCAAACTGGTTCAATTGTGTGTTGTAGTTTCAGACCTTAGCGAGTTGAATTCTCTATCTTTGTGTCTTTGAGTAATTGCTTAGTTTGAAAACAGTGGGGGTGAGCTGCCATTTTCTTTTGCACTTACTTTTTCTCCTGTTTTTGCTGAACTTATCGAGTTAGATTAAGTGATTTTCTTTTTGTTTTCATTTTTTTTTGTGTTCAGAAAGATAGTTGAATGAAAATATATATTTTAGTTTAGTTTGTGATTTGGGTTTTTGTTCATGCTGATTCAATGTGCTTTAGTTTCTAAGAGTAAGTTGGTGTTGTGTCAAATAAACTTACTCAGTTTTCAGACCTTTATCTGGCATTTGATTTAGGGACCGGGGAAGAAGTATTTTATGGTGCACACCTACTCCTCGAGATGGGTGCGAATGTAATTGTTCAAAGTTATATTTGAGCAAAAAGTTGATGTGCAATACATGAATCAATAAAAAGTACTGTGTAAACAAAACACATGTTGAGCCTCATGAGGATTCTGATGACAAGTCGAGCCTCTGATTCTTTTCTGAGTTGTCGTTCCATCTTGGGTGGGTGTTTATCCCTGCGTGTCCTCCCTCATGTTGCCAGCTGGTTGTGTGTCCCTTGTGTTGCCTCGTTCTAATACTTTTCTTCTAGAAGGCCTTCCAGTGTTTTTCGACCTCATCTGCCTTCTTGATTTTTGCCTTGATTGCCTGTCCATTTCAGATTTGTTTGCTCCGCTGATTTGCTTACCTGTGCATCGACCTGGACAGTTTCATACACTCTGCCTTTTGTTGGTCTCCGACCAGGTGTGAGTGAAGCAGTTTGTCAGGATTAGGGGCATCTGGGTAGTTAGAGGATGATCCAACACACTTTGAAAACACATCCATTGGAGGGGTAAAATGGCGATACAATATGCAGCTATAGGTGCTAAAATGCAACTCTCTTTTTTGGCTTAACGACACTGAAAAAACTAGGTCTGAGTAAAGTTAGCAAGCTTTTAAGTACTGATCTCACTAAGAGCAAGAATTTACATACTTTTCAATTTTTAACCAAAAGCCTGGGTATTTTCATCTTTTATCAATCCTTGTAAAGCTGAGCTTAATCTTACGTTTTGGTCAAAAAGCAGCTGGTTATACGTATATTAAATATTGTTTGTGCTGCTTGTGATGAAGTTAACCAAACTTCTTTATGGTATAGTCATCTGGCATTCTGCATCATACTGACCGCAAAAGTAGTTCTTTCAACTTCCTGCTTCTTCTGACAAGACTCTACCTCTAGTCGTACTTTATTTCTATGATCATGTCGCTCCCAGGTTTTTCTCTGTTGCCATGGTTGCTTACATTACCCATAGTTACTCTCTGTTGTCATGGTTGCTTGTGCATTTAACACTTGTAAACAAGTAATGGTGTACGAGGAATCCTTATTGATGTGCCAGAGCAGGAATCTGGCCCATAGCAATGGATTTTTAAAAACTCAGACCTACTAGAAGACCTGATAAATATACCTTGCTGTGAAAAGATTATTACTCAGCGCTCATTGATTAACTTTCTTAACAAGGCTGTGTATTAAATATCTAATTTTTAGACTCTCTTCCATACTGCAGTCATTCTCCTCCGAAGTACAAGCTGTACTTGTATCTATCTATTCTTAATCAAAACACATATTGTCAAGTGAACAGCATGACATCATCAGCATAGAGACAATGACATAAACACAGCTTCTTCTTCAGTATTGGAAATATCCTTAAAAACTGATTTATTAAACAGTTCAGACAAACCAAATATATTATCTTTAATCTGAAATGTTGCTGATAAAACATCAAAGACATATTTGTGAGTTCATATTACTAAATCATCACTACAGCTGATTTTATACTTGATACATGCAGAAATCTGCATGTTATAATGAGAATAGATAATGTATTTTATTAGCTGCATACTAATGCCTTGCACAGTAACAACATGAAATGCTCATACAGTTGTGTTTATATGCAGTGCCTCAAAATGCACTGAAGTGCTATAAAAACAATGATGAGTTTGCATAGACAAGCATGCATTTATGCTCTTCTGTTGGTGTTTGGTACATGGTGGAGAAACCAGCGGAGCCACACAGCTGATGAGAGTTGATGAACCCTGTTGAATTGGCGAGTATGTGGAACACCGGGTGATTTGCATTGAGTCCCCAGACTCCATATGACAGTGAATACAGAAAACAAAACAAGGACGATAAGACGGATTGGGAAAGAAAGAGAGAGAGAGAGAGAGAGAGAGAGAGAGAATTTTCCTGCATATTCATCCCCATAAATTAAACATTGTATTCAATGCTCTGAATAAACTCATGCAGCTTGAGTTTGTTGCTGCTGCTCTTAATTAGTGTATGTGATAGTCAGACTTTAATATTAATATGCAGACCCTTCTGGTCTGCAAACATGCATTCAGAGATGAGATGTGAGACACATAGCAGGAGGACACACACAAATGCAAACAGGCTTAATGGGATAATTGGATGTGAAACTGTCATTCCACCTGGTGAGTGACTGTTTGAAAGAGGCGAGCGGCTAGACGGCAACAAAAAAAAAAACCCAACCTAATCAGCCTGGCCCACTGAGAGCCATTTTATGCTGCAACATCAATTACAAAAGAATTGCTTCAGGGATGCTCTGACCAGGCTTTCCAATGCATCACTTATTAGACAATCCTTTGCTGTGACATGTACTCATCAGAGGATTGAGGCACCGGCGTTAGACAAGGTCATTTATGAATTATTTGGATTATGTGTCACATTTTTACGAATGTGATGCCTCACAGTCGATATGTGAGTCTGCTTGTCTGTTAAGGGAGTGGAGTGTGAAATCACAAATTAACTATTTATTTTCAATATAACTCAGGCCATGCTTCAAGAAAGTATTACCTACTTAATGCTCATCCAGCATCAATGTTTGGCCTTAGATGATGGTATTTAAATTGAATCGGGTTTTAAAAAATGGGCTCATTGTGTTAAATTTCATGACTGTAAAATAAGCGGACACACTTTGTATAAAAGAGGAAATCAGCTGTGAAAAGAGTTTGATTCAAATTAAATGGCTGTTCATTTTTCAAACTAGTGTTACATAAATTTCATACTGTCGGTTTTACAGAAAAAAAGGTTTGGATTAGCAAACTAAAATGTTCAATATCAAATTTGGCCAAATTGAGCTTATATGAAACACATTTAAAGCAATTGAAGGAAGGTTCGTCTTTTTATTTCATTTTTTTAAATTCGATGTGCTTTTTGATCCCTGGGGGAAATTCTGGCTCCACACTTTGCTTCACACTGGGAGAAGCATGTCACTCAGTAACACACAGGCCCAAATCACACATGTCCAAACAGGACCTTGTGGACATCCATTAGTGGAGAGATGTGGGGCTGCTACACAATGCTACGCAGGGGTTCAGTGCCTAGCTCAAGTGCACCTCGGCAGTGCTCGGGAGTCGCCCTTACACCTCTCCAGCTACCGGACCAACTTCATCATTATGGTCCACATCAGGACCCAATCCAAGTCCCTGCGGACTGAGCAACTGCTGCCCCAAATGTACAAGATTTACATTTTTAGAGTAAAATAAATAATAAGGCTGTCTGGATCTCTCAATGTTTTTTTTAGGAGACGACATTTAGACGGTATTACATCGTAGGCCTACGTTAGAAAAAGGCTTATATTTCAAGCTAGAGGTACTTATTCCACCTAATGTACCTTTTTACTTTGACCGTATACTTCTCCAACGTTCAACCGCCCAATGTCTTTTCACTTGCTGACAAACAGAGAAGCAGAGAATCATAGCTATTTTTCAAACTCTACTTGGTTTAAAGGGTTTGCTAATCTGACACAAAACATTTTTCATCACACCAACCTATGAGCTTCCCTCCCTGAGCGTGACATCATAAGACAAAAGGACTGCTGTGTGTACGCTGTATGTTGAGATATAAATATTACAAGTGAAGTATTCATTGTCATTGTCATAGCCTTTGCTAGCAAGTGTTTGCCTTGTTTTTGGTACAATACTGCATGTGTGTGTGCATCCATGTGTGTCTTTGTGTGCAAGCCCCCGACATAACACAAGGAACCCATCCACATAGATACAGCTCTATAATATTACCTAGGATCAAGGGTACATCCAAGGTATTTATTTGCTGTACAGCCAAGTAATGAGAGTTCCCAATGAGAGTTTTTTTCTCTCTCCTTGGAGCCACAATCTGTTCATCAACACAAGTTTAATAGAAGGATTATAGAAATCAATAACATATTAGATGATGATCATGGGATTGTATCAGGTTTTTCCTCCTCTAAATGATTATGTTATGTGAATATATAAGTCACCATTATATGGTTTTGACCGTGTTACACCTCTCCCCATCTATGTGATGCATTAATCAGAGGGCAATCATTCTTTCTTTTTTAGAGATTTAATGACAAAATGGTTCTTAATCAGATAAATATGTAACATGTTCAAGTACATCAATTTTTAAATCAATGTGTTTGTGTACATATAAAAGCAGAGATAATTCAAAGACAAAGGGGTGATTCAATCACTTCAGGGACAAACAGGTCTGAACATCATCAAGAATGATGATTCCTGTGTGAAGAAGCTCTATTTTTGTGTGTCTGGTTGGAAAAACAGCTTTTTTTAATGGCATGTGCACTTTAAATCAAATCCCAAGCAGCCTGGAGTGCTCAGAAATGATCATTAGGAACCTCAGTGGCACTTCAAATGTCGCAGTTGACATGCACAGGATGCAACTCCTCACAACCTCACGGTAATATGTGTCAGTAATCAGAGGCAGAAGATGGGTACCGCACAGGCGGGATAATTAAGGTTGAACCAACAAACGTAATCAACGCCCAATCAGGAGGTATTGTGGCAAACAACTCTGCATGAAGAACCTCGTCATAATATTTTTGTGTCCACGGAAAATGAATGGTGGTGAGTCGTCTGCATTCAAATGAGATTGCAGGGGTTTTTTGTATTTTATTTTATTTTTTCAGTATTTTATCATCGTTATAAAAGTTGGCTCTTCTTATGAAGAAGTCTGCACTCCAGCTTTAACCACATTTTTTTATTTTTGGAGTTGTTGGAGATCAATGTATTAAACCACTATTTAACAAACAATAAGATGGATATGCACCACATACATTTTCATAAAAAAAAACAAAAAAACATCTTTGGGTGATTTTAATTCAATTATAACCATGACATTAAGATTGATTAGACTACTGTTCACGTAGTAAACAAAAACGGTTCTGTGTTGTGCAAGAACATAAATGTGTCCCCTCACAAGTTTATTTACAGCCATTGGTGCCGATGTTGAGTCAGTTTCTCCAAGTAGAAAATGGTCATATTCTGATTTTTATAAACTATCTGCAAACCAATGTAAACACTAACATGAAGTGCACTATATTATCAGTGGTGGTGCATTATTTCTCATGGATGGACCAGAATGTACATCCCAGGTTTGCAAGCTTGATGTTACCATATAATGGAAATTTTCATTGAGGAGCTGATATGCAGCTGTACAGTCTGTTACTCTACCGCTGTATTATTGGCCACGATCCTGATCAGCCTCTACACCACCTACTGGACAGTCAGCGGAGCAGCTTCTCTAACAGACTGGTCCAACTCCGCTGCCACAAGGACAGATCTATCTATCTATCTATCTATCTATCTATCTATCTATCTATCTATCTATCTATCTATCTATCTATCTATCTATCTATCTATCTATCTATCTATCTATCTATCTATCTATCTATCTATCTATCTATCTATCTATCTATCTATCTATCTATCTATCTATCTATCTATCTATCTATCTATCTATCATCTCTCTATGTCTGTCTGTCTGTCTGTCTGTCTGTCTGTCTGTCTGTCTGTCTGTCTGTCTGTCTGTCTGTCTGTCTGTCTGTCTGTCTGTCTGTCTGTCTGTCTGTCTGTCTGTCTGTCTGTCTGTCTGTCTGCATGCATTTGGGTATGTATGAAAAATGTAAATTGAACACAAATGAATCTGTCATTTATTTATGTCAAAAGAAGAACTGGGTGTAGATCAATAATAAACAAAAACATAAAGATTAAACGCAGAGCTGACTAAACATGCTGCTTCAGGGGATCTGTCCTGATCTGATTAAATCCTTTTTGAATAGACCAACAATTTCAAGTGTGGTGCCTCTGCATGACTGGTGAAGTGTGTCAAATGAGCTGACAGCCTTCTATAGATCATCTTATGGACCTTGTTGTCTTTTCCCAACTCAATACAATAAAGCCAGTTATACAATGAGAGATGTGCAGACCCATACAAATCCAAGAAGTAACAAAAAGTACAAACTTTCAAACAAGGAATGACTCAACCTCCTCTTAACTCTCCCCCAACTTTCTTCGATAGAAGAGGCGGCGAGGCCTCCGCTTTAATTATAGGATGCTATCGTAGTAATCCTTTCTCTTCATAAACAAGGGTCAAATGCTGTAAAAGGTGCTTTAGAGAGAGTGATGTTTTATTGATTGAAAGGAGAGATTAGAAATTAATGACCCATGTGTCCCAGATTGAATAATCAATTTCAATTAATATCAATTTCACAGTGCAGCTGCTCAGCAACAGTTCTTCAGATCTGCATCGATGTTGTTCATTTGTCAGCCTCTCAGGGAGAACACATCTATAGGGAGAGCACAGGGGCTGGAATAAGTGCATAATGGCAGAGTTACATGTCTTCCAACCTGTTCCTCCAATGGACATCTTGGGGTTGTTTAATCTTCAATCCTAGACTGCATAAATAGTCGACTTAACCACGGTAACATATTCTTTTTTTTCCTGCTACCTTTTTAAAACTTAGAATTGGCCTTTCATTGGTTTTAAAGAGCCAGATGTGACAACATTTGGATGACTTGGTGGTGCTGGAGAGGAGTGAGCTTTTGGCAAACAGTCTATGCCCGTGGCTAATTCATTAGCTGGCTAATGAGCTAGTCAGCTATATGGTTTCCCACAGAATGAGATTGTAATTGTGACGGTAGCTAACAAGAACCGTTCATTTGTCAGACTTAAGGAGCTAAGAGAGCTTGAGGAAGTCTACAAACTTACTGCTTGACCCCCCCCCAACCCTTCTCAGAGAGACTTAAAAACAATCCTTCTTTTCATCACTACTCCCAGCCTCAGATCCTGTTGGGAAAAGCCAAGAACAATGCCGAGTTCTCTGCACAGGGTTAAAGAAATCCATGCATTAGGGATGTAACCGTAAGATACAGTAGAACATCAAGAACAATATGAAAAATTTAAATTGTAGGGGAAAAAACTAAAGTTTGTAAAAGAAAGACCTGCACAAGCTCCAACTGCAGATTAACGCTGCATGTCTGGCTCTGAACTTTTAATCATGGATAAGCATGGATGGCATGCCTCATGCTCTTTCATAACTAAAAGTGGAGGATAAACTGTTAAGCTATCTTCTTGCCTTTTTTTTATTTATATGCAGAATGAAAAACGTAAAATGTCTATACTCAAAGTTCTCCTATTTCAACAGGCACTGTCAAATTAACAGTCAGGTTTCACATGGATGTTTTAGTTCCTGTGACGAGAACAGGTGCGAAACAGAAAACTGTTTTGTACAGGGCTAACACTCAGTGGAATATGTTGCCATGTCTGACATGTAAAGCTGTACCAGTAATAAAAAGGAAATGAACTGATAGAATATTTTCCTTTGTTTTGTTTATTTAGACGATTAATACAAAAGTTAACTGGGTATTTGGGTAAACATACCATGTGATGATTTAACTGTCTGTTGACTCTTGATTGTGTATGTGTTGTTGTCATATGGGTGGACCCCAGGAGGTGTAGCTGCTGCTATGGAAGCAACAAATCCAGGGTATAAAGACAATCAATCTCAAAGCAACCTATATGATGTCCTAGATTTCCTTTGAAAATATCAAAGAGGTATCAACAACTGCCAAGAGGTTAAGTTATGAATCTGATGCCACAGCCTGTGGCATCTGCTTGTCAATCACAGCCACCATGCTGCTGACTATCTGCAGAACTTTAAGGATTTAATGGAACTTTAATTGAGTAAGATTTGACCTCTCACTCCCCATGAATATCAATGTGAGTCACAGACCCAAATGTTTCAGTTCTTCCTGGATATAATCATGTTTCATTCCTCTGTGCAGTGGGGTATTTTATGATGGGATCTTATGTAGATCAACTCACTTTTGGAGCAAGCCTCGAGTGGCCACTGAAGGAACTGCAGTTTCAGTGCTAATTCTTAAACAAAAAGCACATATACTGTATATACCATTGAGTCTGTCCCTCCAATGACCTGAACTGACTTGCCCCTTGTTTTATATTCAGAGAGGAAAATATGAGCAGCGTATATTGATGCAAAGTGTTCTCTCCGCCTCCTGGCAGAGCAGGGAGCCAAAAACTTGGAGGAGCTGGGTGAGAGAACTCAGTGTTCCTATTTGGCCTTGAATGCAAAATCATCCATCATTTAAGTCTTATTGGAGATGACAATGATGAGGTGCTTGAGCGTGAGCGCATCACTGTATGTGTGCCTGCAACATGCTGCAGAGAGGTAACAATCTCCCCCGAGAAGTGAGAGTGATATTTTGAATTCAAATTGAACGGATGGGGTGATTGCTCAGCGAGAAGAGAATAGTGACATCTCAATAGGCATGCCCTTATGAGGAAAATAATAAGGCTATTTTCATGACCAAAATTAGAAGCGCGGACTGTCAGATGAGAGGGGGAAAAAAAAGGTCTGAACCAATTGAACCAAAGAAGAGGCTTATTAGAGAAGTTCAATTTGCATATATTGCATGTCAGACATATTGGCAAAAATGTCAAAAACTAAATCAAAAAGGCCTTTCTAGTGTATCTGCTGAAATTGCTCCTTGATCAGAACGAGTTTGACAGAATGGTGACGCTATGGGAACTGCTGGAAATAAATCATTGCTGAGACATTCATCTGACATAGCAGCAGTGCATGTTTTCCTTCTAGACTACTTTTCAACAGAAAACAAGCACATGAACAAAAATGAATACTTGCATACATTTCTCATCAATTTCTATTTTCTTAAAGAACAAGTCTAACATGAAGAAATGATGTGGCCGGTCTGCAAATCACAACACTTGGAGGTTGTCTTCTGCCTCTAGGTCTCTAGGTTTCAGACCACACTGGTGAAGCAGTGCAGTTGTAATTACATACCTAAATGTTAAACAATTAAAAGCTATATATATAGTTGTTTGACAGCCATGTTTATATTCAATATTTCCCAATTTAATTCTCTGAAAAACGGACAAATAAATAAAATAACGTTTTTAAGGTATGAAGGTCAAGAAATCATGTGGTTCAGGTAGCATGCACTTAATATTTAGTCTATAAGAGACTTACGTCTGTCTCTTACTATCACCCGTCAAAACCTTTTGACTTGCCTTGGATAAATTGCTCAGCTTGCCATAGCCAGTAATTCAGCAGGAATAAGTGAATAATCTGCTCAATCCAGCATGCTGCAGCCAGGCAACTTTTTACAGTAAAAGGTTTGGTTCTCAGGCCTCAGCTCAAGTTTCTCAACAGTCATTGCAGTGGTTAACTTAAGAGTGCACAGACGAGAGACCCGTGACGGATCAGGCCTGTCTCAGATGGCTTCAAATCGCCTGGCAGATTCCTGACAACCTCTCTTTGAGATGCGAGCTGTAGGGCCCGTAATGTCAAGTGCCTTTGACACTTAAGACAAATGATGCTCTCAGCCCACGTTCGAGAATATTAGAACACCACAGATGGATGTGTGGCAGGCTGGTGGCTGCACAGACGCACAGGAATCTAAATAGAGCTGTTATCATCATCGCCATCATCATCATCACGTTCAAGTCCACTGATTCCTAAAAGAAAAAAAGTAAAAGTGCAGGGTAGTTTGAGAGCTGCATCATCTGTGCAGTCACTGGCGCCTTTCAAAAACCTACAAGAATTAATTAAGAATCCATTATGAGCCCAAATCCATCAGAAATGTGGACATTATGCAGAGTGACACTCCATTATTGGAGCCTACATTGTGTTCTGTATGCAAGAAGTGTAACCATTTCTTGTGGGTTTATGTAAAAAGAGCAGCAAAGCCATCTGTTTGGTAGCAGTGCGGGACGCAGAGTGAATATTGATAAGGACACCACTGTTCTCGGTAATGTGTTAGCTTGCAGCTCCATCTGATAAGCCAAACAGCAGGATATCATGTAACTTATGTAATAACTATCAATCTGACACAAACAGGTACAGCATTAGGGTCTCCTGCAGGGAATCCTGCAGATCTTTTCAGGAGAAATTTAGCGAAATTTCTTTCTGTTTGGTTTCCATAGACTTTTTTTGAGGACGATTTACTGCAGGCCTTCGAATGCATACAGTCAAAGACAAAAGATACCATGTGTGGGGAAGCAAAGGCTTTGGAGAGTAAAGAGACAGGTTATCTTTTTACACTTTTTCGTCGACTTTTTGGACCCCTTTATAAAAAAAATGCCCGGCCTTAGAAAAAGGTGCAAGGCGGGGGCGCTGGTGGCGCAGTGGTTAGTGTGCTTGTCCCCATGTATGGAGACTGTAGTCCTCAACGCGGGCAGCCTGGGTTTGACTCCAGCCTGTCGCCCCTTTCCTGCATGTCAATCCCCACTCTCTCTCCCTGGTTTAAATCCTAAATAAAAGGTTATTTTGCAAGGTTAAGTTGCAAGTTTAGAGTTTGTGAGGTCTGAGCTCAGAGCAAATTGAGAATTCTGTCAGGTTTCTTGAATGTAAATCGTATGTTTCAATGTTACACAGTTGTGCAGCAGGTCTGTAGGAGGATGTTGAATAAGGACCAGCAGAACTTACCAAAAGGCTTCAGGGTCAAACCTTGATAGGATTCTGTAACCACAGGAGAAGTTCATTTCAGTGATCATAGATACATTGCCCCCGAATTTGAATAGTTACAGGGTCTGATTGAGTCATTAATAAATCAGGAGCAAGGTCAAATGAAAGGAGCACAGCCCTGAGACAGTCCAAACACATGCTTTCTAAGGTCGCACAGCTTTTCTCTAATCTTCATCTTCAGCTTTCATACCAAAAATCAAACAGTAGGCAGTAGAAAACGACAGAGAAACAAGATTCATCTCAAATCCCCCAAAGCCTTTATCGAATAAATGCTCTCACACAATGAACCCGGCACACCGGAACAGATGTAAACAAGGACTTCTCACACAGTACATATACAGTAGAGGCACACAAAAATAGACACAAGACAAATCTACAAAGAAAAGAGCCCTGCAGACTTACTGAATTTTGTTTTATCATCGGACTGCAGCTAAACATTAGTTTCTTTTTCATTTTCTTCATGAATCGTTTGGTCATTATTCTTAATTCTTGTTTTTTTTATAGAAAGATATGGGCAAAGTTACCACAGGATATGCTTCATGCTTGAGGTAAGATTCTTCAGATTTGAGAAGCTAAAACTGCAAGTATATTTTTTTAGTTTTTTGGGGCATTTTGGTAATTGTCTTCACACCTGGATTGTTTGGAGAAGTTGTTCCAGGATAAGGAGGTGTTGGCCCTGTTGGCCCGGTCCTTTTGGACAGATTGCTTTGAAGAGTTGGTCGCAGAGCACTCCCAATCAAAGCCTGGAGCGGTTCATTTGCAGTGAGAACACAATCGACCGTCTTCCAGAACAAAAATCCTGTTGTCCACACATTCCTTATCGCTGAGTTGGAGGTCGGAGCAGGCCGTGGTTGACTCATCACACTCCAGTTAAAGTGAGTAAGTTAAAGCAGCAGTAGTTGTCGTAAACATGCAGTAATCTGCAATTTTGAATACCACTAAAATCAGCATTAAGATAGGTATGGTTTCTCACCAACAAGCAGTTCAACATCAGCAGAGCATCACATGACTCGACAGTATCTACTGGTTCAAAACAACTCGTAAAGTCACACGGTGTTGGTGTGTGCTGTGGCCAGCTATACAATATAGCTGTGTGAACACATAACAACCCAACGAGAAAATGCAACAATAAATAATTTAATAGTCTGAATCAGAACAAAGTAAACTAGTTATAGGTGTGAAAACAGCCATATACATCAGGATCAAAGCTCTGTGGAGCTTGGGGAAACAGTTGTGTGATTTCCCATCAAAGCCGCAGTTGAATACGTTTGTAATGCAGAGTTCAGGTTTCATACAGAGGCAGCAGCTGTGTTTACAAGGCAGGGTGCGAAAGACAAATCCTCATTTAATGATGAATGTAGACATGTTATGGCAGGTCACTGGAAGCTACCAGAAAATATATGTTTTCTTTTTGTTTTTTGTTTTTTCCAAAAGACATAGAAGCAGTTTGTAGGACTGTAAAAACCCAAATACATCCGCATTTAGAAACAGCACCATTAATCAAATTGAGAACTGTGACCTCTGTATTTTCACACGCTTTTTAAGGAACTTGGAAACAGGTTGCAGAGAAGATGTTTTTGAATTTGGCTGCTCAGAATCACTCTTGGTGTGGCTATGTTCCAATTCAAGGGCGACATCCTTTAAAGGGCACATTCAATGACGGGATATGTTACAGCTGTGGGTCAAAGGCTGTCCCATTATTATGGCTCCTTCAAATGCTGCTGACAAGTACGTCCTTCTTTCCAGGCCAACGAAGAATCGGCTCAGTGCATCATTTCTGGCCAAACATAGCAAAAGATTCCTTGTACACATGTTTTTCTTTGCATTTTTATTTCAAGGTGAATTTATTGGAGAAAGCATTAAAGAAAAAAAAAACACAAGCTTTGTGGATCCAGATGGATTTATGGAACCTACTCATGATGCCGCTTAACTCACATGGAGATGGGACTGTTCCAATCGAGTAAATCGGTATCAAACCCGATTTTGAAGTAATTCATATACTGGATATCGATCTGATGCCGCTGTTCCATGTGACTGATCAGGTCATATAGTTGTGCACTTTAAACATTCTCTGCTCGCACACTGAAGATGTTCAGACTGAACTGGAAGAAAAGTCCACAAATTTTCACCATGACGACGTTCAGGCGAGATGAAACAGCTCCCTCTATAGGAGCAAAAGTACAATTCCTTTTCTTCCGTCAAAAGGATTTAATTTGAAAAACCTTACAGTTGTTGCTACTTCCGGTTTTTATGTGAAGCCTGCACAATGCAACACAATGTTTGCTACAGCTTTGTTAGCCTTCCACATAATACCAACAACTACAATAACATTATCAGTATTATTATTAACGAGAGTGGTAAGAAGAGGGCTCGCTGTCCTCGTCAACAACCCATAGAAAAAAATATCGGTACATATGCATCGGATCGGAACAGAAAAAAAGTGGATCGTGCATCTCTGTGAATTGACAAGAGAGATCACTTCAGTACTGCAGTATCTGCTTTGTTTTCTGTCAGTTCACACTGTTAGCTGTATTCCACTCTCCTGCATTAACATTCAATACCATGCACGGCCATCTGCTCCAACAACCTCCTTCCATGAGCTGTGCAAACTTCTCACCTCTCAGCATGAAGTACAGACAGCATGCTCAATGTCGGCATTGGGAATTAAATTTAGAACCCTACTGAATTGCATGAGGGATATTCAATGTGAGCAATGTTTCTGCCAACTCTTACTTATAACCTTCTTAAAATATTAAACATAAGTCAAACTTGTAATGACTGATGTTTATTGGCTGATTCGTCTGTTGAAAGACATCCAATTCTTCTTATTAGGATCATCAAAAACAAATGTTCCCAGGGAAACGTGAGCTGCCAAGTGTACATTTAATTTCAGAATGTCTGGAGCATTGTGATTGCTTTCAGAATTACTGACCCTGTTGAAGTCTGATTAAAGGAAATTGCTCCCCACCGTGCCATGAACAAGCCTGACAGATTCCATGGCTACATACATTCACATTTGACGCCCACAAAGCCGAGTGTGAACGAATACCTCAGTGAGTGCTGCAGAGAGGGAGTGCAGATGAAGCCTAATGTGAAAGCTATCCATCATGTTTTGATCACTATATATTTTTCGAGAGGCACTCAGCAGGAACTGATGGTAAAGTGCTGAAAATCCCCCAAAATCTCTTCTTTAGCCTTGAAGGATTTTCTCGATAGAGGAGCGATTATTTAATGATGAAAAAGTAATGTTCTAAAAATACACTTTGCAGTTTGGTGCTTGCCTTTATTCTTGTTGTTTCACCTGCACCTCCCACACACACACACGCACAGAAACACACAAACAAATCAAATTCTATCTACACTCGCCGAAAACGTCCCCAGCTCAACTCTGAGCGTTCATGCAAATTTACAGAGAATCCCCTTTCTCGAATAAGAGAGGAGCATTATGCAAAGACTGAGCGTATAAAAAACAAGTGCAAATCAGATCATTTGATCAGGCTGGGGTAATGTGACGGTCATTAAATATTCAGGGACTTTGTCCTCTATTTCTCAGCTCGGAAACTCGTGTGAACATCCTCACCACAGTGTTCTTTCTCTTGCAATAATATTCACTCAATTGAATCCCACCATGCAAGAAGATGGCTGCTTGTTTTATGCATAATTTGTAATGAGACTTACAAGGCTGACAGTGAAAGCACAGAAACTCACTTTAGATCATGAACAACAATTTGAAATATTTACTCGTATGAGGAAAAACAGCATGACAATACGAAACAGATTTGAACGTTCTCTGTTTTGTCTCTGTCGTTTTATTGAAATGACTTCCTCTCGGAGGTGAATGCTGTTACATTTGTAAATTAAACACCTCCCTGTGATGTTATTCATAAACAGCAAAGCCAACACATCCCCCCCAAAAAAACTTGCAAAGAATTAGCAAAACAAGGAAATTAAGTCGGAGGTAAATAGTCCCTGAAGGGAGACAAAAGGCAGCTGCAGTGACGCCTCTGCTGCCTTTAAGAGATAATGAAGAAGAATCCAGCAACAGTGCTCCTACGCTCCTCAGAGATGCTTCTGTATTAATATTCTGTCCTCGTACTTTCACTCGCTGTCGCTACATGCACTTTTTTTTATCATTATTCATTTACATTGGAGTTACTGTAATTCAATTTTTCTGGTTTACATGGGATGTAATCTTATATGTTCTGGTGCTTAAGTGCTCCAATGAATTTTATACAAAAAAAAGAAAAAAGAAAAAGTGTGTCATTGACAAAAAAACCATCACACCATCCATTTATCATCAAGTGATGAAGCTGTATCTCATTGGCATGTGTGATAAGCCTCCTAAAGATGTCTGTCATAGTTCTCAGATGTTTTTTTAATGTACTTGTTGCTTTATCGAAGGCTTGAAATGACAAGCACATTTTATCACATTTTCACCAAATAGATCAAGTAATTGGCAGTCTTCTGGCATGAGAATGCCAATTGAATTAATCCCACTATGTCAGGGGTCGACAAGTGAGTTGGCTTCGAGCAAATGTTTTTCTAAGCGGCTAAATAGCTAGAATAAAATCAGAGGTTCATTTGTGAAGTGGATTTATTAAAAGAGTGCAGCTGGAACTTGCAACAGGCTGTTATTCAGAAACAAAAAAAAACACAGATGTGAAGGTCTCTGGGTATGGTGCAGCATGAAATATTACAATTGTGTCTTTATTCATCAGTGCATGTGTGAGTTTTAAACACCTGTGAGTCCATTATTGACCTATTTGAGTGATGACATGTGTTTTGGTAACCAGTGTCTTATTTTCCCTTTCAACATCCAACATGTGTTTCAGGTATACTGCAGGCTGAGAACGACTGACTGCTTTCTTTCTAACACACTGGCATCAGAGGCTTCAGTTTTGGCATGTCTGTTGCCCCTCGATCGATTCGATGACGGGAGAGATAAACGGACTGCAAACCTCTCTCTCTCTCTCTCTCTTTGATACAGAGTCAGAAGGTACAATTGATATTTATGTTGCACTGAGCCTCCAAAGGTTCAGGTAAGAAACAAAAAAGTTTAAAAAAAAAAAGGGTTTGCAAATTCGTTCCCATGGTTTGTGGTTCAGTTCACCAATCTTCAATTTGTGTGGACATTTACTGAACTGTGTGCACAGATTTACATTGGGAATATATGCACACAGTTTATAACTCTGTGATTTCAGTGAGCTCTCTGTCTGTGCAGAATATTCATTCTTCCTCTCTCTCTGTACTTTCATGAACACAGGCCAGACTTGGGCAGCCCATGTGTGTGTCGGATGTGAGTCAAACTTCTCCTCAATGATTGCCAAAAAACCCTCAACGGGATCGACTGTGTAAAAAATAAATAAAAAAATAACAAAAAAAATCTTGTGGTAGGCAAAGGGCTAAAGAGGAGGTGATGGTGATAGCTGCTGCTGCCGTGACGGTGCTTTGTTTCAGCACCAGGAGCTGTCCACTCTGCAGCACTGCTCACACGCCGTCCTAAGAATGTTTGTCTGTCACTGATTGTCATGGTGTTATTTTTTGTGAGGAAAATAAGATGTGAGAAATGAGAAATTGTCTAATATTTATTGTTTGTCAATAAATAATTGTAATAATAATCAGTTTTTTTTACAGTAAGTAGTAATTGACAATGCACAAGGCTCTGGAGGATCATCGGCAGCAGACACCGTTTTGGAATCCTGTCTCAGACTAACTTTCAGTCAACATGACGACAGGCTGAGAGCTGCAGCTGAGGCGGGTTTTAAACCTCCTGACAAACCGCTACACTGCGGCCACCTGTCAATCATGTAAGCTACGCACCGTATGGATAACATTTATCGTTTTCAAAATTCAGTGCAGTGTGCCCATGATGACATGAACTAAATCAGACTTATTTCATTTTGTTGAATCAGCCTGTAAATTGTTTTTTTTTAGTATTATTATTATTCTGTGAAAACTCCATTTTTAAATGCTGTGTATGTGACTTCCTGGGCTCCAGCCTCAGGTGGACACTCAGCTCCTCATCCTGGTGAGAACTGCAGGATTTTACACTTCCTCATTGGCTTCATTTGAAGGTTGTTGCTTGAATTCTTCTTTTTGGAAATTTGCTTTGTGCTTTTTCAAACTGTATATGTGAGGTCTGATATCTACTTATACTGCTTGTGGTTTTGTTTGACCTCTTCTCCACTTTTTAGACCACTGCTAACACATCACCCACACACATGCTTTTATGTTTTCTAAATGTGCCTGTTTTTGGTAGTTATGAATAAATCTGTGATGATTTCTGAAACATTGCATGGTGCACATAAACCCTGAAACCTGTGTTACATCCTTTTATTACTTATAGTTTCAAGATGAACTCTGAAAAATTCCATCGAGAGGAGAAAATAAAGGCAGCTGATTTCTGTACTATTCAGTGTCTTTTTTCGTGCACATCATAACTCTGGGCAGCAAGAGTTCCACAGTGTGCAGCTAAGCTTTCTTTCAACCATCCAGGACCTTGAAGTGTCCTCGAGCAAGACGGTGAATCTCTATAGCAGCTCTTACGTGACTTATTTTTTTTTTTCTAATAACGA
Source organism: Symphodus melops (assembly GCF_947650265.1). NCBI lineage: Eukaryota > Metazoa > Chordata > Actinopteri > Labriformes > Labridae > Symphodus > Symphodus melops. The sequence continues at coordinate 3,113,820 of NC_136698.1, forward strand.
CCTAGACCTCTGCAGTCATGTGGAAGGGGACAGGAATAAAAAGTAAAGATTCTCTGCAAGGACCAATACTCTCATCTCCCTTCCTCCTCTCCGTCAATTCATTTTGGTCCAATTTTAGGATTTACCTCCAACTCCTTTATTTCAAATACTTAGATAAACGAAATCCCTACAGAGGGTGCAGCTTCGGAAAAATAATAGATTCTTTTGTAACCCAGAATGAAATCTTAAAACTGTGATTTTAATGACTTAAGTGAAATATGTTTTTAATGCACGTTTTTCATGCACTCTTTTTATCCATCAGGGGCGTTAAGCAAGCAAATGTTCAGGGGGGGTTAAAGAGTCCTTCAAGGAAAAAAAAATAAATAAATACAGGAACAAACATTTTTTAATCAAAGGCTGAATGATCAGTCTGAAAGTTTGAGGAAACCTCGGTTAAATCATGCAAAAGTCCTAACTGCTTGGGCTCCAGATAAAATGTACATGGCACCTCTGTTCTGCATCGACCTGAAGGTATATCAACATCATCAATAAAACACTGTGTATTAAGCAGCATTACTAAATCATGTAATACTCTGCATCATCAACCCACACAGCTTGTCCTGCACAACGTTAGATACAGAAGCTCTAACTCCCTCATGCACATCACTTTAATGAAGAACCTTTAACACAGTTCTAATAAAGACAGCGTCAGTTGCTTATTGATGCAACGTGAAACATACAGTTCCTGTAGACAGAAACAAGCAAGGATAGAAATGTTCACAGAAATAACTTTAAAAATATTCTGTAAGTATATTTAGGTTTGTTGAAGACAACTTTGACTCTTCTCGCTATATTTGCCTTCTGCTGACACATTTTTGAAATCTACGATCTTAACACTCCAATCAAAGTTCAATCATAGCTTCTTCCCTTCATGATAGTTTTTTTTTTTTTCCAGTTCAAAAACACGTCACATTTTGACTAGAAGCTGCTCCAGAAACAGCCCTTGTAAAGAATGATTGATTTCACAGAGGCCGGAAACTCAATGACCTACATTGAGGTTGAACTCCCTTCCTTTCCGGTTTGTCTAAAACGTCAACAAGTTCATTTTCCTCATGAGATTATTCCCTTCTCTCTGATGTATTATTTAAATTCAAGTGATCTGCAGCAGTGACTTGTCAGGACCTTGTCTGAAATGAACCAGAATATGACAGATGGATATTCATGTGAAGGGAGAACAGCTTCACTGGTATTTCAGAAGTGCTAACATGACATATAATACAGTACAGCAGTTTGATCTGGTGCAGGTGCAATGATTCAAGTTAGCAATGTGTTCCTATTGGATAATACACACACCTGTCCAAAGTTTGTCAGCACTCTAGGGCCCCCCTACTGGTCTGGGGCCCCAAGCTGCTGCCTGTCTTGCCTGTTGATAAAGCAGTGCCCCTGCAAACACAGACACATCCCCCTTTTCCAGTGCTGGACTGGAAGACTGGTGACTTTGAGTCGAGTCTTGAGTTTTCAATTTTCTTTTAAGAAGATGAGGCGATGAGGAAGGAACAAGAATGGATAAGAGGAAAGGAGGGTGGTGCGATGAATTGAGTCAAACAGGCTGGAGAGTGGGATGGCCTAGTTTTAATAGTCTTCTCAGGTTACTGAAGCTGTGATTTGGGAGTCGTCCTGCTCCCGAACCTTGATTAATATATTTTAACTTCATACCATGCACTGATTGATTCTGCAGTGGTGGGTCGATTGCAGCCAGTCTCCAGTCTACACTCACAATTACCTGCAAACTACTCACTATTAATCAGACTTTTAGATTCTTTGTCCCTGATAGCTCTATCCACTGTAACACAACTGCTGTCTGCATGTCACCACGACACATGAACTGTTGCTGAACAAGATGAAACATGAACATGCAAATAGGTGAACACAAGCCAGTCCAGTCCGACTCGAGTCAGGACTCCAGTACATTATTCCCACCAGCGTTAGTAGTTTTAAGTGTTGTGTAGTAGTTTTATTGTGCGTGTTTATCCGAGTGCATAATTTGAAATTGACACACGTGACCTATGTTTTCAAACCATCTCTAGATACTATTCACATCCTCCTAAACATACCCAGGCTTTAGAAAGCTAGAGCTACTGTTACTGGTGATTTCATGTGACTTAACAACCAACCAATAATTTAATCAAACCAGCGAACACTCCCTCCTTCTGTGGAGCTCAACAGATATCAGGAGCCAAATATTTAATCATTAGGAAATGCTAGCCTCAAATCCCTAATTTGGGTGTAAGGGTTGTTTATTGATATGCATGAGTGGCTAATGTGGGTGCACAAATTGGTATTACATTCCCACTTATGTGCAATTTGTGCTCACAAATTAATCTACCACTCTCCTTGAATTAACATCATAAAGTTATGTAGCAACAGGAAGTGAAGGAACAGGTTTGCAGTGGCTCTGGACTGAGGTGTCACCTGGTGGTTTCCAGCATACTGAGCTATGCTATGGACTTAGAAACTGTCAGTTTTGTGTTAAGCCTAAAGGGAACAAAACTCTCTCTATTTTAGAAATGTGACGACCCCTGACTGTGTCATGGCTCCTCCTGCTGCCTTGTATCTCTCCCTACTCAGGTTGCATTCAGGTAGTAAGGGGCGGAGCTGGTTCATTTGAGGCCATGCACCAGGGCAGGCCGGACAGGAGTATTTAATCTGGCTTCTCAGTCTCTATGTGTCTTTCTTGTCAACACTTACTTTGGTTTTGTTTGTGTCTTTGTTTAGCCTTCACAACACTACACCATCACCACTGACTGCATATTATACACTGCATATTCTTTTATCAGGATATCACTCCTTGGTTTTCAATAAATGATTGCTTAAATCACTTGAAAAACGGTCTGGTCTCCCTGTCTGTCCAGCTCTCTGAGTCTGAGTTGTGACAGAAATGATGATGCTATTTCACATAATACTTGACTGAGGAAATTATTCCTGAACTTGGATACAATTACTGTCATCTGTTCGAATGACAGCCTGTTGTAATTGCAGAAGACCAGAGTTCCGCTTTTCAGCCCATCAGCCTGCATGTTCATCCAGGAAGCTTTGCTGTGTTGAGCACTAAGTCTGAAGTAATATGGGTGGCATTTCATAGATAGCCTGGTACACTGAGAATAGTATTGCAGTGCAGTGAATGACTCATAACCAGACACACATGCACTAACAAAGAGAAAAAGAAAAAATATATTATATGAGGCCCTTTGAACTCAGAGCTCTTTAATGGGCTTTTTGCAGAAATAAATGCCCAACTCCAACATATTAATTGCTGAAATTGATGAGACCAGCATTCTCTCTCTGCTTATAAAACAACATGCATATCCATGGTTATGGGCAACAGACTGAGGCTCCCATGGAAGCTTTCTGCATGGCTGAATTTCTTTGGCTCATTAGCGCTGTGCAGCTCCAGAGCAGGTCGCAGATTCTCAACAGTAAGGTCATCCTTTTAACCCTTCACTCTCTGCTCTACATGCACAAACACAAAAGACGTTCTCAGGTTGAACCTGACTTGGACGTTTTGTTGATTCAAATTTGGCCGTTTGGCTTTGTCTAGAAAATCCTCCTTTCAAATCATATTTGTCTGTAAATCAGTATATACTTAATGGATACATCTGAACATCTAACCCAAGAGAGTGTATGTCTTTACAGATGGATAAAAAGTAGCTGTAGCCATGGGAGAGAGAATATTTCATCCATTTCTGTTTTTTTGGCATCAAGTATTTTGGAGGAAGAGCATGTTGGCTCATCACTTATTACTTAAAAAAATCATTTAATGGGAGCTCCCTGGTGTGTGGATCTTCTTGCCTCTTCATACCATTCAGTGGCTGTTTTTTTTCTTCTTTTTTTTCTTTTTGATGTAAATGTTTCTTTTTTCATCTTTATCTAATTTAATTTTGCACTGTGTGATTTTTCTTCTGCCATCTTGCTTTGCCGCTGTAACACTGGAAATTCCTCTGTTTGTGAGATTTAGTTTGGGATATAGATTTGGAGATCATGCAGATTTAGAGTACGACTGTTCGTTCTTCATATCAAAGTGATGAAGATGATTGCGGTTGGCTGGATTCGATCTCGTCTACCATCGGGCGTTAAGCGGGGTACACCGTGGACTGATCGTCAGTCAATCACAGGGCTGACGAAAAACAACCAGCCCCACTCACGTGCACTGGAGTGCACTATTGGAAAGTTAGTGTGTTCATTGTATACGATATTAAACCATCATTTAGCTTCATAACATTCAGGTTCATTAAGTATAAACTAATAATTTTATATTAGACAAACTCATTTAACAATCAACATTGGCAACTGAATCAAAGGAATTGAGCGATAAAACATCATAATGTTCCAAAATCCAAAAAAGAAGAGGGGAGGAGTTTTACAGCACATTAGATATCACAGAGATTCCTATAGGTACTGATGGACTTCCTGTTGACTGGCCTCTGTGCACATAAGTGGAAAGGAGATATTGTGTTTTGCTTGTAAAATCCCAAACTCTGCACAAGACTTTATTCAAAGACATTTGACTGTGGTCATCTACTAGATCACTGAAGTTTGGTAAGGGAGGCTAGTCATTAAAAGCCTTTTTAGGCTTGGCTGTAGAGTTGGTCGCCCTCCAATCAGATACTGAACCCACAATTACTCTTGAATAATTAGCTGATTAGCAGCCTTACATAGCATTAACATGTACGTGTTAGAGGGTTCCACACATCTTTCCCTCCTCTCTACCTCCCAGGCCTCCACCAGCTGGTTGGGTTTGGACTTCCCTCCCCTCTTTCTACTTACCTCTGTGAGCCAGTTCTTGATACTGTATCTGCCTATGTACGTGTGCACATGCAGATTATTGTATTGCTTGCTGTGTTGAAGCTTCCATAGTCATTAACTCTCTGAGCAAACCCAACGACCACCTTTTTTGCCCAATCTTTCAGTCGTTTGTTTTAATAGCACAGGGACAGGCCAGTTGCCTATACTATACCAGCATGGTACGCGTGTATGATGACAAATATAATGTGCAATAATACTGACTTCTTAAAAATCAGATCTATTTGCAGTAGATAAATATTCCTGTTTGTAATGAATATGTCAACATGCAGTAACGTCATTCAGAAACAAGCCCATGTATAGGTGGAAAGTGCTTACATGTTGCTCATGTCCCAAAATGGTCCACAGAGATTTTTTGACAAGGCAAAGAAGTTAAGGACTTCTGATGCAGGCCCCTGTCAACTCTAATCCCAGAGCCTTTCCTACCTGAGTGTTTTCTCATGTTTCAGTGATTAATAATAAGTTTGGCTGGAGATTCGTCCCTGGCACGAAGCTCCAGAACAGAGGGGACAACGTTATCCTCTTAGCTCAGATAAAAAGAGGGCAAAGGAAAACAGACAGTTCTATTGTATGACTGTGGGAATCCTGAAAGAGTGCAAGTTTTGTTCATGTTCATAAAATCTGATCCTGCTTTACAGTTTCTTTATATCGATGGTATATATAAAACAGTGGGAAAAAAAGTTACATCGACTCCTGCAGGCATGAAAAATGTGACCTAATTAAAAGCTCTGCCATTAATGGGGCCTGAATGAGGCTGGGAGGTTGGCACCGAGCGGTCTCAGCCTGTTTGGGACTAATGCCTGGCCTGGCAGAGTGTTGGACACTGGTGAGATCAGCTCCCGTTCCCTCTGCTTTAGAGATATTGCATTGACCCCTGCAGCCAACATCCCAAGATTACCTTGACATCTGCTGGGTGGAGTTTCAAAAAGCTAATTAATCCCTGCTGACCTGGAGTTTGGCTGTCTGATCTAAAAGAAGTCTGGGGGTAAAAACCCACTTTAGGTCAGCTCAGAGTTCCTGCAGGACTTAGAAAATGAAGCTTTACATGGACAGCTCTGTAGGATTTCAGTTAATTTCACTCTTTTCATATAGAAATCGTGACATTTTTTAGTGAGTATACCAATAACTGGTCCCTTTTAACAAAAGCCCACTTACCATTAGCAGGCGTGATTTGTTTCCCAGCTCTGTTTCATAGTCTCTTTCAACCTGCTGAGTACCACAAACAGTCCCCACCATGAGGCTATATTCATAAACAATGTTATGCAAGAGAACAAAAAACGGAAACCTGATAAATAAATAGCGAACACATCACCAATGTCACCACTCCCAAAAAGTACCACAGTGTCCCTGATGGAGCTTGAGATTTGTCTTCCATGACATTTGTAATTGTTAGAGCCCAAAAAAAAAAAAAAAAAAGATATTGAAGGCGTCAATTATATTTCCCAAAGTCCTCAAGGGAAGGGGATCTGCCCCTGTGGAGGGATCGTTACTGCAGGCTCGGGGAAGTGGGAATTCTTGAAGATATTTGCAAATGTATTGCTCTAGTTTTGGAGCAGGTGAAGAGAGCCTTGGGCAAAATTAGGTTTATCTGAGCGATGTTTGTGCGGTAGTCTGAGGGGAAAGGATAACCCTTTCCGTTTGTCATCGCACAGACGAGTGTGCTCAGCTGCTGCGCCGAGGGAAATTACTAGGTTGTTGTCTACATACAAAAATCCACCTTTGAAATGGGATGGGCCCCGGGCAAACATGTCAGACTTTTTCTTTTGCAGGGTGATGGAGAAAAATCTGGTGTTTGGCGCCAGTGAAGGTCAGACAAGGAGCAAACAAGAATATGATTCCGACAACCTTTACTCTGTTTTCATGTAAACACTCTTGTTTACATTAAAGCCTTTTTTAGACTTCTTACCCAAAGGAATGAAAATAAAATTGGAGTTTGGATTGTGTACAAAATGTATAAAGGTAACACTTTCTTTAAAGGGGTATGAAAACGACTGACAAGGAGGCTTTATGAGTGTTGGCATTAAGTGTCTTTTGGCCAATAATGTGACCTTTAATGCAAATATGACTTTTTTTTGTTGTGTTCTACTGGACAACTGGACATTAAAATGTCATAACCAAGATCGCATTTCCTGCCGATGGAGCCCTCTGTGGTGACTGATGGTTGACGTCACTCAGGCTTCGTCCATTACATCCATTTTCTTTTTTTTTGGTTAATTTTAGTAAAACATGTTAAGTCTTTCATCTTGCGATGTCTGGCAATACATAATTGAAATGTCAGACAATGATTATGAAAATAGCAATGACAACAACAAAATAAATAAATACATTAAATGGTTTGCGATGAATCTTTGGAAATGTTGGCCCATGAAGGATGTGCAGGATGGCTCCTTCTTTGGCTGGAGAAAGGAGGAGGAATTTGGAGGCCACATTAGAAGGAGGCTTAAAAAAAGAGGGAGGGATTCAATGCACCTCTGCGATCTAATTGTAATTGGTCTCCAAATGTGAAATTTTAATGGATGGAGCCATTTGATTGGGACATTGCCACTGAAGCAAAGGTTGGTATTTAAAAGAGTAGATATTACTGTTCAGATACATCATTACTGCATATTGCAGTAAATGCAAATCATACACTTTATATTTAATGTCTTATTTCATGAATCTGGGCTGATTTCTGATATATTTTTTGCGGTTTCTGTTGAAGGTCACCCTTCACTTTGGAATTAAATCCAGTTTTAAAAAAGAAGTGTGTCGTCCATAACACAGGGTTGGTTGTCATCATTTTAACATCACACATTATAATGACATACAGTGACCACCACTGTCCTTCCATCCTTCTCAGAATGTTTCAACCCAACGCTTTCTTTATCTTCGTCAACCTGGTTTCTCAGCCTCTTATCCTCCATCGTCCTCCCAACAACCTCCAGCCTCCCTCTGTCCCCTCTCCTCCCTGAACCTATGATAACTTCTGCTTCTTCTCTGCAACCCCCTGAGACTGGCCCAAACACTTGCTCAATAGCTCCCCTTCCCACACACACGCGCGCACACACACACACACACACACACACGCACGCACACACACACACATATTTCTCCTTATATGAAGTCACCATTAATACCCTTTGTCCTCCTGGTCTTGGATCTATTTCTCTCTATTCTCTATTTCTTATATGTGTGTGTGTGTGTGTATGTGTGTGGGGGGTGGTGGTGGTGGTGGTGGGGGTGGGGGGGGGCATGTTGCAAATCATAACAGTCAATAAGCTGTGAAGACAATAACGTGGACACATCACACAGGTTATCTTGCCGTCTGATGTGCTTCAGAGTAATTGCTCCTCAAAGGGACTGACGTATACCTCGTGTCTGATTTGACAATCTTGAACTCCTGAAAGCCAAAGTGTTTTTCTCCATCAACAATAAAGCTCCATTGTTGTTCCTGCTATTGTTCTGTGCAGTTGTAATCATTCCGAGTCTGCAAAATAAAGTCTAAAGACGAGCGCTCGAAACGACGAAAGAAAGTCTATCTAATCTGCCTCTCTTTGTCCCCCTGCGGCTCTGTTTGTCATCACTGTGCTGATGAAACAAACACCATTTGTGATTAGTACACACAAGGTTAATGTCTCATGAAAAGTATTGGTTTCAGCGTTTCTCATAATCCTTGATCTGATTTTACGGCTGAGCAAATGAATATACATTGCATTAGAACAAAACAGCAGAAGGATTTTCCTCTGGTCCATGCAAAGAATTATGGGAATTATTACAAAGAATTAGTAATAACTCCCAATGTACCATGGTGACTTTTGGGATCTTTGCAGAGCTCACAAGCATTGAGCCATCTAATAACGTCGGAGAATTCATTAAGAGGAAAAAAAGGCACAGTGTGTGGTGGTGGTGTCATGTTAACGCTTGACATATTACTGGACTAAAAATAGGATTCCAGCTGACTTGAATGCATGTGAATTCAAGTGTACAAACTGCAATTACAGTGTGCCAGATTTATTTGTAAATGGACTTGAGCTTGTATATGCTTCCTAGTCTTCTGGCTATTTAAAACCCTTCAACACCACACGTCACACACTGATGGCAGAGGCTGCTGTGTAAAGTGACCACCAGAGGTAACTAATCCCATTCAGACGCCGCGAGTGCAGGTTGTGGCCAAGAGTCTTGCCCATTGACATATGACTGCAGGAACAGGGGATTGAACCTCTGACCTTCCGGTTGACAGACGATCAACTCAGCCACAGCTGCAGAATATTTCCTGACAGTTAGAAAAGTCCAGAAAACATCACCACAGATCCCAGTGGTGAAACATAATGGTTACAGTAACAAGCAATGTTATTATATATTTACAAAACATTTCTTGTTAATGATGTTTATCTATAAACATAAATCTTAACGTTTATTTTAGCGGGAAATATTGAGCCTTTTAAATGACTTAGTACTTTTGCTAGAACAAATGACAAAGAGAAATAAAAGAAAAGAAATGCTTCATCGATGAAAGCACATTTTTTAAGATAGTACAACACACATTTTTATTTTTGTCTTTCAAGTGTCAGTCCTCTTTCAAACATTTTATTATTAACCAATCAAAGATACATTACCATGGTTGATTTGCAGACAGCCTACATTTGAAATCAGTGATAATACTCTATTATCAAGTATAATTACAAAACATAATAAAAGAAACAAACAACAAATCTCCAATAGCTTTAGATGCTTCCTGGGATACAGAAACTTAAATTAGTGAATTTAAATCATGTTTGTTTGTTTTGTTTTGTTTTTTTAAAGTATGTAGTAGGTATACATGTTTTTTTTGTTTTTTTTTATAAAACAAAAACCCCTTAGAAAAGTAAAAACATGTTTTTTTTGTAGATACAGATGAAAAAAAAAAAATCAATGAAACATATAACATGTTGTTTGTCCCAGATTTCTGATGACAATCTTTTCTTGGGCAGATTATTAAAGCCAGAAGGAGCTTAATATAAAAATGTTCCAATCATGGCAACATGACATATTTACATGGTGAACAGATGAGAATAAGAAAATCTTCATTCAGAGCCACAGACCAAAACATGACAAATGTAATAGAAAAGGAACCAGTGGGGACATAGCCTGTGTAGTTTATGTAAAAAAAAGAAAAGAAAATAAAGATCTGTTTGTATGACATTTTGAGCATGCGAGGTGTGGAAATGTTCTAACATTCATCATACAGAGGCTTCGTTTCCTGCTTCTTATTAATTTGGGTGTGAGAGCTTTCTCCAATATAAAAGAGGTGACTTTTAGATTAGAACATTGATATACTCCATCCACAGATTGCCTCCCTGCAGGTTACCTTGATGAGGCTACAGTGTCACGACACACGGCGAGGGTAATGTCCCTGGCCTTGCTTGTACACTACACGCTCCGATGCACAAATAGACCACCGTGGCACACCTCTTAAAAGTCAGTGGGCATCCAAGTGTGTAATGATGCCAGCAATGTGAGGCACTTTACAACCAACCCTTACCTTCACCCGCAGCTGAGATTAATTGCACTTGATTGAGTATATCAGATGTGCTTCCGTTTTTCTGCCTTCTCGTTTGGAACAGCCGAGAATTTATTGAAAGACCTCGGCTAACTCGATATATCTCAAGCCCTTATCTGAGAAAGTCTAATTAAGCGCCATTTTCCATGGGTTTATATCTCCCTTCCTCCCACTCTCACACCCACAGGCTGGATGTCAAAAAATCTATTCATGTGTTGACATGTGCTTGGCCATCTTTTACGTCAATACATCGTAGAGTTGAATGCGACAGCACCACTTCTATTGGGATTCCATACGGTGACAATAGAAAGGGTATGAGTTCTTAAAAAGCAATTTAACCCTATCTGCATTCAAATCATGCACTTATAAAAAAAGTCCTTGGAGAAAACTACAGCTTCTCAGGTTTGTGTAGAAAAATAACTTACAAGATCTTTCAAGATACAATTATATAACACTAAATCTTGTGTTTATTGTGTACCTTCTGTAACAAATGATTTCATGGATGAAATTGAGCACAGGTCAGTTATGGTGTTCAAAACAAAAGAAGCACCATGTGGTTTGTCTCCAGATTCATTTTTAGCTTTTTCAGTTTCTGCACTTTCTGCCAGTCAGTCGGTATGGAAGTACTTTGGTTGAGTCAATGTCACCTTTTACATTCACTTCACACAAGGACTTCCAAGCCTCAAGTCAACTTTAAAAAAAATGACTCAATGTAATGCAACAGAAACGTGGCAGAGATCTTTAACATTTTCAAAGCATGCTCCGTATCCTCAGGGCTTGTTAGAAGAAAAACTTTATTGGATCAAACGATCCAGATAAAGACTGAAGAATATCAAATCTGGATTAAGAAACTTTAAAAGCAGTTGTTCCTGACCTCTTTTCCTTGAAGCCCCCTTCTACATGTATAGAAGAAAAGCTTGTCCCCATTCAGGAGCCGCACCAAACAGTGATACATTGCCTTCAAAAATCAACATAAATTATGCAGTCAATTGTACAGTTTATTCTAATAATATCTTAAAATTACAGTCTAGAAATGTTTGACACTTAGGCCTTAGTCCCAGTATCTCTTTGCAATGACTCTACGTTTGGTGCTTTCACATTTTAGGACAGGGTTTCCCGATTCTTGGTGGAAGAACTCGTTTGGAGTGTTATGGAAACATGGCCCTTTAGGGTAGAGTATTCAATCATGTCTGAGCCTTGCCTGCTTCAAATTGTGGTAAAAACTGAATAAATATTGAAGGACATTTTGAATAATGGACACAGTGTAGAGCACATTAAGGCTTCAAGACCGATGCAGAGCTTGCTAAACACTGAAGCTTCAGTGTGTGCGACATGACAACTTGCGTGCACATCAACTCGATAGAGAGAGACAGCGGAACTTGTGTGCATGGTGCTTTGTGTTGTCTGCCTCGTTTGAGGCTTTAATGTTGGCATCCCTTACTCTAAACTTTTATCTTTCATCAGATGGCAGTAAGGTCATCACAATACTACAATGTCAAACTCTGACATTATAATATACATATCAATGACTTCCCAAAGCTGCAGTGGCTCTAAGTGTAATGCAAAGTTTCTCAGAGAGACTCCTTCCAAACTGACAGTGGGATGCAATTGCAGACCCCTGGTATCTACAGGTTATCCCAGATAGCCACTAAAATCTCTATTTTACACAAAACAGAGTTACGAACTGAACCAAAAGGCTCTCTTTTCTAAATAACACTGCCAAAAAACTAGGTTAAAAACCCCTAAAAACAGCTGACACATGACAACCATCAGGTTTGTGTTTACAAAGAAATAAAAAAAGCTGGGTCAGAAATTCCCAGCATCAACAATCTGCACTTTTAGAACTGCTGGAAACAGTAAGTAAACACATAGGAAAGTCAAGTGGTGCTTCTGCAAAATCGCACACTTCTATAGGACAGAAGAAACACAGAAAGAACCTTTCACCATCTCTGATGGTGAGACAATGAAAGAGCTGCTCAAGGATCTATATAACCTTAACACACCTGGATCAAATCAGGGCGAATCAGCCTCATACACACCTGAAGACGGCAGAGGTGAGTACCTCTCCACACTCTCCCTCACAGGTACAGCATAATGCCCACGTCTAGCTTTGCAAATGATGTGTTTCAAAGTAGTTTTTGCACCTCTGTGAGAGATAACTTTAAAAATGCTCTGCTTTTCTCTTTTTTCAGTGTGGATACCCGGAGCGTGTACTAAGTGTGCTTCTACAGAGCATTACATACAAAAGGCTGGATGCATTCATATGAGCTGAAATGAATCCAAAGTAAATCTCAGAAATACTGGGACGGTTATTGTGTGGGTGGGGCTCGGGTTAAGGATCACAGATGAATCCAAGCTGATTTTTCTTTCCACTTTCTTACCAACTCCCACATAAATAAAATGTCAAGGTGCACCCCTCACTATTAACGCTCTTTATCTTTTTTTTCTCTTTCGTCTCCGGTTCTCCCCTCCTCCGCTCTGCTCTCACGCCTGACTGACAGCCGGCTGTGTTCTTTCAGCCCCCTGCAGGAGGCTGGGGAGACAGGTGACCCATCCGCTGTGAAGCCCGGCATGGGTCTGTGATTTTATAAGGACACCTCACAGTGCCTAAAAAAAAAATCTGTCCTTCAGAATAAGTGACAGGAAAAAGGAAAATGCAACAAAAGAAGAAAGACCAATCGGAGATGGCGCTGTCTGATAAACGGATGCATGTGATTGGCTTCTGAAGGCGAACTAATAAAGTCGCACAGTTGGGCTTTTGTGTTTCGAGCATGACTCCACAATTCTGTTGAAAGAATGATTTAGTCGATGTGTCAAAGCTCAAATAAGTCACATTTGATTGGTTAACAAGAAGAACAAAGCAACTCACCATTGCTGCTTGAGTATTTTTGTAATTTTTTAAATGTTAAATCATATTGACCCTGCAGGGATACATTTGCCGTGATTCAGATATGATTAACCAAAAAAAGAAACTTGATAGGTTGATTCTAGTTTCAAAGAATTGTTTGAAGTGAATATTTTCTTACAGCAGCCCATTAAGGAAACATTAGATTGGAGTCACTAATTTATCTACTCAATATGGTCATAATATTACAAACATGATCAGCATATTGCCACAATCGTTTGTGGAGCCTCCATCACAAGCATCTATATGCAAATTAAAGGCTCAGTTTCTAGTCAATACCACTGCAGCATCTTTACTGTCTGCTCATAAAACAATGCATATTTGCAGAAAGTTTCCCACATTCTAATGCATCATATGAAGTTATTATTGGCCTCTATTTATAGTTGTGTCGATGTGCTTGCTGCACTGTCAGTCTAATCCCAAGAGAAATGCTGGTAAAGCTTCCCCTGTCCTCACTGGGGACAGGTGCCAGGTGGATAGATGTGTTCTCTTGCAGCTGTGTGCAACAGCATCTCCCATTTAGAGGCGAGAACTGATGATGAGGTGCATTTAGAGAAAGGTGATTCTCAGTTCGCAGCCTTAGATGGATGTTCACTGTTCCCCCACTGTCACCTCGCACCACCTTTGTGATGAATTATTCAGGATTACACACAAACCAAGTATGACAAAATGCATTTGCATGGAGGTGGGAGTGGCTCATGCTGCAAGGTGGGAACTCAGGGGACTCAAGGTGGGAGAATGCATTTTCAGGGCTGGAGCACAAAAAGGTCCAATCGCGTGTGTTTTCTAGGACTTTCTTTGACAAAATAACAACCCAATTCGCTACGACAAACTTCATTTGCACACTTGTGACAAGTGATAAGAATTCTGCATTTGAAATGGGTCAGACACACAGATGGTGAAAAGTTGCATTTATAGCCTTTCTAAAGTGCAGTGCAGTCACAACGCCCTGCTGTCATATATTTATAGTGATTCAGCAATGGCTAATATATTTGTGTCCCCGTTTGTGAATTCACATTATTGTGTTGAGAAAGCACAACAGAGCACAGCACAGCGGGAGCTTTACATACACAGTCAGACATGCACACACACAGCGCTGCTCCTCAGGCTGGTCCCAGTTTGCTGTTCTGAAATACCACTGTTAATACCTCCAAAGGCGGTACAGAGGCGGAAACACTTTTCCTCCCTCTGTGCTTTCGGGGCATACATATTGATGCCGAAACGTCAGATCAAATGGCTAAATAGGGCTAACTTGTCACTTAACACTTTTTAATAGAGTAACATTTTCTGGTTTCACCTCAGTGTACGTATTCTACTGCCACATGCTTCATGTCATCAAACTCGTCAAAAAAAGCCTGATATTACCCCAATCCCAACAGGAAGTCAGCTATTTTGCTTTGATTTAGTAATTTAGTGTATTTTTTATTTTTCTCAGCTGTTCTTGGGATTTCATTTGAAACATCTCAAACATAATGAAACACTTCAAAGAGAAGGAGTAGTTCAACACTTGAGTTTTTCAAAAGAGGCTTAGCAGTGGCTTTTTCCATCTCCACTTATTATACCTGCTTGAAAGTAACAAAAGAAAGACAACATAATCTCCTTAGATTAGTTTAAATATACCGTTAAGATGTATGTATGAGTCAACATTTAAAGTACTGAAAACATTTTATTTTGGGTGAAAGGAGTAAAAGGCCTTGATTAAATTGGCCATTTTATCATGCAGGACAAACAGCCTTCTTCAGGTTGCATCCTCAGCACACAATCAGCCACTTCAATACACGTCAGATAGTCAAGAGCACCCGAGCAGGAGGTGAACGAGCTCTCAGGTGTGAATGTGTTCTTTCTCTTGTTTTCTCATCACATGTTGTAGTATATTGTCTGTGTCCTTATGTGTACATTTATTCCTTTTTCTTTCCTTTTTTCCCCTATTTCTGCAAATGTTGGAAAGTCATTTGATGATCAAGCCCCCACGTTCACACTCATGAGTTCAGTCACCTCTTGCACAAGGTGTTCTTAACCTCCATAAATATTTTAAAAAGGAGCTCCATGGCGTTGAGATCTTCTTTTCTTCTGTTTTATGTTTTGGTTTTTCCGGATGAATATACTGGGACGGTATGTGTCTCCACTGAGTTTTCAACATTTGCCATGTTGTTTGAATACATTTGTATCGAAGTTACCTTGAAGTTGTTGACGGACACATTGCTCTCACCTGTCTAATGAAATCGACATTTGTTCTTTGAGGAATACATTTGTATAATAACGTATTATAAAGACATGAAAAAGGTCTGTAATATGATAATTTAAGGCTATCAATCAGTGCTGCGCCACTTCTCTATTCGTTAAACTGAAAGACGTGTTGCATGTTAGCGTCTCCCTCACTCTCCTCTCCCTCACTAATCACTACACACTCAGAAAGCAACCACCAACAAACCCTACACATTGACTCACAGATTAAATGGCACGCTTGGTACATCACTTTCAAATGTCAGCTGATGCACTTTCATGTTACTGCTGGGGAAATAAATGTATTCCTCTTGTTCCAAAAGCACAGATGTTCAGAGACATTACTGCTTTTACCTCTGACACATTAAGCCTGCCATGCATTTTTATACTTCTCTTTGTTTTTAAGAACTTCTCTTTGTTTTTAAGAATGTATTATCAGTGTAGAATGACTTATCTTTGCTTGAGTCAGCAGATCAAAAAAAAAAAATGAAAGAAAATTCCACTCTGACTTTCCCAGGCGAATCTTGTCAAGGGATTGTGTCCTTACGGTGTGTGTGGCGAGTTCAGCCCTGATGAAATCCCTGTCAACCGTGTCACCTTATTCCCGGACAACCCCACAATCCCTCTGAATTGTAGGAAACACAAAGCCATTCTGAATTTGTCACCTCCCGCCACTTTATCTTTGACTGCAGGCAGTGTATTCTTACAAAGCGGCACTGTGACTGCATGCTGCGCTCACCCAGGTTTTTCCTTTCTGTCACATCCCCCCCTCCACCCCAAAAAAAACCCCTAAAAGAGTGGTCTCAATGTTATCAGAAAATGATGCTGTACAGGACATAAGCCCTTTATATCATCATATGTTGAAAGCCACTTTTCTTCTCCATTTGGGTAAGCCCTCTTACCCAATTAGACATCTTTAAGCCTATGAACATGTGGGACAAAAGGAAAGATGAGTGTTAAAACGGGCTGATTACTCCGTTGTAATTATATGACTTTCAAAGAGCACGTCCACCTCTTCTTCTTTTTGTGAGCAGACAAAGTCAGAAAGACGGAGCGGACACAGAGAATGGTCATTTAATCAGAAAAAAAGGACTGCCGTGTTTTGCTTCTGACTATGACAGCATATAGCTTTCAGACATCAGGACATAATGAGCTGAGACCTAACGACACCACTGGACGCTTTGCTTTCATACACCTCATTACCATGTCCTTGTTTTTCACCGATTCAATTAAGGCTGCAGCATTTTCTGCACATTGTTGCTTGGTATATATTTTAAGGTCTGCTACTTGGTGTCACATGCATAAATGCAGGATGAGTGGTAAACAAAAGAAGGGATTTAATGATAAAGAAAAAAAAGAAAAAAAAAACAGATGATTATCAGCCTTTTCACATATAATAAAAGCCCACATTGGATGCATGACAAGCTTGAGGGTCCTTTAGGTAAAATGAGCTGCAGAGACCCAAAAACACTCTTTGAGGAGATGCCTCTCTCCTGATTCACTAAATGAAATTCAGATCTATCTATTTAGATTACATTGGTCACCGTAGTTGTTAGTGTGCATGCCCCATGTACTGTATGGATACTGTGGTATTACAAGTGGGCGGATCCAGTTTGAGTCCAAATTAGGGATGTCCGATAATATCGGAGGGCCGATATTATCGGCCGATATTGACTTAAAAATGTAATATTTGGAAATATCGGTATCGGATTTTTACAACCGATATTGGAACCGATATTGGAATTTCCGAGTCTGCATGAACGCAGCATGGGACGTTTATGGGCGCGCGCTTGATGACGTTAAACAACAACATATTGTAACGGTTCATGTTGTAAAGTCAGTAGTTGATAATGTGTTCATAATTCCGATTATGTGGAGAGTCAGTGAATGCACCAGCGAGAACGTGTTGAGTGGCTGTATGAGAGAACGCTGGGGGAGACAGTTGGATTGTTACGACAAGTTATGTGTTGCTCTCTGCTGTAAACGGCGTGGTCACGGCCGACAGTGACCGGGTTATTAAAAGTTGTTATTTGAACGCTCTCGTTGTCCTTTAACGTCCGTACGGACGCTACAATATACAACACGCTGGACTCGTGGCTAACAAGTTAGCTCACCCGGTGAATGAGGTGTCCGTGGTTTGGAACTATTTCCAAGTGTCAACTACGGATAATAAATTTGCAATGACTGCAAAGCGTCGGTTATGCGAGGAGGAAACAAGGTGTCTTCCTTTAATACATCATTTAATAACCCATGTCAAGAAGAATCACGCGGAGTTGCTACATTTGCGCAGCAAAGTGATGAAAAGCAGCAACAGCTGAAACCGAAGAAAACCACACAGTTGTTGCTTAAAGAGTCAACTGAGAAAAAACAGTGTGGCAGCAATGGAGAGGCTGCTGGTGGAAGTGCAGATGACCCAGGCCGGGAGGACCAGGACTGCCCACCTAAGAAGGCTCGAACCTGCGGGACATGTACCAAGAAATCCTTGCAGAGAATGAAGTTGCAGCTCAAGCATGCTTGTAGGTGCACCTACAAGCGAGACAGCGCAGGTGAATTTAATCTGCTGTGCTGTGTGCGTCACATTAAAAATATACATTACATACAATGAATACAATAACCATTTGGCAGTCAGTGCTTCAAATAAAAATAAATAATAGAAATTCTATTAAAGAAATGGAGGAATTCTATTATACATTTATTCCCTGTCTTTTTTATTCTTTCTTTAGGTGCATGCATACCTAGGAGAAGCCATCCCCTCGAAAGGATGCCCTTTGGAGTACTGGAGGCATCAGGAGAGAGGATTTTGTTACTCTTAAAAGAGATTGAGCCCAGTTTGAGTATATTATTTGACAAGTTATGGCCAATCATTCATTGACTATGTTTGTTTACAACTAATGGACTGAAGATATGCCTCTTCCTTTTTTTTTTATATTTTCTGTGGTGTTGTTTGAGGCTGTTTGTTGTTGAGGTTTCTCTCTAACACTAAGTAAATATGGCACTTTTTTCCATAATTTAAGTTGTTCTCTTATTTTTCTCAGTGTGTACATTTGGAAAGCCATGTTTCATTCACATATGCATCCAGTGGGGCATCACAGTAAAATTAGGCATAATGTGTTAATTCCACAGGAGATATTTTATGTTGTTGTTACCTAACAGTTTTGATGTAAAAAGCCTGCATATATCGGTATCGGTGATATCTGTATCGGAAATTAAGAGTTGGACAATATCGGATATCGGTAGAAAAGCCAATATCGAGCATCCCTAGTCCAAATCTGTGTGGCGAAAACGTAAAAAAATTCCATCACACATAAAAAGATTATGAAGCTCCTAAACTTTCACTCTACCAATTTATCAATGTGCATGGCTGCAGACTGAAGTCCTTGTTTCTTGTAATGGTCGGGTTATATGTCTGTTGGGTTTAAGTTTTTCACATTTGTCACGTTCTTGTTGTAGTTTGATGTAATTTGTCTCTGTGTTTTGCTCTTTGTCAAGCACTTTGTAAACCTGTGTTTTTAAAGGTGCTTTATAAGAAAAAGTTATTATTATTATTATTCCATGGGGCATACCTTTAAACAGAAATTGTTATAATTCACCATCCTAACATAATGTACTTGAAATATTTCCATGTTGGAAAAAAATTAAACAAACTCATAGATGTGTATTTGTTGAAAGTCTCGGTTCACTGGCTTTAATCAGATTTTGTAAAACGCTGATGCAATTAGTTTTTTCTTCAAACGGGCTTACAGAGCGACTGCATCCTCTTTAAATCTGAGGGACCATGTTTCAAAATCACCTGGATGCATTATTTAAAGAAACACAGACACCTAACAATCATACAGGTTATTTGAAACAACTTGGTTGTCAAATAAAGATATAATATAGTGCACCCAATAAACATGTGAGGGTGTTTTTTGGGGGACTCCATGCTGACTTATTCAGCAAACTCTAGAGTCTAGAGTTTAGTTGTCTCTAGATGTGTCCCTAGTCTGTCAACAAACCCCCCCAATTATGGTATGCACTTGCTGAATCAGAGTGTTTTATTCTGATGGAAATAATTAAAGATTGCAGTCCTCACCTGAAAGTGTGAACAGCTGCGTTTACTGTATATCTGGGAGGGAAGTATTTCACACATCCTGCGCAGACCAGATGCAGGGATGCTGGCATCTCTGTCTGAGGCTTTCACTGAGCTCATGGGTGGGAACTTGGTACTCAGCCAAGTGCCTCTGTCTGTGATGTGTTTTAATCCCAGCTGTAGAGAGTCACACTCGGTCCAAACAGCTGTTTCTCTCACGTCTGCTAAACTGTTCAATCGTGAGTATGGCATGTACAAATGTGCCTACACTTCAAAATGATAAGCACAGTACAATCAGTACAATGAATGAATCAAAAACAGAGGTGGAAAGACAATCACATAAATGTAATTAGTTACTGTATTCAATTCAAGTCAATTGTATTTGTACATCACATTTCACACAAAACCCAATGTGTTTGATAGAAGACAAAGAACAATACAAACTCATTTAGAACAATAAACAAAACAGTGAAAGATAAACTAGCCACAAAAGGAAGGAGAGAAAAATAAATATCTTCAAAGCACTTTAAAAAGAACTAACAGTTTCTACAGACCTCAGATTAGCAGGTAGTTTATTTGGCCCATGGTGACTAAATGCACCTTCACCAGATGTTGTCTTGACTTTAGGGATATTCAGCAGACCCATACTGGCTGATCTGAGGGATCTTATTGGGCTGTATTCAGCGAGTAGGTCTGAAAGACATTGAGGTGCCATTGTAATGCTTTGTGAACCAGAAGTATTATTTTTAATTCAATTCTGTCGTGAGCAGGAAGCCAATGAAACTTTTTTTTAGGATTGGTTTTATGTGTTCTATTTTCTTTGTCTCAGTTTGCACTCTGACTGCTGCATTTTGGATGAGTTGGCCTTTCTTTATTAATTGTTGATTTGTTTCCTGCCAGCTTATTACTTTTCATAAATGAAACAAACAAAAAAAGAAACGAATAAACTGAAACTCCTTCTGTTGACATCCTGTTATAAAAGTACATTGTAAAACCCAGATCACCCGCTTTAAGCTGAAACTGGGGATACTTGTTGTCTGAATGTCACTTGTGATGTCCTCACCTTCAGAGTGGGATCAGCAGAAGGTAATGTGTGCAGAGGGGACCATCTGGCCAGGCTGACTGGGAGCCGTCGACTGCAGCTCAGGCCAAGTGACCTTGGCAGGGACTGAACCTGGACGAGGCGAGATGGCACCAATATAACACTGGGACCCTAGAGATCAGCAACACGAACAAGCATACATTTCTACCAGGAGGAAAAATAGAGTTCAGCGACCTGAGCGAGGTGCCATTTACAGAAATCTTCCCAATGACAAAAGGGATAAGTAGTGAACGATCTTTAGTAAAGGATTTTTGTGCAGGATGCTCTCTTCCTAAACATGGTAAATAAAAATACAGTTAAAGGAATGGTTTCACTAACTCCACCCAATATTGCTTAATGGAGCCTGGGATTGAAACATAATCACATTATCTTTGCCTTCAGTGGATGTTGCTGTGAGATAAATGACCTTTTATTTTCAAATTCCTGCCTCCCTCTTGGAAATCTTTTTTTTTTTTTTTTTTTTTACTTTTCAACGTCCAGAGGGCTCCAGAAGTAAATATATCTGTGCAAGAAAAGGGAGCCAAGGCCAGGGTGGGTATATGACAATGAGATTATTTTAAAGTCTTCAACATCAGGCTATTTTTTCTTCAAAGGCGATCAGTTTAAGAAATAAAAATGTCTCCAAGGCTAGAATCTGGCCTTCCATGTGCTGTATAATTTTTTTGTTGGCTAACAGTCCGTGACTTTGCCCTACTAACTGAGGATTTGGAAACTGAAACCCTTCAAGTCACATGTCAGTGGAAGTGTTCGATTCCACCTTCCAAAACCAAAGCATGCAGAGTTGTGGGTGACATTTCTCTGACGGTCTGAAGCCTCAAGAACAAAGCCCTTACCCATTCTTCTCTCAGAGCAAACAGTTTGCAGGCGTCTGCAGCATGCAGTCAACTTGAACGATCCCTGTGATTCCCTGAAGGAAACACTCCAGCTGAAATGGAGCGCTGTGTTTCATGGACTGTGTCCTAATGACTGATGACATTTTCTCAGATACCTCCAAAACACGACCCCTAGCTAATCTGAAATGCCACCTAAATGTTTATTTGTCGCCTCATCGTAAACTATGTCACATGGTGACCTTTTCATTTCAATGCTTCATATTAGACAAGTTCAAAAAGTCTTTATTGTTGCTTTCACATCCTCAAAGTGAAAAATAATTATTAATATCAGCAGCTTATTTGTGGACTTTTGTCTATACTTGGAGAAAGAGAGAGCATGGAACAACACAGGCCAAAGGTTACAGCTCCGTGTTTCTTCTGCCCTCAGAGTAAACAATAGGACATGGTGCAAGAAAGTCCAAGCCACATTTCCTTCCAGAGAAGGGGCATGGTCAGGCATGGCTGCTTTAAAGCTGCAGGGCAAAAGTATGAATGCTTTATAATGCAATATTTGAAAAAAGAAAAAAGAAGAAAAGTCTTAAAAAAGTACATTAAAATGGTGCATTAAAATAGAAGTCAGTGTTGCCAAAATAAATGACAAAGGCATTTAATAAAATGATGTGCTGGGTTTTAACAAGATGTTGAAAATCTTTACAATATTCCTTTAGTGTTGTACTTTGAGTTGTGATGATCAATTACAAGTGCATCACATCTAACTTTATTACGGATGAACACAACTTAAACAAGGATTAAAGGCACTGACATGACTTATCGCTAACATTTAATCAAACAGCATCGCGCTACACCTTTCAACACAGACCTGACTTTTCATAATTAATTGTTTGCCTGTACTTTTCACCTGTACCAGCTGGGTCTGCACCCTCCTTTCACAGACAATTGAAGAAGACGAGCTCATCCATTAAGACAGCTGCCTCAGCCGACAATTAGCACACGTTAGGGTCAAGGTCATTTACATATGTCTGTGAGAATACGAAACACTGATGGCCACTTTGACTTAAAAAGTCATTAACTTCACACAGGATGCAATTACAGCGGATCAATTTTGCTCCAGCCTCTGACAGCGAGTGTCTGCCGGTCCCCTGATGATGGCCGAAGATAGATCTGACTGGGAGGCTAATGGCTCCAGCGGCACACACAGCAGTCGAGTGTTTACTCCAGGACTCCCCGAGGGCCCAAAAGCATTTGTTTGGCTGTTTATCTTAATGAAAAAGGTTAATGTAGTGATATTTAAACAACAGAGGCGACAAACAGCTCACATGTCAAGTGCTTGAAACGCTTCTTTCCTCCATCGGGGAGATGCCTGTTGAAGTGTGAACGTAAGTGTGAGATGATGATGAGGTCAGAGGCTCGCTCAGATGTTTTGTCTGAGGATGTGTTTCATTTTCAGAATGATGTAGCAGTGAGCACACTACGAGGTACGCAGTTTGTAGAGTGTGCATGCTTGTTAAACATGTTGGTTCAGGGAAGGTTTCTGTCTTTCTCCGTATTTGTATTCCCAGTCCCCTAGACAGACACATTATTCACCGCATATTTGGAGGAGAAACAAGAGTCGGGATTTGGAGATGGAAAGGAACAAAACTGTGGGCCAAAAAACTAAAACCAAACATAACAGAGGCATCACTTCACTTTATTGAAATGTAAACAGTTCTTAACCAGACACAATTAAGTGGTTGTCAGGAGCCTTAGTGTGCATGCCACATGTGCAGAGGCTTATCCTCTCCAAGAGGGCGGCACTGATTCAAATCCAACCTGTTGCTTCTTTCACGTCATGTAATTCCCCACTCTCTCATATTTCTAACTCTACCCAGCGCTAATCTTCTGGCGACTCAATTTGCTGTTACACCACAGGTCACACCTACTCATTACGAGGCGTTACATGCAAGGTTGGTACTTTTAGGGTGGCTTTACATGACAGCGATCTCAAAACAAACCGCAAAAGTGGCATTGTGTTCCCACTTTTTGATCCATGTTTAGAGGAGCGTCTTTGGGTAGAAATCTGCGCGCAAACATGCATGCCAGTTGGCTAGGTGGTACTGCGAGCACTGCCATAGAACACCACCAAGAGCCCAGCGAGAGCACCACCAAGAGCATGCGTTGATACTTCCTTAACTCAGCTTAACTGCTGAAATGACTCCTGAATAGATTTCAGAGCAGCTAGGGCAACTTGAAAGTTGACTGATGGAAATAATCCAACATGTTTGTTGTTGTTTGCCTGTTCTGTACGCGACGAGAGCCAGCGTGAGCAGCTCAGTGCACACACTTTGGCATTTTCAACTCTTTAGACGGTGGAGCGTTTTAAAGATTTCCATTCTGGAGGGTGGACCCCAAAGACCCCAAAACGCCATCCGCGCCTAAAAGAAAGACACATCTGATGAAATATTTTTTCGGTTTCACCCAGGAGTATTGTTGTGTAAATCCAGCCTTAGAAAACTAGCATCATTCAGCGATAATTAAAGTCACAGTAAAAAGTCTGTGTGCTAATGTAACAAACTTTCCCTGTTCAAATACAAAGTGTGAAAACGAGACAAAAATAACATCGCTCCAATCTGAAATGACGCCGCCACTTTTCCTGTTGAGACAAACAGCAGGGACGCTGCGTTTGCATGCTTTGCACCACAAAGGGCAGGTCTGTTTCTCTCAGCGTAAAATGTCATGTCAGTTTGTCTAACGTCGCCTCAGGGCGCGTTGTACGGTGCAAGCTCAGTTGCAAAACATGTTGGAAGGTACTGTCAGATTGGCTTCTTAATTTGTCATTTCGACGGACTTGTTACACGGCAGGACAGCAATGAGGCTAAAGATGATTACTCTGGACAGCCCTTCAAGTGCTTCTGAAGTGGGTGGTGTTATTTTCTGTCTCAGGCTAATTTCAGTAAACGCAGAATGCTAAAAAGACTGAAGCTGTACAAGATTTGAACCAATGAATTCCTTGTTACAGTTCTTTTTTTTTTTTTGTCTTTTTATCTGTCACCTCATGCTCAGATTTCAGAAGCTTTTCTTTGTGTGTGTGACGTCCCTGCTCCTCCTCGTACTGTTTCACAATCGTTACATTTTTTCTCCTTTGCTGCTTCTCATTGGGTTTGTTAAACATTGTGTCGCCAGTGTAAGGATTCTTGGCATAAAGAATGAAGGATTCATGTAATCCTTTTACAATTGCTCATTTGCATAGTTGTTGTGAAGCCTGGCAACATGAATCATTGCGTGAACGGCTCTGCGGATGAATGTCTCTTGTTTATCACCATTGTCGCCTGATTGTGATCTAGAGACATCGCTCCAGGCTATGTTATTGGAGATGTACTTCGTCAGTCCATCATCACCTGATGCTTCAGGTACGAAACTACTGGGGGGAGGGGGGGGAAGTACTGTGACGCCGCACAAACACGCTCTGGCATAATTCAGAGACTTCTTTTTCAAGAGGAGCCGTTTCATTAGGATTTCAATTCCCTCACAGCCAAACAAATGAATTGCGTTCCGAGATATTAAATTAATTGTGCGGCTGGCTATGGGCTGCTGTGCAGGGCGAGCGCCGCTGTCACGGTGAAAATGTAATTTATGCAGCACAAATGAAGAAGAATTACCATGCCATGATTCTAACAGCCAGCACTGAAAAGAACATGTTGCGCTCACAGCAACCCGACACTTTCTGAAAAAAGAAAATATCAAGCAGCCTCCAATGCAGCATTACACACTGTATGCTATGTGGAGCTGCTTTCCTTTTTAATGTTTAATGCAACTTTGGATCCAAATGTTTGATTTCCAATTCATGTGGGGTGTTCTCTGAGAAATGCTCTTTGAAATAATTCAGAGATCTGTATAAATTTAGAAAGATGCTGGATGGGGATTATTAATAGGGAGATGTCACAGATAAAATGCATTTTATTACCATGTGTTATCATTTATTATCAAGTGTCTGCTTAATATTATATACTTGTGTGTGTGTTTTTTGTTTTTTAACAGAGCGGTCGTGGGTTCGAATCTATCCTCAGCTCTTTCCTGCATGTTGTTATTCAGCATTTTAAACTATTTTAAATGTAGTTTTTGCATGGAGTCTTGGGGAGATGTGTATCGTGATATGACTTGAATTTACATGTTTTCTTATATCGTGTATGTGTTTTGACCATGGAAATTAGCAAACTATACTGCTATATGCTATAATCTGGCAAAAAGCATCATTTCTCCGTGAGATTAATGTTATTTTTGTACATGGTCCCTGACAACTAAAGTAATAAACTCAACCAAATGTCTCCTGTCTCATCATTAAAGGCCAAAAGGCCACCGGTAGCCTCGCAGTTTACAGAGGCTGAAGACCTCCAAGTTGAGGTTCCCTTTCTGCATTTCACTCCCCACTCTATCCTCTGCTCTATCTCTACCATAAAGACACAAATAGTCCCAAAATAAACAACAATAACGTTTTTATTTTTGTAGGGTGTCTCCAGATAACACTTGTTATGAATTGGCAGTGTATAAATAATAAATGATTATTTATGTTACTTTAATTTAAAGAAATTGTAAACAACTCATTAGGCTGCTGCTTCATTGCTGTGTGACCAATCAAATCAAGCCATCTTACACTGGGGTTGATGTTTGGTGACCTTTCCTCCTTAATGCCAGTAGATATGATTAATGGAGTTATGATGTAGAAAAGGTAAATACATGCTATTCTCCTGTATGTCTGCACACAAACTTCATGCCCCCCCCCCCCCCCCCCCCCCCCCCTCTCCTTGTTATGGCACCAAGGCAGTTTCATTTTTGATGAGCTCTTTTTCTAATGACTGCTGTTCAAATAAACATGCATGTTTTGGTCTCGTGTTACACATATTTTGGTTTTTTTCTATTTCCTTCTCTTTAACGTTCCCTTTTTTTGTGTCAACAAGTGACACACACAGACTAGAAACATCAATCAATAGACACTAACACATGTTAAAACACTAACACTTGTTACAAAATGTGATTGAAAAAAAAGAGAAGAAGGTTTTTATTTGTGCTCGATGGGAAGAAAAAAAACTAATGGTGAAACAGGGAGCGACAGACAAACACAATGTTAGTTTTGGCAGTTCACAAGTATTTAGATCAGCATAAAAAATAAACATGGACTGTTTTCATCGTTATCCTTGTAATAGCTGGCACTCTTTTATTTCCTCCTTGTGCTATTTCTGATACAGAATGTTAATGCTGTTGGCCACCCGCTCGTGGACTACATAGAGAAGCGCACACACACCCAGATCTTAGCCGCCAACTTGATCAACGCCACCTGCCAGCTGCCCTCACAAGAAGCAACTCGTCGTGACAAATTGCATCAATAGACACACAAGCAAACACTGCTGACTTCTTATAATGGAAACACTTGGATTGCAGGTTTGCATCCATGCATCTCTTTGGAGAGAAAAATGGGTCTCAGGGGGGGAGTGGGGGGGGGGGGGCACAAGGGACACAAGTGTCAAACTACACACTTAGAATGAGTAATGGAGGAAGAGGCCTGTAAAACCTTCACTGACCTTTTAGGTATGGGCATAACAGAGACGGGGTTCAACATGCCGGCTTTAATTGCTCCAAAGCAGACATTTTTTTTTTTTTCTTTCACTGTCAGTGAAAACCAGAAAATATGAAATATGTACCGTATGATAAATACAAATGAGGAGGAGGCGTTGTTTGGGATTGGAGGGAGCTGAAAGGTGGCCAGATTTGGGGGTAAAAGTGAGAATACTAATAGGACTGTCGGTGGCTGACACCTCCAGACTTGTTTTCTGGCTTGCTCTCAATATGACAAGGTCAGGTTGTGTTGCATGGCACTCCTGAAGACAAAATGTTTCTCTTTTTTTGTGTGTGTCTATTTCTCAGGTGAAACAGCTTGTATAAACCCCTGTGTTTGTCCCTTTTGTTTCTGCCCAACTACAGCTGTCACAATGGAGCAGATTGATTGCGC
This sequence comes from Symphodus melops, assembly GCF_947650265.1. Taxonomy (NCBI): domain Eukaryota; kingdom Metazoa; phylum Chordata; class Actinopteri; order Labriformes; family Labridae; genus Symphodus; species Symphodus melops. The sequence goes on from NC_136698.1 coordinate 3,141,289, forward strand.
ATTATCTTTGATTCTCCCGCTCTCTTGTCATTTTAAAGTCAGAGATCAAAACCAAGATTCTACACAACAATGACAGTGATCTGTTCGACCTATCAAAAGCTTCCAAAGCTGTCTGAGAAAGGCCGCCCGGTGCAACACTCACACACACACACACGCACACTCAGTCATCCAGTTGACCCAGTTCTCCTGCACTCTGGTGGCAAACACTGTGACGGCATAATTCATTCTGAGGCTGAAATCCTTTCTTGATCGATGGAGCCATCATCGGTCAAGTTCAATGTTGCAACCTCTGCTCCCGCCGTCTATAATGTTGCCGGTTTGTCCTGTGCTAATTGGCACTATTCAGTTCATAAATCACCTCTAAAAAAAAAAAAACTCCAAGTCGGCCCGATTCTCCAAGGTTTATGCGCTGCATTCTGAACAGCCGGAACTTCTCATTAGAGAGGAAACACGCCATTCTCCAGCAGTTATTGTAAGTCATCAGACAGAAGTCACAAGGGTTTTGGGGCTATTAAAAGTCTGGCGGACATTTTTGTTCCGTGGTCACTTCCTGTGCTACCCCTTGTTTTAACCAGAGCCAGAGTTCAGGGAGGATATGAAAACGAGATATGCAGAGCAACAAGAACAAATCCCACTCCAAAAGCTGGAGGATGTAAAGGGGTTAATTTGTTGTTGTACGGATGCAGCGCACGCACATAATTCATTAAACAACATCATTGACATCCTCTGAGCCGCTGAATGTAAATGAGAAGTGCCTCGCCACTACAGAGAGCCTTTAGAACCAATAAGCCAACGCATGAGTGACCCCATTTTTTAACTCTGACACTGGAACATCATTTCAGACTCCTAATGGAAAAAAAAAACATCAATGCCACATGAAAAGCCTGACACCATCATAAAACTGTAATAACTTACTTTTTTTAAATGAAATTTGCATTGTGAGGAGATCCATGTCTGTGCAAATGATCCTTTCTTTCATGGCTGCAGTTTGTCTTTTAATTTTCATCTCCTTAGACTGACTTGAGACAGTTTGTCTGTAGGGGACCTGTGAGTGTTGGAGTGGGTTAAGCAATATTTCATTAGTTGTGATAATATATTTTTTGTAAGTCATTTAAATGTTTGGATGCAAAGTCTCAGCACAGCAGGATGGAATTGGAGTGGGTGGCAGTTCTCGCTGACGGTGGTGATGGGGTTGGGGGGGCAGGTGGTGGTGACACGTTCCTTTCATAATAAATAATAAGCTCATTAAATGGCTGAAATGTTTTTAAAAGCTATTATCTGCCCCATTTCACTTTAATTAGCCAACTGTCTCAGAGACCTGCACGCGCAGCTTACACCAGATTTACTTTTTTTTTTTCATTGTCAGACGACAACAGAAAGTTGAGTGAAACTAATCCAACATAATGGTAATGCTAACGCTTTGACAGGTGAAATAAACTGGGGCATTAGTCACTCGGGAGAAAAAAAAAAACAGCACTCAGAGGCCAAGATATACGAGGCCTTGTGCCTGGTGATAAACATGTTCCTGGTGAGATTCAAAGCAAATGTGTCATTACGACAGCTTTCCAAGACGTTCACGAATGCTTTCAACCTTGATTTTTTTCCCCCTCAGGAGGATATCAAAAGAGCCGACGTTCAACAGGGGAAAATATTTTTAGAAAGAGCTTGAAGAAACAGAATTAAATATATTAAAGACAGGACACCAAACATGCAGACCCACACAAGGCAGGAAATGGTTAAACACAAGACAACTCGAGAAAAGAAAACTGGAATGAGATACAACTGGCAACATGAGGGAGGGCACATTGATTACATAGATCAGTGATTCTCAAAGTGGGGCCCCACTTTAGTTTTGTGCCAATAGATCAATAGATCTCTGATATCATCGTCTGTTACTTAATAGTCACTACAATGGGTATGAAAAAGTACCCCACAGTACATTAATACATTGTATTAATATCTGCTTATCAACTTTACAAAATAAGGGGGGGTCCTTGGAAAAATGTCTCACCTGGAAAGGCTCCATGCTGTAAAACAAGTTTAAGAACCCCTGACATAGATAGCCAGGAGATAATAATAATGAGAAACAGGGCGGTCTCTCAGTTGGCAGAGTTGGTCGTCTCTCAACAGGAAGGTCAAGGGTTTGACCCCCAGCTCCCAAAGGATGCTCCCAATGCCTTTTTGGCGGTGTGTTGATGTGTATGAATGAGATTATTTACTTCTAATGTTCACTTTACATATCAACCTCTGTCCTCAGTGTGTAAATGTGTAGGTGTGACCTGCGGTGTAGACGCACTTTGAGTAGTCAGAAGACTACAAAAACGCTGTACGAGCTGAAGTCCATTCAGCAGTTACTTATGACACAGGTGACCACAATTAAGGGGGGGACGTACAAGAAGCAGGACCTGACAGACAGAGACAAGGGTTGGTGGAAAATAAAACAGGAAATGCCAACACAAACTGAAATCAATATACAGAAACAAAACCTGACCTCGAATAGTTTGACAGGTTGTGTCAATAACTCCTGTTGTTTATTATTGTTGTAGTCATTTTTACAGTTTTACTTCTGCTTATGTGGTTGTTTCATATTTCAACATCACACTTACATGTGTGAACTGGTGAGGGTCGATACCTTGGTGTTGACTGATTCAAAACTTGGATGGCTGATTAAGACATGAGTACAGAAAACGTTCATATACGGTGTCTCTTTTTTAAAAATAGCAGTCACACACAAACTGTTAGCGGCTTCACACAGAACAAGTATATAATTATATATGACATTTCAATTCAATAAACCCATCGCAAACAAGGAGTCAGTTTACCTGGGAAATAAAACAATTGAAGTCTAAAAGGAAATAAAAAAAGAGCTGCTGGATTTCTACTTTCATAATGTCTTGGAAATAGCCCCGTGGCTGTGAGCTGAATGTAATTTAGTAACCCCTAATACTTTTCATGTGATAATTTTCCCAGTTGGAGACGAGAGGAAGCGTGTGCTGATTGTGGTCATTCTGTTTCTCACCAGCACTCAGGACTCCTAATGAGAGGGCTGCAGGGCGCCAGGGTTTCAATCATCAAATATTAAATTCGTATTAACCATCGGAGGAGTCGAGGCCCAGCTTGTGCAGGTACAGTCCAGCATGTAACAGGGCATGTGGGCTCAGATGAATATCTAAAGAACAATCTGTATGCAGCTGAAGCGAACACCTTTCAGTCAACACTGAAGTGTAACAACAAACCGTGTAAAGAGACGTCTTCAGACTGCAATTGTTGACAATAAAAGAGAATCTGTATTGTCGTTCTTAAATGGTAGCAAAGAGGATGCTGCTCTATCCCCCCAAAGCATGTTTGTTTTGTAAAGCCAGAAGAATAAGAAGCCATAACAGGCTTAGATAAAAGCCGACGGCAGACAAAATGCATTCAGACACCGTTCACTTTTAAATATAGTGTTGGAAAAGTTCAAATAGCAAAACCTGCCAATACAGGCAGCTTCTGATTCTGTTCCTTTTCTCAGGCTTTTGAAAAATTCAGAGCAGACATGCAATCACAGCATTCATTCTATACATAATATCAGCACGGCAAAGGAAGTTTAAAGGGAATCTTACAGAAGAAATTTGATGGGTTGCACAGTGGTTAGTGCTTTTGCCAAACAGAGAGGAGGTTCCTGGTTCAAGTCCCCTTTGGACAGGGTGTGCATGTTCTACCTGTGCATGAACGTGGGTTCTTCTCTGGCTTTCTCCCTCAATCCAAAGACATGCTCGTTAGGTTAATTAGTTAAACTTTGTTGGCTGTAGGTGAGAGTGTGCAGGTTTGTCTGTCTTTCTCTATGTCAGCCCTGTGATTGACTGGTGAACAGTCCAGGGTGTAACCCCGCCTCTCGTTCAATGACAGCTGGGATCAGCTCCAGCCCCCCACGACCCCGAACGGGAAACGTGCTATGGATAATGGATAGATAGATAGATGGATGGATGGCCTTGAGGCATGAAAGTAAGTTGGATTGCTCGCTCTCTTTGTTCGCTGCATGCTTTTATACATTTTCATATTTGAATATTTTCAACAGAAATGGAGCCAGTTTACATTAAAGACATAAATGTAGCCGTTAAAGATAAAGCACAAACATACATAGACTCCCAGCTGCCGTAGTCAAGATAAAGATGACATTCAATTATGGAGGGCGAACCAAAGGAGATGATTAAAAATGGTTACAGAGGAGAAGAGACAGGGGAATTAACTAAAAAGTCTTTAATTATCCTTGCTGGACATTTATCACGCTGAGAGATGAGGTTCATTTCCCGCTCATCTTAATCTTCATCATGTAGTGGTGACTGGAGAGGACTCCTGACTGGGCCCAGATGTATGGTGCAGCACAGTCATGTAGTACCGTCGTCTCAGCACGGCTCAAAGGACAGGCTGTGGGCTTTTTTTCTGTCCTAGATGAAACACAGTCCGGGTGGAATAGAATAGAATAGAATAGACTCGTTATGAAACAAGCAGTTGTTCTTCTGTGATCTTATTATGCAAAATACACGTTACTGTGTTTTACTAACACTTGTGTGTCCTTAGTCTTTTCACGAACAAGTCCAGCCTCACCGTCTCACTTCGTTGTGGGTGACTCTCCCAGTCGCCCAAATCTTTGTGTTTGTTCTGTCCCACCATCAACAATAGCTCTATTTTCACCAAGCAGTCTGGTTCAGTTTGGTTTCCACTGTCAAAATTTGGGAATGGTACCAAAATAAAGAGATCTGTACCATCCTCCTTTTTTGGTACCCTTCTGTTGGGGTGCCAAGGGTACCGATCTTACCCTCACAACCCCGAATTGTACTGTACGAAATATTACCACACTGTACTGAACCAAACCAGAACACTCGAAAGAAATAGGGCCAACAGGGAATGGCGCGAGACAACCCGAGCCACCAAAGCCCTTCTAGAGAAGACATTTCGCAGACTTGTTTCAGGTACCTCTGAGACTCATTTCAATTGTTTAAAATGAGTATCATATTTGACCCATACAGCAAACAGATATGTTATTTAAAACTAGATATCTTCAAATGGAAAACATATAAATGGTGGTCGTGCATCCTAGGTTCAGTTTGGTATTTTTTAAAAGTTTTTTTAATGTCTGGAATGTGTCAGGTTTTTCTCTTAAAATCCCCCCCAAAAATGATGCAACTCATAGCAATCCTCCTACAACACTACCTTTGCTCTATTTATTTTGCACTTAATGATGTTTACCTGAAAATATGTCAAAGAGGATGTTTCTGCTCTCTAATATTTTTTTAATATTTCTTTTTCTCATGTCAAATTCATGTGCACATATTGAATTTCCTTCTTAATGTGAATAGTTTATATAGTTGGAAAACTATATTGAACTGTTTTGTGTTGCAGTGGTCTGGATGTCACTTGAAGGTTCATTGAAATTCGTAAGTGGAAATCCAATTTTAAATTTCCCAACTCTAAATTGGAACCATTTCCTGCTCTGCTCCTTAAAGGTGTGTGATCAATACACCCAGGTTTATTACCCAATATGGAAATGCTCCATGCAAAGGAATGTGTTATTCCAGTGCAAGTAGTCTTTAATTGTACCTGAAAAGCATGCACTGAAACCTTCCCCTCTCTGGGAAAATATTGCCTCACTAAACAGAAGCGACACTCGGGCATATGCTGAGGTCTTCTCTGTGGTGCGAGCATCTCATTAAGTGAGTTGGCATGGAGCTGCAAGTATAATCTTCTGTGGCTGTAGAGTAAACACTGCTCAGATGACCGCTGTTCTTTCACATAGCGAACACAAACATAGAATAGCAAGAATACCAACAACTAACAAGTTGTTGTCACTTACAATGCAGGTTCTGATACATCATTTACATCCTGGAAAATATATCTCTAAGAGCATCATACGACATAACAGTTTCACTGTTGACTCCAGCGTGAGCGGCGGAGCACAAAGTCAAAGGGGAGAGAACATGCCAGATGTGCATGAGCCACTGGGACCCATTTTAGATTGGATTCTTCTTTCTTTCTTCTCCAGCCAGTCACATTTACTTTGTGCCTTTGTGCCTTAAGTCTAATTGAAGCTCAAAAACGAGAAGAAGAGATTGAATTGCAGATTGAATTGCATCCCAAGGTCATTGAAGGGATGCACAACTGCAGTGGAACGGCTGCCCGTGGGCACCCAAGGTTCTAACTCGCCTCTCAAAAGCAATTACAAACCCACTGATGTACTTTTGATTATTTCCTGCAGTATTTTGCTGTTTTATTGACCATGTGTTATCGAGATGCTGAGCGGGAATAACATTTGTTGGAGGTGATATTTGGCAGAGTGCATAGTAAAGCACTTTATTATTTTCTGTATTAATATCTATTTCTCCTCAAAGACTTGCATATTGCTTAATAACTCTACTGTGTATGGTTTATTAAAGGAGATGATGTTATGATATTGGAGATACATAGTTGTTGGAGTAATCCCAATCTTGGTTTCCAGCTGCTCCAACTTGGCTAGAACCTGATGTTAGGTTCTGACTTACATATTAAATATGTCAACACTATGTCCAGTGGTTGGACTCCCAATCTCGAAATGAAAGGGCCGAATCCCTCCATTAACCCACAACACATCCACTGATGAAATACAGTATAACTATCAAACATTCAGAAGTCTTAGAGGAACATCATTGTCTTCAAAAGTTCAAAACAGTTCTTGGTAATATGAGATACTGTATTGCTAAAGAAATCTGTCATTGTGTTTCATCAGACTTTTCTTTGCTCCTCTTGCTGGTTTGAAGTTAATGACTTCGATCTCCTCGTCTCTTCTCTTTTCACCTTTGTTCTTCCTGCTCTGGTGAGAGCAATCAGGCCCTCATCACTAAACTCTGTGGTCAATTTTCTCCTAAATCTGTGAAAAATACAATTGTAGGTTTACAGGGCCTTAATAATTTGTTCTATATCACATCGGAATAACAGGGGGGCTCGTATATATAGTCAACATGCACAGTAACCCTCTAGCTATATGCTTAGAGCCAGCCACACAGCTGTGAACGTTTAAAGCTGTGTTAACTGTCTTTATCAATAATTTCAACATGTTCAAACCCTTAGTTAAAAGAATGAGCCAACCAAAGCTGTAAATGTGAGTGAGACGTTCTGCTCTTTACTTACAAATGTAATAACAGCTGGAGCGCTAGAGGAAGATCGGACATTTCATTTCTAATTTTCAAAAAGACAGTGAGCCTATGAGAGATGTCAGTTATGGACATGGCACACATCCAGACAGCTTTGATTTACTGATGAATCACAAATCAAGACAAACTGTGAAGCACAAAGTCACAAAGCAGACGCTGATAGATCAGAGGTTCAGACCACATGCAGGCAAAAGGCTTGTTTCAATAGTGCTCGACAGTGACTGCCCACTTTTTCAGCTCAGCTCTGCTTCTGGAAGTACATTTCTAGGTTTACACCCCACACTGGTCACTAGTCGAGCTCACAATTACACTTCTGGGGATTTTCTGGGGTCACCAATGAACCAAATGAACAGTCTTTGGACTGTGAGAGGAAGCTGGAATACCCGGAGAGAACCGCACCTCGGCAGTGCTCATTTCCTGAGCACTGCCGAGGTGCCCCTGAGCAAGGCACCGAACCCCAAAACTGCTCTGGAGCGCTCGCTGTGGGCAGCCCCCTCACTCTGAGACCTCTCCATTAATGCATGTCACTAGAACCCTGTTTGTGCATGAGTGTGTATCTCGGCCTATGTGTGTGTTAGACAGAGTGTAAAAACTGAATTTCCCCTCGTGGGATTAATAAAGTGTAAATTATTATTATTATAATAGTTGGCACCACAAACTAGAGACGTCATTGAGACTTTCCAGGATTGTGGTCAGTGTAGTTCTTTTTCTCAAAGTTCACACATACATCATCTTTTTTCTTAAAACCAGGTTGATATGTTATGAACTTGAGTCTTCTACAGGAGCATATACAATCAACCAATCAATCAGTCTTTGGCTGACCAAAGTGATGCACAATATACAGTCGTTGAAGACTCACATAGCTTGTGGTAAGTCATTTTTGGTACCACACTGCCGAGCTCTATTGCACTGAAAAACTTGCACTCACTCACATCTTTAATAAAATGTATGCAGGAAACTGACTGTCATTGTTGGAACATTTCAGGAAATGAATGATGATCCAAATATGTCAAAGCATGATTCCTCAATATCCAACTCTAAAATGTCCAACCTACACACAAGAAAATGTGAACTTTTCTACACTTAAAATAAAAGTGTGCCTCTTTTGACGTAATCCAAGTGAAATGGTGTCCCAACACTGCAGGTTCTTCGTGTCATTTAATGATTTTTGGAGCTCCAGGTAAAGACTGAGCAGAAACATTGTAGGCGTGTGTGAAAAATTCGAAGATACAATTGAACATGAAATAATCAACCCATCCTTGAAAGGTGATTTCAGCAAGGTTGAGTGCTAGACGGAGCAATATATAGCATGGCACCCCCCATGATAACTAATGAGCAATCACAGCAGCTCCCCTCGTCCCCTTTAAAAGCAGCAGACAGTTGCTAATGAGCTGGTAGGGGAAGAGGCTGCTGCCGAGGGGATGGGGGGCTGTTTCTGGGAGGCACAAATATACAGCACCCCCAAATAATTAATCTACTGCTGCAATATGCTTCCAAGGGTTGATGAGACCAGTTTTGAATTTGAATTTCTTTTTAACCCTTTACTGCACGAGTTATTAAATGAGAGAGTAGGATTTTTGTCAGTGATATTTGACTTAAAAGACAAAAAAAAAAAAAAAATGACAGAAGTGTCCTCTAGAGTGGACCTCATGCAACACTTCAATGCAAAAGTGTTCTTGTCTTTGTGCAGTGTCGGAAAGAATCAATATGAGTTCAATAACTTAAGTTTTCCATCTTTGAGTTTAGACATTTTTCTGTGATTTTTAAGCCTTGGGCAGCCTGAAAACCACAACAGCACACATTTAATGGGTGAGCAAATATTATTAGAGAGCAAGGCCAAAATTAATTGAGGGCGCTTCTATTATTTCTACCAGTGTCCTGATGCTCTTCCTCTTACTTTTATTACTCCCAGACAAATAACTCCTCTTTCTTTTGCTTCAGTGATTTTCATTTACAAACTTTATACATGAGATGCTTAGCAGGGCAAAGAGAATAAGTGCTGTCAGAAGGGGCCCCATTAGGGAGGTTTCCTACTGTCATTGCAGAATTTGCACATTTTGAGCTACTTCTGTGGTTTAAAGGGTTTTTTTTTTGTAGCTCTCGGGGGGCCCTGGCTGCCTTACCTGTGGACAAGCAGCGCCTCTGAATAATATAAATCCATTGATTCAAAGTTCAAAGTTACACATCATTCAGTATTATCAACATCTGCAAAGTCTCATTTGTAACTGACCTTGGCAGCAAGTGGGGGAAAGACAATCGGTTGCTGGTTATGCTGTCTGCATGTTTCAGGTTTCAGTCGGCGTTGCTGGGTCACCATATATTGAGAACGCCTGGGCTCGGTGTTCCCAATCCAATAGAGCAGCCCTCAGTTCCTTATTGTAACTGACTTTCACATCTTGTATATTTTGTTAAATTCACAATTGTAATCAGCATACATAAATGTGTTTGATAAAATCGGATTAATAAAATATTGATGTGCTTTATTTCTCTTTTTCCCTCCACTGCTGTCTTGATTTCTTTTTAAATTTCTGGTGCTCTTTAAACACATGGGGAGTGGGTGGTAGTGTATGGGATAGCTGACATCCACTTTAACCATTCCATCAAAAGCAATTCATTTAGTAGAAAACAGTTTATGAATAGCTGTCGGCAGTAGGGGGAACTTTGTGTGAAAGGTTAAAAGGGCTTCTGAAATTCCTTCGTTTGACTCGATAGATTGCTTTTATATATTCAATGATAACAAAATTTAAGCTCTGCATACACACCATGGAAGCTGTCCAAAGTGCTGATTCTGGAGTGACCTCATACTCCGGTCTCATATTCTTGACAGCAAGTGGAAATAATAGTTTCAAGAGTAACTTTAAAAATGCTAAAAAAAATAAAAAAAAATCTCAACACTCACTTACACCCTTATTATGAAACCACATCAGTGACAAATGCAAGACAGTGTTTTCTATTTTGATATCCCAGCTGGTCATCAGAAAGACACTGGACTCTGGCCTTGGATGAACACTAAATGTGCACCGCCGTGCAGTAAGTGGGGCTCTTTTTATCAGGCCTGTATGAAGAAGAATGCTCAGAACTTGTTGGTCTGCTAACAAAAAAAAGAGGCTACGGAATTTGAAGGACATCACGGCTTACACATGGGGTACAGTAAGGGGTAAGAAGGCTGGAGTATTGGCATTGACCTGCAGTTGAGCATTTAAAATCTGTTTGAGTTGTTTGCATACAGTTTTTCCTACATTACGTGCTTGTACCCTTCTTTTTTTTGTCTCTATGTGATTCATTTCTATTTACACAAGCATGTCTCGCTATGTGCTTCTTCAGAGCCCTGCATCCAGCTCAGTGTGTGAAAATTCCGGAATAACACTTTTGTTTTTGGGCCCAAAATAGGAGATAATGAGTTTTCAAAATTTACTTTTGAAAACCCTTGAGTCATAACAAGCACACCATGAATTTATGTCACAGAGATTTATGGGACAGCTTCAAAAGGCGAGGCACGGGGAGTTGATTTATTTAGCACATTTCAACACAAAGGCAGCTAACGGAGCTTTACACAGACAAAGAAACAACATTAAATAAAAGCACTACATTAAACATTCAAAAGACATATTTAAGAGAAAGTTAGAACATGAAAGCAGAGTACGGCAGAACGTCTGCGGATGAAATATGAGCAGTGTGAGTCCCTTCTGTGACTGACCCTAACTGCTGTCTCCACATCGGCACTGTAACTGTGATGACGCCCGCAGAGGATTCTGGAAGAGAGGAAAAGTCTCAGCTCATATCCAGCAGCTGTCTGGCTGAAATGAGCCACATTTTCCACCACTGGTCGGGGCACTTCTGGGGTCAACGGGGATTCAGGGCTTGGCCGAGAAATCTTTGAACGAGTCCAGAGCCATGACTGATTAATATCACAATATGAATCAAAGCTTATCTGGGGGAGGGGCTGGTGAGTCAGGCAGTGTAACGGTTTACTGAACAACTGGAGGACATTAACACTTCAGTCATCACTTTTCTTCACAAGGAAGGGGCCGACTTTTGAATATTACATCTCTATGAGTGTCATGATTTGGTCTGTTTTGGTTTTGTATTTAAGAGTTGTGATTTCTTATCTTGTTTTACTTCTCAATTCTTCCTTGTTTCTTGTTTCCCTTGTGTGTTATTTTTTCGTAGTTTGGCCTTTGGTGTTTTATTGTGTATTTTCTTAATTGTGTTTGTCTGTGTTTTAGTGTGTATTGTATTGTAATTTCTGTGTGTGTGTTCAGTGTTTCATGATTTACTTTGTAGTTGTCCTCAGTGTTTCTGGTCTTGTGTTCATTCCTGCCTCTCTGGCCTTGTTCACATTGCACTGCCAAATCTGATTTTTAGCACATCCAGATTGTATGTTGTTGTTGTTTTGTTTTTTTTGCCAGTCTGGACACAAAAAAGCCAGATGAAATCTGATTTGTGTCATTGTTGGTGTCACCTGTGTTTGATTACAGTTTGTCTGTTTGGTCTCTGTGTCAGATCATTATAGTTCATTATAGCTTGTCAGTGGATATCGTTAATCAGCTGGTACCTGTGTCTTCCTGTGATTATTTTATTTGTACGTTTTGACTGTTGACGTTTCATTTCAATAAACCATTTTGTGTTACTTCTGCACTTGGGTCGACCTCCTTAGTTTTTGACAGTTGGTGACAATGAGAAGGAATAGGCAACCATAAGGCTGTTAAAAATACAGCATAAAAAACATCAAACTGACAAGAGGTAGCCAGTGTTGAGCATGTCACTGAAAATTAGTAACTAGTCACTATTACAACAATCACAAAGTAACAGAGTTACTGAATTGTCGAAGTAACTACACTGTAAATGATTTTAAAGCACTAACAGCAGATACGCCAGCAAACAGACTTAGCTTAGAGTCTTCTTTAAACTCTGTGAAATATACAATAAAAATAAGCAGTGAAGTGCTTTCAGTGTTACTTTATTTGCTTCAAATAAATAAATGTATTTTCCGTATCTGAACTCTCCTGAGCTCGAATGGAGGTGACTGGAGCGGAGGAGGGTCATGGTGATCGCAAAGAAATGACAAACTGACTGTGGAAATGTGAACGGGGCAGGATGATTGGTTGAGAGAGGTTGTGGTAGAGTCAGGTTGAATAATAACTTAAAGAGTAAACGCCTTAAATCAGCTGATCAGCAGAGCAGGGAAACAGTGGAAGTAGGAGAGAAAGAGTGTCTAAGTTGAATGAAGAAACTGATGAATGTGTGAGAGACTACGACCAGTCCTCCTGCTTGAACTTACGATGAGCTCCATTTAATAAATCAGCTTGGTCGTGCTTTACCACCGACAACTTGACCGGGGTGGAACCGAATGTGTGGATTTAGAACAATCAATAAAACGTCAGCTCAAAAGTGAAACAAATTGCTTTTGACTTGTTCAAAGCAAATTAACACTGCAAGAATTGGTTCATTTTAAAATGTGTAGCTTGCTCAAATGGCAATCATGAGAATTGTTTTCTTTCAGTACAGACAGCAAATACAGCTGTCCCTTTCTGGTAGAAAAATATTTATAAGGGTCTAACAAGATAACATTCTGACCCCGCTCATGAAAAAATGTGATTCATGCTTTTGTGCTCCCTGAAGTTGACTTACAGACTCAGTAGCACTTAAATTAGTTTTGTCTTTCCTGAATCTTTGTTGTCAATACCTGACATATTGCCTCAAAATAAGATCAAGATCTGTGAGCACAGTCTGCAAATGTTGTCTGACCTGGCCTTTGTTCGCGTTCCAATTGGACCCGTTTCATCCGCACAGATTTACTGTTCGGGGAAGTGCAGATCTGGGTGGAGCTAAAGTTGCTCTGGCCAGGATTCCAGTAAGATTCCTATCACTGTGACACTGCAACCAATCTTTTGTTTTGCTGTTTTCTTAATATACAGCTGCAGAAGAAAATGTGTTGAAGTTAATTGTTGACGACCTTGATGGTGAATGGATGGGCCCCTTGTGATATCTTCTTAATGGGCCTGGTGATCCTTGTGACACCCCAGATTGGGACTCATTGGACATTGATGGTCCCATACACACTTCTATGTATTGATATGGCTACAATTCCTAAACAGTTATATATGTAAATGTAAAAAAAAAAAAGACTTTTGCCCCCATACCTTTTGTTAATGTATCATGAACTGCAGCCCGCTCTGCTGATGGCAACATACTGAGTGAATGGGACAGTGGGAGCAGAAGCGCTAAAAAGAAAAGTGACCTTTTGTACGGTAAAGCTTCTGTTCTGTTGTGTCCAGATGAGGTACAAAACTAATGACTCAGAAACACACTCAACCACAGTCTGAACTGGTGCTTCATTCATTTATTTATTTATTTTTTGGTTTTCTTTTTTATAAATGTGCACCAGATGGAGACTTTACTTTCAGAGACACCAAACAAACTCATTGTGTCACAAACTCTGTGTGTCAAAAATTGAGTGTGTCACTGTTGGTTTGAAGTGAGTATCTCAGAGAAGAAGTAGTAAGTAATAATGTTTTACTATATAAAGCTTGGCATGGCACATTTGATTTAGAAGGAAAATATTGAAGCGTTAAATCCCCTCTGTATTATTTATCTGGTAGCAGTGCGCACGCGTTGAATAGTTCTCAGTTGCAGCTGCTCCAAAGTTCCCGGGGAAGACTGCTGACAAAGATTATAAAGACAGCTCGAAGTCACTGCACTGACTACCAGTGTGTTTCAGAATATAATTCAACATTATTTTATCAGGTTTTTAAAGCTCGCAAAGGCAGGGTTGGTCATTTACACTTTTCAAGATTTGGCCTTTAGCTCTTGACAGAAATGTAATAACCAATGTACTCTGAAAAAAAGAACAAAGAAAATCTGTCATCAGTTGTGAAGCCTGTATACAATTAACCAGTGTCTACCATGAGATACCAAACTGATGAACCGATCACATCTCCATGTCTGCTCATTCTCGCCTCCTTGCATGCACTAGCCCACACTCACACACAGTCACAGAGGGGAGGGGGTGGGTGCAGAGGGAGCACTGAGGGAATGCTACTTTCCAAATCATGCTTGTTTTTTGAAAACTACTAACCCTGCCTTTAATGGATTTAACGTTAACTCCACTAGAGGCCTCAGGTCTTCTGGAAGTGGTCTGTTAGTGGTTCCCAAAGCCTGAAGATAAATCTTTTTCTTTTCACTTATGGCCCCACCTGTGGAACAGTTTATCTCACTTTAGGGAATGTGCTATAAAAATAAAGTTTGGTTGATTGAATATGAGACTTTAACTCCTTACACTCCTAGTTTACACTTTCTATATTCAACATGCAGTTTGTGGTGCACACACAGCGTTACTGCCAGGAAACCCTAACCGTTTATAAATTGCCATAATTACCACTGTAGATGCTAACAGTATGATCTTTGTCACCTTAACAAAAGCCGAGGCTTGTCTTTTAATAGATACACCTCAAATGTAATCATTCCCTTGAAGCACACAGACACACACACACACACACACACACACCTGACCTGTCCATTAATCATTAGCATAAAACACAGCAGGACCTCAGGGACTGGGGTGTATAGATATCAGATTGCCTATAAATCTAACGGAGACCTATAAGTGAGGGCACTGGGGGGAAGCACAGAAGATGAATTCCTCAGTCTGAACTCATCTCTTTTCATAAACACCACGGTGGGATAAATGAATAAAGGCAGCCGACCACATTTGAAAAGAAAATAAGAGAGGAGCTCATTATGGAGGCTCACTGATGGACTTGTTTACCTTGACACACAGACATATAAATGCTAAGACAAAATGCTGCTTGTGTTATAAAACCGACTTTAATGGGCGTTCGTTTAAAGCTACAAACTACGGGGATGAATCTACCTGCCATGGAAGCTGCACGAATGATTCAACAAAAAACAGGCATCAATGCCAAAAGATCCTCTTCAAAATAAATTGGTAAATGCAGCTGACCTATATATTAATCATTCCCCATTGGATTAGCTTGGAGTATTTTCCGCGGATTCCTGCCACCTTTCAATTTGTTCCAAGGTTATCCTATAAATAAATCACAGGAAATAGACAAATCTGCATGCACTTAGCTGATTAAACTCTCCTTACTGACTCTCCATCAACCATTTGTCAGGATTGTGTGCTTATTACTTGTATGAGTTGAGGTAAGGCATCAAGCTGGGCATGTCTTTCATCCCACAGCCTGCCAGATTGCATTCTGGTCTAGTAGAACGAATGGAAGTGTCCCGCAAGGCACCTTGTCTCATGACGGTGCAGCGGGGAAAAGCTGCTTGCTGCTCTGTTTGATGAATCCCACCAAGGTAAGAAAGACATCACTGTGCTGGGCTTCACAGTACTTCAGCACAGAGAAGAAAGTTGCAATCTCAAGCATTTTTCCAAGAGAACGAAAAGTTGTAGAACTTATTTTGATCGGTTTGTTTTTTCATCAGGAGCACACAATGTGTCTGTGGATGTGTAGAGTAGAGTGAGGTGAGGAACTGAGAGTGCCATTACTATCGAATGTCACACGTTCATAATGAAAAAAAGGTTCTGTGACAGCTTTATTTTTGGGTCTGACTGGTGTAAAGAAGCCGTTTTTTGTCTGTCAGAAGATCCCTGTTGGGCAAACGTGTGAGGTGTGAATCCCAGCTGCTGAACTTAAACACCTAGGCTGCTAACACCTAAAAGTACGGCTTTTTAATTTACAGCAGTCGGACAGACACTGTTCCTCAGAACAGTCTGAAGCAAAACAATGCATGATGTGAACATTTGACTTGATGTGTGCAGCACAATCTCGTAGGCCATTTGCACCTTGTTCCTGGTAAGCTGGTTTTTATGATGTAAAATTTGATTGTCAAAATAAATTTGATAATTAAGTTTATTTAATTATTAATATAAATCAATAATTGTTATTAAAATGAGTTTAATAAGACCTCGGAGCACCACCCTGTAAACAGGGAACAATCAAAATATTACAAATATCAGTCTCAAATTGATTAATTAAATACAAATATCATTAATAACTAAAAACCTGTATTTAATTGAAGGTGTGAAATCCGAACACAAAGCCCTTTCACCCAGCCTAAGTCACAAAGCAAATCCACAGTAATCACAAACAACTGCTCTAATTATGACATTTATTTTGACAACTAAATTTTACATCATAAAACCCAACCTAATCGTTGGTCAGGTATTCACTCCTGAAAACCCCAACACCCCCTTTTTGAGGCCTCGCTGAGCATTTGTGCATGTCCGAGTCTGTGTGTATGTGAAGCACTATGTGTTTACATCTGCATCTAGGCCTCTACAATGCCGCAACCCAATGGGAATCGACACACTGGGACACCAATATAACATGGATGCAGATGTGTAAACACCATGGCTTAGTGATGGCAGTACTTTGTGACAGGTTTGTTTGTAACTGCTATAGGGTCATACTTCAACCCAAAGCATATGCCAATGTATAAACAACTTTTTCCTTAGTGGTTGATTCCATTGTTTTAAAGTTTTGTGTCAAAATCATGTAACTTAACTTTACACAGTTACTGAAAATTAAAAGCCAAACCAGCTGAGGGTGTTGTGTGGGTGGAATAATTGTTTGTTTGCCTCAGCTGCAGAGTGGATGCAGCCAAAGAAGTTTCACAAATATATTCTCTGCACCTGTGTCCCACAAAACCACAGCTCAGATTACATTAAGCAGAATAAATGTTTTTTTTTTTTTTTTCAAAATGTGTGGATGTGTGACAGAGACGACAAGTTCAGACAAGTTTTAGCAAAATAGAAGAGCGGGCAGTTGAGGATGTCTACTCATAAACATCACGTTGAGACTGAGTCAGCGTTCAGTTAAGTGCCCTCTTGTGTGATTTGGGATTACTGCCTGTTTACTAAGGCTGTAAGCATGTGGATGTTGTTGAGAGAACACTGCAGGAAAGAACCGCATTCAGCCAAGAGAAAAAACATAGCTCAATTGTTTTTGAATGCTTTCTTGGTTGTATTTCAATCCCACAAAAATGAAGCTGCTGTGAAGTGAGAATCAGACGGCAGTGAGAAACAAACACAATTATGAGCTCAAGTGATTAACGTAAGCCAATCAAATTGATTTGCATCCCAAAAACATGCCTAATGTGTATGTAAAGCTTAAAGCTTAAATGCAATATTGGACGCTTTCTGCCTGACTCGCTTATTTAAAAAAAATTAAAAAATTTAAATCCTTCAGAATGTTGCATTAGTAGGGAACGTCACTTATAGTGAGCAGCAACTTTGAAGTCTTCCTGGGGTCCTGGGCAGCTGTGGCTCAGTATGAGTCAGTTATCACGTGATTTGAAGACCATGCTAACCCTCACAAAACGGCTCATTTAGCTGCTGTGGCAGCTTTACAGACTAGTTCTGTGGACCTCTGAAACGTATTTAAACTGGTTAAAAAGAAGGATAATATGTGACCTTTTAGAAGGAAATCATTAATTGCGATATACTTTGAAGAGCCAAAAAAATAAAAATAAATAATAGGTCCAGTTTCTGGCCACACTTTGAGGCATCTCATTTGGAAGGCCTTGAAATAAATGGAAGAAAGGAAACCAGGTTTTATTGGAAATTCCTTCTATAATTATAAAAAAAAATAACTGTGGTATAAAACGTTTTATCTCAAGGCGCTTCTGTTCTTTAAGAACAAGCAGATGTCTGAAATCTTTTTACTCTTAACGTCAAGAATGAGTTCATCTAAAAAACAAAGCATCTTACTTAAAGGTGTTTTTTTTTTTTAGATTAAAAGCAGTGGATATACAGTGGAAATGAGCTCTGAGCCTATTAAATTTCCTAATTCAGACACTCGCGGTCCTTTTTTAATGAGCTTGGGACCGGTGCCTAAATCAAAGAAGTCAATGAATAGCAAATTGGAGCGGCTCTTTGCTGCAGCTGTCCCTCTGAACCTGCGGGAACCTTTCGGTGATAATCAAGGTATTAGCTAAGGTAATTGCTGTATTAGCTGCTACTTCCCCCTGATTTGCTAATTATTTATCCACCTCTGGAGCAGCTGAATTTTAACAGTAGTGGTCTTTAGTGTGTTGCTGCTCCTCCAAAAAAAGGGAGAACATTAGATGGCAAGTTGTTGTGAAATCCTGATTGCAATTACAGGAATTCTTTCCTCTGGAGTCCACATTCTTTGTGACCTTAGAGGAAATAATAAGGGAGGGAGAAAGAAAGGTCTTAGCATTTCAAAGTTTCAGCTGGGGGAGTGTAAAGGAATATGAGAAGACTTTCTTTTACTGCTCCTGAAATAAAAGCCGTATTCTCCGACACATGATGCCTCATTTAACTGGTGTACAGTGGCAGCTTTATGGGGCCTGGAGGCAGACTCTGAGGGCGAGGTGTTCTCTGCCTTCTATTTGTATCAACATATTAAAAACAACAGATCGACCAGCTTCCTTTTCCACAAGATGAGATCCTCTTTTCAGATAAGGCGTCAGCCATTTCAATGCAATTAACAAAGGGAAAGGATTGATCTCAGCATGACTTAAAAAGACGTCAGCATTATTTAAAGGATTTGCTGATTGACATATTCTATTCTCTGCCTGTGCGTTTCATGTATAAACTGGATTTTTTTTAAAAGCATTTTAACGGATACGAACTGTCCTGACTGATTTAACGGATTTAAAGTTGTCAGACTCTTGTCAGGTGTAAACTTCTTTAATTAATTTTATATGCACATGCAGTTGACCTTGACCTAAATGGGTCGCTTATTCATAATATATATTCTCCTTATAAACCATGAGGCACCTGTTATGAGTTTACCATCAGTACAGTGGTGACATTTTTGTAATAAATCTAAATGATGTCATCAAAAGGAAAACATTTTTGAAAGCACAAATGAATTGGAAAATTTCTGTGCACACATGGCCTTCGTCTCAGCTTCCCTAAAGCAATTTGTAAAAAGAACTGTTTGTACTTGTAGTGATTCTGTTGCTTATGTATCCTCCTTACCTTCTGTGCCAATATGAGTGCAAATCCAAATGAAGCTGAGGGCCAGGCCCTGAAGGGTCTGTAAAAGATGTAGTTTCCTGCATGTGTTCTAATGTGATATCCCGTCTGCATCATTTTTATTATTATTATTTCCTCTCATGAAAACAACTACAACAACACTGAACTGTGTGTCACATCATGACTAAACTGTGAGCATGCATCCTTTACGTGTTAAACCAACTAATTAATCGGCGTCTATGATAACAATTATTATATCTGCACAGAACTAATTTTATCATCACGCATATTGAATTTCATAATCAGTCTAATAGAGTGTGAATGGGGAAGTCACTCTGCATTAGTTCTCACAGAGCTGTGTCATTTCACCAAGCTGTCTGAGTTCAGCTTGTACAGAACACCACTATAAATGTGAAGCAAAGAGTTATCACATAATGAGACATATAAAGCACCCTGTACAGGCACATTTACAGTATCGCAGTCAGTGCCTGTGGTAATTAGTGCTGACTGTATCGAGGTGATAAACAAGTGGGCGCTGTGGCAACTCAAAAGTGTCGGCTTTAAAGTCCCCAGAATAATTATGTTTCCACGAATTTGTGCTCATGCGGTATTGTGTTATATATAAAATTCTGGATTGCTATAAGAAAGATTCAATTAATGAGGCCCCTTGGGCAGAAATGTCTCAGGTTGGCAGCTAACGCCATCCTTTAAGGTCCTTACTTTAATTATGCAGCATTCAAAATGTTCTGTGCAGATGCTTTACTGCCCAGCATGACGACGGAGCTCGTAATGATGCAAACATTTAGGAGTTTACTTTAAAGGCAATTCATTAACGTCAACTTGAAATCTAATGCTTCATGTCTCATCACACAGCACTCCCTCATACACAGAGGCACGTCCATCTGGATCTCTCACAGCTACAGTCCAACATCTTGTCATTACATGGCTATTAATACATTTATATAAAGCGCTGAACTTTATAAGAAATGTAGTCATCATGCTGTACTTTCCAGCTCTGTCATAAGTGTTTCTTTTAGCTCAGATCAGACGA
Source organism: Symphodus melops (assembly GCF_947650265.1). Classification (NCBI taxonomy): domain Eukaryota; kingdom Metazoa; phylum Chordata; class Actinopteri; order Labriformes; family Labridae; genus Symphodus; species Symphodus melops. Next base: position 3,161,480 of record NC_136698.1, read on the forward strand.
GATTAGCTCGTTCTTCTCTTTTTAAATTGTTTAAAATGGCATTGCATATACAAATTTTAACAAATAAACAAGATACATTTCTTTATAAAATGTTATAATAACGTCTGACAGGTCTTTGTCAGGGAAGTTGGGGGCGAAGTGGTCCGTCCCCATGTATGGAGATCATATAGTGCTTAACACAGGCAGCCCGGGTTCGAATCCAGCCTGTCCTTCCCGCACGTCAGTCTCCAGTCTTCGATCTCTACAATAGAATCAAAAAAGCCTAAAAATGTATAAAACCAAATCTTTGGTGCCCTCGCACTCTGAACTGTGCCTGTGAAGCACGTTTCACCCCTAAAGTCCAGTCTATATGACCGGTGTGAGCGCTCAGATCTGTTCTTAAGAAGCAGGAGCAACATCGGACATGTGGCTGCAGGAGCCGGGGATCGAACTTGAGAGATAGCCGACTCTATGCCCCCTACAACAACCATTTAAGAATGAAGCTTATCATCTAAATGGTCTTTTGTTACATCCATCTATATGTAGTCTATATTGCACACCTCAGAATGAGACAAGGTTTTATGAATATAAAGTTGAAATTCTTTGAGTTGAATATTAGGAGCAAACTTCGGCTATAACAAGGTGAGTTTTTTGGAGAACAATGAGCTAGCTGAAGTCATGTTTCACACCGGTCTTCCCTCAGCTTATTGCATCATTCTCACACTGCCTGAGTGTTCTTACATGATTCTGCGTTCTGGTGACCTTTTCCGTCACCTTCTGCGTCTCGACAGCTCTGCTGTGTGTATAAATGATGCATTATCATCCTTACAGGCAGAACAGACACAACATATGCGCTCCTGAGTAGCCCACACTTTTTCTTGCTTATTTAAACATAATTACTTGATTTCACAAGGATTTGCACAAGTAATTTCAATTTGTCTTTTGGAGAAAGTGTCGCAGAAAATGGGAGACTGTGGATGGTAAATACATTTTAGACGATTGTGATTAGACAACAATGTCAGTACAGTAAAGACACATGCAATGAGAGTCTGACACACGACATAAAGATAACATTTTAGTGCCGTGTAATAAAACCCAAAGAGACTAACAAGCTGAAACATAGTGTGCATATTATCAAAAATGAAAGAAGCAGCTGCGGGTTGGCCCTTTGAGGGTTTTTTTCTACAAATTGAGCAGAAAATGTTTTTGATTGGATGAGCTTTAATGACAGTTTAATAAGCAGAGACAATCAGGAAGAAAAAAGACATAGACTCGGCTCTTTGAATCTGACAGATGTTTTTCTACGCCTAAAATGTGAAGAATGTCAACATAAAGAATCAGTGAGGAACTGTCAATCAGAGGCAGTGTTTAAGGATAATTAGTGTATGCAAATTGACAAAATGTGAACTTTTTCCTTTAAGTTGTGATACGCTCTGCCCACGCGTGATCGTGCTTTTCTCTTATGATATTTAAAAAGAAGGTTTTTTACTAGAGTTATTGGCTGCTTTACTACAAAGCACTGACTTTAGTGGAAGCCCAGCAGGCAGGATGAAATCCAGTAAACCCCCTCTGGATTGAAGAGGAAAAGTTTTAGCTAGGCAGAATCATTTTTTTTCCGCCTGCAATTTTTTTCAGGGCGCTGAATAGAGGGCACATGATTTTCACTTGTCATGATTTATGGCAAAGTAACAGCCTTGTTAAAGGTACTCCAATTACAGATCCTCTTTACCTGGTCAGGCTTATATCTTCCCCACCTACGGGTGCCTCTGGAAAGCCATTTGGGTCACTGAAGCCTCCAATGACAACATATCTAAATCAGAGGAAGACTGGCCGGAGCATGAAACCCTGCCTCCCCCTACACTCCTGCAACACTTCTTTCTCTGAACAAATGTTATCTGGTCTCCCTCGGCACATGCAACTTTTGAGGAATGTGTAAAATGTGTCAAGATCACCTTCTCCACTTTAGGGTGACCTCAAAAAGCTTTTTGGACTGGTGTTACTTCTTTTAAAGGGACAAGATTTGAGCTCCACAACAAAGCACATTGTTGTTTCTTTTTTAAGTGCACAGTGTCCATTAGTCTGTTTTTTGTGTGTGTGTGCAATCATTGTTGGCAGGGTAGTGGGTCATTAGAGTGAAAGAAAGCCGTTCTCAAAAATCACCTTGAATAATGTCAGACATCGTGTGGCTTGAATGAATACAGAATTTCCTGAATATTTTTCCTTTCTTTTTTTCATTTTTATTGCATGGCTTCCATTTTCTTCACCAGTATCCATCTTAAAGGGATACTTCACCCATTTGCATGAAGCTTTGTATCATTAGAAACATGGTAGTAGTGTTGAATGGTCGTGAATCCAGTCCTCATTTTTCCCTGAGACGAGAAAAATGTGTTTTTCTTTGCTTGAAAGTTTTCTTCATGTGATGCAAAAAGCGTCATATTGCATCACATGATGAATACTTCCAAGCAAAGAAAAACATATTTTACTCATAATATATATATCTTAAACGGTGAAGTATCCCTTTAATACGTATTTTAAGCTGTGTTGCTCACTGTGTTTGGAGGTAACATGGTTGTCTTTTGTTTTCGTTGATTTATTAAGTTAGTTTGTTTCACCAAGTCAGCCTTCGTTTTTTGTTATGTTTTGAAACCAATTCACCCGTATCTTTATCGTATACTGTTCTCTGTGGCTGCGTGGGAAGCGAGGGATTTAGGTCTTTTTGCATTTTGTGTCTTTGACTCAAAAGCATAGAGGTTTGTTATTTTTATAGCACCGTCCTAATCCATGCTCTTGGATTTTGAGCCTGAATGGAAATCCCTGTATGTTTGTTGTCAAAAGTTTCAGAGGCAAGATAATTACACATATGCATCCCTCATGGTAATTTTCTCCAGTGGCTCAGAAAATATTTGGATTGAAATTATTATGCAAAGTTGTTTTTGTCCTTCTTTCTGCCACAGAATTCACATACATTAGAATAATCATTTAACATTGGCCCTGTTCCAACTGTCCTTGATCATGTTTGTTGTCTGAAGGTTTGGAGGATATACCTTTGAAGGCTGAGGCACATCATTACTTCATCATCAACTTTAAACTCCTATTTAAAACAATTAAAACAATGAATCTGAAGTGTTCTGCAGTAAGAACTGAACCCACATTGTCTACATCTAGAGTGTGAAATCCACACTATAAAATCAAGATCAGCTTCATCCTCCTTCTACTTATTCTCTCTCTACAGTTAAAACTCATCCAGTCATGGTTGACCAAAATATCCTTTCTTTCCAATACTTTCATCATTCTTAATGGATTGGGCAAGGTCATCAACTAGGTCACCACTTCAAGTCTGATTTGGTACTTGAGAACTTTTTCAAATGTCGACCTTTTCAAATGCCTTCCCTGTCCAAAAAATATCCTTACTGTCAGTGTTCTGAAAATCATTTTGGAAAGTTAAAACTGGTGAAGCTATATAAGACAAATATGATATTCGATAAAGTCTTGGCTATGGTGTCATCCCAATGCAAAAATAATCTGCTCAGGTTCCACAATGCTCCCATTTAAAAATACATTTGATTAAATAGTGAGATTCAAAGAAACATTTTCTTTTCAGAACCTATGACTTTACAATCCACAAAGTCCTCTGAATCCACACATTCTCATTCTTCTACAATATGGTTACGATTCAATTGAATCCACCTCTCAGAGTCTAACTTTTAATTAACAAGTGGGATGTTTCAGCAGAGATTTTGAGTTGTCCATACATAAATGTAAATGCATAAAAAAAAGGTTCCAATAAAAAATGTATATCCATCACAATGAACTTACATTCATGCCAAAGCAATTAAAAGTGGAAAATAACATTCCACCGAAATGTCCCCAGTTCCTGAAATGAGAAATACTCAACAGTATTTTCTCCCAAGATCCCGAGACTCTAAAAGCAATTAACATTTGAATGGTGTAATGAATTGCCTGTTATTTGTTTAGTTGTTTTATGATTGCTCATTTGAATCCATTCTTGCATCAATCAGTCTGTCTGAGGTTTACAAATTTGTACAAAAATCAACAAAAAAGCCCCAAAAAATAGAAAGACAACAGGGACGAAAGTGTGAACAATGACGTTATAATTACAGGTATTCATGTTCAATAGAATAATGAATTAGAGTTTACTGCAGCAAATCCAAACCAGAGCCACCAACATGGTTTCCATATCCACATTGAGGTTACATCGGTGATCTTCCTGTGGTTATGATGAAACCTTTCACCTCTGGAGACATCTATTTATGTGTCAGATATCTAATAAGGTCTTACACATTTTTTTTAACGTACGTACACATTGAATGTACGTATGTTCTGTATTTTGCAACTTCCATCAAATGGCTGCACTTATCAAGACGGAGTGCTCTGTTCCCTCACTCTCTGGCGGAGATGTACATCAAGCTGGTGGACATTTAGAAGTACTTTTCTAAAAATAGGGTCCTTGCTGGAGATCCATTGGACGTGGCTAAGCAATCATTCACATTAAACACTTGTCACACACAGCAGAGGACATCTCTCTGTCTCTTTTTCTAGGGGGCTACATCCATATATCATTGATATAATGTTTTAGTTTGTGCACCCCTTACTGCCCCTGCTGTGACTGAAGAAAACCCAATGAACTATCTGTGCTATAGAGAATGTCACCTTTTCATTTAGATGTGTCAGAGATCGTATGCACCAGCTTGGAGAGAACAGACATCTACGAGTGAACCAGAGGAGCTCAAGGAGATAACCGTGTCTACTGCAGGATACAGTTTTACAACTCATCGTTATGTGATGTATGTTCAGCAGCAGATAAGGATGGCATTAGGTTGCTCTGTTTTTTAGGTTATGCTATTCGTTTTATGCACCTTTTTTATTTTGCTTTTTTGGTCGTTGAGCTTTTCTTCTTCATTGTTTTCTTGTTTTATGGAGACTTTGGGATGAAATGAAGTTTGTCACAGTGAAGAAACGTGGGTACAGAAGATTCACTTTCTTTTCATGTTTTGTGCATTGAAATTGAGTTTGTGCAGCATGGATAGACACTACAGACAAAATAACAATGATGTTGTTCCAACGACACGGACTTGGACTCCAGTTATCGTTCCAAACATTAAAGGTGTAAGGTCCTATCCAATGATCCTTGGGGCATGACCACAAGTAGATGGCACAAATACTTAAAATCAACAACTTTTCTTTCTTTTGTCTTTCTGAAATATCCCCCAACATTGGCACATATGAGGACACAAGGCACATCCCAAACCAATCAGTGTCATTTCCTTTTATAACCCCTAATGTTGCTGTTGTACTTCCTAATGTGTTAATGAAACAATAGTTGTAGCATATTGTGAGTTTGACAGTGACACCATGTCGCTGCTTGTATCTGCAGTGTTTATACTTTTAGGAGACCAACACTGAATTCTTTGTATAATGTCAGAGTCCTCACGTCAGTCAGAGGTCTCCCAAACTTTCCGGATGTGACCCCCAAAACAGGTGATCTCATGTAACTTTTTTCATATTATATATTATACAGTTTTTTAAAAGAACCCCCTCTCAGTGTCTTGCAATCCCCCGACGATCCCAACTTAGGGGACCTCTGGATATTTGATCGATGAACAGCCACTTATTGGTGGCCACATGATACTGTGGCAAACTTTGTCTGCACTGTGACTAATATTTAAGATTTTTAGGCCTGATGTTTGTGTGAGCGATGCCCTGACTTCATTTTAAAAGTTTACTCATGTACAAAATAAATAAGTTGATGTCCCTTTTTGTTCCAGTTTTCTCACCCCTGCTTTTGTTCCTTTTTTACTATTTCTTTCATTCCTCCTATCCGTAGAAACCTAAAGGGGTTCATCATGCCCAGGAGCGCTTTATATTCAAATTTGTAGAAATTTAAGTTGAAGTTTCCTATCCTTTATGTGTGTAAATAATCACAGCCAAATCCTGACATATGGCCTGTCTTAATGAGGCCTATCTTTGTCTGCATCATCCCAGACCATAAGCTGCTCTGACCGCAGAGCCAGACGGTCACTGCAGATGTTTTCCGTGCAGTACATATATCAAACATTACCCATGAGTTAAAGCTATTTGATTTGTTTTCATGTAAATGATGCTAAACAAATCTGTGTATGAGCAACATCCGAACCAGCTACATTCAAGGTTAAGAGAGTCTATAAATAATGTATGAAACTATACATGAGTCAGAAAGCACAGAAACCCAGTGTCATCCAGAGAATACAGTATTGAATAACAAACGGTGTGTAAAAGTTGGTCTGTTAAGGTGCTCTTTTAAACTGCTATTAAGCTGCCTGAACCTGCCAGTATAGGGGTTAATGGTTACTGGTGTGATTGGTGCACAGCCAAGATTACCACCGAGAGATCCAGCTCAGTGACCTCAACAGTGGTCACTGAGTGTGTGATCGTGTTTGTGTACACAACACACACCCACAAGTTTGTGTGGTTGAATTAGTCTTATTTTTATCTCTTTTAATCGTGTTTTATTTAACAACCGTAATGGTCTCATCATTGGTGTTTCTTGTTGTTTAATGAACTGATCTAAATGATAATGGCAGTGTAATGACACCCCTCAATAAATATTTAATCTAGCCACAAGATGCTCCGTCACCTTGAGAGGGCCGGCTGAAAAAAAAAAAAAAAAAAGTAAAAAGAAGATGAGCACCCTTTCAATTAACAGCGGTCTGAATCAAGCGGGTTCTTGTGTACTCCTATATATTAATTAGCCGTGTTGCTGCTTTGTTGAGTCTTTGTTGATGCCTGCGTAGGCTTGCCTTGAAGAGTGCTGAACGCCGTGTTAGCTCTAATGGTCACATTAGTCATTTTGCAATGATGGTTGCCTTGCTTTAATTACAGTCATTATGCTCGTTCACTGCAAAAGCTGCAAGTTTGAAGGTCACCAAAATCCAGCAGACTTCTAAATACACCAACTTTAATGAAGAGATGAACACAAATGCATGCATCTTTAGAGCAGATTTGATGCAGCTGTTAATATTATGAGATATTATTTCTTCCTGAATCCAAAGTCGACGTGTGGCTCTGTGTCCTTTCTGTAAATGACGAGGAGATGTGTACTGAAGCAGCACCACTGACCTTGGATTGTAGACTCACGTTGTGGACACTGCGATGCTCTCCAGGGCATTTCTTGGTGAGAAAATGGGACTGAGTGATTTTTCTTACGCTGAACTGAAGTGAGATAAAAAATAAAAAAAGGTCATTTGAGTGTAAAAGGCTCCAAGAAACTTTCTGACCCCCAAAATGTTCGTATTCCATTCACAGTCAGGAGTGCAGACGCATAACTGAACAGTAACGCGTGCCAGAGTTTTGTTGAGTCCTGGTTTTAATTTTGCCTAGTGAGAAAAGAGAGGATATTAATAGGATGAGGCATTGTTCTATGACAAGTGATTAATTATAGCACTACGATGCTGCTATCATTTATGTATGGTTTTTGAAAACAGCAAATATGGCCTTCTTATTTTACATTATTGCATGATTTGATGTGTAGTATACCCATTTTGTACCAAAATGTGGCTCAAAAATCATTTTACATGAATCATTTACATTTTTACAATGAATTTCTGTATCTTTAATGTCAAATGAACACAAGCTTATCCTGCCCAGTCGGGCTGCACTCACAGGTGATGTCACGCTCAAGTGTTCTTTCACCTTTTGGCTTTAACATTAAGGCAGGGGTGAATAACTTTTTAATTATGCTCTCGAGAAATGAACTGCTTGTGTCCATGCAGGTACATTAGCGTGGCAAATTGCAATGCATTTGTCTCGTCCAGGATTAATTACAATCTTTATTCTCTATGAACGGAGACAATTTGTAATTAACATTTGACCCATGTACTCCTCAGCCTTCCAGAGGAACAACTAATTCATGCAAGCTTGTCCCACGTAACCTCATTAGATCCTTGTGTATGTGTGCAGAAAGGTAGGTGTTAGCACTGGTAATCAAGCTTTAACAGCCAGACTCCAAGCATTATCCTCAGATGACACCAAGGCTGCAGGAGGCGATAGACATGTCTGGTTCAATGCTTTATATAAAAGAAAAAAAAACAGAGTTTTGTTTGATGTGTCTCCTGCCATGTGTGCTCATCAAAGTAGTTGTTTTGGTGACATTATTTAACAAGGAGTCAGGGCATTAAACAGAAAGTCCCACAGGGTGAAGGATAGTGGTGACAGGTTATCCACTATTATGTTCTGAAGGTATGCTGCAGGTGTTGCAACCTAGAAATATTTGTAATTGCAATTTAATTTTGCAGAAGAAAACACTATAATAACTATAAAACTATATACACATTATAAGTTAGAAATAACAGTAAGTAAAAAAAGTACGTACAAAAATAACAGGTACTGCAAATTTCACATTAGTTTACAGGCGATGTCATTGGTCTGTGTACAGAGTTGACATAGTTAGAATGAGTTGTGGTCAAGAGATGAATGTTCATGCTTGGCATTTTTGTTGGGAGGACCAAATGCTTCTTAAGAAGGATAATCATAAAAAAAAGAATAAAGCACCTGGAAGGATAAAGTTGCCAAATGGAAGACAGAGTCCTGGTGTTTTCATGGTTGCAACACAAGACACAACACCTGGGTAAGGGTGTATGATGCCATTTACTTGGTCAATTTCTAGGTTGTTGTTGGCCCCCATAAGGCTGCCTTAGGCCCTGTGTTAAAGGTGTTGGCTGTGCACTCATGTTTTGTTTTCTTTCGATCATTTATTTCCCGATCAGGCACTGAGAAAAGAAGATGTGAATAAAAGACACAATCTGTAGGAAGTTAAACTACAGAAAGGCGCTGTTGACATCGCAAGCATCTTTCTAACAAGTTGAAGGATTTTGTATTTGAGCGCCCGGATCAGCAGCTCTGAGTTCAAGTCCCAGTGCAGAGCAAAATCTGGAAATTGGTTGTGCATGCCCATATAGGATCCTGTTTGTGCATGTGTACTGTATTTATCAGCCTATGTGTGTGTTGTGTGATTACCAGAGTGTAAAAACAGAATTTCCCCTTCCTGGATCAATAAAGTAAATCTTCTTCTTCTACTGTTGCGGTAAACAATCTCCACTTATTCACTACAATTGAAAAACCACACAAGGTGGACATGATGGGCCTTATATGAGGGAGCATCACCGATGAGTTCAAATGTCTTACAGCTTCTTTGCAACAAACAACTTTGAGAACATGCTGAACCTCGCTAGTAAGTAATGCCGCTTCTGTCTCCTCTGATACAGATGAAGATTACAAATGAGACAAAAGAGAAGCTCGTCTGAGTTTGGTGATTTAGTGCAATGCCTTGGCAACATTACACAATCGGATGATAAAGACCTTGGCTCCCATTTCCACACTGAGGAGATGCTTATTGTGCAGTTCACACACTCAGTTTGACACAAGAAGCATCAATAATGTACTGATTCTCTGCTGGTCAATGGAGGTGTATCTTCTTATGCCAGTTTTCTTCTTTCTTTATCAGGTTTCCCAGAAAACATCAAGCTGAGCAGGTGAATCATATGTGTGTTTGGGGGTGTTGGGGGGGATTATAAGTCGCTCGTAAACAAACGGTTCTGTTATTGCTTCTTCTGCCATCATCTTTCAAAGGACAATGAACACGATTTTTTTTATTGTCTCCTAACAAAAAAAAGCTCATGATCTATGCTCTGGGGATTCATAAGGCTGCTGATCAATAGCAATGACTCGGAATTATTGAGCCAGCTGCTGAGATTTATGGCTCTAACTAAATGCTTTCTTGTCCTCACTCACGTCACGCGCACAGTAAAGGAGGAGTAGAAGAAAATGCTGCTTACGTTAAGATACAGTACATCATAGAAAAATGGTTAGACCTCATCACAGTCTTCTTTTGCACAAGGATGAATACATTGTATATTAAAGGTGTCGCCTTTGTGTTTGTCATATGAGACAGTAAGAATGTTTTCATTTGCTCACAGGCAGTGCTGCTCCTGTCTGGTCAAGGCTGTTATGTATTAGCAGAGTGAATTCAATCAGTTGTCGTCATCAATGTTGTTGACACACAAAGGCTTCTTCATAAGTGCCTTCCCTACAACCACCTGTATTTTCTCTGCTGCCATCTGGACGTTACATTGTCCCGCACATCCAGGTTTAAAAAAAATAAAAAAACAAGCTTCTACCCCAGAGCAAATCTCTGAAACCCCCCCAAAACAACACTCAATAGTCTACAGCAGTGGTTCTCAACTCGTCAGCTGTACAGGACATGAAGTTAACAGCATGAGCAAGGAGTATGACATGTATGTGCAATATTATTTATGATGCATCAACATTTAATGTATGATAATTTTCAGCATAAATATCTCATGAGAAACATTTTGTGGCAGCATTTCATGTATAGTATGACTTCACCCAATTCCTTTGAAACTGTTTCCTTCGAAATTATCACATTGTCAGACATTGTGAAAATATGGAAAATATGGATGAACATCTGTGTGACAATTAGTGAAGCGTACTTTAAAAGTATACAGCCTACAAATTGTTTGAAATCACACGCCTGCTCGTGCAGCTGCCTCTTCACCTGCTGATCGTTACATCCGCAGGTGAAGAGTCTTAATTTGTGATTGGATGCACCTGTGGAGGAAACCACATGTAGAGAAGCTCAACATGCATGTCTCACTTTGCACTGAAAAATGTCAGAGATGGATTGAAAAGTCTGCATAAATATTTGTTATCTAATCCGCCAGGTTATAAATCCTAAATACTCACACACTCACTTTTTCACTCCTTCCACTATTATCTTATTTACTCTTGTACATATTAGTCTCAAATTACTTGTTTATATTTTTAGTTAATTGCTAAAATTTAATGTTTACATTGTACAGAGAGAGCACAATCTACCAAAGTTAAATTCCTTGTGTAAATGTAAATGTACTTAATTTATACAGCCCTTTACAACAATCCTTTCAGCAAACCAAAGTGTTTTAAAATAAGTCAAAAAGAAAAAGAAAATCCAATATTTTTTTTTTTTTGAAAAAGTGGTTGTGTGTTAAACATACCTGGCCAATAAAACTGATTCTGATTGTTGCACATTGAATGCATGAATCGTGTAATATGTTCTTAGAGAACATGTGATCCTGTGCCTCCATAGTTAATATTAATCGGATGAGGACACAACTTTACACATGCCTACACATAACAGATGATTATAACGTTTTCTGATCTTCGTCATGAAAGCGAGTAATGATTTAAGGTGGTCGTTAAGACTGCACACTACGACAATCCTCAAGAGAATGCATGATGGCCAAAAGGGGGTTTGATGTCCTTTTGAACATGCAGATGAGCACAGTTTGAACTCAGGCTAATGCAGCTCTAATTAAAGAAGGAGAGGAATGTTAGATCTTTAGTGACAGAGCTAACAAGCTACATCTTACTTTAACGAACATATAGCATTTGGTTGTGCAACATTTTTAATGACAAATTCAGATCAGAAAAGTCTTTTTTATGTCTCTCCTTATGGTTCGGTCTATTTGATAACTCCTTCATGTGAACCTGAGCTGGGAGGGGTTGGAGGTGTGTCGCTGGAGAATAGCGAAGGTGTCGCCAAACAGTAGTGTGTTAATGCTGGTGCTCCAGGGTGACATCCACTGGATCAAAAAGTTGCTCTATCTTCCTTTAAAACCAATCCCCGGGTATTTTTATAGCATACATCTAAAAGTATCAGCAATGGTATTTTAAGGCAGAATGCACATGGTTCTCCACTCCGTGTAATAAAAGCACAGGAATGAGGAGGGAATAAGAGACCCTTATTTGATCAGGTTCCCAGCTGAGGTGAAGACTTCACCGTTAAATACTGACACATTAGCAGTTGCCTCTGAGACAAAAACGAACCCACTGTGACTGATGGAGGCGCGGGGTTTTTAATGGACTCAGAAATAAACCTGAAGATGTGAGCGTCACTGTCGGCACAGTCATCACACATGTCACTGACACCTGATAATGAGGCCGTGGAGAGATAGACTTGGAGTTGAGAGTTGTAGAAAAGTTCTAAATTCAAGAATAAATTATTTTGAGGATTTGAGAATTGGGTTCAAGAATCTGTGTTTATTTTAAAAAGTTCATGTACCGTTTGTCATGAGGTACTCTCTGAATCCACATTGATACCCACACGACCTGGCAGGGAGCATTGTCCTTTCAACTGGATCCTGTTTTAACCCCTTAAATAAGATAAGAATAAAGAACTTAATTCTTTAAAGCTTAAGGCAAACACTTTTATCTCAGGCCTCAATGCATGTTTGAGACATTTTGACGTTAGGTTCAGGGTGGTGTCTCAACATGGGGGTTATTACAATATTGACAAAGTGTCTCTTTTTTTTCCATCCTGTTTGAATCCATCGGAGCCCCCGAAGTGAAGTAACCTCGTACAACTAAGCATAAATTACCAACACAGGTACTGCTTTTATTTTGAAAGTTTGAATATTACAACACATTTGCACTCTGCTCATAAACATACAAGTCCATGTCTAAATGTGGAAAAATCGAGATGTAAAAATACCTTATTGTAAGGAAATATTGTGTTCATTTGTCTTTATTGTTTAGAACTGATAATAAACAGAGATGTATGCACCGGAGGACCCGTTCTCCTGCAGGTATCAATAATAAACGATATACTGTACAGTCATGGTAGATGTTGTTATTGTGTTCAATAATTTAAATATTGTTGATGTTCCAGTCTGACTCCTTTATGCTGAAAGAGCTCCGTGTATTTCCTGTTTGTGTTTCATATGTGATGCAGTGCTGCTCGAACAGGCTCAGAGCTGTGTGCATTACTGCAGTGCCCCTCTCTGGGACAACACAGTATTCACTCTGTCTGTGTTTTTCTGACAAGAGACCATCAGTGTAGAAAAAATCTCTTCACACCATTGCAGAGAGATGTGACAACCTGGTAAGACTTAGAAATATAAATCTCTTGCCCACACAGAAGAAGCCAAAATGAATTTTAATAGGAGGAATATATAATCAAACCAAACCAGGGTGATTTTCCCTCATGTAACAATGATCCTTTCTTTTCTGCCCATCTGTGTGGTTACACAGAGCTTGAGAGGCTGATCCCATTCATTATTTATATTCTCCCGGATGAATGGAGGAGCAACATCTGGCCACATCAACACTTATAATTCATCTGGACACTGATTAGGGGGTGTGTTAGCTAGCGTCAGCAAGCTAGCAAGCTAATTTCACCGAGAGCAAACTGCTTGACAAATTGAAACCATGTTAAACAATTAATTAAGAGAGAATAAACAGGTGTTTGTTGACAACAATAAAAAAAAAGAAAAAAAAGAAGAGATGACACTTAACCACGTGCACACACACTGTACTCATTCTGCATGCGCAGCACATCCACACAATCTTGGATTCATCTCAGCACACATGAGCACACACTTGGATGTACACACACACATACACACTCTTTTATGGCAGCTGAAGAGACAATTTGCAACATGCTAGTGCCTCCGCGTGCACAAAGAAAGCTTACAACTTCTACTTACAACCCACACAGTAATAAAAAAGACAATGATGCGACAGGCCTCATGCTGGGTCTTTGGCGCTTGCTTACAATTAGCCAACTGGCAGATCAGCAAAAACAAAGGCTGTTACTTTCCGAGCCCAGCTCCTCTGTATTATCACTAAGGACAGGGTGTGATGGCATCTGACAAAAAAGCAAGTGAAGCGAGCCTTATATTTTCAAACAGACACCGTAATTAAAGACAAAATCTGCCATAGCTGTGTGTTCGCTCCAAACTCCCCCTGAGTGAGAAAGAGAAATAGAGTTTATAAAATGCCTCATTTTCTGTTGTTCCACTGCCCCATTCTCTGCTCTTTCATCAAAGTTCAAAGTGTGACGGTAAAGTTGCAATAAAACACACACTGCAGAGTTAATAAAAAAAACAAAAACAAAAACAAAAGCACAACAAAACAAGCCAGGCGCTGACGCTCTTGGCTAGCCTGCGGATCTCCATCCATCTAAAGCTGACTTCACGCCGGGCCGCCCTTGAACAAAGCATAAGGTGCAATCGGTCCAGCCCTCCAGTGTGTTTATTAATATCTTTGATATGGAATGTAATTAATGGGTGGGTGCATTGCAACCTCCTAGAACTTGTAATAAAAGCCTCTCTATGTGGTCCAAAATGTGAAAGGTTTTATCAATCAGTCAATCACAGCGCTGATTCAAAACAAGTGTTATCTCATGACACTTTACAAAAGAGCAGGTTAAAGATCATTCTCATTGTTCAGAAAAACTGGATGGGGAGATGGGATAACATGCAGGAAGGATTTCTCCTTTGTATTCCTCATGTTTCTGTTGTCCACACTTCCTTGCTGCTGAGGTGGAGGTCGGAGCAGGCCGTGCATGAATAAGGACGGCAGTGGTTGTGGGGACGACACAGTCCGATGGTGGTGCCAGGAGCAACTGGTTGTTATAGTGCCAGATCACCTCGCTGAAGGTTAGGGGAGCTCCTTAGAGAGCCCGGCCTCTGCTGCCAGGACACACATGTGAAAAGAAGGGGGTCATAGCCCACAGCAGCAGGCCGTCTCCACCAACAACCCTGAGTAACCTACAAGACACGAGAGCTCAGGAGCGCACAGGAAAACATGTGGTTAGTAAATAAGATGAAACACATTTGATGCCACGTCGTCACATGAGGGTGACACTGGCTGCACACTTTAAGAAGGATGCCAACACTGAGTCTATTCTTATCACTAAAATAACAATTGATCTCTTTTGTTGTATTTCTTCAAGGCTTATCAATCTGCCACAGTCAGACACAACAACACCACATATTCCCAAGTGGCCCTTTTTTCTTTTTACCCCTTTTAGACTTGTTTTTAGAACATCTGAAAGGGAAAGTCAAGCAGGTCACACGAAGAGACGCGTTGCCTGAAGTGTTTGAAATAGTGACCGATCTTCACCAAGCTTGTGATTAAGATACAAGTGTTCTCCCCCATTTCTATCAGGGGGATAAAAAGAGACCTTTCCATCTTTATCTTTTCAATCAGCATAATACCGTGGATACGTTTGAAGGCTGCAAGAGCTGATTGAATGTTCAAACATGTTGCTTCATGAGCACGGGGCTACCCGAGAGAAAAAGAGCCCACATGCTCAGAAGGGCTTCTGACTGTGAGTAAACTCATCTTTATTCTGCGGCTCATTATCAGCACGCCTTCAATGAAATCCACCGCTGAAAACACACTGACACACAACCTTCACACCTCACATTTCAGCTGCTTGACATTGTCACCTGCATTTTTCTCATTATGAGGAATAAACAGACCCGCAGAGAGCGAACAATGTCTCCACTGAGTGCACAAGGCCCCTCTGTGCCAGAACACTGCTAAGGGGCCACATGCAGCCATTGAGACTGTAACAACACTTCAACTCTGCTTTACCCAATTGCAGACCTTTTCTTCATGCATTTTTTATTTGTGATAAATATTTCACTGGAGTTGGAAATACAGGATTGCCTTATAGTTTCTAACTCAGGAGATACTAGGAAGTGAAGCCTCCCACCAGCCACAAAAAGTAGCCTGTCAGAGCCAGCCGTTGACATACCGCAGTAGTGAGAATTGTGAGACAATGGGACACATGAGCCAAAAGATCTGGACCTTCGGATTGACACACCAAACCTGCCTGAGTGGTAGGAAGGTTGGTAACATGACTTTACATAGTCTGCAATCAACAAAAAGGAAGCACCCTAATAAAAGGGTAATTATTGGAGGGCTCTGGCTTTCAAGTCATAGGTGGAAAAACACATTTAAGTTTATCGCATGTGTTAGTCTGTTTGTTAAATGTGGACAAAATGTACTCACAGTCAAGGACGAGATACAAAGACACAGACGGACCCTGAAGATTAACACTCCCAGATAACCAACTCTCAGGTACACAAAGAATAGCCTCGAATGCAAAAAGAGTTGCATCTTTAATGTGTATCTATGTTGATATTAAAGGTGGCGTTATGGCTGTGTAACATCCATAGCCTTGATAAAACTGATCGTTGGACTTCTTGTTGTCCGGGGTTTCTTAAACACAGATTTGACCTACAGGAGTTGGTCTTGCTATAGGTGGATTATCCTGCTCGCAGTTCAATAAACTGAATGGCAGCCCTTTGCACAACCCAGCCTGATTCATGAAGCAGTGAGAAAAGCTCTCCATATGACATCCAGCATAGAAGGACACCTGTCAAAGTTGTATGCTATAGGGAGTATACTATCGATTTTGCCTGCAGAGTCTGTGAGCGAGCTTTGTAGTGTTGGAGGGCAGTGAAAGGCACGCGCTGATACACGGACGGATAGGTCAGAATTCTCCTGAGAACTGAGCGGACGACGGGACGACACAGAGGAGTCACGAGATAAAGACCAAAAACAGGTTCAAAGCAGAAACAGGGGAGTGTGAAACGAACATTTCTGTTGTTGCTTTGGTGCCAGAGAAAAATACAGTGAAAAAAAAAAAAGTAAAAAAAACATGGAAAGAGACCTTTAAATACTAAATGCAACATTTTCCACTTCTACAAATTTAAAAAGTGTTGATACAAAGTCTAGACTGAGTGCTTGAGACTGGGAATACGACCAAGGCCTCTTCTTTAATTGCTGTGGGTTAAATTCCTGAATTCACTTAACCATCTGTCAGGTTTCATGGAGGCTGCCACTGACATTTTAAAAAAAACCCACACCATCCAGTTTACTTAACCGCATACTCAAGAGAAGGGTCCTCAGTGGTATCAAACTAGGCTGAGTGAATATGGAAAGAGCTGCTGTCTGTGCTCTCAACTTAAAAACTGAAATATGAGAAGAAAAGACTGAGAATGTGAACGGAGAAACATTTACTGATATTTCAGTCCAACTAATACCGAATTCAGGTCAATAATTCCATCCAGAATGACCTCTTGCCCCTTCACTTTTACCAAATCAATCAACATATACTCATGTGTAAAACATTTCACGCAACATGCTTCAGATTATGATATTATACACTCCAACAACTCAAATATGAAATAAAGCACCATGCAGTGAAAGAGTTCCTCTTCCATGCTCCTTCTTAATTATAAGGACGTTAAAGCACCTGAAAAACTTCTGCCACATGTTGGCGCCCCCTGTGGAGAAAGCTGAGCCTCTCGTGGATATAATTTATCTTCTGTCTTTAACAAAAAAAAAAAAGCCTCTTTCTGAAACCCACCTCATTGTAGTGGTTCAAGACAGTAAACGCACCACAATTAATTCCCATCTGTTTCATATCCATTCAAACTCCTCACAGGAGATTTAACCTTGTGATGTTAATTCAGAAAATTGGGAATATAGATTATAGACGTCACAGTAGCTGCAACCACAATCAAAACACAGCATAAAAACTGGACAAATAACATTTAAGAACATAAAAACAAGAAATCAACAATACTAAAATACATTCCTCAAATATAAACCAGTCAAAGTCATTCCAAATTGGCAAAATTGTTTTTTTATTGCAGAGTTTAAAAGGTTAAATAAATGCTACATACCTGTATTTAAATGGGAAAAAACAGCCTCAAATAGAATATCTCTCACACACACATACACACGTTCACCTTGCTTAACATGTGGCATCAGGTGTCATTACTCTCAGCATCTCAAACTGCCCTCAGGTCACCTGCAACAATCTGTTTATGTCTGTGTGTGTGTGTGTGTGTGTGTGTGTGTGTGTGTGTGTGTGTGCGAGAAAGTGAGAGATGGAGGGAGGCTGAGAGACGGTGAGTAATGGAGGTGGGGAGAACAGAGAGACAGAGAAAGGAGAGAATAATGAAAAGTGTCAGTCTGTAGCGGGTTCCCCCCTCATGACTCCCCTAACACTGAGTCCTGATTCGATCACTCGGACTGGCGGACATTCCAGCTTCCAGCTCTGAACATTAAAGATATATTCTTTGACTGTTCAATCACTTCTGTCAATCTCGCCACCCAGCTGCAAACGTTATCCAACATCTTCCTTCACAGTCTTTTTAAAAAAAATCTATTTGTTTTCTTATCACATTGTACGTGACTTGACCTCAAAAAAAGCAACACACTGTTGATGAAATCCAACATGTTGTTGTAAATGTACTTTATTGCTCCACGAGAAAGGCTTCCATGACTTTGATGATAATGAATGCAGTGAACTTAAATGCGAACGCATGCTGGATAATTAACCAGAAACAGCTGTAGAAGATGTGAAGAATAGAACACTCTGGATTATGATTAGAAGGTAGGAATTTATTTTGAAGTTACTGACACAGTTTGAAAAAAGGGATCAACATCAATACACAGCACATTTGCAATGAAGGTAAAATATGTGCTGTAAAGAAATTATCAAAATGTTATCTTGAAAAAAAAAGGGGATCAAAAATATGACATATGACAGAATCACTGAACAACTCTGATATTAGAAAAATATTAAACAACAAAAAAACATCCAAAGATAGAAAAGTCTGCACACCAGAAGCTGCTCCAGTTAAATAACATGTAATGGACACATCACATTCAGGGCCGTCCCTCTTCATCAGACATGAACAAGTGAAGGGACACCTTTATTTGAGTTCACTGCCCCAGATTGCCCCAGTAGATGGACTTGAAGCACATAGAAGAACTGAGCATGTGGAGTTGTGTGCTATTCTCATTTGGCCTAGGGGTGGCAGTGTTGCTTTACCATTTAGCTGCTGGCAGCTGAGGGTCTGCACCTTTTGTTCTCACACTGTGCAGCATAAATGAGAGATCATGTTGACATACAGTGAATTCATGATTCACCCATGTAGCCCCTTCTTTTATAAAAAAGAAATAAAAGTATATTTTATGAAATTATTCATTAAATTTGATCCAGAATCATAAATCAAATTAAAATGTGATCATCCTCAATCACAACATTTTGTATGGTAGGAACCATTTTTTTTAAAGGTTATTATGAGAAATATCATGAGAGCATCAAATCCTCAAAAAGTATTTTCAGCCCTCTGGATGAGAACTTAGCATGGAGGTGCTCACTGGTGATCAAGCAGGAAAAAGGCTCCCGCAGCAGCTCGAGCCAGCACACAGCAGGGGGCAAACCAGCGCCTGGAATGAACTGCTGCTCATGGCTGGAATGTGAGAGGACAGATCTGTTGGTGTGCAAAAGCATATTATGTATACCAGCATGCACAGAAGTGTGTGTTTTTGTTGAGTGACAGGGGATAATGTGCTCTCAGAGCTCCCCCACTAAACCTGCAGCATCCCCCCCAAAAAAACAAAAAACAATTCCTTTTAACGAGCCATTGAATTCTGATCAAACTTTCATAACTCCTGTCATTTACAAATCCCCTGGTCCGGTTCCTCTGAGACACAGACAAGAGCGGCCTGTCAGTGGCGTTTACACTTTAAGAAGCCCTGTCGCTTCACAGATTTTATTTTCAGAGAACATCACCTTTTGAGGGGGGGGGGGGGATTTCTGGCACCGTGTTTTTCCGTGTCTGCATGTGACAATCTTCCTGCTGAGTGATTTTTCAAATTTTTTCGGCGTCACATCTGTGACTCCGTACTCTGCCAGTAAATGATGAATTCAATTATACATGAGCACGCTTATGTAAGTTTAAGCCCGGGAGTGAGTGAAATGGGAAAAAAAGTCGAGGGTATACATTTTTCTTTTCTGTTTTTTTTTTTCTTTTATTTTTTTAAAGTCAGAATTAATTAAAAAGATATCATCTACCTACACACCATGAGAGAAATACCCAAGCCAACTCCAAGAAGTAGTGACCTTAAATTCTACTTATATTTGCAATGTGTGATTAATTTTATAACAGGAGCATGCTGGTCTTAAAGGAGTCAAAAAAAAAACCAGAGTTACATCCAATATTCTGCTCAATCTGCCGGCCCAGCCACAGACTCCCCTACAAGCTCATAATAAATGATCTCTTTGACTTTGTCGAAGTAAACTGTCCAATCACACTGACTTAGGGAGACATGAATATTGCAGTGCGACACCCTGAACAAGAGTGCCAATAAAAGCTGCACAGCCCATCTGCTACAATGACACACGGTGAAGCCAGGAAACAACTGAAGCTCTCCCATTGTCTTCGTGTCTCACTTCTCTCTATCTTTGCCTTTTGTAATGGAAATCAAAGATCTGCTCCAAAGACACAAGAGCAACTTTCAGTGTATTGTTTGAAAAGTAGAATTTCAAAGGACTTGTACAGAGCAGCTGTAATGAGTCCAAAGTTGAAGATGAGTGCTGTAGAGCGTCTATTCTCTACCTCGGTCTCTTTCCCCCCCTGCTCTGTCAGAGAACCCTTCTTAATCACCCTTCAACCCAACCAGACCTGCCATTCCTCGCTCCGCACAACTCTCCAGGCTGCCAGCTCTCACGGCTCCCACCTTGCCTTATTCACTCTTTGATGTATTCTCCAGAAATCGGTGCGCCTAGAGTGCAAGAGAAACGTGTGACAGAATCCTTCCACTCCTCCTTCACTGTCTTCTCTGTGATTAATTCACAAGTCCAAAACAGTAACTTCCTCTGACACTAATTTCCTTTGTAACATGACATCTCTGTGGTTGGCGGGGCGGGCGGGTCCAAGGATGCCTGAATGCTGAATTCTTTCCTGTAATAAATCATTAGCCATGAGGGACCTATGTGCCCTAAATGACTTAAACAAATGAACTTGTCTGCTTTAATAAGACCTTCCATTACCTGAATATGTTCGCTTCAGAGGCAAAGGAATGAAAACTTCTGTAAAAAATATGATGTCCAAAGACTGGGCTGTTTAAATTCTGTAGAAAACATTTACTATATGCTCATTAACCAAATCAAATAAGGTTTTTATCATACAACATAAAACATTGTGTTTCTTTTTTTCAATTCAAAGAGGAAGGGGAGAAAGGGATGAACCAGGAAGTGTACTAAAGGATGTGAAGTAGGAAAAGAGGAAGTGAAAGGAAACCACAGTGATCTCTTCTGCAGGTGTAGCAGTGCTGTTTATAAGGGATCGATGTCTTGTCTTTCCATAAAAGACTAGGAATAAATTGATGAAGATTCAGATCATTAAGGAATCGGAATTACTGTATCAATATCATAAAACATGAATTGTACTCATTCCTGCCAATGACCTACAGCCTATTTCAGCTCGGCTTACTTTTGTCTGCTTTTGCAGGTGATGCAAACTAGCCACATTTCAAGCAGCATAAATGACGCCCCACTATATTTGAATCAGGAGAGACTTAATTTAGAATGAAAAATATTATTTAACAATATAGGGAAAAAGGCTTTGGCTTACAGCAGGAAATGAAGCTCCCTCCATGGTGATCGAAGAGTGCAGGGTGTGGTGAGGACCAGGTTTCTGAGGCTGGATCTGAACTGTGCTGAACAGGGTTTAAAATGTGACCATGGCAGGACGTTTGGTTGAGAGAGGATGTGGCAGAATGTGGTTGGATTATTACTTACAGAGCAAACGCCCCAAATCAGCTGATCATCAGAGCAGGGAGACGGAGGGAGGGGTAGAGAGAGAATGTCTAAATGAATAAATGTGTGAACGAATCGAACCATGCTTGATCTTACACTGAGCTCCATGAGTAGAGTTGGATTTACTGTAAAAAGTTTTAGGCCAGTCTGAAACGTAATAACCAAAATAAAAGCAGAAAAAAAAAATAGCAAACAGTTCTAAAGCATGAACTTTTAAATTGGACTGAAGGCTTTCTTTGGCTGTGGCTTTTTGGATGTGTAACACAACATGACAAAATGCACAGAAATAGTGATCTACAGTGTCATTTAAACACATCATCATCATTTTCCTCATCATCATCATCGTCAGCACACTGAAATAATAAGGCCTAGCATCAGGTAATCCAAAGTATTCTCCAGTTTTTAATTAGCAGCAGATTTAAAAGACAAGGTAAATTTGTCCTCAGGCACACACAGCCTGTGGGCCAGATAAGTACTGGCATGCAGTGACATATATAAAAAAAAAAAAATAAAAGAAAACCTATTGATACAGTGTAAGAACTTGACCACTAATTAAACATTTGCATTGAAAAATTAAGTATAATCCACAGCTAATGAACTCTCCAAGTATACTTCAGGGACTTGACTCAGTGACTCCTGAACGTGACACAAACGCTTCATCAAGCCCAAGAACTTTTGAAGGTACTTGACCAGAATTTAAAAAAAATCCTTCGACACAATGAATGTTAGTGCTTTGAAAGTGAAAGATACGAGGGATACAGACTACACTCTTTCAGAGTTGACTTCTTTTCACCGTACATAACGCTGATAGTTTAGCATTTATTTTTACTATTTCCGTGACTTTTTTCCTGAATAAGAAAGTTAGTATCTCAACTTAACCAAACCTTTATTAAAGTAGCATGTGTCAAACTCATAAAATGTTCCTTTTTCTTAAGCAGTGTTGTACAATCTATTAATGTGTTACTCCGTTTGGCTCGCTGACTCAAACACTTTCTCATGAATGAATGTTGCACATTGTTCTATCAAAACCTTACACCTGCATCTTGTTAGCTAAAGACTGCAATAATTAGAAAAGAGTTGTGAACAAAAACTTGGACCATCGCCTTAAAAAAGAGAATGTGCAAGATTTGACACATGGATACAGCACAAATCAAGTATTTACTGTGTAAATGTCTCTCTGAATCCTGACTGTTCACGTCAATGTTACGTTGCAACCCTCCACTTCACCATCACTTCCCAGTATCAGCACCATATTACATTCAACCCCAGTCGCACAGTTTGTTCAGTCCCTTCATTTTATAAGCCAAAGATGACACCTTCCATCATCATCCTAGCATATTCCAGTCTTTGCAGTTTGATCAGCTTCTTCATCCAATCATCCTCAGACAATATCACCAGCCAACACCTCCACCACCAGTGACTGGAATCCACGGGGGGAGAGATCTTGCTGCCAATCAGAGCAGCCTTGCATCTCCGTGTAGAGTTCAAGAACCAAAGACTCTCTAACAATAACTCAATATCACACATATAGTCGATTCATTGATTAGTCCTTCTAGCTTGAAATATGTTTACGAATACATCTTTACTACAAGAACAATTGACTGAAGAATTTTAGGCAGGAACGTTTTTTTTTTCTTTTTAAATTTTTTAAAGCCATTCAATTATGCAAAACATAAAAATACAAGTGTTAAAGGAAATAGAGCAGATCCTGTTTCCCTTTGGAGCAGTTTTTAATTAAGTAAAGACCCTGATTTCATGTCCTCGTGCTTTTCTCCCTCCAATAGTGTGGGGCTGACATTTGGTTTACTGGCTTTAAAACTATAGAGCTTTTTTCTGAGAAAAAAAAAAATCCTCACATGGTCTCATCTTGGTTACCATGGTAATTGCCAGGTAAGAATTTTAGACATCCTAT
Organism: Symphodus melops; assembly: GCF_947650265.1. Taxonomy (NCBI): domain Eukaryota; kingdom Metazoa; phylum Chordata; class Actinopteri; order Labriformes; family Labridae; genus Symphodus; species Symphodus melops. Next base: position 3,184,840 of record NC_136698.1, read on the forward strand.
GGACATGTTGGAAGTAAAGGTCCATGTTGAGTTGATGGACAGATGAAAGAAAGGGATTGTTTGAACTCGGATCCAGATTAAAGAAGGAATGTGAGATGAACCAAAACAACTTCCGCTATTCTGAAACCCCCGCTCTCCACGAGCTGCACACCTCTCCACTCGGATTAGAACGATGGAGTTATCAATTAGAAAGCACTATTAAGGGGCAAAATTGTAATTTGCTTGAGCTGTAATTGCCTGTGCCCAACATTGTTTTAGTAGGCTAATGTTAGTGCTCTTTGCTCATAGCTGCTTCATATTGCACGTGATCATTGCACGATGGATCATGATTGAAAGACACTTACGTGACATCAAAATACGCAGTGAGTAGTCTAAGTTAGTCTTGCTTTCTCTACAATCCTTGACTAAAAGAGCTGTATATGTAAGGCCGTCCCATCCATGTAAACACAACTGACAACAACACTGCCAGCAGGACTCAAGCTTCTCCCTCATTGTGGACAGTAATGACTTTCATTCTTCCTTTACGAAGAACCTGGGAATTTAAAGGAAAACACAGAGAGCTGGATTTATGTTTTAAAGAGAAAGAGCTAAGGAAAAAAAAAAACGGCTTGAGTTAGTTATAGCTTCAATGCCCCAACTCTCTGCTCTTTTTCAATGGCATCCAATTAAACCTGGAGCAAAGCATTGTACTTCTCCCGGCCTGGCAGCTGCACACACATTGCCACAAGCACAAAGATGGGGCCTTATCTCTTTTAATCCCTGAATTACATTTAACATAAAGTAATGCTGTGCAAAAAAAATAAAAAATCTGCACAACTGAGCGATGGAGAAGCTCTGGTGCTTGAACCTGTCTGCTGCTTTTGCACCTTAAAGTGTCTTCGAGGTGGGGGACTGGTCCTGAAGTATTATATGTGTAACTCTACTGGCGAACAGTCTTTGCATCTGTTTCCCCTCGAGGAGTTCACTTAAAACATGTCCTTTTTTTTATTCTTGAGGTGCAACATGAGTGATGAATATTGATGATACTTCAAAACCTGCGTTCATTTAGTTTCATCATGTATCTTGCTTCTGGGTGAAACTTGTAGCAATCATAGATAAGATTGTGGAGGTGTTCTGTTTTTAAGGGGGGTTACAGGATGACATGAATTGCCCTGTAGCCAGTAATCACTCATCTACACGTCAAGACACTTCAATTATCCAAAAGAATGGATTCTGCCCATCTTGTTCATGAAGGCCTCCACTATGTAAAGCTTATATGATCGTACCTGTGACTTAATTGATCTGATACGTTCTATGCTATTCTACCAAGTAGCACCGAGAGCCTTTGCTTCATTTTGGAACAGTATTTAAGGGGATTATTACATGTTAAGATGTGAACGCTAATAATTAGCTGGAACTACAAATGTGAAATTCATTAAGCCGATCCTCCACCACTCCTCTAAATGTAGATCCTTGTGATAAAGCCGCAGGGCCTGATATCCATCAGCCATAATTAATCTGATAACTGTGATTGCAAGAATCTTCCCTGGGCTGTAATTATGAGGCAGAAACACTGAAAGTCCATACTGTACTATTTAAAGACTTATTGCACTTAGGTAAGTTCAACTTAAATAACTCTTTTGTAACTACGTCTCACATGATGGTGCTGTACTTGAGTAGCTAGCCTTTGCTATATCGAGTCAGTGGGTCTTTATCAAAATCCACAAAGGCATAAAAGTGTATCTTTCTCCGATTTAAAAAAAAAGATACTTAGATCCCCATGACACCTACAAGAAGCAGACAAGTGTCTGGTTCTCTTATTTGCGCTATACTGCACCACTTTAGTTTTTGCTTCTCTTCTTTATTTTGCTTGTGAGTCACTCAGCGTTTAATGCACCACCATGCTCATTTGTTTGCTGTGACTTTAAAAGACAGCCTTGTCTTTTAATGTTTACTTCCAGATTATGTGGACTCTGTGTTTCATGACGAGTTCCCAGGACAGAACCAATCACAAGACAGAAAGTAGGAACATAACATTGATGGATGAAGTCCAAATACTTTCTGAGGCTTTTTTTTTTTTTTATGATCGAATAATATCATTCAGTGCTATGTTCAGTTTTATACAGACACGTGTAAGCACTTTGTGGTTCTCTTTCTGGGAAATGAGAAGTAGAAATAAAGCATTCACAGTTCAGGGAAAGTGATGTTTTAATCTTTTTGATTTGGTGTTTGGTTTGGCACTGACAGTCAAAAGCCTGAAAATCATCAAGGACCCCACATATATAAGAATGGGTCAGTGCAATGACTTGAACAGCATCTTATGGATGTATGCTGAGCAGATCAAATGAAAGCATTTTGGGAGGGGGCAGGCATTATGTATGTAATCATTTAAATGCCTGATGTATTCAGTCTTCTCTTTGTTCTGTATCTGCAGCTTGTTTCATGTATGTTCAGTGAACTAACATACTGAGGTCTGCCTACATAATGCAGGTATGCTAAGTGTTTCTGAATCCTGAAAATAGGTGTGTATCAATCATGTACCAGACCTTTGAAAAAATCAACTACAATTTCTGAAAAATAGAATTTCCCCCAAAAAACGGACAGACGATAAAACTATTACGAAAACATTCAGAGCAAATGTTGACGTCATCATCAAAAACATGTTCAACTATCAAACCCATGAATGAAAGGAGGAATGCAGAAACTGCTCTGGCCACATGTGCGATACGTTTTGCAATATGTAATGTGAAATTGCAAGAAGTGTATGTGTATCACCTTTCTGCAGAGTCGAGCGTGGCGCTTGTTTGGTCATTGAGGTTTACACAGATAGTTTCAGTGAATAATTATTGTTGTCTCATTATGAACGCTGGATGTGATCTGCTTGCTGCAATTGATTGCAAATGATACATAATAATAGGCTTAGTTTCAGGATATATTTAGAGTGCAGACATTATCTCTTGTCATCATCACTCTCTAACAACAGCTGAATGGTGTGCTCTCTTATCCTGCTGTGTCTGGTCTCAGTGCAGCAGCTCACACAGGCTTGTTCAGGGGTTTAGGGCGCTGCTGTCAATCCACTGCCATCAAACCAATGTTGACACACTGACAGGTGATCACTAAGAAATGAGGTGCAGAACACTAAAGCAGTGACAAAAGTACCAGTAAAGGTGTCACAAAATAAAGCCAAAAAAAAAGAAAACAACGAAAATATTATCGACCATCACCTTAAGGAGAAGTTGTCTAAATTAGTTTGAAAGTGCTGAGGTACAGCGAAGTGCAACATTTACCATTGATTTTCTATACCAACATCATTTTGTTCATTCTACTGGGGCTGGTTGAGTGTATCCCAGCATGCACTTGGCTAAATGCAGGGACATTTTGCCTGTGGGTAATCACATCACACCTAGAAGGGGAAACATAAAGTCCCAGCAGCAAGCAGCAGGACTTAGAGCAAACCTAAACTCCTGAATAATGCAATCACATTGTGATTGTGAGGTTCAAATGATGATGTCATAAATTCACTCAGGCTTATTGTATGTATGGACCAAAGGCATATCAACTCTGTTCTGTCTCATTTTCACACTCATTAAAGCCTGACGGTTTTATTCTATCACTTCCCTTGTTTGTGCCTTGATGTGACTGTCGATATGTTGCTGAAAACGTAGCTCAGCACGTGCAGCCATAGCGCTACTTAACAAAGCTAGCACAGGGTGATGCAACTAAATGATTTTTTTTTAAAGTTCAGTCTTGGAAAAGAAACTGATCATGACTATATTTTATTTAAGATGTGTTTTGTTTTTTTGTTGTTGTTTTTTTTAAGTGTAAGGCGATTCAACGTGTTAATTGCAATACACTGAAGTTCAGAAAGTAATGCATACATTTTTAAAATCTAGTCGTCTCATGTGGTATTTTGGCACTTTAGGTGCACCGTTGCTTGGCAACAGCACTTACTGCAGCATCTCCCTTTAGCCGGAGTAATGGGAAATAACGCACTAGTGCATTTTTGAATGGCTAATTTCACTTAGAAAATTTGAGTCACAAGTAATATCCACCCTACGACATCACACATGTTCCATTTTCCCAACATGTTATTATTATTTCATTTTTCTTCCGTAGCCATTTCAATTTCCATGTGTAAGTTTATGTTGTAACCTTCAACACAAAGAATAAAATAAAAGCAGGTTTGTTTGTTTTTTTAAACAAGAAATAAAGTGTCACTAGTTCACAGTTCATGACTTCGAAATAAAATACAATAAATTATTGATATTCTACAATTTTTCAAGCTCTAATTTTGATGTTTGATTTTTATGTGTTTACATGTTTTATTTTTTTGTTGGTATTTCTTTTCTGTATGTCTCTTAAACTGAATTTGTGTTTCTGTAATATTGTTTTTATCCTTGGAGCAAAATGAAAAAAAGTAGAGCTAATAATAAAACAAGATAATGTATTTAACTGATCAACAGGATGTAGGACTTTGAGAACTTGGATCTCATCTTGTGATCTCTCAAGATCTATTTTTTTAGAGGTAAAAACCATTAGCGGCTCCATTGAAGGCTGTACTTGTCAAACTGCTTCAGCAATAGGGCGTGCACCACTGTAACAAATTTTTATTATTTTTTTTAAATTGAATTTGTTACTTCCCTTTGAAGTATTCAAATGAGATTTTACTCTCCATGTCTCCTATTAGCTTTGCCAAAATGTCAGCAAGTTTCTCCAACTGTTCTCCAATAATGGAAGTCAGTACCATGATTGCATGAAGAAAAGCTGAGTGGATAAAGCCACTTATTCTCATATCTTTGAATGCATTTGTAGTATTTTTTTGCTGTGCAGGGGAAACTTCTGAACCTCATTTAAACTACACTGAAGACTTGTGATAGAGGCAATAAGAGAGCGAGAGTAGAGATATATTTCTACACCATGAAGAATCGCTGTAATATCTAGCGTTGCAATCCAGGAAACCTGCACTATAACAGAAGGTCTGTCAGGGAGCACGTTCAGACCCCCTCTTGCTCTAAATTGTTTGTTCTGATATATACTGTGAACGGAGAAAGTGAGAGGTGGTAAAGGCAAGAGATTTAAACTGAGACAGGCAAGACACTGAGGGAAAATAAAGTTAGTGCTGAAGAAAAACGCTGGCATGAGGTCTGGAGTGCAGTGAGTGAGAGAGAGAGAGAGAGAGAGAGAGAGAGAGAGAACTGGAGGCACAAGGCAAATATGGGATGAAGAAGGAGAAAATCCAGGCTTACATAACAAGACATACCATTTATTTTGACGGATATTTGGCCTGCCACGAAAGAAAAAAAATCTCATCAAATCAATTATGATTCAAGATAAAATCAGAAGATTTTAAAATTTTTAAAAATTAAATTGATGAAATGAGATGAAACTGACTTATACAAAAGTAAAGTCGCTCAATCATTACTTCTGGGCCTCCATACATCTGTGCTGGTGACTGCGTATGCAGAGACTCTGTCCGACGCTGGGATTTAGATGGTTTGCTTTTCCCAGGATGCTTCTGGGTGTTGCTTCCAGCCAATGACAGCACACAGGTGAGTCTGGAAGGGACTCTTTTAGTGTCTCTTGGGGCCCTGGGCAAGCATTCATTGGGGGCCCCTCCCACCAGCGTCCAATAATAATTTCACAGCAATACAATACAATACAAGCACTTGGCAGGTCATTGACAGTAAGTGCTGTCAGATGGGGCCCTATTAGGCAGGTTTCCTACTGTTGTCGCAAAATGTGCACATTTTGATGCAATGCTGTGGTTTAATGTTTGTCAGCAGTTGGGGCCTCCTACTGGCCTGGGGCCCCGAGCAGTTGCCTGTCCTGCCTTATTGAAAAGCAGCGCCTCTGGGAAGTGGATACACTTCTGTAACTGTATGAATATTGCGGACATGTACTGTATGTAGCGTAACCATAGTGAGCAGGTAGAGCTGGTTTCCAAACAACAGTGAACTTTGAGTTTCACCTGTAGATGAAGAGTTGGGACTGCTTTCTGTGACATTATTTATTTGTCCACATTTTCTGGAACGCAATCGAAGAGGTGGCTGGAAAGTTCCCCTAAAAGGATAGAAACATATACAAAGAACTGGGATATCCTGATAACACGTCATCTCTGTGTTTTTTCAGAAAAAGGATAGGGTTAATACAACATTTGCTTAAGTTGTATCACATCTACACATGGTCTCGGTTGTGGTTTACCTGGATCTGAGAAAGTTCTAACTGTTTGGCAACTCATTGAAGAAAAATCATCCAACAATTCTGAAGATTTTTTTTTATAAGTCTGCATCATTTTGTTGTTAAAAATAAATACAGCCTCTTCACGTTCAAAGGGAAAATAATCAAAGCTCATATGAGCAGCATCTGTTTCCTGACCCGGGTCACGGCCCCATTTCTTCACTCCACCAGCTCGGCTTACATCATTTGCATGAAGATCTAAGCAGACCTGGACAGATTTGAAGTATTAAGTAATACCAGCTCCTAAAACCTGCGGAAGATACAGAGGTCAACGATCAGACGTCAGTATCTCGATATCCAACCTGTCAAGATACAGACCCCCTGTTCAATGCCAGTAGTACGTAAGATAAGATAATCCTTTATTCATCTCACAAGCAGTGTTACAGCAGCAAAGCAGGATAGCAGAAGAAAATCACACAGTGCAAACAAATTCAGATGTAGAAAAAATATGCATCAAAACAATAATTAAAGTGCAAATAAAAATATGCATCAATTAAAGAGCTGCACAAGTGGCAGGCCCAAACAGAGACATTGAGTTACAGAGGTTAAAGGTTAAATAACCTTCAAAAATATTCTCATCTGAACCACCGTAGGGTCATTCCTGGACTTAAGAATTTTTGTTTTTACAATTTCTTATTGACGAGAAGCTTCCTCTACACATGACTCGCATGCTGTAATATTTGATTCAAGTGGAAAAAAACTTGTCAGACCAACACAACAAAGATGAAGAGGAGCAGGTTCGTGTGTTATGTTCAGGGTGTGTGTAGAAAACCCATTCAGTGACATTAGATCTTGTGTAATGTTAAGGTCTCAAAACATAATCAACCAATAAGCCAATACGGGGAATCAAACACATAGTATGTAAATGTTGCCACCAGGGGGCTCTCAATCAAAAAACAAAAACAAAAGATGATGTCAAGGGAGGCATGGAATGATGGGACTGATTCTCTCTGCTAGTCCCCCGACTAAAAATGAACTCTGAGTTGACCATAGTGAAGATGAACGACCGAAACAGACCTGAGGAAGAGAATATGTTTACCAACATTGTATCCAAGTTTAATTTACAAGACGTTTTCATCACAGCAGCACATACAGCAGCAGTAGGCAGCATTTAGCAGAAGTTCAGTCTTTAATGTTCAAAGAACAAAATGCAACATGTTTAGTTATTTTTCAATTATTTTTGTCTTTAACTTTCTACATATTGTACCTTTTAGGTGATTTGATGTGCAGAGGCAAAACAATCAGTTTGACTACTTCTTAAACTCAGTCACACAAATTAAATTCAAATGAACTCAGAATCGAGCAGGAATGGGTCGACATCCGATGAACTGATTGAGTAGAGGCAGGCAAACAATTGCTTTCGGGCCCTGAGTGATCCTCTCTCTGCTTTTCCTCGCTGCACCACTAACACTTCTGCCCTCAGAATGGTAGACAAGTGGCTGCTCCAGAGAGAATGAGTCCTGTGACCCTGCAGGAAGGGTGAAGGCTCAGTCCCAATCCACCCGCGGCCCGTTTCAGGCTTATTACACAGTAATCTCCACAAGTTTCCTCCTGCTGGGAACAGCCTTGCAAGCGTATTTCTCAGCAGCAGTCCCCTGCACTGCGAAAGGTAGACGGAAAGTCAGACTATCCTCTTTGCTGTGATTTATTACCCCCCATGCTTGAGGTTTGCTCTCAGGTTGCATTTGTTTGTCTTTCCTGTATCCCTTCCTCTTTGTTTTGCTTTTTGTGCCGCCTGGTAATCTTTATCCCTTTCAAGTCTTGACAAGCTAGCATTGCAGCTTTGCCATCAAACAGAATCTGTTGAGGGAGGGATCGGTTGCTGAAGTGATGTACTGTACAGATTATTTTTGTGTGTGTGTGTTTGTGTGTGCGTGTGTTTGTGTGTGTGTGTGTCAGGAGAGACAAGAGATTGAAAGTGAGAGAGTTCAAATCCTGTATAAAAAAAGGCTGATTTCCAAACACAAGGGGCACAGCAGGACAATTGTATCCTGTCAAAAGGAGCAAACACAGAATATGCATCTTGAATTTCTGATTATCACTTCCTAGGCAGAGAAAATGTGAATGAACTCCCCTTGAATACTAATATGAAATGTTTCACGCTGGCCAAACTTTACGACTGGAACAGATTCTCTGCTCGAAAAACCGTCTGGTCAAGGTAAATTACGAAGGATATTGGAATTATGGCAGGTGCCGTGACTGTCATTATGTTTTTTTTCCGACCACACCATGAACTGTGCTGCATGAAGATGATTAATGAGTGTTTGTTTACCTAACTGTTGGGTGCTGAAAGGAAAACAGAGACATCTTCCAGCATTCATAAATACGCTATGGATACAAAGCTTTCAAGGTGATTGTAGTGTTCAGTGAACTTCCTGCTGTGGCAGTGCTATCAGTGTTGTTTTTTGGCATTTTCTATTAGTCCCTGCTATTTCATGGACTGTTGATAGCAGTCACAAGTTTAGCTGTGCTTCACAGACTGCTTCTATCACCAACAATGCGAAGGGATACAGTACTTTTCTTTGGTGTATATGAGATTAGCTTTCTAAAATTCTGTTCCATCTGTATATAGCAGCCAGGAGCGTATCCAGGGGTGGCTTGGGCCCCCCTAGAAATCTGATTGGCTAGCCCAGTTGCCACTACAAAAATCGTACACAGTGACTGGCTAATTTCCCTGTCATTAGTGGTATTTGTGTCAAAGTCAACTATTTGTTCTTTTTGTTTTCTTTAAAGGCTTTTTCTTGACATATTGTTGTCTGTTTCATTTGTCTGCACCAACATGTGAAAAGTTGGACTGTGCAGGCTTTTGCATGCAGATTTGTGTCATCTTGTGTTGATAAGATTTGTGAGAAAAGGGTAGATATTTGTTTTGTGTGCGTGCGTGTGTGTGTGTGTGTGTGTGTGTGTGTGTGTGTGTGTGTGTGTGTGTGTGTGTGTGTGTGTGTGTGTGTGTGTGTGTGTGTTAGTGCGCACATCACACTTCAGGCAACCCACTCCAGATCGTACACTGAGTAATTACAAGTTCATTGCCAATGTTGTGGCTTCATGTGTGTGCATGTAAACTCGCTTTGTGTGTGTGTGTGTGTGTGTGTGTGTGTGTGTGTGTGTGTGTGTGTGTGTGTGCACATAAGCTATCTTAATGTGTGTGCATGTGAAACTCACCTCTCTAACATGGAATTGCATAAGGGAGAGGGAAGGAAATAGAACAAATACACAGAATAACCAAAGAAGAAGAAAAACAAAGTAAGTAGGCCTTCAAGTTCATCATAGAGCATAAAGACAACTCAGACAAACCAACAACAGATTATTATCTGGCCATGTTGTGTCATGATAACAAGAAAAATAGTGAAATATGCAGGTGCTTATTTGACTGTGTTAAAAGTTATATGATTCACCAACACAGGCGTGTTCACACCAGTGAAGGCGCAGCTGCGGCGTAGATGACACAAAGCACAAAGTATAAACCAAGCTTGAGAACAAGATGGGAAGGCCGGTCACAAAAAGTGGTTTGCTAACTCCTTGGGCTTAATGACAGGATGGTACTGCTCCTTGGAGCCCTTCAGCTTCCTCCACAATGACACGGGGGCAAGATAAAACTGTCTTTGATCCATCTGATGTTTGGTGGAACTCACACCTGTCAAAATGACAACATTTCACACATTTCCTGATGAATCGTAGGTGGACTTTGATGAATAAATGCAGTGACTCACAGAGAACTTGGCAGAGACCAAGAGAATCCCTCTGATTTCTTTGTAGAGAGAAGCTGACCTCTTACATCTGAAGATGCACCTCTGAGTTTTATGATGTGGAGACATCTACTGGATTATCAAGGGAGAGAGTGAAAGAAGAATACAGATCCTTGAGAGAACACCTCAAGAAACATCCACTTTTAACTTCTCTTCTTGTGTCAGTCACCTTGCAAACTTAGTAATAGGCTGATTTTGAGGGACATGATCTGTTATGTGGAGCTCATAACTCAAAAGCGACAGTTTGAGTACTGGACCTGTTTCTGACACATTTGTTCACAGTGACTGTTGACAAAAAAAAAAAACGCCTCTGAAGTTGCCTCGATCTTCTTCCCTCTACCCTTTGTAAATGTAATAAAACATGATTCCACCTAAGCTGTGAGAGGTGTTATATTTTTCATTTTCCCAGACTGATGTGTTCGGTGGGGAAATAAAAGGTTGTTCAGAGCCAAAGATACCACCCACCACACCAAGATGTTGGTGCTCAGTATATTTATTTAATGAAGAGGGTTGGAAGTTAGAAAATACAAAGCTTAATCCCACATAGAGTGGATACCATATTGGTCCGATTATAAGACCAGATGAAACACTTGAAACATTTTCACACTAATCACTGTTTGTTTGCGTCGGTGTGAAAGCAACCTCCTCAAGACCCCTTGTACAGGTTGACCTCGATGTGATTTGAACAAAGTAAGAACATGAACTGACCTCAATGCGACCTACCTTCAGGAAGCATTGAGCTCCTTTGGATTAAAGCAGCTGCTGTAGCCAGAGCCTCCTCTATTCATCATTGCATAGTGTATTGAAGACCAAAGGCATATCTGACAGATCTTCAGAAACTATTTTGGTGGATAACCGGTTCATGGTTCAGGATGATCCGTGTGGGCCTTCTCCTGAACTGTCTTAATAAGTGCCTTTAGCGACTCCACGTTTGCCTCCAGTGAAAGATGCAAACTATTTAAAAAACATTGATCATTGGCCAACACGCGTAGTTGTACGTCCATTGTGAAAATGAAAAGACCTGAAAACAGGTCTTTGTTTGATTCCCTGATTCTTCCTCAGAAATTCTGACCAATCCAGGTCAGCATTTGTATCTGTCTCCATGTGAACAAAGACCACACTTGAGTTAGTTATGCAACAATGTAACAAATTGGTCCTTGACTTGGACAAGAGCAGACAAACTATAGGTGTGAACACACCCACCAAAAAAGTCGGATCATCTGTATATCTAATACAAGAGTGGAGCCACATACCTGTATATTAAGTGTACTACTACTGACTTGGGCCAGCCATTACTCATAGCGACAGTGCCAGTGGAGACAAGGTGATCGTCTAGAACAAAATGGCTTAAAAGTAGGTCAAGTTAACCGACAACTCAGGAGGAGTTATGATGGCAATTTTAACATGGTTATAGTGCATCAAAGTCATTAAACCATGGCGAAGCAACCACGAAATAAATGTAACAGTGTGCCATTTCAGTAAAACGCATGCTTAAAAAGACCATGCATTTGGTAGATTGGATTCCACCTCAGATGTTGAATTTATCTGAAACCGTTGTGTCTTTATAGAAGCAACACTAATTTATTCACCAATCTTGCAGACATGGAAGCAGAATGGGAGGGAAATGCAAGCGATTCAGAGGCCCAGAGCTGGATTAAAGATATCTAGTGTTTCAGTACCCAAGTGAGCATTCGTCAGGGGGGCTAGAACTCATATCAGCAGCACTGCTTGGAGACAGATTTTCTAACCTAAAGTGTTCCAAATGGCCTCTGTGTTAAATTTACATTTTTGCTACAGGGCTGTCCACTTTCTCTGCCACCTCTTGCTTCCAACTCACTTGCAGATTCCTCCCACTTTCTAAATCGCCTTTCACCCCCCTGGAAACTTAGCAGCGCTAAGAGGACACACAGGGCACAAAGGTGAAAAAAGGAGCCATCTGAAAAAAAATCAACAAGGGAGTTGCTTGTCGTTAAATGAGCCATGCATCTTACTCAGATGTCTTGTGTTTGGCAATGTGTCTGGCCTTTTGAGATTTCTTTTTTTGTTGTTGTTTAGAAAATGTCTTTTTTCAGGCTCATCCGTGATGGATTTCTCCCTGAATGACTGCTGAACATGCAAAATAGTGAGTCTAGAGAGAACCCATTTTGCTCCAGCTTTAACAGCATGTCTACATTTAGATGCAAAGTCTCTGCAATGGGAAGATGCTGCTAAAAATACTAAAATGCAAAGTTCAATCTTTAAAGCACCTTTTTTCCCATGAAGTCCCAGCATTTAGATCAGGGAATTTAGGACTGAATATTTTCCAGTTTAGCCTTTCACACATGTCTCACAGCAGGAAATGATCCGTGCTGGAAGTGCTTTCTCAACTTGAAACAGACTGTTTAGTTAAGGTTAGATGGGGCGCCTTGGCAGAGCGAAGAGGAGGACAACGAAGCCTTCAGCAATGGTGACTGTTCCTGGATAATTATAACAACAACATTTATAAGGAAGTATCCACAAATAAACTGCAATAGTGGGAAACAGAATACAAGCAACCGAGGCAAGTAGAAAAAAAACAGAAATCTCCTAACCAATCCAACTCTCACAATTACCTACTGCTTTCAGTTTACACAACGGCTCACCTTGTTTGCCAACCTTTGCATGAATTCAGAGTGAACATTTTCAACTGTTTGCTTTGGTACATGTATCTTAACAAAACAGAGGGAGCATTGCATGACTCCTGTGCATCTGTGAAAGGTGCTTAAGTCAGCATTACGTTGTGTAACAGTTGAACTTTTATGTTGATGACGACAGGATTTCAAGTTTCTTATTTCAGTGTTTTTTACGCTTCGTGAGAGTTGTTGGAAGTTCACTGATGTTGACTGGAATGTCAGACAAAAGGAACCTCACAGGAAATTGCAGAGATATTGCAAAACAATACTGAGCAGCCACAGGGCCTATGTCCCGGTCACTGACTCATTCTAGTTTTTCTTTTTTTTGTGTGTGTGTGAAGCCACTACAGTATGATTTCTATACCTACCTCAGAGAGAAGCTCTCTGCCCTGCTGCACTGTTATTGTCCCTGGTACCGGTGCTTCTTTATGAAGCTCAGACAGCAATATTTCAGCTGAAAAGAGGACCATTCACTCACATTTTGACTCCGGTCCCACACACCATGTACCAGTCGAGTATGCATGGCTGATAAGGACTCTTTAACAGCTAAATGGATTAGAGCGTCAAGGACACTGTAACCTCAGTGAAGGATCCAGAGGAAATTGCAGCCACTTTGGGTGTACATGATGTTAGCAGGATCACTACACAAGTAATGCTTCAAAGAGATGCTGCTGCTATAGAGTGCATCTCACACACATTTTTTGAGGGATTTTACAACAGTGACACAAGTTATTAAAGTGCTGATGGTGATATATATCAACTCGTTTGTTTTCTTTTTTTAGTTTAGTTTATTAGTTTATTTGAAATAGGGAAATTGTACCAAAAATATTAGTCTCAGAAGAGAAGAGAGGCTTTCTACCTGATTTAGCAAACTAGCTAATTTCCTAATTTTTATGTATTTTCTGTTGCTATAGTTGGTTTCAAATAAAAAAACCCAACAAATTATTTAGGTTGTTGTTAGTTCAAATATCGTATATATTAATGCATAAGATTTTAAGAACAATTGGCTCTATTTGGCTAATCAGATTTGACTCTGTAAATCCTTAGTCGTGGACACACCTGCGAGCCAGATGACCTTTTTTAAACTTGCTCCCAGAATTTTGTCAAAACATTTATTATTGATTTTCCCCACAGCTTGAGAATGAGGCACAAACAAAGCACAGAAAAAATGTCAACATTTTGCGATATGCTGAGAATTGTGATTTAACTTTTTAAAATGCATATTACCTCCAAAAATGTAAACTAAATAAAGAACTGTTTAGTCCGATAAGAAAACATGTTCAGTCTATTCATCACACCTTAGTCTTTTTTGGGAGTCAAGCCTACAGACTGACAAACACTGAGATCAAAGTCAAACCCTGCTAAAGGCTGCATGCACCAAACAATCTGAACTGTTAGTGATTCAGTCTAATCAAACTTAACTGGACACAAACACGGACGGACGATGAATTGTCCTTCAGCATTTAAACATTAAAAACTACAATTTTCTATTGATATTATAAAATTTTTGATACTTGCCGGTCATGAGACAATATTATAGCCATGGAAAATAATGTGATAAAATACTGTATTGATTTTTTTCCCCCACCTTAGTGGATACATAGTGGGTTGGTTTTTCCTTCAGATGGTACTTAAGACGCTTCCAGGAAAACAAACTCTGCAGTCAGTACAAATAACTCCAGGTTCCTAGATTCTTATCCCCTGTTAATAGAGTGTCAGACATTTGATTTGCCGGAGCACCGTGTGTGCCACACTGGGAATAAGCTGCCATTATTATTCAGTTATTTTGTGTTAGCCTACTAATGAGTTACAGCCATGTTGTGTGTCAGGACTAATTACACTGATTTAACAATAAACTGTTTTAATCAAGAGTGCAGCAGGCAACATCCATCAGCAACAAGTTGTCGCTTTGGAGGTTGTTTAGAGAGCAACACATTAATCTGTTTTAAGTGGAATGAGATTTGTCAGATATTTTGACGACGGCATACTTCCTGTCCCCAAACTGTTGCAATTTTTTTACCCCTTCCCATTATGAAACATATCCCATTTGTCACATTCATACCTCTGGGTGATGATGAAGAATTCAGCTGTGCATACCATTATCGCCTCTTACTGACAATGCCAAGTCATATGCATGCAATTCACAGGGGTCACCTTTCCAGGCCTGCTGGAGTTATTGCCCGAGGTCATATGGCACGCATGACTGCCTGAAAGCACGTCAAGCAAGGGGGGAAATTATTAAATTTATGTGCAGGGGTAAGGAAAATGACTTCAAAAAACATGGGTTTGCTTTTAGTGTAATGCCTGGGGTGAGGAACTTTGGAGTCTGAGAATACTCTGAAGAAATCAGAGGAAATGCCTTTCACAGGGGGGCAGAGTGTCGCACCTGATGCCTCTATTTTCTCGAGAGCTTGTTCTGTCTTCTCTTCAGTTTGATCTGACAAGAGTTTTCCACTTTCATGAACAACAATACTATCACTTTAAAGCTTTCACATATTCATAATTTGTATTCCGCTCAGGTCTAATGAGGATAAAGCCTCTGTGAGCGACTGCCATCACAGGACATACAGCTAAGACTTCCTTCTCGAAGCATTGCCGTTGTTTATAATCTGGACGTTGAAGTTGAGAGGAACGGCTAGATGTTTATTGTTAGCAGCATGTGATGTATTTGTCTGTGTATCGTGTTGAAAAAGACGCATTACTGTTGTCACATGACCACCAATGGGATCTAGATCTCTGTTTTTCTCTCCGTTTGGACCATATTTGTGCATAAAACCAGCAGAGGAGGGCTGCTCATCAGTGCTGGGAGAAATGGGCCAAAGTGTCAATGGTTTGGTTACATATCGAGGATCTGTCACGTGATTTGCAGGACAAGTCGTTTCATACACTCTCTGCTGACGTTTAGTGTGGGCATCCACCTGTTTCAAAATGGGGATCAGTGTAATAGGTGAACTTTAACTGCATGGATACTCATGGTGTCTAACTCATGATTGTTTTCATTATAGATCATTTAAATATCTTCTAGACTAATCAATCATATTTGTGGTCCAAAAATCATTCAGACAAAAATGTATGACTGTTTCCTCAAGCCTAATGGACCTCTTCAAGATACAGAGTTCAGCGGTGCCAGATAGCCTCATGATGCCCCGCCCCACGCCCCGTGTTCAGAGGCTACAGTCGCACATGGGTTCAAATCCGACCCTGGCCCTTTTCTGTATGTTATCCCTCACTCTCACTTCCCACCATTTCCTGCCTCTCTTCAGCTGTCCAATCAAAAGATGAAAATAGCCCAAAACATACTGTAACTAAAAACATTACACAAAGTTGTGTTTATTCCACAATTGAAAGGCATCATGTTTACTGTCACAGAGTGTATTCAATTTCATTTCAAGTTTTTTTTTTTTTTTTTACTTATACTTTTGAATCGGCTGAACTTTGTTCACAGAACAACTTCCTAATGCTTGAATAACAACAAACAAGAAGGCGAAAAACTATTTATCAGTTGAAGAGTCAGATTTTGTTTTCATAAATTGGAGGACACCAAACCAAAACCCAAAGTAGAGTGAATAATGAAATTGACTCTGTAGAAAGAAACAGCAGGTTTTAGTGAGAGAGTTGAACGTCTTTAAGAACTCCACAAAGTTTCTTCAAAATACTTTTAGAGGCGCTCCAGTAATTCTACACACACACACACACACACACGCACACACACACTTATTTGTGTCAGTAAAATACCTTTGAGTACTGCTATGTCTCTTCTGTGAGTCTGAAAGAAGCTTGGACAAGGTTGAGATGATAACCTGAAGCTAAAAGGCATGGGGTGGAAAACTAAAGAAATGTTGAAGTGGACGGCTTGCATTTTAAACCGGGTCCTGGTGGAGATGTGAAAAAAAATAAATAAAAAAATGCTAATCAAGTTGCATATTTGGAAGTGTTGGATCCAGCTTTTTGGAGTCTGACCCACACAGACATAAAAAAAGCATGGATGCTTCTAGTACATTGATTTGCACCACTTTATCTCTCTCTCTCTCTTGCAACTTCCCCTACTTTATGCAAATGCCATTTGAAATTGGTAGTGCTCTTTTCAGTTTTGACAGAACTAACCTGCTCAGTAAAATTTTATGGGGACCCACAGACAGCGTTGACTCAGAGAAGTCTGCTAAGAGTGCAAAAGGCTGACTGTGAGTCTGACTATATTTCTCCGGCTCACATTTAATCTGCCATCACATCTATTAAATACAGTCCCATTTGTGTGAAACCTTTGCTACAGCAGTCTTCTGTTAGCCAGCCTCTGTCTCCAAATCATGTTCAGCGGGGACGCTATTTCCAAATTAAGTCCTGGCTGCCCTCTCTTAGCTCCGAAAGACAGTTAATCACATGATTGTAATTAATGAAATTATCATGCCGATGATAACTGGTAATGATACTCTCTAAATCTTTTACTGTCCCTTTATACATCAGGTGATCGTGATGAAGTGTAGAAAGGTTTTCATTAAAAGTCATTAAACACACACACACACACTCACACACACTGACACACATTGACACACACAAAAGCAATCATTTAAATAGGAGAAGGTGGTCCTGGACAATCATGTTGCATCCATTAGTGAACAGGCTGTTCCAAGGCCTTCTGGGTTCTTGCTAAATTAGCGTTGAGCATTGTTGAGATGGAAACATTGCAGGAAACAAAGATAAAGTGTTTAGCGGGCTTCAGGGCATTTTTATTTAGTAATAATTAATGTTCTATGCCATCATAATGCAGGAGTGTCAGCAGTTTAATTTAAATCCTGCTCAGTTTCGTCCTGACTTAATCTTCATTATTTTCTCATATCGCTTGCAACATGTTTACCAGTGATTAAAATGTTGTGAAGCGTGTGCGTGTGCGTGTGTGTGTGTGTGTGTGTGTGTGTGCGCGTGCGGGGGAGGGGGGGAAGTGTCTTCAAGTAACTGTGATCGCCACATGCAGAACTTATTTTTTTCGTCTCTTCTCGAATGCGGTTTTCACATTTTCATAAATGAAATGTGAGGGCTGGCACGATGACTTTCTGTCGAGGACTCAGTCCTCTGGATTATTCATGAGTCTCCATTAGCAAACTAGCAGTTTGTAATTCAGTGCGATACAGTTGAGGAGCACTATGCAGGATTAAGGAGTGCATGGCCACCAACATCAATCAAATTCTGAATTTCCTAATTCCTCATTGTTAAGGGCAAATGGAGTGAAAATGAAAAGGGGCCGCCTTGGTCTTGGGTAATTAACAAAAAAATGACTAAAGCAATTGATTATTTTTGAAGAGGTGGTCATGATTAGAAATAAGAATGAGCACAGCAGGCTGGAAAAGAATGGTCAATTAGTTAACATCTATCTACAGCTATATAACAGATGAGATGAGATTGGGTAACATCCTATAAGAATACTTGTCACAACGTTTGGAATGCTTCCAAATGTTCACTCACAATGACAAAGGCTCCCGAGTATGATCTTGAGTGATATCAAATGTAATATCCTGCCAACAAATTGTCCCTGGTATGATTTATGATCTACCACTTTGAATCCTCCAGTTTGGAAGTGTTGCATTGTTTATGCTGTTTTCTTTTGAATGTGTCAATATGTGGATGAGTGGCTGGATAATACAAGAGAGGAACTAATGTTGGCTGAACTATTACAACCCCGACCTTACACTCTCAAACTCAATATTCTTTTTACTTTGTTGACTTCCTCAGGAAAAAGCGATGTTGGTAAAACATAAAGCTCACGTCTGAATGATCATCATTTTTCTCAGGTGGATATTTGAAATCTTTCTTTTGAAATTGACCTTCAAGTGAAAAGATACCCAAAGAAACCAATGTTTAATCCCTGATAAACAGGCTTGAATACAGATTGACTTACTTTCAGAGCCAGCCTCAAGTGGCGAACTGTAGAATTTCAGTGTCTGGAATTGTGAACTTGTTTCATATATTTAGGCTCTTGAGGTTAACAGATTTTCACAAGTTTCTGCAAGTCATATTTTTTTCATGATTTGACAGTCTATTGTCAGATCTATGAATACTAGAAATGCAATAATTAGAAAAAGTCATGGTTTCAATAAAAATAAAAAAAGGATAAAAAATATTTCTTACATTGTGAAATATGGGTACAATGGCAAGGGAATATCCATTAATAATAATAATAATGAAAGAAATGTCTTTTGAATGTGTCGAGGCTCTGAGGATGAACTTTTTAGTGTCTTTATGGTCTTTGAAAACTCTAAAAATCCTCCTTTGCTGTTAAGAAGCAATAATATTCAGAATCCGATCCAAGACTTTTAATGATGTGTTGTGCATCAACAGTATATGAGGGCTAGCACCTCAGCTCTACCATCCATCAGTCAAACTCCTGTCTGAGACCCTTTGGTAACATGACACTGCTTTGAAATGGACGCATCAGACTTGAAAACTGTAACCCTGTGCAGATAGTTTTTAAATATAAGTTGTTCAACAATCTATACACAAACCTTCCTCAGATGAAAATATGGTGCCTGAAACACTGTTGAAGATAAAATGCTACACACAAAGTCATGGTTTGACAATCAGTTCTGATCTGTTCTGTAAGGTACATTTTGAATGACAGTAACCCGCCACACTCCTGGTAGCTTTTAAGCTCTAGACAGTGTTCAAATTATCATTTTTTTTCCTTTGAGAAAATGTTGTCTATTCAGTTCGGAAAATACAGCATTATAATTGTTTCACTTGTCCAACTTTCAAATTTTACTGATAAATCAAAGTGCACCTTTAAACACAAGAATGCAGGACAATAAGACTTTCAGCACAGCAGAATACAAGAACAAAGCGGGATACAAATTCCTACTGGCAAAAAAAAAAACATACTCAAGCCTCTTTCCTTGTCCATAGTATCCAGTCATTTGTCAAAACATAGTTTTTCACTATAGCCCAGATTATGGAGAATACAGGATAAAGACTGTGTACTGACCAACATAAAAACAGGCAGCGTCTAACCTCTGGGGTTTTTAACATTATGATTTTCTGAATACCCCGTATGTTCCACGTTATCATTTCCATTGCAGAAAATGTTGCATCTAAATTGTGATCTCTTTCCAACATTGTGGACTGCACAGTTTGCACTCACGAGGACCTTTTGCTCGGTGCTAACAGATAATAGTCTTTGAGGCTTTGAAGGTGACTCGTTTAACTCCTAGTCAGCGCTAATCTGTCTGGATTGTGTCAGACGTTAGAACAGCCTGTATTCTAAGATAAGGGCAGGAACCGACTCTAGCAGCGTGATTTCTGAGGATTTGGAGGTTTAGCCTCTCCGGTTAAGGGAAGAGTTTCACACATAACAGTGGCAGAAAAATAATTCCCAAAATCAACACCACATCTAAAGCACCCAAACACAATCCTGTAACAAGTAATATAGTTGGGGAGGGGGGAAGGAGGGGCACCACTGGGATTTTTTTCAGGGCTTCCATTGTGTTCTTGTGTTATGGAAGGGCTCCAGAATTTCATTCTGCTGTAATTGCACATTCGAGTTTCAAGTTGTGTCTTTTAGGGGGAGAAACTCGTGTTCTGCTGTTATCAGAAAATTAGAAGCCAAGAACTGCGTGGGAGTCAAAGATAAATCCACAAAGCGCAGCCTGCTTTTCACGAGCATAATGTCAATGCCAGATGAATGTAAAACCACCCCGCATCAATAGATTAGACTTTGCAAAGTTGATATAACAGTCCACACTGCGGAGGGAAAAGCATTCAGAAGGAATGAAAAAGAAGAATCTCTTTTTTTTTGTATTTCATGTACTTTTCTGAATTTGAACTTTTGATTGCTCTGCAGTGATCCCACTGTCCAATAATGAGGACGTTTGAGAATTATGGTTTCAGGAACTTCATAATCTGAACATTCATGTCGGATCGTTGCTGTTAATTACCGTGTCAAAAAGTGAAGAGGGATTCTGATTGTTTAGCCGACAGTGGAGTTTTATTCTTCCAGCTGTTTGATCTTTCCAAATCTTTTCACCAGGTCTTCGAAGACGTCATTGTGAGGGGAAGAAATCCTGTGATTCAGATTATCTGCTTTTTTGTACACCATAAAAAAAAGTGTGTGTGTGTGTGTGTGTGTGGGGGGGGGGGGGTTCTGGTGAAATACTTTTGATTTGCTGCCATATACAGCTTCTGTTCTTCTTACTGGCAACCACCAACACACACTCACACACACACAAATACCAGCCACAACAGTTGTCTTGCCAATCACAGAAAAAATAAATCCTCTTCATTAGTTCCTTTAGGGGTTGCAAGGAGTCCAGAATAGCCACAAGAGCCAACTAATGAGCAGTGCCATCATAAGCTAGCAGCTGGCTTTGACACCTTCTTTATCAGCAATGGACACACTCATTCAGCCACACGGCTTGGACAAGACATGAACACACTGTCTCCAAAGCTGTGCATATAAAAAGCATAGACATGTCCACTCACACATCGGAAGTTTCATCTCCTGTAGGATATATTACATGTCAACATACAGTATGTAATATGATTTTTTTATTTCATTTATCATAATATATGCTGTCTGCCATGGCTGACATGCGTGGGAGGAACAGTGCAGCCTGCAGCGTGTTAAAATCAGCCGAGGTGCTTCCTTCCAGGCATGCTTAGCTCTCCCAAGATAGCTCTGTGCTTAAATATGGCCAATCTTATTGAAATGCAATAAATCAAAGACAAATCTGTTGACAGACCCCTCATTAAGAATGCATTTGCACTGTTTGGGCAAAGATTTATCAATGCACAGACTATTAGTTTAATTCCACTTTGCACATGCACGTATGACAGGATTACTTTTTCTTCTTGCTTTTTTTCTTCTGTTATTTCTCCTTCTTTGAGCATGGAGCCTCTTCTCGGGCTCTCTCTGAGCCTCGGATGATGTAAAGGCCGTCTGGAAGAGAAGAGAGGGTGCATGCATGGAGTGCTAATTCCCGAGTGACAAAGCTCCTCTTCAAATGCATGAACTCATCACTGGGAAAAAGGAGAAAAAGAAGTAGTCCCCATCTCCTTTTCAATTCCCCTTGTAATGAAAAAAATTTACACCTGGAAATGGAGGCTTTCTGCATAAGCAGGGTGAAAAGCAGCTAATGTGAATGAATGAGGTGAGAGTGTGTTTGTGCCTGTTTGTGGGCTGTGTTAGACACACGTGCACACCAAAACACCCACACACACACACACACACAGACGCTGGGGTTGCTCATCTTCACTCTGCATTTAAAAAGGCAAGAAGTTCTGGCAAACGTAAAGGGCAAACCAAATGGCAGAGGAGTTCATGGTTGGAGCCTGATAACGCTACGATTATACAGCAAATACAAGTGCTTTCTGCTGACATAATGCACGGGGAAAGTTATGCACACATCTGTTTTGCATATGAAACTCAAAAAATATACCTGGCATGTTTATGAAGAACGTTTCCCTTCTGCTGAAATGATTACATTTAGCATTGAATGTATACTCTTTTTCTTTAAAAGCCATAATGGATTGCTAAACTGAGCACTAAAGACTATGTACTATAGATCATGCAAATAGAGCCCTTAGCCTCAGAGAGCTGTACCAGAACCCATTTTTGAAAGGTCAGTGGATTAAATAAGTAGTTCCTAATTGTTCTGCTCGATGCTTGGGTGAGCTTCCTTCAGGATTTTGAAATAGGAGGCTAAAGTTTTCATTTTGCATTCAGCATTTTGTCTGCTTAATAGTCCAGGTTCTGGAATAAATGCATCTTGTGCTCCAATTTTTCAATAATTACCAAGAACCTTGGTCTTTCTGTAAGCCTCACGAGCTGCCGACGCGTAATCATTAAATTGTTAATGACACTTTGGTTGGTTGGAATTGTTCTGAAATAAATATATACATCAGTGATTTTGCATATTGTTAATATTTACAATGTTGCTTTGCTCATGACCATTTACAGATACAGAATCGAGATTGTAGAAATGCTTAACCCTGAATTGCTCCTACTCATGTGTCAGCAGTGTATGAATGTGTGTGAATGGATATGTTCATTCTGATGGCCACTTTACATAGCAGCCTCTGCATGTGAATGGGTATGACTATGTAAGTGCGACCCATGGAATAAAAAAGCATTTTGAGTAGTCAGAACACTATAAATACTATACAAATTTTAGTCCATCTACCATTCAGCATCAGTACTAAGGTAATTTTAAGGATTTTCTGAGATTCTACTTTCCCAGTCGATTAAATTCAATTTAAAAGTCAAAAGTTAAGTAAACACTGAGAAAACAGTCCATATTCATTACACATAATCTAACACAGCTAAAGATCGAATTCCAGCATCTGCTGGTTAAAATCATCAAAACGGTTAGTGCACCGTTTGGCTGTGGCTTAGTTGTTTGAGTTGGTCGTCTCTCAACACAAAAGTTGTGGGTTCAATTTCCCTGCAGCCACAAGTTCGATGTGTCCTTGGGGAAGATACTGCTGTTTTGACGGCGTGTGAATGTGTATGAATGGCATTATTCTGATGGTCACATTACACAGCAGCCTCTTCCATCAGTGTGTGACATGTGCGGTAAAGTCGAAGTCTAGAAAAGTGCTATACAAGCTAAAGTCCATTTACCATTCTAGTTACACCAGTGATGGCTCGGATTGCACTTGTTGAGATGTCCTGACACAGACTACATACAACTCTGTCTCCATTTTCTCTTTCAAATTCCTGCAATAACTGTACACCAGAAGCAATGCTAGGTGTGCTATTTTATATCTGGGTAGAAGAGCAATCAGGCAGTATTACTGTCCCGGCCAACGCGACTGAGAGCTGCATTGTAGTGTACACACAACATTCAACCCTCACTGTGGGCCTGCATTCATAAATATATGAATATGTTCATGCTTAGGTTAGGACTAATAATTCTGCTGACAACTATGTGAATCTAATCTATGTTTTTAGTTCTATTTAAACACACACACACACACACACACACACACACACACACACTGGGGGGTCTGGATCACCACTATCATGTACAGCAGATACTGTGCAAGAGCTGTATGGTTGTGTGATAAATATCACAAGTTTGCAGGTACACAAAGACAGCTCAACTGTAACAACATAGACAGCTTCCAGATTTAAAGTGACACTTTGTCATTGACGGAGTGTAAAGTGCATACAGTAACACTGTTGATGTTGCGCTTAAGACTCAGCTGTCTCTCTGTTATCTCTCTGCAGCTCCTGATTTGCTGTATTTTTCTTCCAGCCAGGCAGAAGTTTCACTTTTATTCCAGACTTTAAAGGGAGAATGGAAGGTGTCCAATTACTATTTACCTGCAACGACTGCACTCACATTTCCTTCCACTCGTCCCGAGTAGGAGAAAGCTGCATCGATTCAGACAGATAAGGTGCTTGACGAAATAGGAGGAAGACATAATTCCATTTGTCTTGGTTGAGCCCATCCCACAAGAGGTGTAAGTGTTGCTGCTGTCAGCTCTGCTCTACTCCTGTTTGAGGGAGATAAAATCGCATCTCCTGACAGCTGCCCTTTAATCACCGCTGCCAGAGTGCTGTGCACAGTAGCCTTTCCCTCATAACTTTGCTTATGGGTTTAATTAGTAAAACAACAAAACTAAAACACCTCTAAACCACAAGAGAAAATATGTTATAAAGCGTTGTTGATGTTATCAAGGGATTCTGATCATTTGAAAGCTTCTCTTTGGACAGCACCAAACCCATCACATGTCATTTCTATGTAAACTGAGTTACCTGGGAAGGTGATGATCAACCAGCTTTTGGTTTCCTGTTGCCTGGATACTGCTTGGCATTCATCACTGTGCTATATTTGGCTTTTTCCATTTGATCAGCGGTAATGGAAGACAAGAGCAAGGATGCAATTTATCTAGGCTGATAATCAAAGTGAGCTGCCATTACTTTGCACTTCGCTCATCAGCCTGATGTAATGTTCATGTTAGTCAATTTCCTGTTGGGAAGAGAGTTTAGGGGCTCATTCCCCTGTGCTGCACATGTTACACATCAAAGCTTGTTTGTGTGTTGGTTGTCTGTTCCATTGAGCACAGTGAGGATGCAGGCAATGATTAGAAAATTGATGTAAGTGTATGATAACCATTCTTAGAGATTAGAGTGTTCCTGCTGGCCAGCTATCTTTCCAAAAATGTGATGAAGGCAAAGTGAGGATCCAAAAATAGGTCATGCTTACACAAGAAAATGACCAGGGCCCAATCGTTGAAAAGGTTGAATACTTGGGGCACGGGATGGCTGTTGATATGCCGTGGGTCCCTTGTGCAGAGGCTGTAGAACTGTCAGAATCGCTTTTTCAAACCACTACATTAAAGGTTGAAATCCTTCTGAAAATGATTTAATAACATTGTAAAAACAGGAAAACATTAAATATATGTTAATAGCGTGTGATTTCAGTTTGGAACACAAAAGTAGAGAATATTTATCAAAAATTTCAATTCAGCCCTAATGGAGAATACAATGAAATATTTAACTGGGCATGTGCTGATGCAGGAACAGTGTGAAATGAATCATCAATAAATCAATTTTTACAAGTTGTAGCTGCTGATGGAAGCAACATGTATTTGGTTCATAATTTTCATGGTAGGTGAAGATAAATAAATACAATGCATAAATAGAAGTTCATATTGTACACAAAATGTGATTAAAAGGGTATGTTTTTGGGTTAATTTATGCAAGTTCATGTACCTTTTATTTTGGTTACAAACCCATGTATATTGAGTGGGGAACATATATTTTGTTCCTGTTGATTGCGTTGTTGGGGGGACAAATTAATAGGTGGTGCATAAAGAAAGCAGCATGGGACGACAAGTGTTTGATGTGGAAGGAGTTAATGGAGTCTCGGATTGAAAGAAACTTTATTCCCTTGGAGTTCATGAGGCCAATGAGGTATGATTATTTCTGATATGTATGTGAAATCAATGTGTTTCCTTTTTGGATGTCAGACTAATTGTAAGTTCTGTTTGCTTATTTTATTAGTTCTGACGGCATTATTTGGCACTGTTTTGGCATCGTTGGTAACGTGAAGAAGACGTGGCTAAATAAATGTCTGTGAGCAAAAACGAACGACTTGAGCCTTGATTAAGACCTCGGAGGGAGTAACACAAATGTTATTTTAAGACACTTTACAAAAGAGCAGGTAAAAGACCTTACTCGTTGTCATATTACAAAGACCAAGCATTCATCGATCATAAACGTAGCACGTAGCAACAATTTAGCAAAAGTTACAGTGACAAGACAAGAACTTTCTTTGAGAGGAAAAAAATCTTTGGCAAATTCAGGCTCAAGACGAAACAGCGATGGGCTTGAATATGGGATAAGTTACAGGAAGTTAGTCGTTCAGGCAGGCGGTCCACCAATGATCCCGAGGAACCTAAGAGAGCTCAGAAACTCTGAGGAGAAGATGTGGTTAGTCACTGAGATATACAGATAGTAACATGCAGTAATATGATGTGAATGCAAATAGAGAGAACGAGAGAGAGAGAGATAAGCGCTCGAGGTGCCAGTTCATGAAAATGAATAGAATCTGCCTCATCCTCTTTGAAACACTGTATACTGTCTATACCAAAGGCCATTGTGATTTGATAACATACGTTTGACTGCATTAATTAATAGAACAACAGACAGACTTTAAGATGCTGCCTTTAGCCACATCACTCGCTTGACTGACAGGTCGCTCTAATCACAGTCAGGACAGTGCAATTCTTGCAAGTGTCAATACAGCATAAAAATACCCACCCTCATAATTGCTCGTAGAAATAGTGTCGTACTTGTCAATGCAAATGGTTTCTTTTAATACCTCAAATAGGCTCAAGACAATCATTAAACGCCTACTAGGAGAAGAATGTCGATATCCCTCGCTAAGTAAGTGAGTTGAGTAAGACAACCGACATTTAGCTCACTGGACTGGAATCAATGTTTCCATAGGAAAATAACCCTGAGCACATAGATGTTAAGGTAATCAGGAAATGTCACTTAAGAAATGTGTCCTGCTCTTTGGCTGTCAGTATATCCATCCATACAGCCCTGTACCTGTCTGTCTCAGTAAGTCAGCTGGAAATTCATGCTTCCTAGCAAATTAGTTCCGTTCCCTACAGCAAGGCTTCAGGTTCATAACCCTCACCGTCTTTGAAATTTACGACACAGTAGCTCACTCAGAGAGACATCTCCCCCTCCTTCAATCACAAAAAAAGGTGAAGTAATTTCTCAAAGGGAGAGAAAGGGAAAACTGCTTAAGGAGGCTGATATGAAGCCAAAGAAACAACAACAAGCAGCCCCCCGCCCCCCTTTTGTATTTTTCATGAGCCATTACCCCTAAAGAAAAGAACCACAGCTTTGGTATTTTAAATATCAAATATCAAAGCAATTATGCCATGACTCTGTCGAACAATGACAGTGTGGCCTCGGGTTATGCTTGGAATTAGAAAGTCATATGTGGCGTCTGATTCAAAATGCACTTCTCCCTCTTGAGTGTGATGAATTTTTAGTACCAGAGCGATTATTGTTGCAGTTTATCGTCATTTAAAAATGATTCTCAGACAGGGATAGATGACAAAATATCTGTTTCTTTGTTGTTCAGGCACATTTGATTTCCAAGGTAGATAAATCCTAATAGTCTCTCGATTAAAAACATGCATCAACAATGTAAAATAACGCTGGCAAACTTTTACTGTGCCTCTCGTCTGCAAATGTCTCTGCAGCTCATGATAATTGCTTTTCTATCCGTCAAACGCTGTGTGCTCTCCTGCCCCTCGAAGTGAAATCAAATAAAGAAATGTAACGTCAGTGCTTTCATCTTACATGTGCAGAAATAGGAAATAAGAGCTAAGAAGACAGAGATTCTTATCATTTAATTTATCTTGCTTGGAATGAAAAAAAAAACATTCTAGTAAGAATCTGTAATTATATACAATTCACTCCTTGAGAGCTGGTGAGATGGCCTTATTCCAGCAGGATATGATAACACAGCCAGAAGACAGAGGATTCCAGAAGATTCATGCTCGCTCTTTTAAGTTTGACAGAAAAAATGATGCAAATATAACTGAGCTATACTCAGCCAGGTGAATTCGTCAGTGTTGTTGTTTCAAAATGGGCAGCTGGCTTCTTGCTTGAATTTGTATTATATTTATTATTTTATAGATGACAGAAAGGATTTCTAAGCAGATATGAATGCAGCTCTCTCAGGGGTGTGTTAGGTGACAGGAGGCAAGAAGGAACTTATTATGCCAGACCAGTTCCATATGCTTATTGATTGCATCGTCCAAAATGGATTCAGACTTTATTCTTTGCTTTGTTGTTGTCAGACAAAAATGAACATCCTGAATTAATGTTAAGGAAGGCATCCCTTTTTTCACACATCACATCCAACTTAACATAACAGAATGATCTCATACTGAATAGGTTGTCAATTTTAAGTACAGCTATTCCCTAATTTGGACATGGCTGAATGTTGTAAAGGTGAACAAACACAATGCAGCTAAGGTTACAAAGAAAGACTCCTCAGGGATGTAAAGTTAAATCATGGTTTAGATGAGCATAAGTACCAGAGACAACAAGTAGCCTATAAATGGGCAAGCAGGGTTAATTACACGATAAAGATGAGACAGCTATTCTTCTAATTACTTCCAAGAAACATGGGCGCCAGTGGCCTTGTGATTGGTGTCTTTGGTCCTGGTAGGACCTTTGGCTCCTTTCCTGCATGTCATCCCTCGATCTCTTCCCGATTTCTGGCTCTGTCCACTTTCTGGTCTCTGAAATGAGGAGTTAGAAGCCCAAAAATAAACCTTTTAAAAATGTTGTGATAACAAACTTGGAGGAAATAGACTAGTAACTGAATCTAATATAACAAGAAAAAAAATCAAAATGGGCTTATTTCTTACAGCTCAAGCACTTAGCATCCTCTTCCATTCACTTCAGTCATTTAAATGAGTGACAGGTATCATGATTTGATTTGCTAATAATCTGGGCTAAATTAATTTAGCCCCACAAGGTTTTAGAAAAGGCAAATCCAGAGTCAATTTATGGAACAGCAAATTCTGTTTTTTTTTTGTCACGGAGTGAGCTCATAATCGCTGTTCTGAATTTTTGCAACAGGGACCACCAAAATCTTTTACATATATTAATATTTTAACCTTGTGAATTTTGGTTTAGCTACAAACCCGACCTAAACACGGGACTCCTGGGTAAACGTCTTGGCCCTACATGGACTTTCTGGCTCTTTATGCAACTTGACTTAGTTCTTTGCTCCTGCTATAATTACTACAGCCTCTGGAGGTCATCTCCTTATAAAACACATAAATATAGGTCACATAATAAGCTGCTTAAACAGATGACCTATACTGCCATATTTTATTGATGGCGGTTAGCTTTTGCAGCAGAAGATTAAACCAGTGATGACATTTTTTTTGTGTGCGTGTGATGAAACTCCCTAATAGCCTCAATTTATCTGGCAAGGCAACTCAAGAGGAAGAGGATGAGGGTTTTGATAGATAGTTCAGATCTGATGTGATGACTGAAGCCAGTGTGACGTGGCTTTCAAGTTAAACTGGAGAGCCACCAAAGCACATTAATTTCTTTATTTTCTTTTTAAATATTGCGGTTAATGCCTTCAACCAGCGAGCTGAATGTTTAAAGTATTTATGAGATGATGAAGCCTTTTCAAAGTAAAGATATGGGGACTCTCCCTTGGTGCCCTTGATGATTCCAGTCAATCCGACGGGGGATTAGCTTTTTATTTGCGCTTTGCTCATAAAATGAGGTCGATTGTATCATGAGACTAAAGTATAAATATCTGCTTATGCATACATACCAATGAATAGCAGACCAGAGCAGGGAATTTAATCAGAATACAGATCAACAAACTCAACAAATAAGACAAATGGAGTTTATAAATAACTGTTACTTTGAAGAAGTTGAATGCTGAATGAAAGTACTGTTGAAACTAATTGTACAAAAGTACGACACAACAAAGGGGAGCATGTTCTTTGATCATATTAGATTAACCTATTTAATAAAGCATACAAAAGGCTTTAAAGTTAAGTAAACTATTCAGTGCAAGTTTCTTCAAACTTATCCAAAAGCCTTGCATTGCAATGCAAGCAAATGCAATGTCAGAAAGAAACTCAAACAAGAATCAAGTCAAATCAAATGGATTATAGCACTTTCTTCAAACATGCTGATCTTACCCTCAGGCACTAAAAGCAAAAGTACATGAAAATTGTTAAACACACTAAAAAATAATGTTCGTCTAAGAGGGACATGCTCATGCTTGCAAGTAACCAGTTAAAATGTTGCAGCAGGTAACCAGTTAAAATGTTGCAGCAGTTCAAACACTTGCTGCAGAGAAGAGAGTAACGGACTGACTCCCTTGTACGGAGAGTTAGAGTAGTTTAGACGGGACATAATAAATCATGGATTACTTTTTTAGTTTTGGAATGAAAAAAACTGTGTGGTTTTTTTTTGTTTTTAATGTAGGCTGACAGTTTAAAAAAGCGGCCTCCTGACACTGTTTATCTAACTGAAATGTAGAATCAAATATCAACCCAAGACTTTACACAAAGTATGTCCAGCTTCCCACACAGTTGGTATTTCCACTTCCTATATAATCCACATTCTATTTGGACCCAATATAGACCAGCATGCTTTTATCTTGCTATAAATAACACCCTTATTATCGCCCTCAAATTAACCGATTAATTGTGTTTGTTTCAGAGCAAGCAAAACATAACTGTAACACATTTTTTTAATGTGAGAAAGTTAGAATGAGTCTCATCTCAGACAAGCAATTAATAGCAGATGTATTTTACCCAATGAAATCATGCCTTGTGCATACTTTTGCTGCCTTCTTTGGGTATTATCGGAATCAAAAAAATAACTGTAAGTGAACTTAATCTTGGGATTAGAATATGCTTATATTGGGTTGGCGATTTATTTGAGTCCATGTTAAAAGCTGGGGTTAAAGATTTTGTTTAAAGTTTGAATTACTTTCTACTCTTGCCATCTTTAACATAATCCTCACGGTGAGAAAACCTATGGCTCTCTAATTCTATGCATGGGAAATCAGCATTAAGCCACACACTCTCAGTCTTAGCAGTTCTCAAATATGAAACCCAATGAGTGCCAGACAGCTGAAATAAAGCCTCGCGTACTGCAGCTGCATTAAACTGGATCACGGTGGTTAAACAGAAGGAAGCCACAGCCAGTAAAGTGAGGAGAGCTTTGATATGGAATTTGTTTGCAACCATCAGCCAGAAAAGGGACACAAAGAGACGAGTTAATGGCACAAATGGACTGAGGTGGGAGTCTTTGACCACATCTGTATTGATTTTTTTTTTTTTTTTGTCACAGGACAGCTGATAGATAGTGAAGGATACACTTCATTAGCTCAGTGCACTTCCTTACGGACCACCTCTTAAATCTTAGCCCCTTTTTGTGTGGCCTTGTCAATAACTACACCATCACAGGAGAATACTGTTCATCTCGAATTCTCTTTGTTCACTTCAGCCAACAATGAAGAGATAAGTCATGATACTGTACTTGTAAGGGGCTGGGTGCTGGGGGGAAAGATTAAAGAGCTGTGTGAGCTATCCAGGGGAGCTCAGTTTGGACTGCAGTGTATGATTAGCAGCTGATCCTCCAAGTAAGAGTTTAAACCCAGTGAAGCTTTTTAAGGTTCATTCTCATATTTTGAATGACTCCTTTGGGCATCATTTAAGAATGATCTGGATCAATGTTTCCACAAGTGTGAAATCTCACCTTTGTCTTTCAAGTCTGTACACAGAATAGAAACAGATCGATGTTCTAATCTAATACTCATAGTCCTATATGCAAATAGGACATGAAAAGTAAAAAAAAACTTCATGCAACATTATTGGAAAGGCTGATTAAAGAGTAATTGATCACTGGACCAAAGGGGCCTGTATCCAGAATGATCAAATGGTATACATAGAGATGTTTAATCACAGATGCTTGGAAGGATTTGCAAGTCTTTAACTTCTGTATGCCTATACTACACAGATCTGATCCTGATAAACTGCATTAACAGACAGACAGACAGACAGACAGACAGACAGACAGACAGACAGACAGACAGACAGACAGACAGACAGACAGACAGACAGACAGACAGACAGACAGACAGACAGACAGACATACATACAAATAGATAGATAGATAGATAGATAGATAGATAGATAGATAGATAGATAGATAGATAGATAGATAGATAGATAGATAGATAGATAGATAGATAGATAGATAGATAGATAGATAGATAGATAGATAGATAGATAGATAGATAGATAGATAGATAGATGATAGTCTTTGTGACGTTGAGCTCCAGTGAAGTTTTCACCATTTCACACCAAATGGTATTACTGAATGCAATAAAGAAGTCGAAGCTATTGCTAATGCTAGGTCAGGCAAACACACCTAATGGATGGGACAGACCTGAAAACCAAGCAACAGATGTCTTACTTGATATACTTGACCCTAGTTTGCTATTGGGATGTGATCACTGCAGCCCCATGGATTCTGTTAACTTGAAGCAGTTAAAGGTTTTAATGTTTTGCTCAAGGGCATCTGGACACTTGAGGATGAGAAAGGGGAGAGTTTTGGTCATTTGCATTCCCCTTTTCCACATTTTTCATGGTAGTCCAGGGACTTCAACTGGCGACGTTCCAGTCACGAGCTGGCCTGACATATCAACAAAAAAGGAAGACGTGCAGTCATGAGCGTGTGCCTAAAAAACCATTCAAGTGAAATGTGGAATGTCAACAGCTCTCTTTTTGTATGAAAATTTGCTAATTTGCCCCCCAAGCATCACACAGCAAAGAGAAAGAGAATCAGTCCAGCTGTTCATTTTCTTTCACCCTGTTCCACCCCAGGAGACAGTCTTCACTGCTAATAGAGCACAGCAAAGGTTAGACTCACTGGTGAGCAGAACAAACCCACATGTTCTGTGACCTCTGACTCACCTCTGCAAATCCATTGCAAATACTGCTGTCTCTTCTGTTCCACTCAAGTGATCCGGTGCCTTATCCACAGCCCGGTGCATCCTGAAAGGCTAAATATCACAGCATTAAGCCTGCAGATGGGTCCTGTGAGACTTTCATTGATACTACAATATATGCATGGACTGCTGAACTACGATAAAAAAAATTCCAGTTTATGCAGAGGTTCATTAATGAATGAAGGTGCTGAGATGTTTGTGTGCGTTAAATTGTATTTCTTTATATATATTCATAGATTTCCATCTCATTTCTGTCATTGCCATGTCACAGTACCAAGGCCAGACAAGTTTCGATATTATGCATTCAGGGTGAAGGAGAAGTGACCTCAAATTAATGCTTAATAAAAGTGGCAATGCATGATGGTTGCTGTGCAACATCTTTGGTTATCGCCTACATCCTTACACAGCTGCTTCCTCCGTTCATAAGTTGAACTTAATCCTCTGTGAGCTTTCATTTCATGGTGCACTTTTTGATATGTTTTCCTGAGTAAGCTTTTCTTTTACTACTTGTTATATCTACTCTGTTTTTTTAAAGTGTTCTCTGATTTTATTGCCTATCGTTTTATTGAGTTTCAAAGCACAGCACACCTGTGTTGGATGTGGATTTTTCAACCCATACATGTTTTCCTGGTCGAAGCACTTTATATATCATAATACTAATGTTACCTTCACATTACTACGATGGGCAATTAATCACCAGGCAGTGAGTAGAATGCAATGAAATACTATTAAATACTCATTTTGCAGCATTTCAAAGAGCCAAGAACACACAGCAAGGGCTGCAAATGTTATCTGTTTAAATGTAACAAAAAGTCCACCCAGCATTCGTTAGGGACTGTGCATCAATATGACAGTCTTCTGCTTATTCAGCATGGCTGGGCTTCCTCATCTCTTTCGATAACCTGTTGTTCTTAATGACTTTGATGCAAATTTGAGGAAATTGAATTTCCCAAACAATCAAAATATACTTGTGAATTTTGGGATTATTATGCAACATCATGATGTCATCTTCATATTAACATCATGTAATCTTTGAAAATTGTTCTTCCTGATTCATTTTAAAAAATATATATTGTTCATGTTGTGACATAGACTCAGTCTTGCTAAGCTAAGGTCTCATATCTACTGGTTCAAGTTGACGACCGCTGGTCGATAGAATAATGTTTTTTTCAGACTGCAATTTGAAGGCTGGGTACTTATGATCCTTTTGATCCTCATGTGCACCGTGTAATGCATGGCAGAATGGTGGGGGAGGGATGCTCCACCCCTGATCTGCCGTCAAAGGTAGTGACAGAAACGTAACAACGGCAACAAGCTGGCAATGTGTAACCTCCGAGAGTGTGATGTGGAAAAGTGGTGTGTGCGTGTGTGTCTGTGTGTGTGTGTGTGTGTGTGTGTGTGTGTGTGTGTGCGTGCCAAGTGTGTATGTGGAGTGTTTTCTACGTGCTCACAAGTTGCGCTTTTCACACTCTTTGTCAGGGAGTTGCAATGTTGCAATACAATGTCAAGACACATGCTGGGACACCAATATTACGCCTTTATGAGTGCCATGTGTACAAAGGTGTAATGGTGGCAGAATGTCACTCACTACAGCACAATGTGTAAGCGGCTCATATCTGGGTACTAACGATTGTGTCATGCAGAAGCTAGTCTGCCCAAATTTTCTCTCCAAGTGCACCATCATCCCACTTGACCTAACTCCAGCTGTAAGGCCAGGCGGCTACGATTGCAAAGATAAAGCAAGTGGGAGAAAGTATCCACTAGCTTGAAGCAGTTTTGAATATTATGAAAGATGGACCTGTGACCATGACGTCACTTTCGGCAGGTGAGGAGAAAAAACAGGCCTCATGGGTCTTCAGCTTTGAGCAGTTTTTTTCATTTTCATATATATATATAAAACACAACTTTAAATAGCTTTTAATACTTTGTAGTTGTAATTAATTCCATACACATTAATCGGAAAACAGAAGTTGACTCAACAATTGAAGGTGTAATGAGTAATTTGCCATGGTTTACTTAAACCAATCAGCAGATCCCATACTCAGCCAACTGAACTAACTTTTCCACTTGTTTTCCTTTGATGGGGGAGGGGGGGGGGGGGGTTTGTGACCTTCTTTTTTAAGCTCTTGATTAATCTCCAAGAGGTAAATTGTTGAGACATCATGTTCAGTGAACACTTAATAGGAAAACATTACAAATAATGAATGCGCTTCTGGAAGCATAATTGATTGCTGTTTATATTTGTGGTTGTTTGCTTTCACGTTCTCACTGAATGCAGGTCATAGTTCACTTGTTACCTATCATTGGTGTGCGCACTGAAGGAATTAAATGTATTTGATGCAGAGTTTCTAAAATAAAACCGTCTGCTCAGAAAGTTCAAAACAATATCTGAAACTGGATACTAAAGATTTTATCCCATAACCCCTTCGGTTGTCTGTGGAAACAGTTTTGTGCATCAATGATGTCATGAAAGTCAAACACTATCTTTCAAAACATCCAGTCTTTTTTTCTTTTTTTTTTACTTTTCATTATTGGAAAAGTTACTGTGGTTGTCTTCTGCTCTGCACTCGTTCAGTAGGAATAGGAATAGTAGGAACACATTCATTCTGTGTCAGTTTCTTTTATTTACTTATGCTGCTGTTTACGTGATTTTTCACTTCTGATGCAGATGGCACGTTCACAGAAATGACATGCACATACACGTATGAATAATAAAAAAAAAAAGTTGACAAACTGCTGTGGACGTTAACTCTCTGCAACCTCGCCGGTTGCTTTGTATTCACAGAGCATGATCCTGTCGGCTTGTTTGTTCGAGTCCTTTGATGGGTGCTCATTATGTCCCCCACATCTATATCACTTTGTCCTCTGATGAAGGGAGGGACAGTGAAGAGCTCTGCCGTACCTGTGGCCTTGGGTGCATAACACTCTTCACTGCCAGCTGTCTCCTTCTGATGCCCTCTTTTACTCTCCCTTTCTGTTTAGAAAGAGTTTAGTGACCTCACCGTGAATGTTCACAAAACCTTCATAATGCAAGATGCCAGTACTCCCTCAGAAAGTGTAACTGCTGCTGCTTTGCACAGTGTGTGTGTGTGTGTGTGTGTGTGTGTGTGTGTGTGTGTACAGTTTACATGATCAATACAATTGTGTGGCTTTCTCCATTGCTCTGTCAATGTGTGTGCTTTTCTTTGTGTTTGTGGATGGGCGTGTGTGTGTGTGTGCGCTCGTGCGGAGTATTGGCTGTGCTATCATTCTATAGTCTGACCAACAGTGTTTGTTCTAATGCTACATAAGAAGAAGAAGAAGAAGAAGATTCTTTATTTGTCATTGATACAGTACAGGTACAAGTACAACGAAATGGCTTTTTGGTCGAGGACCGGTCTGCAGCGATACTTCGCGCTGACCTTCATACGCCCCAGACGCAGCAGGGGGGAGCACTTTGGGGTTAAGTGTCTTGCCCAAGGACACAACGGACATGTTGCTCGCAGGAGCTGGGGATCGAACCCTCGACCTTCCGATTGAGGGACGATGACTCTACCAACTGAGCCACAGCCGCCCACCATAAGCTACCATATTCAGTTTAAGAGGTTCAGACTTGTGGACACTGTGTGATCCTTATGCACAAGTCCTGTTTCAACACGACTACGTAAAGCAAAGAATTGTTGGGAGGACCAGAAGTGTGGCCCAGATAAACTACATAAGAGCCCCTGCTGGGACTAATTTTTCCCTTGATTTATGATTGATAGATGCAGAAAAGCAGTACAACCCAGATACGGAAACATGGGACAGACTGTGAATTTAATAGCAATGACAGGAAAGTGATGAATTGAATCCATTCCATAATTCATCCTTTAATTAGAGCGCTTCATGTCTATCCATCACGGCTCTGGAGAGATGGATGGGATCGCTGTGGTTTATTGATGAGGAGGTAGTTCTTTTTGATTGCTCGCATATTTGACTCAAATACAGTAGCTGCAGGAGTCCGCCCTCGTATTAATGCACTGCTTCAAACTTATTTTAACAGTGCAGTTTCTTTTTGGAGGCAATGTGGAAACCCAAATCCTGCGACCATGGGGACAAGTATGAAATTAGTTTGACCAAGTCTTTAAAGGTTTAAATTTGGGAGGGAGGGGCTTTCTATGCCTCTATTTAGTGACAGCACGGCGGATTGAGTCAGGAACAGGGGAGACTGAGAGCGGGGGAAGACATGCAGGAAAAGGAGCCACAGTTTGGACCCTTTGGACCCCCACACATGGGGAGAGTGAACCTCAAAGACCTCTACCATCACAAACACTGTATTCAGTTTGGCTACAGATAACATTGTTTGGATTATTTGGACTTTATTGTTTTTTTTATTATGTCGTTTTCGTTTATTCCATTTTTGTCTCTGGCAGGCAAAACGTGCTAAACAGAATCATTTAGCTCGATGTTTTGTTTTAAGAGTCGACAGCTGTCTTGCTTTACCATCATCATTTTCATTGTATTCAGCGTTGACCCCAGCTGGATAGAATGTTTATTTGATCGTTCCATCTATTTGGGGACGTTCAATGTCTCTCTAAATGTTTGTTGTTTCATCATTTGCTGAGCATTTGCCCCCACCGGCCACCATAATCCAGCATCAAATATCAGCTGAAGCAACTATAGCACCTAAAGTTGATGGATGAATGTGAAGGCCAAACAAAACCTGGGAACAAATGTTGGATTTACATTTGTTTTTGAATTCAGACTTTACTTTTTGTTGAAGTTTATTGTCTCATAAGGTGATGTAGTCTTTCATCAGCATGCGTTTCAATCTTTAACCTTCCCAGAGGCAATTCATTCTGCATTGAACACAAAGAGAGATAGAAGCACAGCCTCCTTTTTGTGTGAATGATACACTACATTAAGCAACATATAAAAGCACATTCACAAGGTGACATATCATACGGCTGCAGTTTAAAGTCTACTGCTCTTGAAGTGATGCCAGGGCAGGGAATGAAGTCTATATCATTCTTTGTTCGGCCGTGTATAAAACTTTATCAAAGTTTACAGCATCGAGATATAAAGTACGGAAACAGATGCACGACATACAGCCATAAATCTTTCGTCTGTTTGGGGAGGCTGATAGAGGCTGCATTATTTGTTATTGTCTGTATATTTGGTCCCCATCAACAACAAAACAAACAAACATAAAATAGCAAAAGTGAGGTAAAGAAGAAAAGAATAGGGCAAGGAAAGTAAGTCTTATGTGTTTCGCATAAAGATGCTCTCGTCAACATTCAATTAGGCTTTTAAAGACTAAGAGCATCCTCTTATCGTAAATAGAAAATCTGTTAGCAGAAAATCCATTAGAAAGAACAGCTTTTGACACGGTGAAAAAAATGGATGAGCTTGACAAAAAAAAAAAAAAAAACAGAGCGGAGTGCAAATGAAGCAGAAAAATGTCTGAAGAAAATCCCTCGCTGTGCTCCGAGACATATCGTGCTAAATTAAAAAAAGGTGATTTCTTTTCAAAACAGGCCCACTGATCTGCTATTTTCTCCCCATTATTTGCCTCTTTGCAACAGCCACAAGGTGACGTGACACATGAGCACTGAGTGGGCTGTGAAATGTGGAGTGCAGCTTTGCCCTTATGCATCATACATTCGCTTTATAACACGCTGACAAATGTGCTGACGTGCAGGAGAGCACGCACAAGGAAACAAATATGCTACATGCACACACAAATGAGCTTTCCATTCTTGTTAGGAGCACTGGAGAAACCATGAAGTTCCCAGACACATAATCATGGAAAAAAAATCATAGACATAAATGTATAGTTCATTCTTAGATGCCTGTAGAGTATATTAATGTATGGTTGCCAACTTAAACAGATGAGGTAAATGTGCATTTCTAATTAGCAAATCAATCATAGTCATCCAAAGAATTAGCAGGCCGATTTTCAGAAGGATAAAGCTTTACTAAGACAAGCAAGTCGTTACTCCGGACGAATCACACGAGAATGAAGACAAAAAGGTGCAAACAACACATTGCTTTGTCTTTCTGAGGTTGAATTGCTGTTCATTTGCAGCCTGTTTTGACTGTCTGTTGATAAGGCTATGGAATATATACGACAGGAGTCTGTACATTGTGTTTTGTCTTTAAATTGACCAGATGCTCTGTGCATTTCCTTCTCTCACTTCCTGTCCAGGTTGATTCTGTTCAGTTTGATGCGTGCATGCAATGGGCTCTGTGAAAAACAAATAAAAAATGTGCATAATAGAAACGGAGCTGAGCGAAGCACACTCCAGGGAGACAGACAGCAACAAGTGATGCATTCCTTCGGTGTATGACTGGAAAGGCGTTTTAGGAAAATTTTACAGAATCCATAAGGGGAAGAAACGTTTTTCAGTAATTTAAAATTCTCTTATATGATTAACCGTGGGTGATATTTACATCTTCTTTAGCTTGTTGATGTTTGAATCAGAATCAGATTTG
Organism: Symphodus melops; assembly: GCF_947650265.1. Taxonomy (NCBI): domain Eukaryota; kingdom Metazoa; phylum Chordata; class Actinopteri; order Labriformes; family Labridae; genus Symphodus; species Symphodus melops. The sequence goes on from NC_136698.1 coordinate 3,223,930, forward strand.
GTCACTTGTTATTTCAAGAAGCTGACTCCAACTGCAGGAAGCTATTTCAAGCAATCAAGCTTTAATTAATGCAAACACTGCCTATGTAACTGATGGCAAACAAAGTAGCCAATATTCTGCACCAATCAGAAGATAAAACGCAAGATACGTTTTCTTGAATAGATGATGGTGTCCCATGGCAACGAGCACAACTCCAAATGAAAGCTCGAGAGTTGCTCAGTGTCTTATAACTGTCAGCAGGTTGGAGGTTTATCTCAGTGCCCCATACAGAGACACAGGTGGCTTCAAGGCTAATAGTTAGAAGCAGCATTACACTCTTAACTGCAGTCTTTACAAAAGCTGTTTGTCTCAATAGAGCTTTTAGCCAAAGTGATGCTGTCAAAGAGAAAACACTGAACACATTTTCAGCGAAGGATGAGCAGAATTCAACTACAACTGGTCTAAAAAGTTCAATGTATTGCTTCCTCCCTCCTGATGGGATTGATCCAAACTCTACTTACAACATCGAAGAACCTGCTGAGAGTTGTTAAAAGTATTGCCTGTGGGTGCAAAGAAAAAGGAATTCATTCCTCCAAATTAATGCATGCATTGTTCACTTGACGATGATGGATTATAGGTCTAGATTGATGGGATGTCTGCTAATGGAATTCAATACAGTTCCACTCTGCAATGGATCCTTTTTCACTGTTTAGCCCAGGAAGAGATTTTTAAGAGAAAATGGACACAGATGAGGGGCAGAGACCACCCCCCCATCATCATCCTGTTTTCACTCTGAAGCTTATTACAGTGTGATCCCTATCCTCTGATTTAGAAGCATAAATGAAGCATGGCTAAGTGGATACCGTTTGTATTATGTCATGTTAAAGCTCCTGTGAGGAGGAGGAGGACCAGCATAAAGAAGAAAAGAGTGGAGCGCCAAGAGGTCAAGTGACCGGTTACTTAACCTCACATGAGGGAAAACAGCCTCTGCCTATCAAGCTACATACTATTCTGTAGATTTGTTTGTGCAGCACTTGGTGGGATAATCATGCCGGAGTTCACATCAGTGGCCATCATTGAACTAAGAGGAGAGAGTTTGCTAACATTAAAAAAAAAAAAAAAAATAATTTTTATCTTTTTATTTTAAAGACCATCTAGAATGACAGGAAAGAAGTCCATGATCACATGATCGCATCAGTAATGCTTCAAATCTAGTAATTAGAAGCATTTTTTTCTTCTTGTTTTTTTTTTTTTTTCCAAAGGCAAAGTCAAGAATTAATTTCTGTACATTCCTTTTAATTCAACAAATCATCCTTTTTCATTAATCATTTTCTTTCCAGATTAAATCTTCCCAAAGCACACTAAGAAAACAAACAGAGGACAGGACAATACCAACCCACTGATGTTGATTTTGAGAAGATTTAGGCACATTTTATACAACTACATGGACTATCAGGCACACACATACCAGGCCAAATCAGAGAGAAATGGAAGCTCAAGGCAAAACCGTAGAGCTGCAGTTTACAAGCACTTATTCAACTGTGGATGCTGGACCGAACAGTTCAACATTAGAGTGAGAATTGCTTCATTCCTATCAGCAACGTCAGCACGAATACTTCCAAGAGGTTCCAAAACCAACATGTTCGGCAGCCATTAGAAGAAAAAAAAAAAGGATAATTCATCACTTAAATTACATGAAGAAAATAACTATAGGTGAAGTTTTGGAGGTGGCATGTGAAGTAAATAACGTAACCTGGAGCACAGTAAAAATTGATTTGCTGCAGTTGCTGTGCTTCTTTCATCAGTCAGCTTTCTCCTCACATTTCTTAACATGACAATCTTCGTGGTTTACCAAAAACAAAAAGAAAATCCAATGGGAAATATTGCAAGTTTAATATGTTATTTGAAGGAGATGGGACTGAAACATTCTTATGAGCAGATAGGAAAAGGAAACTCAAGGAAAAAAATTCTCGACTTTGCTTTCTTTAGTTGGAAGGAGGTAATCAGGTTTTTAAAATCAGGCTTGTTAGTGTGTATATTTTATACATGTGTGTGTGTGTGTGTGTGTGTGTGTGTGTGTGTGTGTGTTATTGTGTAGTGTATAACCCTGCTTAAGGCTCTAGATACAGTACAACTGGGAAGCAGTTTCCAAAAAGAAAAGACTGGATTGACTTGCAGCTGAACAGGTCTCAATGATGGGTTTCACAGGCCTGTGGCAGTCTCAGATAACAATGGTGAGTTACGATCTGAGGTCACCGAAAGGTCAGGCAATCAGTCCACTACATGAAGGGCAGAGGCTACAAAGAGAGAGAGAGAGGACACTTTTTTCCCCTCATGTTGTATCTAGTGGCTTCAGAAACTTGTCCACTGTGTCTCGGCCCTTTCACTCATTCACCCAATGCATGCTGGGAAAAGCTCCTGCTGGCAAATTGGCGAAGCATCTTCTGCAGAGAATTGATTCCAGGTCCTGCTTTCACCATGACACCGACTCAGAAAATGGACATTTAAGGGTCTAAGGTGAATGTGGGAAAAGGGTGCAAGAGACAGAAAGCATGCAGACTGTATAATACATCCATTCCTAGAAAGAGCTTCAACAGGGTTAACACATATCTATGTTGCAGACATTTATGAAAAAAAACATATAATATTGAGTTTAAGAAGCTTTAGGGATCAAAATCCGAATAAATTAATGTGGAGCTGGGAGTCATCTGTCCTCCCCAGACGCATGCATTTACTCTAATTGTCCAGCGTATGTGGCTTAGATTCATATTCAAATGGAGTCGGATGAGTGACTGGCAGCTCAAAGGAACAAAATAGAAGTAGAAAAAGAGCTTAAGAGAACATGCAAAATAGAAATTGCCAGATGAAGCAAAGAGGCTTGCTGAGAGTTGGATCTGGAGGTCACTGATCGGGCATGCAAAAAATGCACAGAGTAAAATGGGATTACAAGAAGAAGATGCACCGAGAGAGAGAGAGAGAGAGAGAGAGAGAGAGAGAGAGAGAGAGAGAGAGAGAGAGAGAGAGAGAGAGAGAGAGAGAGAGAGAGAGAGAGTAAGAGTTTCTTTTCAAAATCCCACAGGTGAAACTCATATGCAGAGGCAGAGCCGGCAGTAAAACATGGAAGTGCTCGTATAGCGAGGCACGATGTCATGCGGGATGCTCGTTTACTCTCCTCTTTAGAGTGCAAATTAACATGAGCCTTTGTGCTTAGTGCTTTAACATCCAAGTTTCCTGAAGTGATATTAGTATTCTCCAGGGTGTGGTTAAAAGGACATTTCTAATCACATCTAAAGCAACCAGTAATCATTTACTTAAAAGTGATCACTTACTTTCAAAGTGTTTATCTGCAGACTTTTAACATTGCTTCCTGTAAATTGCAGCTAAACTATAATGGCCTCCTATTTTGTAATGGTACATGAGTTAAACTAAATTGGACAGCTGAAGAGAGACAGGATGGGCTGGGTGGTTAGAGTGGCTGTTGACATGCAGCAAGGGGATGAGATCAGATTCAAACTCACAGCAGCTGCAACAAGGACTATAGCCTCTGGGTGACATCATAGCTATGCTATCCCAGAGCCCCCAGGGATGTTTACTTTAACTAGATCTTTTCTAATTCAAAGCATGTTTCTGTTGCATGAAGCCTTAAAGACATTGAATAAATGGGCTTGAGCTGAGGCGTGTAAGCGCCTAACTATGGATAACAAGTATTGTTCATAAAATCAAAAAAGAGTGCTTTAAAAATAAATAGATAAACAGTACTGTGTTTGCTTTGATCTTGTTTTTGATGATTGTCAAGCACTCTGCAAACTTGTGTTTTTAAAGGTCCTGTATAAATAAAGTTATTATTATAACAGTGTGTGCAAGTGATGACAATTAAAAGAACAGATCTTTCATTTTTTGTACCCGGTTATTAGCGTGTTTATTGAGGCTATAAATACTGTTTTTATAACCTGTTGTGTTCCTGCAGCCAGCTTCAAGTGGACACTCGACAAACTGCAGGAATTTGCACTTTTGCACTGGATTAATTTTTCAACAGCGGTGGCTGCAGCTTGGGTAAAAATCATCCTAATCATCGTTATTCACGGACAAGGAAGAAAAAAAAAGGGAAAAAGTTGAAAAAGATAACAAAATAAAACAAGTCTTCACTAGTGTCTCTACAGGTATCACATAGGACTACCACTGGGATTCATCAGCAGCAGAGCCGTAACAGTGTGGATTGCCCATGCATTACACGAGTCCCCTCAAGGTTTCTTTTAAGTAGAGTCTTTATACAATCCTTGTAAACAACTTTTAGGAACCCAGCTCTGCATGGGGAAAACAATGGCCATATCATCAGCATACATAAGATGATTAATGATATTGTTTCCAAAAACACAACTAGTTTTGCAGTTTTGCTGTTGTTGAGATTAATCATCCATGTGCACGTTAAAAAGGGCAGGGGACAAAATCCCCACAACCACACATCGCATTGTACAACTGACACCAAAGAAAGAAGAAACTAAGTGTCCCTGTTCTGCTGTTAAACTAAAATCAGGTATAAACTTTTTACGTAGATTTATCATCAAATGGTTCTCCTTTTGTAGGCCAGGCTTTTGATACTGCACCAAACTTTCGATCGCTAATTAATTATTCCTGACACTCCGGCCAGACGTGAAGGGTTTTTCTAATTGTCATTGTTTATTTTTATTGTCATGTTCTATTTTATTTTGTTACTCATTCTTGTTTCTGTCTTTCATATCCTGCTCCCCATGTTTCCTCCTTTGTGTGTCAGCCCCGCCCTGATTGTTCTCGCCTGAATCTAGTTACCCCCTGATTGTCTGTGTCCTCCACACGACAAGGCAATTTAGAGCCTGATTCTCCCCTTCCAAACAAACTCAGTACAGGACAGGTGCAAGTTCAAACAAAAAAAATTAAAAAGTGAAGTTCTTGTTAGAAAAAGTCATTTTTTTTTGTATTTTAAATGGAAACACAATCCAAACTTTAATAGAGGATACTTACCCAGTACCAACTTTTCATCATGACTGCAATTCAAAACAGCAGCACTTTTCCACAAACAAGAATTGAACACAGGGCTTTGATTAAGTAATTTTCTGCATCATTTGAGACCGAATAAATCACTGAGAGGAAGTGTCAGCGAGCTGATGAGGACTCAAAACTGTAGCAGCTACTGTACTGTCACACTCGTCTCTCTCTGACTCTCTGCTGTCTTTGCTGCATTAAGTGTCTCTGATAGTTCCTCATAAGTTGAGAAAATTAGTCGCCTACTCCCCCATAGACTGACTAAGACTCCCATATGTTTGAGATGCTTCATTTCTTTCTCACACTGCTTTCCTGCTGACATGAAGAATAGCTGCTGAACTCGTTTCAGACGCTTGGAATGGGTGCAGTTGATAAAATCTTTATGATTAAACTTTGAGCAAACAGTGAAGAGTATCTATGGGACCCGTGTGGGAGTGATGGTTTTTGTTATATCATGACAGTGACTGAAATTCCCAAAGCACCTCCAGACAGCAGTACAAATACTAGAGTGGTTCAGACCTCTTTTACGCATATATGAAACAGTTTTTAAAGTCGCGCCAGTAGATAAAATGAAACATCTTAAAATGTGCATTCTGTGCAGCAGGGTGATCTTGAGTTTAATACATTTTAAAACTAACTACAGTGCTTCAGATTTTGAAAAGAGGGTGAAATATGCCAGCATGGGAAGTCTACTGTCGGGTTTTGTTAGTGCCGTTATGTGATGTGAATCATAAAGCATATATGAAAAGTTTATAGTGTGTATAAAATGTTCTGCTACTGTTATCCTTCATGTATTTAACATTATAAATCACCTGTGCTGGACTTTTTGTTTTCCAGTGTTATGCCAACTCTAACCAGCAACTTCCATACACTGTGTGTTGTGGTTTGTTAGAGCCTCACACTAACCCGCCGTTCGCTGCCACTCCAGTCAATAATTGTGCTCTGCAGCGTGCCTGCAGCTACACTACGCTCTGCTCCATTTCAAATACGCTGCCAGACTCTTTTCTACGGGGTACTAACTGCCTATACGGCCCCACTGGATCCAGAAACAGCACTATGTGGAAATTAGTGCTGACCCTTCTACTATATATTACCCTTTTTTTTTTTCTTTACAGAAAACACATCCAACTCTTCATACAAAATGAAAGCTTTTAAATAAAGCTTAAAACAACCCGCACACACATGTGCTGTACACACACCTTGTTCTCTCGTTACTCATGCGCCTTTTTCGAATTATAGCACATTGCATGAAAAGGTCACAGCACACTATACAAGAACAATAACAATTGAATGTCGCTTACTGTAAATAAGAATGAGCAGAGGTAGAAACCTGAAAACTGTAATACAAGGAGATGCTGCGGTCCAGCAGTTTGGAGGCAGTAAATCATTTGCTTCTTCTGGTTTTTAGAGGGACGCTGTAAGTTCTTTTTTAAAGCTTGATGAAATATACAAAACAAATGTACATGGATTGATCATGGTCGATAACGACTGCTTATTTTGATTTAGCTCGTACAAACATGAAGTCCATCCAACAATACATCCTGATCTTTTCACCAGGTAAGTCCTTCGTTTTATCCCTGAGCTCTTTCCCAGGTTCCCCAAATGAGTCTCCCCTCTAAAGGTGAAAAACAGTCGACAAAGCTCACAATATACATTTACCCAAAAGACATTTCACACGTGCACATGTGGAAACCTGTCTGTGAAGAGCAGAAACTCTCTGAGTCAGATCGCGAGGTGGTCCAGTAAACTGAGCGGAGAGCAGCAGCTGAGTGAGGAGATACTTCAGTGGAGTGAATCACCAGCTCAGTCTTAAAAGATGAGTCTCCTCCTCTGCATTGTGAGTTTCAGATACATGAACAGCTTTGTCCCAGCAGCCATTATGGAGTGCAGGAAGTCAGAGAGTATCTGTGTATCATGATTTTCCTCTTTGCTGCTTGATGTGGTATGTTGTAATTTCATGAAGGTCTTGCATTGGGGGACAGAGATAGCAGGCTGGGAAGCTGTTGTCATGCTTCTTAGTAGCTCTTAATTCATTCATTATGTATGTCTTATTGCAGTCTTCTCTGCTCTGTAGCTTTTACAGATCAACTTGTTTTATCGATTGTGATTGAAACCTGCACACTTTCTGAACAGAGCGGTGCTCTGGAGAGGCTCGAGGAGAAGTGTTTTTGTACGTGTGTTGTTTCATTTTAAAGACACACCACCAGCAACTGGCCTGGCATGTATACGACAGCCTTTGGAGTTTTTTTTTTGTTTGTTTGTTTTTTGTGTGAATCCCTGTGCATTGCTGTTGCTATCAAAAGGTGTGACCCCTGAATGCAGAACTTTTTTTGGAAAATGCAGTAAATTGTTTTCGTATTAAAGGTGAACCTGAATAGCACAAATGCATCAGGGTTGTTGGCAGTGTGAAGGTGTTAGTTTGAATTGTTTTTTACTCAAAACAACCACTTGGTTTCCTGGGATTCAATTTATGTTTCCAACAAAAAATAAATTGATACTGATCAATTTATACTGAGTATCCCATTGAGTTTTAGAATCAATATATCAAGACAACCCCATCGACAGTTTCTTTACATCTCTGCAGTTCTTTAAACGTCACTACATATTGTTTACCTTCCTCCTCTGTGCCTTTAAGAGCTGACCAAAATGCTCATGAACATGGATCAGGACAGAAATTGCTCGATTGCAATTTTAAGTGGGAAACATCAATAGCCTGACATGATGGATCACAGCCTCTGCAGCTTAATTACGAATATGCTCACAACCTCGTGATCATCAGCCTCACATTTGATTTTGCTGACACATCAAAAACAAACTTTAACCTGAACAAAATTCTAAATGAGGCACAAATAGTGACGTTTGTCTCAACTTAAATAGCTTGACAGATATGTGAAAGACTTTCAATGTCATTTCATGTAGGTGTAACTTGGGTTGATTCATTGATTGTCATGGACGTTTAGAGCAGTGGTTACCTTACAGCTATCACAAAATAAGGATGACAAAGACTGGAGACCCACACTGACACCGACATTGTTGCTGACATTGAAAAAACTTTCATTCTAAGTATTTTTACACATTGTTTCAGATGTGGTTTTAATTGAAACTGAACCACATTTTGGACAGATTCTATACTAATCGTACATCATGTAGCTCCACCTAGTGGTAGTGTTGTATAAACAGGAAGTCAAATGTTTATAAAGGAAGTAGTTATGTGACCTGAAAGAAGCCATTTTGCCTTCAATGAGACCTCTGAGCAACTACACGTCACCTGCTGCCATTGTTTAGTTTGAGGCGGTGACAGCGCCGTAATAACATTGTAATACAGCAAATGCATTATGTTGTTATGAAGCATGTTCAGTTTACACACAGCTCAGTTTACACACAGGTGGACGAGAGACATTTTCTAGAGAAGTCTAAGTGTCTAAGATTTAGTGTGGTTACATTTTGAGCATTTTGAAATGTATCTGTGGTTGTCCTGACTAAAGGCTAACAGTTAAAGATTATACAGGCTGTGAGTAGTAGTTAAAGTCGTAGCTGTATAGTTTAAGTGGATTTACAGAACAAAACACGTTGGTTAATGTTAACCTTGATGCAGTTTTAGTAGTAAACTGGAGATACTTTGTCACAGCAATAGTTAATTTATGAGACAATTTATTTTCCTAAAAACAAAAGCACGGATGAACAACAGCATCTTATTAAAAACTCAACTCAGATTATCCCTGATCATTATCTTAATGGGACTTATTCAAGCTTTCTCTAATTATGTTTCAACAGAATGAGAACAGTATAATGCACAAACTTGCCAAAAAAAACATTTCTTTGTGTGTTGGCTTTAGCTAGTATGAACATTTCACTTGTTTGATGTCATGTTCTCTGTACTGTTAAAAACCATATTACACTTATTTCACCTTTTATGTTCTCAGTCTGTCAAACCTCTAAAGTAGCTTTACATATTTTGTAGCATAATACGGGCATATACTTACTGGCACGCTGATTTCAGTTGCTTTCAGCTGCGGTCTCTTTTCTCTGTCTTTGAATGAACATTTCTCTTCGAGTTAACATGTCATGGTTAGCTCAAAAACCTTGGACGCAAAAGAATTTTCTTTTGAAAAGTTAAGATCAGAGATATGTCAAACCAACATCATACAGAACATATTTGAAATATCAAACATGTTTCGGTTGCTCTCAAAAGAATTCTGGAATAAAGTGTTTTATTGCATTAAATATCTCTAATTCTGAAGCTACAAGGACAGGTGAATGAAGCTTCGCCCAAAGTTCAATGGCAAATTCAGATTTTCTGCAAAGCTTACCCTTTCATATTGTCTGAATTGCTGCAGTTGTTAAGTCGCCATTCACTGCACTGACTGTCTTAATTGTCCTTTATAGTTCACTTGACTCCGATATATAACATTTTTATAAACCTGTTATTGTTTTTTTCCTTATCTATTCAGTTCTATTAGTTTCGGTTAATGTTTGTATTTGTGCTGCTACAACATCAGAATTTCCGCTCTGGGGATCAACAAAGTATTTTCATATCCAAATTTGATGAAATAGCTTTCACTTCGTTTGAGGATAGTTGGCAAAGTCATTTTTTTTACCGGGTGAAATCAGCATTTTTCCACATTAAACAATAGACTGTAAATATTTATGGGCAAAGTCTGAGTGACGTCACCCATCTGTTACTGCAGGGGACGGTGGAGTCACATCGATGGCAGTGACCATGCTACAATTCTGTCTCAATCAAACTTTCACTCAACCTAACGGCAGGCTAATGCCATGTTCATGTTATCTTCCAATGGTCCCATTTTCCCAGTTGGAAAATCATTCTTTCGACTTCAGTGTGTTTTCTGAATGGGTTGTATATGTAACTTCTGGTGCTTTAGTGGACACTCAAAGAACTGCAGGATGTTGCACTTCTGCCTCAGCTTCGATTTTCAACATCAAGTATGCGGCTTACATTAAACACAATCTGCTGGGTTCGGTGTGAACTGTCTTTTTACCCTGATGCATCTGTGGCTAGGAGAAAAACAATATACTGAACAGTTAGAGATTTTTTGTATATTTGAAATAACTGAAACGTAACTTTTCTTCAGACTTTAACTTCAACAATTCTTACAGTGATTTTGCTTTAAATTATTGGCAAACTAAAGGTCTGATATGCCGCCCACATTGTGTTTCAGCAAATTTTCTTGGCCTTGCTTGTACTCACTGGCGCATCTACATGAGCATGGCCATTATTTCCACAACCTTGTTGAATTTATTTGCATAACAACATGAATTTTGTTGTGGTGTGCAGACTACTATCTGAAAAAGCCCCGCTAAATTATGACACTTCTGTAACTATTTACCATATTTTTAAGGCTTTGTATGTATAACAAAATCATCAATGTGTTATTTGTTTACTTGGTAATGTACTTTGGACGGCCAAGACTCTGATGGATCTTTTCCCAAACAGAAACATCAGCTGTTGTTGTTTTTCACTGATTAACTTGCTGCTGCATATATTCACAGAACAAGGGAGCAACAAATCAGTGAAATCACCTGGTGTCAAGATTGTTTAGAGGGAAAACCATCTCAGTCCACAACACATGATTGGACTCCACTGTGCTGTAATATTCTGCAAAGGAGGGCACCAAAACAATCATTAATTTATGTGCAGGAGCTGCAGATTGTATAGCTCAAAGTCTCATATGGATTCAGTCTGAACTGATTTCTTTAACAAAGTGCTGTATCATTTAGTGAAGGACAGCCTTACTTTCTTAATGTAGGTCAGAAGTCTTTTAACGAGAGCTTGATTGATTCACTTTCAAAATGATGGATTTTATTTTATGATTGAGATGAACTGAGAATAATTTAGCTTTTACTGATGCACAACGATTGAGGACATTGGATAACACGCTTTTTCCCAATAGTTGGTTACCGGCAGTTTAAATGGTCCCATTAAGCACCTGTTTGCCATTGTTCTGGGTTAGATGAGTGTAAACACTTTCTTTTAATGGTGCCAGGTATGTTAATATCCCATATTTGTTACCATGATATCTGCACTACACACTTGCACAATGGTGAGAACAAAGAAGACTCCACACAGCCCCACTTACAGCTAAAGCTGCACGTTTGATTACATTAGCACATTTACAATTAGAAAATGACGTTCAGGATGTTCTCCTTCTCAGGTTGCACTTTTAACTAAAGCCTGGCACACTGAAATCTAAAAATATATATATAAAAATCTTCAAATGATTTTGCAAATGTCAGAAACCCCACAGACAGAGATTTAACATTTCATTTATTTTAGGCAACAGTTAGACACTTACAGGTATTGCTCTAGTGTGAAAAGAGCAAGTTAACGTTTGTATACCTAAAAACTCACACATCACTTTTGAAAGGATATTACTTGAATCCTTTGTGTACAATAGAATTTGAAGCAAGCTTCCAGAAGCTCCTTGGATTCACTATTTAATAGTGCAGAAAAGTCATTTCCAGTCATATTAAAGGAGCACAGAGAACATATTTCTTGCCGCACTCTTCATATAAATGGAGAAATAATTGTATTTCCCCTTTTTCCATGTGGGATGTGTGATGTCATCAGCACTTAGAGTCAGCATAATTAGATGCCAGAGATATATACCTCACCTGGGGCGTCTTCCTCCTCTCCTTTCTCCTCCACGTTGGCCTGCTCAGACAGGCATTTGGAGAGGAAGGTGTTGCTGCTAGATTTATGTCGCTCCTCAGTCCATTAATGTCTCTTTTTTTATGTGTCCATTTGGCACAGTGGCCACTCCGCTCACCTCGTTTGGATCAGAGGCTGTTAGCGCAGTGCAAGTCTGTGCTGATTCAGGAGGACAAAAAGGGAGGGCTTTTTTGTTATGTTAGCGAACACATCCACTCACAGGATTCCCTCGACATATTTCAGTAATGTATGGAGCTATTGTTGGACTGCCTTATTAGTCTTCTTTTATACTATTCTTCTGCTATTGAAACCCCCATGCTGGAGGTTTGTTTTGTTTATATTGTGGATGTTATATGCAGTTTTCTATGCGTGGATACATTAATTTTGGTGCATATCAAGCCCCAGAGTTTTTTGTCATCATGCATTTCCAGGAGCATGTTCAACAGCTAAAAACTCCCGTTTCCATTACAGCTTTTAATTTGCACATGGCAGCAAGAAAACTCTCAAATGGCTGAATCCTGTAATGCCAGGACAATGAGGTTGATCCAGCATGCTTGTTAATACTGGCCAGATAAACTTTTTCCTGTCGGACCCTTCCCCAAAACAGCAAAAATTTTACTACCTCCTCTCTTGTCAATTACATTTTCATTAACAATACAGAGAAGCTAGAAAATCTCCCTGGTTTGTATTTGTTGAAATGCTGTCAGGAACATGAAGAGCATGTTTTTTGCTTTTTTTAAACCTTCAAACAATTAATCAGTCACGGAACAAAATTCTTGTCCTTTATCAGTAAAATTAAGAGCGAGATTTCCTTTTTAGAAGCTCTCACTTAAGACTTTATTGACTTATTTGCATATTTGTGCTTGTGTGTTTTTTGTTTTGTTTTTTTGTTTTGCTGTCTTAATCATAGATTATTCGTGAAGTGGACGTAGACACTGTGACATTAGCTCCTAATACATCACCATTGTTAAGAGTCATACAGGAATTGGCAAACATACCCTGCTTTATCTTAAATATTACAATAATTGGAAACAAACCTCTGTTAAAGTGAAACTGGGGATTGAGATCATTAAACCATTAGTAAATTGGGCCAACGAGTGGGCTAATCACCTTTACAGACTGCTTTCTTTTTTTTTCTTTAACCACTCGAGTCACCCCCTACTGGGCAAAAGAATGGACGCAGATTCAATGGAGGTTCTGCATCAACTGAACTGTTGAAACCATTTTTTTTTCAATCTATGATCTTACTGTATATTAGCGACTTGAAGCTATTGTAAAACCCTGTAGTTAGCCTGAAAACATTCTTTACAGCTAAATATATCACTTACATTCACCTTTGATTTCTTTGGCTTTTTACCTCTCTGACTCGGCCCCCGAAATCAAAGATAAATAGGCTCCATTTAGAAAGCACTGTTTAGCTAAGGTTGGACAAAGCTAAGGTTGGTAAAAGCATTTTCATTCACACCTACCTTTATAGCAGCTGGAGGCAGTCACTTGAGCTTCTTTTTTTTTTTTTTTGCTCAATGATATATAGACTGCAGGAGCCTGATTGAGCCAGCCATGGGCAACATACTCTACTTTCTTCACAGCTGTTCACAATGGTGCCTCTATGCCCCATAAAACCATAAGTAGTTTGTACCATTTTTCCAAAAATGAGCAATATTAACACCAACAGGATTTGTGAGTTCATTTTGTAGCACTTCTTTCAAGGGGCTTGGGATCTTCAGCAAGTGATCAGTTGACGTTTTTTTTGTCGAAGTCTTCCATCTCAACCCCAGCCTGCTTTTAAAGTCTGTTTTTTTAACAAAGCACATTACATAACCACAGTTACTAATATTTCAAATGAATGAATTCAGGTTGAGATTAATTCAAGCTCTGTTCAGCTCTTCTTTTGATATATCCAGAGCATTTGACAAAGTGGAGCACTGTCTAACTCCATGGGTAGAAGATGACTCGTAGACAGATTGCACAAGGGTGCAGGTACATCATGTTCGTTTCAAATGTTGTTTAAGGGTGTAGTTTGTTCATTAAAAAAAAAAACAACAACACATTTTCATCATTTTTTAAATGACAGTAATCACATTCTATTTTATCCCTTTACCAAACATTATACCTACCACAGCTTGTTTGTGCATCACAGTGCTAGAAAAATAGAACTAAGTAGAACTAAATAATAGCAAGAAAAACACACCACTGCACCTTTGGATGGCTCATTTCACTCAACAAAAAAAAAAAAACTCCCCCACAGCTCAGCTCACAAGTTCAAAGTAATATCTAACTTGGGACAACAAATCTTTTGAATGCTTACCATTCATTTGAGCTGTTTTTAAATACCTTTTTCTGTAGGTAAGTTTGTCATAACTTCCAGAGAAAAAGCTGTGAAGTAAAATGGTTTCAACATGTACATCACATTTAATAGTCTTTCCCAAAATGGGTATGTTGGAAAAGAACAGTTGATGCCATTTTCTTGTCTCTGAGGATGTCAAGTGAAGTCACAGCTCTGGTCTCTGGCTCATTAAGAATGAATTGAGACTGTTAGATTTTTTAAACTAATTCTGCTTTTAGCCTTAAACTTTTTGATTCCATGCCTCCTTTCTCAATGTATCACATGTTTTGATGTTGCATGGTTTAGTTCACTCTCTTCCCTCAAGTAACAGATCTAACACCCTTATCAAGTCACCACATCTCCCACCACACCTACATTATGGAGCGAGCTGCTGCCAGCTTCACTCTGAAGTCACAGTACAACATTTCTTTATACACTTTTGTCAGTTTTCCTTAGCTTTCCCCCTTTTTTCTTTATGACATCCAGAAAGCTTTTCAAAGTAATTTTCAATGTTGTGAATTCTTTATGTTGTTATTCATGCAGAAATGTAGTAAATTGCCATGATAGATTCAAACTATAATCAATGTAGGTATCGTTTTAAATACAGTTATTCCGTTTCAGGTGATAGATAATTTGCATCTAAATAATGACGGCGATGCTTCTTTATATTTTGCACAGCAAGGACGGTGTGACAAACATCATCATTATTCTTCGTTTGTTGGATCCCATGGCAGCAAACATTTCAGCATGGCATGGAAGATGCAGCACAAACAAGCGGCAAGTGTCACTGCATGGCTAATGGGTGAAGCACAAAAACTCCAAAACAACTCAGAGAGCATACTGGAACAGCTCCAAGGAAAAAGGTGGAAGTGCCATCTACAGTATGAATATAACATCTCTGTATTCTAAAGGGGCCCTGGCACATGGACAGTTTCATAAGAGGGAAATGATAGACATCCATTGCATAATTGCTTTTCAGAGGGCCAGTTGGCAGTAATAGTTTGGAAGGGAGGAAGACGAAGCACAATAATGATGAAATATCAATGAGATGATGAAAAAGTAATCATTCTGCCGCAGAAGCACAGAGCTCAAAAGATCCAAGTGCCAACACTCAGAAATCAATAAGTCTGATCCAATGTGGGACAATTTACACACAACACATCAGTCATCACTCCATATTGGAACAGCCCACTGCCAGCTCGCCATGCGGGAGAGATCAACACTGCTCGACAATAATAAGGCAGCTAAATGCAGAGCAGCCAAACAAAGAGATACAAAAAACCGTAACTTTTTAACATTCAACTTTTTCATTTCCCAGCACCAGATGAGAGGTAACAAGAGGTAATTTCACACAAGTAGGTGTTTCATGCATTGATTCATCCAGCCAGATTCTACAGCCTCCATTAATTCAGAGCATCCTCTATTAAACCAAAGTTTAATTCACAGCCATACAGCTCAGTCACTATCATGCAATCTAAGAGAAAAAGATAGGAATATAAAGAGAAACATTCATATTCATGATGGCAAATCATTCAAAAGTGCATTTTTGCAATCACTACACTGTGAAAGACATCTGCTAAATAGGTAATTTGGATGTTCTGTGATGGAAATGTCTGTAAATGGAGGCTTGCTGCTCTCAGATGCTGAATACTAAAGGACCTAATGTCTCCATACAATTTTATCACACTATCCACAGTCAGGAAGTCTGACATCAATGAAAAGTATTTTACAAAAAATCTTCTGAAAATCTCTCGAAATAAATTGGCAACTGGGCATT
Organism: Symphodus melops; assembly: GCF_947650265.1. Lineage (NCBI taxonomy): Eukaryota > Metazoa > Chordata > Actinopteri > Labriformes > Labridae > Symphodus > Symphodus melops. Next base: position 3,239,701 of record NC_136698.1, read on the forward strand.
TCCTTGAACTTGTTGTGTAGTACCTTCATCTTGAAGGACTTAAGCATTATTTTGACACCACTAATTCTTACCAAGATCATGTTAACATTGGGGTTTTTTTTGTTTTGTTTTTTTCAGATTTCATGGAGACTCAATGATTTAAAAAGGTAGAAAACTTTGAGCAAACAGCAGACTCATGTTGAACAAGCCTCGAATGCCACTGTGCTGGGCTTCCAGAAAGAAGTCAAGTGTATTCATAAAGCGCTTTAAAAACAGCAGTAACTGACCAAAGAGCTGGACAATGGATAGGGTAGAAAGAAGAAAAACTGAAATGTATGACAAATATACATTGAAGAAGATGAAGGGAAATCCCGAGAGGGGAAATTCCATTTTACACTCTGTTATTGAGACATGCTACTCACATACAGGCTGAAATACACACGCATGCACAAACAGGATCATACAGATGCACTAAAGGAGAGGTGTAAGTGTGACAGGGCTGCCTACAGGGAGCACACCTGAACTGGTGTAGAGGATTTGGAGCTCAAGTTTACTGCAGAAGTGCTCAAAAAGATAACTGACACCTCTCCAGCTACCTGACCAATTTACAGACTTGGTCAGCACCAGGACTTGAACTTGTGACCCTCCGGTTCCCAACCAGCCAAACATTTATAACAATGGAAAACGACAAAGAGGAACCCTTATTTAAACTTCATTTTTAAAGCAACAGTGTATGACTTTTTCACCTCAAGTCAGGTGTTTCAGAGGTCACTTTAACAGCACAACAATTCGGGGGAGAATGGCATCACTCCGACGTTTGGTGTACTCTTTACTGCAGCATGCCAGGTAGATATCATTTTTTATATGAGGGATCTATTTTCCAGTTCTAGCCTTGTTTGGCTATCTTAATTTATAGTGAGATGATATCATGGATGACGTGCATAATATCCAGACATAGTCAAAATCTCACAGACTGGAAAGAATTCTGTTCAAATCACAAAATATCCCTCAGACCAACACAGCTATTCCCTTGAAAACTTCCCGTATTTGTCATGTTTTTGAGCATCTTGCAGCAAAGCTTTTGTTAGCTGGTTGATCCTGGCAGAACTATATGTAGTTCTCTGTATCTGCAGTGCCAGACTACTCCGCTGTGAATACTCAACACAGCACTTAAGCATTTCTTAAAACCGTATGCCAAAGACAGGCTTCTCTTCAGTAAGAAATCAACAAGACTGCAGCTTTCCTCCACACAGTCAAGTCATCAGGGTATAGACGAGCATGTGACGTTTGCAATTTTTCTTGGAGGAGAAGCCAATTCAAGTCTATCATTTGAAACAAGCATCTGCACAGTAAAAGCAGCGAGAAGGTGGTCCTCCCCAAGTGACTCCATGTTTTTTTTTTCTCCATGCTTCATTGTTTCCTCCACTCTCTGACATGTGCTCTCTCTCCCACACACACACCAATTCTCCAACACACACTAATACACACTGTTCTTCTGCTGAGCTCTCAAATACTCTAAGAGTGTCTGGGCTAGATAGCAATGCCAGTAACCAGGCCTGACAGATATTCCTCTGTGTCCAGTTCAGAGAGTGGGCAAGGAGCCCGAAGCACCTGCTCGCAAGCTGCCACGTCACAACAGCTGTCACCGGCAATCTCATTTCCTAAAATGAGAAACCAAACGCATGTTGGGAAGGTGTTTGCCTGTGTTTGACAAACAAACCTTACTGAACAAAGTTTGTTAAATAGCCTAGTTCTTTGGAGGCCAGGCGATTGTGTAAAAATGTGATCTTCAATGAATGTGGAGTGATATCTAGCCAAGCAGAAAAGACAATAAATCAATCTCAACAATAGGTCCATTGAGTTTATGTTCTGAGGCGAGTACTTGATGTCCTAAGTGTGGTGTTTTTCAAGATACATTTGTTCTTCCAATCAGAGACTTATAGCCAAGAACATATGTAGAATGTTTTGCTTTATCAATCCACTTGATGTCCATTGAGCCAAAATAAAATCTCTTTTGACAGATAGAACACTGAAAAAATAATACAAAATAGTTTTATCAATACTTTGTTTAAAAGCTGAGGTTGAAAAGTAATTCTTTACCATGGGAAGGGTTTGGAGAACCCTCTGAAAAACACTAATGTGAGGTCTTGTTAAAGAAATAATGTGTGTCATGTCTATCTTAAATTATTAGTTTAACAATTAATCTAATGGTACAATAACTTCAAGAATGGCAGCAATCCCATTTCCACAGAGCACCCTGGTAGGCTGTTTTCAGCACTATGTTACTTTGGCAGCGAGTTGTCTTGTGCGAAGAGCATACAGCTTTAGGGACAAGTTCACACATCAAACTTCAGAGTGAAAGAAGCCAGTAAGCCCATCCTATAGTGCTGTTTGATACGATCACTGAGGCTAAGAGACAGAAGGGGATTGTGATGGCTTAAACTAAGAGAGTGACCGAGCAAGAAACCAGACAAGATTCAAATACTCGACAGGCTTTTATATGCTGGCTATGTCAATACAATAGGTATTTCACAACAGCGCAGTTGCACTCAGAGACCTTCGGTTGGCGCCAAGTGCATCAAACCAAGTTCTTCCATAATGTTCCTTTACAAAATCACCAAGAGTCTTTTTCCATTTCGCATAATAGGTCTTCTTTGTCGAACACTGAAGGTTCAAGGTTTCTTTATTAGTACCATAGAGCTAAATGTGTTGATTATCAGTGTTCCAGAGACATTATATAAAAAGCTATGTAAAGGAAACATTAAACGGTCTTTAGCTCTTATATGTTCTTCACCCTGTTTTGATACAAACATATCTTGAGGACTACTGTAGGTAGCATTTCAAATACTACCTGAAAATTTGACTGTTGCACCTTTTTTAATGTTCTCTGATGACTTACAGAATTTTAAAATGGACATGCCCATGCTCTGCCAATCCCGGCTAATCTCCTTTAAGCTTACGTATATTCCATCTAACGCTCTCTTCCCTCAGAATACATCGCTTCTTTTTGACCCTAGTTTGAAATGAGTCAGCAGGCTGCAGGGTCTTTTTCCTGTCAGGACCACATCCCCCGGAGTATCCTCCCTGCAGACAAAGCTCAAGCTGTGAACCAATACCATTATCCATCTGTAAGGTCGATCTCTCCTCCAAATAATATGATGACTCTGTATCTCACCGAAAAAAAAAAAAAACATCTTCCTATCCAATCTTGTTTGTTTGAGTCCAACATCCTTACATCTCTTTTCCACTCACCTCCCTTTCCACTTCAGTATCTCTATACTGGCTGCCGTACGACCACTCTCTCTGCCGGCCTTACTCTAGACGATTTGGATTTGTATCTTTGTCCTCCAGGAGACGGAGCCTCCCGTCCCTGCCGTTTGTCTCTATCTCCTTATGTTAATCTCTTCCTTTCCTCTCCTTCTCCTGTGTGTTTGTTTCCTTTCTTCCTCTTGTGGTGTGTGATTGGTGTTTGTTTGTTTGGTCTCTTGTCTTTCCAGGCCTCAATTGTTGATGGGACATAATGGCTCAGGCCCTTCTCCTGATGGATTTATTCCTCTCCTATAAACACCTGTCTTTTGAAATAGTTGTCATGTAAATGTTAAATGGACTTGAGCTGCTATCAATAGCTGTATTCTCGTCTTCTCACTACTCAAAACATGTTTACGCCGCAGGTCACTCCGACACATTCACACACTGACGGCAGCGCTCTCTTGGTCCATCAGAACTGACAATCCCATTCATACACACTCATACATCACCATGAACACACTTTAACCAAATTACCTTTTTTTCCTTCTGAAAATAGAAAACATTCTATGAAGTCACTTCCGATTGGCTTTAGTCCTTTACTTGAGTAGCCGAGACATTTATCTTCATTTTTTGCATTCATCTAAATGTTTCTTGAGTGGAGTGTCAAAGTCTCAATTCATACTTGGACCTTGCCACTCGTTAATCGAATAATACTAGTCAGTCAAATAAACCCTTTAGAAATGTTAAATGGGAATAATTTCTGCCAAGATCTATTTATTTGACCCATAAATATCTGCACGTTTGTGTGTATACATTAATTATTAACTAAACACTAATAGTGTGTGTTAACATCATTTAAATTTCTGTCCTCACATCCCCAAAAAGTAAGCAGAGTTTTCAGGGTGTTAGTTTATGCAAGTGCTTTCGGAGGGGCAAGCTTTGGGAGTTTGCCGACTCAGCAAAGTTATGCATGTGGAAAATAAGATAATCACTTCCCTTAATTCATCTTTAACCACAGTGTGCATGAAGGAGGAGTGCTAGAGAGATGCTTTCAGAATACAAAACTTGTTTTTTCAACCTCTCTTTAAGGGGGGTATTGTCATTGCATAGAGCACTATGTGCATGTAGACAAAACTACTGAAATTGTTTTCTGTTTTTGCAAATATGTGCTGTTATTGTAAATGTCCTCACAGACGTCCAAGTTCTTGCTTATTGGATCCACTTATGCATTCTGTCTGATGCTACAATATACTTGAAAAAGAAGCTTGTTATTATGAACTTCAGTGGAACAATTAAAAATTCAATTGAGACATTTTATCCAAAGAAATAATAGGCAGGACATGCGGTTCTCGCTGGCTGGGACGGATTGGAGTGGGGCAGAGGGAGGAATGAAATCCAAACTTCGTCACACTGAGCCAACATGTAGAGAGCTTTAAAGTGAAATGAGGAATGAAAGGACATTGGCGCCTGGTCGCACATAACCCCTCACACGCCAGGAGCTCATCACACTGGCCTGATGGCTGCTGATAGAGCAGTTCTGGAGGGCTGCAAAGGACCCTCACACACACTCACACACACACACACACACACACACACACACACACACACACACACACACACACACACAGAGTTCAAAATGCTGCAAAGATTCAGCATGATTTCAAAGTCACTCTTTTCTTCTCCCATCTACATTAAATTACTGTCAAAAGACGTAATCATACAGGAGACTTATTTTTGACCTCTGGTTTTCTTTGAGCTCAAATCACTGTCACACTCTGACGGTTCACCTTTTGTCGTAAAGATGAAAAAAAATATTTAAGTCACATATTTAATAATAATAAAAAACAAGAAAACAGTTGGTATGAAGTGTTAAAGAATACTTTATTACAGTACACAATTTATCCTGCTCAATCGCCCTTGTGGAAACCTACTCTGCAACTTTTACAAACTATAGCATCATTACAGTTTAACGTTGCCAATGTACATAAATTGTTGAAATACATAAGCTACATTACAGTAGATGTAATTCACTGAAGGCAGGGGTTGTTATTTCAAAGTGAAAACAACCAGAGCTTTAATAATAATTCAGAGCACATTTAGCCCAGTAGTGACTTGGCCTCTTGGCTTTCCTTTTTATGATGTGTTGCATATTAAACATCTAATAGAAAATATAATTGCTGGCTGGATTGTGTTAAAGGCAAAATGTATGAAATTGTACACAAACTGTTCATGAAGCAGAGTATCAAGTATCTCTTCTGTAATCATGACTAAAATATGTAAATATAACATGACTGTAGACACTTGCAGAGGCAGTTTTGAATTTACGCTTCAAGCTTGCACTGAAGGATTGAAGTCAGCATGATGGTGCACAATCCACCTGTGTTTTAGAGAAAAAAGGCAAAACTACGAGCCAGACTGTCAATGTCCATGTGTGCATGTGTGTGCACCAGACTCACAAAACTGGTGACCCACTGATTAAAGATGGAAATGCATAAAAAGCCCAACTCGAGGTCAAAAACTCCACAGGGAACCTTTTTAATAACAGTTATTCCAAGTATTCCCTCAGCGGCTTTTGATAGTGTCTTTTTATCATAAAGAAATTATACTGTACCCTGAACACATCTTATGAGTATCAAGCACAGAGTCCCCAGAGGCATGATGGAAGCAGTAACCAGTTGAAATGACGAAAATGTTCACAGAGCAGGGGGAAACTTGCAGAACTTCTCAAAAACTGCTTTGGGAAAAGGTTGCCCTGCTATTCTAACCAAAGACTTGACAGTTTTCTTTTTGTTTTTTTTTTGTCTTTAATAACATGAAGACTCTCTCATGTAACCAGGTATATGCGTTTGAAAACTGCCTCCTCTTTTATCCAAACAGATGTGTCTACTTTTGCTTGCCTTGGGAACGGGGCCTCCACTTTCACAGCAATTGTGCAGCAGGGAGACAATTATGGAGATTCATCTCTGCAGTTTGTCTTCAGGGCACAACTCATCTCTGGAGAGAGAGAGCGAGAGAGAGAGAGAGATAACTCTGTGTGTGTCGGGCGACTTGCAGATGTTATGTGTCACACGATGCAGACAAACAGCTTTTCAATAGACCCGACACTGCAGTCTCAGCACTGTTGTGAAGGTGTAAAATGTGCTTTTGTAGGGCCAGGAAAGTTTGTAGGCATCAATTTCCAGATGTTTGATTTGTACCAAAGTGAGGTGATTCAATCCAAGATACAGGAGCTGCAGATAAGATGAGAGCATTTTAAATGGTCATATGTAACATGTCCAGTGCAAACCATTCGCAACACTCAGTCATCAAAAAGAACTCAGACGCTCGGAGTACCATCCGGTCAAAATGATGACACTGTCGGTACAACATTTCCAGATGCTGTCCTCTGGCTTGTTGTTTTCATTTAGTGTAAAAACTCTGATGGTGTAATATTTAGAGCGTGGAAATCTGTTTTAAGGCAGCAGTCAAAGGTGATGGATAAAGAATAAAAATCCTTATTTCTTTATATCCTTATAAAAAACATATGTACAGACACCAATACAGATGCTGCTATTTGTATAATCATAACTCACTCGTCATCATTTTTTTCTTAGTATCAAAGGTTTTGTGCCACTGCGCCACCGGCGCTCCTGCATCACTCAGTTTTTGACAAAATGTTCGGCTTCTTGTCAGTGACAACAAAATGAGCTTATGAATTTGGTATTGTGTGACGATTAAGATAGATAGATAGATAGATAGATAGATAGATAGATAGATAGATAGATAGATAGATAGATAGATAGATAGATAGATAGATAGATAGATAGATAGATAGATAGATAGATAGATAGATAGATAGATAGATAGATAGATAGATAGATAGATAGATGATAGATACTTTATTGATCCCGAGGGAAATGCTTAAATTCTTAAAGCAGCAAAAAGAGCAGATTTATATTAAACAGGAAAGACTGCACATCAATGCATGCACTTACTCTCCTCTTTTACACAGCTTTAGCTGCAGATAAATATTTAAACACAGGTGGATAAGAATCTTTGGTTTTAACATATGTTGCAGGATGTCAATGGTGCAATTGGAACCCAATGTGAAGGATTCTTTTCAACTCTGGAGGAAGATCAAGCTACTGTATTTGAACATGTTTATTCATTCATTGGCGATCTAGGGTCTCAGGTTTCTTTTAAAAAAAATGCAGCATTGGTTCCTGCTCAACGGGAGACATTTTGAAAAAGTGCAAGAGCAGAAAAAAAAGCTCAAACCTGGAATGCAATTTATGTAATCATTTACAGTACACGCATGTTTTATTGTCAGTGTGATCATATTTAAGCAGCAGAAAAGATTTAGTGGAAGACACTCATTTTAAATCTGCAAGTCAACAACATTTCGAGTTGTTGAAGAACTGTCCGGACGGGCTTTAAACAGATACATATTTCAAACACAGACACCACTCATGCACTGACGATGCAGAAGTTGGCCAGGAAAAAAAAAAAGCAGCATCATAGTTAAGGATCCTAACTGAACCCGAGCACTCTGTAGCAGCCCTACACTCACATGGCAGGCAGGGCAGGGCAGGCAGCTCCTGCATCAACAGAGGAGCAGATATGGAAATTCTCCCTGGCACAGATTAGCATTTTACAAATTGAAAAAGAAAAAAATCTTCCTGCTGTGCTTCTTCAGAAGCTTATAAGAATATCGAGCTGATGAGAGCATTCAGTGATTAAAGACGACCAACTGGACTCAGTGATGTGCTAAAACCTCAGCCAGAAGAGACCAGTACATTATAAGCCTCTACCCTAATTAGAATTGAATGGTAGATTGAACAGGCTGCTCTGTCTGGATATATCATCTCTAAGTGCTCATAAGGAATTATTAACACATAATGGGGTTGTGTTTTAATTGTTACCATCAGACAACATGACAAAGATGTAGTATGCTTTGACAGAACTGGGAACATGTCCATTAATCGCTAATTGTCTGTGTTAATGTTTTGCTTTAACTTGGATATTCATAATGATTACAGAGGCCTTTATCTTTGGATATGGCTTCTGATAAAGTCCAAACCACATTCTGATATGATAAGATTGGTCTTGGACAACCTGAGCAAGCTAATACCGCCTCCTTTACTTAAGACAACTTATTGAATGTCCATCTGCCTCAGATGCTTTTATTGTGAAATGCTGCTGGACTTTCATGAAGTAAATTTTGATGTGCCGATCATATGGAAATAGTGGTTGTGTATCAAATGATGACATTATTTTTAGATTATTGCAAGACAGACATTTGTGTTTAATATTAAGATTTCTGAGTCATTGTGGCCTCCTAGGGTCTGTAAGACCGTTGTCTCCTACCCCGAAGGTGTGGGGCTCCATCATTTGTCAAGACCCGTCACCACCAATTTACTCCCACTGCTTTGTCCGTGGTGTATTCTGATGGTCACTTTACAAAGCAGCCTGAGCATTATTGAGTTTTGGTTGGTAAAACAGAAAGTTGTAGAAGTGTACAGATTATGTGGTATATGTTCAGAACTCTATACACAAACTGTCCTCAGAGGAAAATGTGGTCCCTGTAACATTGTTTGAAGATAAAACACTACAAGAGAAGTTATATTGGAGAGCACGCAACAGTGAAACAATAACTCTCCTGGTAGCTTTTCAGCTCCAAGCAGTGTCCAGGGATCCATTTGTTCTTTGAGTAAAGTTTGTGTTCAGAAAATATAGCATAGAATTGTTTCAATTCTCCAACTTTAAAATCTCAATACCAAATCTCCATATTGCACCTTTGACTTTAATATTAGATTCAGTTATTTATTAATGGAATTAACGTATTAACTGCAACGTCTTGGTCAACAAATGAACGGTTAACAAAGTACAAATGTTTGTGAACTGTGCCCCCCTCTGGATATCACATTTGCAATCTGAGTCGATCATAGTGATTAGGTGTTTCATAACACATCCTTGTACAATTGTATTTAACATGTTATGGGATGATGTACAGCGGTGATTATGTTTTCAATGAGAGCTGAGCTGGCAGGACAAGGTCAACAGGAGAGCCAGAGCCCAATACACCAAGAGCCAAACAAACCATGAAGCATTTCTACTTACTTATTTGTCATCTCACAACATATATTATGTAATGCAGCCAACACAGTTCTGATTACAAACACGTTTAACTTCATACTGGGATGAGCAGAAGCAGGCATACCCATCCTGACATTCTTCATCTTGTATATTTGTTTGTTATCTTTGTCATGCATTCAATGCTTGTATTGGTTTCTGTGTTTCCTTTTGAGAATGCTCATGGTTGGAAAATCTTGACTTGCATGCATTGTATGTGTGCTGGTAATAATAATAATTTAAAAAAAATGCTTTGTACAATTGGTTTCAATAAGGGAACATCTGCTTCAGATACCAAACTCTAGATGTGGCCAGCACCTGTTCAACTTTGAGAATTTGTCATTTGTCTGCAACTTGATTGTTTTCCTTTACAGAGCCTGCCTGATCATAAGGGGAGAGCTGCCTGCTCGTTGGAGTGAGGGAGGATACATCCACATAGAAGGAGTTTGCAGTAGAATTGAAAATCTTCTCATCTTGACTCGTGCCTTTTGGGGGTTTTTTTGCCTCAGAGATCCTGCCGTTTGATCCCAAGTCTGTTCACCACTGTTTTCTGAGGATTTTTTTTTTCTACATTCTCTGAGTCGTTCTTATTTTCCTCAGTTATCACACCATTTTGTGTCTTTCAAACTAGGTGGCACCACTGGCTGATTAGAGATGGATTTATTTGAATTGCCTGTGCACATCACATAGCTAGCATGAGAGAAAAAGCCAAGCTAATGTTACTATGCAAGTGTGTAGAGTTGACAGGTTGGTGACAGATTCCTCCTTTTTAGGAACAAACCTTTATTCTAGTGAAACAAAAACATAATGTGAATGTTTGATGCTCGCGTATAGTGTTCTGTATGTATTCCTACAATATACATTTTATTTTGTGTATTTGTTGCGTTGTCACATCATTATAAGCTACCATTAAAGTCAGCAAATTAAAGCATCACAGGCCTTGTAATCAGTGACACCATTATAAAACAACATTTAGATGTTTGAATGGTTTTATTGAGCTGACAATCATTTTAATTCCATCACTCGAAAAATGTTGTTGATGAGCAAGCAAGGCAAAACTTTAACTTCAGCACCTAATCAAAGTTTCCTGTTCACTAATTTTCTGTTGACATTTTCATTTCCTATAACCCGTCTTTAAATGTCGCCATAGTCAATACAATGTTCCGTTTAATGATTGCTTCATGTCCATCCTCTTCAATTTTGCTGATTTCTCTCTGCTCCAGCTCAATGTGGCATTTAACCCCTGCTTGTTTTTGCTGGTTTGTTTACTTCTCATCTTTTTACTTCTCTTTTTTTCTTTCTGACCACAGACGATGGGCAGACCTTAAATGTAGTCGACTTTTTTCTGCAGTTTTAGATAAGAGACAAGTTGCGCTAAAGTCTGTGATCAGAATAACACCAGTGGCAACTTTTTGCTATCCAACTAGAAGTCAATTTTAAAGACAGGACATAATAGAAACAACGAAAGATCTATCAGAATTTAGGCTCCGATAGAGCTATGTGATGAGGATTGATGGTATAATGTGGGCAACACCAGAATCCGTAGGATGGGGTGGGAGTTGTTGGAAAGGCCCATTTTTAGTCTTCCTGTTGTATTGGAGAAGTCTTGAAAAAATACATACATACTGTACACGTTATTCTCGCTGTAATAAAGGACTGTGAGGTAAGAATCAAATGAGTAGTAGAGATTGTTAATTTTTCCATTAACCACTGAGCTAAACCAGCACTACTTGGATTAATATTTCAGGACCCCAAGGATATGTAAACATTTTGTCTACAGCCTATGGATAAAAATAATATCAGTTTTAGTAGAAAACACAACATGGCTGCTACAAGCAGGAAAATCCAGCATCCTGAGTCCACCCAGGGCCAATGTTGTGCTTATAAATACAGGCTAACCGGAATATCTCCTACAATACAATTTAATATATCTGTTTATGTAATAAAACATGCTTATCTCGGTGGTCTGCTCAGCCGTCTAAACTCCTTAGATCCCACTTTGATTCCAATATGAGTTTCAAAACACAGACTAATTCAATAACAATATTTGATAATAACTCCAGCAGTCAATAACTCACCTGGAGCTCCGTTTCGATCCATTTTTATATCTAATATGATCTTCAATTAGGAGCAGTGAGAGTGATTTCACAGCAGTCACTCCCCCGATAAACCTCTGCATCTGACAGAATAGGATATTTGAGATCAGTAAATAAGACTGATGCTCAGATATATTGGACTAATGTTGCAGCTGCACAAAAATTAGCCAATGGTTTCCATGGTGCAACTTTAAAGTCCTTTAGTAAGAGATGAACCAAATCGATTTCATTTAATTTGGCAAGGAACATTGTACAATATTAAACATAAGTTTTGCAATTTTGATGCATTATACCTGAGTTATTTTATAGCTGATTTACATCATTTACCTGGGATAGACCCATAATTTGCTGGTGGGATTATATGTCATGTCTGAAATGGGAACAGGAGGAGATAGAAAACGTTGGTGGGGAGGAGAAAGTCTAGGGTGACTTACTGCGCTTACTACAACAACAACGGAAGGAAATGGATGAATGGATGGATAATTTACGTCTGCAGTCCCTCGGTAGGCCATCATTAGAACATCACACAGTAATAAAACACCACTGAAAAAACTAAACTATAAAACAGTAACACAGAGCAGTATATCACACACACACACACACACACACACACACACACACACACAAAAAATAATATTCAAGTTAAATGATAGTGATATTAGATAAGTGGTTATAGAATTGCATGTCTTTTAGCTGATTTGTTTTCTAAGCCTAAAATGTCTCGTTATTTTTATATCATTTTTTTAGAGAAAAAGAGAAAAATAAAAATGAGCATGTTTTATTTGGAAAACTCCAATTAACCCTGACACACTTAACCATTCAATCAAAATCTGATGATGGAAGTGATGCAGTTGGATTTTAATTAAGGAGATTTCTTTTGCTGCTGAGATGAGAGACGTGAAGACTGAGTAAGAAAAAAAAGATCACAGTTTTTCTTACAAGCTACTAATGGTAAAAGTTTTCCTCAAAGGAATAAACCCTCTATCTTCATCACTCTGCAGCAACTTGCTGTGACATTACATATAACGGCACATTTTAGTAATCATTCTCTGAGCTTTGAAACACCTTTTTTTTTTCCTTTTTCGGGCGCACACCTTGGCCGAAATTCGATACAGTACCCATAATATGAAATGTACTCATTCCTGATTGAATAAAGTTTAAGATTGGCTGGCTCAGCTTTAAGTTCTGCTGCGCTCCGGGTCTCTCTGCACATCCTGTCCTCTTTCATAAATACCAAGCGTGCTGAAGACGGTATGCAGGCTTAGGTCTGAATCATTTTGCTGCTCCCATCGACTGAAAAAAAAGGAAATCTTTATTTATATCAATTCATTAAACTCCCTCTAGTTCCTGTTGCGCTGCACTGACATATGCCATCACCTCAGTTCCTTTGCTAGCTGGAATTGCAGAGGGTGTAAAGAAACTATTTCATGTACCATCTCTGTACCACAGCAGGAGGGGCAAAATGACTGTCAAGGAGCATCAGTGAGGATGGGGTGATAACTGATCGGAACAGCTCCTCTCCTACCTCCTTTTTCCGTTCCTCCCTGGCCCGACAGCATCCGTTCACCCTTATGTAAATGTCACTACGTTGCCTTATAGACCCCACAACATCCATCTCCTTGAGGAAATGCCACAGCATCAGCATCACTGTGCATCGATCCAAAGCTGGGGCTGCGGCGAAAAAAAAAGAAAGAAAGAAAGAAAGAAAGAAAGAAAGAAAGAAGGGGGTCAAGAGGCACTGTGCTATTTCGGGTGGATAGATTTCTGTGTCGCACTGCTTAAGAGAGCAAAACCATGTTGAATTCAAATGACCTCATAGGAGCAGTAAGCGGGTGATAAGAGTGAGACAGACACAGAGACAAATGCAGAGAAAGGAAAAAAAAAACTGGTGTCTATTTTTCATTCTCGCAGTGTGAGGGTGCCTGTCGCTCGGCACGATAAGGAGTGGTCCTGCTTTAGATTAATGGCCTGCTTACCGTGCGGCACCAAATCAGCGCAGATGTTGCACGCAGAAAAGATGACTTTGCTGACAAGCAGTGTGTCCTTTCTGTCAACAGGAGAGACTCCCAGCCCCTACCATTACCCCCCACAACCCCACTGAGCAGTATCACGCTGATGAAAATCTCACACCTCTGAATTTAATCAAGGTGTTTCCAGTTATTTCTGGCTGAAACTAGCTGTCCCCTCCTCCGCTGGATTGTTCCCTCATCCCCCACAGAGCAGCATGGGATGATTTCATCAGCCATCTCAAAGGGATACCTTGACATTATGAGTGATAGTCTTGTTATTAGTTAGCTTTAGTTATCTTCACTCGGTGTGTCAGTGTGTGTGTGAGTGTGTGTGTGTGAGTGTGTGTTTGGGTGGATGACAGGGTGTGTGAACTTGGGCAGTATAGGGACATGGCAAACTGCAAGCCAGTTCTGGTTTTAGTCAAGGACAAATGCCAAACTTTCACTCATTTTGTGCTGTGTTCCTTTCGTGTAAAAAGCCCACACTTGTAGATAAATTATTGACACAGCCAGTGAGATGTCGCACATTGGTTTGTTGCCTGCAATTTGGTCATCACCATGATTTTTTTATTGGGGCCAGAAGCGGCTATAACTAATGCCAATGTAGAAAGGCATTGAATGGAGTAAGGGGTTGGCAAATACCAAGGTGTCAAAGCTATATAGAGTCTGTACCAAAGCCATTACCTGATGAATACACTTGAAAGCCAACATATTTCCCATTAAATAGCATTACATTTCATTCAGATGCAGTGAAAACAGCCCATTTCTGGAAATGTGCTTACCCAAAAAAGTCGAGCACACGCATAAAGAAAGCTAAACCATATATAATCCTTTTTCCAGTAAATGCAAAATTTTCATTTTCAAAAGAGTACCAGCAACCCAAACAAAGCCAAGACGTCAGGATCAGGGATTGAATTAGCTTAAGTGACACATAGCTAACAGCTAGAAGCAAAAAGCAGTCACTCTAAATGGCGACATTCCTATTATACATTCAATTTACTTTGAACTAGTAAAAAAAAAACATTTGTGTTTGTGAATAACAAAATTAGATATTGACACCAAAAGATGTGCAAATCTGCCGTTGCCCCACAAATGAAGCTTAATACGGCTCGGCTCTCCCCGCGGTAGCCTCATGTGGCTACTCAAGGAAATGTGGCTTTCTCAGTGGAGTTGTATTTTAGCTCTAGAGGTTAATGCTTGATTACTAAAGTATCGTTTCATTAATAAATGTGCATCTCATGGTGTGCTCAACTCTGCTTTCTGTTTCGGTCATTTTAACTAGTACCATAATGTGTAGATTCAATTTTTCACAAATGAAAATAAGACTTTGAAAAGAGGGCGTGGTGGAAAACCTATATTAAACTAATTGGCATTGTAGAAGGATTTGAATTGCATCTGGCACTGGTGCGGTTTCAGTGTTGGGTTTGATTAAATAGCTGGACCTCCTGTTAGACACAGTTGGGCTGGCAGTGCTCGTCTCTGCTTACTGGCGCCTCTCCTGGGCAGCTCTTCCCTCTCCCATCTGGCACCACCATCACTGCCAGTAAGCTTCTCACACCGTTTCGCTCTGTCTGTCTGTCTCCCACCGTCTCCCAACTTTTTTGGACCAAACATTGCCTTGATTCATTGTTTCACACAGAGATACAGAGGGCCAGGGTGCCATATAGTGTTGAGTATTTCAAAAGCATTGTTCCAATTTCTTCTCCTTTTTTTGTTGATCACAGTTTGTGTCTTTCCTTTGAACAGCCTCTTAATATTCTGTTGTTTTAGATCCTCATGGTGAGCTGGCTTTTTCTCTGTTCCTGAAGAAGATGACAGTGACTCATGGACCCACGCTGAGACTTCAGGTATTTTGCAACAGACCACATTTTAGAAAGTCACCAGGATTCCTGGGAGGAAGGACACCTAATGGCACAAATTACAGTGATTTTAGCAGTAGGAGTTGGAGCACAGTGCAGATATACTGAGGTCAGGAAACAAGCTGAAATGCTCGCTGTTAAAAAGACATAAAGGCTGCGAGCCCAGAAAGAAGACTATGTTAGAACATTGATAATGGAAGAAAAGGTCCAGCTATGTATCTCATTTGTGTCACTTATAAATAAAGTGAGATGCATAGCTGGAGCACTTAATGGTCATAGCCGTATTGTATAATTGTTATGCTCTGTTCTCTTAGTGGAGAAGATTTTACTCTGCCTGTAGGAATAGAGCTGCTTACTCCATGCTTTAATATAATGGAGACAGCAAACTCAGAGAACTACTGACACTCTTTAAATGATGTTATCTTTTCATTGAATATGTTCTGATGATAATCAACGAGAAAGCATTCTCCAAAAGCACCAATTAACCGACATGGCTCAGATGCATCGCCCATTAATGGTCAGGGAAAAAGGTTAACTGCTGGATATGACTCAAACACCAGCTTCCTGGTCTTTCTTCATTACTGATGATTTGCAATAATTGGTTCTGACTTTAAAGGTCAGCTCACAAAAATTAACAGCACTCCCCTTTGTGCATTGTTTAGCTCTCCTGGCAGAGAGTTCTGGTTCATACTTGAGGTCAGTAGAGAGGTCACCATGGTTAAAGAAAGGTCAGAAGATCATTTAGATGAACTCTGTTTTTTTTTCTTTTTCTGATTGAGTATTCAAATAGATTATCCGTAAGTATCAACATCTAATGGACAATATATGACTCTGGATATGGATGTTAATTGGCTGTAATTCCAATTAAGCCAAGGAATTGCGTCTAACTTGCAGGCAATCCTTTCTGAAATGAAAACACCATCTACTGTTTCTTGGTCTAATACATCCACCATCGATGTGCCCGTTCACCACAGCAGAATGAAAGCAACACAGCAACTCACTTTAAACGTATACATTTTTCTAATGAATTACTTTTAAAATGAAAGAACTTTGCTTTATACATGTGAAAAAAAGTGGAGCTTTTTAAGGTCTGTCCTCCAGATGAGAAGCTAATTGTAGAAATGTTTGTCAGTTGAATGGAGGGTGAGATTGATCACTTCTGATGTGTTAGTCGGGAAGTCTCAATGCTGATTGGCTTTCTTGTGGCTTAAGTTCAAATGTGTGATCTATAATGGATCACTAGTAATCATTCTGAGTCTCATCAATCATTTTCCGGGTATTGGATGTATCTGTCATGATAGCTTGTTTCCGCAGAGGGTCAGAGACAGTTTGACCCTGAATCTGGAGGTTTGTGATCAAGATTTTGGCAGCCTTCATATGTTTTGCCAACAAATATTCAAAGGCATACGAGGGCACATTGTATAAAAGATGAGTAACAGTCAGTCAGCGCACTCTCGGTCTCAATCAGCGTCAAACATCTGACTTGTTTAGCTTACGTTTGTGATTGCAATCATGTTTGCTTCTACCCGCACGGCCTTCTCATCACTTCAAACTCCCTCTCTCTTCCGACATCAGTGTAGTCTGTTGCTTCACAAACAAAAGCGCACTCACACCCCCACACACACACACACACACAGACACAAACACACACAGAAAGCACTGCAAGCTGCTCTTCCATCTCAAGTTCTACTTCAGCTGAATAAGGGTGAAAAACAAAGTATGTTTCACATTTGTGCTGCGAGATCCCTCATGACTCCATCCAAATAGAAAATATTCTAATTTGCATTGACTTTCTTCTTTTGCCTCATTGTTTAGTGGGCCCACGACTAGCTGGAGGAGCAGGAAACCCACCGGAGAGAAGGTTGTTTGATGTGAAAACGACAAAAAAATGACACTCATGAGTTGTGTAAGCGCCCAGCTTTAGCTGCAGAGAACGACTGAAAAGTGAATGGCACCATTTTGGAACAAAGTAACCTCCCTGCTTGCGACAGAATTAGAAAGCTGTGCAAACGTGTTATAGTGAACGGGCTCTGCAGTAAAAGTCTAGTCTTTATGTTGAACTTCAGCATTATGACAAAATTCTAACTTTTAAAATGATAAATTGGGGTTTCGCAGAGTTGCTAAATGCTGGCTGGTTAGGTGATTTAATTCAGAACATAATTTCAGCCTGAAGAGAACATATTTAACACATCGCTAACACTCTGGAAGTGACAGCCAATTACTGAGGGCTTCTGAAGAAACCCAGCAGATGTTCGAATAAGCAGTAAGAAGTATTTAGGTCAACAATTTATTTCTCATGCCCCGACTACAATGACAGTCTGTCTAACAACGTGGATTAGGGTTGGATTGGGGACATGATGTCACAACCACTATCACTGTTGCTATCTGTAGATCTCAGTTACTAACCACATCATTTCCTGGGAGCTCCTGATCTCTCTGAGGTTCTTTGGGATCATTGGGGGACGGACTGCATGAACAACCTGCTATACAAATCTATAAAGACGATGTAGTTTGACACATTCACACGATCAACAACATAGTGGAAACTAATTTACTGGCAAACAGAGAACAGCAATAAATTATGTACACAGATATTGCACCAGCAACTGCATGGTGGTCGCAGGAAGGTGAAGGTTACTTCCTCCGTCTTGCTCACTGAGAATTTTCCTGATTATTTCCTACTGTGTTGAAAAATCAGCTGGAGTGAATTACTCGCGTCTTTGCGTTCACATTTTCCACTGAAACTGAAAACATTAGGGAGCTTTTTGTGCATGTGTGAAAGCTGGATTTCTCAAAGACACTATTAGAGCTACATACTTAGTGAATACAATTGAAAGTGCACCAATACAAAAAAAAAACAAACACAAACAGAAGTCTGAGAAATGAGACAACCGTTTCCACTTGTACATCCTAAATCTTTATAGTGAGCAGAGATAATTGTTTAAACTGTTTAGTTAGCTCCACCATCTGTTTACAAGGAAGTCACTGTTTGTAAGTGCAATTTTCTTGGGGAAAGTTGATAGCATTAGAGTTTGCTTAAACTTGCTTAAAGAGCAAGTCTTCTAACATTTAAAGAGGCTCCTGTTATGCTCCAACTTTGGGAAGTATGCAGAATGTGCACTAATGTAGCATTTATCACCCAAAAGTACAAAACACAACAGCTGGCTAATGATCTCGAACTGAACTTTGCAGGGATTTTATGGAAATAGAACTGTATTGAGTTTGTACATGAGACGGAAAAGAAGAAATTAAGTCAATGTGTTTGTGTAAAAATTAAAATGGAAGTAGGCCATCAGGAAAAAAGTAATTGAATCTGGCTCTGAAGTCTAACAGCAGGGCAGCAATGAAGAAAGAGATGTCCCTGGATGCTTAAATGTGCAGTAATGGTTGAATTTCTAACGTGCAATTACTCATGTCCACGTTTGGCCTGGGTTCAAATCGTATCCACTCATTACAGGAATCTTTTTTTTTTTTTTTTTTTGCAAACTAAGTAAGTAACAACCGAATCAATGAAATTAAAATAAATGCTTTTGTTTTCTGTGCATTCCTAGAGAAGCTGAGCTCTTTAGTAAGATTTCTTTTGAGTTCAAATGAGGCAGCAGTGAATCACTTTCTGTGATGACTCAGCAATACGAAAATTCTCCCAGGAGGAGAAGTTTCGGAGACAAGGGAGAACGCCTGAATTTAGCGATAAAGAGACACTGACTGCTTGCCGAACCTTTGCGGTTCTGGCTGTCAGTCGGGCTTTGCCTGTATCAAAATCTGAGTGTGGCTCTTCCACAAAATTCGCACCCAGCACAAGAATCAGAACTCGAGATGAGTGCCAATCATGTCAGCTTTCACGTGTGCAAAGGGGATAAAAAAAAATAAAAATCTGCTTCGACGCATCAGGACAGAGAGGCTGACAGGCAGACATAATCTCCCCAGGAGTCTGGGCTCTGTGCTGTGGATGAAGGATAACGGAAGAAGGGTGGGGGTTGATGGAGTGCTTGTGCTGGAAAGATGGATGGCTGGGAGGATGGATGGATAGAGGGGTTGGGTGTCAGAGGGAGGGATAGAGTGTTGGACTGTACTCTAATGCCCTCATGCTCTTGATATCAGATAACCACTGTCTGTGTAGTCATTCACAGTGACGAACAAACACCACGTAGACACACAAATACAAACGCAGAATCCCACACGGTAAAAAGAATGCACATACATACACACTCGCACACTTGTCAGATAAGACAGCTTTGCATCAGGGATCACTGCTCACAAGCCTGAGACCAGTCAAATCCCGTTCGAAAATCCTGCTGCTATTGATGCCAGCGGGGAGTCCTGTGAACGGCTCGGCGTGTGCCTACACTTTTGTGTGTGATAAAACAAGCTAGAACTGTCATGGTCGATAAGGAGGGGCACTTTATCTGTGGATCAAGCCTTATCCTGATGAAACCAGTCAACTATGATGGCACACTGACATTTTATAGGCAGCAGTGGCTCTATACTTCACACCATGGGACTGATGCTGTCTCACAGCAGCATTCCAGGGCTCATTTTACCCTTGTTGCTGATGACAGCAAATGATCCCAGGAGGGCTGTTTGATATGCACATCTCAAACAACAATAGGCTCTGCATGTTACATATTTTATTTAATCCTCCACAGAGCGGGATGCAGATTGTGAACTTGAGGTTATTAAAGTAAAGGAAATGCAATCGTGTCATCACATACTTCCCGCTCTGTCACCAACCTTGTTTCAGCCCTTGTTGTTGGCGACCCGCATGTCATTCTGCCTAATAAAGAAGAAATGTCAGCCCTGGCTTAATTTCAAATCACAAGGCTTCTGCAGATGTTTTATTATATGTGTCTGCTGTGGCATTTATGTATCATAACGTTTGTCTGAAATAAATATTGTACAGTAGCTCTAAGGATAGGACGAACAGTGGATAGAATAAAAAATAATACAGGGAGAGAGAGAGTTGTGAAGTCCATGGTAATGGAGCCACAGGTCGGATGTGAAGCTGGGTAACTCACTCTTGATTGAGGGAAAAGCGTCTGTACATCCGGCACACACATTACCCACTAAGCTACCGGCGCCCAACAAGATGTATTCTTGTTGGAAAAAATACTTCCACTGGTTCCACTTCCCAAAGCCTGCCATTTTCCTCTTTTCAACACCCGGTAAGAGTTACTACTCACTGTAGCTTGTTTGTAGTTCTTTTCCAAAACTTTGCCTGAAAGTTTTCTTAATTCTCTTTTTAAAGTTGTTTTTGCCTTTATTGGAGAGACATGTTGGTATTTTTTGCCAAAAATCCTTAAGTGGTCCCTGAGATATTAAATACACAAGAATGAGTTTGATGGAAAGACGGAACAAGTTAGAGGGAGAGTGATATACGGGAAGGGAGATGCAGTTGGGATTCAATGCTATAGTTTGAAGGAGTTTTGTTGGTGGTTTAAGATAGAGCAATGTTCTGAGATATACAAGTTGTATGCATATCCCCTGGAAGGTAGTCAGTGAATGCATCAATCTTTTATGCAAGTTTAGCAGCACACAACGCAAGGACTTTTATTGTACGTTGGCTCAATTCTCTCCAACACCTGCCAAGATGAGTGACAAGTGGTGAAACAATTATTCACCTGGCTCAGGAACACACAAAAGATTTTACACAAAATACTATACTGCATATGTGTGTGAAACCGCATGCCAGCATTGACTACCTTCAGCTCTATAAGTTTTTCTTTGAAGAAGTTGAAGAGTTTTGGCAGTGTTTTCCCTTTAGCGGTTTACTATCTTTTCATGTTCAATGCCAACATCTAAGAGAGAGAGCTCTAACAAGTGTTACTTTCTACGCAGAAGTCAGGGTTTGCACAGACAGATTCTCTCGACCTGTAGCCTTCATTCCCTCAACGCAGCACCAAG
The DNA here is from genome assembly GCF_947650265.1 of Symphodus melops. NCBI lineage: Eukaryota > Metazoa > Chordata > Actinopteri > Labriformes > Labridae > Symphodus > Symphodus melops. Next base: position 3,260,905 of record NC_136698.1, read on the forward strand.
CACAGCTGTGGCAGTCAGGAGAGTTTAAAAATGTAATTTCTGGAAATAATGAACCAATTAAAATTAAATGCCACCCATAAACACAGACTAATCTTCTCCTTATTTGCATTTTGCAATTTATTATTTCAAAGCACTCATCTTAGCATGACTGAGTGCTTCCTTCGCTTAATATTAAAGAGTACCACATGCCATCTATCTCCCAGTCTGCCTACCCACAAACCAAAACACTCACTTGTGTTTTAACTGAAATGTATTCTAAACATCACGAGAGTAACAGCACTCAAACATACAGAGGTTTCTTGTTCTGCTGTTGACCTTGAACTCAGCTTATGTTTGGCATCTCTATGAATCTTATGTGATGAAAAGCCCACATTAGACCGTATTTCATTCCCTTCAGTGAATCATAATTCAGTTGAATCTTTTTTTAAGATAATGATATTCCCTGTTACTGTGTATAAATCTGTCAAACAGGGTAAACAAACACAAGGTAAATAAATAATTCTTAATCGATGTTCATGGTACATTAAGCTCCCTTCAGTCTCAATCAAATCAATACAGATTAATTTGAGCTAATTGGGTAGCAGTGGCCATATGATGAACAAGCAGATTGGTCACTTGTTTTGAAACCAGTAGACATGTACAAAAAAAGAAAAACAGGAATGAGCAGCACTTGGCCTGCAATGTGTTGCCCTTGAGCAAGGTCATTCAACAGCCAACAGAGCACAGATGCACTGCAGCTTTCGAGTTGTTTTTTTTAAAGGTTTATTTCTGGGCTTTTTATGTCTCCATTCAGAGACAGGACATTGGATAGTCAGAAATTAGAGAGAGGAAAAAGGATTCACAGGTCAGATTGTAACCTGACCTACCTGCCTGGATGAGGACAGCCTCCGTACAAAGGGCGTGTGCAACAACCACTTCGCCACAGCGCCCATACAGCTTTCAAATTTGACAATGTGAAACCTTTTAATCAGGATTCCCCCTTAACAAAGACAGCATTACTTAAATATGTTTGAACTTAGAACACCTGCTTCTCTCCTTATGGCTCCATAAAACACAACATCTAATAAAGGAGTTTAACTGTGGCCGGGACAAGGAATTACATTAATTTTCCACATTTTTAAATAACAAATTACAGTGTGTTTCAACTCGCTCCGTTTGTAGAAAACACTTTACAGGAAGATGCTTCATATTTAATTCATGAAACATATAGCTATTGCTCAACATGTGCTGAACTTCTCATGTCACACATTTGTGTTAATATTTGAGTTGTCATTGTTTGGCATGAATTGAAAAGTCTTTTTTTCCCCCTCTAATTATTTACCTGCTCTTGTTTTGTTTCATTTCTCAGTGGCTTGTAAGTCCATGTGGGCTTAGCACCTCTTTGGATGCCAATGAATAATCCACTACTTCTGTATAAACAAAAAAAGCAGCATAAGTAGGCCTCCATTAAACAGAAAAAGAAAGCACTAAAATTTTAAGAGTGGACACAAGAGCAGCAACAATCTTTTTTATTTTTGTCCTTCTCTGCAGATTATGACAGTCTTTACACCATCCTGTCACAGAACAGGGGATGCAAGGAGTAGACTGAAGGAGAGCTATTGTATAAGATATAGAATGTTTTGTTCTTTTAAATAGATAAAAAGTGAATATATAGCAAAATCACCAACAATCCTTTCCTTCAGGGGTTTGTAGATTTCTTGTTAATTAATCCTGGACACAAGGGGACAGTGATTTTAAACATGGCCCAGTAATTAGCTCAGCCTTGAGTCCACAGATGGACTGTTGTTCTAGATTTTAAGATATTGTCTCCATTCATTACTGATGTAGTGCATTGACAAGGAACCGGGAGTATTTAAAAGTTATATATTTTCCTCCTTTTCAACCAGTTTAAATAAGTCTCAGAGCACCCCAAAATATGTGTTTGAAGTTTTTGTTCAAAATCCACTCTGATCCTGTATTTGATCATGAATATAAAAGCCTTTATTTCAACCCTGATCAGAACAGGCTGTTTCTGTGTCTGTAGCTTTAAATATGTAAATGAACTGTGTCTGACCACGCCCCCTCTCTGGAAGGGCTTGGGTGGCTCTGGCTTGCTCGCTCCATGTCCTATTGTTTACGGTGAGAAGGCAGACTCAGAGGGCAGAACAAACAGCTGTGGGAGTGTCACCCACCTGGGGAAGGGGTTGGTACCCTTTGTGATGTCATGAAGGGAAAATCTCCAAATGGCCTGTTTAAGAAAAGTGTATTGGCTCAAACAGTCTTTAGAAAAGTGTATTTTGCATGATATGCGATCTTTAAATAACAGAAATGCTTTTGTATTCCAGAATATAAGGATTTGGATGAAGCAGTGAATTAAAATTCGGGTTAATATATCCCTTTATAATTTTAATCCATTAGTCATCTGTCAGAAATTGTATCATGAGACTTAAAAATGATTGAGATATGGCCTAAATTGTAAAGAGATAACAGTAGCCTTTGGCCTAATTTAAATGAGTTTGTGAGGGCATTCAGACTGAATTTGAAGCAATTTCCTCAAGTGGTCCCTGAGATATTACACACACAGAATGAGTTTGATGGACAGACGGACGCACAGATGGGTCACTGAAAACAAAGGGCCTCAGGCCACAACTATCACCAGGGAGGAGGGATGACAACTGGTGACATTTGATAAACTATAATAATTGTTCCCTGTTTGATTGTTATGTGCTTCAAACTTCCCCAGTCGACTAAAAATACAGAAATATTGTGTGGCACTATATGTGATAAATATTCTTCCTTAGACAAAACTCTGGACTTGACCCTAATATGCAAGTGGATTGGTTATGTGCTTCAAAACACTGACTTTTAAATAATGGACAGTAGAAGGTCACAACAGAAGATTGTCCTCTGCAGATTGGAGGCAGTATTATCCCGCCTCCTCCATGTAAATAGATGGACCATTTGACAAAGTATGAAACTAAAAAATATATTACACAACACAGTTTAAAGACAGCAGCAATCTTTAATCATAATTAATTCTTATCATGCTCACTTATATTGACTTGTTCACTATTCGTAGAAGTTTTGGTTTAATGATACAAAAAGCAGCAGATGTAACATCATGACTGAAAGCTCCTCACCTCATCATCATTGGTGGAAGAAGGGGGTTGTCACTGCTACCATCAACCCAATATGCCAATACCAGATCTTGTGGGCAACAAGGCTTCATCTTTGTTCAATAGAAGAGAATGGAGATGCATTTTTTTATTACAACGTATGTCTTGTCGCACACCTATAGAAATAAGATCAACATTGAAAATAGCATTATACAGTAGATTAGGGCAGCTGTGGATCAGTTGGTCACTTCTCTCTAAGACGGTTGGAAGGTTGGGGGTTCAATCCCCAGCTCCTGTAGCTACATGTCCGAGGAGTCCATGGGCAAGACACTTATCCCCAAGATGCTCCTGCTGCTTAGTCAGCATCTTATAAATGTGTATGAATGCTTTTAATTAATTAGTTAATTAAAACTGATAAACATTGTATATAGAAGCCTGTGCCAACGGTGTTTCAAGTTAGTGAGACCTGCGGTGTAAACACACGTTGAGTAGTCAGAAGACTAGAAAAGTCTATTTATCGCTTAAATTGGAGACTCCAAAGTTAGCCATACTGGACTATGACATGTGCATGGCACAAATATTATCTTGTTTCCATGCACTGCCTGTGTCAAAGTAAATTATGCCTACTGTAGTGGCCATTACCTCCAGTCATGCTCCAGTGTTCACTGAGACTGAGATGAAAGCCAAGAGTGCTTACCAGGGGATGTAAATTATTAAGTAGCAACATGAAATCTAATTCAGAGTGATAAATGGAATTACATTAAATTAGAGTCCGAGTCTATGCAACCCAATCGTTACTTGGAGGCCACAGAGAAGATGGTGTATGGGAGCAAGTGGATGTGTGTATGGCTGTTTTTTGATTAATGTTCACTTTGGTCCAGCTTTGGCTTTAGGCCTGAACTTGAATCACCCTCTCACCATCAGTGACCCTCCCCCCTGGCAAGAAAAGGCCAGCACTTTCACCTTTGTGCCTATGGTATGAAGGTCTGTCAAAAAACCTATAATTTCATCCGTCCTTAAAGGACACACATGCTTGGAGTTCTATAGGCCCCTTTCGGATTGCAGTAAACCGATTTTAGTATGGATGTGTAACAATACATCATAGTGGTAGAGATTATGTTTTCTTAACTTCTGCAAAGATGCCAGAGTAGTTTTATCTGAAACACATGAAGTTTTAACTTCTGCAAAAAAAAAAACAGTTCTAATAATGAAGTGAAAGTCAAATGCATTCTTTCCTGCTCTTAGATGTGAAGTTCAATCTTCTTCATGTCGAAGAAAACGGGGGACAGTCGGGGGTGGACTTGCCATCTGGATTAGCGGGAGGTACCCTGTGGGATGTTCAACCTGTGAGACTTGCAAGAGTGATAAGATTAAAAAAAATATATCCCATACCGTTTGATTCAGCTGCAGAACGACTGGCTCCCCCAGTTCCAATGTGTGAAAATCCATCATGTCTGAGAAGTCTGAGTAGCTGCCCCCCTGCCGACCCCACTCTATACATTCTGCCTTTGTACATTGAACTGATAATGACTCCACCTTGTGTAAAACATGACAGGGAAAAAAGCTGCATTAACTGAACTCGAGCTCACTTTATTGATATAGACTCTGATGTACAAACAAGCAGCCCAAATTGTTCCCATGGATGAAATTAAGATAAAACATTGAACATGAGAACAAAATATTAAGAACAATGGTTAAAACTTTGCAAAACTCTAAAATATGGCAAAACACTCCAAATAAAATAAAAAAAAAATCCAGATTAAAGAAATGCAAAGGCCATTAGTCATTAGAATAAAACGAAGGCCTTGACAAATGGTATCCTCATGTTACTCTAACAACTATAGTTGCTCAAATAACAAAATTTAATTAGTAAAGAACACTGGAAGACATTTAGCACAACAGTGTGCACTTCATTTAAACAACTGCTAGCAAGGTCTACATCAAAGTCCTTGATTTGAAAGAGTAATTCAACTTTATAGACACAAACAACAAAAGCCTAGCTCTGCAGAAAAATTCAATGAGCTTTTGTGAGCATATTTGATTTAATGAGCATATGCTGGGTTTTTACTGTGTAGTAGGTATAGGGCCTGCATTGTTCACTGTTTATGCATTTATTATTCAGTTTATCTGTCAGTATGAACATCTCAAAGCAATCCGTGCCATGCATATGGAGAAATCCTCAGTGGTATGACGTACAACTGAAGGGAAGAGCACACAAGAAGCGCTGCTGAGCACACTACGTATAGAATTGTTGAAGGACAACGCGTTGTGTGACTACATGAAAGGTGACTGTATGAGTCCAGTCTACAATATCATATCCGATGCCATGCAATATCCTTGAGCTTTCATTCTTTTTTTCCCCTTTATTTCAGAGCACCCTCAGCTTCCACTCTGCAGATGTCAGAGCCGCTGAGACAGAATCTGCCAAATGAGACTCGACTTCTTCAGAAAGAAAAGGAAAAAAACATTGTGCAACAGCATACCTTATGATCGACAAGCCGTTAGTCTTGTGAAGACTTTCTGAGGCTACTCATTTTTAAAACCTTTTTTTTGGTAGCAAATATTAGCTCTCCAATTTAAATCAGTAAATTGGAGTTAGCGTTGTCACTTGACATGTTTTTTGGTGAACACATGCTGCCCATCTTATTACCTTTTTTTAGATTAAGGGAAGTTATTTATTACAATTGGTTTGAAATGAAAGTTTCTATTTGACCAAATTTTAAGAGTTATTTTGCAAAGAGATTGTTGAACATTTCAGGGCCAGCTACACACATTTTAATTGGCCCATTGCAGTGCCTTGCCACACAATGCTGTCGTGCTTTGATGTAAAACTTTGGGCATGGTTGGACTCTTTAGCTGTTCAGGCTGATGTTTCTTTCAGTCGTTTATGCTCAAATCATTTAATCGAGTGAGTGGGCTGCTTGTGTAATGCAAAGTTAGGGAGCATTTTTGAATCTCTCTCTTGTCATCATCAGCTTCTTTTTTACAGATTTAAGCAAAATTGAGATTCCGGTTTGATCAATCCAGCTTGTTTTTTATGTTTGAAATATATCTGAAGGCTTAATATAATGTTTGTTCTGTTTTTGTCTTAATTTTTAAAGTCCATCAAGAGCAACTTCATCGAGATATCTAGTTGAATATTTTATGGGTTTGGGACTGTTTTGTGAGCAGTTATATGTGTCTCGTTCTCCTTTTTGATATGAGTAACACCGTTTAAATACTTGTTTTGGGTTTTATTTTTTGGGGGGGGGTTATATGGACTTCGGACTTTCTGTCAGGTCAGGGAATAAATCAAAATTGCCTCCCCATGCATGACCTAAATACATCGAGGAATAAAGTAAGAAGGATTTTCAAAAAGGATTTTCGATGCTCCCCAAATTGCCAGGATGTAATAAGTATTATGCGTTGCATGTATCATCCTATATATAGAGTCAGAGTGAATCCGGCTCTGGCCATTTTGGATGCCAAAGAGAGCGAGAGAGAGATTAGGATTTGGCATACCAAAGTACATGTCATAATCACTGAAAATGTGATGAAAATGTGTACACTGTAAATAGTTTTTCTGTAAAATCAAACAAAAACAGTAAAGAGCTTGCAGCAGAGACACCAGCAATATATGGTGATTTTTTTTTTTTATGAATACTGTGAAGAACTTTACAGTAGTGGGCTGTCAATCAGAATTACTGTATATTTATGTATGTCTACTGGCAGCAAAGATGCCAGCAATATACCGTAAGTCAAAATGATGTAACAGTCTAATACAGTAACATTAAATACAGTGTTTTAATTTAAGTTTACAATACACGGGCACAATAAATAATAGTGAAAGAAATACATTAAGCATTTCAAAGATTATATAAGATTTATATTATCAGTGCAATTAAGAATACAACTTCATTATAGGCTACTCACAACTCTAATATTTCAACGCTCCAAGCTTAGGCTGCCTTTAACTCTTTGACTCTTAATGTTTAAACTGTACCTATGTAAGGACGTGATATTGTAAAAGCCCAGAGCGATGATAATTAAATAAAGATTAATGAGATGTGCAAGCTTGTCATTGAGTTAATTCATTGTTTTGTATCGCTGTATAAAGGTCTTCTTCACTTTAAAGGTTAGAGAAGCTGTTTACACAAACTGCAAAGAAGAAGATTTGGTATGTATACTCAGAGTGAGGGAGCAGCCATCGACAGGCACTCCTGAGCTGGTTGGAGGGAGGTGTTAAGTGTCTTGCCCATGGACATATCGGACATGTTGCTCGGCGGAACTGGGGATCGAACTCTCTTCCAACTGAAAGACGACAACACTACCAACTGAGTCACAGCCGCCCTTTGTATGCAGCAAATATGATTATATGATATTTCCCTGTATGGATACATGTTGGAAATTTTACTTCAAGGCATCCTATCTTCCCACATGAAGTAAATAACTTTACTTCAGTTTAGTTTAAACAAGGTCAAAACTGTATTTTAGTGAATTAACAACAATTGCTGACAGTGTGCCTCACTAAGTGCACATTTGCATTTATGAAACATCTAATGACTGAGGTGGGATTAAAAAGTAGAATTCATTCATTTACCTACAAGTTTTTTCTTTAATCACATAAATGTCCTAACACTTCCTGCACTGTAATCATGCAATCTATATCATTGAAGAATGCTGTTTATTACTGCCTTCTTTCCAGTATCTGCTGCTCTATCTTTCTTTTCTCTCTCTCCACTATCTCTCTATTTCTGACTCCACTGTGTGCTTGTCTATCTTTTGTTTGTACCACATGAAACATTTCTGAGAAATCAGATGAGCATAACCCACTAATTACTTTAATAACTAATTAACTAATAGGACTTTGTGTCGGGATGAGAGGAAAAATGCATCGCACCGATTATTGTGAAATTACTTCAGAGGCTAACTCCTCATCCTCCCTAAACTAGTTGATTATAGATGATTATAGACGATTGATTTGTACTGCTTTCTTCTACCTGGCCTTCAGTATTCTGACCTTTTCTCCTTACTTGCTGTAAATTTTGTCTGGCAGTATAGAGAGTGTGTTGAGCAAGAGAGGAAATAAAGAAATGGACAGAGCAGAGTTGTCGCATTGACAGTGTTATTTAGGTCTAAACATATAAATATGGCCCTAACTCCTTACCCTACACTTCAAGGGAGTGTTGGGATTAAGGGCATCTTTTACTTTCCCTGACAGTCCTAAAATCTAAAGAAAAAAAACAAAACAAATAAAACCTGTAGTTTTTATTCATCCAGGTAGAGTTGGTCATTTTCAAAAAACCCTGATTTTGAAAATAACATTCCCTCAGTGCTCCATCTTCACCCACCCCTTCCCCTCTGTGCTCCCTCTAAAGCCTGCAACCCTCAATCACACGCACCAGGGCCGTTGCTCCAGAAGCAGCCTCAGCTCGTCATTTGGATTGTGCAGAAACTACGTCGTCTTTTGTTTTATTCAGCGGTGAGTAAACACTGAACTGTATCTGAATTCATTTTATTACTTACAATGGCCGACCACAAACTCTCAGTATATCATCATCAGTGACGTGCTTTGAGTGTGCGACGCGAAGGGTCGAGAACGAGCAGCGAGATAGGGGGCTGTGATTGGTTCATGAAATTGGTATCTCGTGTCAGACATTGTTAAAAAAATTTAAACGCTTATAACTGCTACAGAGGATGGATTTTTTTTGTTTCTTTTTTAGAGAACATGAGTTATTAAATTCAATCTTAAAAATTGTATCTGGATAAAATGACCAACCCTGCCTTTAATGTAGGCTACTGGCTGACTGGCTCTAACAGTACTCTAATAAAACCTATCATAGAAGCACTTTATATGAACCCACCACCTGTAATGCAGGTGCCCCACCAGCACCCTTCCATGTGTGTCATGCAGTGGGGGCAGAATCTGTCTCTGGTTTCGATTGACTCGTGTGGTTGAATTTTTCATACTGAAGATGAAGGATTAAACTTTTTGGAAAGTTTTCAATGGATTTCCAGCAGATATACTTTTGAGATTTGGTCTGCACCATGAATAACAAATTGTATACATATAAATGAACGTATCTATATAGGATATACGCAATATCCTCCTTGAGGACAAATTAACTATTCATCTATAATATTGTATTCAGGGAACTGGTGTTTACAGCCTCGTTCATTATTTAGTGATATAGGTCTGAGAAAGAATGCAAGCTGTGCTTTATACATTAATTTGTCACATGAGGTTTCTGCCTGCAGCGCTAGTTATTCACACATTGACACATTTAAAATAAACATGCTGTTTGTAGACATTGTTTTGTGTGATGTGAAAGATCCACAGCAGCTTTAAACTGAATGGCATGATCGTCCTTTGTTTTCTTCCCCTGCTGAGTACTTCTTTTTGTTTCAAAGAACTTTGTGTAATTATTCTAATGGCCATCCTGCTGGCACAGGGTAGCCCACTGTTGCCTTCTGTAACCATAGTAACCAGTTATGTTACCTGCAACTTCTTGTTACCATTCTGTTCTCATAAGGCATGTCAAATAATTGAAAAGTTAATCACACTTAATTGATTTGGAGGCAGGTTTAACATATTGTTGTGTGTATTTTTGAATGGTGTTTGGCGTCAAACATGAATGGACTTCTCAGTGTTTTGTCTACTGACTTCCTGTTGATGACGTTCACCCCGTCAAAGCTGAGATCATATCTGGTCTGTTGTTAACAAAGGGCCGAGGCTGTCTGTTTCTGATTTTCATTTAATCACTTGCTCGGACTCCTTGCGGCTGAATTAATCTACTCCTCTCTAGAGTGTTTTCTTGTGATTTGATATGCTTCACTTAGTCATAACCTGTAATTTTGCTGCATTATGAGCATCCAAACATGTCAAAACATTTTCTACAGCTTCATTTACTGACCCGGCATGCACTCTCATTCGGAACTGGTCAGCAATGTCATGTTATTACCGGCAAACTGTCTACTGTACATGTGTTATGTGGGCTGTGTGTTTCCATTTTTTTCCACCACAGTCTCCTTCCAACATGACTCACAGGCTGCTCCATCTGCTGTAGATCCATTAAACAAACAGACCATATTAATTACATGGATTCAACAGCAATTTGACTGCTCTTGAGAACATGCCACATTTGATTTCCTTTGGAGAACACCACCAGCCTGACGCACACAGGCATGTACATCCAAGCTGCTGACTCGTTTGATCTGTCTACACTTCCTGCAGGGCATATGTGTCACTCAGCCTTCCACCGTCTGTACGTTTGTGTATTTCTGTGTCTGGCTCCTGTGAATTTTTTTTTTCTGCCTTTTATGCCCTTTCTCTTCAACCTTCATATGCCCACCTGAGGGAAAAAGCCTTACCACAGGGTGGGGATCAATGAACTGCTGTGTTGTGCTCAGCCAGCATAGGATCTTATTTAGAAGCCCTCCAGGTGGGTAGGATCAGTGGCGCACAGAAGGAGAGGGCAAAGCTAGCATCCATTATTTATTTCTTCATTTAACACGGGCAGCAGGTTGCTCCCCCACTTTTATTTGTTAAAGGGAGTAGTGGTGTGTGGGGTTAATTCTCCAAAGGGGTTAATATTGGGAACATAATTGGATTCCTGCACTGGGACAGATGGGAGTTGGAAAGATAAGGGATGTGTTGTAAACACACTAAGCCCTGTCGCTGATAAAAGATCTATTTGTGCCGCCTGCTCTTTTGTTATAATGTCAGTGCATGCCAGAACAGGGCAGCCTGGTGAGGTTTATTGATCTACCTCAATCCTTCTTCAATTAGAAGAATGATAAATTAGTCCCTGCTAATAAAACAAAACTTATTGTCTTCTCCGATGTTGCCCAACCCACCTGTCCATCCCTTCATCCATCGCTCTTCTGTACCGTTATCTGGCCAAAAAACAGACGATGCACTAATGAGAGCTGAAGAGCAGGCTGCTTTGTGCTGTTTGAGATAAATCTCCTCAGAAGCAAAAAAAGGACTTCTTGAGGGTAAAAAATGTAGTGACTGTTTAATCTGTGTCGAGGATGGTTCGACAGCTGCTTAAACACTGGTAGCATTAAAAGACTACACAGTAAGGGAACACACTGCTGTGTGTTCTGATCAAGCAATCAAGAGGAGTATTCAGAGTATTTTCACCAAAGGATTTGTATTTTTGTTTAATGTATTTGAGGGTCTGAATGAGGTTTGGAATATCCCAAGGAAGATTCCAGAAGACAAACTGAACCTGAACCTGATCAGGATACCTTCATTGAAACCCCTTGTGTTTGCTTCTTATATATTGCCTCAGATTGTTCGATTGTCTAACAACATGGCAGCAATGATGGCAACACATTTGAGTTTTTTTTTATAATGACTACATTGCCTTCAAAGACAGCAGACTCCTCTGATTAAAAGAGAGATTCATCTCACAGAGAACAGAAGTCGACAGTCTGACTCTGCATGGATCTGTTTGTTTGTATTTTTGTGTAACCAGAGCTGGCTTTCTATTCCTTCGCTGCACGATAATACAGAACATAGTTGGGTTTATTCTGGTATCAGCTGTTTCTGGTTTTCTGGTTGATAAAGGATCTTACCAAAACATAAAACCTATTATGATGGGGATTGTTTTTCTTTTTTATGCTGGCAGATAAATCTAATAACTATCTGAGTCCATCAGTAGCAGAAACATGGACTTAAGCATAAACATAAACAATCAGTTGGTACAACTTCAGAATTTGTGTACCTATAAATCATTAAGTTACATTTTATATATATATAAACTTGATTTCCTGCTATAAGTTACCATCAACTTCGATATCACAATAAAACAAATCCCCGACGTATCATAGACTTCATCTGAGATCAGACGGCCTGAACACAGATTTACTGGCATGCACGTGCTCTGACCATGCACAGTGCGTGTACACAGTACACATGAGCTGCAGTCTGCACATTTTAATTATATTTGGAAGAATCAACTCCGAAGGAGCAAACAAGATTAGCTTATTTACAAAAGCAGATAACGCTGTTTAAAAAAATAATCAAAAATGTGGATTTATTTAATATTTAATTACATAATCTCACCCAGACAGAAGTTGATTTTTAGAACAGATTTTCAGATAAAATGAAGGCTCTTTGTAAAGTGCTCATTAAAACTCTTGAGGCACTGTTTTCCTGAGTGGATTTTATCTTTTTTTTTTTTTTTTTGCAAATGAACCCAAAAGCTCCCATTTAAAGGAGGTATTGACAAGTGACGATTCAAGCTAACATGCTCTTCCTCAGACTTTTTTTGTCCAACACTAGGGATGTGCATGGGTTTATGTGCATGTGTTTTGTTTGTTTTTTTTCATTTAGCTTTTAAAAGAGACCCTTTACATGCTTGTAGTCCATATGATTTGAGAATAGAGTATATGTTCGTCACCCTATGTTCGGTTTTAGGCTAATTTCTCAGGATTCCCAACAAGGGACTGAGACTTCCACCAACCACTTGCAACACACATGTATATTATAAAATGCAAATCGTATACACTATAAAGTGCCTTGTCAAATCTGCATTTCATTGAAAAATGGAAAATAGAAGAATATCACAAATCAAAAAGACCTGTAATATTTAAATAAAACACCTCATAAGTAGGTATTAAATAGTAAATCCTTCCAATTAAAATTTTAACTTCATTTTCTGTTGTGCCTACATTTATTATGTATTATGTTTATCCATTTGAGACAAGGCTTCTGAATAATTGTTGAACAGTTGAAAAGCTGCTCCAATAAAAGGGGGACTCCTTTAAACATGCACGTTTCTATACACTGCCTGAAGGGGCCAGTGCTGAAGAACTCCCTGTGCAGGAGTCCTGCAACTTAAAATGCTAAATGATCTCCTATTAAAATACTGTGCCCACAATAATCACCAACACTGCCCCAAATGGTTGTGCAGTTGCCGTTCAACTTTTAAGCTCTAATTAAAAAACGAGAAAAGACGGAGGAAAAAGAAACGCATTCACCCGCTGCAACCCCAGGGATGAAATCTGTCTTCTATTCTGTTGTAAATTGAGCACACCTAGCAGCTCACTGCAGAATAATCAGGAATTAGGAGATAAATGCAACGACTGTGAAGAGTAATACGAGCTTGCATCGCCCCTGCACCCTGAGTTTATAAAGCTCTCTCTCTCTCTCTTCCCTCAAGCTTGTGGCTATGCTTCTCTGTTTGAATGCAGGATTTAAAAGTCTCCGGAGAAGCACAGTGGGTGCATAAGAAGTGTTTTTTTTTTATGTCATGCTATAAGCTTCCACTCAAGATATTTTCTGCCCTTTTAGATTTCCCCTTTTTTTCCCCATCTCTGAATGCATGTGCATTGTGCTTTGAAAAAAGCACAGAGGGAGCGTGAAGTTGTGATTGCTGCGTATTAAATGAGAAATAGAAACACTCCCAGTGCCTCATGCTTTTGACAAGTAATTAAGGGCAACTGTGCAACAGCAGACACATAATGTTGGCCAAATACATAAACTCCGGCACTAAAACATTCTTTAACAATAACCATATTTGCTGCAACTGCTGCCCATTTCTGTTCACACATAACAATCCACAGCCTTGTTAATATATATAGGATTGCAAGATTTTCCCCACCCCATTGTCATGCTTTACACAGTTGACATCAGCACTATTTACAGCCTTCATCTTTAATCTGCAGTATCCCTCGGCCAGTATCAGACTCGGGTTTTAAGGTGAGGGACACAGAAGAGGCCACGGCCACCTCATCACCCTGGCCCGTCCTTCAGCCGATGGAGTTAACCCCCAGCGCTGACAACAGCCGTCATAGCAGCTCTGGACAGCCTTGCTGAAAATTGAGTGTCAGGTTTTTTACTTGAGCGGATTAAGCAGTGGCCCAAAGATCGTGCAGGGTTATGTCTTTAATCCTTGCAATTCTGCGACAGTGCGTCTGTCCTTTCCTGCCATGTACACACGACCACAAGGTGCAAGGACCACACACTTTCTGTGTTGGTGTTGTGTTTTTCTCAAAGCATCTGACATGACCAGACATGGTATGGCAGGTACTACTCCGTTGTGTTGTTTCATCCCATTTAAATGCACCTCGGCTCAGCTCTTGTTCAGTGGACACTCTCTAAAATCTGTTAACCTGTTCTTGATTTATACTCATACAACTGTCTCCTTTGGAACACTAGAGCCAAATGCAGGAATACTCTTGAATAAGCACTGTATTGTTGCATAAAGTTAATAATCTGGTCAGAATTGACGATTGTTAACTGGTAAGGCAGGGAAGGAACTGCTTGGAGCCCCAGACCACTTAGGGCCCCCCTGAGGGCTGACAAACTTTAAAACACAGCAGTAACTCAAAATGTGCAAAACTTGCAATGACAGTAAGAAGCCTCCCTACTGGGGTTCCGGACGACAGCACTCGCTCTCGTTGCCCTGCTTGACATCTTGTGTATTACTCTTATGAAAATCAAAGTTTGTCAGTGAAATTCACAGAAGGAAAACGAAGAATGATTATTAAAAAAAAGTTAGAGTAAGTGCATCAGGACACTGGTAGACATAATAGTTGTTGGAAGGTTCCCCAATTAATTTATTTGCCATGAGCCCCAACATACATGGCTTTGCATCTGGTCACCTTACCCCTCAGCCTTACACTCCTCTTTTTTCCTTTTCATGAACACCTCAAAATCTAGTTTTTCAGGTCAATTTTCTACTTTTTTCAAGGGTGCAAACTCTTCTTTTTTCTCAAACTATTGTTGAAAGCACAACACTTAAATTCCAAGTCCTGGCATTTCTAAGAAGCAATTGTGCCATTCATTACATGCACTTTTTTTGTTATTGTTCTCCAACATTGTCACATTGTCAACAACTGCCAGAAACTCTGAAGGTTAATAATTGTTGTCAGTGTTTAGTTGGCTGCTACCCATCAGAACAATAAGCTCCACCTGAACCCCGCAGTTGTCTTCGTCCTCCATTATAAATTCTAAGAAACAGTGCTGCTTCCTGCACTTTTAGAAACTATACAAATATCTTTTCAAATCAGTGTGTGAGCAAGTTTTACAGTACAGTCCAAAATATGTTTTCCTAAAATACATGTAAATATTACAATATACCATGCAGAATCCAAGCTGGCATGTTTCTTAATTTAGCAGCTTTCCTGTCAAGATATCACGGCCGTATGGGAGGACAGCGGCGTCACACATGAGGGTGTTCTTACTGCGGAGGCTGGGAGAACAGTGGTTTCATAACAGAACAGCTGCCAGACAGTGCTGCTGACCAATAGTATGTGGGTGCAACCTCATTAATCCTTAGAAATACATTTTTTCCGCACATCAAAGAGTGTTATTTACATCAGCAGCTTACTGTGTACTTGATGGATTTCTCGGCTTAGTTTTCTAAACATCAAACTGAGTTGCACATTGCAGGACAGCCAAGGCTTTAGAAATGAAGGCTGGTATACAGAAACGTCGTGAGGAGTTTTTGATCATGCTACACATTTCAGGCATCCATATTCTGTTAGCAATGAAGTTCAGTCACTTTTATGTAATTTGGTGAATGAGCACAGAAATATTTCAAACAAATAGTACAATCATTTATTTCTGCATGGAACAAAATAAGTACCCCCCAAATATGAAGTTGAATGGAATTATCAGTGCATGCAAAAGTTTTTGCAACAATGGCAAAAAAGAAGAGCTATAATAGCTTTCCAAAACATTTAAGCACTCTTCACAGCTGTCTTCCAACAGTTTGGGAGGGAAGAACATTTTACATGTGAATAATATAGCATGATCAAGTTGATCCTGTGTAAAGGTCTCTCTGACTGATGAGTGTCTAGAAAACAGGTGATTACAGCTCGAGCAATGGACAATTTTGTCCTGGGTTTTGGTTTATGGTGCTTCATTACAGTTCGGTTAGTTGCAGCTCTACTTGAGGCTAACACTCATACATACAGTAAGACACAGATGGAAACAAATATATTGGACACATCTTGTTTTTTTTTTGTTTTTTTTTTGCTGTTTTTGCAAGTTTACTTTATTCCCCCAAACACATTAAAGGCAGCAAGTCTTTCACTATCTGCACAAACATTGTTTCAAGGAACTGTGGAGACGTAATGCTGATTATCCACACACTCCTCTCTAAAGCAGTGACCCCTGGATCATCACTGACATGTCTCTGGCTCATCATCGAACAGCAAGCCCCCCCCAGCAGAACTTGTTCAGTGTAGTTATTATTTGTTATGTATGAGACCAACAAACAGAACCTCAGGACGCAAGTGAGTCTCAGCTTGACTTTGGAAGACGTGTTGGCGCAGACACGTGTTACACAACCACAGCAGGGAAGCACGGCGCTCGGCACGGCACTTCTCACTTCAGAAATGTCACTGAACTGCCAGTTTTAAACAACAACAACCCCCCCCCCCCAACACACACACACACACACAAACAGGAAACAAGTCAATATTGTGTAATATCAAATATTGTGACTTGAACCCTGAAAGTCATTCGTATCAAGAACACAGCTATTCTAAAGATATAGATTGGTGTTAAGTGAGAGTAAAAGTTTACAGGAAGCACATCAGTGTAATGGCTGAACATTGTTTCTCTGTGTTGATACTGCTCTTTGAAATTCATATATTCAGCTGAGCCCCTCGCTCGCTCTCTCTTTGGGGCATGACGAATAACTGCGAACAGTATTCCCATTCATTCCTGCATTGCACATTAACAAGAGAAATGGCAGCTGATGCATTTGAAAAAGAAATGTAATCGAGACTGGGTGCAGTGGACACTCCGATATTAATTTCTCAGAGGGCAGGGCTTGCTGCGGGGCATCAGATAAAATGTAATTAGGCCCACATTTCATTTGAGAGCGTCTGTACTGCAAACACAGACCGGAGGTGAAGTCAGGTCCCTGCTTTGATGATAAGTCATATTGGCTGCCAAACAATGTATCAATCATGCCTGTGGGCTTCTTATTCAGGATTTATTATTCATATTCAGCCTGTAAACAGAGCACAGAAAAATGCTGCAACAACTTACTCTGACTCATAACTTTACTTTTAGCACTCTTTAGGCATCAACATTTAAACATTTACGATCATGACGAATGTAATATAAAGAACTACTCAGCCATAATCGTCACTTTTTTATGCAGGCTGAGTACCAAACAAACCAAAGAAAGCATTAGAAGAGATTAAGTTGCAGCTGTATGTTGACAGACTTTAATAGGTGGTCAGGAAAATAGTTGTTATAAAACCACTTCTTTAAGAGTTGGACTTCAATACAGCTGGAAACGGTATAACAAGCAGGCAAGTGCCAGCAATCCAACGATACTCTCTATCAAAACGAATCTGCTTATTTGGGATACATTCTCCTGTGACCATTGAGCTCAACATGAACTTCCTGTTTTTTCGATGCCAGATGTACGTTCCCCCATTTCAATCTTACACTGACATCAGTGGTCGTCAAGTCAAGTCACATTCATTCATGACGGACATTTATGAAAACAGCAGCAGCTAACTAAGGTGCTGGACAATATTATACAGGAGACACCATGATAGATGCTGTACATTTAAAGTGTGCTTTAAACAGCCCTTTAGGTCCCACCGTTGTTATGTCCTGAGACACCTAAACATGCTAAGTTTAAGCACATGTTATAAAGGGAGCTCATTTATGGAATACACCTCCTAACAAACTTAAAACAAACCAGAGGTGTCAACATTTTAACTTTAAATTGAGCGGTGCAGGTGTGCCCCCTGTGTACAGAGGCTATAGTCCTGGGGAGCAGACAGCCCGGGTTCAAATCTGACCTGTGACTTCCCTCCCGCGTGTCATTCTCCCACTCTCTCTCTACCCCGTTTCTGACTCCAACCACTGTCCAAAGGCCTCCCAAAAATTAAAGTAAAAGACTAATAAATTACAAATAAAACATTATTAAGTAAATCAATAAGTATGCTTTGATTAGAAAGAGTGGGGAATGACATGCGGGAAAGGTACCTCAGGTCCGTTTCAAACCCAGACTGCCCACTTCATGCTAGGGAGCGTCCTTCGATCCTGGGCCATTAAAACAGTTATCCGCTGTATTTATTTTTTGCTATGTTAATATTTAGACCGTGCATATTATACCTCTGAATACCTCCTGGAATAAGACAATTGTCAGAACCTTTGGAAGAATGATTTGTGAATAGCATTCACAACAACAATGTTTTTTTTTGTAGTCTGCCATAGTTAATCATTTGAAGGTGTGACTGACGGTTATTTTTAGAACAGCATTTGCAAGCAGAGCATGTCTTTTGTGTGATATCCTTAATCTTTGGGTCCACTAATCAGTCTTGGACATAAGGTATGCAACGATATTGCATCGCAAATACCGATTGAGGCTGCATCAAGAGCTGTAATGCTGCCAGATTTCTTACCTGCACCACCTGGTCTGAACGTGTGAAGCCCTCTGAGCTTCAGAGACTTCACAGTCTAAGCCAAAGTCAATTACTTTTACCCTCAATGGCTGCTGTGAATGGCCCACAATCATTATGTCCACAGTTTTTTAGATTTGTGTGCACAATCCCTTTTGCTCCTCAGGAAACCACAGAGCCTTACTTCAGTCCTGGATACCTGGACAGAAATATTATGAGAAGGTCAAGCTTACTGCAGCAGTTAACATTTCTGAATGTCAGTCTAGGGGCATCGCTTGGATTCAAGTTCACTGTAGGGCCAGCCACTGACTCTGTGGTAGAACAGGTATTAAGATAGCGGACACTGTAATGGAGACGGTAAAGTGGGAAATAGAAAAGAGATGGCTGTATGATTTGTAAAAACTGTAATCTCAGCTCAATTCAAACCGAGGCCAGCTCAGCAGAAGAACCAAGACATGTATTAGTTTTCCCTAAAGCATCAAAGCACATTGTTCAATTTAAAGACAATTGTGACGGCCGTGTAGCCTGTTAGGTTGTTGCTTCTCTCTTCTTGTGTTGCAGGTCTGTGTAATTGGGAGGCGTGGCCGTCTAATCAGGCTGAATAAGAGCTTGCACCTGATGCTCCCTGTCATTCTAAAAGCAGCCACCTTAGTCTGAGCTGAGATTTGGCATGCCCCTTGTTTGGTTATTTTGCCGTCCTTCTCCAGCAGACGCAGTGTTTTGGCCATATAAACTATTTTCTCTGGATGGCAAATCTGTTAGTTCACCTTCAGTTGTGTTTTTTCGATGGCACTTCATTATTACACCCCGAGAGCTCAGAACAACAAGCCAGAGGGAGTTTGACTTTGGTGTCATTTTTTAAGGAAGTCTATTATGATTTTTGCTTTTTTCACATTCAGAGCGATGCATGCCTTTAAAGATATGTGCGGTATTACAGAACTTGTTAAATATTTCTGATGTTTTTTTATTTTGTTTTTTTTTAATCACAATTGATCCTCCTAAAACAATGACAGGCTGTGAACAACCTGAATGGCTCAATTAATTTCCTGTTTAGCTTCAAAGCCATGAACATTCGTTTGGGTTGAGCATTTTATATCAATAAACGTCTATTAGATTGTATTTTCCCCATGGAAAAAGCAATTTAAATATCAACAGTCAAGTGTCAGATACATGCACCAATTCTCAGTAAATTATAGCAATGATCTCCCAGTTGATTAATATTGATTGAAAGTTAATATTCAGGTTTAGTATCGACTGATACTTGCAATGCAAATGGCGAGCGTGATCTGGGTTTGAATACATTCCGTTTTTTTTCTCTTTAGTTTCAAATCATGTTGCTAAAATGAAAGTAATATTTGTTATATATTTGACTCAAGCTTTTATATGGCATGTTTAACATTACATTGCATTCAGGCCTTGTATTCATTTATTTACTTCATCTCCCTCCGAATGGGAGTTCCTTATGTTTCTGCAGCTGGTTGGAGCCACAAGGCGCTTCCTCCACCAGCGTTCTTGGTAATGATATTCATCATAAACAGCTGCCTGCGTGTGCCACGTCTGAATGGATGTCAAAGAGCTTGCCTTGTGCTATCTGAATATCCCATACCCAAGTTACATTTCCACCTGCTGCCAAAACAGGCAAATCAAGGCTTTATCCCAGAGTCACACATACAGTACAGTATTGCAAATAATGCATCTCTCATTTATGTTATAGCTTACATTGCACTTGCAGATTCGAACGCATTTTGTAAAGCGGGCGGGTGCATTAATCTAAACGCCACAGCCAACCTCCCCCATTCCCTCCCTGTGCACAAAACAATCTACAATCTGTTTCCCCTGTGGTGGCTCCTCCTGACTTATGCAGAACTCAAATCTTGCCAGGGTAATTTATTACTTTCCTTCGCGTAGGGCGAGTCTCCATTCTGTGGTATAAAGAGCCGGCAGAGCGCCCGAGATGCTCACACATCATTATGCAGCACGGAGATAGTGTAACATGGCTGACAAGTCCTGCACATTAGCTCTACATACAGGGCTTTATCTACGAGAATGAGCTAATTCAGTCGGAGGCCTTACGGATCTTTAACATTGTGAGCATTGTGGCTCCAATCCTTGTTCAGGCCACTGACGTTTTACACGCATTCAGTAGATCCAGAGGACTTGAAATGTCATCACCTGCCTTTCATGATAAATCACAAGGACACAGTGACTCATGATCAGCTGTGATAGCCATAGCTGTGCATGTGGATGTGGAGGAAAAAGGCACAGCAAGTAGTAAACTGGCACTTACTGTACGTGTCCCAGTGAGTCATAAAAGAAATCTGCATCTAAAGGAAGATGTTATTTGCATATTGTTGAATGTATATGATGACTCTGGGTTCCTCATTTTCTTTTTGTGGAACATTTATTCATCCATGGCAAGGTGTCAGAAAAGTTTGTGATGGTGCAGCCTCAACTTACTCAGGGGAGTGCCAAAGAGTTCTGAATTGAGCAATTAGGGTGTGCTTTGTCCACATTGCTGGGTTGTGTGACTATCTCTGATTGCATTGCAGGAAACTAATAGCTAAAGTTGAAATCGCATCATCTCCTAATCAATTGTTGTGGCCTCTTTGCTGATGCTCCGGGGACAAACAATCGATGTAATAGAGGGAATAAAAGACAGTTTTTACCATCATGGAAGTGACAACAGTAAGTTCAGCTTCAGAAGTAATGCATACAAATGTGTCTGCAGGCCATCAAAAGTTTATCCTCTGTCTGCCAGCAATTCAACATTTAACCAAATGTGTTGTATCGGAGTAATCCCCGGGAGAGAAACTACATTTTGAATTTAAAAGTGTTGAATCAGTTTGTCCTTGTCTCACAGGATGTGTGAGCTGTTTTGATGTTATCTCCCCATGTCCTGCACTTTAACAGGAAGCTTAACAAATTAAGAATATCCAATTCAGAGCAACTTCTCAAGATTTTTATCAATCATTATTATTCCAGCAAGTACTTTGTTTCCACTCATCAAGAAGCTTCCAGTGAACCCTTTTAAAATGACCAAACTGGAAACAAATCTGTGCCCCAATACCTACAATTTAAAGGGACATTTTACAGTAATTGCACTGCACAGCATGATCGGCGGCACTGGGGTTAATTTCTTAATTGAATTTAAATTCGGCAAGTTAGAAGAATATGGTCCACGTTGTAATAATTACCAATGGCAGAGCTGAAGTAGAAAGGTCATTTTTAAAACCAGTGGATTCTATACAGCAGATCCTGCAGGAGAGTATTTCATTTAATTATCATCTGGACGTCTTTAGATTCACTGGAACAAAAATATTCAAAAGTGAGTTCTTTTCTGCACATTTCTTATAAAAGCTGAGGGAAATCAGTCTTTTTGGATCATGAAAATCTCTAATAAAATGTGAAAATGTGATGCTGCTTGGAATCCTAGAAACTGCATCTCCTCCGTGGACTTTTTTTTCACCTCTGGATAGTAGGATGTGTAAGGACATGACATGAACTTTAATTGTGACGTGAACAAATAACCACGATCATTCCCGATCCTGGTTGCTAAAAATAACCTTAAGGTCAAAGGTTTTCAGTATTTCTCCAGGTTTCTTCATGATCCCCAGGCAGCAGTGGCAGAGACAAACTTGTTGGACTGTGGTGGTCAAACTTAGGCACCAACTCCTACACGGTGTGAAGTTTGAAACTTCTTTATTTCCCTTTTCTGTCGACAATATTCATATCTAATTAAGTGTATTACATTAAGGATAATTTACTTTTTTTAATTCTTAAGGGCTGGGAGACAATGTGGCCTTTATTTGATAACACAGCTAAAGAGCGACAGCTTCTGTACATGAGGAGTGTGTTCAGCTGCGCTAAACTGGCACCCTTGGGTGTACTGTGTATATTTTTTTTAACTTTAGAAGGTGACAAAACGAAGTATAACAACTTGCCGTCTTAGTTGTATTCTTAATGACTCAAAAAGCTTCATGTCCAAGTATATAATGACCAAACTCAAAATGTATACATAAAAAAAAAAAAGGCTACTTGAAGCCTTTTTGCAACAGCCCACATAGATTTTAACATAAGTCGCAGCATATATAGACATATATAATCATAGTTTAGGATTTTCAAGTGGCCACTGGGGGGTCAAAGGGATTTATAGGGTGGCCATCCACCGTTCCTCTTGATCGTCCCCAGGTGTTTATCATGAGGTTGGAAAAACTATTTAGTTGAGTACATAATGAAACCTCGCAGGCAAAATTGCTGAGTCATATCAGAGAACTTGCCGACTAATGATTGGAAAACGTTTAAGACCAACACAAAGTACCGTAAATTCCGTACTATTGAGCGCACCTGGATATAAGCCGCACCGGCTAAAAATAAGTAAATAAATGTATTTGTACATATATAAGCCGCACTTGATTATAAGCCGCAGGTGTCCACGCTATAACAAGAGCTATTTACACAGACGTAGGCTACCGGTAACATCCGCAAATACTGTAGCGTCCGTACGGACGTTAAAGGACGACGAGAGCGTTCAAATAATAACTTTTAATAACCCGATCACTGTCGGCCGTGACCACGCCGTTTACAGCGGAGAACAAAACCATAACTTGCTGTAACAATCCAACTCTCTCCCCCAGCGTTCTCTCATACAGCCACTCAACACGTTCTCGCTGGTGCATTCACTGACTCTCCACATAATCGGAATTATGAACACATTATCAACTACTGACTTTACAACATGAACCGTTACAATACGAAGCCTAGCCGACGGTGTCTGTAACACGGCTGATGAAAAAGATGACCGTAATATATTTCACAAGAAAAAGTCCATCCATTCACTGCCTCAGAATGACTTCATTACTCACTTCCTCAGTCTCTGTTGTTTCTGTCAGTGTCATCTTAACGTGCAGCAGCTCTGTTAGCTTCTTTGACAGCCAGGTCGATCGCCTTTAACTTGAAAGCTACATCATATGTATTTCTCCGTGTGTTTTCCATGATGAGGGTGCGTGCATGAAGCGCAAAATGACTGATATTAAGATCCGACGTGACGAAGTCAAATGTTTTTGCGGCAGAAGCTCATTGTCCCCCATAAAAAATCCATGCATTAGCCGCACCGGAGTAGAAGCCGCAGTGCTCGAAGTGTGAGAAAAAAGTAGCGGCTTATAGTCCGGAATTTACGGTAGTTTTCTTACTCTATTGTTATCTGTTGTAAAAAGACTACCAATACCAGTGTAACAGCAAAACACACTGGTGTCTCAATGATTGATTATCAGCCCAAGCTTCAATACATCAGCAGAAGTCTGGAGGTGAAATGCATCTTCAAAGTTTAGTGATTTTGAATTCCTTATCCATCATACTTGTTGGCATCACCACGGAAATGCCTGCGTCCGTTTTTTTCCCCTGCGTGAGACAAGAGAGTTTAAAACTCAGTCCTTGCACGAGTTGGTATTTTCCCTGCTTTCCCTGAACAAGGTGCAGTATTGCTGAAGGTGACTAATACATTTTCTGTTATATCATGTGAAAGAAGTGTATAGCTGCGAGCCAGTGTCACACCTCGCATAGAGCCACCTGGATTAAAAGGTCATTCTCTCCTTTAGCAATTTCACCGTTTGCTGCAGAGAGACATGAGCGACCTGTGGGTGTATCTGCTCATCTTTCATCCACCAGGAAGGTCAGACAGATGAGACGGCCATCTTTTTTTGTGGTTATAATTACTGATGATTGATTTTAATGTCAGACACACGTGAAGATATATAAAATAATTTACAGTGGAGCACTTCATCCTCTCCTTTTAAGATAACTTCACAGAAATATGGATTATTTGGCTCAACTATTGGTAAATCAGGCAAAGAGGACTTAAAAAAATGAAGAGTAATGATAACAAAAGAGAGAGAGGGGAAATGTCTCCTGTCCATTCTTTTTAATGGAGTTTACACAAGTTACATTTCTTCTTGCACAATAAGCAATTTTGGCCCAGTCGATAAAAGCCGCTGCAAAATTGTTTACTTCCCTTGCAGGTAAATCATTTCAAAATTGGTTTGATATTAAGGCGTATCCCTGAGAGCATGTACACCACGGATGTGGGTGATTACAAAGCAAAATGCTGAAACCTTTTCAGACTTCGTAAGGACCCCTGCACTCTTTCTAATTAGCTCTCCATCCCCCCAGGGCACCAGATAATGGCTAGGTGTGAATGAAATTTGTGGGTGGATTGTAGCTCGGGGTCGTTGTCAGATGGTATATGTGTTAGGAGAAAGGAAACCAGTTAATTTGTTAAGCTCCAGAGTCAAGTGGGAGTTAGACATGTTATTAAAGCATTATCTTGTTTCTGCCATTGGTGGGGTCCTACTGACCCCTGAGGGATGAAAAGAAAAGGTGTCACTGATGGAGATCTTGTACTAATTCTGCTCTGGCACTGACAATGTACAGTAATAATGAAGAACTTTACTCACCTCTGATCGTGTCTACATCCCATTTTTGGAGGAGTATATGCATGTGGAGTATATGCATATAACTCACCTGTCCATCAGCATCAGAGTGTCTGTGTCTCAGCCTCAGCCATTGTATCAAACAATGATAGCTCGTTTCTTTTTAGTTGGAGGCTGGCGTGTGAACTAGCGCCTCAAAGCTGTATGCTCTCCTTGAAATTGAAATGTTATCAGTTGCCAAAGTTAGTTAAGAGCAGGCGGCCGGGGAACTTTTGATAGAGAAGAAATGGTAAATGGACTTTAGCTTGTTTTTGTCAGATTAGTCCAAGCGCAGATTAGTCCTTTCACTGCAGTCTCACACATTTACACACTAATGGTATTTAGTAGACTCGTCTGAGGTGGACAAGTTACAGACAGACAAGGAAAACTTAATGTTATATTGCTGCAAAACTTATTTTCACAGGTTAAATCCTTATCTGCCGAATCTCAACTTGATTAAGAAACCTTACTTACCATTCAGAAAATGTTTTCCTCCCAACACTTAACTCTCAGGCTCCCATCTGCTCAGCTGCTAATCTATTACCATCGTGTGAAGTCAGTGTCATGGTGACCCTGCTCATCCCTCTCGTTCCTTTGCAGCCTTGAACACAAATACTCAGAGATGGCCTTAGGCTGCACATGATCACCGGCAGAATCACTTTACACAGGCAGGAACCACTGCTTTCCCAGGGAGAATGATAATGTTAAACCCTACCGCAGAGCTACCCTGAGTGTTGAATACTGCTCAGATTTTACATTAGTTATGAATTTTAATATACCTGTCCAGAATTCCAGCTGAACAGGAAACTAAAGAAAATGAGGTCATGTATGGCTCTCTGTGGATTTAGTTTCTTGACTTGTTTGATAATATAAATACATGTTTTATCAGTTGTTGGTTGACACTAATGGAACTGATGGAAAACCACCTCTGAGTTACATCCAACATGTTGGCACGCTGGGTGGGTGCTCTGTCTCGGCTCCAGCTTTTTGCTTTTGTGTTTTTAGCTTTTCTTGCAGTTCTTGTAGTCTGTCTAAACTGTGCAGCAACTTTGACACTGTACAATCAATTCCAGTTACATGTCATCAAGCACTCATCATGCACAGCTGTCATTTTAAAATGTAACACATAGACTTGTGGACTGTTGCTCTGAAACACTTTGGTCCAATGCAGAGCTGCCCCTGGCCAAACTGGGCCCTTCAGCTGATTTTTACAACTGCTACATACACCAAACATTTACAAGGTATGTGTAGATATGTCCAGTTGGTAAATTTTTCAAGATTATTCCCACTTCATTGACCTCATTCTCTTGATCTAGCCATGTCAAGGACACTGAAGCTTCAGTGTTTAGCCAGCTCTGCATTGGTCTTGAAACCATTTTGACGTTATAACAACTCTCTCTTTTTCAACATCTACAAAACTTAGTCTTTGCTCCTGGAGCTTGTTAGAAACATGCAGAGGCTTTTTAGGTCAGGTAAAATCACTTCTATATGAACCAGTTCTCTTGTCTGCCTCTTTCACTGCAAATCCTGTCAGTTTTCGGTTTGCCTGGCAAACACAGAGACGTCTAAGACGGTTGTGTGGGGAGGCCTTAAAGCTGTCTACCTTCTACAGACCATTCTGCACCCGTTTCAAAACATAGAACGAGGACATGCTAGCTGCTGCATTGTTTTCAGAGAAACCAGCACTTCAATAAAGCATGTTTCCTTCACGTCTGCTAATATAGTAAGGTTCTTTAATGATTCTTTAAGTAGATATATTACCTATTAGTCCTTTAATAGACATGGTTGTGACTCCCAGGTGCAGTTAAAGTGCGAGAAGAGTTGGATGTTCCTTAGCAATATTCCTCTGACACAATGAAGCTCGTCAGACTTATATTCATGCGTCTGGAAATGAACCACACTATCTTGTGCATTTGTCAACCAAGCACAAAGACTGGAATCACAGGAGCAGCAACACATTGCTGCTGTATTTCCTCCTGTCTGAGAGATTCTTCTACAAACAGGTTCTGTATTTGTCAGTATCCCTCTGCATAGAATCACATCCTCTTTCACGAAGCCTTATCAGGGATCATTCTTGCAAACGGATTTGTGTTGCTAAAGGATGTTTTTTCACAATAAGGCACGGTGTATGAGCCTAGCCAGCCTTGGTGTACAGGCTGCAGAATAAATATTTTCCACCGTCAATAAGGTACCAGGTGAATGAGGAAGTGTTAAGGGAGATTTACCGCGTGGAGAGGTGGATAGGGAAGTCCTGATTATAGAGGTTTACATTTTGGCCCTCACCGTACATTTGTCTTGTTAGCAGTTCATTAATAATAAGGCCTAGGAAGTGGTTTGTCATCCGTATCGCGCCGGTCTTTTTCTCATACGGCATCATTTCAGCCCTCCTTTAGTGCAGTTTGCGCCCTCCTCGATGACCCATAACGCCAGACTGAATCAACCTCGTGTGGAACGCATGATGACTTCATGAATCACACTCAACACATCAGCAGGATTTACCCTCTCACAGAGGAGTATACAGACAATAGGCAACATCAACACTTAGGCATTTTTTTGAGAATTATTAATTTTTTTTAAGTGCACACGTGCAACTACGCGTATATGAAGAACTGCAATATCTATTATAGCTTTTGAGTCCTCTGATGGATAAAGCTCAGGCGCTGCTCAAGTTATTGCTTCAGTGTGTTCAACACTGCAGGGACCTCTAAAAATAAATGAGCAAGTCGACTGTAGGAGGTGTCGTTACAGGCCTGTTATTTAATCAGCGTGCTCGTATTAAAATATTGTAGGTTTCACTGTTTGTCAGTGTCTCTGTCACTGCTCTACATGTGACTCGCATTAATGTCATATAAGGTACACACGCTCCTCAACTGAAGGCCCTTTTTCTTCTTCTTTTCTTCTTCCTTTCTTAGGTAGTGATAAAGAGAAGAATGGAAGCTGCTGATTGTTGATCTTCTCAGTCAATATTCAATCTGTGCTGTGTGATCGTTGTCATTTCTGTTTCACAACCAAAAAGGAGTGAAAATTAGTATTTTACAACTGTCTGCAAATTACTAAATGATAAAGCAATGGTGATAATGGAAATAAAATATGTGTGAGAGGCAGGAACAAAAAAAGAGGCAGGCAATAATAACGGGAGGGAGGAGGAAGACAAAAGAGGGTAGGAAAGGGAGTGAAATTAAAGGATACAGGTAAAAGGAGTAGAGAGGAATAAAAGGAAGGAGATACATAAGAAAGATCAGTTAGGGAAACAAAGCAGGCAAAGGAGAAGAAAATGGGAGAAAGGAACTAAAGAGGGAATGGAGCTATGCTACGTTTGACAAGAAAAAAAGAGGAAGAGAAGAAGGAAATAGGAGAGAGGAGGAGGAAGGACAAGGTAACTTGCCTGTGACAGTGAAGGTAAAAAGGGAGACAGAAAAGAGGCAAGCAGTCACAAAATCGAAGAAAGAAGAGGAGAGTGGGGACTCTAAATAAGGAGGAAAGTAAGGAGTAGTGACTGAGAGTAAAGATCGGAGTCAATTCCAGCAGAAGCAGCATTTAGAAGACAGGGAAGAGCAAAAAGAGTGACAATGCCTACTATATTGCATGTTATAGACCTACTCTGTACTTTTAATCAAATTAAATCAAAGCATCAGCCAGACTCTTACCCTGTGAGTGTGAGTGTGTGCATGCGTGTGCCTTTTTTAATTTCTGTGCATATGGTGGAATTACCAGCCCTTTTAAAAATCTCTTGCTCGGAATCCTTTCATCTTCCGTAATCCCTCTCTCTTTGGAGGTGTGGATTACGTCCACGTTCAGTGGACTAAAGTCTTCATCCATGCAAAACATATGATAACCTCTTGTTCCCACCTTGTGCAACAAACCCACTCTGAATGCCACGCAGACATGTACGCAGCACGGACCTGCAAAGACAAGAATGTTTATCTTGTTGTGTTAGTACGAGGCAGGCGATGTAGCATTACGTGCTTCAGCCGTCGCTGCCAGCCACTCGCCGGCACGGCCAAGCACCACTGCTTTCCGCTGAGGTAATCTGCAGTGGCAGAGGCAGGCTAGATTATGGATAGGAGATGAGACTGCGGGCCGGCCACGGGCGTCCCCCCAAGCCGTTATCTGTTACGCTGTTTCAGTGAAGCGCAGGGTTCCTCTCTTTGGGGGATGAAAGGATCTATCCGTCTGTAACTGAGCTCACTGAGAGGATGGAATGGATTTGGCTGGAAACAGGCTGGGGTGGGGCTGGGGAAACATTTCAGCATCTCTTTGAGACGCGAGTCAGTAAGCAGATATACAGAGCACAGACCACTTAGCTTGTAACCAGAGTCCAAAAACATCATGTAACACTAATTGAAGACAACATACACCAGTGCTGGTTAAACTTTAAAATGCAAAAACCTCTGTGAAGACAGTGCAGTGTGCATGTACAGAGGAACAGCTGATCAAGGCTCTTATTGAACGTTCTACAACACCTCACGTCTTTTTAGCCTCTAAGACATGGTCTCATTCAAACTGCAGTCTATTCTACACCTTTGCAAACCATTAGTGCAGATACTTTATGATTCCACACTCTTGAACCACAATATATGTCTGTGTAGGTTCTCATCCAAGTCATGGTAAATGTGTATATTTAGTATAGAGGTGACATCTAAGACTGGAATATTCCTTCCTATTTGTCATGCTTATGAAAGAAGGCTAAGTCCATTCCAGAATATACTTCCACTCTCGTGTGCGGCTGAAATGTCCAAATGTCCCCTCTGAGGATCAATAAAATAGTATTTTATCTCATGTGGGGTAGTCAATGTCTAATTTTCTCCAAATAAATGACTCTAAGCCTATCTCTGAGAAGATCTTAACTCATTTCAACCCTACACTGTAAATATTTAAATGCTAGTTTAATCCATCTCCTTATTGTGCACATGAATAATTAACAAAGAGAGTTTAACTGCTTACGGAGCATGTAAACTTTGTCTCAGGCACCGTGTCCACTGAGCATTTATTCCAGGGCAGAAAAGTACTGGCCGTGTGCTTCAGAGCACTCGCATGAAGTGTGCACTGAGAAGAAAAGTTCTCGTCCGTTCTGTCTCCGTGACAACGGCTGCTGTATGAGCAGCACTGCTCCGTTACATTTTACTGTATTTTTTTTAAATTTAGAATTTCGTTCCTTTCCCGATTAAGATTAGGATTGAGCAAAGAGGATTGTGGCTACAAGACAGTATGCAAAGGAGGCGAAACTACAGGTAATATCATACAGTTGGAGGACATCAACAGTTGTTCATTTTGAGCGCAGGTGAAGAAAGGTGAAGAGTGCTTGGAAAAGACGCTGTGCGCTGCGATTTTCCTCTCGGCTTTTATACGCTCTCTCCTCATTGGAAACAATTGAAGAAACATTTTGGACGAGATCCAGGCAGAACCCATGTATTACTTAATTTGAAGGCTCACAATCATTTGAAGCGATATGGATCACGGGAACTGTACATCTTCAGAGATGTAGTGTTTAGATTTAAAAATGACATTCAACGATTTGTCGACTATCGACAAAATCTGACCAATCAGATTTGACTACATGGATCCTTACATTGGGACACCCCTGATTGATGATTATTTTTATTTCTATAGTGCTCACAAGTTTATTTTTTAGGGTGTGTTCTGTTGATGGTGATATTTTATTTTAGGCCTATTGATGTGTTGACAGTCGACTCTGAACAGCTGTTTTAATTTGATGTATAAATTGTGTTTTCTTGTATATTTTGAAGGATCTTCCAACATATATTGTCAGATTTTTACATCTAAATGTGATCTTCTTTGATCATGTTTTCCAGCATAGATAAGAGCTGCATTCTATAAATAAAATGTTCATAAACAACATATTATATGTGTATAGTAAATTATATGACAGGCTGTATTTGTTGAGATTTCTATATTATTATTGGTGTATGTTTGTGTCTTATTTTTGATTATCTCTCTTTCTCGCTCGCTCTTAATCTGTCTATCTGTCTTTTATTTGTTTGTTGAATTTACCATCACAGTAAATTTGACCTCTTGTACTGCTACATTTAATAACATCTATGCATGCACTCAAGCACTTCTGCACCGTTGTGCTGAGAAACTCAGCTGTCTTTTCCAGCCAGATTTTCTTCAGACGTGTCCTTGCATGAAATCCTCCAATATTCACCGTGGTGTTTGGAGCATGATTAGAATTTGGGCTTCAGAAGTTGTCTTTCAAGTGAACTGTAAAAAAATGTTTTGACTTATTCTCATTGAATACCTGCTTCTGAAAAAAAAAGTTCAGAAAAGCCACTTACAAACAAACGAGAAATGCCGTCTTTGTGTGGCACTAAGAGAAGGCATTTTCTCCACAAGGGCAGGGATCCAAGAAAGCAGCTCTTGAGAGAGGCACAGATGAAAACAGAAAATAGGACAGGTATAAATGCTGCAGAGAGGTGCTTTTATTGACTTTGGAAGTCCAAAAGTTTACAAAGTAATGACTGCGGCAAGAGACATGACATTTTGATTTCATTTAATACGAAAAGAAACGACAGCATAGGGAAGCTCTCGAGGAAGCCAAATAAAATGTATTGTCTGACGGTGGAGAACAATGCAATAAAAAGAAGGGGGAAAAAAAGGACCCGGCTCCATCCACAACAGCATATAATTTCATTGAATGTTCAGTAAAGGAGATTACTGTTTCATCAAGCTGCATTTCATGAGGTATATACAGTATAATAGAAAAGCGTATGTGTATTTCATAAAAACGGAGGATTCGTGCAGAGCTGGAAGGCTCTGCGTGCCTGAGGACAAACTTTGCCGACCTATCTATTCCTGCAGTTTTATATAGGTCTAGAGTGTATGAAGCCAAAGCCCTGGAGTGTGTCAGAGGAGCAATGCATTAGGCTCCCGCCTGTGGGGTGGAAGCATACAAGGTCAGGAAAAGCATTTGTGTTGGAGACAAAGTGCTGGTGAAGGTGCAAACAAAACTATATACAATGCAATGCATCAGCTCTTTGGATCCTCTCAGGGTGCTTTTACGCCTTACCTGTTAAGTGCAATTAAAATACACTCTCAGTGTGACTGCTGTCAATCATACCAATAGCTCCACCAACCAGCTGAAGCAATTGAGGATCTGCAGCTGGGTTTGGTCAGAGATTGTTGATAGCTTTCACCGGTTGTCACAGAGAATGGCCCACCATGGTGGAGCAAGAACAGGCTTCTTACTGCTGCATGCCGTTGCCATGGAGAAGTTATCAATCTCAGAAGCCGCCTCTACTTGTTTAACCCAGTTTTATTTCTAATTGATAAAATTAATCTCCTGATGCACTCTGCTCAGCCCCTTCCCGTTAACGTGCTTTGGCGATCAGTTTGCCATTTGTTTGCTCTGCGTTTCTGTTCGGGGAGTTCAGGGTTTTCATTGGATAGATTCTGTTTGTTATATTGGCCATTTACTCACCTCTGCTATTAAACTTGTGTTGTCTTTCCTGGGTATCCATTAGACCAAGGGATGTAACAGAGTGTGACACTTCTCATAGAGTTGAGTTTTCTAACTCTACCAGAGCGTATACCAGTTGATGTGTCACTTCAGAGGATGGTCATATTTTCTTTCTGGAGGTCATACGGGATGCTTTCAGTGAAAAAAAAGAAAAAAAGAAAAAGATATTCAGTGGGACATCAGCACAATTGTAAGGTCACTTGAAAATGTGGCCTTTAGTTTTTAATCAATAAAAAGCTTTGTAGAAAACACAACTTCTCTTTGTTTTTAGTTGGGGATCATCACCACTCCTTAATCAAGCAACAGCAGAATAAATAATGGGTGAACTCTATTTAGAAAACAAACAGCTTATTTACCTCGTGGGACTGCGCAGTAGTTTTATCATTATTTGTAGAAAGAGCGAGCCCAAAAAGCAGAACCGTTTGTACAATGCAACAAACATGAAACGTATATAGGACAGAGGAAATTGAGTAAGACAAAGAGCCCATTAAGCGCTCTCCCTCGATGGTTGTTCTTTCGCTGCACTCAGAACTAATAGTGAAAATACTTGAGCAAAGCACATATCAAGGTGACAACAACAGGAGCCTATTTATTTATTGTCACAGGAAAGGTCTTGTTTCTCTTTCTCTCGTTCTCCTTTACTTTAGTCTTAAGGGACATAATTGGTTTAAAGCTGATTGTAGAAGATGGAACTCGTGTTCCCAATAATTGTCCAGGAACAGATTTGTATTATTTTTTTATTTTTTTCCTGGAAAAGTGTTTTTACAATATAAACTCATATTACTCAAGCCATATATTTATTGTATAGCAGTAACAAGGAGGAGTAAGACACTCTGAGTCTCATTCTCTAAGGATGGATTGTGGCTGCTACTAACTCCAAGAATTGTGCACCATTTGCTCCTATAGCTGCTCCGTGTCAAGGTCTGATTCTCAAAGAGTTTAGTGCTGATGATATTCAGTCTGAATGTGGAGAAAAAGTGTCTGTACCTTTTCACTGTGTGGAGCTGCAAGAGAGCTGGAAGAGACAGGAAGTGAGGGGACATTGATTTTCAGGGTTTATTTTGATGTCAGTTAAGAAAATAATACTTTTTATGCATGTGATAGCCTCATTCGGAAAAAAAAAAGAAACGCAGTCAAACCAGAGAATTTATGGTAACTTCTAAAGGCCTGAAAATTAAAAAAAAAATCCTGCACACTTGTTTGGTGTCAAAATTTAATTTTAAAAAACACATTTTTTGAACTTTAGTTAAGTGTGTTCTACAAAGGGTTCAGAGGGACTGAAGCGTTCTGATTTTTTCTAATAAACTGGTAAGTTCTTAAAGGTACCATGCGACTTTTAGAGTATCTTGAATCTGACATTTAATGAGAAATGAGACACTGAAAAGGGCAACCTAAAACATTAATTTATGTATTTGTTACGGACAGTACATATTAATGACCAGCTGTAAAAGGTGCCAGATTATAGCAGAAGTGCTAGTTTCTCTCTGTTGTCCTATAGGTAGGTAACAGAGAAAGACACAGTGTCGTCTTGTTTAGTGCCGCTCTGTGTTTTCCTGAGTCTTGATCCTCACCTGTCTCATTAGTCTCACCTGTGTTTGATTATCCCCGATCTATTTAGTCTCAGTGTTTCTTACCCTCCGTGTCGGTTTATTGTCTTCTGTAGTTTGTCTGTGTTGAATGTTTGTTCATGTTTTCCGTGTTTCTTCCTGGCATCTTAAAGGCAACAGACTCTAAAAATCTATTTTGAAACCGACGTTATGAGCTAGCTTACATCAGCTGCTAAAGCTTAGTTTGTAAGTTAAATGTTAAACGACAGGACTTTCTTCTGTACCAAACTCTTTCATGTCTCTTCAGCATGACAAATCGTCCACTTCTATTCTTACCATAGGATTCAAACTGTTGTTGGAGAAGATGATTAGATACTGACAAAACACAACATAACAACATAATGACATAACACAACTCACTCATTATCACATGCAGATACTCATGCTTCCATACACACATCTCACATTAGATCCAGAGATGCACAATGCTCCTTTCTTCACACCAGGCAGCTGTAATTTTCTGCAGCATATGCTGTGAAAATGACTTGCAAGCATTATGCAGAGACTCTAACTGCGTCCGTCACTTCGGGGAGCAGCACAGTTCCTCCTCCTTCCTTCACTCTCCGAGAGCCTTTGTAGGTGAGAGACATGCTGGAACACGGCTCTCTGGCAGCAAGTCGGGGGGGGGGGGGGGATTTTTTGATGGGAATGATGATAGAAACCTTGTGGTGATGTTGGCTGTTAGCCTGTTGTGCTCTGCTGGGCAGCCATTTTTTCACCAATTTGACATGCATGCCATTTTTAAAATCCAGCAAGGACGCTGTGTTCAGAGAGAGGAGATTATACACCGAATGTCAAGGAGGGATATTGTCTCCCCGTACCTCCAGGAGAGATCCGCTAAGCTCAGCTGCCATACCTTCTCTTCCATGTTTTTTTGCAAATAACTTGTAAAGGTGATGACATTACAGTCACATGCAAACGTCTCGAAGCAGACAAAGCTGGATTAAAGGTGAATTTTATGCACAGTTATACGATAATGAGGGATGTGAAAGAATGTTGTTGTTTTTTGTTTTTTCAAATAAGAAGATGTCTCACATGAAACGATATCAGACAATTGAATGATAAAGAAAAATATCAGATGGAGAAAAACAGATGCATCTAATCCAATGGTCATGGTTCAAAGGAAAATCTCTGTTTGGCCTTTTGCTCTCCAATGATTGTATAAAAAAAAAAAAAAAATCAAAGCTTGTTTCTTGGAGCTAATCCCTAAAAGTCTATTTGGAAAGATTCTTCAAACAGACATTGAAACAAAAAGCTACAGAAATTAAATTGGATTGTTATTTAACAATGTATAGCTGAGTGTCAATCTTACCATCATTGTTTATCATTACACACAGTTTAAGTATGCCATGTCTGCACTTCAAAGGTTTGTAAACTGCATAATTTACTCCAGTCTGTAAATTTTTGCATACAAGATATTCCAGTCAGACAGAGACATACATTAGAGATGCAAAACCGTGCTCATTCTCTGAGTCCTGCAGGGCGAGATCCACGTGGGAGTCCCGCCCTGCAGGTTGGAAACCTTTTGGCTTTGTATGTTAGCAACTGACAATTTTGGAACAGATCCAGGGAAGCAGAAACCTTTACAAGCTCTGAGCTGCTGTGGCCTAACAAATGGTCTTATAATGCCACCAGTCAGAGCTCAGACATTCAGCATTGAAGGCAGTGACATTTCAGAGACCTTCTGAAAACTAAAGCAACAGCTTGAGTCCGGAAGTAAAGAGGAATTCATTCCTCTGCCTCCACACAACTTCACATCACAGAGATTGTGGGCTTTGGTGACCTTGGTGCTAGAAATCTGTCTTTCATTGAGATGTGAGAGATGATACTATGGCGTTATATTTAAAACCTACACACATTGTAATGCAGTCATTACAATGTGATCGAGAGATTAACTGATACAATAATATTTTAAATGTGTGTCATACCCACATTCTTTCATACCAACAAAGCCAAACATGTCATGGGGTGATGAGGTCTCGGGTCACAGGTGACAAGAACAATGGGAAATAGTTTAAATGGTGACGCTTTAATAATGCTAATGAGGAAGGTGTTGAAACTCATCAAAATGTTTTATGCAACAAATTTAATGACGTTTGTCGGAGAAGCATTTATTAAAGAGTAAAAAACAAATTAGCATGGAACCAACAACTTCATTTAATATTTTCAAAGGGTTCTTAACCAGATTTTTTATTTAATACTGTAAAGTAACAAAACACGGAATGTAATGATGGGCTGCTTAGTAAAATATGTAGGAAATCTGGTTTGGTGCGCTTTGGCGCCCACTGAAGGTCTCTAAATGCAATTGCATTGTCGGGCTCCCCTTTATTGTGTGCATCTGATGACACGCAGAAAAGCTCACAAAAAGCCAACGAACCATGTTGATTTATTAAGTAAAGTAATAATTCCAAATTTGGTATAAACAAGACAGCTAATTGTTTGCCAACTGTTGTATATGTGTAGATATGCAATTATGCACCCGCCCAACAGCATCATAGCCAGCTCTGTTGGACTTGTGTCCTCCTGTTTTTGCAAAGCTCTTGCAACACGTTTTAGCTGAACGTGGCTGTGTGAACTTCTCGCGCTAGGACTGCCAAAGTAACACAGTGCTGCAAGCAGTCGACTGAAACGATCTGCCATTCTCTGTTACAAGTTACTCTTCTACCACATTGAAACTGTTATTTTAACATGGAATTTTCCCTTTGAACACTGTCCAGTGTGTTCAATACTGACTTGCCAGGTGATGCAGAGAATTCTACAACTGTAACAGCCATCTTTGTTATTCAAACAGATTGACAGGTTTCACATGTACAGACCGTCAACAATACACCCAACAATAGATGAACGGTGGTGATTGGCCCAACTCAAAACACACCAGACAGAAATCTGTTTGTATGGGAGGCAGATCAAGCTCTTTCTGCCAGACGACAAAACACATAAGCTGACAGACTAATCTGGATCCCTGGCTAAAATGTCCCCAATGGGTGGAGTCAGGGGAGATGCCTCTTGAATATGAGCAGTTTCATTTTTAACATCACCATGCTTACTATTAGAAAACAAATATTGCTCGACTGCTGCAATTGTTTGTGTCTCGGTCTGTCCTGTTACATTAAAAAAAAGTCTCAAACTTTGAGCAGATTTAGCCATTTCTATGTGCCTAACTGTCATCCACTTTTATCCACCATATTGGAGGGCTTCAAACATTGGACTGGTGTATGTGTGTGTGTCTGTGTGTTTGTGTGTGTCATCCACAAGATTGCTCTCTCCCGGCCGGCCAGCTAACTTTGCAGTCTGCTCACACCCGCACAGTCCTCTCCTCTGGACAAACACAGCAGTCTCCTCTGTGATGGATGCAGAGTCTAAGTGCCACCACTGTTTTTAGCCTTCTAAATATTTCTGCTCTCGCACAAACGCCTCCATGTGCTCGACACTGGCTCCTCTGTTCGGCCTCTTTTGTGAGCAATATTTGCACCTGTTCCATCTGTCGCTTTGCCCAGCACATTTTGTTTTCTTTTATGCTTCTATTTCCCACAGATTTGATTGTTTATTCTCTGTTTTTTTTTGTCAGACAAAAAAAAAACATATAGGGGACTTTCTGTAGGAGCTATGCTAATTCTTCATTGTGTGGGTGAGCAAGGCATATTTCCTGTTGTCAAAGAGTGTGCATATGTAACATGTGCATGCATTTATGCATTTGTGTAGGCATATATATATAGTGTGTTTCTCTCCTTCCATGTTTGTATGTAAATGTGCCCTGCATGCTCCTCTGTGACCAGATGAGTTCATCATGGTTAATACGGTGCAGATTTACACTGAGCCCATAATGCCTCTGGTGTCAGACATGTTGCTCTCTGCGGCCCTTTTCCAGAGATTTGTTCGAATAAAGACTGTATCTCACTGCAGAGGGCAAGCAGGTCGACTCGCATGCAGACAGGGAAGCAGAGAGGTAGGCGAGAGGAATATACAAAGGTTTTATGAGGCTGAGGTAAAATGTTAAGCTTCACTGGGGGAAAACGTAAACTGTATGCAACCAAACATATAAGTCATCTTCAAGTGACCAATAAAAATCTAACTGAATAGGATAAAGATAAAAGTTTTCTTTTTGTATGTCAACATGTAAAGGTTGTGAATTTATGGCTGTATACCTGAATAACCAGCTTCACTGTGTTTTCACTCATTGATTGATGACTGATTGATCGTACAAAAGAGAGAAAATGATTTGTGCTCTTTACTGCTCTGGCTACATCAGTGATTAGAGGCATGATTTAAACAGTGTGAGTTCTCCCTTTAAGGACTAATGCCTTATTCAATAATTAGTGCAATAAGACCTCATTGAGCAAAAAACATTTGTTCAAGAACATATTACAGAATAGCTTTATTTAATAAAAATGGTGGGATTTGATATTTTCTTAAAGGAGAGCTTCCACAATGTTGTTTAAAGGTATCTAAAAATGGTTTAAGCTCAGCATGTAAATCCTTCCACCAAGGGGCTGTCAATGAAGACTATAACAAAAGATGACATTGAGGCTGGCGGGAATCATGGGAGTGATTCTCTCTGCTACTCCACCCCCACCACTGATGAAATTACAACTACAACAGATTTCTCTGCCTTTAATAACTGTTGTACATAATGTAAGTTAAATTAAACTGGCACTGAAATAGAAAGGAGGAGGAATGATAGACAAATCTAAACACTTGTTTTTGTTTGTTTGGTTTTTTTTACGATAACTTTTACATGAGAAATGGCTTTACTCACGATTGCTGCATGTTAGGCTTATCTAAGGCAAAGCTATTAACAAAAATCTGATGATTGAACATAGCATGAGTGGAAATGTTTGAAATGATTTCAATGTTTAGCTTTGTCATAGTTCACACATACATATTTAAAACCACCAGAGAAAAATATTAAATAAAGCTGTGACACTCTGTTTTTTTTTTTGTTTTTTTTTTTGGTCCATTGTGCTTTACAATGCCAAGACAGTTCACACTTCAACAAGTGTTATGACCCAAGGCACGAGTCCCGGTAACCTCCAAGTACTCGCTCTAATCCTTAAGGGGAGCCCTGATTCAGAAGAAGTCGGCCTCAGACTGCAACAGTCACAAACCGAGCATGAAGGGAAGACATGAGTGCTGAGGTGTTTCCTGCCTCTTTAGTGGGGGAGAAGGTAATACCGGGAGGCAGGCTGAGAGTCACTGAAGGGTGTCAATATAGTACAAAATTGAATTAAAGTGTAATTAGGGAAATCATTACCTGACACTTATGCAGTTGGGGATTTGGTTAATTTACTGAACAATCCTTCAGCGAGTGAAATGTATCTTTGAAGATTTTAAGTCAAGGATGCCTGAGTGCTTGTGAGTGGTGGAGGATGGATTCACAAGGCTCTCCTTAATAATTGAACATGGACTCGATCAAATCTGCTTTAAAAGTGTTTATTCAGTGTAGAAGATGGCAAAGTCGGTGCTGACTGTGCTGACAGAGGCATACTGTATTTTATCCTGCCTCAAAGAGTAAGCATTATCTGTGAGGGGGAAATGCCTCTCTCTCAATTCTGTCTCGCTTTCAAACTCTAGTCTAATGCCAGGATTTCACGGGAATGCAGCACCACGGCTCTGTATCTGACCGCATATTCGACAACCCTGATCTTCTGGGGAGGATTGTTCCTTATTCGAGGAATACAAAGGCTTTTTTTTCCGTTGTGATTTTCTATACATGGACAGGGAAATAGGAAAATGTGCAAGAGAACAAAGTGCACTATTAAATCAAGACACTGTGAAGGTGAAGTCATACAGAGCAGATAATCTGTAAAATGATACGACCTGCTGATACCAGGTATGTCCTAAGACTAAAGGAGAAAGTATTTAAGCAGTCACAACTTCAACTCATTTGATCCATGAGTATCGTTGAAGGGTAGCCCCTAACGCCCAGAATGATTGTTATTGAGAGGACAGTGCCTGAAACACAAACGTGATGCTATAAGTTGTCATTGTCACAATAAAAGAAAGTGTTAAGTCTTTTAAATGTTTGTCAGTAATAAATATGAGTCAAAGAGAAATTTCCCAAAGGGACAATAAAGTGTGTTGTGTTGTATTGAGCTTCAATTTAAGATTCAAATAAAAAGCAGGCATGATGCAGATAAAGCAATGATTAATAAACCGATACCGTCATGTCATTAAGATTTAGTTTGAAGCAGACGATTACAACTTGAAACAGAAAAACATATTATTGGAAGGAATGTGATTTAATAAGGCATAAGCTAGCAGCTGCTCACCGAATGAAAAGAAATAAAGCAAGCGCCTGTGGGTTAGAGGGCTTTTATAGATTAAACCCAGGTAACACATACATCATGGTTTTAAAGAATAATGTCATGATGAGGATTATTACAGATAATTTATAAACATTTTTAATAGTCAAGGTCCTTGTATAGAACCCTGAGGCATGCCCGTTTTTACAGGGAAAAAGAAAGATCAAGACCCAACAAACAAGTTTGTGGCTTCCCTCAGCCTGTATTGGATGTCTATTACCCTTTGTTGCCTATTTTCCCGTATCAAACACCTTGGCCCTCAAATTTGTTCTTAAGGTGTAAAATACTTTATGCCTTTGGATGTTGACTTTGTTGCCCGTTATGCACTGATCATTTTCAGGCTAAACAACAAAGCTACACGCAAGTTACATGACCGCAATTAGCTACAGTAGGTCCCTCTGGAGAAGAGATTTATGAGCAGATGCATGTTTTTTGTGTGCATATTTCCGTG
Source organism: Symphodus melops (assembly GCF_947650265.1). NCBI lineage: Eukaryota > Metazoa > Chordata > Actinopteri > Labriformes > Labridae > Symphodus > Symphodus melops. The sequence continues at coordinate 3,301,670 of NC_136698.1, forward strand.
TGTGTGTGTGTGTGTGTGTGTGTGAGATCCTGAAACTGCTGCTCTGGTGGAGAGCAGTTTGGTCTGCTATGCCATTATTTCACAGAGGAGCTTCATTTGTTGCTCCTTCTCAAGTAATTAATTTATTCATGCCAGTTAAAAATAAAACCAGGAGAGGACCCTTGTGAGAATATTAAGGCAGGCAAAGAAGCTGGAAGGGTGTCAAAACATCTGCTGCATGCACTGCAGAGACGCTTCCACTAACCATCAAAAGCTCACAAATCTTAAATTATGGGGTGTAAGTGGTGTTACATGTGGTAGTATTTATTAGTTCACTGTGTAGAACTATGACTGCTTTAGAAATTCCCATTAAAATCAAAAAGGGGGAAAAAAGCATGAAACATCGACATGAGCTTTTTGCAGTCTTTTTTTAATTTTTTTTTTAGAAACAACATTTCCTCTCTTGCCCACCAGGATCCTGTTAATAAGGCTTAATGCAGGGATGGTGGAAGTGGTTACAAATAAAATGTTCCAAACACATTTACCCACATTTTTAAACAGTTGTAATCATCCTGTGTGAGGGCACAGCCAGAGAGAGCTCAGTGGTAATAATGCAGCATTAAATAAAAAAAGGTGTGGGGAATATAACCCTCAGCCAAAATCAATTCTCCTTTTAGACAAAAAAAAAATGTGCTTCCCACTTGAACCAGCCTGTAAACATGTTTACTTCAGCTGTCAACATTGGCATTTTCACATGGCTCTTAATGGGACTTCTGGGCTTTTGGAGGCAGGCTTGAACGGACATTCAAAGAACTGCAATGATTTGCAATCTTGCATTGGCTTCATATTTCAACACTGAAAGATGCTTCATGTTTTGGAACCATTTGTGGAAATCTAAGACATTCAGAGGATCGTGTTTGTGTTGTAGGTATAAACTTAGCCAGAATGTTTGTTCCCTTAACCTACCCAACCAAACTGTAAGCCTTTAAACATACTCGGAAGGAGCAAAACAAACAGATGGAAAAGGTATGGTGAAACTGACATTAAGGATACTTTAAAACTGAACACAATTAAGTACTTCCAAGCAAATGCTATAGGGTATTGTAAAGCAGGCTACCCATGACCAGACCATGAAGGTTTTTTGAAACAGACACCTAAGGTTACCAAACGAGGTGATTCAGGGTAGGCTAACCTGAAGAAAAGGCTCATGGGTATTTTGAAACAAATGCTAAAGGGTATGCATAGAGGTGACCTATGCATCTTCTTGATTTCAAAAATGGTGCATAACTTTTTATATTACATCTCATCTGTTATTAAATGACTATGGAAATCACAATATGCATGCAGTTAATTTATTCCATTACACTGCTCCTGATTTTCTGTCTTCTTTTTGTATCTCTGGCCAGAGATGTGACAGCTCAAGTGTCTGCAGTCTCCCCTCGTGTCAGTCATTTTCCAGCAACACCCCCGGATCACAACATTCCATTTATTCGGTAAGTGTTTGTGATCACATGTAATTTGGTTTTCTCTCCACTGTCCCAGAGTTTGATGGCAGCTGAGGAGGTCTTAGAGAGCCAAGCCTTTTATTCTCCTGAGAGCATGTCCCAAAACAGCATCTGGCCATGCCTCACAGCCAACCCCACACACACACACACACACAAACAATATGTCACACAAAATGTCACACACACACACACACACACACACACGCTCAATAGTCTATATTTAACCCGTTCTGTCTCTCTCACTGCTGCATGAGCTTTAAACACTTTGTCCATCTGCAGGCATTCCATTAAATCTCACTACAGTCTGTTGTCTGCTGTTTAAAATATCACTGCAGTGTAATTTCAGTATTGCAAGGACATATGGTCTGTGATGAAATGATGATGTTAAGTCGTTCCATCACAGAAGCATAACCAGAATCTGTTCCAGAGAATATCCAGAGGAGGATTTTTTTTTTTCTAAAAGTCAAGCAAAAGACAAATACAGTAAAATATCCAAATCTATAAACATTTTATCAGCCTGGTTGAGGAAAAAGTTATGAGCATGTTTATTTATTTATTTTTGTTTAAGTATTAGGATATAGTAACATGAGAGAGAATACGATTCGGATACATTTCCAACCTTAGCCTGCGGCAAATGACTAAGCCATGCTCACATTTTTTTAAAGGTAATAAACGTTGAGATTTTTAAATGATCATTTAATTTATCTGGGGCAAAACCAGTATGAGTGTTTAGAAAAGATAAGGATAGATCCAATTCAATCAAGGACAGTTCGTAGTTTACTCAAAGATATAACTAAATTCGTCTTCATCACACAGAGAAAGTTTGCACGTCATTATAACATAACGAGTTAGGCGCTGCAGATTCTCTCCCCAAACACTCGTGACCCCTAACGAGGTCATTTGAGATCTATGTGAGCAAACAATGGCTGTAAAATTACTGCAAACATCTTGAGCAGCACAATCAAAGTATTCAAAAGTCCAATATTTACCTCATTATCTCCAAGATTTTCTTCACCCACGATGCTCTTCAGGACATGCTCCATGTGGAGAAGTGCTGGTGCCTTGCTGAATGCTGAGAGCAATCTTGCAAACATTTTAAAACTAGAGATTTAAGTGTGCATAAAGTATGATGAAAGAAAAAGAACATGCAATTTGGTGCTTGGCTGCTTTTCAGGCAGAGTATATACATTCTGTTTGTTGTAATACTAAAATAATTAGTTGGAAGAAGCTACAATACTTGTAACTGGAAACTATTTTGTTTAGTTTGTACACATTGATGATTTGTGTTGTGTTTGGTCCCCAACCTGGCAACGAGTTAACAAGCTATACCTGTCATGTTTGACAGTCACCTCACAGAGGCGAGCTAACCTTTAGCAGGATGATGAGGTCTTCTGTCCATGCTAACTGTCAGATCAGTGGGTGAAGGATCCAAATAAAAGGCCAAAGGTGCACAGCAGACATCAGAGTATACAAAGAAAACCCACTGTCTATACTAAAGAAACATTCTTGACATGTATAGATTTGTCCTTTATGATCATGTCCAAATCATTAAATACCAAGATTTGTCAGATGGCTTTTGTGTATTATGGACCAATGTACTTCCTAGAAAGGACATAAATCACAGCTCCAAGACTCTTTGTTATTCAAGTTCTGGATGATTTCATGAGTTTGTTTTGCATTCAAAACATGCAAACACACATGTTGCTTGTTTGCTCAATTATACATTTTATGTAGTGTATACATAAATAAAAAGAAAATAAGACTGATACAAATGCTTACTTATCTGTCTGACTAATAGCTCACTTTTTTTAGCTTAGCTCCCCGTTTCATTTTAGTCCAGTGCGGCTGAATGTCCTTAAGGGTCTCATAAAACACAGAAGGAATGCTTATCTGACCGAGCAGATTGCTGGGCTGGCACAACCTATTGTATAAACCTTGTTAGTGTTATGTTTTTTTCCTCCCTCTTCTGTTTTTACCTTTTCAAGAGTTATTTCCCCCTGATGCTGGTCTGCATTTGCAGGGTTGGGGGGGCAAGGACGATTCATTCTCTGCAGAGAGAAAAGCAAACAATTCAGCGGTGATAGAGAGAGTTTTTCCAGAAAAAAAAACGTGTGTTAGTAGGACATTGTCTGGGTTTATAGAGAACATAGGTCACAGATAGAAAGTGCCCAGCCTCTGCTTGTGGCGGCTTGCTGCTGATAAATGACCTCAGCCAGCAGAGTCCAGCTGAAATACTCGAGAGGCCTGCTCCAATCATCTCCATGCAGCGCACATATTGTAAACAAGTGTGATTGCAATTTCTCAGCCACTGTGAGTGTAACTGTCATCAGAGTATGCAAATGGGCCAAACAGCTTAGTGCCATCAGTCTGTTGTTCGCTCTCATGAGAGGTGACACAGCGTGTAAAGTGCACTTCTTGGCCATTACACATTTTGAGACAGCTCTCTCCACTGTGCAGAATTAGAACTGCAGTACCCATTTTCAACACTGGGAGTCACAGTCACCTACTGCTCCTTTAAGCACTCGTGGCTATGTATCTTTAATGTGTCATGACTCATGAACTTCGGAACTGTTTCCTGTTTTTCTCTTGTTGATTTTAAATTTCTGAAAATCCTTTGACAGCATTTATATAATCTTTGAATAAATGTCTGTTTAAATGTTCAGCAGAAAGGCTTTTTCGAATTAAAGCTCCAACGTTATCTCCCACTTTAAAATTAAAAACATCAAAGTTTAAAACAAAGCAATTAACCATGTTTGGATTACATAAGAAAGCTCTATGAGTCAGCTCGCTGCCAATAAATGCTGCATACAGACTAGATAAGACTTTTCTACATTATTGCAAACTACCATTGATTATGAGTGGACATCCTTCCTCTCAGAGAGGTTGTTAAAGTAATTCTAAGCCAATTCTAAATATAATGCTATAGGGACCGCAAATGTAGGACACTTTCCTCTCGTTTTATACTCTATATTTCAGAAACTTAATGTGTATCCTCGATTAGTCAACAAATAGTCAATGTTGAATTCACACACACTTGTTGGTGAGTTACCCCTAATTTGGGAATGTTATAACCTTTTCACACGAGCACTTTTAATTGTGAAGATTTCTAAAATTTTCCATGTCAGCTGCACACAAACAACCACATTTTTCACCCCACCTTTAAATTGGCCTGTAACTGCCTGTCCCCTGGTACAATCTCCACAAGAAGTTGAGGTTAGCAGATAAACACAGAGGGTAATACTCAGGAAAAAAAACACACACGGTGGATCCTACAACTGATGAACAGTCGGTTTGTTCTTCTGACCCTTAATGAGGCTGCTTCATACTTTTTCTGCTCCCCTGCATGTTTTCTTTTCACTCTTTTCATTAATAAAGTGATTACTTGTAACACTGATATGAAAGCAAAACGTGTCATGGCTAACAATAAGCTACGTAACATAGGTAAGCTACATGATTTCAGCACTGATTTAATCTTAAACTTGGATCTTCATTAAACATAGAATAGGTAGAATTTGATTACAATGTTTTTATTAAAATATTCAAATCAATACAAAATGGACTAAACTGATGTTATATATATTTTGTTGTTGAGTACTGACAAATATTTCCAAAAGTTGCCAGAGCCAGATAATTCCTTAATTTAGTTACAAGAAGTATCTTTCATTGTGGCCGACATGATAGACAGACATCTTTATCGTTGCCATGGAAACACCATGCTATGTCAAAGACCGCTACTTGAGGAAGCATGAACTGCTACTGAAAGTTGCCGTACTGTTGCTGAATGCGCTGCTGTGATTAAAAAGTCATGTGTACTTGGATACATTGACTGTAAACATGTTGTCGTGGAGTCATTTTCACCATGAATGGTGGTATGGGGTGGTCACTGTCAGGATTCCTTGCGAGCCTCGATGTCTTGTCTTTTTGTCATTGTATTGATTGATACCGCCTCGTTGGTGGAATCTACACACTGTGCCTAACGATGTTTTGGTGCCAAGGCCGAGCTACAACCCTTTAGCAACAACAACAGTTTGTACATGACACTTCACACTCCAGTGTGTTCAGAAAACTGGCTAAAAATTCACCTCTTTACCTTCTGCCTTTATCTAAACAATTTTAATAGCACTTTTAATCTTTCACTCTGCACTGTAATTTTTTTGATATTTTTTTACATTTTTACAATTAATTTTACTTGAATTATTTTTACTTGAACATATTTTAAGTTTTAATACTTTCAATGATGTAATGTATATTTCCTTTCCTCTGTCATGATGCTTCTGGTGTCTCGTGTAAAGCACTTTGAATTGTCTTGTTGTGGAAATGAGCTAAATAAATAAACTTGCCTTGGAGTCTGATCATAGGTTGCATAATACTGCATTTACATGTGTGCACCTGGAAAACTGTCACTCAATGGGAATGTACAACTTCAATATTTAGACGTTCAGAGCCACTGCAACTATTTTTGTTGATTTGTTGAGATAATGTGTTTGCAAAGAGTGGCACCAGATTCATCTTTCAGCTCTTTACTCCCACATATAAAGGTGAAGCAACATCCTTTTCCCAATTTGTATGATACAGCTCCCCAGACTCAATTCACAGGAAAGCAAGAATGTACAATAATTGCAATATAAGGAACATCTTGAAAGTCAGACATGCTTGAGTTCTCCATCTGCTTGTTACCTTGTGTTCTCCCACTCAATCAAAATCAAATCATGTCAATTCTTTACTATGAAACACAGAAAATAATTCAATCTCTGAAGTTAATGGTTTTTCCAACTGGAGTGGCCACATTTGCAAATAACAATTTTGCTCCTGCAAACGAACTCAACTCCCTGATGAGGTGAAAAGTCTACCAGTCCTTAATAGCGGGAAACGATTTCACACTATCATATCACACACACACACACACACACACACACACACACACACAAAGACACCGGCTGTCACTGTATTCTTGACAGAATATGCAAATGTCAGATCCATTCAATAACAGAAGCAACATCAGGGAGAGCCTGAGCATCTGGGGAGGCAGTAAGGAGAGGTACGAGCTTCTCCCTCTGTGGACATATGACGCGTTTTATTATTTCTCTTTCCTCCATCTCTCTCTCTCTCTCTCTCTTTCGCCTCGAATACTCTGTGCATGAACGGGTGACGGCAATTGGAAAGCGAGCATATGACATGAGTCAAGTCAGATTTATTCATGTGGCACATTTCAAACAATATTAGCTCATATTTTTTGAATGCTTCTCACACAATATTTGAAGAACAATAATGACATAGTCAACTACAGACCTTAGACAACATACATGCTCATTGATACTAAAGAGTCTGTTAAGGTAAAGGGTTGGCTTTTTTTTTCAATAACTAAAGCCATTTTTATTCCATTTTGAACCAGACTTATGTTATTATTCTTGAATGATAAATTGGATTGGCAGGTTGTCATGGTAACAACCTGTGAGTCACAAGAAGCCATGTCATAAACATACCATCTGATGTTTTACTGTTAATTGGACCATGACCATTATTTATAAAATTAACATCATGCTTTATTGATAAGACTCAGAACTAGCAGATGATTCGTCAGGAAAAAGTTTGATTGAGTTATAAAAAGTAACAAGGTCTTAAACTACCAGATTTGTTGTCTTCCTCTGATGCTGATTATAACAAGGGATTTAATTGGGCAAAAATGCCAGCTTCATGATTTACATTTGTAAAAAGTAAAAATGAGGAGAAAACCATGCTTGTGTGTTGAACTGAGGTTGGATCGATCGTTTCTGATGGACGTCATTCCTACAGGTTGAGATCTTTTACTCTTCACAGACTGTTTCTCCAGCATACATCAGATCCGACTGATATGTGATTGGTTGATACAGTTTGTACTACAAACAACAAACAGACATCACAGCACTTCCCTTGCTATAAAATCCAACTGTATACAAAATCTGTTGTATATCTGAGGTTTGATATCTGTATAGTAGTACTCTGGTCAAGACCAAACTAATCGAGACCAGAGTGCTCCGAGACCAAGACAAGATCAAAGCACTTAGGGATTGAGACCGAGTCAAGATCAAGGCATGTGTTTTTCATTTTTCTTTACATTTCACATTTGCTTCTTATATTTTATTTCTTTTAACCACTTGTTATTTTAGCCTTATTTCCCATGTTAACAGTTTTTTGCACCAATACACCAAGACAAAGTCCTCCTATATATAAATCACAAATTCCTTGTAGGCTATATGTAAATGTACTTGGCAAAAAAAAGAAAAAGATTCTGATTCATTTAGGGATTGGGACTGAGTCAGGACCAAGGCAGTGTCTTTGAAGAATCACTCATTTAGGCCACAACACAGGAAGGTTTTGGCCGTAACAGAGAGAAAAAGATGGATGTATTGAAGTTCTTCGATGTTTTAGAATGGGGCGTTTTCTTCCTAATCGTAGTAATGACATGGAAAAAGTTGTTGTCTTGACCGATCTTGAATTAAAATCTGGAGTCTGCTGAGCCTGAGTAAAAAAAAGAGCTCTTGAGTCCGAGGCGAGAACGAGGCCTCCAAAAAGTGGTCTGGAGACCTTTCGTATTGGACAACAACATTACCACAGGATCATAAATGGAATGGAAGATAAATTGGCGAGTAAAAAAAAAAAAAAATGTTCAGAGCATTAATTAAAGAAAAGTGTGTGCATAGCAACATAAGTGAGGTCACATAGGATCGCACATTTGCATGTATGCATATGATAATACATAATTAACTTGCTTAGAAGCATGCGGGGGATACAGTCACATGCTAAAGTATTGTACATGTTCAGCCCAACGGGATTAGAAGGTCTTTTTGAAAGTCTGTTTTCTCCAAGAGGAGATGACAGGTGAGAATGGATGGAATTTATGTAATTTCAGAATTCAAAGATATTTTACACAACCTAAGAAATAATGAGAAATAAAGTACAACAACACTTTATTTAAACTGTGCATAGCGGTTAGAGAAAAAAACCACTTTACATCATGATGGAAAGTTAAAGAGTTGTTTGACGAAGGTCTTCAAAGTGAAAGTGACAGCCTTAAGAAGAGGAAGTGAAAGACATGAAAGGGAAAAAAAAAGTACTGAAGCCAACATTTACTGTGCAGTGTGTGACTCAGCCTTGTAGAGCTCATCCACCTCCTACTAACTCTTCTCTACAATGATGTGTCTCACACATTCAAAAAACAACACAAGATCTCGCAGTAATCCAAAAAGTTAATGAGTAACAGAGAATTTATTATACTAAGAGGGGAAAAAAAACCTGAAACGCTCATTCAATCCTGCTTGTGTAACAATTACCAAGACAAAAAGTTAGACTCGGACGAGCCGACATGAGGCTCAGCATTTTCTTAAGTTGATTAATGGTGGGTCCCGGTGACTCAAATGAGCAGTGAGCAATGCAGATTCTGATTAAAGCTTTGTCGGGCTGTGGGCCCTTTTAATCACAGCATTACATATGCCTTTAACCCATACTGGGAAATGCAATGTGGATACTAATAAATGAGGTAAGATTCTCCTTTCTTAAGAATTGACAGGTAGCAAATTATAATTTACACAAGTCCCTTTCACACATGCCCCTCACTTTTGAAATTGTCGGGGTGTGGTACCCGTCTAAATCGAGTAACAACCTCCTGTGGATAACCAATCAATCAATCCTTATTTGTATAGCGATAACTCATATAAAGGAGAACGCTTGAGATGCTTTACAAAAGAGCATAATATGCAGATAATAATAGGCAGAATTTCACATTTCCACACTTCATGGCCGCTGAGGTGGAGGTCGCACTCGGAGCAGGTCATGCATGAATGAGGACGCCGGTGGGTGTGGGGACGACACAGTCCGATGTTGGAAGCCGAGCGTCGGGCGATGGTTGAGGAACGATAAGAGTTTCATATAATTAGGGGTGTGACTAATATGACTGCGAGTTGGTGCATTCTAGCGTTTTACTCAAGCTCCCCTTTTTTGGCCCCTCTTTAACAAGAGTGACAGAAAGTCAGGTCAAGACAACTTTTCGAAATCGCGACTGCCTTCACTAAGACTCTTTATTTATTTATTTTTTACTAGAAAAACATCTTTTTGCATGTTGTAGTGATATCAATATAGTTACCATTACAAATGACTGCTCGCATATCTGCCCTGTAGCCCCGTCAAATAAACCAACATAGATTCACAGATAATTTCACGCTGTGTGTTATATTCTTAAAAGGCAATTCTGAAAAATATCAGGCCCAGAATATGTTAAAATTATCCGGAAAATGTAAGGAATTAATTTGTGATGGGTCTATAGATACACAGGCAGTAGATGAGCATCCTATACAAAAAGAGAAGATGTGCCGTCTGATCCATCAAAGCTCACGGGCGGGGATATCTTTGAAGATTTATTCTTCAGCATAAACACATCTGCATGGTGAACAGCGACGTGCGTTTCATCTGGCATCTATGGGAGCGTCGAGCAAACAGCCCATGTTTCCCGTTACGTGTTTCTCGAGGAGAAAGCGAGGGAAGCCAACACAGCGGTGACAAAGCACTGACAAAAGCTGTCAGGTTTTCAGGCTAATTAAAACCTCAGCTACACTCTGTTCCCTGATCACTCCTCACAAAGACCCTTGAGTGGCATCAATGAGCACGCTCAGGCTTAAGTGAATGTTTACCTCCCCTAATGACTATCTGTCTCAGCGCTGAGTAAATGCAACTGCCCGGGTCCTCTCCCGTTATTCAGGTTACACACACTCACACTGATACGAGACCTCAGCCCGAGGTCTGTGTACCAGCTGTTTGTCGACACAAAACCATTTGCAGGTTGTTATTATTTTGTGGTGTGTAATGATTGCTGGACTGCAGGGCGGCTCAGTGGTGCATAGCGTTGCTCAACAACAATAACAAGAATGCCAGTTTTATTCCACATCTCTGCTTTGACCTGCATATCAGCTCCTTCCGCTTCTTTTAACAAATTCCAGTCAGGTGGAGGACAGGAGAAGCACTGTATGTGAATGTGAATGCCTCTTTATCTGAGTACGCCCTGTGATGGAGAGATGACCTGCTCAAGGTGTTTTTTTGCTAGCTGCGCGACAGCGTGCTGGAGTAAGCTCCACACAACTGGAATAAAAATAAAGAAGAGGTGTTGAAGTCATCTTAACTGCCTTTTAGATCACTTAAGTAGCAAGACAACTGAAATACCCATTTTATATAAAAGTCCTATAAGCAGAATTACAGCTGTGGAAAGCTCACATGTACTGTCATGTGACCGACAGGAGTGATTCCAGAGTCGGTGTCTACAGGAAACATGTCCTCATTTCTCCATGTGAACCATCAAATATTGATTTAGCTAAAGCCACACTTGATATTTTAGTTATATTTGGGTTTTTGTGTGACCCACATGCCACATTTGACAGGATCTGTGTGTACAAAGTTCTGTCTCCACCTTGGTTATATCTTGTCCAACAACATGCATTACATACATTACTGGATCTAATTCTTAAGTGTGGAACAGCAGGCATCAGCCCCAACCAGATGGATTTCCAGGTTTAATATCACAGTAGCACTACAAGATCACATAAAGAACAACATGCAAGCAACAGGTAACCTTCCCTTTCAAAGGATGAATAGTTGCAGATTGTGTGCCTGTTTTAAGTAATCTCAATAAAAGGATGGCAGAAACCATCAGGAAGTCTGCATGGTGTTTTATTTTGAAATTGACAGGCTCTTTAACTTTCTGTCTGGGCTGATCTACTCTGTTCTGGGCACATAATTCAATCATTGTAGAGCGGGTTGGCGCTTCTGGCACACGCCAGAGATGGACCGTGAATCTCCCTGCTATAAACTGTCTGTTCCTTTATGTGTGGCATGGACAGATAGCTTAAAGTTTTTAAACCCATTGTACACAACTGAGATAGCTAAACAGCTAGTGACTGGTTAACTGGTTAACACAATGCCAACCAAACATTTCCCCAAGGATCTGCTCCAGCAACGACGAAGACGAAAAAAAAAGTCAAATACTTTTTAAAATGTTCAATACTTTGATAAAAAACATTAATAAGTGATTGTATCATAGTAGTCGTAGATTGGAAGTCCATCCATCCATTTTCTTTACCTCTTTTCCCGTTAGAGGTCGCAAGAGCTGAAGCCGATCCCAGCTGTCATTGGGCGGGAGGCGGGGTACGCCCTGCACTGTTCAACAGTCAATCACAAGGCTGACAACCAGCCACACACTCACGTTCACTCCTACTGGCAATGTAGTGTCACCAATTAAACTAACGAACATGACCTTGGACTGTGGGAGGAAAACCAGAGTACCTGGAGAAAACCAAGATGCATGCATGTGGAGAACTAGAAAACTTCACACAGAGAGGCTCCTGTCCAACAGTGATAACCACTGCCTGCTGGTGCAGCTCCCATGGATTAAAAGTAAAATACCAAATTATAAAAATAAAAAAAAAATCACATCTTTGATAATATTTTTAACCAAACCTAGCAAGAGAGAAGTAGTCTGAGCACTGTCTAAACTGCTTTAAAAATTACAAGTTACCAATGCATTTTTGCAAATTAGACATCGTGCAGGAGTTTGGGGGACATTCTTGATAATAAAAACATGATAATACCAACAATTGGGTATCTTCCACTGAAATTGTGTGTTTATATTTCTGTTGATGTGGTATCAAAGCAGGTGTTTATTTTTGGGGATTTATACAAGTATCTAATCTTATTTTTATTCTCAGTATCATGATGAGAGCATTTCTCCATAGTCAAGTAATACCAAAACCTCTGCAGGATCGTATCTCTTCGAGTGCAGGTATAAAGCTTTTTTTCTTTTTCTTTTTGGTTACTGCAGCTTCAAAAGGCGTACTGATGTCTTCTTTGTTATAGGTCACTGCTCTGCCACTGTGGCCTACACATTTCCTGCACCTTTCTCCAGCAATAATGAGCCCTCCGCTGTGACATCCAGTGGGACTGTTTGTTTCACCCTTCCTCCTTGTGCAATGTTTGTTTACATCTCGTCTCACATGGACATCCCCATGTTCCATCAACTGGCAATCAATTTCATTGCTTTGCCTGTCTGTACTACAAAGCAATAAACCAGAACACTTGCCTTTGTACACACATAAATGTTCCTACTCTCCCACAAACATTTGGGGATTGATGAATGATTTATTTCAAACAGTAAATATAAGCTGATGGGACTTGCTTCCACTCTGTTCGTGTGAGTTTTGTGGCTCAGAAGACGAAAACAGTGTTCTAAAAAATGACTTAAATGCAATGTGAGTCCATGAAATAAATGAGCCGTGACACCCTGCGCTAAATATCATGTTTTATTCAAAACTTTCGGGGGAAAAGGTTTAACCTGTGCTTGCAGAGAAACTTTAGATGGCCAGCCACAATTCAGCTTAAAAATAGAAAAATCCAGAAAGAACACTATAGACGAAAGATTGTCTGCTCCCATTAGGATCGTCCTTCACAAGTCACCATGGCTGCGAGGCAGGGTCAGCAGAAAAACCACCCAATCCCGAGACATGATGATGAAACCGTGACAAATCAACTCATTCTTTCACTCCCGAATCTGCAAGTCGCTCTGCCGTGGGATTTCAGCTTCTCTTTGAGTTTGGGTACCAGTGAATCTAGCGACTCAATGGTGTTCATTTCTCTAATCCAATCCCTGTGTAAAAAGCTCCCTTTGAACGTCTACAGAAAAAGCTGAAAAGCAGCACATATCCCTCCCTGCGTTCGCCTGCTCTCTGCGCTCTCTGATCCGCGCTCGCTGTCCTAACACACAAGCTCCTCGGATAGAGAAGAGAGGCGGGCAGGCACGGGGGTGGGGGGAGGATAGAGCAGATCTAATTAAGTTTGCTGATGGTGAAAGTGATGATTATTCTGCAGGAAGAAAGGAGAGGGAGGAAGAGGGCAGAGGAGATAACGAGAATAACTGCAGGGGGGCTGAATGCACCCTCTCCTCCTCTTCGTGATCGTCATTATCATCTCCACCACAACCATCATTAAAGTCATTCTTTCAAAGAATTCAAACTTTTTAGGATCCAGTTGCACACAAATCTAAACCATGTAAATGATTTATGATGTTCTAGATTAACAATTCAGTACCAGAATATCAATTATTATTTTAATCATTTTGTAATTACTCATCTGGTTCTTTATGTACACATTTTTAATTCCGAGTGCAGTGTCTTTGTTAGGATGATTTATTTTGCCTTTAAATGTTCTTAGGTGGTTTGAAATTTGTGGAAAATGTGGGCTGTCAATTTTTTTTTTATGTTAAATTTTAAATATTAGCAGATATTTTAACACTATCCAGAGTAATATATGGCCGTCAATTTTAAACAAGTCGACTTACTAAAGTTTAGGAAGTCCTTCCTACCCTGGTTCCCCATGTTTCCCCTTTTATACCAGCCTGCCTTTAATCTTTACACAATTTCTAACACGAGGGATCATCTGACTCTGGCACATCAGTATCCTCCGACCATTCCTCATCTCCCCCCCCACACACACACACACACACACACCCCCTCGAACACCTCCTACTCTCTCTCTATATTCCTCCTGTTCTTCGTCTCAGCCAACCGGGAGTGTGCTCGCTGCTGGAATAAATTAAATTGCGGCGGAATGGTAGAGGAGAGAGAAGAGGGTAGAGCGAGAGAGAGAGAGAGAGAGCGAGAGATGCTGCGAATGCCATTCACACATTTCCATGCGCTGGGAGTCCAGGCACTGTCAGCAGCTCCAGCGTCTCTCTGTGCGCCTTGCATGCGCCCCGAGCGCGCAACTCCAATAAAGAGCAGCAATGAGTTAGAGGACAGCAGCTACAGCGACACGTCCACGCGCGGGAGCACATTTGAGCCCCTGCGCGTCTTAAGAATGAATAACATGCTCATGTTCTGAAATCATTTGCCCACCTGGAAGCTTTGACCCTGTGCGCTCTTGAAGCAGCGCGTCTACCGCGACTCACTGCGCCTGATTGGACCTACTGTACAGTTCCTCCTGCGCGTCGTTGGGAAGCTCTCAGCTGGAAATATGCAGCTCTGAAAAAGAAGAAAGGAAAAGAGAGGAGCGCACTCTGAGGAGGTCGGGCGTCATCTTCTATTTTGCTCAAGTTGCTCGGCCGCTAATTGCACGTCTGTTTGCATTTGGGGCGATAATCTTAAACTAAGTCCTGTTTCCAATGCCGCCCTGTGTGTGCGCCGAGGCGAAGCAAACTTTACGGTCCTATCTGAGGATTTTGAGGAGACTTATTCCGACCAGCCGCAGACAGTACTTACAGAATAAGGTAACAACAAACATCAAATCGAAAACACAGATGTAATAATTTACTATATTGAAGCCTTTCTAATGTCTGAATTTGCTGATGCAAACACAGGATATTCTCTTAAAACGTGTTCATTAATTGCACTGTCTATACCTCTAAAATAGTGCCAATACTTGCATGATTTATGATCCCATGAATTCTTAAAAAATGCAGCCCTGAGTTCATCTTCATCCATCTCATGTTCAAACCAGAATTTCCACCTTCCTCTTTTCTGGGTCTACCCTTTTTTTAACCCCTCTCTCCCTTTCCTCCCTTTTCCTTCCTCCAGGACTCATCCAGTGTGGGTGGAGAATGAAGAGTCACCGGGGCAGGGGGAAGCAGCATGAGTGGCCCGTGCATCTCCGTTAGACTGACGGCCCTCATGTTTTTATGGAAGTGGTTAACATTAAGCCTGCTCCAGAGCTGGGTGTCAGAAGGGGCCTGGGCGGCGGACCCTGCAGGGGCCGGATTCAGCGGCTCCACTGGGCCCCTGGGCTGGCTCCTGTCGGACAAGGGTCCCTTTCACAATTCGCAGGAGTTTGTTGATTTCACAGAGCGCTACCAGCAAGGATTCACCACAAAGTACAAGATATACAGGTGAGTGAACAGCTGCAGGGTCAGGGCTGTGTGAACTGTCTGGCTGAGATGCATGTGAGGGAAGTTGCTTGCTAAAATCCAAAACGTTTACCCGATGCAAAAGAGCAAACCCTAAAAGATTCATTTGATTTAGATAAAATTTAATGTTGATTTTTGTGGCATTGCCTGCAGGAAAAAGCAGAATGTTTGCATCTTCCTGAAAGAAAAGGAGTGAGCTCACACAATACGTTTCTCAGAGTATAAAGGATGCATTTTTAGTCGGTGGCAAACTGTAGGATGAAGCGCTGAGACGATTACTTACTTACTGCAGTTTTGCATACAAATCAAAGCTCTCTATGTGCTCTGTAAAGATGCAAGCTTCTTTGGGTGCGACTGGCTGCTTCCTTTTTTAGTGGGAAGCAGAGACATATGGTTTGAGTATGATACAAACCTCCTGAATGCTGCGTATCAGTGGGAACTCAAAGTGGAGATACCGCGGGAGGGCTTCTGCAAAGCAGCGGGACATAACAGATATCTGACTGAGCCAGTTGATGTGTGACAGTGGGTAGACAGGAAGGCTTTGGTATCGTGTGTGGTGTGAAGTATAGAGGCTGTGTGCTTAGACGCGGCAGAGTGAGTCTGATTCGATAACATTCGTCTTGACATTTTCTTTTCTTTTCTTGAAGACAAAAGGATGGAATTAAAACGGGAGCATTTCAAAAATGAAATCTCCCAGCATTAATTCAGACGATATTAGGTGGCTGTCAATCATATACAGCGCTTTAAATAGATTACATTTACTGTTTCAAAGTAGTATTTTTTTTTAAATAACATCAAATTTGCTATTCTGATCCATCTTAAAGGGAGAGGATGCCATTTGTGTCATTTCACACAACTGCTTATAAGTGCAAATGTCATGAAAGACAGACTTTACAGTTTGATTGATTCAGGGATGAGGATATTTGATATTCTTTTTTTAAATAAAAAAAATGGACTACAGTAGATTGTTAACTCATCACTACAATAAAGGAATGGACAGCTTACGACACTCTGACTGCAGGATCGTGTGTAAAGCAAACAGTTGATTTAGGAGACGATCCTAACCAACGTCTGTGACAACTCATCCATGTCAGAGCTGATAGATCCCATTTCTTTAAAGACCTGCATATCCAGCAAGAATCACTAGCAAAGACACGTAGCAGCAGCTTTTCCTTATCTTCATAACAATTAAAAGTGTTTTTGTTGTTGTTGTTGTTAACCTGAATAATGGTTGTGCGTCTTCCCACATTCCCTCTGTCCCTCCGAATACAACCCACAGATTGTGAACCAGACAAACTCCTCTGTGCAACACAAGCCCAGGTGTAGCTCGTCTCCAAAATACATTTCGGAATAAAAGCACATTTAAGGTGTAACAGCTGCAAACTTTAACTTCACCCAGCAGGCCTACCTCACTTCATTTGATTTACTCTGTGACTATGCAAGTGTGGGTGTGTGTTTGTGCCCCTCTGAGTTTAACTCTCTTCAGGATACAAACGCCTCTTCTGTTTATTTTAAACAAACGGTGAAACTTTGAGACTGAGAAAATACTTCCAAGCCATGGTTCAGTATCTGTTTAAAAGACAGTGTGACCCACAAAGGGGACCCGGTGGGGGGGGGGGGGTCTTCATGGTGCTCTAAAAGCTTAGAATTATTGTTATTATTTAGCAGAACCTTGAAGAAGTGGAACCAAAGTGCCGTGCAGGATTTCTGATTTTAACCAAAGTTTTCAGAGTTTTCAGACGTGAACAACAACAAGAAGTCTTTGACGTCACAGCGACTGCCTGTGCATGCATGAGTGAGCGTGTGTGTGTGTGTGTATGTGTGTGTGTTGCTGCCAGGTAAGTGTTTTGATACTCCTTGATGAGAGCGATGCTGTCGGAGCGTCGCCGGCCCCTGCAGTGGAGGGGCCGATGCCAGCTGAACACAGGTTTGAGTGACACTGGCATTTAGCAGCTGACAGGGGTGACAATGCCAGGCAAAGATAGAGAATGTAACGCTGTTGGCTTCCCCGCATCCATCACTTCCTCCCGCGCTCGCCTCTTCTCTCCGTCTCTCCGGATGTCTCTATATACCTCCCCTTTTATCCTTTCTGTCTTCACCAACTCAGCCTTGGCATGAAGATCTAACAGATATTTACACTGGTTTGCATTGCAAAGACTCACAAGGGCATTGTCTGACTTCTTCCATTTCAAAAAAATCAAATCTCTCTTTTACCTACAGCGTGACTTCATTTGACCTCCATCAGCAAATATCCAGAAATGCAAACCTGACAAGTCTATAACCCTCCTCTCCCCTTGAGCGTCTCTGGCCTTTCCAGTCTCATCCAAAGCATAACCATAAGCACACTATTTGTCACTAAAAGTTCACAAACATGGAGCAAAATTCCGCACAATTTCTCCATGTCAAAAAATGCTCTCACATTGTAATTTGCTTTCCTTGCCTTTCAAAAACAACTCTTGTCAGTCTTTAAATATCTCGCACTCAGAGCTCTGTCATCCATCACCGAGCAGTCGAGGATGCCAGTTAACTGAGAAGAGATCACAAGAGCCTTCCAAATGCAATGGAGCTGCAGTTTCTTTTTTTTCTTTTTTTCCTTCAAAAACAGACTCGTAAATTTTGAAAGGCAGACAAAGTAATCTTTGAGTCTTTGGAATTGATCAGCAACACTCTTCAGCTGCTTGCAGGCCACATCTCAGTCCTTTATGGCTCAGTAAAAGTCTTGATACAGCCACTTGAATCATCACTCCAATGTGTTCAGCTCCTCAATCCAAAACCAAAACTGGCGTCTTGTAGGACGAGGGAGACAAAAAGTCCTCGACTTGGATTCTTTCTAGATGCTTGTGCAGAGTTTTCGTTCCTGCAGCAAATACAATAGCAGTACTTTAAATTCATGTATTCTAGCGCACACAGAGATTGACACTGAGGCATAGCAATGAGTAATTACTTTTAATTAACCACTAGGTTAAAAGAAGATTAAATACAATGCAACCTCTGCCTCTGCCTTTATCTCCATGTGCATCTCACATTTTCTCTTTTCTCTCCCCCTACGCCTCGCTGCCCCCCCCCCCCCCCCCCCCCCCCCCTCTCCCTCCCCCCCTTCCTCGTCGAATGATCTCAAACCAATTGCTCTCCCTCGCTCATAAATATTCTCCAGAGCTCAGTTGGCCTTTCCCGTCAGGGGGCAGGGGGAGAGGGAGTCGCACATGAGGGGGAGGACTGGAGGACTACTGTACAGTGGAGGGGAAATACGAGGGAACAGGAGCTTTATCCCCCCCTGCTGGTAGCTCATTGAACCAGAACAGCTTGTGGCGATACCTAATTACAATGAATATTAAAAAAATAATGGCATGTTATTCCAAGTAAAGGACGTGATTTTTTTTTTTAATTTACACCAGCAACCCTACGTCCTCTGTGTGGACTGCTTTAACAGGTCAGATTAAAAAGCTTAAAGAATAACAGCAGTGCTTTGTACAATCAGATTTTTTTTTTTTTACTCCAAATCCTCTGAAAGAGGTTTTCTCGACTTAAGGACCGATCAAATGCAATAATGGGAGATGATTTCAGTGGATTTAAAACAAAAAAAAAACAGAACACTTAAGACAATTACTTCCTCTGTGATTAATCACAGGAACAATTCAGCTGGTGAGTGTTTAGGAAAAAGGGCGAATTGAAAACACATTTTCATCCTTTGTCTCGTTGCTTTGAGGGTCGATTTTTTTTTCTACTTTTTTATCCACTAGATAGTGTATATCTGAAAAAGACACACATGAAACATTTCATGATTTCTTTTCACCTCTTACTCACACCGACAGCATGACTTCAGAGTCAAGATATTTGTGCTTATAGTTACTGCTGTGCAAACGTGTGTAAAAATGAACAAAGGTATGTTTCACTGAATAATTGAAAAGCTTGTGGTCGTGTGAAATCATTTCTGTGAACGTGAGAAGCTCTCACTCCGTGGTTTGCTCTCATGTAGTCGAGCCGTTCTCACCGACAGAAGCATATTAGTCAAAATGTCAGCTCCTCCTTTCTTCTTCTTCATGGGCCATAACTTTTCCATCACGCCTCATCTCCCGTGTTTCTCCTCTCTTCCCTGCCTGTCAGCACCACAAGCTATTACATTGACTTCATTTGATGTAAGGTGTTGCCTCGTGTAATTATAGAGTGATTAGTGTTTCAATTATATGCAAACATGTTTGCAGAGGGTATAGGGGGAATGCTGTGCCATGGCGTTACAGTACCTGTGCTGTAGCATGTAATCGGGTCATTTGGATTCGGAGAGATAGATCCTAATGTTCTTCATCCGTCTCATGTTTATGGTTTTGTGATATTCTGTTTTGAATGCTTTAAATGGGAAAACACATTTAGCAGAGATTATAAAATGGGATATAAATGGGCATGGAGTGTATGAAGCAATGGAGGGAAGAGAAAAGAGCATTAAGGACGATAATGTCAAAATGCCCTGCACCCATTACAATGAAGCCAGCGATGTTGTAGACTGTAGCAGAGATGATGCAGTATGTTGTACAATTTAAAAAAAAGCTTTTGTAGAATGCATTGTTACCTTTATTGAAAAGAGAAAGAGACGGGTAGAGACAGGAAATGTGTAGGTGAGGTGGGAATGATGAGAAGTAAAGGGTCATGGTCTGGAACTGAACATGATAAAGTCAAACTGACAACATAACGTCATAAAGAAGCGTGCAGAAGAAGCCAAAGAAACCTTGTGGAGTGGCCCTCCTCATGTTAAACATGTAAGGATGAGAGTGTGGTAGTAGTCCAAGGAGCGTTGTACACAAGACCACACTAACCAGGACAGAGGGAATGACACATGTCACAGAAAAATCCTCATCTTGTGTGCAGCGGGCGTCTCACTTTCTTAGACTGTAACAACTTGAGGATTGATAAAAATCCTATCAGTGCTATCAAAATCCGGAATCCACCCAGTCCGAGTCTGAGAAAGATTTTCCAATATAAGGTATTTTAACATTCTTCTTGGAATGACGTCACCAAAAACATATCCACTCGAGTCATTTCTGTGATAGATTTTGAAAGAGTTCAATTCAGAACACCTTCCAGCGCTTCCTCTCTCCTGCTCCACTTTTCTGCACGTACGTAAGCAGATCAAATCTGACCTTGTTGCTCACAATGTGGAAAGCATTTTGCAGGTGGAGGCTTGCTGTTGATCCTCTCTGCGGTTCTCGTTTGCTTTTATCAATATATTAGTGTCTGGAAATTATTACTGTAAAGATTTTTTTCTGCAGTACAGACCCAGTGAGAGCATTTGGACACAGCTTTCATCGAGCTGCTGTTCTCTCTCTTGAATGAACAAGCGGCTTGTTCGATGAGAGAGACTCGTGGTGGAGACGAGTGTGTCGTCCTCCAGTCAGAGGGTGAATGCGTCCCCGGGACACAAGCAAGAGCAGGCCTCTTCCTCGCCGCTCACCAGCAGCCATGGCAGTGACGAGGACTTCATCCAGCACCGAGCTTATGCTTTCTGACAAGTGTGTGATGGGGGAGTTATCAGGGCCAGAGGTCCATGGAGGCAGCTTTTCTGAAAGAGAAACTCCGCACGAGGGTTTGAATGTATTTTGTACGGATGGTCTGCACTACTAGTATTGGGGGATTTCATACCAGCTGCGGAGGTTTTCTTTATGGTTTATCCTTGAAGAGGAGACTTACATGTAGATGTGAATAAGGTGCTTACACCATGAACTATTTGCAACATCATTCTACTTTGTAGATAGGAAAAGGAAGAAGAAGAAAAAATGCCTGAGAAGGCACTCAGCTTATCCAGCTTTAGAGCAAGTATCATGAGTGATTAATGTCCTCAGTTCATTTAAAGTAGCAAATCAAAAATGTAAGAGTGATGGGAAAGGCATTGATACCAACAAAAGTATTTGACTACTTCACAAATGTGCAGAAGAAAACTCTAGAAATCGAATTGTGTCTTCTGGCAACAAGGTCTTAATACATTGAAAATTCAAATCAATATTTAAAACCTGAAGTTTAAACCTAAAGAGCGTGAAGAAATGTCTCGTAGCACTTTCACCCACAGCTCTTTGTGGAACGATTCTGATCACCTCTGTGGTTTTTAGTTTCATTTGAATCAATTGCTCTCAGGCTATAAAATTCATCAATAGCTATATCACACTTTTGTGTAAAATAATAAAGAAAGAAAATGATGAATGTTTTGTCTGATCCATCCAGAGAGACTCTGAACAACATTCTGCATAGACACAGTTCAACCTTAAGATGTACTTGATTCATCCTGCGAGGGCACGTGCACAAACAGGATCCTGTGGACATTGTGAGGGGGCTGGCTCAAGGGCACCTCGGCAGTGATCAGGAGGTGAACTGGCACCTCCAGCCGGAACAAATTCCAGATTTGGTCCACACCGGGACTTGAACCTGCGATTCTCTTTTTTCCCCACCCAAGTCCCTGCAAACTGAGCTACTGTCACAGAAGTGGAGTGTGCTCTAAACTCGTCTTGTCGATGTAATCATTAAACCTTTAAGCTGTAGTCTGGTAACAGTTCAGCTCCTAGAAGCTATGGCTTATAATTCAGGACTTTAAATGTAGATTTACAAGCAACCAATCTTTGCCAAGACTTTCTCATCCTAAGGCTGATGTTGTATACTGAGACATGGAAAGTAGAACATATTGTTCTCCAACACCCTGTTGGTTCTTGGAGGTCTGAATCATTCTGCCCACTTTTACACAAGCTGTTTTACCTGCATGCAACCAAAGTCCGCTCAAATGGGATGGGTGATTTGTCCATGCGTACAAATGGACTCGAGCTTGTAGAGTGCATTCACACACTGATGGCAGAGGCACCGTCAGAAGTAACTTAAGTTAAGGTGCCCAAGGACACATCTGTTACGACCCAGCTCGTGTGGGGAAAGGGAAGCAATTTAAACAGCTGCTTTTGGTTAATTAAAGTTATTTATTACGACATTTTTGAAAATGAAGATATTTGTAAAACAACAACAAAAGGAGAGACAAAGTGGAAGGGCCAACGAGTGCTGCTCAAATCAAACACAGTAAAACAGAAGGACTCTAAATAAGTGTTTTACATGATGAGGATATATATATATGGCTGCAGGAGTTGAGGATTGAGCCGCTGAGCCTCCAATTCAAAGACGACTGACTCTACCAACTGAGCCATGTGTTATTATATATATATATATATATATATATATATATATATATATATATATATATATATATATATATATATATATATACATATATATATATATATATATATACATATATATACATATATATACTGTACAGAGCTTCAGTCTTAGCAATGAAGAACAACCAGATAAGGAAACAAATCTTAACACTTGAGCAGTTTTTATCCAAGTGTGATAAAAAATGAAGCTGGCACTTCTTAATAACCGAGTAAACCTGAATGTGCTACACGTATGTGATGACACATTGTGTGCAGTTACCCATGCAAGCGTGTCATCAACAGAGCGCCACTGTGACACAGGGTTCAGGATTAAGTGTAACGGGTGGCTCTTCTGTCTTCTAGGCCTGTGTGTTTGTCTGCATGCGTGTGTTTGCTCGTGAAGTTGAATTAACAGTGACTCATTATGTACACAATGTGATTCAAAGCTGTTCTTGTTTCATGAGTGCAGTGGAGTCTCTTGTCAACAGTGCTGTGACAAATTGCAATACAAAAGAGATCAGCAGTCTTCGTGTCAGCCAATCATGCTCTGACTTGCTCTTGCTTCCTGTTATCAGAGGTGCAGTGTTATTTATGCCACAAATCAATAATGCGATTTCTTTTTTAAGAAAACACACCCTCAAAAAGCATCTGAGCTGTTTTCTTTTCTTTTTTCCCGCCATGCGGTATCCCACAATTTTTTTTTTTACAAAATTGGCCTGACTCTGAATGCCTCAGACGGTTGAAACATGGTAAATTGTGAAATTGCACGCTGTAGTTTGTCTTTTCTGGCACTATGAATGAAAGTGCCACAGCATTGCTCAGAGGCAAAGAGACGGAAAGAGAAATAACAACTGTCGAGAACAAAGGTTTCATTTAAAATGCTGTAAAGCAGTAACACAGATTTGGTTTGGAAATACAAGCAAGCAAGTGGAGGCAGGGAAATGTAAGTGACCGTTTACGGCAAATAGCTGTAAAGTGTATCATCTGAGTGGGATATGTCTGCTCTTCTTGCAAAGAATCTCAACACATGCACAAACACAAATGGACTTTTTATCTTCATTTTGGCAACAGTAGCAAAAGAATAAGGGCGCTCCAACAGCAAACAGTGTGCGCATTAGTGGGTTCGTAAAGTAAATAGAGAAGAGCAAAAGTCAAAGTATCAACTCCAAACTAGTTGGGAGGAGGTCACGATGGATGACTGGTCACAGACAACTACTGACTGGAGACTAAAGGTTGTGTTGTGTCTCATACAGTTGTTCTTTGAGGCAAGAGCTGGTCCATTTGCTTATTATGTTTGTCCACTTTATTTCCCTCTTTAGTCTGGATGATTGACACCCCTTTGAAATTTATAAACTATATTTAAAGCTTCAACAAAAAGTGTAGCTGAAGACATGGGGGATAGCTTGCCCAAATGGTCAGTGTATGAAAATGTACAATGAAAACAAAAACTACTTTCCATTTTTGGTAATACTTCTGATTATTTTCACACTTGGCGGATGGATTCGAATCAGTTTAATAACTCGCCTCAACTTGAAGGTTGGAGGTTTGATTCCCTGCTCCTGCAGCTACATGTCTGATATCTGTATCAAGTTATCTTGAAAGCAGGGGTGCTGCACATGTTAACCCCCCCAAGGGTTAAAAAACAATGACGGTAGAGAATCTCCCTAAGTGGGCCCCATGTGACAACACTCATTCATATACTAGTAAATGACTGAGATTCAAGATTTTTATTTGTCATATACTCGACATAAAAATCTTGAATGTTGCTTGTCTAGCCCTGAATATTGGGGAGAGCAATTTGAATAACACAACTTTTGCTAACAAAACATTTTATTGACAAGGTTTTTCATGTTTTTTGTACTTTTATTTTGAAATGATGAGAGCTTAGTAAATAAAATAAAAATTGTTGCAAATGCTGGTTTGGACCCCCTGTGAATTTTTTTGCCATGGGCCCCAACAGACTCTGGAATCGCCTCTGCCTAAAAGACATCCTGTTTGGGACTAACATACTACAGTTACTCCTCAAAAGGGTGGCTTATGTTGCTTTCTCTTTTCACCTTTTAGAATCACCAAAGCACTTAGTCTTAATCCCTTTACAGGAGTTTTATGTTTGTTGCAGTGGTCACGGTGGTAGCTGTTAATCATGCGTTTGAAGTGTACTCGAGTAACTCTCAGAAACATGAAAGGCCTGATGAAGAAAAGTGAGCAGAAAGCAGTATGTTGTCGTGTTTATACAAGCTCTCTGCAGGTTTAATAGGATTTTCACAAATTAATGGTCTGATGTTTGTTTGATGTTGCTGGAAAAACTGTTGGCGGCAATTTCATGAAGCGTTCACAACCAGCAGCTATTAAGCACATCATTACGCTCTCTTCCTGCAGCCTGATCTCGCCTTTGTTTGTGTTTGTCTCGTGGTGGGTGGAAAACCAGATGAAGTTGGACTCTCCATCTTTTTCTTCCTCCATCTTAACTCCGCGCTCGAGCTCGAGCTTTACTTTCGTTAAGTCTGGATCATAAGTAGCTCCGTTAACAAAGTTGATGTGAGCCTCTCTGAAGGTGCCTTTCAGGAAGATGCTCGCCAACAAACGGCCTGTGTAGAATCCCCTTTTGATGTCACTCAAACGGAAAGCCTTTTTCTTTGTAATTCTTAATTTTCCTTGAATCTTTTCTGCATATAGAGAAGGATCAATGTCACATCAGATTAAAGAAAGAGAATAAGGAAACTGCAGCGAAGACATATGTTTCATAGAGAACAGCAGAACAGCTGCAGTTTGCTTACAAGGTCTCCCAAATAAATGTAATTTGGTTTATCTTATTAAATGAAGCATGAAGGACTTTTCTCCCATTTTGCACAATTCTCTTCGGGGAGGTCCTTGAAATAACTTTGAGTCTACATCAAGCAACTGTTTTGCACAGCAGGTTATTTTGGTATCTGGGGTAACCTAGCTACAAAACCCAACATTGTGTTCTTTTTTGGGCCTTTTTCAAGATAAGAAAAACAATCACTGTCTGACATGGTAAGACCAATATTGAATTTTCTGTCTTAAGAACAAACAGATAGTGTAGTAGTTAAATACCACATTAATCAAGACAAAGACATACCGGAGACCAGAGTGCCCAGAGAACGAGACGAGACCGAGTCATTTAGGGATCAAGACTGAGTCGAGACCAAGGCAGGGTGAGACCGTGACAAGACCAAGACCATAAAAATCAATGAAAAATCCTCCGCTTGTGCTGCAGGTATGTCATTCACTTCGACCATATAACAAGGGGAAGGTTGCTGCCATAACCACATGACAGAGAAGTAGCGGTCTTGACCGGTCTTGATTTAAAATATGGAGTCTGAGCAGTCTGAGACAAGACACAGAGTAAAAACACTTTCAATTCCAAGACAAAATCTTAAACAAGAGGTTTCGAGAATATTTAGACCAAGACCCATTTCGAGCACTCCACCACATAAAAAAGAGGAACTTCAGCAAACTTCAGAAACACAACGAGGACAGGCATCTGCTGTATTTATTTGTAACTTTGTGATAATGTGTACGTTTCAGTTCTCTTGACTCAGTTGTTGTCTGCTGCGTGTTTCTGTGATGAAGATTTCATTTGTCTGTCTCTTCAGAGGAATTAACTTTTGTAAAAACCAGCGCTGTTATTTCCAGAAAATGACATAAAGAGATCAAGATCTTGAAGAAAAAGATGATGTTTTATCAAGTCATGTATTCATGTTCACTTAGGGCTTCTGTAAAAAAAAACCAACAACAATGGTAATTTTTTTCTTTTCAAACAAATGCATGTGTGACTTTTTTTCCATTTGAAATGACATGAATGGCTCCAATGATCATCTGAGACGTGTCCCTGTTTGTAATGCTGACTCTTTGAATATAGTGTATGTGTATTTGTTTGACAGCAAATGAGAGGATTCACCACACACAAGAATGAATCTTCTTATTTACTGTCTAGAGGATGTTTTCTGCATCACCTGCTGCAACATAGAAGGACTGACAGGGCTGTGCACAGGGCCCTGTTTGTATGACATTCATGTAGCTAGTTCATTTGTCAGGTACTAAACATATAGGTACATCTAATTAAAATGCAACACATGCAATGTACTGTATATAGGACTTTCAGACGTGACTCATTTGCAGTCCTTGTCCTTGGTTAAGCTTTAAACTGTACATTGTAAGTAAAGCTGAATTAATCTTGAAACAGCCACGGTTTGTTTGTAATAGAGCTCCTGGTGTAGGAAGGAGAGCGTCATGTCGACCTGTTTTCAACCTTTATTTACAAGCTGTTCCAGAACACAGAATAATTTCACACTATGTAAGAAAAAATATATATAATTCTCTGGGTTGTTTATGTTTCTGTCCACCTATATCACGCTAATCTTGGTTGGCGCTCAGCCAAGAGCTGATGACCTTGCAAAAAAGTGTTTGGAATAAAATAGCACATCAAAAGACGCTATAACTGGTATCACCATATACATTATATCAGGGCGGGAAAAACGCCTGTCACTCTTTAAAATGTTATGAACATATCCTCTGTATATCTCTGCAAACATGCACATGTATAACAAAGCCAACATGCAGAGAGCTTTTCAGTAATATTCAAACAGGGCTCATATGCTAAAACGAAGCCTTTCAGACAGCTCAGTGTGGGTTTGTCCAATCAGCATTGGGTTTTACTTTGAAGTGTTGTGATTGCTGTGTTTTCTTTTTGTATGACCTGAAATACTACCCCGACTTGCTGAACGTACTCTTGCTGAATCCTTGACCAAAAGTGATTCCCTAACACTAACAGGTCTTAAGTCCCGCTGCTGCATAGGGTATATCTCCACTAGAAGTTAAATTTCAGCTTTAAGTCGGACGTTATGTTATACTGACCGATGGACTGCATTTTCTATCCGATTTAACTGGAAAACAATTATACGCATGGTGAGTGTATGAAAATAATCTCCAGGAGATTATTAAATCTATGCGCACCAAATAAAACAGAAATCTAATGTTCATTTAAAGACAAATATGTAATAGGCTGAATACATGTGATTGGAAGTCAAATGAGACTTTCCCATTGTGGTTTAAACGTGAACACTAAATGCCTGGACTGAATGAATCACAGTTTAAAACTAGACTGTCCATGCTGAGTATTGATGTGGACCTCACTGCTGTAGAGTCATTATACAGTTTCTGAGTAAGAGAGAGGAAATGGGAGATGAAGGAAACCATCCTAAGTGGCAATCAGCTCGCTGCTGGAAACAACGTAACAAAATGCAAATATTCAGAACACCTGCAAATACAAATCAAGGTTTTTCTGCTTTCTCGTCTGCCCTTTAGTTTTATTCCTGTGACTTTCAAATGTTCTCATGATGAGTAAAAATGAGAATGCATTATGTCTCACCACATTAACATTTGCACAACTGAGCCACCAGCTGCAAAAAAAAAAAAAAAAAAATGGAGCAGTGTTCATATTCGAACAAATGACAGAAGAAAAACTTAAACCATATATTTGCACTCTTGTGTTTTGATGCACATGTAAACTGTCGAGGAAAATGTTTAACTTTCCCCCCCATTTTTATCTGCGATGTGGTCAGTGTAATTAGTGTTTAATTTCTTAGATGATCATGCATTAATTTCACAAGGTCCTTTCAGTACATGTTGCTTGACACTTTTTTTAAAAAACATTTCCTTCTGCATGGGGGGTAGAAGGGTAGTTTTTGCACGCGTCATGTACAAAGGCTGTACTGTAGTTCCTCAGTGTGGGCAGCCCAGGATCAAATCTCACATGTAGCTCCTTTTATTCATCACACCTCTCTCTGATTTCTGACTCGATCTACTGTCCTATCTCTGAAATAAAGACAACAAAATACACCTAAAAAAAAGGTCTTATTAACGATGTGGTCAAACAGCTAAATTCAAGTCAACTTTATTTATCTATGACGTTTTTAAACATAAAAACATAAAATGCATACAAAGGAACAGAAATGTAAAAAAGAGGTAAAGACAAAAAGAGAAAGGAATAAAAGGATTAAAAGGATCAAAGCGATACAACTGAAAAAAATAGGAAAAATAAAAGAAATGTTAGTAAACTAATAAAAACTTAAATAAAATGTAACAATAAACAAGTTAAAATAAATGTAAAAACCATGATAAAGGAGTAAAAACAGTAAAATCCACAGTTTAGAAGCAGAAAAACAGAAGGCTTGTGTGAGTCACATGAAGGACGTTTGATTTTATTGTGTCCGAATAGATTTCAAATTGACTATACAGAAGTGCAACCTAATTAATTTTTTTTTATATATACAGTATATATATATATATATATATATATATATACATACATGTAACATAAGGCCTGGCCCCCCGTGGGGTCTTTAATTATTTAATAGAATTATAAAGCAGCGATCACTTAGCCTCAGGGACTTTTCTTTTCACAGTGCAGAGGGCCTCTATAGACACTCTCACGTGTGTTTCACAAAGAATAATGGCATTGAGGTTGGTCTGAATAAAAGTGCATGTGGGCTGGTGAGTGTAATTGTTCATGTCATTTATATCTCACATTCAGTATAAAAGCTTCAGTCAAGAACTAGAACACTGGGGGTTAATAAGGAAAGAAAAAAACTACTGACAGGAGTGCATATTTCTAAATGATTATTTAACCTAGAGGAGGACAGTTTTCATGTGTCTGCTTTCTAACTGATTTTTCTTTTAAAAACATTCAGTGTGTAGTTTATTTGAAGATGGTTTATTTACTTGCAATAGTTGCCAGTCAACACGCCTTGAGGGGTTAACTTTCGCCCAGCCTGCACAGTCGCACTCAAAGGACACATTGTACATGGGTACGCTTGGAAACCAGTTTCAACTGCATCAGCAGGTTATACGCTGGGTTGATTTCCTGATTTGTTATGTTGGGCACCGAGCGATGCCCTGCGGCTGCCTGTACCTGTGATGGATCTGAGACACCTGTGCTGTGATGGACAGGTAGCGGGGGGTTTGGCTGCTCTGATCGCACGGCCCCTTGCGCTCCTGCGTCTCACCTCCTGGAGCACAGCGCTCCGGTTCGCTCCCGGGGAGGGCTGACAGGTAGATGTGCAGCGGGCCCCCTGCTGCAAACAGCTTGGGGTGAAATAAAGCTGCCGTCTGTGTATGTGTATGTCTGCGATAGGCTATTGCAGTCACTCAGCACCTCGCTGAGAACGGTTAAGGGTGAAATAAAGCTGCAGTCTTCCATGAAAGGCGAGATCTTTTCGTGTGTGTATGTACGTGGCCCGCTAAAGGTGAGGCTGAGTTGAAGTCTTTGACAACAAATCTGTCTTTGTGTGTGTGTGTGTGTGTGTGTGTGTGTGTGTGTGTGTGCTGTATTTTCCCAGCTTGGTTTTGGCGCCATTCATAAATGTTCATCAGCGAGCAGCATAGAGAGACACGGTGTCGAAGCTCTCCCTCTTTCTCTCTGCACTGCTCCTTTCTTCAGCCGGCCCCAGCGGACAGAGAGAAACACTAATGGCCACTCGTTATAGAGGAACGCTGACATGAAACAGGTCTTAATGAGCTGTTTTCTGTTTTCGTATTTTTCTCTAGGGGTCACAGTTATTGGGGGGAAATTGATTGGCAGCAGGCCCCGCATCCCTGGGGGAGGCTCTGCGATATTCTGGGCAATAGCAAAGTCGTTGCAGCAAGGGCAGCTTTGTTTAGATGTTTGCAGCTGCAGGGTGTGTGCATGCATGAGTATGCAATCAGCCTTGCATGAGGGAGCTTGGGTGGGTTCTATACATGTTAGAGAGAAAGACAAAGCAGCATCCGTATTGCAAAGAATTTCAAGACATTTCTGTTCAATTCCCAGAATCAGACATGCAGAGGATGTCGGTAACTAACCTTAATGTTTATTAGCTTATCAAACAACCCAGAAAGTTATTTTTCACCACATTATAGTTGTTTAAAGCTACTTTGAAATACTTTAGTTTGGTTTTTAAAAGCACATTTTCTCAAAGATCCCATATAATACTCATTGTTAACTTTCATGTTGTCACTCAGTGAAACCCACAGAGCAGCTTTGCTAATTTGCAGCTAAAAAAACTCTTTATATATCTGATGCTGGCGTCTGTAAACCCCCTCATCTCAGCCTCTGCCTGAAACGCTTAGTTTCAGCTGCCGTCCCCGTAAGGCTCACCTCACCCACGTGCCCTTTCTTCTGATTGGCCAACTCTCTGGAAGCCTTCTGGCTGGCAGAACGCTGAAGGGCTGCCGGGGGAGGGCTGCTCTCCACCGCAGAGAGAAGAGAGTCTAAGAGGTTTCAACGGCCTGCAGGCTTGAAGCTGCCTCGTGAAATTCTTGGTTTACTATCGTGGAGCTAACATGCATGTTAGCGCCCTCTGCAGATTTATCCTGGGATTACTCCAACATACATTCTCCTCATAATCTGAAACTTTGGCCACATTTAGTATGAACAGCCAGCATGGCTGGAATGGATTTATCCATCCTTTTTATTTTTTGTCCTGGCTTCTGCATTATACTATAGAATATAAAGAATGAAAACAGAATTTTGTTGGGATCATGGAGGCATGGATCGTGCTCTAGCAAAACCTGTTAAAAGCATTAACGTGTAAAATTTAACTTGCAGCTTTAAAATGAAAAACAAATTCATGTGAAACATTGTTTGTGTTCCTTAATCCAGTAAAAGAGGCAGCAAACGATCCAACAGCGATTGAAAGGTCTTCAATTTCTCCCCCACTAGCTTCGTGCAGAACCTTATTTCGTACCTGCTTTATTTGAATAGCACTAATCTGTACATCAAGCAGCAGCACTCGGCCTGCACTTGCTAGATAAAGGCAGCTGGCATGCTGCAAGGCCAGGCTGAATATCAAACGACTTTAGATGAGGACAGTTCCACCCAAAAGAGGCACTGAAAGCAGCAAGACTCCATCCATGATTACAGCCCATCTCACCGCAGCGCCTCAGAAAAGAAAAAAAACAACAAAAAAAAAGACCCCAGATGAGAAAAGATTGCGCTATTATTTAAAATCGGTAGAGAAACACAATGTTTTTTTCACCATGGTGCAAAGCAATTCTCCGAGCCGGAGGTAGAAACAGCATGAGACCATTCATCTTTAAAAGAGTGGCACACACGATTCAGTTAGAGGTCATGCAGACACCATTTTACGCACGCCGAGGAACAGAGCCGAGTACGAGTCTCCTCGTGAGTGGCAAGCTGTGTCCGGTCCACTTTTAAATCTCAACAATTGGCCCCATTTCCCCTGTTTTTCAGAAATGAAACAAATGTTCAAACTGGGTTGATAGATTTATCTTTTGCATTGTGTTGCTAATGGGAACGTCTCAAAACAGGCCCCAGATCACTGTCCCTTTTTGTCAATGGAAGAGAAGGCTCTTCAAATAGAGACCTTAAAGTCCAAACAATGTGAGTCCACTGTTCGGCCAGTGTTTTATCTCAAATGTGCCTGTATGCAGCATTTGTGTGATGTCTGTCCTTTTGCTTCCATTGCCAGGGAGTTTGGCCGCTGGAAGGTGAACAGCTTGGCCCTGGAGAGACAAGAGAACAATGGCTTTTCCTTGCCGCTGGACCCTGAGTTCCTCCAGACCATTAGGCAGCTGGGCAGGAGGCCCAGTCTCGGTGCAATCACTGACAACATTATCAGAAAATACGGAACCCACTTTCTGCTCTCCGCTACACTGGGAGGTAAGTGAGGCAGGTGACCCTGGACGAACATTTGGACCTTTACCACGCCAGGAAGCCTTCCAGAAACCTTTTTGTGACCCCAAGAACTTTACCTCCTTTAGAAGCTTAGGAGATAGGGTCTAAATGAAGTTACTGTATGAACTAAAAAATAATGTGAATATATTGAATGTGCTAAATGCTCAAACACTTAGTATGTCTTTATTTACATATTAGTTTTATCTACCCACTTTAGATTTCTTATTCTGAATTAAGTTAGCACAGCTGCTGTTACTGGAACTACTTGATGCAAAAGGTACAGCAGTATAATCCAAAAATGAGATGAGAGATGAGATTCTCACTAAAGATGACACTGTATTGATTCTCTTTCTATATCTGCACCCAGGAACTCGGGCAGTTTGTTGCTGAACGTGCTGCAGCACCCCCTAAAATTAGAGACAATTAAAACCATCAGCTTGTAAGACAGTGAATCCTGAATGAATGAAACCTTTATTGCCCCGAGGGGAATTTGTCTTGCACCAAGAGCATAGAACACTATACAAACAAACATTTACAAGACAGCACAAGAGAATAAAAACACATATAACACATTAAAGCATCACACGACTAAAAGAGGGGTTTCAGTAGCAAGTTAAATAAAGTGCGGACTGCTTCGTAAATTCTATATAAAATAAACCTTGTGTTTTCACCAGTTATCTGATATGATAGATAGTAGCACCAGGATGTTTAATTTCTTTTTTTTGTCTGCTCACTATCGTAAACAAGTTTCTTGTTTATCATGCTTCCTGCAAAGTGAACCAACAGGTTACAGCTTTGCACACATATCAAGGGTTCTAAACACAATCAAAGATAACGATCAGCCCTACTCACTACACATATATTCAATTGTTGTTAAGAATTAAGGAATCTTTTACAGATTCTGCACTCTATAAGGTTTATTTACCAAACAGCACATCACCTTTAAATGTATTTAATTATTAATTACCATAAAGCTGTTAAAAAGCGTCAGAGTCCACATGGTCCACTCTGAGAGGACACAGTGAGACAGTATGGAGATAGAGCTCTCTTCCACTCAGAGAGACAGAGTGAGGGAGAGTGTCATCGCCCACAGAGGTGGAGGGACGAGAACAATAACTACAATCGATCTGCTCTAACGTAGCTCAGCGTAGCACACTGCTGATTTTAGTCTCAAACTCATCTGTCTGCTCATCTTCTCTGCCTCACTACTCAGACTTTTAAACTCCAAACTTTAAATTGGTCGTCGGCAACGTGAACTTTCAGTGTGACGTTTGTTGTCTATTGAAGTGTAAAGTGTTCTTAACTCGGGATGAGCTGCTGTTAATAATCTAAATATTGATAATCCTGAACATCCAAATGAATATAGAAAGGCCTTTTATTTATTTTTTTGCAGCAGAGGGAATGACATCATCATCTCAGCAAACTCAACCTCACTTCCAGCATCCCTGTCTGGTTGCTTTAGCAAAACATGCAGAGGATAAAGTAGTACACGATTAAGCAGCCAAGATATTTGACGCTTGATACAACTGAAATGTTATTAAATATTGTCTCGGCTGTGAGTCATCCTTTGGTTGCTTAAGCTCTTATTCTCGGACTCTCGACGTGAAATCTGTGTTTGCAGTAGCTCGAACAAAGAATGCAGTGGATTCGTAGGCTAACTTCCATCTATTGTTATGGAAACGGAGAACTGTAATCACACTAGAAGCTCCCATGGCTATCTGCCGCACCATCTCCTCCCAGCTCCTCCGTCGCCTCTTTTCATCTCATGTCTCTTGTGCCTCAACTCTCAAAGCTGTGATGAACAGTATTTAAAATAGATCTGAAAGATGATCCTGTCAAAGGCGTGTTGCAAACCAAAAAAAGAAGAAAGAGGAACCAAAGCTGAAGCAAGCCCTTATGTAGCTCAAAACTACGTTCGTATTATTGTTTCATTATGCTGCTATTACTTTCTTGAGACAATTATTTATTTGAATAAATAGGATCACTGTTAACATCACACTGATCATTACCATTCATCATTACTTTGTCCTTATGAGCGTCGTCTTTAATCTAACCTTCATCATCATCATCACCTTCACATCGACAGTACGATCACTGTTTTCATTCTTTTCGCCAACATGAAATCACCCTTATCTTCACCTTTCATATTTTAATTTATCATCATCATCATCATCATCACTTTATAATCACCACCACCATGACCGCCAACATCATCATCATCATCACCACCTGCACCAACACCACCAAAATCACATACTCCAAAACCACCATCACCTTCACCAACGCCATCATCATCATCATTGGAATAATGAACACCAACACCATCAACATAAAAATGATCACAATTATCACTTCCATAACCACCTTCATCTTCATCATCATTATCATGAAAATATTCATCCTCACATCATCGTCTAAATCGATACTTTAATCACCAGCACATTTATAGCCCTCACACAATACAACAATGTCACACTTTATTGCCCCCCTGGGGGAAATGTGTGGTCACACAGTTGTTACACGGGTATGTAAGAACATCATCAGTGTGTGAGTCATGTGGTAACCTTTATCCCCAACAATAACGCACTGTATATCAGTACTAACGCCTCTCCAGAAACCCCTCATAAAACCGTAGGACGCTGTACGAAAGGATTTAAAACATCAACTTTCACTCTGTTCACCGTTTGTATTGCACTGTGTCATCGCAAAGCCTTGGCACTGTTTGATTTAAGAGACTTACTCAATGAAGCGTCTCAATTTGTGACAACACTGTTACTCCAGCATCGTCGCCGAATTTGTCACATTTTAGTCTATTAAATCAGCGAAGGCAGCCAAGTTTCAGAAGCACTGTTTTCTCCCCTTGTGACTGTATAATGAGCACTTGGCAGGTTTCCATGGGTTAATATCTATCACGACATCTCTAGGAACATAATAACAACAAGGCGGACGAGTCAATAATGAAGTCTGTGTGCGTGTCTGCTTGTGTGTATTCACAGGGGAGGAGTCCTTAATGATCTTTGTGGACAAGCGGAAGTTGAGTCGGACATCAGAAGTGGGTGAATCCAATGGCACAGCTGTGACTCTGGAAGCTCTGCACCAGCTGGCTGCCTCCTACTTTATCGACCGGGAGAGCACCCTGCACAAGCTGCACCACATCCAGATCGCCTCCACTGCCATCAAGGTAAATGCTCAATGCTGACTGGCTGGAAAAATCAAGAAGTCACTATTCCCAAATGTATTTGATTGTTGGGTTTGTTTTAGGATTGCAGCCATTTCAGGAGGGCATTATTCAAAGTAGATGAGGTTTTAGTGGATTCAACTACTTATTGTGTGTTAGAAGGAATGAAATCATGACCAGTATGGTGGATGCACAGTTAACGCTATTGCCTCACAACGAGGAGGTTCCTGGTTTGAATCCCTGTTGTATAGGGCCCCTCTGTGTGGAGTTTGCATGATCTCTGATCTCTCCTCAGGCTTCCTCCCACAGTCCAAATACATGCTGGTTGGGTTAATTGGTGTTTCTAAACTTGACTGTGAATGTGAGTGTGGCTGGTTGTGTGTCTCTAAATGTCAGCCCTGTGATTGAATGGCAAAAAGTCAAGGGTGTACCCCATCTCTCGCCCAATGACAGCTGGGATTGTCTCCAGACCCCCGCGGCCCTGACAGAGAAAAGCGGTATAGATAATGGATGGATGGATGGATGACCTCTATAGACCATTAGAATAGAAACCCCTTTAATCAGCAAACTAACAAGTCTTTGTCTCTATAGATAGAGAATCAACTTATTATGATAAAGCTTTCTAAATGTTGTGTTTAGCTAATTCAATGGTGACATGAAAACAACAGTAAACAGCTTAACAGTAAATACAACATCATATTGGTTAACTTTAAGATCCACATGGTTTGTAGGTTTTGGAGAAGAAATCTTTTTTTTCGTATCTTTGGTGGAGAACAGTCGGTGGCAGAAGCTTAAGTGTGCGTTTGTATGTTTTTTAAGATAAAAAGGGTGCCTGCGCTCCCCCTGGGCATCAGTGTTGGAACAAATCAGGACAGTGGTCAGCACTTGCCAAGTCTCTTCCACTCACTACCAATTACTGCAGGCTCTTTACGACCCATCAATGAGATCCTTGGTGGGCTGCTCTGGCCTGCTCTATATGCAGAGAATTATTACGCTGTAGATTATTAAAGCATATTTTACAGGACATGAAGCAACTTCAGACCTTCGTCGACAACATTAGACCCTCATTCATACTGGACTTTCTATATGCACGGATACACTTCAGCTACTTCTAATGCCGTTTTTAATTAATTATCCCTCCGTAATGAATGCGCCGTTTAAGACCTAATCTAATGTGTCCAAGTCTGGGCTTCTTCTTTAGAAGTGGGGCCATCAAACATATTATACAGTGCTTTAAGGAAAGTTAACCAGAGAATGCTTTTAATGAAAACAACTTTTTATTACCTGATTGGTTTACTTGTAAGAAAAACTTTTTTCCTTTAGCAGTTGTTTTCACACTGCTCCATCACCCCTGCTGACACAGTACACATTATGCTAAGTAAATAGCAAGAGTGGAGTAAAGTACTTTTTCTTTTTGTGCACAAGGCAAATTTACCAAGAAGTCAAATTAATGAGATTCTCTCCTGCTTAAAAAAGTTTAAAACAGAATAAAAGCATGCAGATGCTAATCAACTTAAGGGCATTATTTTGTTAATTCTCATGTAGCAATTCTCTCGCTGCGTGAATCTCTCAATGTATTTGTTGGCGACAGAGTTCAAAACAAAATGTCTCATGGCGTACTGGGCATCATTTACACAGTTTAGTTTCAACCAAGTCCTTCAAATTAAAGAGCAAAATGTGTTTCTAGTCCATGTCCTCTGGAAATGCATTCTGTATACACACATTTTCTGCCATCCATCAACCAGTCAGCCTGGTGTGTCTGTGCCTTCCAACCTTTTAAAAGCAGTTTCAAAGAGTCCAACTCTTTCACATCTGATAGTGTTTTTGGTAAAGGATGGAAAAATATCATGGTTTGAGTATAAAGTGGCATTACTGATGTTAGTAGATGTTGCTCATCACGGTCACCACAGTTACAGGGAGTGGAATGGCATGCCCTTGTTGTTTAAAGAAAACACTTTGACTGTTTGTATGACATAGAAAACAAACAGTGTTCTCCAAGGTCACAGTCTAATGCTTTGTTGACCCGTTCATACAGCCTGTGCCTCTCTCTGCAGTCTGTTCTTCCTCCATTGTTCTCAACAGACAAGAGTCATTACTCACAAAGTCTCACTTGAACATAAACACATTGTTTTGGAGCGTCATTGCTCTGCAGATTGTACCTTCTGCTGTGCCACAATTAGCTTTCTCTGTCTCAGAAAACTCAAGCATGAACTCTTGCATTGTTTAGTTGGATTTTGGTTATTCTGGGGAAGCGCGGGTATTTTTGTCTGAGCTTGTGTTGGGGACTGAGATGAGTGAGTGTTTTTCATTCTTTTTTTTCCCCATGCTGACGAATCTGTCAGGTAAACAGTCAGTTTTTTTGACAGCTGGGAAAACTTGAGAAGCAGCTCTTGCTTTATTTTTACTTTAAGAAGCAGAAGTAAGTAGGGCCTATCATTGTATTTTTAATGTGTGAAAATTGATTCAGTGTTGGAATTTGAGTTTATTTGAGGTTGATCGTTCTTTGAAAGAAACAGCAAAATCTCAAAACCTTCAATTATCATTGGCCTATCCTTATTATCATGCAGTTTGAAAATCCCTCCAGCAGCCGGTGTTCAATCAAAGAGTGCTGCCCATTGAGATGTGGCACCATGAGGGTCTGTGCAGTACAGGGAGCATTATTGGAAAGTGGCTTTTCATCTTTCAAATATTCCTCTAAAATCTTAAATAATGGTTTGATTAGAGAGTATCAAAACATGCTTCCCTGTGAAGACAAAGCGGCGATCTCTGGTGTTAAAAAATGAAGCTAATACAGAAGTAGTTTTAACAGCAGAACTTAACATATTTACAACCTGGTTCAAAAAACAAAATGGGTCTGATTAGCTAATATCGAGTCTGGAAAACATTGAATTGGGGGTGTGTTTACAATATAGACAGACAGTTATAAGTAAGATTTACAAAAGCTCGTTTATTGATTGTTGTTGGATGCTGGCGGGAGGTCCGAGGTGTTACTAGTGTTCTGTGAGCAAAATATCCGGAGGTGAGGTCGAGGAGCTAATTGGGGAATGTTGCAGGTTGAAATGTAGCGATCACAGTTGGTAAACGGACGATCTGGTGTCGAGTAGAAGAATGAGCCGGTCTTTATACTGTGGAGTGTGTCGGTGGTTTGATTGTAGATGAGAAGCAGCTTTGCAGTCTTGATTGCAGGCAAGGTGTGTGGATCCAGCTCCAGGTAAACTCACTCACACAGGGAGGGGGAAAACAAAAAGGAAAACAGACTAGGATCCTCACAAATTGAAACTGAAATTTACGGCACGTTCTCCTTTTAGAAAAAAAAAACACATTTTGAATTTGTATGTAATGACATATATATAATTGTATAATTGTATTATATAATATATGAAATAAGAAAATATAAACTCCCTCTTCCTTATTCTGCAATGTTTGCACTCATTGTTCTTTAGTGTGAATTTGCATTCAACATGTACACACACATGCTCAATAGTTCGACCCAAGCGAGTAGATGTAGCGAGCAGTATAGCTCCTACATGCGCGCATTCAGAGGTCTTTTATACAGAACAGCATGCAGTGCATATGAAATTATGCATATGATGTAAACATCACCTTGCATCTTTTACTGCTTAATACCTCCGGGGTGTGTTCATTCATCACTCTGTCAGTTCTTATCAAGAAGAAAGAATTGAATTGGCTGAGTTTGCCCTTCGCGCCGCACGCCGACTTCTTCATGCGTTCTGCAGACTGAGAGGCCTCAAGTGGCTTTAATGTGTTTTCCCTCGCCCTTTGTGAACAATAGATTAACGTCACACAATGAAAGTATAGGATTAAAAAAAAAATACAAATCTGAGACACTGTCAGTTTATGCAGTCTGTTTGTCATGTGTCGTGTGCTGTGATCAGCTGCCTGCTTCTGCTGCAGGTTAGTGACAGGATGACACAAACACATCTGACCTAGCGTACACATCACATTTTTTTATTTTTTTTAACACAACACCGCCAATTAACACAACCAAGTGTATTTGTCTCATTTCCAGTCAAAATGATATCAGTCCACTTTTACATTCAGCAGACATGTCCAGATAAACACATTATTTTAAAATTAAATAAAAATGGCCTGTTTTGCTTGTAGTTTTAATAAAAATCTGCCAACAGGGAAAGCTACATTTACTTAGTGTCTTGAAATGAGAAACACAAATTCAATTTACAGAGTACATTTTATTTCAAGACACCCACCAGGTATACTGGAGCTCTGTTTTTGTCAGGTGAACGGGCCTGAAAATAATGAGATACTTTTTAGTTTAATTAAAACAACCTGATGGATTGCGGCACGGCTCTTCTTCTGTTCTGTCCTCCCTACAGAACTCCTGAATCACGTTGCTAATTTTGTCAGTCGATCTCACTTTTGCTTCCATAAGGTAACAAAAGCACCTAGTAAGGATGAGAATAAAATGTTGTGGTTAGTTTTACAATAAATTGTAACATCCAGATATGTTGTGTTCCTGAACACGCGTACTGCATGTGACACACAAACTTATAGAAATGCATTGTGACTTGTTTTACTCATGAATCAAATTCCTGCGTCCACTGAGATGACCTTGTCATTGTTCACTATTGCCGACGATTGGCATGGCATTTCTCCTTTGATAACTTTGGATGCTGCAGCAGGTTGATGGATCTAACTTGGAACAAATTGCGATTGTAACAAGCTGCAGGATGTGATCCGTTAACTTCACGTAGACACACTTTTAAAACTGTTTTTTTTTTCCATATAAAAGTTGTCTGTGTCCTTTAGCGGTGCAACAAATTGCACATTGGTACTGAGAAACACATGGTTGTTAGCGCAAGAGCAGACACCCACACCTGACTTGACACTTATGAAAATGTGCCACTTTTTAACAGCTTTCTCCCTCATTAGGCCACAAGTCTGCGTTTAAAGAAACTGTGCTGTTCTGTAAAGTTAAATGTCAGTTTGACACCTCAGTGTAAGACAATACGTGAACCTGTGGATCTGTATTTCACACCCTCTGTAGCTAGCAGGGATACAAAATCCAAATGGGACGGGACAACAAGAGGGTCAAAGCTAAAAAAGAAAGAAACTGCATTTTGAAGACTAACCACACACAGTCCTCTGAAAGACGTCTCCCACAATGACAGCATCTCATATAACGGTGCACCTCGTGATCCGTGTTTTAAGGCGTAGTTGACTGAAACATCTTTAATTTTGTGTTGGTAGCTTGTCTGTGAAAGATCTGTGTTGAAATGCATTGTACATTCTAGGCTGTAGTCTAAATGAGAAAGGGGAACTGTCTGGTAATGTGGGGAAAAACAACACCCTATACTTAGATTTCACACCTCAAAAACATTTGGAGCGTGAGTCTCAAAGAAGAAAATGCAGCAAAAGATTTAGTCGTGTTTTGTGAAGCTTTACCAATGTTCTCTTGGTTTACATGGTGGTCTTGCATGGAGTGGTATGTTTGGAAGGGGATGTCACTTCTTGTAACAGGAAGACAACAAACATTAGGCGCTCTCAAGCAGGCAAGAACTCAGAACCATCAAGGTCTGTTTCCTTCATTGTGACAGTGGAGCTGCGGCTAACAAACCCAAATTGCTTGCCTCTTTTTCTGAGCTTCGGCCCATTTTTCATTGGCTTGTCCTTAGTGATGCCCCACTATACAGTCCATCAGAGATAAAACTACATTCTCTAAAGTGAGTTGGCACGAGGACGCTGAGCTGATTTGGCAGCCGCCACCGAACCAAAGTGCTGCTAAAAACCCCTCTGATTTAGATGAATAGAGAAAGAGTCCTCTGGAGTGCATTTGTTTGTGAGGCATTTTCAGGTGACTGATGTAAAATATTCACAGTGTCAGCAGGCTTTAATTCCTTACATGTTCTTCTTTTTTACCTCACCCCAATGTAGACGGATGCCACTGTAAAGAAGAGCACTGGTCCCCTGGTTTTAGAAGATAACAATTTTTAAATGGTAGAAATGCCAGGCCTGGAGGAATGAGGGACGAAACACGTGCACCGGCACTGGAAAATAATCAAAGACAGGAGAAAATGAGATAGGAGGGTGAGGAAAGAAAACGTCTCTGCTGTTACATAGTGTGATGAATCAGCCCTTTCCATTCCTGTAATTTCCTTTGAGAGCGCCGCGTCATTTGTCAACCATTTTGCGGTAGGAGTTAAAGGTGTCAGGTGCGTCCAAACGGAAAAGATGAGACGAAGGATAAAGCGGCCTTTATTTAGCCGGTTCTCTTAGCTAAGGATCAAGGTGTGGCAGGTAGACAGGAAGTGTGGCATCGATCAATGCACTTACCTTTGATTTGCAGCCCAGGCTCCTCTGTATTGAACATTCATTAAGCTAAAGTTGGGAGGAGAAATATCATTGACGAGGAGGAGAAGCGATAAAGAATGTTTGACCCAATTTGCCTCGACGAGCCTCGAGTGTGCAGTCAGTCATGCGGCTATACGCTTCATTTGTCCGACCAGACAAGTGAGGCTGGAGCTTCAGAAATCAGATAATGGCTGCTGAGGAACGGGTGCAGAGAACACGACGCCCTCAGTTTGAGTTTTGATGGCAGGATAAACAAAACACAACCAATACAGAAAAAAAACAACAAAAAAAAACAGAACAAAGCACGTCCTCTTTTATCACAAATGCCGATGAATAATTCATAACTTGCAGATTGTTTTAGCATCTTCATTATTCTGAAAGCGACGTACATTTTCTTTTTGTTTGTCTTTTCGCAATGTCTTCAACTTCTTTAACCTGGAACAGGATCTGTCGCTTTCCCTCCCTGGATACTCTATAGATGCAGACACCTCAGATCATGTATGGTATAAATATGGAAGATAGCT
The DNA here is from genome assembly GCF_947650265.1 of Symphodus melops. Classification (NCBI taxonomy): domain Eukaryota; kingdom Metazoa; phylum Chordata; class Actinopteri; order Labriformes; family Labridae; genus Symphodus; species Symphodus melops. Next base: position 3,343,973 of record NC_136698.1, read on the forward strand.
ACTGGCTTTCGCTTCTGATGACAAGATTTTTTAAGAACTTCCACTTCCAGGCAGTTTTAATCTGCAGCTGCTTAAAAAGAATTGATGCCTGGAGAGGAAAAATACACAGAATCAAATTTGCCCTCTTGGCCCCTTTTCAAGTGACTGGGGCTTCCTCTAACAGAGAGAGAGCATCGCTGTGTGTCTATTAAGAGGACTCAGTGAACATAACAGCACATACAGTATTATATTCCACTTTCTTCTCCCGCAGGCTCCCCTCTGCACCCCTGTGGCTCCAAGCGTCGTCTTCTTTTTCCGTTTCTGTTCGAGCGCACACAATAATCTCCTCCTGATGCTATTTTCTTCCTCTTCCTCTTCTTCTTCTCGCTCGTAGTTTATAAGCTTATCCCTCGCTGGTTGACATTAGAGAGTAAGCCCGTTGCCACAAAGTGCTCTTAAAAACACGCAAAGAAATCCTCAAAGACTGAATAAACAGGCGTAAACGTATCCCACATGCAAATGTGGATTTTCACATTCACCGTGTCCCGATGATTAAGGAGAAACTACAATTGTTGGAGGTGCAGCGAATGAGGCAATTCTGAAATGAGGGATGATTTTCATGAAACATTAATGCTATCTTGTACTTTTCCCCCCTCCATCAAGCATAAAGTGCAGCCATTTACAGTCCATTGTTGCTCATTTTGACAAAACAAGCTCACTAAGTGACATTTTATGCTGTTTTGGTGGAATTATTCATGTGAGGGATTTGCAGCCGTGATGAATTTTTATCAGAATGCTCTTGCCTAACTGGTCTTATAATAATATTAAAGCATTTGTTTAGTTTTTGTTTTTTTTTTCATTAATGGCTGTGCCTCAGGGCCATCTGTATCTGTGGACCATGTTAACAGGCTAAGTGCTGCGTTGCCCTGCAGAGGCCCCACACCAATAACTGAGCTGCTATCATCCATCCACATGCTGCGTAAGATGGAGCATAATCACATTTAGGTATTTTAATAACCTTATTGTGCCTCGTTTCCTTGTATCATCTCTATCTCATTCAATTTATTAGCTTTAAATATTCAGTTGAAGCCAAAGAAACTGGAATGTGGTGACTTTCCACTCACTCAAGGTCAAGGCTGACCCTATACATTTCTAATAAGATTAACACTTCGATCGATGTGGTTCAAAGGAGTCTGCTTGTGTCTATATATTGTTATTTTAGGTTCGTTCGTACACTGTTTCTCATTAGCATGAGCACATGTAGCTATCCCGTAGCGTCAAGCAGCATCGGGCGCTTGCTGTCCAAACTACATTGAAGCTAAAAAAGATAATTGGTGGGATCTGTGTGTGGTTTGACCTGATTGTAAATATGTCCTATTTTATCATGGCCGCTGTCTGACACTGCTCGGTGTGTGGGAGGTCATGGAGGTTAAGATTGGCTCTTTATACCACTCACAAATAATCACGGCAGACGAACAGTTCTAAACAGCTTCTACGCCTGCAGAACACCCCTGCTGTTGTCGGAAAGGGGGAATCAGCCTGATTACCCCCGAGTTTATATATATATATAGTGTATATAAATACGTTCAGTTAGTATTCAAACAGTATCATGAGAAATACGATGAAAGAAAATAATGTCATGTTTTGCAAAGTAAAAACACCCTAGAAACATGAACATAATAGCTTCAATGGCAGCAGAAAAGTCAGGCCTACATCGTTGTTATGTTTCCATATTAAGAAGTCGATTCTTTAAATCTCTTGGAAGGTTTCATATGTCTAACCTCTGATGTAATGTCAGCTATGGGCTCACTAATAAATGTATAGATTGATAGTCTTTATTTTACATCATCTTTAACTGTGATTTGTAAAAAAAAGGCCGTGTGGGTGTCTGGTTTGTCTGACGCCTGCGAGTTATCTTTGCATTAACAACACATGTAACAAACAGCGTGAAAGGCAGAAACTCTGTGTTGCAAAGCATGCATCAGTTTACACATCTTGAGATGTTCTGTACGTTTTATGTTTTATCATACTACAGACCTTATTGGCTATGAAAAGTTTGCTCTGATTGTTATGTGGGAATTTGCATAAAATCAAGCGTTTTCATCCTTGAGAGAAACTGAGAGCTGTGTATGTCTGTGCTTGTGTTTGCATAACCTCTCTTGTGGGAAACTCTGAGCCCAGACAATATCTCCTCCTCCGCTGTAGAATCTGAGCAAAACTAGCAGCTGTGCAGTGTTCAATTTAGCCACGCTGCCAAGTCCTGGCTCTGGCTCTCAACTGCCCGGGAAGGCTGAAACGACACGTCCTGAACTGACGCACTTGTGCGCTGGGCCGCTGTGAGTTGAACAATGTCAGCTTTCCGAGCAGCACTGTTTCCCTTAACAATGTCTCTGGCAGCAGGCAGAGCTACATTTCCACTGACAGAGTGTAATATGAGGCTAAAAAGGATGCCTGCAGGGCTCACTGGGGACTGTGTGTTTGCTGCTTGAATATACAGACTTGTGACAAAGGAAAAAGCGGAATAAATGAATGGAGAAATATAAGAAATGCAGATGCCTCCATACAGGGCAGGAGAGTTCAGCGACTGGTTTGATGAAAATGATGCCAATCTTATCGGCTGTGACAGTTGCTGCAAACAAATCTCAGCTCAGGTGAGAGCGCCGTGAGAGATGTTAGATGCACATTGTCACCAACATCATCAAAAGACTAAAACAGAAAAGATGATATCCCTCTTGTGGGTATAGATTGGCATCTAGATTGGTATGGAAGAGTGTGGACTTGAGAGAATCTACACCGAAGGAGCACTGAGGTTGCTATAAATGGTGATCAAACACTTCACTGAGGTTTAGTTGAAACAGAGCACATCTTTCAACAAATCAGATGCCTCTAGGCTCAAGGACAGCAAACTTCTGAAGAACAAACGGCACCTGAACACGTGGGTTGATTCGCTTTGATTTTAACCGTTTGAAAGAAGCACCGTTTCATCACGACGGCGTCTTCATCAGAGGAGGAGTGAACAAAGACTAACAGGGACTAACAAACACTAAATGGTAAATGGACTTGCGCTTGTATAGTACTCTAGTTTTCTGACTACTTAAAGTGCTTTTTTTACACGACAGGTAAGATCTACACATTCACATGCTGCTTTGTAAAGTGACCATCAGAAGTAACGAGTCCCATTCCTGAACCGCCAATGAAGCAGTGTGAGTAGCTCGGGGTTAAATGTCCTGCCCAGGAAAACATCGGACATCTGGCTGAATGTGCAAAAGCATGGATATATAACACTTAGAACCAGGTGTACAACTACCATTGAATAAGTGATTGAAGAAGCTTCAGATTTATTGGAGATATATATCTAAAGGTGGAGCATCCATGAACAGTTATCTAACCCTTTACACTGTATGTCAAACACAAAAGACCACAGAATGGTGACCCCTGACCTGCCTGTCAGATCTGCAGGATCATTAAGGTTCTGAGGATTAGATCAAAAGTACACCTTCCCCTGGAGGCAGAGATACAAGGAGCATAATTGATTAACACTGTGTTGTGGTCAAGACCGTGCTACCTGAGAAAAAGACATACCGGAGACCAGAGGGATCCGGGGCCGAGATAAGACCAAAGATGATTAGGTAACAAAACTTACCGAGCAAGACCAAGACCAAGGCAGGGTGAGACAGAGGCCGTATATCTTTGAGAAATCTTCTTCTTGGCGTGTCACTTACTTAGAGTGTAACATTGGAAAGGTTGCGGCCGCAACCCGGGGATGAAAATCAAATTATGATTTAATAGCGGTCATTAACTCTTTTAGATAGAGACATTTTCCATTCAGAGATATGTCCTTAAGTGAACTTTACCGGCAAACCATCTCAAATCAAGGTACAGATGTCCTCAATTCAATCCACCTGAGATATTTTCTTTTGTTCTAATCTGATGATGTTCAGAGGATGATTCAAAGTCTGTAGTGTCCAATGGAAGCCTTGCATTCTTACATTTGCATCAATTTGTCACACGGAAAGTGATTTTTGCATCTTTAACATATTAGTGAATGTGCTTTCTATGCATGAATAACTACAGTATGTCAATCCTCGCATCTTTTCAGATTAAGGCCTGTAGAGTCATTATTGCAGATCAGTGACAATGACATCATCACGTCTCATTGTAACTGTGTATATACACCGATGCCTGATAATCCAGTGACGCCATTTGGCACATCTGAGATCCCTCTGATGTATAAATCTGGTATTCTGAAGGATTTACATACATGCATATTGTTACATGTGGACAATGTGATTTGGGGACTGTTTTAAACTATCCCTGTTTCCTTTTCTGTTACGTTGTGGATATGTGACTGATACATGAACCTGTAAAGAATCAGTTCACTTCAAATAAACGTCTCTCTCTTTTCTGTGTTGGTGCATATTTTTGCAAGTTATATTTTTAAATGCATCTTTTTAAGTCGGCAAAGATCAAAATAATCTTGAGCACTATTGGAATTTAGAAACACTCCCATGCTAAGTTTTGATAAACAAATCTTGAGTTTTTGCATGACAGCAACAGTGAAAGAACAAACACACTATTTTTTTTTTTTTTTAAAGGCAATGGTGGCTTAATGTACACACACTCTTAGTTAGTTAGTACGATTGTGAACAATCTCTCCTCACTCTCTCCTGTGCGTACATGTTGAGGTAGCGTGCAGGTACATTTTGGTAAATATCCGCCTGATTTTCTCTTTTCTTGTCCTTTTGAAAATACATCAAAAGGCATGCCTGGAGTGGCACAGTGAAATTCATTGCGATAGATAAACAAGTCACGTCCTCAGCACGCGTAACCATCACAAAATGCTTATTCTGAGAAAGCCTTTAAGTGCAATTAAATGTTCCATTAAATGCAGCTGTTGCTTATTTCAACACAGTCAGCACGACTATGTTGTATCAATTATGCCACATTAATAATACCCCACACCATTTACATATCATGTTCTCGGAATCGCGTCTCGCTTTGAGCAGACCCGCGAGGTCTTGAAAGTTTGTGAAAATATATGAAAGGGATTTTTCCTTTTTTTTTGTTGGGGGGGGGCTTTCTAATGGAGAAGGCTGACTGTGCACACATGCTCTGCTGCGGCGGTTTCCTTTTTTTGCAGATGGTCTCATTGCTATGCATAGAAAAGCCATCCTTAGATTTGCATTTGGTCAATTCTCCTCTTTAAGTAGGACATCTGTCTGTGTTAGAAATTAATCTGCTGATCCCTCTGGAGGCTGCGCTGATTTTAATTAATTGTGTTAACGCGTCAATAATAAAAAGAAGACTGGAAGTCAGTTATACTCTCCCTCTCTTGCACTCTCTCCAGCTCTGTATGCATGTCCTCTGATGTCTTTGTATTCCTAAGTCTATATTTCAGTAATTATAAATTAAAAGCTGAGATAAGTGTCTTTGAGTAGGAGACTGAAAAAAGATCCTGAATGAGTCTCTTGTGAACACGCTCCTCACATGCTTATTAATCTTCATGTTTTTTTCTGTATTTATTTTCCTCTTTAGCTTGTAGTTGTCAGAAATAGACGTCAAAAGAAAAGACAAGTTTTCTGCCAACAGTGGCAAAAGTCTCTCCCTCCTCCACCACCCTGCAGGATATCACGGATGCTGTCATCAATCTAGCAAGGATATGTTGTTATTTTCATTGAACCTTTGGGAAAATATTAAAAGAAGACACCTTCATGGAGCTTGGCAATAATTTGCAAGTGACAGCGAAGGAGATAGATTTCCCTTCAGGTTGGCAGTTTATCTTTGCCGCCCATGGAGCCTGGATACATATGTGCTCTAAATCAGGCTCATGTCAAGGATGATTGAGTAGAGATTGTGAACAATCTAACCATGAGCTCAAAGAACTCTGCGGGGTTGCTTTGTGTGTATGTGTGCGAGAGAGAAAGTCTGTGTATTGTCAGCACGAATCCGGCGTCATGGCTTTGAACTGTGGATAAAGTTGCATCTTTCAAGACTTTCAGAAGTCGTTCTGTTTTTATGTCGCTCTCACTTTTTGGTTCTTGCTTCCAAGTTGGGTTCTTAACTCCCAGAGTCTCACGAAACAAAATTAATTTGAGCGGCTATGTTTCTATTTGCAGACAGTTCTCGGCATGTAAAAATTATTATCTTTGAACCGTACCTTGATGCAGTCTATCTAGAGCTTAATTTATCTCACTTTTCAAACTCAGGATAATTTCATGAACCATACCTGACTGCTTCTGCTGATTTTCTAAGTTTGATATTCTTGTTTGCATGTTTCTAAAATTGTTATATATATATATATATATATATATATATAAAAAACATATTTTCCAAGAATGCTTGGAAATTATTTTCTGTCCTAGCTCTGTTTTTAGCACTTCACGTGAACTTAATGTGGAAATAACTAGCTTTCTTTTTAAACTCAACACTGGCTGACTTTGGCTTCCACGGCCTCTAATTCAGAGTTCAAGAGGAGTATCAGCGTCATCAGTCTAATATCACCTGTTTGCAGGCATGCATGTGTGTTGAAACCTTTTCATATTCAGTGCACCTTGATGCATCAGTCTCTGATTAGTTGTGACAGCTCAGTATGGCGTAATGACTGTATACAATTGGAGCAGTCTCTAGTGTCTTTGTCATGTTTAACTTGTGTTATAGTACTCACTCAACCTACACATTGAATCACAAGATTTTATTTTGGAATAAATGTAAATATAGAAATATCTTTGGAGTGAAGCCGACAGAGAATATGTGGAGCAGTGAGTCTTTATATAAATGATATCACCCAACTGGTAATATAAACACCAACACATTCAGCTCGAGTGGAGCTGTGGATCTGTTATCTGCCTGAACAGCTTCAAAAGCTTCATTTGTCCCGCACCAACGTTTCCTGTTGCTACACAGGAGGTGTCTTTATTAAAAACATGAGGACGACAGGATCATTCCACTCGTTTGTAAGTGAATACAAGAAAGCAACAGATGCTTTACCAGACAGTCTCCTACACTCCGTTGGGTTTACTGTCATTTAGTTTTTGTTTACCAAAATGTTACATTAGCATCAGACCTTCATTGCTTAAATCCAACAGACAGCTCTGCATATTAGTTTTTTTTTTTTTTTTTCATGTGTTGGCTGCGGCTCAGTAGGGTTGCTGTAGATCAGTGGTAGTTGGTCGTCTCTAAAACGCAAGGGTAAGACCTCATATACCTCCAGGGGATCAGCCAGTGTGAGTGGGGTTAGTCAATACAGATAAAAACTTTACAGATAGCAGCTGGCAATCTTTTCATGTCCGATAATTGTGATTGGGGAATCCAACTACACTGTTAACATGGTATGAAGTGATCTGAGGCAGATCTGTTTATTTAAACCATATTGACATGTGCCGATCGGTCCTGCTGATCTCATCAGTCATAAATAGATAAAGCTCTTCCTTCCTCTTAACATGCATGGAAAATGTACTCGAATTTGTGAGAAAATGATCTCTGCATTAGCACATCAACAACATGGACCGCTGCAGCAGCCAATGATACGCTCTGGTATCAATAAAATACGACAAGTCAAGGGCGCCAGAAATACATGGATATTGATTGGAACAACGATGAGCACAAACTAGCCCTCTTGTTCAGAATGAAATTATTTTCCAAATGGGCTGCATCGGGCAAATCTTCCAACTCATATACTGACATAAATTTGTGTTGTGATCAGGATCATATTCTGAATATGTGTGACCAGAAAGCGGCTAATCAAGTTCAAGTCCATTCACCGATTTTCCACACAGCTTTTAGACGAAGGATTTGGTGTGAGTGGGCTACCTTCAGGGTTAACAGTTGATGGATTTCTTGTACAGTGTTCACATCTTATAGGGCTACTGAAGCTTCACACTTAGCCTGCTTCTGGCAGGTTTGTTCTTTCACCCCTCCAAAGCACCAACTCTTAACAAGGCTTTGTGAGGTCATAAAGTTTAAGGTTCAGAGATTGATTTCGCTTCATAACAGCATCACCCTATACGAGAGGCCACAACTATAGTACGTGTAAGGTGTGAATATAAGTCAACTCAGCGCCTTGAAGTATGCTTACCTTGTATTTGTTCTTTCAAGTACATGTTGTACTCGGTTGCATCTGATAGATTAAGACTCAAACACCTCATTATATCACATCTGAGCAACACCCTGCTCTAATCGAATAAACAGATGTAACTCTAATCACGCCTTCCCTTTATTTGGCAGCTGCAGCTGTTCTTCCTTTAGGGGATCTTCAACATATTTGTCAGAGATGCATCAATTGCAATTTATTGACCAATCACATTTTTTTTTTACAGGTCTGAACTGCCTATACCGATTTTAGCTAATACCAATATTCTTTCTTTAAAGATTTATTATGAGCAACAAACACAAACATTTGATGGAAACATCCTCTATTTGTTGACTGTTAGGAAAAAATAGAAGTACAAACTTTACCAGGTTGTATGACGGCGCAGAGCAGAAGGGGCGCACACTAGCAAAAAGCAATGTCGCACGTTGTTAGGTGACCTAAACAGTAGTCTGCAAAATAACAACTTTTTTTTTGTCCAGTAGCTGCAGCTCTTTAACAGCCGCTTCACAAGCATGAAACACATTTCTCCCGCTGTTTCAAACACTCCTGGTTTGTCCCGGTCCGTCTGTAAACTAGAGCTTGGGAAAGTGCGACAGCATCTATTGTGATCTGATCGTCTACATAGAAAATAAAAGGGCTTGACAGCAGCGTGCAGTGTTTATTTATGGTGATAGTGTCGAGATCTGTAATGAAACATAAATTATATTGAACCATCTAATAAAAAACACATGAATAAACTTTCTGTATTAAATTCAAATTAAGATTTTAACAGCAATTGTTCTCACTCTCTTTATCCCCAGTCGTTGAATGTAACTCATTAATAAATCAAACGAGAGAAACAGAGATGTTTACGGCTTCACTCTCTTCAGCTGCATTCTCCACGACTCCTGAAGGAATGATCATTCATTCATTAGGCTGTTGCTCGCAGTTTCTCACCATACCTCTGTCTTTCTCACTGAACGGTATTTGCAGAGGGTTTAATCTTGTTTTATATTAGTAGTGACATACTGTAGTATGTTTAAGTCACGTTTATTAGTGTTGCTCTTTTGGTTCCTATTATTCTCCTTCTTCCTTTCCTCAGCCCCCCTTTTTTAAAGACATTTTTATGAGTCTTTTATTAAGTAGGACAGCTGACGACAGAGAGGAGATGTGTGGAATAAAGAGTTGGGGATCACATACAGCAAAGGGCCACGGTTGGATTCGAACCCACAGCTGCTGCACTGATGACTATTGCCTCTGCACATGGTGCACGCTAGGCTGTCAACAGCACGTTTATCCCACTTAAAGCCCAACACAGTTTTGGCAGATGACTGTTCAACATGAGTCTGGTTTTCTTTGACGGTTCTGACTTGGTTTAAGAGCTTGAAGATATTTCACCTCTCCTCTGAAAAGCTCCTTTATTTGAAAAATAACTGGTGGACAGAGACTGAATCTTCAACCAAGTCCAGTTGCCTTTGCATCAAGCTTTGATTAACTATGATCCAGATGACTGAGAATCTACACGTCTAAACTACCAGTAGATTTGTCCATATTGGTAGATCATCATAAAATGAGTATGTGTGAATCCTTACACAGTTCTTCACAAGTACGTCATGACAGCTCACAGCGATCACAGTTGTTTGGCTGAGTGATGCCAGACTTCGATGTACTTGAACTTGATTGTCAGTACAGGCCTCTCTCAGAGAACAAATCGCAGGTGGCGTTTTCACGAATTCACCAAGCAAACTGCAGAATTATTCTGCAGGGCTCACCAACACTGACACAAGGACACCCTGATGTTTACTGCACAGACTGTTTATTCAGACAAACAGCGGCTTTTTGACAATCTGGTCAATCGCTGCGTACACAACACACATGCTCGACTGTCCACTGACTGCCGTATGTACACATCTTTCCTCAAATACACAATCGCCCCCAAAAAAATGAGCCGGGAAAGGGCTGAAGAGAGTTGTCTATTTGGCGTCAATTGATGTGAGTCTCTCCTTCTCTTACTCCTACATGCTTAACCTGTTCAGAGTTAATTAACCTGACTCAGAATTGGTGTGTAAAACCAAGTGCCCTGTCTGCCTCCATCTGGTGCTTTCAGTCCGCCACTCGTGACAGAAGACTCATCTTGTTTTGCACTGCTATTTTTTGAGGATTGAAGCCGTCTTATGGGACTTGGATATTAACCTAAAAGTAGAGGAAGTTTTCAGGATCGCTTTCAAATAGCTTATGTGTGATAGATTGCCAAATATGCAAAACTGGTGCACTGACTGCACATAAACAAGATGGCCGTGGCTTCTATAGATTGGCTGGCTGGTAAATGACCCTCTCTTAGCGCCAGACCAAAAAACTTCTGCCAACGCGTTTGGCGCTTTGCTTCATGTCACTGAACCGTTTCCGAGATTTGTACAAGAGTTCTCCTGGGACAAGACAAGCTCATGCTAACTAAATGTGTTTTCTCCTCTCAAGCAGCAGTAATTTAATATCCTTCAGCCCTCGGTAGCTTACTTGGGGTGTCATATATTCTCTGAGAGAGAATTTACACCTCCCACACAGCCACATCAGTTCCCTCTGGGGAAAGTGTTTGTGTCAAGACCTGCTCTTCTCTGTCCTCTGTGTCATCAATTTGTCAGAGCACCATTGGGCAAACTGCTGTCTTATATAAAGAGAATGGAAAAAAAAGATTATGTGATTGGTCATGAGTGAAGTGAGCCCAACTACTGACAACAATACTCCCATGGTAGTTGGGTTTTCAGCTTCACCACGGGAGCACCAAAGTGAGCAGAAATGACGTATTATCACATTGACAATATACCAGGTTTTCAAGAGCTCTGTGTGTTCTGTGGCTCCAGAGGGGGGCAGCATGAAATCAGCTTGAAGTGCCTCAAGTCAGATCACTTGAGGAAGCATCAGTAAATACTGCTGGTTTGCTTCATAATTCAACTGGGGATGTCTCATTATTGGATCGTTGAGATCCTAAAGATATGCAGATAGCTCTTGCAAGCTACAGACATTGTGTTTCAAGTGACATCATATGAGGTTGCATCTGTTGGGGCTGAAGACTTTGGATATATAGGAGGAACCCATGAGTTTACCAGACGTCAACAGACTCATCAATATTGTAATGTAATCTAGCACTACTTAAACATTGATGTTTCTAACAAGTCTGCGAGTGAGAGTTGAATTATGGGTAATGTAGACACCAAGATTTGACATGGATATACTCAGGGTGACAACCAGTGGCAAAAACAACAATATTAAAACAACAGCTTAGAAAGGTTCATATGTAGCACCACTCGCTCGCTCTCTCTCTCTCTCTCTTTCTCTCTCTCTCTATCTCTCTCTTTCTCTCTCTCTCTCTCTCTATCTCTTTGTGACTGATCAAGATGCTTCTTCGTACGTGAGTGGTAAAGCGAATGGGAATTTTTCCAGTTTATTCATCACAGATGGCTACCTTATAAAGTAAATCAAGTTACGCAATTATTTTGGCAGCAGGCCCAGGTTTAATTAACGGGAAACACTACTTAACAGTATTTTAAGACAACTTCACCTGCATAACACGAGACGCTCACATTGCCTTTTTGCATAGAAATTAAAAAAAGGACGAGCACAGTGCTTTATTTTCACCGTCATGGAGGATCTCTGAATTTTCAACCAGATTTGTCAGTAAATTAGAGTAAATGATAGACTTTGCTTATCCAGTGCTAATGGGCCGTATCAAACACTGATGTCAGGAGGTAATTCCCAAATTATCAGAGGTCCCTAGGTAATGCTAATCCCGACTGAATACTGCCGAACACATGCAATGCCAAATCAGTAGAGTGGACTGGCAGATATTTTGCTGCCAATCCTCTCATTAAATTTCCGCCTTTGTAGTCCTGCAATGACATTGTGTACCTCCATGTAAGGAAAAAAAAAAGAAAAACACCAAGCAATAACACAAACCCTCGGATGTGAATGTAATTGAATAGAACATGCTAATACCATTAGGACAGTGTATTTCAGCATGTTTCTAGTGTCAGTGGGCATTGTAATGGGTAAACAAAATGCAGACATGAATATGATCGATGACGCCACATCTTACTCATTAAGCTTTTACTCCTGGGATCTTTATCATAGCTCAATTTTCAGCTCAGTAGCTCGCAAAGTCATTCTCCTAAATTTGATTTGCATAATGGAGAAGTCTAAATTGTGTGTAATATATTTTCTGTTTCTCAAAAGAAAAAAAGATGGAGAAGGGAAAGGATGTTAATCTTATCCCACATGACATTAAATCATGTGGGCTCTTTTTTTTGTATCTGTTTTTCATCTATCTTTCCTTGCTTACTATGTATATTCAATCAGTGTGTTACTTTCTGAGAATGGATTATTATTATGTTCTCTGTTCTCTCCCTTTAGGTGACCGAAACAAGGACGGGCCCTCTTGGATGCAGTAACTATGACAACCTCGATTCTGTCAGCTCTGTTTTGGTTCAGAGCCCTGAAAACAAGATTCATTTGCAAGGTTGGCCATCCATAATTGAACTCCCCCAATTTCTGATGGAATTGTCACAGTGTCTGTTCTCTGGCAAGCTTATAACTGCAGCATGAGAATGTCAGAACGCATTTGGCTTCAATCACTCTTTGACTTTTTTTTTTCCTTTTTTTATCATGCATGCTTGCAGAGTGAATCCCACATAGTAATGATTCAGAACCAACATAGCAGAAGTGTGCAGTAAAAAAAATGTAACTTTAAGTGAATCTCAGCATACTGTATGTGTCTCCAAGCATATGTCAGGCATGGCAAAAACACAGAGAAAATGAGTTCCGGCCCCTTGTGATTTACAGATCCAGTGTATAACAGCCATAAACACATTTTCTGCAGTAACTAAAGCACTTACAGCCCTCCTCTTCATTCTTCCATGTGACATTTCCATGTTTTTGTCCTGTTTTTGTCCTTGCCTCTAGGCCTGCAGGCCATACTGCCAGAGTACTTGAGAGCCAGATTTGTGCAGGCGGCGCTCAGCTACATTGGATGTAATGAGGAGGGCCAGTTTGTGTGCCGAAACAATGACTGCTGGTGCCAGTGTGCCGTGGACTACCCGCAGTGTAATTGCCCCGAGGTGGATCTAAAGGCGATGGAAGCCAGTTTGCTGAAAATCCGAGACTCCTGGAACATGGCTAACCAAGACTTTGAGGAGTCAGGTCAGTTGTTTTTCCTTTTTTTCTTCTTAAATGACTGTGACCCTCCCTCTGACAGAGGATTAGACCCTATTGTTAGAAAAGCCGACAGGAAGGGAAAACAAAGACAAAAAAGCCATGAAAAGCAGGGACGAGTGCATCCAATCCACATAATGGGAATTCATCAGTACGCAGAGCAGCAATTTTTTCAGGCAGTTGTTGCAAAATGATACGAAAACAGAGAAGAGCGTCTGATGCCTATAAAATAAAATTGTTCCGATTTGATTGATTACCCAAGGCCCGGTGTTACCTGGGGGAATCTTACATACACAACAAAATGTGAAAGCATCTCATAAATGTAATTTTTTTTTTGCATATTTGTATTCTCTATTTTACAATATCATATGTTATGATATCGTAAAATACCTGCAAAAGGGTTTTCAGATTTTTTAATTTTAAAAATCTTTTTTTATCTGCAAAGTGTTTGTTGGACAACCTGCCAAATTAAATGTCCGACAAATTAAGGTGCTTCATCACATTGATGAAAAAATCCAGTAAATCCGATACTGCCATAAAGCAGAGCTGCTTATTGATTTGCAGCACGTCCCTCAGTGGCCTCACACAGCCAGAGATATTAAAGGCAGGAGCTGAGTCAGCAGAAACACCAGTGAAACCTCTCATATTTGGAAAATCGTTCATATCCCCGTGTACGCTGTCAAAACACCTAACACTCGTGCCCGTGTACCAAAACAACTACCTTTTATGCCCGTTTGAACCTGGCTGCGCACAGAATTGCACGGTGCAAATTTCAACATGAAGGAAATAAACGGGTCTGTATGTACGCGGTGTTGTGACTGGGTCATCAGTGATTCAGTCAGATGAAGGTCTTTCAGTGCCATAGGAGGAGCTTTCACACCCCAGAGACAAACTAGAGTTGCTGTACTGTGTGATGTAACGTGTGATGTAATGCATTGCAGTTCAGCTGTGGCCGTTTTGACAGATAACGTTATTTAATGTCAGCTGAGTAACAAGGCATACAAACAACATTCCTGCAAAGAGTTGTGGAAGTGCAAGAAAAAGCTCATACATGGGGCAATAATTCTTAATCACATGCAAAATTATGTTAACAAAACAAGAGATATTCATTGGTCAATTTTCATTTCATATGGTATTGTAAAGAACCTTAACACAAATTGAGATGATTTCTTTGGATACTTAGAAAAGTAAGATGAATTGTTGATTTGAAAGATATATGACTGTATTTTAAAGAAATATCAACAGAAGCACATCTACATTGTCATTTTCTGCTTTAAAAAAAAAGTAAGAAGTCGGATTTCAACTAAGCAGCGTTGTACATCTTTTTAATCTGCTAAATCTTGTATCAAGGTCAAGTGTGTAAGAAATCTACTGCATTAAATCCTAAAGCGAACTTCCTGTATGATCAGACATTAAGAAAACATGCTACGTTGAAGTGGTTCCTTCTCTGTCATCAATGCAGCAGGCAATATGTCCTCCGTCTAAGTTTCGATTCTGGTGTGGAATGGTTTGGGGGGGGTTTTTGACCAAAGAAGTTGACAATTTCAATGCACTGCCCCTCGGGTAATTCACCCTTCGCCCCTTAAAAAGCCTCTGCTTTTTTCGAATAAACTCCACGAGCAGAAACATGGAAAATGGATCAATATTGGAGATGCTTTTGAAAAATGGAGAGAGTTTAGAACAAAAAAGGTTTCAAGACCAATGCAGAGCTGGCTAAACACTGAAGCTTCAGTGTCAGACATGGCAACCTGCCTGAGCATAGACTCAAAAGTTGAGGGGGCAGGGAGGGGAGTAGGTTCTCTCTAGTGTTTTGATTTTGTACTGCAGTATACATTATAAAAGCTACATGTCAGAGTTACACATTGGCCCTTTAAATTATTTTGTAAATTATAACAAGCAATTTTTTTTAGAAAAGTTGTTAAAGGTCTAAAATATAAGCATGTTAATCATACTCTTTTTGCAGAGCATGAGCCTGCAGTTCTGATGTACAGAGAATGTGTGAGAATAATGTACTCACTTTCATACAAGATTTTGCACCCTGTCATGTCTGTAATGCTGAGCCTCTACAACATACCTGTGATATTTTAACTGAGCGTGTCCTGCATGGTTCGGCCCCCTTTTTCCTGTGCCTCCATTATTACAGAAACTTAAGGCTGCATCCACTGGCTCTGAGAGCACCTGGGTGTTTCAATCATTTCCTTTCCTGCCTTAAGCTGTTCTCTGTGCTACACCTTGCTGGCTCAGTGCGTTATGACTGACTGCACACTGCTGTACTTAGGGGGACTTGATTGGCACAGAGCTGTAACAACCTGCAAGTTTCCCTGAGTACTGGCGTTGCTGTGTTGCATTAACTACAGAAACATAAAGACATTCCATTAAAATCCAGAGAAAGCACTCATCAATGTAATCTAGTACCAAATAACTTTTATCAGTTGGAGACTTACGTAAAGCATTTTGCATTCACATGAAAAAAAAAAAAAATCTGCTCTGTTTTTCTGATTGAACAAGATAATTATCTCTGAACTACGAGTTATGAGGCGGTTGCTTTGTGTCTCAGTGGGGGATCCAAAACTGTGTTTCCGTATTGACTCTCAAGTCACCATTTAGGCAACCAGAGTGCATTTCTGATGCATCATGTTATATCAGTGGAGCATGTCTTAACATCATAGCTGTTCCTGACAGATCACAGTGGGATTTCTGTCTGAACTGCAAAGATCTAAGATGCCTCTGTAAAGTCAGCAAACTCATACAAATACCATCCATGTTGCCTAAAGACACAAGAATGACAACACATGGCAATCCCAGACCCAAAATGTGTTAAACTAAAGAGTCTGGGAATGTTTGCAACTTTAAAGGTCATATATTATGCACAAAAACAACTTCATCATGTTTTTCTAACACTAATGTGTCTGTTTACAAATCCCCTATTGATGAGAAAAGTCCATCCTCTCCATTTTCTGCCTGCTCCACTTTTTAGAAAATGTATGCTCAAACAGGCCGTTTGGAGATTTTCTCTTTATGACATCACAAAGGGCAGTAGCCCCTGCCTGAGGTGGGTGACACTCCCGCAGCTAGGTGTGTGTTTTACCCTTTGAGTCTGCCTTCTCACTGTAAACAATAGGACGTGGAACGAGAAAGCCAGAGACTCTAAAGTCCTTCCAGAGAGGGTCGTGGTCAGACACAGCTCATTTACATATTTAAAGCGACAGACACAGAAACAGCCTGTTCTGAGCAGGGCTGAAATACAGGGGTTTATAGGCATGATCAAATACAGGATCAGAGTGGATTTACAACAAGAAACTTCACACACGTTTTAGGGAGCTATGAGACTTATTTAACGTTGAAAATGAGAAGAATATGTGACCTTTAAGTAGTCAAAATGAGAGCTTCTGTTGGGATTTTGAGAAGCCAGTGTCTTGGTAATTCACAAAAAAGAGAATATTTTGTGAATTCAGTATGCATATGTATAGTGTTAAGAGATTCATCTTGATACCTGATTGTTAAATCCACAGTTCACGCTCAAGTAATCGCTTTCAAGGTTGACTCTGACTCTCCACTGAGTGTGATTTGAATAAATTAGCATACTATGTCTTTTAGAGCTGGATAAGGGTGTTAGACTCGGTTGTATTTACAAGGATTAAGTTCAACCCAATTAAACAATGTTTAACTTTGAATTTTCTTTCACCAATCTGTTTTAGTTTACAACAATGTTAAAATATAATTTAAAATGTGATCCAATATTTTCTATACAATTTTTTTTTTGGGGGGGGTTGCAAAAGGAGTTGGTTCTTTGTTAAATCATGTTTGTATTTAAGTTCAGAAAATGAACCAAATAAACTCTTATGAGTCAAAACAGGACGATGGGACCAACTGTCAGACATGGCAGTGAAAGACGTGCAGCTGTATCAGCATCGCTCCAACTCCTGGTGGCCCTGAAATGTTATGCCAAAGGATTTTTTAATTAACTGACATGAATTCAGCCAACAAGTTTTAGTCAGAGGAGAAATAGAGCTTCCCTGATGATTGTGTTAAGGCACTTTACTCAGAGCAGCTGACGCTTAATGTGTGTGTGTGCGTGTGTGTGTGTGGGTGTGTGTGTGTGTGTGTGTGTGTGTGTGTGTGTGTGGATGTAATGAAATAATCATTTAATTTTGGTTAATGTCAGAAAACCCAGTTTTGGTAAAGTCTCATTGGATCAAGCTTGGCCACAGGCGCAGACCCCGGGTTATCTTAAAGTTATCCCTGGAACATCCATAATGGTTTGATTGCATGCAGGCCTGGAGCCAAATATTGAATGCTCTTAATTTATCATTTGAACCGTTGTTTTAAGCATGCAATGTTTATAATGATGTGTGCTGCTGCTGTCATGGCCAGGTCACCCTTTAAATAAATGTAAATGATAAAGCCTCTTGATGTAGACAAAGCAGCCCCCTAATTTTGGCCACACACCACACTGTGATTGTTCTCTTCCAGACTGGAAGCGTCTTCTATTTTTAAACTGATCCAAAAGGAAAGTGCTGTTACCTTCCTGGTTTCAATGGCTGACAAGATAATAATGGGGGGGGGGGGGGGGGGTTAGTGACAGTGTTTAAGGGATGAGCTATTGTCGTCTTGGTGGTAAAATAAATGTTGATTTCAGCAGCAATCTGCAGTTTCCTCTTTCCTTAGGAGACTTCACCATGTACCTTCCAGGTTGAGGTACTTTTGGGGAGTTTTCTTTTTGTTGTTGTTTTTTTTTTTGTTCTTTCAAAAGAAATGTTCCAAGTCAATCACAACGTGTACATATTACACATATAGGACAGTTACAGCAAAACAGATGAAAGAATAGTCTTTTCTTTACAAAGCTTCTGTGATTGCAATTCTTTTATTTGTTTCTTTGCGCCTCTTGTTTCTTCTGTTTGCTTTCTCTTTTGTTTTATTGTTTTTTTTCTGTTATCGAACACGTTTGCACAGGTGATGATGTTCCAGTTGTGCGACCATGCAAAAGTAATGAGCGATAGATTTGTTGGAGTAAACAGCGATTCATATCCAAGAGTTTTTCATAGATAAGGCAAGTGATTTTTGCATCAATGCAGAAAAAGGAGAAGGCTGTAAGGTGGGAAGAAATAAAAGGATCAATAGACACAATAGCTCACCTCGCTCAGGGTGTTGGGATTGTTTCAGAACCTCCTGAACCTGCAGCGCGTCTGTTTGAAAACCTGCTCAGGACAATCTGTATCGACTTTGAATGCATCAATCAACAAAGCTTACTGACAATTTCTACACAAGTGAAAACGTAAAGGCTCTTTATTTGAGCAGCACAGTGAAGAACATAAGGAGGTCACACAATAAGCTGTACTGTCGATGCAAACACAATAGATTCGAACACATTAGAAGTATAAGAATGATTAAAGGAGAAATACAATGAAAGCAGAATGTTGTGAATATGTACGCTTATAACAGTCGTCACAATGTAATCAAAATAAAAGTTATCGAATGAGAAGAAGGGGCAACATGTAAAGAACAGAATAGAAGTTTGCTGCCATTTGCACAGGTACAGAACAGTTCAGGTATATTGGAATTAGAGATTTAGCTCTAAAAAAATAATAAGAATGAGAAAATATTAGAGCAATATCAAAGACAGAAGAGCAGCAAAACAAAGACAACTGTGAGATCAAAAAGTACACCTTTAAAATACACTTTTTAAAGATTTATCAAAGGATCCTTAAACACATTCAGAAAAATATGTTCTCTCTTCCTGAGAAAGCTGTTGTTGCACATTTAATTACTGTGTGTTTGCTAACACTAGTGCACATTGTGAGGTAGTTAGATGTCCACTAGGTGGCACCGTTTTGGACGTTGTAGATACAGAGGAAATCGTAGTGCAGAAGTTCTTTGCTTTCCCCAATGTTGAAAATAAAACAATAAAATATCTATGGCAATTTTTCCTAAAGGATGAACATTTTTGACAGAATAAAATGGAATGGGATCGAAGAGATATTAAGTAAATGTGTTTTTGGGCAGTTTTGTTTTGATTGATTTATTGCCTTGAAATTGTCTACTTCTTTGGTCAAAACAAAAACAAACCATCCCACGCCAGAATCGAAACAAGAATATTTAAAAACAAAAATCATAAATCCATCCTTCAAACCAAATATACATCAAATGTTCAAATCTCTCCTCCACATGTTCAATGAAGTGAACAAACATGGAAGCTGTTCTGTGTCGCTCCTCTTCTGGAGACCATCCCTCTCATTTTAAAAAAGTAGGCCATGCTAAGCGCCCCTGAATCACCTCTTAATATATTTTATTACAAGCTGTTTAATCAACTTATTAATTTCACAGGGACATGGAATACACCTTGCATAATCACCAGGGAAGCCATTGACACTTAATTGGTTTTCTAATCAGTTGCTGTATTATCAAGATAACGCTAACTAATTACAAACAGAGCAGCCGTTTTCTCATCAGTGCAGCGCTCACATCGATTTTCCATACGACCAATCATGATTACAATGATGATGATATTGTTATTGAATGCCTTGGAAATTTAATATGTGTTCTGGGCATTGTATGTATGGCCCATAGCAGCAGCTCTGAAGGGCTGACAGATATTATCCTCACTCAGACAGAGCAGCGGTTCTAGTTCAGGAAAAAAGCTGTTGGCTGTTCATTAATAGAAGAAGAAAAATTATTACCTCGAGTATTTAGCTCTGCTTTTTTCTATTTGCATACACGTCAAACAATATCACTTCCAGTTTGCCCTGCAGGCTCTGGAGCCCATGTGGCCTCTGCAGAGTGACTCTCTCATTTTCTCTGAGTAAATTAGCCAAAGTTGGAAGGGAGAGGAAAAAAAAAAAGAAGGTTCAACTCTCCTTTTTGCTTCTGTCCCTGTCTTACCAGATGAGTTTCAAAACTTCGTCCGACGGCTTCCCACGTTCTACGCCCTCAACATGTCCGCCATTCAGTACTTCTGGAAGATGGAGCCGAGCGTCCACCAGCGCTACAGACAGCTGGAGCTCGGCACGCAGCAGCTCCTGAGCAAAGCCCAGCGCATCGTCAACAAGCTCTTCACACTCAGCAAGCGGTGTCGATCTCAGCCCAAAATCATTATGCTGAGAGAGAGGTGAGAAGCTGCTGACCTCTGATGATGATGATGATGATGATGTGGAAGAGTGTGGGTTGCTGTGCATGTGTGAAAATAAGCAAAAAAAATTCCGACGCCTTTAGCTACATCACAAGTCCTTTCATGCAAGCTGTGAACGGTACTGCTCATTTATTTTCTCCAGCCTGCTCCGTGTGCGGTGCTTTGTTATCCCTCCAACGAGGCATTATGCTAATAAAGCACACAATATATTAGCCCTTTGATATTCACGAAGGGTCCCAGTGAAGTGAGCTAAAGTGTGGCACCTGATGACTTGGCTGCACTCCCAGCCGAGGTCCTCTTTGCATCCAGGAAATCAAAGCCATCCTCCTGTGAAATTAAAGTTTGCAGTGTTTCAAAGGAAAATGCAAAGTTTGGGAGATTTTCCTGTTGGTTAACTAGCCTGAGATGAAATGATAGACAAAAAAAGTTTGCCATGGTTCCTCATACCATCATCTATTTTTGAGTCGTTCTTGATTCTTTATGTTGTGTATTCTCTGAGGTTATGAAAAAGGAATGTGATTAAGTCAGTACAGCTGATGCAGCACCAGTTTTATTTCAGGAGCCAATTCAGGTGAGAAACCACATTTTCACCCTCTGCAATGAGATGTTTTTAACTGCGGCTAACAGCCTCCGTTCGCCCACCACCTTGACTTCCTGCTTAATCAAATGTAATCCCCCTTCACTTAAACACTACATTATTCTTTACACACCTACAATTTCTTGTCAGGCCACACATAGACATACTGTAACCCATGGTGCAATAAGGTATATTTATCTCCCTGCTCAAAACAGCACATGTTCCAGCATACAGCACAAAAGATAGCAGCAGTATATTTTTGACTGAGGATTCACAGCTTGTTTTAGATGCTAACAAGCTAAATTTTGTCTCCTTTTAACCAACCGGCTGAGTCACAGGCTACATTTATGTTTGATTTAGATGAGAGGGGTGGAGATGTTGTCCCTTGACATCCCTCATTAGTTTTTGAACTTCCTTTTGAAGCCTTGAGCTTGGCTTTTTAGTGTCCAAATTCGTTTCTGTTTTTTGGGGGGGTTTTTTTAATGGTGGATGACCGAGGGTATAAGAAACACTTTTAAGTTGGACATCTTTTTTTTTTTTTCAAAATAAAGGTGCCTTGACTTTCTTGCGTTTTTTAGCCAAAAGGTAGTGCTGACCTACAGAGAGCCATTATTAGCTGTTATTATCGGGGATAATAGAAGGCAGGGAGCCTTCTATTGTAATTCTAGCAAAAACACGTTCATGAAATAAAACACTGACTCCTGTTTGTTTATTTGTTGTTGTTGTTTTTTTTCACTCTTAAAAGAACCTGCTCTTCCCTCTGTTTACAAGCAGGATTGTCATTTAGAAAATGAATATGGAGTGCATGTTTGTTGTAGCGGCTCAGTGTGAGGGACTTGGCTCAGTCACTAGCGGGTTGCCAGTTTCAAGTCCTGGTTGGCCCAGAGTAAGTGATTAGGCTTGTTTGCTGGAGAGGTGCCAGCTCACTTCCCAAGGACTGCCAGGGTGCCCTTGAACAACCGAACCCCAAAACTGCTCGGGTGCTCTTTTTTGTGTACAGCCCCTCACTCTGCCATCTCTCCACGAGTGCATGTCCACAGGATCCCGTTTGTGCATGAGTGTGTAGGGCTTCCCTGTGTGTGCAGCATGTTTGAATAATAGAGTGTAAAAACTTAACATGGATGAATAAATCATTCTCATTCCAAGGCTTTCTCGTCTAAAGGTGCAAAGGGTGGAGGGAATGATGCTAAGTATAGCTGTCACACCTGACTGATCACTGCAGACTGACCACTGCTGCAGAGGAACCTGCAACCTCCCAGGGTTTTCAGACTTTTTAATAGAGGCTAGAGGCTCCCGCAGAGTAAACTCAGTAATGTCTGTTTGCAGAAATAATCGACGGAGAGTTCAACCAACCTACCATATTTCCCCTCCAACTCAACTGAAACGCTTTTCTCCTCGTGAGCAACGTTCTCACGTATTGTGAGCTGACTTTACTGCAGTCAAGACTATTGAAAGGAGTGATATGAAGTTCTGTATATTAAATTACTAAAAATCAAATGTGCCCTATGAAAATATATTGTGGAGTAAGTCAAACTCTGGCTGGGTTTGTTGTCTTCACACTGGATGGCATTTCCTTTAGCTTGTTTATGTTTCACTCAGGAGCTACACAAAATGTTAGCCCTGACACCACTAAGAGACTCTGTATGTAGAGATACGAGAGCAAAGTTTAGTTACAAGAGATTTGTTGAAGGAGAACACATTTTCACAATTTAAAAACTCTTTAAAAAAATAAAACAGTCAGAACATTTTTAATAGAAGGTTTGAAGAGCAGGATGGTTGAAGGTGATCCATCAGAATGTCAAAGGATTATCTTTTTTTCTGTCTGATTATAGGGTGTGTACTTTCAGTTCACTGCATGTTTTTGGAGCCAATCTTGTGACCCAAACACTTCAAGGGGTTGTGCCATCATTCAGCTGCACATATTGCATACCTCTTGCAGAATGGAGCCAATTTGGATCCAAGCTAAGCCGCTGATCTCCAGACATGCACGACACACTTCAAAACAGCCTGACTTCAGATCTTCAAATTGACTTCTTATGCAGTTGGAGGAGTTTGTTTACATCCGTATTCTTTGCAAAAACTAAGCTACGTTTTAAAAGTTCACACGTCCTTGCAAACCGCCTTTGTAGCTGCATGGTTTGAGTTTGAGAGTTCAGAGTGTAACCTACAGAGATGACAATTAATTACACTGTGATAACTTCTTCAATACACATGTATTGCATGGCCAGATGTGACTATCACTCAGTATTTGTCTGGACGGCATCTGGGGCAAATATAGCGAGAGCAGAAAGATGCAGTGATGAGGTGGTGTGGGAGTGATGAAAGCAGATGCTTAAAGTGGTTGTTTTGGATCCTGCTGTGATATAACCTGGTGCTCTGAAAACATCTAAGGAAGAAGTCAGTCACTCCTTTTCACATGGGTGACAGCCAAGACGTCTTTATAAAAGGAGCGGTTGCAGCCTCGATGGAAACGTCACACATTTTCTGTACTTTTGGGTTTAATTTATACATTTTGCATCAGCTGAAACGCACATTACAGAGTTCCAATGCGACTCCGACGAGCTGTAAAAATTATGCGTGATTTTCTTGTCCTGCACTGAAGAAATATGATTATTTTCTCTATTCCTCTGTGTCTTTCTATATTTTCTTTTGTGTAATGACCTAGTTCATGGAGGATTTCTTTTTTTTTCATTTGTATGAAAGAAATATGCTTGCATCTCTGCAGCCATTATTCATGTACTGGAGCATCATGGTCTTTGCCAGATAAAGAATGAAGCAAAAAGAAAAAATATATACCGTGTGACTTTAACACTGCAAAACCCATGTTAGACTTTCTATTGTAACTTTTGAGTACATCCTTTGAAGAGGCATGTTTTTTTCCACTGCTGCCTGAGAACACTAATAACAGGAATGTTTTTTTTTTTTTTTTTTTGCAGCTCACAAAGAAAATATATAGCTTTTAATGGAAAAAAATATAGTTCATGTTATTTGGAAGGAAAAGTTGAGTTTTTTTGCACAAATTGAATCTGTGGCAGAGAGAAAGCTTGCGTGTGGGATTGATCAGTGTGAAATGAGCTGACAGACAGTGAACAGATTGTAGAGTGAGCACGGCAGCTTCTCTTTGGCCAGTACTGCACACTGTGTCTGTGTGACAGTTTACATGTCCTGCTGACAGAACGCGCTTTATGATGGCGGGGCAGCTCCCTCTCTCTCTCTCTCTCTCTCGCTGTGCACAGCCTCAGACTCTGGAGGTGAGATGTGCGCAGCTGACTCTCACTGATGAGTTTCAGAGAGGCTGGTTGGCTGTTCAGACTGTCATCACATTAAATTGACTCTGTTTTACTGATGTTGGAATATTAAGAGGGCCTCTTATTAAGCGCTGATTTGAAAAATGTCAAACATCACACTTCACACATCACACTTCCATTGGATATTGCCCCACAGGATAACAGATTTGTTTCCTCTTTTTATACTTGAGAAACATTCATGGCTCTATCTGCTCTGAGATGTCAATGTAAGATTTACAGAGATTTACTAATAATCCCAATGAAAACCCACCTAATTCATTCACATGTATGTAATGATTAAATGCAGGAGGCTTAATTGGAGTATATAATGTGTTGGGGGTCGTTGGAGTTTGGCATAGACGATCACAGGCAGGCTGGTGCCATTATTGTTCTAACTGATGGCTTACAGGCAGGTATGGAAGGTAGGGAGGACACGGTCTGAGTACAAAGAAGTTAGAGAAACAAAAGCATATTTTTAAAGGTGGACTACAAATGAAACAGTCTGAGTGAGGCTGGTGAGTAAGCAGAGGAAGGTGAGTAGACTGTAGGGCTGATGAAGAGAAGATAACGAGTGGATGTCTGTTAGAAAATGTACTGTGCACACATTTTCTTTTGGAATTATGCCCCATATGTTTGCTGGAAACCTGCTTTGTGAAGTTGAAAAGAAACGCGGCTGACTTTTAATGGCTTTGATCTAATATTCTTCCAAAAGTTAAAATCCCCCAGTGCCACACACACGCACGCAGCCTACTTCTTGTTTAGTCAAACAACTGTTTGGACAAATGTTATTCTTTCCTTCAGAAATATGCGTTTGAATTTACATTACTTATACATGCACCATTGTCCTATGTAAATGAACTGAGCAGATGCACACGGCCACAAAAACCAAGCTGCTAACTCTGCTGGAGAACAGAAAAGAATGGACTCAGAATTGTGACAGATGTGGAACAAAGAAAATGATTTATGACATTACAGTCTTGCCATGTGGTCCATCTGCTCCTTCTGCACAAACAACTTCAGGAATTTTGATTTTACCATTACCGAGCATGTTTTAGAATAAAAGAAACATTGTGCTTTTCTTTCTTGAGTTGTCATTGTGGACGATACGTATTACTTTCTACTAATATGTAGTTCTATTAGAACTGTTGCATGAAGGCAACATCACGCTCGAGGTTGAGATGTTGAATATCAGCATGGCTGTGATTATCTACGGCTTGCAGATTTGTGAACAACATGTTCTCTGCTCTGCTCTTAAGACAAGGTGAGGTTGTGTCCTGCTTTTCACTTCTTATGTGAAACCCACTGCTAATTAATATATCAAGTTATCTTGATTTAGTCAAAATGTTGAGTTATTTGAACTAAAAAGTATTGACCTCTTTGACATCCAATTGGCACGCTATGTCTATGATTTCTCACCAGTTTGTTTCTGTTCTGACTGAAAGTTTCTGCTCAAACCCAGATGAACAGACCGGTCGTGGAGGGTTAGATGCAGTTCCTGGCTTAAAGGATCTGAGGAAATAATGCAAAGAGTAGGAGAGAGAGAATAGTATGAAGAAATTATGAAGTCAGGCTAAAAACAACTAAATAAAGTCGCTGTCCTTCGCTAACCTGTCCCAGATTCACTTCGGGAGCTCTTTGTCCTTTCAGCCAAACCAGAGATTATTTTTTCTCTATCTTCTTTAGTCTCCATTTGGCTTTTCCCCCTCTCTGACTGTAAAATAAAACCCCAGCCCACACACACACACATACATGCAGCATACTACAATAAAACATTCGAAGCCCAACATCATGCCCCTGTGTTCCTTCAATTCTTTTTTTCTTCTTCGTTCTTTTTGTTGTTGTGTCTGCTGGGGTTTGTAGTTTGTTTTTCCGAGTTTCGTTCCCCCTCTTGTTATGTGTCTTCAAAAAGAACAAAGGATTTGTTTCCACCGCCGTCTAAGAACTGTTGGGGCGAGTAGACAGATTCTTCTTTTGTTTTTTGTTTGTTTTTTTACGGAGAGTGTCCTACAGTACTTTAACAGCACATGGTACAAGTGTTTGTCCGATACTTTGATGTCAGAACTTCTCAACCACAAGAAAATCTACTTTCAAAAATTGTTGGTCAACCGCTGAAGAAACTCCAGTACACCAGTCTACATTTAATACACGTCATGGCTGGTTAACAACACTGAGTGTTCAGAACAGAAAATATCAACATCAAAATGGAGATACAGGGTTCCTGCATTTTAATAAAGTTTGATCAAAGCACCCCTTTGAATCTGAATCAAGCCGGAACATGTCTCAATCCAAGACCTTGAATACTCTGTTATTGTGATGTGACTTCAAATATGCATTTCTTTCTATCTCGTCTTTAATTATCATGTTGCTTTAAATGAAGCTGATGTGATGCAAGAAACATATCAGACTTCAGAGGCGGCAGTACCTCAGCCATTAGGGACCTGGGTCGGGTTTGGGGAGTCCAGGTGTGGACAAAAGTATGGATGCTGGAATGATTCCAACTTACTGAGTACCACCGATTTCCCCCTTTAACAAGGCACCAAACCATGAGCAGTTCAGGTGCACTCCCAGTGTAGCACACATCACTACATCGCTGCATGTCTCTCAATAACACAGTGTTAAACCAGAATTAATAAAGTGTGTTAATTATTTTTTTATTATTTTTTTTTTAATCATTTATGTCGGTAACTTGTATCCAAAAAATAACTAAATAGGTTGGATGATAAACATGTTTTTGCTTACGAGTATTTTAACTGGCAATGAAACACTTTCTATAGAATACTGATGTCTCTGAATAAAGCACGATGCAAACTGATCGGGGTTTTTTTCAGTAAAGTTAGTTTTAATTTTCCTCCTTGCTTCCATCAAGTTGGAATCAGGCACAGTGATTAACAGCTTGCAGACCACAAGAGCCCTTGATTACATTTTCCCCATCAAAGACTCACAGTGGGCGCAACGTAAGCCCGTCGAAAACACCAAGGACCAGATTTTCTTTAGAGATCCCGCCTGTATGTATGGGACAAATTAGCCAAGAGGTATCCAAATCAAATGTATCTCACAGTTGCTTTAAAGCAATGATTTATATTGTTGACATGTTATGGTATTTATATGTCCAGTATATCTTACATGTTGTCGTTTTTCTGTGTTACAGACCCTTCAGCTACTGGTTGCACTACATCCTCTCCATCATGTACTGCAGTGAGAACAACCACATCGGCTCCTACCTGGAGGAGACCCGGAGCTGCTCCTGCCCCTATGAGCACCCTCCATGCCAGGGTGTCATCCCCTGCACAGTAGGTGAGGGCACTTCCTGCGCCTCTTGCTCCTCCGAGAACCGCTCCCGGTGTGCCACCTGCAACCAGGGTTACATGCTGAGTCAGGGCGTGTGCCGCAACGAGGTACCGGACTCCACTGACCACTACATCGGCTTTGAAACGGACCTGCAGGATATGGAGCTGCGCTACCTCCTGCAGAAACGCGACAACCGCATCAGCATCCATGGGATCTTTGTCAGCAACGATGTCAGACTGAATAACTGGTTCGACCCGTCATGGAGAAAGAGGATGCTGCTGACGCTGAAGAGTAATAAATATAAGTCAAACCATGTGCACATGCTCCTGGGGATGTCTCTACAGATCTGCCTTACCAAGAATAGCACTCTGGACCCCATGCTGTCTGTCTATATAAACCCGTTTGGGGGCAGTCACTCAGAGAGTTGGATCATGCCCACTGAACAGAGCAACTACCCAGACTGGGAGAGGACTAAATTAGACTTTCCCTATGACTGCTATAACTGGACTTTGACTTTGGGAAACAAGTGGAAAACTTTTTTTGAGACAGTCCACTTTTATCTGCGGAGCCGGATTCGAGGGCCCTCGAGTAACGGCAATGGAACTGTATATTATGAACCTTTGGAGTACCTGGAACCGGGGCAGAATCTGGGCTACATGAAGATCAACAGCATCCAGGTGTATGGCTACAGTATGCACTTTGACCCAGAGGCCATCCAGGACCTGATTTTACAGCTGGACTACCCGTACACTCAGGGATCGCAGGACTCGGCCCTGCTGCAGCTGCTGGAGATCCGGGATCGGGTCAACAGGCTCTCACCACCCGGCGCTCAGCCTCTGGACCTCTTCTCCTGTCTGCTGCGGCACCGGCTCAAACTGTCCACCACAGACGTTGCCAGGATCCAGGCAGCGCTGCAGACGTTCAGTGCCAAGCAGCCCAACTCGATGGAATACGAAACAACCAAATTATGTAGCTAATAAGTGGGCGGGCGGCCAGGCGCACAGATGGCAGAGCAGTTATCACACAGACCTGATGATGGTGAAGAGCAATTCTGGATCCATGCAGGGGACATTTGGGGGACATTTTCATTGTCGATATGGATCTCCAGAGTGCGTTTGAGATCCTCATGTCAGCTTTTCGTATAAATTTGTACAACATTGTAGAATTAAGGAGGATTTCACCAAACTTGCCTCATAGCTTCTTTTTCTTTCTCTCTCTCTCTCTCCTGGTGAAAAGAATAACTCTGACACTTATAATGGTATAAATTTAAATCTCTAGCACCTCTGATATGTTGCCAGTGTGCGTATGTTTGTAGGTTGCACAAATTTGATCACTCACATACGTAAATAAGTGCTTTTTTCTGATGAAGTAAGCAATGTAATCATCTGGAAATTATAACATTTCATCACCAGCATGTTTTGGTTTTTTTTATGTATTTCTACCATCACAGTAATTTTTTCTTTTGTGCAAAAATATTCACACTCAACACATTGGTTTCTTCTTTTACTCTCTGTGCGCTCCTTTCTAGCCTGAGACAAACACTTGCTTTCCAGCCAACGATAAACTCACAACTGTTTTTAAACTCTACTACACACTTTTGTAAGAAAATAAGAAACAGAAATCTTGACAAATACGGATACATAGATGCTGTAATACTCCAGATTTGCTGAAAAAAATGACACCACAACCACAATCTATGTTACATGTGCTTTTATTTTTATAATGCTGTTGTTTGTGAGACAAAAAGTTACAAAAATACAATGTATAATACAATTTGTTAATACACTAAATAAATACATTTTTATGTGTGGTCTATAGATGGTGTATTCGTCATGTGTGCCATTCTGCATCTTCAGTCTTCTCATTAATAACACCTCTGCCTTTTTGGTCAGGGATAACTGAGCACAGGATTATACAGCTGCAGTATAATCAAGATTTTAAAAAAATGAATCCAATTAACTAAATTCCAGATGAAAAAAAAAATGACAATCTTGGAGGAATAAATGAAAGTAGAAACAGTATTGAGAAGACGTCATTATATCTGGGTTATCAGTACAAAAAGTCATTCTGAAATGGTAATGTGTACAAATGTTATGCAACAAATAGGGCCGCTGGTAGCCTAGTGGTTAGTGTGTGTGTGCCCAATTAACAGAGGCTGTGGTTCTCTAAGTGGGCAACCTGGGTTCAAATCCAACCTATGGCTCTTTTCCTTTCCCACTTTCTCGTTCCCTGATTTCTGACTCTATCCGCTATCGCTAACTACAGGCATATAAAACCCCCCAAAAAACCTTGAAAACATGAATTCCGCAAATGCAAATAGATTTAATCAAAAAAAAGCAGAGACACAGGCAGCCCATTGCCACTCCACTATGATGGGCTATTGGCCTTGTCCGAGGTGGACCCTGTTTTTAAATCAAGCAGGAATCTCCAGTCTTGAAAAATGAAGCCATTGCTGATGTGCAAAATCCTGCTGTTCAAAGAGAGAGTCTGTTTTTTAAATGGCTTTATAGTTAGGCAGGTACAGTAGCTGACATGATTGACAGGAGGGTGTGATGTAATGGTACGTCAAGAGGCTTAAAAGTTGGACTAAAATTTAGGCCGGCAGGATTTCCAAAATGGCGGCTGCTGCCGATGAGCCTCCTGCAAGTACAGATGGCTGATGTCACTCAGGCTTCATCCATTAATATGTAAAGTCCATGGTTTGAATCTATTACTTTCATTTTGTTTCAACAGGCTGTTCAATTACTGTAGCTTGATTTGTACTTTAATGTAGCCCATCACATTTGGGTTTTCTGCTTTTTGAGTTCTTAAAGAATTAAGCTAAAGCAATCTCAACGTTGCCACTTTGTTGTGTTACTTTTTAAAGTTAAATATAACTTACAGGTTTATATAAAGTACATGACACTTTAACATCAGTAGTGAAAGTTCTGGATATTCCTCATTTTTAAACGGTTGTTAAAGAGATCCTTTACGAGTTTAATGTGACGTCAAACAAGTTTTTTGTACACCTTATAAATTATAGCAGGAATATAAGGCTTCATGTGAATACAGCCGCTATTACTTTGAATGATTTTGGGGGGAAATTTGAATGGAATGTATTGTTCCCGTTTGTTCTTATTCCACTCTGATAACCATACTGTCTTTGTTGTACTACAGCAGCCTGTTTTAGGCTATTTAAGCCTATTTTTCTTGCTAGACAAGGGGAGTGATCGTTCAGCTGGAAGAAACTCCAGACACTCGCTCGTCTCAGTCAGCTTGGGAGAAATCATGGTTTATTGTCTTTTCAGAGCTTCTGATTAAGACAGATTTTATTTTATTTTTTAAAAAAAGACTTCCTGCAATGACTTTCTTTTTCATGTGGTGACATTGTTGAAAGTCTGACTGGCGACTTGAGAAGTGAGAAGAGAGTCAGAGTTGAGAGGAGACACGAGCACGATCCAGGATGGATTTACAGCTGATGCATTTTGCCACTTTTGTTCTTTAGTGTTTTCCTGCTTACACTCAAATCCTGCTGACATGCAAAAGGACCATTTCACTTCAACTACAAACTTTAACAAGAACACCAAAACACCCCTGATTTGTGTCATGTGCATTTGTATGCCGAACCTGTAAGAGGACGTCTGATCTCACTGGAACTTAAGAAGTCCCCTCACGGCCGAACAGTGGTGTTATAAATTGAAAGGTCTTCCCTCACAAAAGACCCTTGGGCTCATAGAAAATTGGCTTTCATAGCACACGTAAAACTGACAAAAGATAACAAGATTAATTGTGTCCTGTCATGATAATTAACTCAGAATATACAATAATTGGTAACAATTAATATGCCAAGCTTAGACTGACATGTGAAGGCTTCTACCTGAAGGTTTTGTTCACTGTTTCTTGTTTTTTTTTTTTTTTTTCGAGTTGATGATTCATGCATTTGCTTTTTCGAACTCAGCATGAGAACTTACTGCATCCGAATACTTGTTCACATTCAGGCTCATTTTTATTCAGATATGCAGTGGAAGAGACTTGTCAGAAAGGCCAGCTGCTGTGAACGAGAGCAGCTCTGCAGCACAAACACCCTCAGACACACCAGACACAGTGAAGGATGCTTTCTGATCCCTTTTCTTTGATCCAACTCTGACTCCATCTAAATTATCTCCATCAGATTATTCATATTATGATATATCTGGGATGCAGGTTTCAGAAGGCTGTTTCTTAAATCCAGTCAGTATATACATAGACAGCCATCAATATCGAAAATCTGTTGAGTGTTCTGACTGTATCTGACTAAAATGACTCCAAATAAGACGCAAAGTCAGTGAAGTAGCTGTCATGTTCTGTGTTGTTGTCGCCTACCTTGTTAACTAAGCATGTTTCCTAATTACATAAAAACCATGCATGTGTTGTATTATAGTGTTGTGTACAGTAGGTAATGGTGCTCAGGCCCGGTTAGTCCTGGAGCAGTGTGCACGCAAGCCAGCAGTGGAATGGGGACATCAACTAAATTTCAAACAATTTATTTAACCTCATTCCAAGATATGAAACAAAAAAGTCCATCATTCTGCGACAGATATCAGTTTTACATTTCTGTGTTTTGGTGTCTGTTTTAAGCTGATTAAATTTCGGCTGATTTGTAAGACGTGCAGCTCTGCCTACAATGCTGTTTTAGCAGGGAGAGAATTTCTGGGCTCTGGATCTCTTTTAGAGTTGTGCTGATGGATGGCTGCTGGAGGCGGTGGGGAAGACACAGCATCAAAGGCCGTTATCTCAGGTGGCTCTCTCAGTGGTTGGCAGTCAATTGTAATTTGCAGGGCTTTATGTCTTACTCCGAGGTGTAAAATAAAAGCATCACAGTCCGTGTCCCGCTAGCGCTCTGTGCTGTACAATTATGGTATGCAGCCCCCCCCCCACTGTTCACTGTGCAGCCATTCTCATTCGCCTCTCTGATGTTTCACCACGATGAAAGGAGTCAATGTGGAAGTGCAGGTTCAGAGGATGAATTGGCCCACGGTTTCCAACCCCCATCTCAGGTGTAGACAGCGAAGATACTTTCTGCCAGAGATGTCAGAAAAAAAATGCAAATTGCTCCTTCCTGCTAGAAATGTGTGAAGAAGGGAGAGATCAAGTGGAAAGTGCAAGAAGAATTGAAAAGGTTTCTCAATAACAAGTTTCCAAGAGTTTGGTTAAACTCCTCAATCTCTCACATCAGGAGAAAAAGAGACAAACACAACCTTTGCAAATAACTACTTATTATTGTCATTCTTGATCCTAAACATGTCCATTAAAAAGGAAAAAAAAATACTGAAACCTGTTTAGTATTGTCCCCTTGTCGTGCTGTATGGGTTAGCCATTCACATATGACTGACGCTTGAGTGCTCTCTATGTTGCTAATTTGTAAAGCGTTGGACCTCAGAGAGAAAGCTGCTGCATCACCTTCCCTCTCCAAACTAATGACATAGAGCAGCTTTATATCTGTGGTCCACAGCTTCAGGAATTAGCAATGTAGGGAGCACAGTAGCATGTGTTAGTCACATATGTGCGAAGCTTCACTTTTACATTTGAAAGCTTTGACTTGTAAAATGAAGCAGTCAATAGGAATAATAAAGACGCGACATCCTTCTAGCTTTTAACTCTTTGCAAGTGCAACAATCACTTCAAACTTGTGGAGCTGTGGCTGCTAGCATAACAATGTGTAAAGGTTCTCAACTTGGAAACTCCAAATTGTGGAATAATTCACAACAACGTTTTAAGATTGACCCTCCTGTTTCTGTTGGAATAATTTGGGACAATGATCTCCGATCACTTGACCAAAGTGTGCGATTGTTTTTACTGTGAATCTACGTTTCTTTTTTACTTGTGCTTTTTTGTGAAAGATATGTACATCCCTAACTGGTTGCTGTATCCTAAAAATAAATAAAGAAGTAAAAAACGTCTGGACACCAAGGAGCTCCTGTTTAAATGAGTTTGCCAAACACTGCTTGGAGGTCATTTGCAGGAGGACAAAAATACATGATGCACGAGTAAAATGATCTCTAATTGTTTGGAATTGATTGCTGGAATAATCACAGAGGTAAACAAAGACTAGTAAACTCCTTACTGGCTGTGGTTACTCTTCAGAAAGTTTCAAAATGGACGGACAAAGACACAGATTGATCTTGGCTGATGTGTTTCCATCACTCTCGTTAAAAAACTACAGTTTGAAAATGAGGCGCAAATATAATGTGTTGAAGTACGGGATTCACTTATCGAGACAGCTTTGGAGAAGGCACGTTAATGCACTGTGTGCATGATAGTGTTCATACAGTTTATACAGACTTACATATATTTAAGTTGCTGACTCTTTTTAACTATTTTTTATGCATTTTGCACTTTGTGATTTTCTTTTGCGGATCGCAGCTTTGCAGCTTTAACACTGTATTTGTTTCCCGTTTGCGGCATGAATAAAGGATTTTCTTATCTTATCTTAATCCTCCTGGATCACAACCTGGAAATTCACAAAACATGTTTCTGTAGTTAGGTCATGTACCTGGGTCGCCTTTGACAAATGTTCAGCACTAATGAATAAAGAGGGCCCGCGATGGTTGCTTCCTGTAGTTGGGTCTAAGCTTCGTCTGTTCATGTTCTTACTACAAATTTACCGCACCAGAATCCCCCCAAAAAAGGGGGTGGAGACCAACCTTTTCAGACAGAAGCAGGGCAGTTGTTTAGTTCTCAGCAGGGTTCCAGGTGCTTTTAAACCAGCGCATACGAGCCACAATAACTTGGTAATCTGCCTTGAGTTTGTTTTCACCAAATTTTTGACTTCTTTGAATTAAGAAGTTTTGATTGATTAATGACAGTTTTGCGTTGCATTTTGGAAAACACTGTGCAATTTGCTCACATTGACACACTTTAGCATTAGCACTTGGGAAGAAAACATATTTTAGCTGGAAAAATTAAATTTCCCGATCTTCTATGTTCTTGCTCCTTTCTTTCCCCACATCAGAGTTGGGCTGTTGTTACATACGAATACTGTGATTGCACCTCACCTGCAGGGAATTCCCCCTTTCCAATGCTTAATAGAACACAGTGTAAGCCCTATCACGCACCAGTGTGTCTGCTCTTATGCATCTGTCATTATTTTTCTGCACAGTTATTTGGATTGGATTTATCCGTGCATTAAAACAAATCCAAAGTAACATCTGTGTGGGAATGATTCGCTCTATGACTGCATGTAACTCCATGAGCAAGCCAACACTTGATTCACTCCAAAATAAAACTATACGATTTTCATTTAACCATGGGTCCAAGTGGGAACACAGAGGAGAGCTCAGAATTGAATTTTCTTCATGCTCAGGCGGCCATCCTCATCCATCCATCAGTCAGAGAAGAAAAATACAGAGGTCAAAGTGCAAGAGAAGTGTGACAAGTGAGTCATAAAAAAAGGACAAACATTGCATCAATCCAAGTTTTAGAGAAGATTAAGCTCAGTGCTGGTGGTTACTTAGAAAGAATGAACATTCAAGGTTCAAGGTTCAAGGTTCTTTATTTGTCAAATATGCTCCATGTTAAACATACAGCACAGATGAAAATCAATTGTGAAATTCAATTGTACAAAATGATTTTGATATGTGTTTTGTGCCAAAGGGAAGTTAAAAAAGATATTTCCTTTGACTCATGCAGCTCTGTGGATAAGGTTTATCTCTGCCTCCTCTTATTGATCATCAAATCCTCAGACAGGAGCTCAGTGATCAGCCCTCTGTGATAACTGAAACATGACTGACTGATGTGATGCCTCTGTCTGCTCTGAGGGAAGTCGGATCTTGGCCTTGAGTTAAAAAGAGAAATCAGGACCATTTAGCTTTACAGCCAAATCACACTTACCCCTTTTTAGTCAGATTCACAGACATTTCATTCAAAGGAAACACTCATTAAAGCCGCTTTAATGTGTTGATAGATTTGTATTAATTGGCAATTCCAGTTTAATTGCCAAGGGTGCAAGGTTGAAATTAGTTTTATTTATTTATTTTGTAACACAGGTCCTTATTTTGCTGGCATTGCAACATCATTACAAGCTGCATAATGAAACACATGTTCTGAAGAAATGATGCCGTATTTTCCCCCCATTGAAGCTCCACTTTAGGCCAGAAGGCAATTAAATCCAAAGTCTCACTAAAGAGTCATCTTCGAGAGGAGAACAGAGCTGTTGTTGCCTTTTAAAGGGAAAAGTTTCAGTGTTTTAAAGCTTTTTGCTTTTTTGAGAAAGTGTCAGTGTCACTTAACTCAGTCATTCCTAAAATAAAAACCAAGAAAAAGTGTTATGTAAAAGTTCCTTCTCCAGACTTTATGAAGCTATGTGGATCATGTTATTTCTCCAGGCACAGATTTGAGTTGTGTTTATGTCTATGTCTTTGTGCACGAGGATGCACAATCACTTTGGAGCAACTAAATGACCAACACATCAAACACGCCAGAGCCCCCTCCGACCGGTTAGGAGCAGAAGATTGGGCCGTTTGCCCCCTGTACACTGCGGCGACGGCTGTGACTCAGGTTGGAGAATCATAAGGGCGAAGATTTGATCTCCAGCTCCTGCAGCAACATGTTTGATGTGTCCTTGAGCAAGGCACTTAACTCTGAATTGCAGCCTTGACAGCTTGCACATAACAGGATGTGTAATTTCTCCTCCGAGAGTGAAACCTAAACTTCAGCACGTACAGTAACTGCTGCAGGTAACGCTGTGACAGCAGTAAGACGCCCAAATCCTGAAAATGGATCACAACATGATATCTGTATCTTGAATGCTTAGTATTTATTCGTATCCATAATTCAAAGAAACTCACTTTTCTTTGTTTTCATGTTTAATTTACAGCTATGTTGTCTTGTTAGATATTTATGCCTACAGTACATCTTATTATAACTCAAACATGAGGTCATGTGTATTCTTAAAAGACAGTTTTACAACTCTCAAGTAGCGGCACCCCCCCACCCCTCAAGAGACAGATGTTCCTTGTTTTGTTCAGAGAGTCAAAATATTTCCGCAATCAGCATGTGTTGCCTTGTTTTTATTGTTCAGCGTTGTGTTGTTACTCCTCATCTTAGTCCTCGCTGCAGTTCCCCACAGAGCAGTGAGCACGGCTCTTTGCAAATGTACTTCATAGTTCAGCACACAAGCTGCAATCAGACGCAATTCCCAAAGTGACCCGGAGAGTCGCAGCCTCCCCTCTCTCCTGCAGAAAGAAAAACACTCACACAAACTCATAATGCCATAATAGTGGCACTAAAACATAACGCTCCAGGATGAAAGAGCCCCCCCCCTGTCCGTCCGTCTGCACAGAATGCGGTGGGTGAAGGTGACAATGTTATCATCATCTCAATGCCAGATCCATAGAGAAAACTTCCCTGAGAAAGTTGAAGTGGGCGGTGAGACATGATGTCCTCGCCCGGCAGAGGCTGCCTCGACTTCTAGAAGAACTCATACGTGAAGAGAGTAATTCAGCTCGTGTCGATATAAACGGTCGAAAACTTAAAGGAGCTCTGAAGGTTATTGACATTCATGTGGCCTACCTGCAGAGTACTTGAGCTGAATATTTTGAGAACAAATGTTTAGAGGTATAAGTTATTTTTATGCATATTACCCTGCCTTGCCAGAGGGGGAAAGTGAATCTAATTTAGCAGCAATAAAACTAAATTAATGGACTACAAGCATCGGAGCACATAAAGAACTAATTCCATCTGAAAGTTACATTAACACAGAGAATATGTAATTGCGAAAGGAGTCCATAAAAATTGTGATTTGGTCGGCCAAATGCAAATGTGTCCCTCAATCAACTCTGCCAAGTTCTGCTCAGGCGTGACAAGCAAACTGGATCTGGGGCCAGCTTTTTTCCCCTAAATCATCAGATTTGAGGAATTCCCTGAAGTGAATCAAATATTTGGCTTAATGGAGTGGAACAATTTGAATCCCTTGATCTAAGTGTGAAAACATGAAAGGTGTGTTTTGTTGATCTTGTAGAGCTAGTTGACTTTAAAGCTTGAATACACAGACACATATCTTTTAATACTCATCACTACAGAGCTTTTTTGTTGTTGCTATTTTTAATAGAAGAACGTTTTGATCCACTAGAGGTCGCCCTTGAGCACCAGCAGGAAACTGAAACAAAACTGCTGATTAGCAACATCTCTGCTATTCTGTGGCCTCCGCTGTCCTCCAGCGTCACACGAACAAACACCCTCCCGTCGTGTTTGCTTGAAGGAGTTCAGCGCAAGCAATGGATGAAATTTTCTTTTGCTCAAGCTGCAATTACCTGTAGTGTAAGCAGGCTAATGTTAGCACACTTAAGTTAGCTCGTAGTTTCACGTCGTTTAACAATTGACACGAAAATCTTTTTCAATTTCCCTCACGGTAGCCTAAGCTCTTAATATCAGTAACAGACAAATCCCTGCACCAAAAAAGAGCAATATGGGTTGTTTTGTAATAAAAAGTTAAAATTGACTTACATCCATCCTGTGACAAAATGGGATTTATTGTTGCCCATCTGTCTGATTGTCTACTATCGCAGAAGATGATTTTTGTCTTAATAGCTAACAGTTTCATTGTTTTGTCTTTAATATTCTTAGATCCAGAAGCTTATAATTCTCCTGGTGCCTTGCATAGGCCTACATGTGGAAATGTCAGTCAGAAGTTAGCAGAGACAAAAACAGAGTAAGATTTAACATCTGATGACTTGCACAACACCAAAGGGATGTTTAGTTGGCTCTATTTTAATTTTTCATGTGTACAAGTAAGTGTTTCTAAGTTAGCTTGAGCAATTTGTTGTGTTTAACTCCTTTGATACCGACGTTATGAATAAAATAAAACAGTTTACTTGTTAAAACAGTTTTGATGATATACAAAGACCACGGCTGTGTCACAAATACATCAACTAGTTCTCTATAAAGAGCATCCCCCCATTTGTTGTGTTGTCAAAATTGTGTGTGAGTATTATCGTGCTCTATAGTGCCCTATGTAGTGTGTATACTGTATGAGTGCACTGCATGAAAAGTAGTGTACATGCAATATAAAGCAAAGCTGCATTACGGTTCAAAGCTTTGACAAGCAGTGATGTTTGACTGTCCTCAAACAGACAAGAGCAGTGAGCGGAGTCAACACAGAGAAACAAGAAGTTCATATTTTGGGGCATTTTTACAAAATCTAGAAGCTGTTTCATTAAAGAGTCCATCTAACCATCTGTGTTTACAGTCAGCACAAATAAATGAGTTTTCTTCCAAATGGAGTATATGTTCTCTGACATTTACAAGACATCAAATCTGAGAGTCCTCTTACATTGGAAGTATAGGGGTCCTGTGTCAGAGAAGTCGCAAGGAGAACTGTTGACTTTGGCTAATAAAACAGAGGTAGATGTTCTATGGGTTGTTGCTTTTACAATGCTGTAAACAGATCAGTGTTTGACAGAGATGATTTTGGCCTCCCGTCTCTCCCAGGTTGAACCATGCCAAGCCTGGGTGATACCGTTCTTTCAAACACAATGCC
This sequence comes from Symphodus melops, assembly GCF_947650265.1. Taxonomy (NCBI): domain Eukaryota; kingdom Metazoa; phylum Chordata; class Actinopteri; order Labriformes; family Labridae; genus Symphodus; species Symphodus melops. The sequence goes on from NC_136698.1 coordinate 3,382,994, forward strand.
TGAAAATCATCGCGATTCGATATGAACTGAGGCGCCGCATGAGACCGGGCAAAGAGCCCTGCTCTATAGTTGTTCCACAGCGATGACGTCACTGTTTGTGGCCAGTGAGAGAGCGAGTTGTGACTAAAATGTTCATATTGTACCAAATCAGTACACTTTAAAGTCCACTACAGAGAAATCAGTAGGCAGGGAGTAGGAAATGAGTGTGTGAATTTGGACCCAACCCAAGTTTTTATCTTAAGTTAAAATTGTTAGCTGCGTTGTTAACTATTTGCCAGATAGGCACGCCCTGTTTGAAAGAAATAAATCTACAAAACACAGCAGTGTTTACTTTTGGATAATATGCACTAGGGCCTACTCACGAGTACAGTTCAACTTAATGAGATATGAAAGGACAAGCCAAATCATCCCTGTGAAGCATCATCATCATGGATTTGACTATAGTTTGTGCAGAAATCCGCCAGTAAATTGTTCTACATTGCTACTCTTGCTAAAGTCTTGGCTTTTCTGTTCAAACGTCTTCCTCTTGTTTAACTTCCTCATGCACATGTGTATACCAGGTGTGGGTGAAAGTGTTACTCTCAGGAATCCATTCCCATCATCACACCCACATTTAAGCAATCAAACCAAACCTCGGAGCAGTTTGGTGAACTCCCAACCGCTATTATATTCACATTTTCTGTCTCTTAAATTTGTCAAATGATAGAAATTAAGGAATAAACTAAAATTAAACCCTGTATTTGCAAAAAAAAGAACAATGCAGAGGATTGTGTTATTATATCTGTCTTGGATTAAAGGAAGCTGATAAACTTCTCCACCCAAAAAAACATGCATCAAACTTTAAAAGAAGTTTAAAACCAGTGTTGTGAAACGCGAGCTATTTCTGCTCAAGGCTTTCAAAGCTCTTGTCAGAGGCAGCAGGATGCTCCACACAGTTTTTACAGTTTTTATTAGGACTCAAAACCCTTCTTCTCTGATCTCTTTCATTCTCTAAAGAACAGGAAAAGGAAATGAGAGGCTTAAAAAGGAAAAGTACAGCAACAAAAAAAAAAAAAAATGCTAACCTCATTTCTTTAGAAAATAATACAAGTGTGTCTTTTTGTTCCTGCTCTCTTATCCACCACTCTTTCAACATCACAGCTTCCTCTCTTGCCCAACCCACTTACGCATGCCAGTAAAAAAAAAGAAGCATTTTGTGTCCATTTCTATTCCAATTGCTTATGATAGCAGGAGCACTGTGGGTTCCTCTGGGGCTGAGAAATGCTCATTTGAAAAATCGCCCGGACGTGCATGGAGGTTGCCAACCTCAATTTTTGATGCAGTAGCTCATTTTGTGTGTCTTCCTCAGGAGTCACAGTCCAGCCCCAAAGGAGGCACGGACACGCTAGCCAGCCAATTATCAGGGCCTTTTCCTGCACCTGCCCGCACCTGCGTTAGTGTCTGTGGGTCTGCAGATCTACTCAGAGCAAGAAGCAATCAAAGCCGAAGCCCCTCCACAGCTCAACTCAGAGAGGAGCAGTGGTGTCGTTAAAGCATGCAACGTCTTTTCAGGTTTTGCTATTCAGAGCATGTTTGTTTTTATCAGCCCACTAGATTTAGAGCACTAAATGCAACTTTTTAAGAATGCTCAAACAAAAGAATTTCAAAACCAAGGCTAGTAGGAAGAAATGAAAGATTAAGAGATAAAAAAGAAAAATTGAAAAATTCAAACAAATTGAAATATCAAGCTTCAGTGAATTCAAAACACCTTTTTTTGGATGTTTGGAGTGAAATGTAAATTATTATTTTTTTTTTGTGCAGAATATTCTCAAAGTGACAGCAAAGAAATTAACAAGCCAAAAAGTACTTGGCTCGAAGTGAAAGTGAAAGTGATGTTCAGTCTATCGCTCTGAAAGTAGAATTTTTTTTATGCATTAGGCTGCATTTTTTTTTGTAAAATAGTCATTACATACATTATCAACATTACGACTAAACAGGCAGAGAATGAAAACCAAATCATCCTCAAAAAGGAAAAGCAATATTTTTTTTGGTATGTTTTTCTCTCTATTCCCGAGATATGTCTTAGTCTTAACTCCTGCAAGTGTGGATCTTGTGTAGATCTTCTCATGGCTGCACTCATGCTACAGAGAGACACCCACCGGGCCCGGTTGCGTGCCATTGAACGGAGCAAAATCGTGGCGCTGACAGAAAACGCATGAGTGCAGCCTGGAGAAAAGACATGTCTGCTTCCACCTACTCTCTCTCTGGCAAACAAATTATTTCTGGAAAGTTGACATGGCTTGTGATTTTTCCAGGCTGTGTTGACTTCATGTACAGGCTTCTTTTGACCACTCAAAGCGTTTTCACACCGCAGGTCACACCAACACATTCACACACTGATGGTAAAGGCTGCTGTATAAAGTGACCATCAGTAATGAACTAATCCCATTCATGCACATTTATATTCTGCCACAGACGAAGCAGCGGGAGCAACTCAGGGTAAAGCGCCTTGCCCAAGGACACGTTGGACATGTGGATGAAGGAGCTTGGAGTTCAGTGAAGAGCGACTCTATCTACTGAGCCACAGCTGGCCTGGAATGGATGTGCATGTCCAGTTGAAAATGTCAAAGATAACTGCAAATTATCAGAGATGTTCCATCATCACTGTGTTGCCATGACACTAAGCAATCATTCACTTGATTTGAAAAAAAGGAAAGTGGTATTAGGAGATTTTTTTTTACTAGATAAAACATGTTGTGTTATGTAAAAAATGCAAAAATTTGTATGAACATGAAAATCCTTCCATATCTTACACAAACCAGCACAAGGATTTACAGAGAGAGATGCTACACTTCCTGCAAACCCTGTTGGCTAATTACTCTTTCTTACTTCCTGTTCCTTGTGTTCTCTTTTCCTCGACACTCTCTCCTGCCCTGTCTCAGTAATGTATTCTGACTTAATGCTTGTTTTTTTGTTTATAAAATTCAGAAACGTCAATGGGTTTTTCAAATCTGACTGCAGCTAATGGAGTGAGTAATGTGGCGAATGCTGCCTGACTTACAATTGCATTACGGGGCATCTGTTCGAGGGACGGGGCGATCTTGGAGCAAGAGACAGAGAGAGAGAGAGAGCACAGACTGACTATCCTGAAAGCTGCTCAGTGGTCCAGGTAAAATCACTCTGCCGAGACACACTCTCACTATGTCATGCCATCAAATTAGGGCTTCAGTTCACATTTTAGCAATCAGAAATGACTTTACAGGCGAAAAAGTTTGATTTTTTTCACGATTTATTTTAACTTGAAGCAATTTTTAGGGTTGCATTTCTTCTGCAAATCAAAGCCCAGTGATCAAAACAACAGAACTGATGAGTGCTGTCCTGGATTTAAATTAGTCCCTTTTTTTTCTCTCTATTGCTCCAGCCACATGAGACTCGGGAGATTGAGTGTCGAGGAGATAAGAGGAACAAGTTGTCAGCGTGAGGAGCGGCTGAGAGATAAACTGATTGGAGTCAAGATTGGATATAAAAATGGTCTGCATAAGTAGTGGCTGTCACTCACGATCAGTGGGAGTGAAACAGAAAGCCAAACAGACTGTGTGCACACACTCAGGTCTTCTTATCACGTTACTTTTATGTGATGTGACATTTTTTAACTATGTTTGCAGGCTAGAGGGGCCTTAATAGCATTCATCTGCAACAGCCACAAGAGAGGACAAGTAGTCTTTGTCCGTTCAGCATACATGGGAGTATACAACACATACAAAAAAACCAAAACACAGAACACTACAAACACACCAACAAAAGAGCAATAATGGATAGACATTATCGATCGAATAAAGTAAAACATGAAGAACAAGATCATATGTGACAACAAGACTGAGCCCTGTTTAACAACTGTTGAAGTTGGAGTATTAAAGGACCCAGTCTGAACTATGCATAGGTAATGTATGCCACACTTTGATCCACTGAATAGAAAATGCAGGTTTTCCAAGTGAAGATTTATGAAATGATACCTTACTGTCTTCATTTTGACGCTCCATTTGTGACAGAGCCTGATAATCTAAGTGGAACCACAAGGTCACAGAGGAGCCTGAAGATGGAAATGTCTATGGATGACTTTTGATAATTGTATGACATTTTCCACTCTTTAAGTAGAAAATGTAATATGTTTATGCAAAATGTAATATGTTTAATGCAATTATCAAAACTTGAAGGTCACAAAAGTCCATCGTCTCCGTCTGTCTGCACTTTTCAGAAAATGTTTGCTCAAACAAGCTGCTCGGAGATTATTCCTTCATGACATCACAAAGGGCAGTAACCCCTCCCTCTTATAGGTGACACTCCCACAGGCATTATCAAATACAGGATCAGAGTGGATTTAGAAACTTTGCAGACATGTTTTGTTAGAGCTTTTACATATTTAAAGTTGTTGAAAAGCAGTATAATATGTGACCTGACATAACAATAATGTGACCTTATCAGCTTCCTGTTTAACATTTTAATCTGCTCTGTTGTATATCATCATCAGAGGCTTAATCCTTGTTTTTGTAGTTGCTGCTTGTGACAAGGAGGCTACACAATAGCTGATATGTGACTAAAAGCATTTGCAGCATGAAATGGTTAAACAGTGGCAGCTTATTGATAAAATGGCAGGAGTGCAGGCACGGAAGCTAGGCTATGGTTTCTGCTGACATGTAGGACATGCCCATCTCGACAGCTTTTTCAAGGAAGCTCACACACTCCTTGAGACTGCTAACACAGCTGGCCAATCAGAGGAAAGTGGGCATGTGGGGAAGGGAGTCTTTAAGAGACAGCAGTTGAGACTAATTGTTTCAGGCAGAGGCTGAAAAAAGGATTTTACTGACAATATTATAAGATAAGTAAGGAGGTTTTTGAGCTACACACCTCAAAATGCTACTCAATAGATGTCCCAGAGAGACATCATTCAAGGTGAAAGTGAACATCATAGATCCCCCTTTAATACATTGCTGCTAAAAGTGTGAACCATTTTATTGTCCCTTTTCCTTTGCCCTGTCTGATAGATATCTCGGTCCTCCAATGACTTGCATTTTTTAAAATCCATATGGTTTCACAAAGGCAAGTAATAACTTGCTGTGTCAACCTAAAAGTACAAAACAAGTCCACTCCTGAGCCTCTTTGAAGTTTACCCTGTGCGGGTAAACTTGAAAAACATTTCTGCTTAGTCAGACTAGAATTTTAAAGTTCCCTTAAAAGGTGACAAAGTCCTTTTTGAATTTGACGCTAAAGGCCGACTCGTGATAAATCTTCAAGTCAGAGATAGATGCAGGTCATTTAGCCTCCATATTTATCAAAACATGAGCAGCATGAAATATAGTGTTGACACTGGAGGAGTGTAATGAGCTGCAATATATTGTGATGCTCCGAAATGGAAAACAATATTGAGTCAATACCTGCACAGTGATGCTTTGGCAAGCTTTCATATTGTTGATGGATGGATTTGTAATAAGAATGTGTCTGTGCAGCTGACGACAGTGAGAAGTTCTGAAAGGATATGTTGTGATGTCGAGTTGTTAAACTCCTTCGCGTAGATTTATAGTTGAATTAGCTGGTTTATATTCTTGTAAACCGTATCAATAAAGCAGCTCAGAGTGATTAAATACAAGCTCTAATTTGTGCATGATTCCTCTTCCCAAAGTGTGTTTTGGCTTCAAGTGTCAGAGCAGAAGAAAAAAATGTTTCAAAGTTTAGTAGGCATATCAGTCATTATTGAATGTGCTTATGCATATGGATTTTTGCCTGACAATATTAACCCGAATCTCTCCTAATATACATCTGTATGATTAATCTTGACAGCTGTGGCATTATCTGAATGGATGCACGTCACTCTTAAGACGAGAAGAAGACCAACTGGAACTGTAAGATTTAGGTTTTTACTTCGTTTTTTTTTTTTTTTTTTTTTTTTTGCATGGCGCATGCTCTGACCTGGAAGAGGGCAAGCTTCAAGAAGAGCTTCGTACCCCAACCGTGCAAAGCTGTGAGAAGAAATGTCCTCCGTTTGGGGTCAATAAAGTATTGTATTGTCAAACACGCACACACCAAGTTTACTGGAGTACCAGTTTAACTTTAAACTCTCAAAAACACCTAACAACAAAGAAAAAATGGGGATGACACTGTTTCACATGAACCTCTAATATGACTGCAATGTAACCAACTTTAAGGTTAACTTCACTGGAGCATCATAATAAACAGGATAAGAAAACGTTTCCTGCTAATAGCTCGCTCTCTTTGCATGTGTTATCTCAGAGTAGTTTACACATGTTTGTAAAAACTTTAACCTGATAAGATTTTGGATTTCTTTTTTACTTCAAATCGCTCTCATTTTGAGAGTGATATCTCTCAATCATATTTAGCTAATTTGTTTACAGCTGATTATTTTTTTTATCTCTCTGAGAGCAAGACGCAATTCCTGAGTGATAAGTCGATAATCCCCTTTGTTTCGTCCCTCACAAAGCTGTTTCCTCTGTGCAGGAAGGGTCCACTAAAATCCACATTCTCTGCAGATAAACAAAAAAAGACAGAAAGACTTTCTCTGGTATAATGTACCTTCTCTGAATAAATGAGGTGCAAGCACTCGTGTTCAATGTAGTGTGATGTGTCATACTGCCATGCATACGGTATGTATTGGTGTAATTAAATATTGGCAATAAAAAACGATTCAGTGCAACTGACTTGTTGAGGTGAAATACCGTCAGTAGAATTTCCACAGTAAATATCTAATTAATCACATATGGACTCAACCTGTTATTTTTGAGTGCTTACATTACCTCAAATATTTCCAAGCGTTATCAAAGCCAGTTAAATCCATAATTTTATGATCGTAGATGTTTCTTTTCGTGGCAGCACCCACAACAGACTCCACGTTGCCATGGAAACACCGGATGTAACATCAAAGACATAAGGAAGTGGGAGCTGGTACTGAATGCTGCCGCTGTGATACAAACGTCATGTAGGTTAAATATGGATACATAGAAGTGATTTAGATAAGAAACAGACTTAGCTTTTTTTTTTATCATTTAGACGTTTGCACCATCACAGTTTAATGGAGCATGTTAATCCAAAATCACACTGTCTGCTATGAATCATGAAATTATCTTTTTTCTTAACTTAATGACCTTTGACCATTACACTACTTCGCTTGCTGCAGCTAAGAAATAAAGCTTACGTCTGACCAATGCTCTCTCCTTTAGACCTTAAAAGCATCCATTTGCACTTGTATCTTCCCATCTAGATTATTGTAACTCCCGCTATACATGCCTAAGCCAATCATTACTTTACATTTACAGTTCCTGAATTTCCCTCGGGATCAATAAAGTATCTATCTATCTATCTATCTATCTAGTTCAAAATGCAGCTGCTTTTATTCACTTGAACTCTCCCGTATCTCCGCTGTTCTTGCTTCATGTCACTGGCTTAAAATTCAGAATAAACAACAACATCCTATTACTCGAGCACAAAGCACCACATGACCTCGCCTCCAGCTACACCTCTGACCTCCTTTTTCCATATTGCTCCCCTGGACTGCTCAGATCCTCTAATCTTAGCCCTCGTCTCATCCCACGCCTTAACTGTAAAACAAATGGAAATCAGGATTTCGTTGTTTTAGCCTCCGCCTTCTGAAATCAACTCCCACAATCCATCAAGTCTGCAGAATCTTGGGACTGTTTCAAAGATATTCTAAAGACAAGCCCTCATGATTTATGTAATGTGTATCTCCTTTGGATTTTGTTTGATTTTTTTATTTTTATTTGTGAAACACTGTAACTGAGTGTCTTAAAAGGGCTACATAAATAAATAACATACTTTTTTACTGACTTACTTGTTGTGCCAGGTATGTGCGCACATACACACAATTCAATTCCAGTTAACGTGTGTCTCTGATATATAAAAGACAAGACAATAATGTAGTGGTGAACTTAGTGATGAGCCGGTTATGAACAAGTCGACTCTATAAACTGGTTCTTTTATGTTAACAATGGCAGTAAGATCCCAAAACTGTTTTTCTTCCTTTGTTTTCCATTTCTGTTATTATTTAATAGCGGGGATTCTGCTTGGTAGTATAACGTTAATGTTTTATAGCAAACACCATGTAAAACATGTTATTCTGGGAATTTAATTTTTAATTTAATATGCTGTATTATTTCTGAGGAAAAGTCTGGCTTACACTCTGCTAATGAGAGACATGCTTCTCAAACACATAGGCCCGAAACAGGACCTGTGGACATGTTTTAATGGAGAGAAGTCAGAGTTGATCTGCTCTGAAGTGGCAGTCTGCTTTAGTCAGACACACACCACATTCAAAAAAGACATTTTTACAGCATGAATTAAGATGTTTACAGCCTGGTATGAAAAACTATACTGGTCTGATTAGTTTTTGTCATCACGAGTAACACAGTATGGAGGGTGATTTTGTCTTTATATCTCATCCATTTTAATTTTATTAAAAGCTTTCCATAATTAAGCGTGTTGCTGACATGATTGACAGGTGGGTGGGATGTAACTTTTCATCAGGCTTAAAAAATTGCCTCAACTTTCAGCTCCCAGCCCGTTGTTAGGTTGATTTTCATTTACCTTTTATTTGTAAAGGAAGCATGTACAATATTAAACATAAATATTGTTATTTGATGCATTGTACCAGAGTTAGCTTAGAGCTAATCTGCAGTCACTTTGCAGGTCACAGTAGGCTACACAATTTATGTCCATGAGATTGATGGAGATGAATAATCCTAATTTTGCAGGTTCAGTGGATGTTCTTCTTTTCAAATAAATACAATACCAAAAGTTTACCATTCATTGTCAAGTTGTCTTGGGAAGAGGCACATGATGAAAAAAAGTTGGACATAGTTATGAAGGCTACCTGCATGTAAGAGCAGCTGATTATACTCTCTCCACTGCTGCAAACTCCACAGCTGAATGTCACGAACACTCACTCGAAACACTTGCTCTGTATAAAGGCATTCTCTTTTATACATTTTGTTTGACTGCACATGAAGTGTATATTCCTATGATTGTGTTTCGGGAACCAGACGAGGAGGCTGTCACCGTCTGCAAACAATATGAATGCATGCTGTTTATCATCGTAGCCCGAACCATTTCTCAGGGGTATTTTCCCTTTTCTGACAGAACTTTTCTCTCCCGCTCTCTCTCTCTCTCTCCTGCTCTTTCTGTTTCTTTAATATATGTCCTGACTTGCGGGCACTTCCTCATTATTCCTATCTTGATATCTGCCACTGTTAATGAGTGGAGGGACTCGAGTTGCAGAGTTTGAGCATTTGGATTAATGTGGGCGCTGCAGCGGGGAAGTTTGGGAATAGTGCGCGCTCTCTCGGTTCATTACTGTGGATAGATGACATTTTAAGGCTGTGAGACGCAGGGCTAATGATGCTCTCCAGTAAACACTGGAGACTGCCAACCACTGCACCTGAGAATATTCCTCTAATAGCAGGGATGTCAGCATGGTGACAGGTCTACCTCCTTTGCACCCACTGTACTGCTGCATTTTTTACTTCTCCTGTTACGAGTCCTCCTCAGAATGTTAATTGATAACAGACTTTTTTTTGTTGTGCATGTGGCTTGCACATTAGCATGAACACATCATAACAACATTCCTACAAGCTTTAAATGTTGTAAAAAGTGTCAAAAGAAGGTGTACAAATCTGAGATCATGTCTTTGAGAAGTTGTTTTCTTCAATGTGTAACAAGTGTGCCTAACAGGGTAATGCCGCACTGACGCTCCCGTTGCCAACCAAGACTTGTTGACTCAGCTGTCTTAAAGACGTCATCATTAGGTCACTGGACTGGCAGTGTGCGCAAGAGGACCCTAACATAAATATAACAAGAACAGGACAATGTGTTCGAAGATGACACCACATTCATTCCAATGACAGATGCTGACTGGGGCTGTATGCTAGCAGAGTTCTATTCAGGCAACAGTGACTTTTCTCTCTCTCCAGAGTGCATGGAAATAATGCTGACTGCCTACACACATGTAAGAAAACCGAATTATAATTAAGAAATAACTGTTGTATTTAAAAGCTCAGTTTGTCAGCTCAGTTTGTATTTGTTTTTTACTTTCTTCTTCATCCCTGGAACCAGGGGCATCATGCAAGGCCAAATTCATATGGGGCACATTAAGAGGGGTACTTCTTTGTTTTTTGTTTTTTTTTGTTTTTTATTGTTTTATTTAGTGTTACGAAAATGTCCTTGTATCAATTCCATGAGGGAAATTCATGTTACACTACATGTAACGTGGCCTTTCTCAAGGGCTCAGGAAGTGAACCTTTCCATCCACCGGACCATTTTGCAGACTTCATCAACACATGGATTTGAACCGTCAACAACACTGTGCTTCGGCCCCTTACAGAGCAGCTGAGCCTGTTTGTGAGTGCAACCTTAAATATGACTAAAGCATGGATTCATACAAACTATTGTCACCTCTTGGTTATCTTGCTGGTTGAGTATGAATTTTTTATGCGATCAAGTATTGATTTAGTCATGCAAACACAAGATGGGCAATGAGGGACTTATTGAAAAGCATTGATCACCTCAGAGACCTGACAGCGACTTTCTTTTTTTATTTGAAGTCATGTCACTGTGTAAATGGAGGTCATATTTCAACTTTATCGAGTCCTGCCCCTTTGGCAGGGCAGCAACATGGAGTCAGCAAAAAAGAAAAAAATGCCTTAGGGTAGAAAACCTGACCTCTCTTTTGGGGATAAAATATGCCATCCGTATTCATCAAGACTCAAATTGATAATGTCAACAGCCCAGTCTTGACATAGCCAGCAGGACAAGCAGACCACTTCAAGTTTGTGCCTCACTCAATGCAACTCCACCCAATCTTTAAAAAAAACCCTTGGCTTGAGACAAATTATCTTTTCATTTGAAATGGACCATTTCTTTAAATACCTGTATTCCTAATGAGCTCCCCCCTCCCTGCTCTCTGCTTGTCTTGCTATTAGTGTCCAGGGAGCTAGCAGCAAGCTGCCCGACTGCCTGGCTGCCTGAGTGATTAACTAAGGCTTGGGGCTGACAGGCTAGCTACCCCTGATAGAAGCAGGAGGGGGATAATGTGGGGCTCTGTTTAGCAAGGCAGAGAGGACAGGAGGAAATAGTTGATGGGTTTGCAAAAGGAGCAAAGAAGAGGGGGGGAACAGGCAGAGATGATAGAGAACAGAACAAATGGACAGAGTGAATGCAAAGTAAGGGGGAGGAGGAGGTGAGGAGGAGGAGGGGTGTGGAAAGTAAGAAGATGTTCAAGACTCTTTTTTAAAATACTGAGACTGATTCCAATACCTGAATTGTTTTTTTGATTTTTTTCGACAATGGCGAATAAGAGACTACAGTAATAGCCAAAAATAACTGATTACTTTCTGACACTATATACTTCAATTTTGCCATAATCATCCATAATCCACAGTGGTAGTACAGCAAAGCTTGCAATGTTCCTAAAGAAAAATAGATTTCCAGTGGAACAAGTTAACTTTACTCTGGGCTTATAAATGATGCACATTCTCATATATCTGATTTAATGTTTTAGACTACATTGGGGACATTTTCATGTGAATAACTCAAAAGAAAACAAAGCAGAGGATAAGGCACCTTAAAGAAAAAAAGATTAGATTTTTTTTTTTAAAGAATGGGATAGGATATAGAATGGGGATGAAGAAATGCTGCAGCTGTGAAGTAAAGGATGATGGGACATCATAGAGAGAATAAAAGTGGAAAGCGGAGGAGGCACATAGGAGGAATGGAGGCCCAGGACTGCAGGTGGGAGTCTCCCAGTGAGATAACAGTTAAGTCCTTGTAGTGATAAAGGCTCAAGCAAAACTAATGATCTTGTCCATTTGAGAATAGGCCATTTGAGAATAGCTTAGACTGTATGCAACAGACGGTGCAGTAGACTCTGCAGGTGTTTCAGATGGCCTTGGGAGATGTTCTCCCTGAATATACCCACAACACATTGGGTTGGCATCCCATCCCCCCCCCCCCCCCCCCCCCCCCCCACAACATAAAAACACCCACAACTTTTCGACATCCTACCTATCCTGCCGTGGGAGCCATGGCTTGCCACACCCACAATTACACCCTGTGTTATTACCTTTGGGGAGAGTACTGGATATCATGCAGCTAAGGGGCCAGACCTGAACCCCCAGCCCCTGCAAAGAGGAACAAAACCACCAGGCACTCAGCACTCCCACCTCTAAACCTCTGATTGGTCTACATTACTAAATTATTTGTGTCATGGAGCCCCATGTGTTTAACACAGGGTTACAAGTTGCCCAAGTTACAAATGCTATCAAGTTAAAAATGTTATCCACTCAATGAATCAAAATGGCTTTTATACACAGGTATATACTGGTCATAAAAGTGGTAAATGTACATGCTTGTGTGCCTGTGGCTTGGTTGGTTCACCCGGTGAAGGCTGTGGTCCTCAAGCAGGCAGTCCTATTTTGAGTCAGACCTCTTGCTCCTTTCCCACAGGTCATTACCCACTCTCTCCCCGATTTGTGACTCTATCTGCAGTCCTATATGTCAAATAAAAGTGCCAAAAAGCCCCATAAGCCCTTGACTAGGTGTTTCAGTTGTGTCACAATTCATTTATCTCAAAGGCCTTGAAGGGGATGGCAATCAAAATGGTTATTAATTGCGCTGCCTTAGTCCATATACACAGTCTGTAGTCTGTTGGTGTCAGGTTTCTCTGAATAAATGTATGTGCACTGTTATTTTGTTTTCAGTGCCAAGCTGACGACTGTTGAGAATCAAACTGACAGTCCATGAAGTGCTGATGAGAGGGTGCAGTTTTATAAATAATTCTCCGGTGAGTACGTCAGAGTGAAAACAGGTTCATTAGCACAATGGAAGCAGTTCATGACAAGAGACAAAAAAAGAAGAGAGATCTGCGTCTTCTATCTGTTGGCTCACAAGGGTCCGTTTTGTTTCAATGAACACTCCACAAAACAGATGAGTCTCTTGAGGCTCCTTAATTGACATCAGCTATCAAGATGCAGCAATTAAAACTTTCCATTTATAACTTCAGCTTTGACAGCAGCTGGGATAATTGAGATTTTAAAGCTGTGTTTATGTTTGTTGTTTTATGTTTCAGTCAATCACAAGAATTCAATTATCATTCACCGTGAGTGTCTAGAGTATATCTGTCAATAAAAAACTATGCATAAATAGTGACCACTTGGTTTTCTGTACAGCTGAGCGACCTAATTCTCCATCACTCACCTCAAACAGATTAATGCAAAAGCCATTGGTCGAGAAAGGGGTGGATATTATGATGCCAGCACTTTTATCAATCATTATGCATTAGCTGCAAATTGAGAGCGTATCACACCAACGTTTTCCGCACGCCTGAAAAGCCTGCAGAAATCCACAATTTTGGTGGCAATAACTATTGGAAAATTCTGAGGGGACAGATAAGATTCAGGATTGGAGTGGTGCGGCACATTAATTTCCCTTCCACATTCGAAATCATGGTGGCAGCATTTTTTCCCCCTAGAAAATGCTTGGCTCTGTATTTTGTCACCTTATTAGTGTCTTCCTGTCCCAATGCTGCAGTGGGTTCTTTCCATATGTGACAATCTGACAAGCTGTGGAAAGCCGCTGGGCACTTTTAGGTGAGAGACGTGTCACTGAGGAGCGATGGGAACTATGGTGAAATAATAATAAATCTTGCACACTGTGAGGCTTATGGGGCCATATCTTCATTTATGCTCCAGTACCCCAGTTTTTTTTGTAATTTATATTATCAATGTATTGTAAGAGATTATACATGTATCCACTTACAATGTGGCAGGTGAGAAGAGAGGGCTGCTTGATTTCATATTACAAATTAAAAATAATGACATAAAGGTACATTTTGTAGAGCTAATGTGTCCTTCATATGCATCTGTCTTTTGTTTCTATCTGTTATAAACAGGCGCCAGAATCTTACTTATATACTATATTCCCTAATAAATGAACCTTTCAGATACAATTCTCCATTGTACGGTATTTCTTTGTCAATTGTTATGAAATATAAAGTTATGAGTTAGCCAAAGATCGCTAACATTACCCTGCTAACACAGCAATGCAGGCCACAGGCACAGCTCGAGCTCTGCACTTAATGGTGCTTAATTACAGTTGCATTTTAATAGAGAACTCCTTTGTGCAAACGCCAGTGGAGAGGGGTTTGGAGGTGTGCCGGTGGAGGACTGCGGAGGCTTCAGAATAGCGAAGGTGTCACCAAACATTTGTTTGGTTCAGTTTAATGCTGGTGCTCAAGGGCGACATCTCCTGGATCAAAATGTTGTACATTCTTCCTTCTTTCTTGAGAGTTATGTAGCCCAAGTTGAATTTTCAATTGTATTTTAGCCCAGCTTTGGCCAATTGTTCATGTCCTGGTTCGGTTTTGTCTTTTAGCTCTGAATGGTATGAATTTCCACTAATGTTCTCAGCCTACAATACTGATGCATTCACTATTTAAGGTCTCATGACTGATTGTAATTTGACCTTGTTTGGCCAACTGTAACTCCACAGAATATATTTCCTCACACAGATGCACTTTTCGTTGTTCTTTCATTAAAATAAGTAAGTACTATTTTCCTTCTTTTTTCTCTACAGCACAAATCCCTGAAGAGGTGTTAAAGTGAAAGACAAAAACTCAGCAAAGGGTTACCCACTAACTTGGTTAATATTACTGCAACCATTTGCTATCTCTGCTGCTATTCTGCCCTTGTCCTTCCAAGTCCTTTCAGAGGCAGTAAATTACGGTTAATCAACGTAAAGTAAATGTTTATTGCAGGAGTGCAAATAGCAACACTGAGCACCCATTAGTAGGCACACACACAAACAAGAACAGACGGAGAAGTTGGTGTGTGAAAAAGTGCGATGAGTGGCTGTTTGATTGCGGACTTTCATTACAGGATATTTATTTATTTGAAGAATCACCTTTACCGAAACAGAGCCTGTTATGAAAGATGCACAATTCATAAGTGTTATCTCATCGATGGCTGCACCGTGGAAGACTGACATGTATGTCTGTGCACAGTGCAGCCAATTATTTCCCTCTGCTCGCGAGCGAGAACTGCCGCGCTGACTCTCAAACACTGACACATTCGGCAACAGCGTTTGAAGAATATTTTCCCGCTTCACCTTCAAACTGTCAGAGAAAAAAATAAAAGTGTGCACATTTGGAATCAACTTTTCTTTTTTCATTCAGACTTGCATTGAGACCTTTGAGGTTGCATTCCACATACATTGAGAGCTGCAATTATGGAAGTTATGCATCCCCCCTTGTTGTTTGTGTTGCTGACTGAGCCTCGAGGAGAAGCCCGAGGTGGAGGCTGAACACACAATGAGTTCTGAGATCAGAGATTTACAGATGGCAAAAAAGAAATCAAGCCTAAAGCCTAATCCTGCTCCGTTCTTTGATCCAGCATCACATGCAGAAATATGGTTTGTTTAAACCTCATTGAAGTGTGAATTCATACCCACATCAAATCAACCTTCATCACGTTTCATTGTAAACAATTTAGACAGTGCTTGATGGGAAAAGGCAGGCAGTGCATGTGTGACTGCAGTGTTCCGCTGCCTCTGGAGTGAATTCAGAGCGCCGCTAAATCTGCCTGACTAATCATCAAAACGATGACAGTTCCTTAAAAAGCTATGATCATACACTGGTTTTGCCTTTACAGACTTTTGTTTTTATGTTTCGCCTGAGGAGGGACCCAGGAAGATCTGAGAACTCCCATCTCTATACCCCTCCGCCTTTTTAGAGCCTTTTTGTTCCTTGTTAATAACAATAGAAATCTGCTCACAAGGCCACGCTGACGTGTCTAAGCTCAACATGAGTATGAGTGAGTCATGTCTTCAAAAACAGATCCCACTGCATGTGCTTTGAAAAGCTTTTTTAAAGTCTGTAGATAACAACGGTTGCCGTTTGTGAAGCACTCTTAGCATAAGGTTGCCTCCAAACTGCTGTCGTTTCCTCATTAAGAAACCTTCATCAGAGTTTTACGGACGTCAGTTGATTTATAGAGGTTCATCAGCACGGTTGCGTCACCTCCTTGAAAAATAAAAGTGAGTCAGATTATGAGTTGACTTTTCTTCATATCAGTCAGCAATGCACAATTAGGAAGGGAAAAACGATGACAGGCTGTCGTTGTTCTTCCTTCATCCCCCCCACGATGCACAGCGTGATTTCCTGGCTGACTGCTATCGTCTGACTAAATGCTGAATTTATGAGTTTATAAATGAATACTTTGAGGAGGGAGGATTTACATCATGCTGTGGTGAAAGGGAGTTTCTTTTGTTTGGCGTTTACTCAGAAAGATGTCCCTAAATATGTATGATATGCTCTAAATTGTGAGGAGCTGTGCAACTTTGTATGACACAAACACATACATTGTAGATTTTTTTAAACACTTGTTTGTCATCAGTAACTTTCTTAAGTCATGCCGGTTCACCTGATTTTCATGTTCAACTCCTTGAGTTTCCACTTGATGCTGAGTGCAAAAGCCAAGAAATCTACATTTGGTCCTCAACTAAAATACCATTTTTTTTTACAGAAAGAATGAACATGTTCATAGTCTGGATTTAAAAAAAAAGGAATCAGGTTTCTTCAGTCATACACTGTACAGTGGTGATTTTTCAGAACTCATCTCTTTTAATAATATGCAGTCTGAGAGGTGGGTCAGTTGTAGTCGGTTGTCTCTCAACCAAAAGGTGAGGGTTTTGATCCCCAAATAGATGAGATACTAAACTCTATAAATTGCTACCACTGCTGAGTCAGCTTCGTATGAATTGATTGGCTTACACTTATGTTCAGTTTACATATAGTAACCTTTGCAATCAGTGTGTGGATATTGTGTGGCCTGCGGTGTGAAAGCTCTTTGAGTAGTCAGAAGACACATCAATCGATTTGGCAATTTAACCTGAAACTCAGCCTACATACAACTTAACATACATTTTTCTGAATCAAAACAATGTACTGTCAAACCACACTGCTCCTAGAAGACGCTGTCTGTCCACAGAGCTTGTTTACACCTGAGCAGTAGAGTGGGGGAGAGGGCAGGCTTTAGCCAATCTATGGCTACAGCCCAAGCGACTGGCGGATGGTTGTGTCCTAGACTGAGCATAATGTTCGACCGGTGTTGTGGACAAACATATAAATTTGTTTAACTGACTAGCATTTCTGTTGTAAGGGTGATGACATGAAACCTAAACAGACACAACCCTAGTTGGGTTAATTAAAAATGGCGATTGGTTTTGTCCCTTTTTAAAAACCAGTGATGACATCACTGAATACATTGTCCATGTTATATATAGTTTGTTGGTCAAAGAGCAACTTGAGAAGTATTTTCTTCTGGGTGAAAACTTAAACAAAAGGACACCATAGTTCATGGTTGTGGATACTATAATACATCAGTTCTGACTTCTTTAGCACCACACCAAAGCATCATTCATGGGGTTAAGAGAAACAGCTCCTGGCAGAAAGCCCTGTAGGCTGGAGCAAACTGAGCGTCTCTTAAGGCTTTGAAATGGCTCTTCATTTAACACTTTTTCTGGATGTTAAATCAAATTGAGCAATGTTCTTATCTATAAATGGTATGCATACAAAACAAATGGCTGTTATACACATTTTGTTTTTTATCTGTATCCTTACATCTATATGTCTCAAAACTCCCCAAAACATTTTTTTTTAAGTTCCTTTGTTTTTAATCCTGTATGTGATCATGTCTATAAACCCTTCAACTTTATTTGAGCCCTGCTCAGAACAGATTGTTTCTGTGTTGTTAGGCTGGCTCTGGCTTTCTTGCATGCCTGACTGTTTATGGCGAGAAGGCAGACTCATAGGGCAGAACAAATACCTGGCTGTGGGAGTGTCACCTACTTGGGGGAGGGGCTACTGTCCTTTGTGATGTCATGAAGGGAAAACACCAATGCATGTTTAAGCACACATTTTGTGAAAAGTGGGGCAGGCAGAAGATAGAGAAAATGGACTTTTCTCATAATTGGGTGGTTTGGCTAAGGACAAAAAAACATTGTAAGCATATTCAGCATAATATGACCTTTAAGCTTTACTGATCAGATTTCTGATGAAAAAACATCTCTTGGCAAGGATTATCTTAAATTGTGCTGTTGTGTTTAATAAAACCTATGATCCTAAGACTATGAACTTCTTCTGCTTATAGATTTTCTTGCTTTCATTCCAATGCTTTATATTCAGTTCTTTGGGAGTCTACCTTCAGATAAAGTGTTATTCTAACCCAGTGTATAAAATGTGCCAAAGCAGCCCTGTCTCTCCTCTGTGTATTGCTGTGTCAACAGAGTCTGGTGGTTTAATTGACCCTGAGGACTCATGTGAGTTCATACTAACTCCCAGTCATGTGACCTCAAGGTCATTCGGCATGAGCGTATCCAGCTGACAAGGAGCAGGCAATCAACAGCAAACGCTTCTATTATCTATCCTTAAGGGGTCTGCTGACATTAAACACTAAACATTACAAGTGTTCTCCTGTGAATTATCTGCCGCACTACAGACACACACCTAGTACACAATACTGAACGGGGTTAATGGGGTTCATGGGCACTCATTTGCTGGTTATCAGACCTCTATACTAACCTGTAGCCATTGACTGTGAATAAACAGATAAATAAAATGACGAGTGACCATTATGACAGGTCTAAAGTGTCTGCTTCGTGGCTTGTCTCTGAAGCTCTGAGTCCTATTCACTTATAATGGATTGTGACCATTAATAGCTCAAAAAATATCTCTATCACTCTATGTGCCCTGTCTCAATTCACAAAGCATACTGCGCTGATGATATTTAATACGGCCAAAAAGTTGTGCTGCTCCGTGCAGTTTACTCGAGTTTTGCGCTTGCATTTGGATAAAAGCATCTGCATCATCAATTGCGTGAAGATGTAGATTATGAACTATTGTATGAGGGGAGGGAAAGCTCTCAGAGTTTATTTTGATGCCAGACTTTAAAAATGTAAAATGAGTTACTATTTAAACAAAGATTGCTCTATGAGGAAGCAAGCAGGAAAAAAGGGTGACAGCCACTGATGATATCTAAATAGTAATTTTAAAGTTATTTTTACAAACTGTATTAAGAGATCATTTATTCCAAAGTCATACTGAAAATACTGTGGTGTGGTTACCACCAACAATATACTGTATCTTAGTAGAGTGTTGCTTTATGGTTCTCATACAGTATGCAAAGCATTTCCTGTGTCTGACACCCTGTCTAAACAATATCTACACTTATGTTACTAGAGCACAGCTCTGTCAAAAAAAACATTAGGATGCTTGTTTTAGTCCACTTTGACTGTAGCTAATGTGTCATCAAAGACATTTTAACTTGCATCATGCCTCGTTCTGAAATGGTACCGTCCCAATTATTTTAACTTGCCGATCAATCTGTGAATTTTAAAAAGATCATATTTATTCATTTCCCATCAATTTGTACAATTAACCTGAAAAGCAGCTGTTCATAATAATAACGTGAGATTACCATACCGCCCTAAAGATGACGTCTGAGGAAAATTGCTGACGTATATTGTTAATGCATTGCAGCTGCTAGTTTCACAAGCATTAAATAGGAGGCCAAGAGTCACGTGCCACAGCAGCTTGAACAGTTAAACGTCGGTCACACAGGTGTGTGACTGAAGTGCATACGAAGCTCCGGTTATGTCTTACCTTTTCAGGTTTGTTTTGAAAGGACTGCTCTTAAAATCTGACCCCCAGTAAACAGCAAAGTTCAGAGTTGTTGAGTTTGGTGTTGTGTTGTCGATTCACTTTTAACAGCATATACGTATTAAGCAATAAAGAAAATTATATTACATCTACCTAGTTTGAGTTTCTTTTTTTCATACCCATGTATCAAGGATCTGCAATCAAACTAAAACATTTCATTGAAACACAGACACTGTGAAGCACTGAAAATATTAAACTATAACTCTTAAATGGATCAGTTCTGAATCCAGAATCAATCCTGATGAGTGCATGCATTAGGTAGACATACATTAGTACGTATAATAAATGTGTAATGGCTGATCTTTTTAATGCAATAGGCTCAAAAAAATATGTTTTTACTTCAGACTAATAGGCACTTAAATGCATTTTCTTACTGTTCCCTCTACGTGACCTATTTCAATGCCTCTACAGCATGCTCTCTAGCTTATTCATACTCATTTATATCAAAGCACAGTTATCTTGTGAGGCAATCAGTCACCACTGTGCTGCGGTGACCCATTCCTCGGCAAGGAGAGTGATATGAAAAGTGGCACAGATGATTTCATGAGACTGCATAGTTCACCCACCTTTAACTAATGACTTTGAAGTAATGGCCTCCAACAATTTTATATTTTTCATTGACAGTCCACATTACAGCCCACAGCAGTAAAGAGAAACTAGAATGTGATGAAGGGAGAGACGGATTGAGATTGAGAGGGAGGAGAGTTCAAGTATTAAAGCAGTTCTTGACATTGACCTCTCTTGACTGAGAATAACTTCCATGCATGGTGTGTGTGTGTGTGTGTGTGTGTGTGAATGACAATCATTAACAACTCATTTACAATCTGAAGTGTTTTGAAAAGAAACATTATGCTACTCAATTTAATTCTCATGATAATACAAATACTTACAAAAACCAAAGCTCGGTCAAATTGTCTTGGTCAAACTATTTGATAATGGTTCAAAAAATTAGACTTATTTACTATCAATCAATCTTTATTTGTATAGCGTCAATTCATAACAGGTGTTATCTCGAGACACTTTACAAAAAGCAGGTAGAGGACCTTACTGTTTGTCTGTTAACATTACAAAAGAGCAGGTAACAAGACCATGCTCATTGTTATGTTTACAAAAAGCAGGTAAAAGACCTATATTATCGCTATCTTACAGGAGCCCAGCTTAATCCGTCATAGCGTTGCAAGAAAAAACTTTGCTTTAACAGAAATCTTCAGCAGACCTCGGGCTCATGACAGAACAGCCATCATGCTAAACTGTGCTGGGCTTGAAAATGGGAGGGGGGAGATGTGACAAGATGCAGGAAGAAGGATAGGATTGGATGGTTGTTTGGGCAGGCCATCCTCACCAACAGTGAGACACCGTAGTGATCAACTACAACCTGACGTCCCTGATGCCCAACCGACACCCGATGCCCAGCAACGCTCTGCTCTGTTTCCTAAACCCTAAAAGAGTTATTCCAGTGGCCCAAGCATGGAAAAAACAATACAAATGCTTTATCCATTGTCATTACAATGACAATGGATAAAGCATTTCTATTGAAAATGCTTAATTCTGGTTTGCTGATAAGAGCATGGAATTGTGTGCTATTGGGCTGATCTGTTTTGTCTTTTTCAATGTGTCAATGTGGGTAATACAAAAAAAAACAATTAACCAAGACCCATGCTTTAGTGGCTTTAACCTGCAATAATGTTTTATACAGCACACAAACCATAGTCCTCAATGTCAAATGCGATGCCAGTGAGAATTCAGTCACAGTATGGATTTAGTCTCATGTTAAAAGTTTGGCTAAAAAAAAGGGAATTAGTCAAGAAACATTTGGTGTCCAATTTCAAAGTGGTGCTTCTGGGTGATGGCCAGTTGCTGATGGAAAAATTGATTTAACATAATTTTAAAAAATGTAAAAAAACAATACCATATTGCCTCAGTCTAGACCAAATGCCAGTGATTTAACATTCCCAGCATTATCATCAGGCTTGAGTGTATGACATTATTTTATCGACACTACAATATGTTCTTTTTTCCCATCATTATATTGAGGAAATGTGCTCTAGTGTATGAATAAAACATGCCCACTATTTCTGAACACATTCATGCAGAGCCACAGTTTGCTACAGTGCTCTGGTAACCTCGCCTCAGGAACATAAACATACAATAACAGCGTTTTTCTCTCTTAAATGTATTTCACAGAACTTCTGCTCTGCTCCATGCTATCATTTGAGCTCACAGTTTTCCTGCAATTAATATTGTTTATTTCTAAATAATGAAATGTTTTGTTTATGTAAGTTTCTAATTTAGGTTTCATGAAACCTGAAGGCAGCTTTTCAGGGTTGGGAATTTTAAATTGTGGAGGAACATAATACTAAATCAGATAATACCGAATCCCAAGTTTCAGCTCCGGGATGAATAAAGTATTTCGGATTCTCATTATTCAACTAAGGTTACGACATGTTCAACATTCTGCAGCAGGACTGCATAAACGGTTGCTATGCTCATTAATGAAAGGACATCTGTAATACTTGATACTGAAAATAAGTAACTAGTAAGTTTTTATTCAATCCTCATATTAATGTCCACATTATTCAGTGTTTTGATGTGAAGGAGCAGCGGCCCTACCCCGAGCTCCTTCCGGATGTTTAAGCTCCTCAGTCCGATCTCTAAGGCTAAGCCCTAACCCCCTGGAGGACATTCATTTCTTCAGGACAGTTTTGCTTCAGGTTCAGCTAGTTCTTCACCAAAACAGTCCGGTCCAGCATTACAGCCGACCCTGCACCAAACCGCCTGTCGATCTCGTGACCCAGCTCCTTTACTGGAGGCAAAGAGTTCCTCTGAACCTGGAGGGAGCCAAACGATGTAGTACAAAGTGAGCTACATCTGTGATAACTTTTTTAAGGCCGCTTCTAACCACCCCATTCACTTTTTTTCATTCTAATTTACATTACAGGAGAAGATAAAGGAGCCCTCTCACTAACCTCAGATCCTCGGTCCTGTGGGGTCTAATTATTGTACAGAAGGTACTGCTCTGAAAAACAATATTTTACTTGTGAACCTCAGGCTTAATGTGTAGTGTTGAAATATCTCCTTCTTTTATTTTCTACTTTACAGTTCTTGTTGTGAATTATTTACAGCTCCCCATCGGATAATTTATTTTTATTTATGAGCGGGGGTAATAGATTTGTAATGTTTATCTCAGGCAAAGGAAATCACTTGTAACCTCACTGTGTTTTAAATATAAAGAAGGTGTTTCATGTGTTTAATGCTGAGTAAGAAAGAAAATAAGAGGAGGCACTGAGGGAGAAAATCTTAATTGCTTTCAGAAAATGTCAGCGGCAATGAGTCAATTTCTAATTTCAGTCTGAGAGTAAACTAAGAGGAGCTTTATTTAGCAGAGAGTTGAGGAGAGGACTCAATACGTTGGAGCAAAGAAAGTAAAACATCACTTAAAAGCTATTTAACTCGTCTCGTTTGCGAGAGCAAACAAAATGACATCTCTTAATGAGATGCAGTTATTTTCATAGGACATTCTGCCTTTCAGCGATTGAGCACCTTAAACCCAACGTACGTACACTGTATAAAAGTCGTGTTGTATGTGGTCATTATTTGACCCGTCTTATAAACGTGTCATTTGAAGCAAAAATCTGGTGAAATCAGGCTGAAATCTGACAGTGTATGCTCGGTTTCACAACACATGAGCTAAGTGTTTAGGTTTCCAGGATACAGAGGTAGAGTGTTTGATTTTTACGTGTCCGTTATTTCTTTAAACAGCAATTTTAAGAGGCTAATGTTGCAGAGGCTGCAGTCCTCAAGGTGAGCAGCCCTTGTTCGGGTCCAACCTGTTGCTCCTTTCCTGCATGTCATTCACTCTCTCACTGTCGGATTTCCTGCTCTATCTGCTGTCCCGTCTCTCTGATGAAGGCACAATTCACTTAAACATATGTACAGTAAATGAAGGATAAGTTGCTATAGCGATACTGAAGTACACATTAACTCAATGTTTCACTGTGTCTTCTAGTTTGACAGTCAAAGCAGCCTCATATGAAACCCTGTTCAAACTGGCGGACATTCAGTTTTCTCTCATTTCACGACGAACAGGTGAAAGTGATGGACGCACGTGGAGACATCTTTCATACCTCATTGGAAAACCTTAAATCAACGCTGCCCTCATCTGAATGACCAAAAAAAAAAAGGATGTTTTGCTGCAGCTCGCCCTGAGCCCCCTGCAGAGGATAGGATATGACAGGAAAATCAAATTCTGACAGCACGTCCTCGCTTATTTGCTGTGTATCTTATGATGTTGGAAAAAAAGAAAGAGTGCGACTCTTTGAAAGGACCCAGATTGAAGAAAAGCAATTCATTAAACTTTTCCAGTTGATGAAGCATCATATTTCATCGAGGTCATCCCGCAGCTGATGGAACTGATTTGAAGGCAAAAACATTTTAGCTTGTGACAAGAAACAAGTCACTCAAAATCTGGCTCAGAATGCAAAAGGTGGAGACGGTGATTCAAGTTTATCAGTGGGCAGAGGCAGCAAACGTCAACAGGAACAAACATCACATATTACAGAAAAATAACCTAATCTTAATCAGATTTATTGATTTACATGTCCATGTCTTATTCTCCTTTATTACATCTTATTTTATATGGATACAATTTTAGTGTTATCTTATTCTGTTCAATCGTATTTTAGTGTTTCATCTTCTTATTTTGTTGTTTTAAATTTGTATATATATTTGTCATATTTTATTATGTTAAATTTTGTTTTACTGTCTCAATTTCAAAATCTTTTTTATAATCATTAAATGTTTGTGTTTTGGTCAACTTACTTTGGTAAATAACGTTTTAAGTGCTTCATCATCTTATGCAGTTATATTATATTTTTGTCTTTTATTAGCTTGTTTTTTCAAATGTATTTTATTATCTTATTTTACTTTATTGTATGTTTCTGTTTTCATTATCTTATTTTGATTATTTATAAATAATATATTGATTTCTTTATGCATGATACATGTTAAACCCTGTGAATGGACTGTGGGCTGGGAGTGATGATAATGTTACTGGTCTAAATGTTTCATGTGCAGCACTTTGTACTCAATCATTTTTGTATAAAAAGTGCCATGCAATTAAAGATAGATAGATTGACTGAAGTTCGATCCACATTGTTGAAATAAAGTGTTTAGACCTCACAGGATTGCTTCGTAGAAATTCTCCCTGCATCACGATTAAACTCGCATCAGATACAATATGCAACACAGACAACCTGATAGAATGGGTAAATCTTGTGCATAATTAGCAGCCCAGGCTGGAAG
Organism: Symphodus melops; assembly: GCF_947650265.1. Classification (NCBI taxonomy): domain Eukaryota; kingdom Metazoa; phylum Chordata; class Actinopteri; order Labriformes; family Labridae; genus Symphodus; species Symphodus melops. The sequence continues at coordinate 3,408,063 of NC_136698.1, forward strand.
TAACTAAAGATCAAGCAGAATAAAAGAGCAGCGGTGCGTGTGTCCGTGTGATGTCCACCTCTGACCGATGCACTCGGCTCAATAAATTAGTCAGGATGCTTTCACAGATCACCTTATCTACTGGATTTCAGGGAAATAAATAAAAAATAAAAAAACAATGAGCCATCTGAAGAGAGTTAGATTTGTCTCTTCAACATTTCTCAGAGGCCCGAACATCTTTACCATGTGTACCTTAAACTTTCCTCGCTAATTAGTAAAAGGATTGCACTAATTATGGCTTGCTCTCTTACTCCTTATCCTAAATAACGCATTCTTCTCGTTCAATATGTACAATATAAATCTTCAGTTTGCTAATTAGCATCGGTGACCTCGGGTAGCTCTGCACACCTTTAGCTGCAGTATCAAGATGTACTATACTTAACTGGCCTTTCCTCCTGATTGCTTAATTCAATAGCCATTAACAGCAATGTGTTAGTGCCTTCCACTGTACTAACTCTCCAAAACTCTCAGCTTCAAGTCTATTTGTCTTTCCTGAAGAGACTAATCTTTACCAACATGGCAGAAATCTGTACTTTTTCTTCAATAAAGGCCAAGCACTTTTCTGGTCAGGAACAGTAGTTAGCAAAAGGTAAAAAGCACATTTGTTTGCAGACTATTTTCAGGGGTAGATTAATCCACATTTGGTGCTCTACTGAGCATTTGGGGCAGCGGGATGGTGTGTTTAGGTCTGCCTCAAAATAAACAGCAATGGCCTTGTTCTTGGTAACAAAAGGACTTATCACAGAGTGGAGCAGAGTGGCAGTCTGATGGGTTCAACATTGGAGCCCTTGGCACAGTGAAGAGGGCAGATGTATGAAGCGCAAATGAAAAGTATTGCAATTCACTGAAAATTTTTCAGTTTAGATCTTTGTTTGGGATTTCTTAACAGTTTGTGGTAGAATTCTAGCCTCATCACACCCATTGTTTTCTGAGGACATGCACAGCAATGGACGTAGCCATAAAGGGAAATCTATGTCCACGGCTTTGGATCAATCTAGTAACGGACAAAGGTTAAGGCAGACGTTTATATCTTTATGGTAAACAGCTGCAATGTGCACAATAAGCCATCATTTGTATCATAAAGGAAATGAGCAATAAAGACAAACCCCCCCAAAAAAACAAGTTATTTCTTCTGGAAAATGGCCTTTCAAAGTGGGACCTGATGGTGATTCATTAATGTGTGAAGTCACTTGGAAGTGGATTTCTTTCAATTAGAGAATTGAAGTTTCTTGCACCTCTGCATTACCTTAATTTCTCAACAGGGCGAGGCTGATGCTTGGTACACCATGTATAGTTGACTTTATACCAACGTGTTCATTGGTGTGAATAGTAAGATTGTAAATGATTTTTCCTCTGCAGACTTATTTGATTTAGTTTCTACACAATGCAAGCGATGAGCTGAAGTCTGCTTCTGGAGCGGTGCTTTTGCATGTGAGTGAGGGGCGTGGCTTTGAGGGATCACAGAGGGGAGGAGGTGGGTGTAGATGGAGCACTGAGGGAATGCTACTTTCAAAATCAGGATTTTGAAAATGACCAACCCGGCCTTAAAGCCATTATTTAAAAAACATAAAAGTCCACTTTCTCTAACCAAACCACATATTTCCATTAAAAAGATTAAAAGGTCGACTGATGACTTTGTAAAGATTGATTTTATTTTGTAATGCTAAATCTGTCTTTGGTTTATTTTCTTTGTTAGTTTCTGAAAAAAAGTGATTTTCACTGGACAGTGACAAGATATTCTTCCATTGAGAATTATACCTTCCATTTTTCACTTCTAAAAGGTTCAAGAATTTTGATATCATTTTTTTTAATTCTTTATTTTGTAGGGTTACAGTTAGTGTATGTACTTGAGTCTACCAACTCTTTATTCTGTGAACATTTTCTTATCTAACAAGAAAAACAAAACCGATGCTCTTCATTTTCCTTATTCAAATCTTACTCCATGTCCTTCAAAAGTAAACGATTCAGGTACACTGCATGACATAATAAATGTATGCCTTTGGTGATAACATGATTTCCTCTGAAGCACCAGGCTTGTGGTAGAGATCACATAATGTATTTATAAGGAGACAGCCAAGCAGTGCACGAAAACACCAAATGAAGTCAGATGAAGACATTGAAAGAAAACAACAAGCCACTGATTTTCTGCCTATGATTGGCTTAACTGATTATGCTGTGATATTTTCTGAAAGATTCGGTTTGGTCCGAGCCAAAGTCCTTTACTATAAAAAAAAAAAAAAAAAAAAACATGCAGTATAAGAATATCCACATAAAACCACCTTTAGACTAAGCGTCCTTTTAACAGAATAAAGCACTCAGTAGTGTTTTGGTCCTGCTCACAGCTTCCCTCTCTTGTCTTCAAACCATGAAAAGGATTTCCATATTCCTCTCTGCCTTCGCTGACGTGATCAGGAAGTATTTTGCGCAGGATTTGCTCGTTTGGAATTCACTGCATGACACAAAAACTGAACTAAAGCGGACCCAAGGGAACTAAAGGCTGTTCAAGCAATTCAGAAATTGAGTGATTGAAACTGAACAAGAATACTTTGTCACAGTCAAATCTGTACATTTAATCCTATTTTGACTGACAGCACATTGTTTGTTGTGTTATGTAGCTTGTTGTTTGAATCCAGAATGTGATGTTCAGCACCGGCCATGTCTGCAAATGTCTATATCCTGTGTATGAAAAATCAGGGAGGAAGAAAGACATGTCAAAGTGATTTGTGTCTGTTCCAGAGTCCCTGGAGGGTAAAGCTGTTCTGTTGTAAAGCCTGTAAAACACCTCCCAGCAAGCACAATTTTTTTTTTCTCCAGAGGATACACATGCAAAAACCTTGTCAGCATCTAAGCCAGAAGAAAGCAAAAAGCCAGCCTTACTGGAAAACTTTTCTCCTCTTCAAGAGAGTGGCTGAACGCATTAGGGAACAAAAGAAAAATGCTGACAAAGTGAGTAGTGCAGAAAAGTGTTTGCTCCTGTCTTGTGCTGTGTATTAAAGAGGCATAGCGATTTATGAGCGAGCGCAGACATTCATCCTGTGTTCTTTTCTCTGCTCGAGTGAGCGGACTCATCTGTGAGCTGACTGGATGGATTCATGATGAAAACTGAAGCATGAAACTAATGTGCAGTATGTCTCCTCTTCAGTTCGAGCACTCTTGATGCAAATCAGCTCTAATGATACACAGTGGGCTGTTAAAGGAGCATCATCAGGATGGAGTGTTTTTCTTCTCAAGTCACTCACTAGAATTTCAAGCAAACGTTGAGCTTAGAATCGTTTCTTGTATATTTTTTTTTTTGCAGTCATTTCAAAACATGGATCGTCAATGTGGTGACGACCTTCCCCTGGTGGACATTTTGATTTTGATCAATACAATATACGCTAGGTAAAACAAATAACGTTTTGTTGGACCAGTTTCAGTGTGTTTGTTTTATGCTTCAAATAAGAAGAGCTTTCTTAAATGGGTATCAATCCATCCATCCAAATTCTTCCACTTATTCGAGGTAGGGTCGCCGTGGCATCAGGCCAAGTAAGCCAACCCAGTTAATGGTGAAGAATAGGGATAGGACTTGACATGCCGAGGCTTCTTCTTATCCCTTCTCGAACAAGTCAAATGTGTATTATATTGAAAATGGCTTTTTTTTATTTCATAGAGATTTCTGTTTTCTTTCCCAATGGTTCATTCATTTCCATCTATTTTGAATTGTTCCAATAAATAGATAAACAGTATGTGTGCACTACACACTTAGCATGTTTCATTCTGTTGTAAAAATCTGAATTTTAACCTTCCTTGGCTTTCGGAGCCAACCTCAAAAAGACAGCTTTTTTTCACTTTCATTAGTTGATACTACGTCCTTCAAAGCTTGTAATGTAAATTTGATCAAAGGAGATGACACAAAAACCTCAACTGTAATGGTCCTTAACTTAAGCAAGCTGCCCAACATCAGAACTCAATACCTTTTTGTATCTAATGGGTTTTCCAATCTGTGACCTTTTCAAGTCCAATAAATGGGGCCTTTGCTTTTACAAGTATGGTCCCTGAGCTGTCAGCTACATGTAACAAGCACATGCCAGATCATTTCAGCATGATGGATTGTAGACTCTAGGGAATAAGATGGTGGCACCATCGATGAAATCATGGTGGTCTTGTATGTATTTCATTCATCATTTGAGCTGCAGTAATTACCAACCATTTCTCAGTCATTAAAGAGAAGGTCAGAGCACATGCGCACGGTGGGAAATAGCGCCACAGTTGCACCCTGTTATTTGGTTTCCATTTTAAGTGAACAGCTGTTAAAAGAATGGATATAAAACAAATGTTGCATGTTTGGGAGTTGTTGTAAGTTTTGTGTTGTAAATAAATGATAAAAATAAGAAGTTGTCAAATACTGTTCACCATTGTGAAAGCTCTAATTGAGTACAGCTAGAAGTTGTCATGAAGTGTTTGTTTGTAGCTTGAATTACTGGATCCCATCTTTGGTACATCTCTGTGAGAAACCAGACTTCAGCATAATTTCCACATCAAGGATCTTTAATTTGACAGACAGCCGGCTGACATCTAGGTTTATTGAGGCACATGCCAGCGAGTTGATAGTGAACCCTGAACATCAAAACATCACTAAATCTATGCAGGCTGTGAAGCTGCGTCAGCTTATAATTAGCTGTTTCAGTCACTCAAAAAGGCTTACAGCAGGTAAAAGGACGCAGATGCAGCATCTGTACAGAACGGTCTGGTATAATTGAAAGCAAAATGAGCAGTAATGGAAAAAAAAGTTTCTGTAAATATGAGAATAATAGCTTTAGACTCAAGGAAGCAACAAATGAGGCTGGTAAATGAATCAATATAAGAATGAAGACAAAGAGTCCAGAACCCACTACAGCTCAGGTTGTTTAAGCTTGCAGCAGCAGAAAGCACTTGACAGTGATTGATATTTTTTAAAGTATAGAAAGTTTGCACGAGGTTTCTTTGCCAAATATATTTCAGCAGCAACTGACATTTGTTAAGTGGTAGTTCATCAAATTATGTCGACTTCCTTCTCTCTGTTTGTAAATATTAACAAGACAGAAGTAAACACACTGTATCCTACAAATCATGCACTCCATTAGTGACAATATGTCTTGCAGTATTGACCTGTAAATGTAAGTGTCCCCTTTAGACCGGCTTTGAAAATGACATTACAAAGTCTGCCAAGTGCACTATTTCAAATGCAAGCACAGCTTAGGATACATGGATACAGTTTGATGTATCAGGGACAGAGATCTGTCTGATCAATTCAATGGACTAGTATGTATGATATTTCCCAAAATAAATATTAAAATGTACTTACTATATAGGATAGGATATAACTTTATTGATCCCCAATGGGGAAATTCGGGCGTTACAGCAGCAGCAGCAGTGCAGAATCAAAATGATCAGTCATGGAGGAATAATGCTATGTTGAAGTGCTGGCTTCTTTTACAACAATGCAGAATTTTAAATACTGTGCATTTAAATAATAACACTGTAATAAGAGTTTCCTTTATTTAAGGCAATCTCATCAAAACAACATGTAAAGGAATCCTGTCATGGCAATAGCAGAAGCTCTCGAGCTGAAAATGAAACCCTAGAAAAAAAAAATGGTGAGATTAGTTTCTCCTCCCTGGTTCTTGAGGTCCAGCTCTTTCTAGATATATGGATTGGTCGATGACAGAGTCATTGGCAGAGAAATGAAACAGTTCAGCTTTGTCTACAGACCAAGGAGCTTGGAGAGTGTCAGCAGTTCTTCTTGAAATCTGCAAGGACGTTAAAGACAACTTGTTATTCACTCCAAGCTCCTACGTCACAGATTACTCTAGGTGGGTGAATGTGTTTCAACCCTGATAATGACAATATCTTTTTTTTAAATATATGCAGAGCCTTTGGAAGAATCCAGCAGTCGTGTTTGAGCATGACGCTGAACCGCACGTGGGATGTTGAATCAAGTCTCCTGCAGTATTCATAAACTTTCATCAACATGAGACATCTGAGTCTAAGGAGTCTTTTTGTGTGGAGTCAAATCTTGATAATTTCCTCGACACTGACGTTACTGTAAATGTACTGAATACACTTTAGACTGTCAAAATTAAACAGACACAAGGGTATACTGAAGAGGCATCTATAAAAAAAAATGAACGAAGAGGTTCCTGGAGAAATCAGGTTACCAGTTTCCAGAAATGAATATTGTAGACTGGCCTGTAGGTTTCGTGTGGCTGTTTGTGAGTTTGTGTTTGGCTCCGTCCTCCAGGGAGTATCCTGCTCTCTACCTGTCAGGTTTATATCAACACCATGCTATCCCCTGGGTAGAAATTAGCCGTGAGCCCCACTCCTTGTATTGTCTGCGCGGTGTGTGTATTCCAAGTCACCTTCGGGTAGTCATCAAGAACAATTCACACAGCAGGCTTCGCATAGCAGCTTCATTAGATTTCCCCTACAGCTTCAGAAACCAACCAGCACTCTTACTGTACGCTGGAATATTACAGCCCTGCAGCTTAGCTCTGTGTAAATAAGTTAGAGGTAATTTGATTTTACGCAAATTTATTTTCGTCACGTTAACAGCATATAAACAAACGTGACAACCTGTCCCTGTGTAGATTCAGACGTCTCCCTTGGACCACATTGCAAACAAATGTGCAAGTTTTCACATTACCAGAAAACTGTAGGTTAGACCCTGGTTTCATGAAAGTCAATCCAGCATGATGCCCAATTGTCACTGAGGCTGACATGGTGATTTCAGTTCAATTCATACCTTTTTCGATTTTGAGTCTCCAATCCACTTGCACGTTTTGTAACCTACTGTTGAATGAGAGGCATGCAAATACTTCTAAGAGAGGGAATAAGCTGTGAAGTGACCTAGTCACTGTGCCTTTCTCTGTAAAAATGAGTTACAAACACCACTTCAGCTTTGGTGATGCAATTTCTCAAAATCACAGAAAAGCATTTCTACAGTGGAGTCTGGAAATTGCATCAGGTTAAACAAATTATTTTTGGTACATTTCATAGAGCAGGAACGTCGGGGCGATTTAATACAGGGAAACTAATGTTAACTTGTGTGAACTCTGTCTTTATCATGAGGATGTCACATACAAGCTTGAATGGTGCTTTACAGGCCAACAACCAGCAACTCCTGTGCAGCCTCTATATACACTTTTATATCCCTGACATAGCTCTGAATATATATATATATATATATATATATATATATACATATATATTAATAATTGTTCTCAAAATTATTAAGAAAAATTTAAAACAAAATTTCAAACGAAATGATCTGGAACAGATGGCGATAAACAATGATGAGATCGATGAGGGGGGTCAAGGACGCTTGATGGTTTAAGAAGCTTGCATATTTAGAAAAGAGCTTTGACTCTCAAGAAGAAATTCTAAACTATGAGCCTGACTCATTTACTCCTGCGAAATAAGAAGTGGAAACAAATGACATTCTTTGCTTCCACTCTGCATGATTCTCACAGTGCGAATGTTAAGATTTCATCTTTGTATCTGCATGTGACAAATAATGATTAAACACAAGATGTGAACACTGATGCACTACACAGAGAGACAAATTAGGGAGAGGAGCAACTCACAGAAACTGTCGTCATGTCAACAGATTTTTCCGAAACAAGAAATGTTTCTAATTTATTACCAGACACATCTGAGGTGATATTTAGCCCTATTCTTGGAGAACCTTTGGCCAGTCAACTGGGTGACACTTTGATGAATCAAGCGAGGGCCGCAGTTTGAAGATGCAGAGTTAATTATCACATCTGTCAAATTCTACCAACACGGCGCTCATTACTTGAGACACAGCATCTGGAAGTGATGAAATGAACAGCACAACTGCTTATTATGATGTATGTATCACAAGAACATTTCACAGGTTCAGTCTTCCGGATGATTAACCAGTTGAAGGATTCATCACCACTCAGACAAATAACTGAAACGCAGATGTTAAATCTACCAACATAATGCATTCTGGACATGGTTTATCAGAACACTGTTTCTATCATTTGGTGAACCTGAAATAAACATTTAACCCCTTCCAGGCTAACTATCGCTATCACTGTAGTCCTTTGTTATTTGGTGTAAAAAAGCCAAATCAGATTTCCCTTGGTTTTATGACCAATCTGCAACACAGAGCAAAAAATTGCCATTTTGATCAGAACTTGAGAAAAATGGTGACCATTCAAGAATGGTTATGTAAATATGCGGTTGACATCCAGACTTTACAAATTTCCTCTTAACCCTTTATCAGGCTATTGACTATTTTTGGTAATTTCCGTACACATTACATATGGCCAGCCTTCTGCACCTCAGTAAGGTCAAGAAGCATGTGATCCTCACTCAGCCAATCAGAAGAGAGCGTTCTACATCACTGATCCTGCTATTGTGGCATTTTAACCAAATATGGTAACTTTGTCAATGTTTATATTTCTAAATGAAATTAAAAATAAAGTTCTGTTATGTCCCCCAATAACACTCTAAGGTTGAATTTGTGATTTCAAAGTATTTCAATGAGTGCCCAATAAAGAGTTAAAAATCACATGTTGGGCAAAATTCTCTTAACCGCAATGTTCTTACACTAATATGTGTCCCTAGTCCGTCAACAAACCCCACCATTTATGGACCCCCCAATTATATTGATAAAGCCCCTTCCAGAGTGGCGTGGTCAAACACAGCTCATTTACATTTAAAGCTACAGACACAGAAACAGCCTGTTCTGAGCAGGGCTGAAATACAGGGGTTTATAGACATGATACATATAAAGGATCAGAGTGGATATACAACAAGAAAGTTCAATTAAACTGTTTAAAAAGGAGGATTATATGTGACCTTTAAATCCCGATTATGGCTACTTTTATTTTTACTACTGCTACTTTTTCACTTGTGTCCAATGTAAAATAAAGACTGACAGATATTGATGAATTATGAAGTCCCCTCTTTTATCATAACTGTCTTAGGTGTCATAATGGTGCTCACGTTGTCATTAAAGCAGGATGACAGAATATCAAAAGGAATAGGGAAAATCTTTGTTACACATATGGTAATGTTAAGATTTTACAGATTGAGTCCAATACTTTTTGAGCTGCTTGCAGAGCTTTTTGACAGGGTTGTTTTTTTCTTTTTTTTTTTTTTTAAGATTGATTGTTTGATTTTGTTTTTCATTCCTTTACTGCAGAGACAAGATCGAAACTGGATCTCCCACCCTGAAGTCCGACAGCCTCCGTAAATCGTGCACACAAACTTACCGTTGGTTCCCACCACTATGTAATTTCTACTATGATTGATGGGTAGGTATTAAAATCTGTGACCACTGTAATCTATGACAGCAAATTCTGGGAAAGCTATGTTTAAACAACAACAAACATCCTAGCTCTAGGATAACCTAAGCTAGCATGCTACTGTTGATTTAAACTGACAGTTAAAATCTCACCATAAGTATTCACTGACAAGTTGACCCCTCTTGACTCTGTCTCCTTAAACATTTTCTCACCGCCCTCCGCTTTTGTTTTTCCCTGTTTTTGCACCATGTCAGTTTCCATTTTGTTTACACCTGCAAAACCATTAGATCACATGAGGAAGTTCCCCTTTCCTTGCGGCAAACACCATGTCCTAAAGATTTTAAAAGGCCATAACTCATCCAAAAACTTACATGTCACCCAGCTATGTTAATTCCAGAGTTTGGTCATACCAGATTATGGATTCATCCCATTATAGACCTTTTTTTTTTTTTTTTAAATGTTACATCACCTCTCCAGGAATTTCAGTATGCATCACGTAGGGACTTCTTTAGATAAACTGGAGGATAAAGTCGTATAAGGAAGTTTCCAGAACATTTAAAGTGTCTGTGACTCCTATGTGAGCGTGGGTTCTTATGGGTTAAAATGATTGGATTAGGTTGTGTTGTTGCAGTATATCCTTTCTGGGTTGCAAGGTTTGTCATTAAAGTAAACTATTGAAGTTTTGATCATGTTTGCCAAAATGAATTGTCAGGCTCTCTGCCCTGTAGGCATAGAGCGGTTTCCTCTTTCGGGATTGGTTGGTGTGTCTTTGAAGTGTGCTGTGGAAGTGTTTGGAGCAGTTGGCTTGGGAGCACATCCCTCATCTGAGCGGAGTTGCCAGCTTGTTGGCCACTTTCCCAAACTGGCCCATAAACAAATACCTGCTGTTAGTATCAAAACAAGGGAAGAGTTAGAGTATTTTGAGGTATTTTTTAATTCTTACTTAAAACCTTGAAAATCAAGATTTTTATCATATACAGTCATCAGGCTTGTGTTTGTTCAAAGCTGTTTTTAAAGCCCCGTCTACAGGAGCTTTGGAAAGTTTTATGCCTGAACTAGACTCCCAAACAATTCAAGGCCACCTAATCTGGTAATGTAAGGGGTTCAAAAGATGTCATCTTTAACCTTCAGAACTGCTCATAAACTCACTGAATTGTTTCAAACATGATTGACATTTAGAATTTAAAATCTATGGTCATTTGCAAAGACTCCTATAGGAGACAACGGAGCTGAAAATATTGGAGAACAAGAAGAAAACATCCTTTGCTCTTGAGGTTAACATAAACTAGCATCACACTGTTGATAAAGTATATTTAAACTGACAGTCGAAATCTCACCTCCAGTTTTGGCTGAAAATTGACCCCTCTTGACCCTGTCTTCCGCCAACATTTTCTCATCGCCCTCTGCTTTTGTTTTTTTCACTGTCTTTGCACCACATCAGTATCCATTCTGTTTACACCTGCCTACGCAGGAGATCACATGAGGTATTTGACAACAACTTCAGACACAAGCAAAAACTCTTAATGGTGTTCTGTAGAGCATAATGTGCCATAATTTGTAAGTCATGAAGTGTGTTAATATATTACACTGAATGAGATGGCTGGATGGATATTGGTGTGGTTCAATTAATAAAGTAATTAAATCGTCTGTAGTCTACACCTAGCACATCTTTTTCCAGCTTATTTGAAAAGGATGCCTGACCTGAAAGCAGCTCCTCATTAGCTCCAAGCTGTTAAATATGGATGAATATGTTTGGAGGCTTCTTATTTCCTAAACTTTTTTATTGTCGCATTTAAAAATGTTCTTTGCACTTCTTTTTATATGAAATGATGAATCTTGCACTTCAAAGCATGAATGGATATATTCATTTGAGCAAGCTTATAAAATTGATTGATTTATCCCTTCACTTAGTTCCTTCCAATGTAACGTCTAAAAATGAGCCTGTCCTCCGACCTATACGACTCCACTGGTCGTTTGTGACCGATATTTACGTTTCAGAGTCAAGTGACCTCATCGAATGACGTTTGACCCCTAACCCAAGTCCAAGCTAGCTAACTGTTATCCCAAAAGAATAGTTAATTACCATTTACCTTGGTAAGCGCATCAAGCAGTGTGATGGTGCAGGGTGGCATTTCTCTGTTCGCCAGTAGGGGGTGCTAATTAGGAAACGCTCCTATGGGTCGTATTACGTGACAGACGACCTCAATGGTTGTATAGTTTGGAGGACTTGTTGCTTGTCTCAGATACCATAGTTTAAGAGTTGGATTTCCTGTATACAGTATGTTTATGGATGTCAGCACATTTCTGTTGCTTTTGATGCTTTATGTAGGAAGCACATCTTCCGTGTTTGGAGATAGTCTCTCTTTCTTGGAATGATGTCATTTGACGAAGGAAACATTTTGCATATTTGCACATTTTATCGCAGGTTGCAAATTTAAGGATGCTACCAAGTGGGTTAAGTTTTGATCATGACTTCCAAAAATGTATTGTCAGGCACTCTGCCCTGTAGGCATAGAGCTGTTTCCTCTTTCGGGATTGGTTGGTTTTTCTTTGTAGTGTGTGGTGAAAGCAGTTGGAGCAGTTGGCTTGGGAGCACATCCCTGGACTTAACAGGGCTGCCAGCTTGCTTGCTGCTTTCTGCCACCAGCCCATAAATAAGTTCCTGCTGTCAGTATCCCTTGCAAGCCAGATATGACTTGGTTGGCTAGTTTGGTGACAAAGATTACACATTTTTGTGAGAATATGTTGAGGAGAGGAAAAACTACATTTTAAACTTTCAGATCTTTGTCTCGTGTAAGTATTTTTAGAGGCTTTTGGCATTTATCCAGACCATCAATGTAACATCATGAAAGTAATACGAATGTTAAATGGCTGTAAGAGCAGAAGAGGCAAATAGGTGGGTAATTCATTCATAACTGAATAAATCAACATCTTTTTTTTGCATCCTATATTCAGGAAGTTATTCTCTCTCACATTTCCACCTAAAATGGCCCTTTTAAAGTTTAACAGTTTTTTTCAAGGCCAGCATGTTAACATCTTATCCCAGGGATTATGAAAATGTGAGATTGGGTTTGCCTTAATGGATTCCCCCCCCCAAAAAAAAAAAAAACTAAAACTAAAAAAAAAAAAAAAACCCTGAACAATTGATGAGAAGGTGTTAGGAAAAAAACACTTTAAATAAATCAAGAGAATGTATCTCTCTGAAAAGCACAGGCAATCTCATTACAAAAATGTGCTTTTTGAAACATTACACTTTTTTTCCCATAAAATCATCTCCTATTAAATGGATGTCTGAAGAAAATAGCTGAAAAAGTCCATTTTAATACACTAATGGAACGTATACTAAAGAAGATTCTTAAAGTACATTTTATTGAAAATAGCCATCCCCTGTTTTCTGAGGCTGCCAACGCCCTGTTGTCCCTTTGTTTAAACAGAAGAAACTGCTGGACTCTTAGGCCTGCGGCTGCTATCCGAAAGAATTACAGGAACTCTATTGCTTGAGAACAAATGGGGGACTCAACCTCTGACACCCATGAAAGATGATACCTTCGGCGGCATATTTCTTGCAGACATTATAAGGGCGATGATGAATGAAAGCGGACACTGGACAGGGAGCATTTTCAAGGTATAGATTCCAGGACCTGATAGCCTTCAGGGCCAGCGGGGACATGTGGGAGTCCCATTCTTCTGTTCGCTGCAGATAGAGAGACACTCACCTCTTGCTAACCTCTGATGTCAAGGCCACATGAAGAAGTGGGAGCCCCCCACCCCACACCCCACGGGGGAAAGAGTTTATGATTTTGATAAAATGCCTCCAAACGGCTTCACTTTTCCAATATGGCTGCCATTAGTATGCTCCGAGGGCACAGTATTCTGCATAGGTGTTAGAGATTCGCCAAAATTCAACCTTTAATGGAGTTGTCCCATCAAAATAAAGACTGTGAATCATCCACATCCTCATTTTCTATTATGTTTTGACATAAACTGTACAGCTCTAAATCAGCCGTGACCTCATGTCTGCGAAAGGCCACTTACTACATACTGCACATTGTCTGGAATGAGTCATTGTCTGAGCACTAAAGTTTTTTACGGGTAATTGCTAAATTTAAGGGCTTCTTTTACGGTTTCATTAAAAAGTCATTTAAGCGGATATTGGAAGCAAAACATTGGTGCTGTGTTAATTTCCATGGGGACTTTAAAGACGATCTCTCCCCGTACCAGAAGTCATTCAGTCATGTAGTGATGCCAGTTGGTAAAGGTCGATGTAGAAAGACCCAGGGACCCTAGTGCCAGAGGAAGAAAGATTAAGATCCAGTGTATTGATAAACTATCACTGACAATACAAACAACCCGCCGGGAGCTTGTGACATGTTTTCACTCACTGAAGTCTCTTTCACCATTCGCAAGGGAAGGCAGAGTTTAATTATAGCAAACAATGTGATAGCTGTGTGGCATGGATTTATCTACACGCCTCTATTCTTATTCTTTTTTTTCCTCATAAAACACTTTCCAACATGCAGCGCAGCAGGAGGGCAAGGAAGTCATCCTCGTTTTCATTCTCTCCTCCCAGTGAGCATAAAACAGAAATACTGTATCGTCAATATTTCTTGATCTCGGGAAGGCCTGAAGGATAAAACGACAACAAGTAGCAGGGTGTGTTGCTTGAAATAAGGATTGCATTTCCCATAAACCTTTATTTTCTGATGCAAAAGCGTGAAAACTGTTGGGAGCGTAAGCAAACATCCAGCTCACAGTTTGGTTTGTTGATCCATGGTTCAGTTCTACCCAAAACATCTTTAGAAAATGAAAAAACGCACGGACCACATTAACCTGTTCATCTTTGTAAATTTACCAAATGTTGGCCAGTTTACAAGTCAGAGAGAATTTAACCCAGCTGGTGAAAATTGTAGCTCAGAGAGAGATTTATGAAGTCTAAGAATAAAAAGCCTTTGATGATGCCAAAACAGGGGTTATCTTGCTTTGGGCTTAGAGACCACACATCTTACCAGAGAGCCTGTGATCCAAACGTTGCGTGCAGGGCTTGAAAGATGAGGATTTTTGTCAGAAGAGAGAACCTAACCCGGACTCTGGAGGTGATATTAATCTTGGTTGGAGTACCTTTTTAATTATGTATTCTTGTCAATGTAACAGGATCCACATTAGTTGTTTTCCGTGTCTTTTTCACTCACTTTTTTTTTCCAAGGTTGTAAGTACTTTTGTCAGAATGTCAAGTCAGGTTTATTCACAAATCCCTCGCCCAGGACATGCCCACCCCATCTTTCTCCCAACAAAAGCCGCAGCTGTGTCCATGGCGCTATGCTTTATAATATTATGACATTGGTATAGCCTAAAGTCTAGACGTGCACATCTGGCTTGATTTTTTGATGTGTTGTTAAAGTTAGTCGGTATGACTTGTGCAAAATTCTTCCAGGGTATCAGGAGAGGACGGTGGTCAAACAGAGGCGACATGGATTCGATTCTTTTTTAATACAAGTAGAAACTGTAGAGCTCTTTAAAGATGTTGTCTTCTTTTAAAGTTCTGTCACAAACTTTATTTACCTCAAAGGCACATTTGTGCACATTACGTGAACGTGCATGTGTAGCTATTTAAACCCAATCCCTGATAATGTTTTCTTCACCCACTAAGCTAACTCTAACTTTTTGAAAGCTTCAACAAAGATTAAATATTCTCAGTATATCCTTAATCTCTATTTACCGATTATACATAAAAAATGTAGCATCTGCTCAAATTGGGTCTGGATTGTCAGCATGAAAAGTGTCATGACCTCTGAATCATCTTTGCAAGGAGTCTGTGTAGGTGTGTGTGTGTGTGTGTGTGTGTGTAGGTGTGTGTGTGTGTGTGACGGCAGGAGTAGGATCAGGTGTGCACGAGTTGGCTGCAGCTGCAAACCATCTTCAATCAACTATGCTACAAATACTGGGCTTCAACTCGACCAATCTGCCAGATCATAAACTCTGAATATCCTCTTTTCAGGCAAATTACTCACACTTGTTCTGCCTTCAGTTACCGTACGCTCAACTTCTGCCTCCATCCCTCTCCTGTGACAACTGGATTCTCCGCTTTCTATTTTTGTATTTATTTGTATTAGTTTTATTGTCCCAGCTGTTGATGTTTCTCCATCTTTCATAGTAATGGGCAGATGATCAAGAAATCTCCGCTGACACTGACTTGCTTGTATGAGAAGTTTATTTACAAAGAAAGAACAGAATCAACCAGGCTTGCCATGGTGCGCCTGGGAGAGTCACAAGCCAATAGTGATCCCTCTCGAATACAGAAGGACACTTACATTTATACTGCATTGGTCAAAGTAATATAAAGACATCTGTTTCCTATATTACTACCCAGGTCAACAGTTAATACTCAGAACAACATTTGACACTCGGGTCAACATATTCCCACACATCCTGCTCTACTTGTGAATTCTCTTTAGAAATCCTTCGTTGTATGTCTTACTGTGTACCTTTGGGAGCAACACTTTTACATGTTTACCTAGCTGTTATGAGGTTTTAGCAGGCTTTGGTGTATGTAGGGAAGGTAAAATGTTTTCCATGCTACTTCATACTGGCTGCCATTAGCAGTGTTCTTAACCATGATTTATTTCTCTCTACAGACATCTGCATACAAGTGAACTACCTGGCAACCTAAACGTTGGTTGCTTGACAACAAACCTGACAAAGCTAGGCTGTTTGTTATTTTAAAAAAGTAGCATCATAATCAATAATCATCATAATCAACATAATGCAGTTAAGTCTGCAAACTTGATTCTTTGTTTATTGCAAATAAATCCGTTGAAAATCGTTTCTGCCTCATACGGTGAGCCAGAGTGATGTTGCTGTAGAACATATACTGTTGAAGTGAAACTCAAGTGAAACTTGGTTGACCAAGACATTACATGCAGACTTAAAGACACACTTGAAAGTCGCTCATCACCGACCGCTGCCTACACCACGATTACAAAGAACATCGGTTGTGCATAGTGCTGATGAGTTCAGAGATTGGAATCCATAACTAAAAATCGTGTTATGTTTTCTCATTCACTTGTTTACCCTGACATTGCCAATTCATAATAGCTAACTTGACTGTTTGGTTGTGATTTTTTTACAGGACAGTGCACATCTATACCTTCTCACTTCACACTTCATATTAAAAGTTTAGCGAGACATTGCGCTGGGTAAATGGACTTGAGCTTGTATTTTGCTTTTTTTGTCTTCTGACTACTTAAAGCACTTGACACCACATTCACACACTGGTGGCAGAGGCTGTTAAGTAAAGGAACCATAAGAATGAACTATTCATATTCATACACTTTTCAGACACCACTGCAAAGCAGCAGGAGCAATTCAGGGTTTAGTGTCTTGGCCATAGGCACATCGGACATGGACCTGCAGTAGCTGGGGATCGAACCCCTAACCTTCCGGTTAGAAGATGACAATTGAGACACATGTGTTACTACTCCCCTTTTTTGTGAAGGTCTAAATGAATGGTGCGAAATTGTTTGTTACTTGCAATCACCTGTTTAAAAGCATAGGGCTGCAGATAGTTAACCATCATAACTACATGTTAAAAACATGTAGTTATGATGGTTAATGATCTGCAGCCGTAGTGTGCTTTTGTCTATTTTCAACCAAAAAGTAAAGAGTCCCAGATGGAAACTAACTACGAATTGGATGCAGAAAGCCATTGAGTTGCCAATTCCCAAATGCTCAAAAAAGGACCAAGGCCTAGGAAGAAAAAAAACTAGACTGCACATGCAGTATATACACAGAGCCAAAACTCAAGGGAACTATTCCGACAGAAGAAGAGACCAGAGGTGAGGCCGAGTCTCCTGGAGGATGAAGATCTAAAACGTCTGGAATAAAGTACAGACAGCCAAGAGAGAGAAGAAAGAAGCCTCTAAACAGCTGATGTTTCCAGCCTGAATACTTTGGTACAAAAAAAGAGAGGACAAGGTAGAAGAGTTAGACTATGAAACTTCACTTTTCCATGTTTCAATATTTGATTGTGGTTGTACTGTTTTCCTTTACTCTACAAGCAGAAGCGATATTCTTTAGGTAAGCACTGAGTTGGTCAGTTGCTAAATAAATGCTTGTCTGCTAGGTGCAATGCTTGTTATTTTAAATGTATCTAACCGTGCTCTCTTTGCAGTTTAAGTGGTGTCTATGCGGGATCATTTTGACACAGGCAAAGGTTAAGTGAGGTTTTTTTTTTTTTTCCCAGCTGTGAAGAAAACCACTTCTTATATTTGTTGTTGAACCTTTGAGCAGATGTCCTCAACAAAAGCCCCGACCACACATTATCATATGGATGTGCTCTCTCTCTCGCTCTGTCTCTGTCTGTGCTGGTCTTCCATGATTATGGATGCTTTCTCTCCTCTCTCCCAGCAGTACAGTTGGCCCCTAAGAGCCCAAACATGTGTTTGCAAGAGCAACTTCATTAAGCTCATGTTAGCTTGACAACACATAAATCACACAGACACACACCACCGCCACCATCCAACAACTGTGATGGTGGGGGAGAGCTTTGCTTCTAAAGCTGGCTTGGCGCTTATAAAAAGGGGGGAAAATCCTTGGGTCAGCTCTTTATGTCTTTGGGGACAATCAGGAGCAAAAAAGCAGATTGCTGCAGACAATTTGATCATCTGCTCCTGGGCATGGGCTCTCCATTACCTGACTGAAATAGGCCTCTCCCAGGAGGCCTCAGGCCTCATTGAACAGGAGAGGTGGGGACGGTAATTATATCTTGGGCGAACCCCAAATCGCTTCCCATTAGTCTGTTTCCAACACGTAGCTGCGGTATCCTCGATATGTCGCTCGCAGCCCCCACTCTGGGCCATCTTGTCATGCTGTTGCTGTTAACTGTGGCCTAATTTATTAGGGCTTTAATTGTGCGTTGCCGTGTTAGTTTTGGCCTTTTCTCACTCAAGCATCAACCTGTCCCGTGCTGAAAGAGCGAGATAATAGTGAAGGGATTCTCCTGTCTCTTTTTCTTTGCAAAGATGTCTCCATCACTTTTCTGCAAATCTAAACATGTCCCTCTACTGTCAAACATTGTTAATACTTCTCTTTGATGTACAAAGACTCCCACAATAAAAACCCTGTTGGAGATGAGTTGCTTCTTAATCGATCAGTAATGAATTTGATCTAAGCTTCGAATAAAAGGAAGAAAATGCAAATAAATGGTGCTTCAGATATTTAAAAGAAAATGCACCTTAATAATGTAAGGAAGGTAGCCAATAATGAGGCTGCTCCACAAATGAGGTCAAGGAGCCCTGGCACCAGGTGTTGCACAAGCTCACGAGTTGTGTTTTAGCCTCCAGGTGCTGGAGGCATACACAAGTCCATACATACAACACACATTTTCTGTGTCACACACATTCTCACGCTGTGTGGAAAGAGAGACAACTGCCTTCCAAGGGCAGCAGACCTGCTGGAGAACAAAGTGTCAGTGTGGTAGTCATCAGTGCAGCCAACCAGAAATGCTGTCCTCTTTGGGCAGCAAGACATGGTGGGACCTCTGCTCCTTTGGTGGGTTGACTTTATTCACTTATTCAACTGGTTACCTTGCAGACTATGCACGCAATGGAAATCAGAGCTGCGATTGCAACTACTGGCCAGAGACTTGACAAAATCAGTCCGATCAGAGATTTTTGTTTTGTTTGCTTCTTTAGCTGTTTTCTTGAAAAAACTCAAATACACTGTCCTACTAAAGGCTTAATGGCAAGGTGAATATCTATGTCCATGGGAGTTAAGCTACATAGCTTCAGCCTGACATCAGTTAGCTTAGCATAGCATAAATACAGTGAAACTGCATTGATTGCTCATTGTAAATACTTGTTGACTGATAATGAATGGCAACATTTAGCAATTAGTTAGCATTGCTCAAAATAAATACTTTAAACAGCAGAAAATTAAAACATGTTATTGTTAGAAAAAACCTTGTGAAATCAAGGGGTAGGCCTTTCTATTCCTGCTGGACTCCAAAGTCTTGATTTGGCTAATGTGTATAAATTACAAACTAAAGTTTTACATAATTTATTTTTACTTTACTATAAACCAACCATTTGCAATGTGAGGTCAATTTTGCTTGCCCATTTACGATGTGTTTTGGCTTTAGCTAGCAGCCAAAAGTATTAGCTTAGATTGAGGTCTGGAGACAGGTGAGCTGCATGTTAAGGCTACCACACGGATAAATGTAAACAAGTGTCTTTCCCAATTTATGAAACTTTTTTTAAATATAAATTTAAGTTGTGATTTCAACTAAATTAATCATGTTGTGTTTACTAAATGTCTTCAACTTAAATGACTTTCAACTTTCAAGTCACCATGTATTGAGCTTTTGATCTAAATGCTAAACTATTAAAGCTAACCCCCACTGAGTATCTGAAGTCTGAGTTCTCACGTCCCCCACAGAATCAAATGACACGTCAAAATCCCATTTCCCTGCACGGTATTGAGTTAATGGCAGAACATTGAAACGTAAGTGATACAGTGAGGTGAGTGTTGACAGTAGAAGCATGTTTGAGCCCCGACTGACAGCTCCCCACTGTACAGAGATATAACTCATCCAGTATTGATGAGCTGGGCTCTGCACTGCTCCCATGCTGGACGCTGACACACCGAAGTGAAGAAATATGCAAAAGTGGCACACAGCATGTTTGCATCTTGTGTCCGTTCTTTTCTCCCTCTTCCCTTTACCTTTTCTTACTCTCTGCTTTCATTACTAACCTGGGAATATCATAAGTATCCTCCAGAAAAAAAGATAGCAGGAAGCAGCCTCTTCTCAGCAAGACTCCCTCTCAGGTAATTGCTTTCAGATTGTCAACACAGAAGGCATGAAAAATCTTACCTCCCTCCACTCTGCCAAACCTCCGCTTTAAGCTCAACAACCATCTGATGACTGCTTGACAGCAAAAAGTATCAATAATTGAAGCTATGATCGCTTAGGGGATGTTTGTTATTTTGCTGCTGAGATGACTTGATTGTTTGTGTTTTTCACCCGCATAAGTCAAAAAATGAGTAAAATAAAATTGTTTATTGTCCCATTTTCAATGTGACACCATTACAGTAAAGACAACGTGTATTACTAGATACTTCCTCATGGCAAGTATCGAGGCTGATCAAATAAACTCTGCTTGCTCTCTGGAGAATGGCAGGCGGTTTTTTCAAGACGTACATGTTTTTTTATGAACACTTGAATAAAAGATGTACTGATCTGCATCCATGGAAACTGAGCCATTGACAAGCCATGAAAAAAAGAATGGGTTTTCTCTGTTAGACTGAGGATTTGTGTTTTTGACTCCCAACCTCAAATTAAAAGCATTTCCTGAAGCTCAGCGTGTTTGTGTATGTTTGCATGCACAGTCTTAAGTTTTTAAATTGCATCAGAATGTGTGTGATTTTTAGACACAAATGTTTCTTCATGCATGCCCAAGATTGTGTTTTCAGTGTGTGTGTGTGTGTGTAGGTGTGTGTGTGTGTGTGTGTGTGTGTGTGTGTGAGTGTGTGTGTATAATGCTGCAGATGCACTAGCTACGGCAGGTGTCCTTGAGGTCTGAGTGCATTATTCAGGCTCTGTGGGCAGGTGCAGCCTCTGACACCATCTCTCAGGACTCTTTTTTTTCAGCACCAGCTGCACTTTAACAACACTGATGCTCTTAACCTGAAGAAATCTAAACTAAGCAGGCTATTCGGTGTAGCCTTGTACTCAGGAATGCTTTTTGCGTATTTTTTTTTTATTATTATTGTTTTGGGATCCAGAGCCAGTGTGGGGGAATCTCAGGAAATTAGCATCCAAAATGTGGGTAACTGATTTGTTTTGGTTTTAAGGTTTAAAAAGCCTCACAGATAATACTGCAGCATTTAATTCATGTGAGTCTGTATTAAGCCTTGCATAACTTTGGAAATTAGCATTTGCCCTACCTCTATCAATCAAGGGTAAGAAATGCACAATGCTGCCTATTGTGGCCATCAGAAGTGTTACTATAGCAACTATGGCAAACTGGAGCCCTGGAGCCGGGACGTGAATGACAGGTAGTAAGTGCACAGACTGCATGGTGTATGTGTGCACATGTTTTTCGTCTGCAGGTGCGAATGTGTTTTGGGATCAGCTTGCAAAACCGGAGCAACAGAGGAAGGCTTTTACTGAGCTGGTCTCCGTGGAGGGCAGCTTTGCGCATACACTTTAGTTTTAAAACCGTGTTAAATGAAAGTCGTTTAATCATTTCCCCGGAAAGAACTCATAATTGCGTCAGCCTGTGCTATGGCAAGGCAGCTTTGTTAAAAATCTCCAAGTGTGAATTCTCTGAATATACCTCCTGAGATGAAGAGTAGATATCATTTGTTCTTGTGCTAAGACGAGCACACAGGGGCTCAACAGGCCTTTTTAAATGATAATATTGTCATGCATCATTGCCAAAAGATTGCCGTGGTTTTGGATCATTAAAGGGTTGTTAAGGTGCAGCGGTGTCCCAATCATGCTATGTATGAGCAGATATGCAATCAGAGAATGAATACTTTATTTCATGCTAGATTTAAGCTGGCTGTTCGGCTCATTTTAAGAAGTCGTGCACAGTTGTGTCTCGTTTTTTTCTCCTTTTATTTTTAAAGATTTATCATTGCTCGGTCGATCAAAAAGCAATCATGCATATTCAGAGCCAACAAACAGGCGTAAGCAGGGGGACATCAGTAGAGATTACTACTTCTGGCACAGAGTTTATTTCCCATAACACCCAACAATACATTGTGGGAAGCTGCTTTGATATAGATTTTCACAGATATTTTCTGTAGCAGCTTTTAAAAGTGACTTCCAGAAATAACCCAACTATGCAATGCAATAAATAAGACTGTCAGACAGCGTTACCTTCAGAGAAGTACATTAAAGGGACGGCTGCCCAAGAGGTTCTGGTTATAGGGGATGAATGTTCATTATCATAATAACGCTCAACGAAAAATGTCACCATTCTGTGACAACTCAAACCTCCCACTTTTTGATATAGTGTCTCTTCATGCTGTGCTGTTCAGTTCTGACATCGCTATGGAGGATAGCGATGTGAGAGCTTTCAGGAAGCGTGTTTTTGACACGAGAATTTTCCATCTCATTTGTCACTCTGTAGGAAAAGAGACACATCGAAATTGAGTATAGCACACGCATGAGATAAACTCAGCTCATAAGATAAATATGCTCATTTTATTCCGCACTGGTTGTCAGTAGTGGCAGGTGTGTTTAGAAATATGTATCTCATTTTAAATCCCATAGTGATGTGCAGTGGGAAAGGATTGGGCGTGGAGGGATATACTGTATGTTTAGGCACCATGCAGTGCTTTGGGCTGTGGCAGGTGGCATGAGAAGTCCACTCGACTGGAGTAATGAACCTGCGAGGTGTAGCTGAATGTGACAACCTTTAAACTTGTCCAGAGGGGGTCAGAGAGAAGGGAGTCGTGATGACACATTACACCCAGCACACAGGGGAACCAGGGCACATTTAATTTAATTTATGATCACATCAGACACCTGCAGATACCTCGCTGGGCATATTTGCAATGTGGGGCAAAGGGAATTGAAAACATGCAAATATTAAATCAGACAGTGATGACTAGTGGCTTCATTTAAGTACTTACATGTCATATTATTAGCCCCTTTGGGGCAAAATATTACTTTTTTAAATGTATTTTTGAGGCAAAATATAACAACTTGGTACCCAAACTGCTGTGACACCATCCTTTGGTTTGTGTACTAACCTTTAAAATTAGTTGTCATTTTTTTTGTTTGCAATAAAGGATGGTTTGGATTTGTTTGTATGACCATACATTAAAATGAGTTTTGATCAGGATAGTATTCCTGTTTTTTTTATAGTTACTTGTACAAGTAAAACGGAAGCTTTATATTTAACCGAGTTAGGCTTGTACTACTTCCAGAAACCTTTTGTGACATTTTGCCTTCTCACCTGAAGTTTGCCAAAGGATTTTATATTATGTAGTTTCTGTGCATGCCGTGGATAGAGAGAAGTAGTCCTGTAGGCTATGCTACGTATTAACTTGACACAGGGGCTGGTTGGGAAATGAGGCTAACTGATGCCAGAAGAGCAAGATTTAGCCCGCCGCTGACTGCACAGAGGGCATATTTGCATATCTTGTGTTCTACCTTCCTTCCATTATCAGTCAATGGTAAGACAGCATTCAGAGGAGCTTGTGGTGTCAGTGTTCCCCATGGCTTTACTGTGACAGCAGGACAACAGAGTTGCATTCAGTCAATAGACACAAGCTATTATCCATCCATCCATTATCCATCCATTATCAGTACCACTTATTCCATTCATGGTCACTAACTTTTAATCAATCAAGCAATGGAAAGCGGCAACAAGTTAAATTCATGTTGTTTGGGTTTTTTTCTCACGTTTTTGCATTTGCTGCATTTGACAAGACCGTTGTCACTTTATACATGGATTTGGACCTCTGCCTCACTTTCCTCTCAATATACATGCAAAGAGATAGACATAAATACAGCTTAGTTACAATAATGACAAGAAGCTGAACAACATGAAAACAAACAGTTACTGTGTGCAGCAGTTCAGAATGTGTAAGCAACAACAAGACAATAGTGCAATGGTTAATAATTCAAAGGATGATAATGTACATTATATACCAGGTTGCTATACATGAGATAGGGGGATGGGATACTTTATGCAGTATATTCATATTGCATGTACTGCGTTTGACAGTGATGATATTCACATAATAAAACAGGTTAGGAATAAATAATGCACATTAAAGGTACAGTTGATGTTTCTGTCAGTGTATTATGACACCAAATAGTTCCATTTACCATTAAACTGGTATCAACTGCTCATCAGACACACAGTTGTGTGTCTAGCTGCTTGTGTGCATTCTGCTCTGTAGTGTCTACTAGAGGGGAGGACAGTCAAGAGTCAGATATGCAGTTGTGTTTCCTGCCCATGTCCTAACTTTTGCACAGATGAAAGTCCTGAATGTCGGGCAGGTTTGCTCTGTCTTCCTGACTTGTCATTAAAGTCTGTTTCCTGTCCTGTTTGGTGGGCTGATCCACACCAAATGTTGATAGATGTGCTTTCTCTGCTGAGCCGCACATCTAATGGGATCTAAAGTGGAGGCCAATTTGGGTCCTGTGAGATTGTTGAAACAAACCTGAAAGTCTCTGTAGAAGCCACAGTGTTGGTGAGTGTGGTGAGAGGATGCAGTGTCCAGACTGTAGCCTGTCTGGATCATATTCAGCCCCAGGTATGTTCTGACCGCAGCAGAGGACCAACCTTTCAAGCTCCTGTCTGGATACAGATTGTCATTGTCCCAGATGAGGCACATGAACATTCTGTCATCTGCAAACATTCAGATTTCAATGGATGTTTTTTTAATGAGATGCAGAGATTGTTATCCTAGCAGAAAAACAGTGGGAAAAGCACACATCCCTGGGGAACGCCAGTAATGATTATTTTTGTCATTTTACATTGTTAACTCAAGATGTTGTGATATGTGGGTATGAAGTCCTTGGACAAGGGCTTATCGCTAATTACCTCTACCTATGTTTATCAGAAAATATAAGAAAAAAATGTAAATCACATTGAAATAATAACGGTTATGATAATACTTGTAATAATTTATAATAATAATTTTTTTTTCTTTCCTAAGTTCCACAGAGCACATCCAGAGGGAGCTTTTGATGTGAAATTGAGGTCATCAACCACTCAAATTACCTCCAGTGCCCCTCAACACTCAAATACCCTCAGGATTTAGAGCAAAATTAAGAGTCCTTAGTATAGCATGGGGTAACAAAACGTGTATAAATGATGAATGTAATTCAGAAACTCAGAAACTCAGAAACACTTTCATCCAGACAGGCATTGAGCTGTCGCCCACAGTCAGCCTTTCCCTCAGCATGAAATGAACAGAAAAACCACACTACATGTCAGTCTTCCCATATTCGCTTAATAAAATTGTTTAACAAAAAAGGTTAATTTTTTAAAGGGGTCGCTGTCAAATACTTGAACACCGGGCCAAACTAGTTGGAAAAGAGCAGTTCCAACACTTGTTAATCCTGTTTAAACATGAAAACATCAATTTTATTGTGGTTGTCAGTCCAATTTGGTGAACTGCCACACAGTTTCAGAGCTTCAAATGCTTTTGAGTGATAGAGAATATGATGCAATCTTTGTTCGTCACAAAGCACTTCTTTGAATCAATCTCTTCATCAGTGCCTTTCACATTGAAAGCTATAGAACCAAAAGGATAAGGTCATACTTTTTGACAAATTGTCTCCCTCTATCAACATAACAAAACAACTTCCAAGCACACAAGCCTTGCACATGAGGAGCTCCTAATCCTCCTCTCTTTCACCCACAGGGAGTGGGTTCTGGGCTGCTGCGCTCCTACTCCAAGGGATAAAGAGATGAAATTTAACGGGGGGAGGGTGTATATTCTAGACAGTGCAGAGTCAGGATATCATCCTGTTACAGCAGCAAGCACAATAACTTTATGCTGACAAAAAACTATAACCCTTTCCACTCATAAAAGCCCCCTCACAAGGTCAAGAAAGTCTCACTCTCGCTATCTCCATGACTGCTCTGACCACTGCTTCAGCTTTGGCCTGTATCCTCATGAAAGGTTTTTTTCTTTTTGAGGCTCAAGTCATCATTGCATTGTCAGCTTAATAAATATTATAGCCTGTCAACGTGGCAGCTCAATGATTTGACGTGATGGGGAATTTTCTCTTACATTTTGGACTTGAGTGGCTTTTAGGTTTTGTTAGCCTGTGTGCCTTCTAATCTACTCAAGACACATGTTGTACTGAAGACATTTAGAAAAAGGCAATGGTATTAAAGTGGCAGAGAAAATAACAAATGTCAGACTATGCTTTGAAAGCGTTACAAAAGGAGTCAGCAGGACAGGTTGTTAAAAGAAGCCGAGGGCTTGAGAAACACAATGTCGTCAGTGGCTAAATGCAGTGAAATAACCTTTTCTGTTGCTCTAGTGCTCTGTCGACCTTGGGAAGTGTTTGTGCTGCCAATCTGTGTTGAAGTTACCACGCTCATTGTCTTTCCCTAGGATACGCCACAACTGCTTTCTTAGCTGTCAGAGAAGATCGAGGTTTCAAGTCACTCTAGGTCATTATGAATCATACATTAAGATACAATGAGCCAGGCAGCTGCGTTTGGTTATCTAATTATAATTCCGTTGTCTTTCCGAGCAAAACATGACAATGATGGTTACAGTTTGTTTTTTTGCACTAACAAAAGTGAGATATTCATAGCATATTACATACAAAATATGAAGGCAGAAAAACACTGTATTTTCATTTCTAAGGTTTTTAGTTGGGATGGATACTATCCCAAATAATGTTCGAAGATAGAACTGAAGTTTAACAATCAGTGTTTTCTTGTGGCTGAAAGGATTTCATTTTGAAACATAATTCAACAAGACAGCTGCAAATGGTAATGGACTTGAGCTTGTATAACAGTTTCGCACGTCTTCCCATTCACACACTGATAGCAGAGACTGTAGTATAAAGTGTCCATTAGTATAAGTATATACGATTCATACACATGTATACCATGCCGAAAAAGCAGTAGGAGCAACTTTGGGTTAAGTCAGACTCTGTCGTCCCCCTGGAAAACTTTAGGGAACTTTTCTGTATGTGAACATTCACCCTTTAAATATTTGTTCTCTGCAGGGAAATAAGATATGAACATGAAATCCACAGAGATTTTTGCTGGAGGCTTTGTTGTTTATTTTTACATGTGATTTTTTGGGAATATTATAAATTATATCCTTCCCAGATATATCAAAGACAAGGATTAAACATTGCCCGAGTCTTTGTTTATATTTATTGCAACTCTTGTGATGTGGTCTTTTGCGTCAAAAACTGAAATCAAACTGTTGACTGAAGGAATCTCCCTACGAACACATGTATTTGGGGGTTTTAGGTTCAAGGGTATAAATATAGCTGTCTGCCACCGAGAGGATGTTATGATAATAATGAAATGACAGTGTTACAGTAACTTGCTGGGGTCAGGGTTGTTAACATTATTGGTATATTGTGTGAAGTTGGATGTACTTGATGGTACTGACTTTACATTTTCTGTTAAGGGGCATCACCTGAATTGTACAGGTCGTCATGTTTTGTTTTGTTTTATTTCCCTGCTTTAATGAGCCACTTAAACAATTGTGTCTTTACCACTTTAAACAAAGTAGAATTGTTTCATATCCCTGTTTCCATTTTTTCCCAGATATTGGCCAGTTAAAGTATAGAAGCAGGTTAAAATCCTATTCATTTTAAGTGCAAGCTGAAAGAAGCAGTATAACTAGATACAGGAACACTTGTGTTTTTTTTAAAATAACATTGAGAATACAAACTTATGCAGCTTTATGGAGCTCATTTTTATCCGGTTCAATAGGTTCTCGACCTCACTGTAACTGCGAGAGCAGTTGTTGCAGACCTTACATTTGCTGTTTCTATGTCTGAATGCCAATTTCACAAGGTAAATGAACTTGTCTCGCAGTTAAAGGAGCACATTGTTGAGGGGCGACCTGTGACATGTCAAGTAACTGCTTGTTAAAATAGGCTCACTGTGAAATCAGTATTTACTTCTTGAATAGATTGCAAAAGCTGTGTAATAGTACAAGTCAAGTGCTATACAACTTCTCTCCCATTAGTGGCACATACACTAACTTTTGAACTTACGAGTCAGTTGAGAAGCATATTATAGGCATCAATCGCTTAATATAATATTTTGTAAACTGTCAACGGAGGATTTGAATGGGAAAATGTACTTCCAGAACCAAAGCCACGAAAAAAGTGGGTGGCCACTGTTGAGCTGTGTATCTTCAATATATTCAATTTTTCAATATTTTGTATTCCTTTAGTCTAAATTATGTTTGGTTGTTGTTTTCAGTACAATCCCACTGTTCTTCAAGATGGTTCATGCTGCGTGTGGATCAAAACATTGTTCATGTCAACATCCCCTCCTTCAATTCTGCTCCTTGCATGCTGTTTGGGAGCTAATACTGCTTTAACATCCATTACCCATCAGCCCTGGAGTTTCTGCAGAGGTCTCTGTGGGGCTTAGACGACTTGTCAATTTCCCATAATAATAGCTTGTAAAAAGAAGTTTAATGTTGTTAATGAAGCTTTTCATTTTACAGTGTGCCATCAAATAATTAAAACTTTGTTTTGTCTGAGGGGGGAGCTCGGCCCAAAACAGGCTTTATCATCTTGTAGTGCGTACAATTAATTTGTCAGCTCTTACCAAGTCCATCAACTCTAAAACTGCAAACTGTTACATGAAATTTTAAAAAAGTTCCCTCGTGCAACATGAGACTTTTTTTAAAGTTCACTTCGTGAACTTTTCCGAACATAATTTTCTTTCATTCAATTCCCCTTGCAATCATTTGTGTTAGGCTTTTTCCTTTTCCTTTCTATCTCTGCATGGTTCCCATCCCAACTCACAGCTGCTCAGAACAGAGCACTAATGGCTTTTCTCGAGGAGTAAAGAAGAAAAAAAAAAAAAGGGGATATTGTCACTGCTACTGCTCTCCACAGTTTTGCTCTCTGCTAATAAATCCCTTGGCGGGGGTTGTTTATAATGTCCCCTCAGATGCAACTTTCATAATGGGGCAATTTTACTGTGCGCATGTTCTCGATCTCGCAGCTCATCTATTCTGCCATCTTTATTTCTCCTCTGCTAATTTACCAGCCTCAAATCTGATGGAGTATGCTGCTGAGGTAAATCAAGCAACATTATTTTTAGTCTGGCTGCTATTACGCTGTGGCAGATGTATAATGATCCATTATTATGATCAATTCTGTACGGCAGTGACTGAAGTACTACATGGTTCTCTGTAGAAAACACCAAGGATAAAGAGTACCTCCTTTAAAAAATGAGGGTATCGCTGCACTGATCTCTGCTCTTGTTTTCTTTATCACTGGCCATTTATTGTCACGTCATCGCTGAGGAAATCAATGATAACAATGTGACCCTGTGAAGTCCTCCCCCGATGCAGTGATTGAGCCACTGCCATGACAGCCGTTGGAAATAATGATCGAAACAAACTTTAAAGTCCTTCTAGAAAAAGCTTTCTTGCGGTCAGCTTGCAAAAAACAGCAACACGCCTTCAGAGCAGACAAACAGAGGGACCCATTTCACTATCTTCATCCAAATGCACAGCATGACATGATATCCAGCTGATAGCTGTGTTCCTTGAGTTATTTCAGTGATCCGTCTCTGCATCTGATATGATAATCTGTTCTTTAATCCTTATGTAAATCATTGTCGTTCTTTCTGAGCGTCAAAGGAAATGCCAGAGACAGCCAGAAAAACACACAATCCATCAGGTAGGCTACGAGCAAATTAAGGGCATTAATCACAGAGGACAAAAAGGACAGCTGGTCATTTAAGCGATGTCACACAATCACAGGGAACAGCGAAGAGTTGGCTGGTTTATCTCAAAGGTCAATCCTCCTTGAGCCGACATTGCTTGTGTTGTATTTGCTCCGAGGCTGTTAGAGGTGCTAAACCTGTGTTCTCTACAAATCTGGAAACTGTGTTGCATCCTCTTCCTATTGTGTGTCTCTGTGCGTGTGTTTTAAAAAGGCTGTGCCGAGCCGCAGAAGGTTCTGTTGTCGTTCTGCGAGACACTTCTACGATCTCTACCCTTTGGCAATGTGACAGATTTATTAAAATGGCTCCGCCTGCTTTTATGGCATCCATTATCAAAGCTAATCCAATCGTGTTCCTGTCTCGAAATTTTGAATATTTTACAGCCAGCCATTGTAGGGCAGATTCCGGTGTTATCAATAGCCTGCACGCTGTCTTCAGCTGGCATTAATATATTTAAAGTCTGATTTATGTTTATTTCCTGGCTCTAAACGCAGCCGACACAGTGTTGGGGAGATATTCAAGGGCATCTGATTGTCATTACAGCACTATCAAACTCTGAATCATAGCACAACACCTAATGGCTTATTACAGGAGCGTATGCTAAATTAAACATTACTGCATCAATAAATGTTGCATGACATTAACCTGACAGTGCTTCATAAATATTGTGCATTTTTCCTCCAACTCTTTTCCCCTGCTTAAGCTGCAACATTCTCTCGGTTACCTTCACTCCGACATGCACAATAGCGTCAAATAATAACACACAGCATGCTCTCGTCCTGTTTTTTCCCCCGAATGCGCTGGAATTACATAAATGAGCATTAAATATTTTTCAATTCCCCGAATTATCGTTCAAGTGTTTTAATTAGCGGGCTCTTTGCAGCATTGCTCACCTTTAGCAGATGGGTGCTCTTGTCAGCCAATTGAGGCAACGAGCAATTAGACATTACACATTAGCATTCCTATTTTCGTCACCAACCCTAAAACTCTTCATCCCTCCACTCAACAACCACAGCTCACTTACTGGGCTCCTCACATTTTTATTCCTCAGAGTGTTTGACTTACAGGTTGTGAAAGGCTTACCGAGGATGTGGAGCCAATTTCTCAGCTAAAGTGGCTCTCCTTGAAAGGTTAAAACATCAAAAGGATATTCCCCAAACAGATTTTTTTTCATGGTTTTTGCAGACATCAATTTGAAATGACACCATTTCAATGACTACATAACATTACAGCTCTACCGTACAACAATCAGTATTAATTAGAGCAGAACGTAAAATAACATTTACCACATGGGCTTAACTTCTGTATACAAATTACCTTGGGGATTTGCTGTCAACCCTAATTGGATTTCCCCATGTAAAGTCATTATTTTGTTGTCATTATGATCAAATGTGACATGCAAGCCTTCTCAAGAATTAAGCAAGCGATCTCGTACGCTATGTCTTTTGTAAGCTATGTAGGTAAATCGAGCTTTAAGTACCCCTTGCATTATGTTCTACATGTAGGCTTACTATGTATGTTTGATAATTCATGTATTCATTTGAATTATTCCCATAACTTCTGTTGCTACTGATGCAGCCATACTATGACCACTAATCCTAATAACTCGTGGTGTGAGAAAAAATGGTGTGGGCCGTAAACTGGGATGGGATTTTATATAAATCTTACTCTGATTATTGCATATTTGTATTGTACATTCTTAAATTTATTTATTCTTTCCATGTATCACATGCCCCGTCAGGTGACCAAAGGTGAACGTTTGCTCAGGAGGTTTGTCTCCTCACTCGTGTGTGATGAAGGTCGAGGGCCTGAAATGAAAAAATAATGAATTCATGATTTGGAGCAGCTTCTGGTGTTACTAGTTATCTGAACATTGACATTTAATTTACATGTTTTATCTCTCTTGCATATCTTCTTATTCAGAAAAAGTTGTGTCTGTGTTGTGTATTGACCCGACACTATTGTGAGGCCCAATCCCACTCTTCACTCTGAAGGCTATAGCACCAAACAGTTATGGAATAAACTGACATGAGCAATGCGTGAGTTTGAGGGCTAAAAATCGTACAAAAAAGAAGGTATGTGACATCAGTCATCAACAGATCTCCCTTAGATTCGACCAAGAAACAGACCAGACTTCCAGTATTACCAGGGCATTTCCATGTTTATGAGACTGAGCTCTATAAAAGTGCCTGAATGTTTGAGTCGTGATTTGAGTGTGCAGATTGAGATCATGGCTTCAGCTGACTCCCTTCCTGCCAGAACACCTGCCTCTCAGTCCCTCATTAGTTCCATTACCCCACAACCTGAGCCTTCCCCCTTTGCCAGATGATCTTCAATGAGTGCTGCAAATTCATCCGTCATTTTTTGTCTCTGGGTTTTCATCACTTTTTGAGTCCTGCTTCACCAAACGCCTTATTTTACACTTTAAACCTGAACAAACACTAATTAGATCCGGGTTCCTTCTCATGTGCCTTCTGCCTTTGGCTCTCCATCTCACCAAAGAATAAATGATACATAGCCGACTGTTTTTATTTTAACTATTTGATTAAAGAAGGATTTCATTATTTGAATACTTTGCTTTGTTTTATTGAAAAGAGACTTCCCTGCAAAACAAACTTTGTTGTACAAAGTCAATGAAGTCATTAAAACTCTAAATAAGATGAATTATTCAAACCTTTTTTTGTTCTGTATTTCTGATGTATTTTCTTTTTTCTTTGTTCTTTGTTGTATCCCAGATTACTCAACCTCTCAACATCCTTTGATTAAATGTTTTTTTTTTGTTTTTTTTTAAGACAAAACATGTTGATGCATATAAGAATGCTCTGGTGCTGCTACATGATCAATTTGTTTTACACTTGCAGAAAACTCCTGAAAAAGGCCAGATATTTACAGGAGGAAGGCGTTCAAACATTTTCCCTTTAAGACTGTCTTGGTGTTTTAATAGCCTGTGAATGTGTAACACTTTCACACAATGAACTAATTTGTGCAGGTGCCATATCCTTACTACGACAAATGTCCTCTAAAGAAGGGGTTTCTGTAGACATAAGGATTTTCCAGATTTTTGGGTATGTTAGATTGAAAACAAAAAGGCATAGAGGTCATATTCACCAAGCTTTTCATTAACTATTCCAAAGAAAAAGTACACTAAACTGAGCCAAAATAGATGTACCGTAATATGTCCAGCTCCACAGGTTGTCCCTCTGCAGGAGAGAAGAATTGTCACACACATGGGGCGAAAGACAGCTGCTCAGGCATTCACACAGCCCCCGTGAAGCCCTGTCACCACTTTAACAGAGTCCTGAGCCCAGGCCTGATACATCCACCAGTCCGGAGACAAGCAGCCCACCCGTCCTCATTATGTGGAGACCCAGTGCTTGGATGGCCGTGACAGTTCTTCAGCCCACATGGTCTGTGTACGTTCAGGTCATGACTGAGAATTAGGTGGCACTGCTGTCCTGTGAGTTAAAACTCTGCAGCAGTCATCAGTGTCAACACGCTGTCCGCTCAAATCTGTCCGAGGCTTATTGACCGCTCGGCTCGGAGACGGCTCACATTTCTCCACCTAATTGCTCCATCAAGCAAAGCATGTTAAGGCAAACTGACACGGTCTGTGTCACTTCTCAGAAACTGTAATAACGAAAAGGCTTGAAAACAAGCTCCGAGAGGTTCAGCTGAATTATAGTTACTCTAAGTTTTATTTCTGCGCTGACATCCCAGGATGAGATCCAGCTCTTAGTAAATGATATAATACAGCAATTGCACCCGGGAGGCAGTTCCCCACCACAGTAGGTGAGGTACTGCTGAGCAGTGTCAGCAGCACTGAAGTGGCCATAATCACAGCAAAGGAACATCCTCGAGTGTATTTCTGCTGTCATATAAAAGCCATAAATATATGTGGGCTGACTTAAAAAGTCTTGCCGTACGTACACATATGAGAATGACTGGCTAATAAGAAGATGAAAAAAGAATGTGACCTAGCTCGCCTGTAATCATTTCGACTTAACATTTTGAGGGTAACAGCACTACCAGCTTGATATAGCATTATGACGATGTATTTTGACAATTGCAAATAGAGTAACGCTATAACGTGTAGGGATTTAGTTTGGTGGCGACCGATTGTCTCTGGGTGCTGCCCTGTTTTAAAATCCTCCACAGTCAATTCGTTGAAAAGCTGAGGAGCTGTCGACTGACAAGGTACAAAAATAGAAAGCAACACAGAATTGTATTACATCTCCTGATTTCAAACATATCAAATCAATACAATGGCAAATTCAAGACAACATACAATGTGTGCCTTTTGGCCTTACCTTAGTTCACAAGTAAACTTAGTGCTGATGGCTCTGCTATAAAGACGCTCCCTGGTTCACCTGAGCTGCATGCTACAGGTTTTTCAGGATGTGTGATGCTAGAGCTAGAATTACATGAGCCCGGCTCTGTGTCTTAACCATCTATACTGTCAGTTAGAGTTGTCTTTGTTTGTTCTGATGTAAAGAGTTCTTTGGTCTGTTGAAAGGCCCAATATACATGTGACCCGAACAGGAAAAGCGGTATAGGTCTTATCATCTTGAAAATACTTCAGATTGACTTAATGCCAGCAAATGATCGATGCAATGACCAATATGCAGTTGTTTGGTAAGTCTCAAAACACAGTTCTTCTTTTTTCTCAGAATACTTTAGACAAAGAGCAGGTCTGGGTTTCCTCTTTGAAATAATAACAGACATAGAAGACATAATATGTAGGCACCGAACATCAATCCACCAATGAGAAAGCACTTGGCACATTTGGTCAAGATAAACTTCCTTTGAAGAGGCAGAAACCTTGAGCAGAACTACGTTTTGACTTCTGGGACCAAACTATGACCTGATTCATTTCATAAACAGAGACTGTGAAGACTTAAAAATATTGACACTAACTCAGTTTTTATTCCCATATTTAGATAAAATCATCCTCAGATATCCGGTATCTGGTTGGCCTCTTCCAGTACTGTGTCATTGAATCTACGTCCACCTTGAGGGTTATATTATCAGGAACTCTGCAGATCGATCTCATCTTTTTCGGTTGAGGTGATACTGTGACATTGTCTTTGTTGATTAACAGATGCTGAGATTAACCCAATCAGCTGAACGTATCATACTTGTATGGTGGAGCTCTAATCTCTGCAGATCTTAATCCAATTAACTGTGATAAATACAAAATAAAGAAAACATGGTTAAAAGGAACTGAAATATGCAATATGTTTGCTTAGCCGGAGACAACAGATGGCTTGATCAACAGATACGATACTGCCATATCTGATATGTGATCATGTAAGATAACACAATAATGCAAATGTGTCACTTAATCTAATCCCTCCCATGATTCATTTGTAAATGATCCTATCTTTGGATGTACATACATCAGTTTGCGTCGTCCTTTAGGCTGCTGTAGAGCAAGACTTCTGCTGCATCTTTCTTCACAACTTCATCCTATTTTGTACCACGAGGTTTTACGAGTGTACCATCATGTCAAATATATATTTCCAGTAATTTTCTTTGTTTATAGGACAAGCGTAAGTGCTCCAATGAACCATTTTTTCCCCCCCTGTCAAGTTTCATTATCAGTGCAGCAGGAAACACTGAACCACTCTCCAATCCTATCCTCCTTCCCCCCATAACCTTCCTTTTTCATCAAACGTTAAGCTGAAGCTACAGCTTTATGTTGACGTGCATATTCATTCGAGAACCAACAGCCTTTTTTGCATGAATGCTAAGCCTGATGTATAGAAAGATTCAACCTCGACCCATGCAGCTAAAAAATTTGCACTGGTCCAAGGCATTGTAAAGTTTATTTAAAGGCGCTCTTTTGTCCGCTGTCCCCCTTTTCTCTCCCTCCACTTGTATGTGCTCGTTTGTTGACTGTTATCGACAACAAGATGGAGAGATCGAAGGTTGTTTTCTCCCTCTTATTGGTAACATTTTATTTGTACAGAGACACAGAGGCATGCGTTGCTCCTTTACTTAACAATGAGCAGTTACAGTTTTGTTGAAAGTAGTAAACACATTTCCAGATTGCTATGGACATGCAATTTTGGTTTGATAGATAGAAACAATGGTCTCTTTGTACTCCTTTGGACATATATGTATAGCTGTGTGCAACCTTATGTGTCATCAGTTTGTGAAAGGGTAACCTGCAGTGTAAACGCACTTTGAGTAGTCAGAACACTAGAAAAGAACTAAATAAGCTCAAGTCCATTGACCATATCATGCATGGATAATTCTTTTGAATCCATTGTTCTGATATTAAAATGTGTATTCTGTTCCTCAAACATTTCGTAGAGAGTAAACAAGTTCTTACAGTTCTAGGTGGAGCAAAAAGAGGGGCTGTGGTGGATGGCAAAAGGTGCACAGACACCAGAGTTCCTCGACCACACTGCTGTCTGTGGAAGAGCGAAGAACAAATCGTA
Source organism: Symphodus melops (assembly GCF_947650265.1). Taxonomy (NCBI): domain Eukaryota; kingdom Metazoa; phylum Chordata; class Actinopteri; order Labriformes; family Labridae; genus Symphodus; species Symphodus melops. The sequence goes on from NC_136698.1 coordinate 3,444,264, forward strand.
TGTCTCCAGTCAGTCCTTTTTTTAGAGTAAAGCTGCAGTTACTATATGTTCGGATTTGAAGGATTATCTTTCCTGGTAGAGAAAAATGAAAAGGGTCAGTGAACAATTGTAGGCCATCACAGTTTTTAGAAGTCAGAAATTGGAGGGTGTGATGAGGAGAGACAGTTATTCAGAATATCTCTGATTAAGGCTAAATGTGTGTCTTTGTGTTTCTGTCATTCTCACCATCTACTGAATATCTACAGTACTGCTACTTGTATAGTAACATGTTTATTTTTATGAACGCCGTCATGCCTGACCCAAGATGTGAACTCAGTGTCTCATATTCACATTTACAAAACACCACGCTAACTAGCTATCCACTCATTCATTTCACATCTTGATAAAACAAATGAACATTATATAATGTTCTAGATGTCACTATTGTCCAAGCTACCATGGCTTTATAATTTGCAGAACCTACAGTTTATCATGTTGTTATTCAAAGTTTGTTTTGGGGAGGCAAAGTGGTAAGGAAAAAACAAACACTAGACACCGACAGAGGTTTTCCGTTAAACCGGACAACCAGACAAATTAGAAGTATGTTCTTAATCCAGTTTTGAAGTACATTTCTTTAGAAAAATTCAACGCATACATACCACCCAGAAAAAAAAATTAAAAAAATGGTGAAGTCCCATTGTAGCACTGCAGCAAATCATGATAGAAAATTGTACAAGATTTTAAATCAAGGTCACAATATTCAACATTACCCCCCGCAGACAAATAATGTTTTTTGAATTGAATCAATTAGAGGTGTATCAGCATGCTAATTAGTAGCCTATTACTGTTAAATTGTTTTTTAAGAAATTCAGCTGTAGTTTATATGCATTTACTGCCTTGTTTGTAACTTTAATTATCCAGTTATTTACTGATCCTACACTATATTTAACAGGTATTTACCCAGTTCTTAAGGGTCTGTAAAAAACAGTGTTACTGTGCTTATTAGAACCCTATTCTACATGACCATCATTGATAGATAATAGGCCATTAACTGTTTCAATCAATCATTATTTGTATAGCGCCAATTTATAACTCTATGTTATCTTGAGACGTGTTACAAAAGAAAAATGGACGAGAGGGAGATGGGATAAAATGCAGGAAGGATTTCTCCTTTGTATTCCTCGTATTCCTCTGAGGTGGAGGTCGGAGGAGGCTGTGCATACATGAGGATGGCGGTGGTTGTTTGCCCCCAATACCTTCATAATTACTGTTTATTAATAGTAAGGTATGGGAAGGTGTTGAACATGAGTTATGATTATAATACGCAGTGCCTATTATTACCTTATTAGGGCCATACTAAGCAGTCACTGCCAGCATTCGTCCATGTAATTTAGATATCTATCTCACCCAAAGGGGCCGTACTGCTTTAAACCCACCGCTGTTACCGAGATGTTTACCCATTTGTTTTTTCTTAGAGACTCTATGAGATCCACCAAAATCTATGCAGTAACTTTTTTTTGTGTTTGTGTGCAAGTTTATGGGTTTTAAAAATCCTTATATTTCACACTTTAATATTGGAAAATATCAATTTACCTTCCATTATTTAAGACTTAAAACAAGTTTGTATCACCACTTACACCCTTCCCCCTGGATGTGTATTTCTGTTTCGTTCTATAGAGGCCCTAATGTATTTTGTTTTACTGATACATGCTGTATTAACAGTTTGCATTACGCTAACTACCATCTCATCATTAGGACAATAAAAAGGGTTCTGTTGGCATTACGTTCCCCTGAAACTTATTCGCCTTTCCAAATTAGAGTTACATACTGTAAGTTGTATTCCTGAGAGACAGGGCTGTATATCTAGTCTTCATGGCTTTTTACTTGTATAAAAAAAAAAAAAGGGGGGGGGGGGGGGGGGGGAGCAGTTACTTGCAATGCCCTTGCCTACAGTTGTCTTTGAGTACTTGGGATTCATTTTTATCATCGATGGCAGGAAATAGTCTTATTAACATCCCATGTGGGAACGGCAATTCAGTGTGTGATGTTAAAGCTGTAATGATGTGCATCAATTGCTCACTCTCGCTCCATTCTAAAGTACGAACCAGAGAGCCGGCTTTTGCATAATTGCTTGAAAGTTGAGTTACTAGACTGCTATTTTCAAGTAGAGGCCGACTGCATTGCTTTGCCCTCTGTCTGTTTTCAGGTCAGTGCGGTAACACGTGAAGAAGCGAGCGCCAGGAAGTCTCAGAAGACTTTTAAGATGTGCCCATGTGCAGCTCGAGCTGTTTCATGTTAAGAGGGATCCAGAGGCACCGGGGTTGATTGGCGTCGCTTGTTGTTGCGCTGGCTCTGAGACTCGGGTGTGTTGTGTCAGCCAGCTGTGCAGCCACAACGGCCGCCTCAGTGAAATATGCAATCATCAGCCATCTCTTTGGCCCCCTCGAGCCCTCATTTGATGGTAGCCTTTTTAATGAGGAACAAGCCCGACGACTTACAGCCGCTCTGTCCTTGCCGCTAACCTTTATGCAGAATAGAAGCACTCTCGACATGCAGTGCTACTTGGGGACGCAAAGACACAAGGCATTGTGGGAGGCTTGGTCCCCTATGTGGAGTGTTAAAACAACAAAGGGGTTTGGCCTCACACGGACAGAAGGCATGGCAGGTGGAGAAAGTGAACCTTTTGACCAGTCAGCACCCTGTCGTCCTCCTGTCATCCCTCCCAGCCTTTCTCCACCTCTCTTAGCCATTCTCTGTCTTACTTCATCTCTTCTCCACTCACATATAGCTGTAAAAAATGTCATTGGGCATACATTAAAGGTCTGCAGATAAGATAGAACACTAGACAGAGAGTGTCAGGGACAGATTGCCACCTATTGGTAATATACAGTAATTGATGGTAACACAGTAAATGCAAAGGTGACATCACTCCCAGCAAACACTGCATCACTTGCATCCAAAGCTCTGTGAATGTGTGTGTGTATAGAATGTAGTAAAAGCATATTTGTTTTGGGCTATTTGCTGCTGCTGTTCCTTTTTGTAATTTTGCAACCTATCTCGGCTTAGCCCACAGAAAACACACATTAGCATAACAAATCATTTCTCTCCAAATTGATCTTTTTGTTTGCAAGGGAAGTACACAAACACCATTGCTCACAAGCCGCTGAAATGTCATTTTTTAGTTCGACATTAAGATTCTCCTCCACTGCATGAGCTCCCGCGTCTCTTCTTACTCTTTCAGAAAGTATAGAAATTAAAAACTTGACGGCTCTCCATTTAGCCTCCCATTTCTCATGGGGCCCTTGAACTAATCTGAAGCCTGTGTGGATATTCCTACCCTGGAGAAGTGTGTCATTGGACTCTCATTTGAATATTATTACAGTGGATAAAGAAGTGCCATTATGCAGCAAAGAGAGCTTTAATAGCGCCCCACAATCAAATCACAACATTGCAGGAAACCACAGTTGGCACTGAGATGGAGGAAGTCATTTAGCAAGCCTTTTAACTCGCCTCCTCCCTTAACCGCTGTAACCACGGCTAAGCTGGTCCGCCCTGCAAATCCTTCCTTCCACACATATTTGTGTTTTGCTATTTTTTCATTAAAGTTACTGGACTCACAACAATGTCACCTAGCCTGCACAATTCCTGTCACACTTTTAATCCTGTCCCACCGAATCATTCTTCATGAATAGCACGGATCCACCACAGCTTTTACTGTATATGTTACACAATGGTTTTGTCCGTAATCGCACTCTCATTCCCTTCTCCCCACATAGAGATGTCCCTGTCATGGACTATAGTTCACTGATTGAAGCAATAAAAAAACAACATTTCAGACAGTATACTTGCTCCCTCACTAGCTGGCGAAGATGACTTCATCGAAGCAATATGACTATGTTCATTATATTAAAAATTATAAATCAAGGCATTCATTTTACAGTAGTTGGATTTTTTTTTTTTTTTTGCTATTGACGATATAGAGCACAATTCCAGATTAAATCACATTTAGGAAAATGCATTTTGGTAATTACATTAGAAGCCTTAAATAAATAAAGTGGTAACAGGTTATGGTGTGCTGTCTCTCCTCTCCTTCTCTGTTGCAGGTTGGTGTAATGATTGGATAATTGTTCTCACCTGCGTTAAACAGGCTGCAAGAGAATAAGGGCAGTATGGCTGGTGCTTGAGGAAGAAGAGAATTCAGTCCTTGTGCTGAAGCTGGAGGTTACAAGAGGGAAAGCTGCTAGTTGTGAAAATAGTTAAGTTGTGCGATCTCTGTTTTGGGAGAACAGTTTTTTTCAGTTCATTTTCTAGTTTTTTTTAGTTAGTAATTCATTATGTAAATACTGTAAATCCCTACTTTATTTTTGATACAAATGTTTAGTCTCCATTCTTTAAAGGATCCTGATTTATTAATTATTATTCCTCCCTGTATCCCCTAGGAATTAGGGGAACGTAACACAATTTTGATTTCAATTCATGAAACGTGTATCCTTTTCGTACAATTTGCCTTTATAAAGCAATAATTGTATTCTTAAAAATAATTTTAGATCTTATTACTTTATCTTTATCTTTGCCTATGATTGTCATTGCCGTTTATTTGTCCTCCTTGTGAATACTTGGATACTCTGATTTGGAAATAAGTATTATATTACGAATGTTTAAAAGTAACATATTGTGTAACATACACTTCACTATGTTTTTCGAACACTCGTGTCATGTAATGAGAATGGCCATCTCCTCCTTCTTTCGTTTGCTCCACTGTTTTAAAAAAAATTGTGTGCCCAAATAGGATGTTTGGAATTTTACCCTCATGACATCACAAAGGGCAGTAACCTCTCCCCAGGTGGGTGACACTTCCACAGCAAGGTGTTTGTTCTGCGCTCTGTCTTCTCATCGTAAACAATAGGACATGGAGCGATAAAGCCAGAGCCACCCAAGCCCTTCCAGAGAGGGGGCGTGGTCAGACACCACTCATTTACATATTTAAATCTACAGACACAGAAACAGCCTTCTGCGCAAGGCTGAACTAGAGGAGTTTATTGGCATGATCAAATACAGGATCAGAGTGGATTTACAACAAAATCTTTACAGACATATTTTAAGAAACTCTGAAACTTCTTCAAACTTGTTGAAAAGGAGGAAAATATGTGGCTGTTAAGACTTTAGCCTATTCTAAAGTACCGACTTGCGTTTCCAGTATAACTTGTCTAAACCCTACAGCCTGTCTACAGCAGGGAATTGTGATTAGAGAAGTAATTGGAGGACTTATCTCATTACAAGTATAATTAAGGGGCATTACTGCAGAATTTTTTCAGAGTCCTAGTCATTTTCCATATCGGAGAAAAATCACATACTGTATTTTATAGAGAGGCCTTACATTATTCATGAACTAAACTTTTACCATAAGCTATGACCATTATGAAGTTTAAAAACTCTTCACATAAATTATACTTAATGGTATATTTTCACATGAGAGTACGATGAAGTTAAGATTGTTGTTGTTGTTTTTTCGTGATCTAGATGAAACTTTAATACTCAATAGTAAGCATGGAGAAAAAGTTATCAAGACACTCAAGAAATCAAGCTCTCTTTTAAACTAGAACTTTGCACACAACATCGTTTTTTTTGCGGTGTAAGTGTTGGAACAATTTGCCATGAATGAAAATATTGGCAATTTGATTGGCAGCTCCATGTGAGTGCATGTCTTGTGCAAAGTACTGCTCCTGATGTGTTCGAAAGACTAATGTAAGTTGATTTGGTTGAAAACCATTTGTCAAAAAATGTAACAAAGGATATTGCTATTTTTTTACTTAGGTGAAGTGTATTAGTAATTTTCTACCACCATTGCAGAAATTAAGATTTCCATTATTCTTATTCCATCTGCCATATAGTCTAAGTAGCCTCAAATCTGACATGAAGTTAAATTGCTGTTGAACAATCCCAAGAGTGCTGTCACGCTTTCAGAAATATAGTGAGGACAAATGAGAGAGAGGCTGAGTGCAAGAGCGACGGATTGAGATAAAAATGTCAAGGATACGTGCAGCAAACACTCCAAACAATCAAGCCACAAGAGGCAATATGCAGGGAAGATTGCTGCATCATTTTGAGAAAGCATTAACAACTCAAGCGTCCCATGTTGCTGACATTTCACATCGACTCCACGTCTGTGGCTGATGTACTGCGGTTTGGTTAAGGTGCACATGTAAGAGACACAAAACAAGAAATTGGTAAACAACAGAAAGAGAGGAGCGTCTCAGTTGACACTCGTTATTCCTTGGCTTGAACTATATATTTTTTTGTTTTATTTTCTGCTTCTTAGCAACTTTCCTGTGTTGTTTCTTGGCACATGTGATGACTCTCTGGCCACAAAAAAAAATGTTTTATGGGATGAGGCCTATCTGTATACTGTTCATCTAAACTGGGAATTTTTAAAATGTGTCGGCTGGATTTTATAACCTTTGGAAACTGCTAGGCTAGCTTTTTCTTTAGCTCCTCCAAAATAGTGTACGAAAAACTAAACTAGGCTACAATAACTCTCATCTCACTCTATCTGAGCCAACAGACCTGTTCGTAGTTTTGATGTTTCATGCAGCTATCACTATAAGTATTCCCACCTACATGTAAAACTGTTCTTTGAAAACATAATTTGAAGTTATAAAGAGAAATCAAAGACAACTTTTAGGCTGGAAGGTATATTGTAAGTACTATGATACTGTAATGTGGATCATAAAGAGCCTTCCATCATCAGTCTTTTATGATATAAATATATATGACGATTTATGAGTTTTCCTTTTTCTGTATCCATTTATTTGTCTGGACAAGCTTAGCAATATCCAAGGAGCAAGACTGTTTACAAGTCTTTCAGTCCATTACCTTGGGCATTACTGAAATATTTGAAGAACTGCTAAATGAGAAAGCTATAGAGCAGGGGTCCTCAATTGGTGGACTCCGGTCAGGATCTGGACCCAAACGTAATGAAATATGGACCGAGACAAATGTCAATATTCCAATTTTGTGTCCAATCATGCATCTGTCCCGTGCCCAATTCAAATGTCCTTCCAGCTGTTGTTTAACGTCACTATGGCAACTCCTTGTGGTCGTGAGGGCTTTTTTATCTTTCTTCTGCAAGTGCGTTTTTCCTCTGCATGAAGTTAGTTCTGGCTCTGAGTAAGACAAACATTGAACCTCCAACATAAAACTGAGTTCACCACGGTCACACAGGTCATCATTAGCTACAACAACAATGTCAGATTTGTGAACGGTACCTGTTCTTTAGTAAAGCAAAAACCATGGCGTGCTCCAAACTTGACAAATAGCGAGAGGTAGAATCTAAAAATCGTGAATTTAAGACAGAGTGGACCAAGAAAGAGCAGAATTACGCACAAAACTCACACCAACACAAAACTTACACCAGTGTCTACGCCTGGCCCTCACACATTTAGTGCCCACATTTAAAGAACTAGTGGCAGAAAAAAGTGTCATGTTGCACACTGATGTGGACAGAACACATCATCCTTTGTGCATAGTTCAAATGTTTTGTGGATTTAATGCCTTTTTTGTTCAGAGTTATAATTTTGGAATTACACGTCACTGTTCCGGACCCTGAACAGATTGGAAATTTGGTGAATTTTAAATTGAGTGCCCCTGCCATAGAGGTTGATACAGACACATACAGTAAGTCTTAGAGGATTTACCTGTCAGACAATGTTGAGCTATTCTTTGAACAGCCATTGGCATACGGTGAACATACAGTACAGACGAACAGTGTTATTAAACTCCAGTCTAAATAGTAAAACAGTAAAATTTTTGTTAAAATAAAAATAATTACAGCAAAATCTGTGAATAAGGACCAGAAAGACTAAATAATGCAAAATCATCCATTGGCCCAAATATGGTAACTTTTAGTTGAAAAAAAAAAAGAAAAGAAAAAACAAGATAGAGGGTGACTTCCAAAATGCCAAAGCAATGGGCAACATCGTGCCCAACGTGGTTATGTTCACCTCCAACATTACTGGGATATTTCTGGGTATTTAGTGACATGTTTATTAAATCTAGTGGAGTCATTGCCATCCAACATTGCTTATTTTGAAGCCATACTAGAAAACTAAGGAAGATGATGATGTTCTAAGTGTACCTCCTTGTGATCCCTGTGTAAGCATTAGCATTCAGCAATGATAATCATGATGATAACTCTTCATCTTGTTATACATTTGCAGCTATTACAGCTGTGGTTGCTATGAGACAGGTGCCAGGATGTAAATGCAATATATCTATTATTCCAAGGGGAGGGTGGAAGAGGCTGTGGGGTTGAATGGAATTCACCCTTCATTAAAGTCTCCGCCATGCTCGCTCAGTCGACACACATCTCTTTGGTATTTAATTGTAAACAGAAAAAAGACGTGCAGGGTTGGCCTGTGGGAAATTGGTGTCACTCCCTCAGATTAGCCGCTTCTTTGTGAATCTGAATAGAATAATTACCGGTTGATCACTTATGCCAGCAGGATTGTTCCTTGCATAATTTCTTCCCATCATAGGACACCACCCTTGGTCAGTTTGACATTTTTGGGTCACATCTTGCTGCCGAGGCATTTTTAAGGGTTCAACAGTAAATTGATACACAGAGATGGCATGTTTCTATTGGCGACATAATAGCAACATGGTCCCCTTGCTGGAATGAGGAAGCAATGTTTGGAATTCAGCATCCATTGTAGTGGTTATAGGACGTTGCCCTGGGGCAGAGTCACCTCTCTGTATCCGTCTAAAAAACAATATCTTCTTCTAAAATGCACAAAGAGACGTGTCCAAATTGAATGGACTAGCCTGTATCACCTTTCCTTTATTAAACATGCAGGGTGGATTCAATCTCAAAGCATGCCCGCCAGTCAAGGGTATTTAGTGCAAATTCTGTCAAGGACACAACAGAGGAGCCACAAAAGCCCTGTTTCCACTGAACGGTCCAGTTCGGTTCGTCTCGGTACGGCACACATTTTGCAGTGTTTCCATAGACTAATCCCAGGAATGAATCCCAAATAACAAACCCGTACCGTTGTAATTTTTGGGACCCTTCCATTGGGGTGTCAAGAATATCGTGCCGACCCTAAAAGGTGGAGCTAAACACTGCAGTCCATTGATTGGTCAAAAGAATCATCACTTCCGGTGTGACAACGGTAAACAAAACCCTGCTATGTTTAACTTCACAGCCGATCTGTTGCAGCTGTTTATTTCTCCTCAAGGCACACAGCCTTCACTAAAAAACACCTCAACATGTCCAGGTTTCCATACCTTCCTGATATCAAAAGATTCTCTGTATAACAGAGAACTGTTCAGTGCAAAGTGAATGTTTGAGAGGTGTGGTAGATGGAAAATGCAGAGGAAGTGATGTAGAGAGAAAAGAGAAAGGTCAATCTGTCTTCAAATTGCTCAGTCTGTCTCCACAGCAGCAGGTAATGAAATTGCCATTGCATTAGTTCATTGGAATGAAAGAAATAAGTACAGTAAGGCTTTTCTGAGGGTCAGAACATTGAGACCTTTACTCAGCCAGATGCAAGGTATATTATGGAAAAAATCTGACTGGTGTGAATTGGCTTTATATATATATATGATGTGGTCTTGTACGACCAGACTTTTCCATTTCCTCAATAGAGAAAACTTCAAAGCAGAACATTACCAATTCAGACAAACTGGGCCAGCAGTAGCCCAAAGGTTGGACAATGTGCCTCTGAATGCTGTTCAATTCCAAAGATTGACGAGAAAGGTCTGGGCCATTGAGGAACCATTATACGAGACTGCAATTTTAATGCTGTGCTCGAGTAGACTCTGTACTCTGAACAATTCCTCTAAAGCGATATACTGTATTTTCATTTTGTAAACACATCTGAAGAAAATAAGTACTCCTACAACAGATTTTGACCTAAATAAAATATTATTTTGTTACTTACCGTACAATCTGGAATATAAACTGCACCCGTACTTAACAAGAGTCTGTTACGGTCTCCTAGAGGGAAAACGGTTTAAACTAGGGGTGGGGCTTGATTAAAAAAAAAAAAACTAATTAACTCATGTTACAACCCGGCTCTCGGCCGCAACAAGAAACATGAACCCGGACACGATTTCTGCTCAGAACGCAATCACGTTTATTCACATCCAGCCAAACTCGTGTCATCCAGCCATACAGCCACACATCTGCGCCACCACGTTCCCACGGTCCCTGTGTGCGGTCTTCGGAGAGAGAGAGAGAGAGCGCCATCTTTCCTCAATCGCTTTTATGGAGGAAGACTACTCTGGTCCCAGGTGCAGCACATCCACTGATTACGAGCCCGCCTCCTGGAACCTGCAACAGAATATAACCAGCAGCACAGGAACACCAACTGGTGTGGAGGGGTCGTCACACCCCCCCCCATAAGAACGGAGTTCCAATAGGAACACCGGTAGCTAAACGGACCCACAGTGAATCAGCTATACATTCTCAATATTGATTTTTTTTTTTTTTTTTTTAACAACATTTATACAACTTGTATTTACAAACATACTGACCCTTTGGGAAGTAGTGTTCTCCAGCTAGCTAAACCCGCCTCCATACCTCCCATTCAGCAACTCGAGCGCCTGAAGGAGCATTTAAGAAGGCAGAACAGAGACATAGAAGACCAGAGCGTTAAACAGTACTTAAGAGATAGGGGCTCTAGACAAAGCATCGGCCACAACATTATCAGAGCCTTTGATGTGACGAATGTCTAGACAATAGGACTGCAAATACAACATCCACCGCATCAGCCTGCGATTTGGGCAATGTATAGAATGTAAAAAGGTTATGGGGTTATGATCAGTGTACACAACCAGAGGAACGCTAGAGCCGACATAAACATCAAAATGCTGTAGAGCCCAGATGAGTGCGAGAGTTTCTTTCTCAATCACAGAATAGTTTAACTGAAATGAATTAAACTTTTTTGAGTAAAAACTCACGGGACGATCAACATCATCACCATCTGTTTGAAACAAGACGGCTCCGGTACCCACATCACTTGCATCCACGTGCAGTTTAAAAGGCCGATCCATGCGAGGAGCTGCGAGAACAGGCGGTGAACACAGAACAGACTTGACATTGTCAAAAGCTTGTTGACACAAGGAGGACCAAACAAACCGAACTTTTCCCTTCAAAAGATCAGTCAAAGGAGATACCACAGTGGAGAAATTTTTGCAAAAACTGCGATAATACCCAACTAAACCGAGAAAACGCTGAAGCTCTTTCTTCGTGGTGGGAACAGGATACTTCTCAATGGCGACAACTTTGTCCTGAACTGCACACACATTCCCCTGTCCCACGACTTTGCCAAGATAAGTGACCGTGGCTTTAGCAAACTCACATTTCGCCAGGTTCACGGTCAGTCGTGCATCCCTCAGACGATTAAACAGTTCCTTAATACGCCCGATGTGTTCCTCCCAATTATGACTATAAATTACAACATCGTCTAGGTACACAGCACACCCTTCCAGCCCTGACAACACCATGTTCATGAGGCGCTGGAAAGTCGATGGTGCATTTCGGAGTCCAAAACTCATTACCGTGTACGAATACAACCCGGAGGGTGTAATAAAAGCAGAAAACTCCTTAGCTCTTTGAGACAAAGGGACCTGCCAATAACCCTTCAGTAGGTCAAACTTACTGACAAAGCATGCAGAACCAACCTGATCAATACAATCTTCTATCCGGGGTAGCGGATAAGCATCGGGTTTGGTAACCCTGTTTACCTTGCGATAGTCCGTACAAAACCTCGGACTCTTATCAGACTTCTCCACCAGTAAACAAGGGGATGCCCAACTCGAAAATGAAGGTTCTGCTATTCCATTCTCAAGCATGTAGCTTATTTCTGCATCCATTACCTTTTTCTTCTCCTCAGACACCCGGTAGAAACGCTGTCGAATGGGCTGTGCATCACCTACATCTATGTCGTGCTCAATGAGATGTGTTTGACTCGGTGTATCACTAAACAACCCAGGATAACTGTGAATAAGAGCAGACAACTCAGCACATCTTTCTGCAGAGAGATGACCCAACAAGGACTCAAGATTACACAAGGTTTCAGAATTTTTCAGTCTACCACGCAACAAACTTTCATCCGGTGCGGTGACCCCATCATCCTCCCCTGCTGATAATGAACTCCCCACTGTTGCCGCTGCTGAAACAGGTTTGAACTCCCTAGCATAGTAAGATTTTAGCAGATTGACATGGCAGAGTTGAGTTGATTTCCTACGCTTTGGTGTGGAAAGGAGATAATTTTGGTCAGACACCTGACGCAGCACTGTGAAGGGTCCAGTAAATTTGGCCAGAAACGGTGAATGAGAAATCGGCAACAAGGCAAGGACCTGATCCCCAGGACTAAACAGTCGCTGTTCGGCTTTACGGTCGTAAAGGGACTTCATTTTACCCTGGGCAGACAACAGCTTTTCCTTAGCCATCTCCCCAGCTGAGTACAAACGATGCCTGAAACCGTTTACGTACTCAAGAAGGCTAGGAGGAGGTTCAGATAGTGCGATAGCGTCATGCAACAGCGCAAGCGGCCCTCGTACGGTGTGCCCGAAAACAAGTTCATTTGGACTAAAACCGGTGCTTTCCTGCACAACTTCCCTGGCAGCCAATAGAAGCCACGGCAGCCCCTCCTGCCAATCCTGATTTAGCTCAACACAATAACTACGCAGCAATGATTTAAGAGTCTGATGGAACCTTTCCAAAACTCCTTGGCTCTGTGCATGATAAGCTGAAGACTGGTTATGTTGAACTTTTAACTGTTTTAACACTTGCAAAAAAAATTTTGATGAAAAGTTCGAGCCCTGATCACTTTGAATTACCTTTGGAATTCCAAAAATGGAAATAAACTGAGTTAGTGCTTTTACTACTCCCTTGGTATTTATGGAACGCAGTGGATACGCGGCGGGATACCTCGTGCTCTGACACATCACAGTGAGTAAGTAGCTACAACCAGATTTGGAACGTGGTAAAGGGCCAACACAATCAATGATCAGATACTCAAATGGCTGTGCGATCGCAGGAATGGGGCACAGAGGCGCAGGCCTAATGCTCTGATTGGGTTTACCGGTCATTTGACAGACGTGACACAATTTAATAAAGCGGGACACATCTTTCTTCAAACGCGGCCAAAAAAAATAACGCAACATATAATTATACGTTTTTCGAACACCCAGATGCCCCGACTGGTCATGTGCCGCCTTCAGGATGTCATCACGAAATCGCACAGGAACCACGATCTGGAATACTGGCTTACCAAGAAAGTCCTCCCCATGTGGCAACCATTTCCTCACCAGCAGCTTCCCCTGCATCAGATAACCACTGGCAGAACTGTCTCCATCCATCGTAGACAGTACGGCATCAAACAAAGGACGTAAAGAGGAATCCACTCTCTGCTCTTCCACTAGATCAGTGCGAGAGACAGACAACAATGAGTCAGGAACAACAACAGAATTCTCCTCACTCACCTCTTTTACACTCTGCTCCAATTTCCCCTGTGCACAGCTCATAGCCCGTGTAACAGCACAAACTGAAAACACTTCCGGGAAACTTTGTGCACTCTCATCTGGGTTCTCAGTCACAGTGGGTGAAGCAGACACTATAGGAGGTGGTGGAACGTCAGGCCACACACGGTTACCAGCCAGGCCGTTCCCAAGGATGATGTCCACCCCTCCAATCGGCAATGCTGGCCGCACTCCTAAGACAACCTCCCCTTGTACCAAACCACAGCTGATCACAACAGAATGTAGTGGAACAGGTACAACGCTCAATCCCATACCTCGCATCAAAACAAAATCCCCAGTATCTGAATCCTCAGAAAAAGGTAATACAGAGCTCAAAATGTATGAGTCGTATGCTGCAGTGTCTCTTAAAATTTTTACTGGCCTGCTGATGTCACTCCCAGCCAGTGACACACGACCGTCAGACACAAAGGCCGAGAAACCTGAATCCTCCCAACTACTGGGTTTTCCACTCTTTGCCTGCGGGTGAGAAAAAACAGGGACAGGTTCAACAGACACAGCACAAACAGCAGAGTTACCCCGACCCCCGCTATTTGACCTTCTGGCATTAGCTTTAGGACAATCAACTCTCCAATGTCCTCTATCTTTGCAGAAATTACATACTTTAGAAGGGTCAAAGTGAGACTGGACATGTGTCACTTCATCCTGACCAGAATGAGAACTCTCCTCCCATCTAGCCGAGGAACGATACGTACCCCCTTCAGTCCGGACCCTGAAGTCACGACCACCTCTGTGCGTCAGCACATACTCATCGGCCAGCGCAGCAGCCTCGGCAGCAGTCTTTACCTTATGCTCGCTGATGTAAACCGCAATGTGGCCAGGTAAAGAATTTTTAAACTGCTCCAACACAACTAAATCACACAACGCAGCATAAGTGTCAATATGTAGAGCATTACACCACCGGCTGAAAAAGGTAACAAGATCTCTAGCGAACTCTACATGAGTCTGTTTGTTCGACTTCTCCCATGTCCTGAACTTTTGACGGTAAGCTTCAGGAACTAACTCGTATGCCTTTAGCACAGCATCCTTCACCGTTAAGTAAATCTTGCTCTCCATCACTGTAAGTGCAGAATAAGCCTCTTGAGCCCTACCTGTTAGTACACATTGCAATAACAAAGTCCGTTCAGAATCAGACCACTCCCTGCTCTCGGCTACCCGCTCAAATAATGAAAAAAAAGTATCAGGGTCCCTCTCACTAAACTGAGGAACTAACCGCAGATTACTGCCAACATCAAAAACAACAGATCTACCTGAGGCGTCAGAGGCCTGACTACCATTCCCAAATGTGAAACTCAACCTCCGCTCTTCAATCTCAAGTCTTCTGATCTCTGCCTCTCCCCTCAATTTCTCCACGGCCAGCTTCTCCATTTCCGTTTGCAAGAGCAGCAACTCTTTTCTCTGCTCGAAAGTCAGACCAGCATCGCTACTTATCACCATGCCAACAACCCTCTTTTCAGTTTTGAGAATACCCATGTCGGTCAAATTTGCTTTTAAAATGCCTTTAATGTTTTCCTTCATTCTCTTATCACCAATATCCAAGTTGAAGTGATCTGCTATCTTGATCAACTGCTCCCGTGAACAGCACTCAAGCAGCTCCTCTGACGGCGCACTCAGAAACTCTTCCACACTGCCCATGTTCAAAACATTCACTTGTCTACACACAGTCTTCTACTCACGAGAAACCCGACTAGTGGCCACCCAGCTCACGCAGCCCTTTACACAGCCTGGACGTCACCGCAGCTTCTCGTCCCTCTAACTGCCTAACAAAAACTAACTAAGCTCCCCCCTAGCGTCTTCAGATGCTACTTGTGATGGGTATTTATGCACTTTATCCCGCAAGCCCGGCAAAGCAACCAGTAATTGGCAACTTCACCGCAACCTCGGACGTGCTCCCGAGCTGTTAGCTCCAACCACTTTCACACCACTTCTACCACCCACCTCACGAACTCCATATGGGAATCCGCGCTAAAACCTTACAGGGACAGAAACCATCGGCAAATGTCAGCACTGCACCGGAATACATAACTCACTGCCAAAAAATAAACTCACATTAAACCTGGCGACCCCGACAACACCCACCGCTGTCTACGCCATTCAGCTCCGTGCCACCTCAAAACGTAACTGCACAGGTCAACGCTACTTCCTCACTCTTGATTGCGCCACACCCGACTTCGTTCAGAAAAAGGAAAAACTCCGCCCATCAGGCCCTTTACCTGAGCTGCGGAAAATCTAGTAGGACAAAACACCGGACGAGCCCCCATCTGTTACAACCCGGCTCTCGGCCGCAACAAGAAACATGAACCCGGACACGATTTCTGCTCAGAACGCAATCACGTTTATTCACATCCAGCCAAACTCGTGTCATCCAGCCATACAGCCACACATCTGCGCCACCACGTTCCCACGGTCCCTGTGTGCGGTCTTCGGAGAGAGAGAGAGAGAGCGCCATCTTTCCTCAATCGCTTTTATGGAGGAAGACTACTCTGGTCCCAGGTGCAGCACATCCACTGATTACGAGCCCGCCTCCTGGAACCTGCAACAGAATATAACCAGCAGCACAGGAACACCAACTGGTGTGGAGGGGTCGTCACACTCAGGTCTTTCTAATTAATTAATTGAAATTAACCGCTTGTTTGAAATAGTTTTCTCACAGCTGTTGGTAAGTTGGATCACATGTTGCTATCTGTTGCACATTTTCTAACCCCTTATCTTCTACCACTAATAGTGGTCTGCAGTCCAGACCAATCAATTTAGTGAGTGAACGTTTAAGTTTTTCAGATATGAAATTACTAATTTTGGTTCTGAAGCTAGTCATTTGGCCGAGTTTAGGCTGCAAGCGCTTCTTGTTTGTACTTGTGGTGAAGCTAGCGATAAGCTAGCGCGTAGCAGGGACAAACAGTTCAGTGTTGTTTATGAGGCAAACTATGATTAAATGCGTTAAAAAAAAGTAACTTTTCTGGTAATTAATTAATTGTAATTAACACGTTAAAGTCCACCTGTAGTTTAAACGTTCTGCCATTCAATGAAGTCTACAATGTGCAGCTGTGTAGTTTTCGTTCAAGTACAATGTGTTTTAGCGGTGTGATAACTTCTATTTAAAGTTGACCTATTATGATGATCCCTATACTCACATGAAGTGTTACAATGATGGATGCCCATTTTAAATGTGGACAAAGTTTCAGATCAAAGAATGGTAAAACCCAATACTATAAGTCTGCAGTGAGCTCAGTGGATTGTCTGCAAAAAAAGCGATAGTTCCCCAACATGAAACCGAGGACTTCACAAGACAGCTTTAAAACCTCTACATGAGCCAGTAAAACCTCTTGTATGGACTCTCTTCTCCAAGCAATGGAGAGCAGCCCTCCCCTGCCAGCCCTGCAGTTCACCCATGCTTGTTGAGAGCAAGCCAATCAGAAGAAGTGGGTATGTGTGGAGGGACAGCAGCTGAAACAAACTGTTCCAGGCAAAATCTGTAACAAGCATTTCCTAGGAGGCCAGTATAAGTTAAATATTTTATTATTTTTTTTTGCTTGAAATCATGCAAAGTTACTTTACATTTTTCGCCAATCAACAAAATGGTTAAGGTTAAAAAAAAGGGCAAAGAAATAAAATCCTCGATAGAAAACCATGTTTTCACCATAAATGGGGCCCATTTTTCAAGCGCATCCGGTCACATGATGCGGGGGATGGTGGCATCTGCACTTGCAGTCATGACAGTGTATTTCTCAGCTCTCAGCTTTTCATTACATTAGTATATGGTTGCACTAGTATAAAGGCTGCAGCACTTCTACTTAAACATTTTTTAATTGAAGTAGGTCTTGTACACTGAATTTTACAATTACACAAGCTGGAAAAAAAACAACACAACAAAACAAAAGAGAAGTGGGAGTCAGTGAATGAACAGAGAGGTAACAGAAGTAGCCAAGAAGTGCTGAAAGAAAAACACAAAAACAAAGAAAGCAAGCTGATGGTGTTGACTCTCCAGAGACTCAGAACTAACTGAGCAGGGAAACGCTGACACCTTATACATCCTCCCAACTCTGCTAATTGTCGTCAGTCATCAACTGAGGGAGAACATCACAGTTACAGTCAATAGCTCCTGATGAGAAAGGAAACCTGAGACCTGGGCCCATTCCGAAAGGCCACAGTTGAGTATGGAGTGCAGACCTTTCAGTAGTGGTTTTCAGTAGACCCTTGTGGTCATTCAGCCCTCTGCCCAGCCGGTCATTAATTTTTTGGGTCTAGTTGTATTTCAACACTGACAATGCTTTGCAAAATGAAATGTAAAGTGTGAGTATGAAAACAAAGAAAATGAGGTCGGATGTGGCTGGTTGAGGTATTGTGCCTTGCAAAGTGTTAAGTTGTTAAATTATTTACATGCAATCTGAAGTTTTGTATTATTAACTGAGCTATTGTTAATATCACCTCTGCATTGGAGTGTCAATAACATGAGGAGGGCTAATGACGCCTCATCCACATTGAATGAATCGTGAAGTAGGAAAAAAATATCTGCCTATTGAACAGTAGGTCCTAAACAGATTCCTGCACTGATAGAAGGGTGTGTCTACTGTCAGATTGTGTAGGCACACTTCAAGTTGGAAGCACCGCTGGTTTCCTTGAGAAGCTATCCATGACGATAATATTTGTTTTTAGTCAAATGAACAGCCATTTAAATGACTATTTGGTAGTCATATTGAGACAAACCTGTATGCTATCACACTTTTATTAAAGAGCTGTAAAGATTATTCAAAAATTACTTAATCTGCAACTGAGAGCTGAAGGTTGACTTGGATAGCAGATAATTCTAAAGATGGCCATTTTAGTTTTCAAACAAATTTACTTGCTTGTTGAACTACTTCAACTGAGAATAAATGTGCAGTATCTGACCAATTGTTTTTAAGCATTGATTTTCTTTCTGCTCCTCCTTCTGGTAATAAAATAATAATTATTTGGAAATTGGCAGAAGTATTTTTCATTCCAATTCCCAAACATGAATAATGATGAGCATTTCCTTCAAAATAATGTTTACAGATTGAAATGCTAATCAAATATGGAGGACAAGTCCATCACTTCATAATGACTTAATAGGAGATAAATATTTCAGGCACCATTAGTCCATGTATGATTTATTTCTCACCATCTGGCCACTGTTTATCTGGACAATGTGAGGCAGCCATCAACAGGATTTTGGATAAAACGTTAATATGTGTAAATGACTTTAATTTACATGAGCACATCTCACCAAGAGTGAAAGTTAACATCTGTGTTGGAGTGTGAATGTTGAGCATGTTAATATGCAGGCTTTTGAGAGTCTGGAATTTAAAATCATCAGAACATTAATATCATGAAGGAACTTAATTTGAGTGATTTTTTATTTTATTATTCACATCTTTCTCGTGTCTCTATTGCAAAGTATTATTCTCTTCTTTTTCCATTTCCTCTCCCAAGGACCAGCTTTCTGCAGTTCTTCAAAACATTATTCCATTTACTTCCACTTCTTTCTCCCATCAGAAATGCCTAAACAAAATGACATTTCTAAAGTGCAAAGATATAATCTGTGTCATGTGTGAGATGGGCTTCAAAGAAGCGTCTGTCTCAAAGCATCTTCAGCTTTCTTTGTGTGATGTTCACAAAGTGAGTGGACCATACAAATGGACTATGGGTAAATTCATTCATGGAAAAAACGTTTTCACAAACATGATAGCAAAAATGTTTCGCCCATAAGCTTCTCAACCAGTAGACTACCTGTTGGGTCTCCATCCTGAGCCATTTACAATAAGGCTCCTTCAGTGTTTTGTAATAAGAAAAAGCCTCCATCAATCAGGAAAATATCAGAAGTGGCATCAAGAAAAAAAGCTGAGTGAAAATGTGAAGAAAGCACTGCTCTTAAAGGCTTTTGTCAGTGTTGCATGTCGACAGGGGTTCACAGCAAGGTCTTAGTCTTTGCCAATAAACTGAGACACTTGCACAGCTGGAGTTGAGTATAACATGGTGAGCTTTTGAAAACTATCCCAGTGATCTGATGGAAAAAAAAAACACAGCTCATATAATGGCTACAACGTCTGTTAGAAAAGTAACATTATCAGCTGGCATATACAATCCATCATCATGTCTTCAGAGTAAATAAATGCTACACGCATGATAGGACGAGGTCATTCATTTGAATGAGATTAGATTAATTGTAAAGCTGCTGAACAGTAAGGTTTTCTAGAATTCATATTATTTCCTTAAAGGTCCAATATGTAAGCTACTGAATAAAATCATAAAATGACCTTATGTCAGACATTTAAGAAAAGGTGTTATGTTAAAGTGCTGGCTTCTCTGACAACAACGCAGCAACCAGGTTCGATTATGCTGCGCCCCATGCATGGCGTCACTAATAAATCCAGAGACCACATCCACTTTCTGTACAGTTGATTAATTGATTATTAATTGATTTTGATTAATAGGCTGCTACTGGCTGCCTTGAATTTCCCTCGGCATCAATAAAGTATCTATCTATCTATCTATCTATCTCATAATTTCAAGTTTCAAAAAACGGGATTCGGAAAAATGTAAATAAAGAAGTCAGCTACTTCAGTTACAAATAAGTCTGCTGTGACGACCTTAAAAGCAATTCTAAAACCGTTTTAGCGCGATTCTATGAAGATTGAACTGATTCTGTTGCTCATCCTGTTCCTGTGTGCGTCACGGGCACTTTAGGTGACCAAGCTGTGGGTTTTTTAACAGCGTGTGTCTACGTGTGATCCATACGCCAAGGGCTGCTGGAACGACTACATCTACGTTTTACTTCTAAGTGCTGTGAGCATGGAGGCAGCACTATCCAAGAACCACAAAGTGTGTTGAATTGAGATATTAAAAGACCTCCGAACCCTCAGGAGGTAAGAGTTCAAACAAGAAGCTGGGCCCCGATGGACCTGTGGCTAATACAACTGCATAGTAAAAGTGCTGCCAAGCATCCATTTGAATCTTCTTCCTTTCTTTCTGTCACAGTAAATCGACTGAAGAAGCACTGCGTTTACTCGACGCAAACCAAGCGTTGTTCACAATTATTGAAACTTGTGCTGCTCCATCTCTGTCAGATCTATAAATAGTATCTCCTGACAAATTGAGGTTGCTCTTATCAGAAAATTGAGATTTCGCAGCTTTGAGGGCGAGATGTGGAGTGACACATCAAAGGGCTTTTGGGCTGGGGTTTGAGCTGGGCGGGGGGGCTGATGGGAAAAAGGGTGAGCACATCTCGCTAAGAACCTGGATAGCCAGATGAATATGGAGCAAGGGATGCAGCACTCACTGTCGGCTGGTGACATGTGATGATAGAAGAAGTGTGAGAAGTCGTCAAGAGGGTGTGGCAAGATAGGGAAAGGTTTTTTTAGAGAATAAATTATAATACATTAGGGATGCCAGATGGAGTCCAAGTCCGATATTTTATCAGCTACCACTGCTGTTATAAATTATAGATGAGCTTGATTTTCTGTTCATCCAACCTTTATCTGATTTTTTTTCAATGTAATGCCATCTGTTCTCAGATTATAAAATGAAAAATCCAGTAATAGTGAGAGGTTGAATCAGTATTATTACCCCTGTGATGTTAACAGACCAATGGTATCTGTCAAGAAGCAGGCATATGGCGGCAGTGGTTCTGTACATAACTCTTATGAGACAAAATGCAGGCCTTCTTGAGGTCCAAAAACAAAGAATAAGGGCATTTCACGTCTATAGTTAATTTGCTCTAGTCGAAATCATGGACTAATTGTTGCATTAAAACCTCCAGTTTGGTCAGTGTTCACATGGGCACATTATCAAGCTGACCAAATAAAAAATAAAAGTGCCATAGGTATTAATTTCTTGTGGGAAAAATTCAAAGCGCAAACAAGGGCTAGTTGACTTCAACATGACTGCAACATGGCTTCAGTGTTCTTGTGTGGTGTAGAAATGTTTGAACTAATAGTCTATTCAAACCAGCTATTGATGAGCAGCTGCTCCTGCCCATGAGTCCTCGATAAGCTGAAGGCGAACAGTCTTACCCATCATTCACTGTGGCAGCTGTTTTTTTTCCAAAATAGTCCATTACTTCCTGAAGTAGGTTAATTGGATCAATTTCGGTAAATGTTCTTTACAACAGCCCAACTAAACCAGAGTCCAGACCATGACCCATCTTTCTTAGATAGATTCAGACTATCTAATTATAGCACATAACAATTAACAAAAGTGGAGCCTAACAGTAAAGCTGGTACCAAACCTTAAAATCCAAAAGAGCTGATTGAAACTTCTCCTGGAACAATCCAGGACATAAAGTCAGGGGGATATACTATTCTTTTTATATTTGCTCTCGGGGTGTTTTATGCTACATTCACAGAACAATGTATCCCCGGTATTTTTAAATGCATAATATCTGTTATCTTCTGCTGTGTTCAACTTAGACAGATAAGAACCTGAAGTCTCTACCTGTGTCAACAGAGGGCTTCTATATCTCTGCTCTGCTCGATTCACAGTGGCCAGTGGCTACAGCCTCTCTGCCGATAGTGGAACAATCTTCTGCCTTCATCTCTCTTCGACTACACCGGCCAGTCCACCAACTATATTAAAACTGTTCAAGCAAAATATCAACCAGGGAAACAGTTGTCAGTGGCCTCGAGCTTATAAATACTATAAGATATGTTTCTGTGGCAGCATGTTGAGCACACATATTCAGAAAGTTCATTTTGCAATGATCAAAAATGTTCTATATGTTTTATGTGCTTTGAAAAATGCATGAATACAAGCTAGGCTATACTGCACCAATATAACATCTGACCATGCGTGCACAGATAGAGATACTGCAAGACTGTATCATCTGGCTAATAATTACAAATGAGTTTGGTTTGCTTACTTCAAGGAAATGAGCTCCTTGTGGGTTGTGTGCTCCAAACTATTAATGAGAACATAGCATCAGACCAAACAAGTTAAGCAAGGACTCGTTTTATTTTACACTGGTTTACAATCAAGGCAAATACAGTAGATGCAAAAGACTTCCTTGTGCTTTGCAACTAAATAAACTGTCTTTAGTCATGCACCGAGTACACATCCTCGTTTTTTCACTTTGTGAGTCATCTAAAAATACTTGTCTTGGATAAATATGCTGACCCTTGGATTACATTCAATGCCATTGTTAATTCCCTACATTATCCACACTAAAGAAAGGTCAGCAACCTGACTTGGCTCTACTGAATCCCACTACTAGGAAAAATGTAGGCTATCAAACCTCATTTTGACATTTATCTGCAGTGATGGCTGGTTTAAAAGGGCTAATAGGGCCAAGCTCTCCCTTTCTTATAAAACAAAAATGATAAAATATTCCTCACAAAGTTTACCTCAGATTGTTTTTTAAATGTTGATGGAATCTAGAGTAACAACCAAACTTAATATAATTAATACAAGAAAATCTCACAATCTCTAAAATGTGCTTATTTTTTAAAGGCAAAAAACTTCTACTACTCCATTGTCTTGCAATGAAAGGCGCCTATTTTTTTTGTTTTTTCAGATTTATTTTGGGGAATTTTATGTCTTTACAGGAGAGATAGGACAGTGGATGGAGTCAGAAATTAGGTACAGCAAGAGTGGGAAATAATGTGGGAGAGGAGCCACAGGTCGGATTTGAACCTGGGCCGCTCCTTTGCAGGACTACAGCCTCCGTACATGGGGTGAGAGCACGAACCTCTGCGCCACCAGCACGCCATGGATTGCATTTTGATTTGCTGACTATTCAGGCTAAATTTTGACCTATGACACAACAGTAGTTTTACAGATTGGAGAAATACTCAGAAACTAACTTTGAATCTCTCAACTGAAGGAGCGATCCTTTTATCGTTACACAAAGTGATTTTAAGTTAAAATCACTGCGATTGCAAAGTTAATTCTTTGAGCACGCTAATTTCATTGGCCATCATGCATTTGCATCAGGAAACGATCAGATGTATATCCTTGTCCACCTGAGAAATTGCTTCTTACCTGATGAATCAACATCAGTGACTTAATATCCATAAAATCAGAACTATCCCTTCCCAATCTACATTTATGTATTAAAATCTTGTATTGTAATGGAGAAATGCATTAATGCTCCCAGAAAATATGACTTGAATATGAAAATATTTTGTTAGTAGGATGACTGTTTATACCTCTGGTTCACTGAGTAGAGGGTGACCCAAAATCGTATTCCCCCCCGAAGGCCCCATAAAGGCTTAGGCCGGCCCTGATGTAGCCAATAACACTGATTAAAGATCAAACATTAGCCCTGAGAGCATCAGCCAGCCTCGCACACACCCACACACACACACACACACTTTTGTGTTGTGTCATTATCACTCGCCTCAGTCACTAGCTAAATGTTGTAATGTCAGCATCGTCTGCAATTCGGACATTAAAATGCATAGAGTCAGGGAACGATCAGCATCATTGGCAGGGTAGATAATGTACTGCAGAGTCATTGGTGCTCTGCAGCAATCAAAGGGACATGGACTCCAGCCAGAGAGGCAGGCAGCTAACGCAGATCAGGATCTGCTTAGACCTTGTTGAAACAGACGGATTAATAATGGCAGGATAAAATGGACTGGCCCTACTCTATAAAAGAACTGAATATTAAAGCAGAGGTAACAAAATATCCACTCTCTCTGCCCTGCTGACAACTCCAAACTAGACTCTCACTCATAAGCGGCTTCATTAGCAGCCTGTGAGAAGAATCATTAGCACTACTCAGTCCCTCTAACACTAATAAATGTTCCCCACGTCTGGATTAACTCTTTCTTCCCTGCTCTTCTTGTCATTTTACATACTTTTAAAGATTGCGGGCTTCTCAAATGGGGTCACGGTGTCTGGTCTCCATGAATGGCCGTTTCACGCCCACCCTCACATTACCAGAAACTGTGGCATTGCCGTAAACCTGTGGCCATATTCATCATAGTTATGATTCTGTGACAGGGTCATCTCCCCTGCCTGGGATGCGGGGCTTGTAAAGACTGCCTTGCTGCCAGCAGGCCTACTGTTATGGAGCCTGTAATTGGCTGATTGGCGGCAAAGAGAATGCACTGCTGTCCCGTGAATGGATGACCAATAAGATGCGAGTGTGGTCCCTGGGGCAGGAAGGCACCTATTAAGGGCTCCTTTACAGCTCGATGCCTCATTGTCATTGTTATACACATCCAACCTTTACACGCCATTATTTTTTCCCCTCTGAGTCTCTTTACCTTTGCCATACACTAGTAAACTATAACTCCTAAATTGCTGTTGTTCAAAGAAAGAACATCCTGGCCCAGTTTCCTCTGCTGTGGGATGTTTGATTACTGAGTCGGCCGTATCGCCTCTCCTGCCGAGCACTTAGACAATGGTCCTCAGAAATGCCCGTGTCCTTAAAAACGTCAGTGCCGAACGGCGGTAATTAAATTCAGGACCTTTTCCACAGCAGATAATTCACCTCACTACTCATTCTGTCCATTCACGTCATCTCTGCACTGCACAAACTGTACTTGGCAGCAGATGTTTGGTTTCTTGAGGCCCACAGTAGCTCAAATGCCATTAAATAGAACTGCATATAATATTTACAAAGGTTGGTTTTTTCAATCAGTCTTCATATGCCGCAAAGAGCTCCCCCCCCCCCTTCCATTACCATGCAGTGCAGAGTTAGAGGGTAAGGAGGGTAAATACTCTGTCTTCATGTCAAGATTATCTATGCACCTTTTAGGCAGTGCTGGAGGCAGCTTTTGTTTAATAAAGGGCTGATTAATGAACGGAGCAGCGCGGGGAGATAGGACGAGAGAGAAAGAGGGGGAAATAGAAACACTCCATCTGCATGCGAAGGGACATGTGTAAGGTCCCTGTCTGCTTTCGCCTGAATTAAAGCCACTTTTGCCATCGGTTTTTCTTTTTTTTTCTGACAGCAGAGGGAACAGCTCAACATTGCATCAGCCTGCCACACCTTGGGGCTTTTTTTTCTTTTTTTCTTTCGAGAAAACATCAAAGGAAACCTAGAGCTTTGAGGAGGGCTTTTTAATCAGAGCAAAAT
Source organism: Symphodus melops (assembly GCF_947650265.1). Lineage (NCBI taxonomy): Eukaryota > Metazoa > Chordata > Actinopteri > Labriformes > Labridae > Symphodus > Symphodus melops. The sequence continues at coordinate 3,469,822 of NC_136698.1, forward strand.
GTGAATGGAGGAATTGTTGCTGCTCTGTATAGGGCCAGTCATCTGTATCCATTCAATATGTTTCAGACGTATCTGATCAGAGACAGGCATTCACTGTGACACAAAAGCCCGACTTAGACAACTCCTCAAGACGTGTTTTTTAAGATTTCATTCCCACTAATTAAGAAAACACTAACCGCCATCATCAGTGCTCTGCAGAGGATGTGAGAAGGATTGTACTCCAAGAATAACAACAACTGTGACTTTTTGCAGCTCCTAACAGCGTGTGTGCATGTGTGTGCTGCCCCAAAGGCATAGAGCTATTCAAATCAAACTTTCCTGATCAGATTGTTAGATATTCATTCACAGCAGTTCAAATCCCAAATCCCCTTACTTACACAACTGAAATGTTGTGTCTGTGCCAATACAATTATCTTAGATCCAGAACAAAGATCTGCAGCTGAGACTTGTGGATTTGTCTGAATCTTGTTTTTTTTTTTTTTAAGTTGCTTAGAAATTACTGATTTGAGAGCTGTTTAACAGCCCATAATTTGACACAATGCATTCTGCTGGCAGATAATTACCCTGTAATTATAAAAATTTGAGCTGTGTGATAAAAATGCTTAACTAAATATCATACACTCATGCTGCTGTGAGACAGGGTAGGCTTTTTTTTGTGGAAAAGTTCACAATGGTAAAATACACATTTTGAGCTAATTAAGAAGTCTTACCTGAGTGGAGGAAGTGAATTAGTTAAAGGATCGACAGAGTGCAGAACAGTCCAGGATTTCTACCAAGAAGAAAGGAGAAGTTTTGTGTAAAAAACCAAAGTAAAAATTGAGTCATCATTTCAACCAACACCATGATGGACTTGAGCTGGTACTACTCAAAGCCATGTCATTTTTAATGACTCTAAATGCTAAAAACCTGGATCCCTACAGAGAATCAATATTTAAAGAGAAATATGAGTTTTTCTTTTGTTTTGTTTTCAGGGACAGCTGTGACATTGTTTTATTCAAAGCTCGGGGATGTAAAACAACAACTTCTACTCAGAGAATGGAAAACTTCTTTTTCAACCATTCAAAGGGGTAGTCGCCCTATGTGCAGAACCCAAAAATCTGATTGGCTATTTGACCTATCAGAGGCGGGACATGTGATAAAACAAACTATTAGGTCCTTTTTTTTCAAAAGCTTCTCTTAGTTTTCTTGACATTTCAATGTCAAAAAAGTTTTAACCGAGTCAAGCCACCACAACAAAAAAGTCTCCAACCACTGCCTTCAATCGTTCATCTATTGTGTGTTTTAGTGCATGTTAAAACAAAACATGTTTTCGATCTGAGCAAACCATTCAAAACACCAGCAACATTTAATAATAAACTGGTAAAATGGTAGACAAGTAACTCTTGCCATGACGTAGATTTTCTTTTAGTCAATGGATTGTTTTCAATGATTTTAAATTTCAAATAAAGATCTCACAGAAGAAACCTTTATGTAATGTTGTCAGTCTTTTTGAATATGTTTCTATATCTTTCAGTGGTTCAAACTTGACTCTCAGTGAGTGTTCTGTGACAGCTTTCATTTGTTTTTCCCGTAATTAGGTTGCAGCCCATTGTGCAGCTGCAGTCTGAAGCAAAGTACTGGAGATGTGCCAGTGTTTCGTCTTTGTTCACCCTGAAGTAATGTAGATCCCTTGCGTGAACAAAAGGACCCTGGTTAAAAAATATTCAGGCACTCCAGATTCCTCCCACATACTTAGTAAATAAACATTCACCAAGGCTAAGAGCCCCTTCCACACTATTAAAACAAAGACACTGCAGTATTTGCGGTCCTAAATTTAAAGGTTAACTGAAAATAATAAGCTGAATATAATAAACCAAGCTGGTTTAAGGCCCAACTGACCAGACTGGGTTCAGCATCAATATGTATAACATCTAATGTGATTAATCAGGGTCAGAAAGGGGAGCTAAAGAGGTTTAAAGCTCACCAAGAAAAAAGGACCCCTGAGGATACATCGTGTTGTGATACAAAATACTTTTAGGAAGAAGACACTGATATAATTCCATAAAGAATTAACTGAACGAAAATAATACTGAATGATAATGAGTTCATACTCATGTTGTTTGCTTTAATATCATGTCTCCGCATGAATGTTGACCTTAGCTGTTTGCTTTTAGATTTCATTGACAGCAGCCACAACCTTAGTTTCAGAGCACTTCTCACCAGCTTGCATTGTTGCTAGGGCAACAAAGTTAACTACTGCTTCCCTCACTATAGAACGTTAAGTTGGCTTGAAAAACTCTGTGTGCGTAATAGTTGGTTTTATTTCACAAAATATCACAAATAAAATATCAAACCAATGTAAAGGAATCCTGTCCTGGCATTAGCAGCAGCTCTAGACCTGGAAACTGTACACTGAAAAAGACTAGTCAGATAAGTTTCTACTCCGCCATTGTTGTTGACAAATCTGATATCAGAAGTCCCACCCCTTGTTGATTTTGATTGGTTGGTGAGGGAGAAGTAAAATTGACGAGCGCTATGGTCTTCCAGGTGTTTAGCTAATGTCAAATGAGAATGCTGAGTACAGAGACAAAAATACCCAGAATCCAACAACGCTTACATTTAGGAGGCTGAACTTCACTCGTTTTCTATTAAAAGTGGGCGCTGCCAGCACAAAAAGAGCCGCCCAAGGACACAGGCCCTTGAGTTACTAAAGTTCAATCCAGCAGCATCAGTGTCAGAGTATATCAGTCAAAAACAATAAGTTTGTTGGTCCTTGTCAGTTGGCTAAGTGGCTCATAATGGAATGAGGACGAGGGAGAGTGGATAGAGATGGTAATGATGTTTCACAGAATGTTAATTCCTGCAATCAGAATGATTGAGTGCTGGATGAATCATGAAGCCAAATACGGAGGATAATGAGGATGATGGTGAGGGGGGCAAAAATAAGAATGCCTCGACAAGCTGTTTTATTACCAAAAGTTTGTTATGAGCTGGAATTAAACTGCACCTGTGTCGTCTGTCAACATCTGATGAAAGGATCATGGGATCAGATGTGTGAGAAGTTGAAGTATAAATGTATAAATAACACACATGTTCTTACATCTGAGAAGGTTTCCCCATCAGATAAAAAAGGCGGCAAGTATTGTGTTTCTTTGTCGTGTGTGTATGAGTGTGTCCAGGTGAGAATGACAGACAATCTGGAAGTTTAACAATTACAGGCTGTCCATGCGGAGGCAGTGTCTGGAGTCAGTGAGGTCAGGGCACATTAGACAGTCCTATTACACACTCTCTCCTATAAATGTTGTGTGTGTGCGGCCTGGAAAAAAGAGAGAGTGCTGCTTTACTGGTTGTCCTGGCAACAGCTTCTTTTCCTCAACCGAGAGCCAAGAATCAATTATTTATTACATTGTGTTATTGCACCTAATCTGACTGCTGTCTGCCCTTTCAAATATACAGGACTGAAGCATGGCTAAATGTTCATGAGGAAAAACCTGCATTTCCATGGTAACGCTTCATGGATTTACAGCTCATCATCCTGGATATTCAGTCCAATAATCATAATAATGTGCACATTGTGCTGCTCAATAAGGCTTTACCAGGCAGTTTAATCTGCTTATTAGAGCTGTGGATAATTTAAATACAGGATAGACAAATATGATATACATTATTTAATGTGTTCATGTCTCCTCTGTTAGCATGTGTATGAGACATCCCGTGCAATTTAAAGAGAGATCAAAGAGAGTTTAAAACCTCAATTCAGACTGGGACTCGTGCAGTGTTTTTATCATGCAGACATGCACATGTGTGAGTAAATAAATAAAGAGTCAATGTGTGTTTGTGAAGTGTGAGTACCAGCATCTTTCCAGCATGATTGGCTCTTTCAGCACACATGGCCATGTGTTGATACGAAAAAAACAGAAATCGATGCCAGCGCTGATGGAAAGCCAGCGTCAGTGTGGACCTGCAGGGGATTGCAGATGCCTTCTGCAACCTTTCCATCAGAACAACAAAATCAATTAACATAACACGGAGGCACAAACAAATAAGTGAAAGATTCCTCTGAGAGCGGGATCAGGCTTCTCTCTCGATGAAACCGTTTACAGCCCGACACTGCTGTGATTGTTGCTGCTGCCCGAAAGAGTAATTAATTCATTCACAAAAACAGTGTTTTTTACTGTATTTCCTTTTCTCCTAATGTACCTCTGAGATAAGAGGATAAGGAAGAAGAGACTATCTCTCTCTCTCTCTCTCTCTCCAGTCAGCCAGCATGAAGATCCAGTTAGACAGCCAATATTTATGAGCTCCTGCTTCTTAAACTCACTGGATGCAGGCTCTTAGTCTTGGTAGTCCTGTAGATTACTGAATATTTTATTACAGTCTAGAGCAGGTGCAGTCACTGCTAAGCATCATAGGTATGTGCATGCTAGTGTTTGCACTATATCAAATACACACGACACAATGATCTGATTGTTCTCCCTCTGACAATTAAAGTTGTTAAATTCAAAAGCATTCAAGCAAACAACCTTTGTGAGATGTGTGAGTTGAAGCTAGGTTTGCATTGCAGAAAATATGATGATTTAAGAGATTTCGTGTCATGAAGTAACTCGTCAAAATTCTGAATAGGCCTATTTGCATGCTGGTCATATAAATGTTTGTATGACACAATCATAAAATACAAACAAATTATTGCACGTTTAAAAAAGCCATAGACATCAGGACAATAGTTTGCCACCACACACGATGCATATAGAAGCTATCTCATGGTCTTTACTTCTCAATGTGGGTCTGCAAACTTAAAAGCACCTCATGGTTTTAATGTAAGGATTCTAGCTGAACTCATTTTAAGGGTTAGTGATGATAGGTGATTGTGGGAAATGGATACCACACATTACAATATACTGCTGTGTATTTTTAGTCTATTTTGGGCTCGGTCCCTTAGTTCCAATTAAGAGACTTCTTGTGCCACCGAAACAGCTTTAGGGAGCCCGACCCTTATGAAAACGTCTGGGAGCAAATCTCTGCAGCTATCTGCAGAAACTTTGAGGTTTCCCAGAGGAGCCTGAGACTGTTAGAGCAGCACATTAATTCCCATGACTTTAAAATAAAATGTTCAACAAGCACATAAGGTTGAGAAGTTTGGGCCGACATTCTTGTCCAGTGAATAGCAACCTACCAGGACTGGGTATTTTCTCTTCCTGTAGAGCATTTTCTCAGCATGGCCTTGCACTCATCCTGCACTGTTACTCATTTTTGACCAATTAAAAAGCTCAGTCTAATTTTTCAATTATCCAATCAAATATTTTTTTTATGTTAAGTCCCGCCTTCTATCTTGTGCGTTGTTCCATCGCATTTAAGTTGTAAAAACATCCAAAGTCCATATTGAACCTGTGTTTAAACTAGTAAGTGTGTAACCTGTGTTATGTCATTGTTTGGTTGGACGCCCACTTTGACACCGAGACAAGATCCAGTAAAATTGAAGTAAATTCCAAGAAAAAGTCCTTCAAAAAGTTTCCTCAAGACCAAAACTAATTTTGATGAATACAACAGTAGTCCAAAACAATCAAAATATTGTTATAGAAATGACTTTGTAACTTCATGAGACAAATCAGTGAAAAACATTTTCTTAAAGCAGTATTACTTTTGACTTTTGACTTTTTTATTTCTTTTCCACAGAGTGTACAGTTTTAAGGGCAGCACGCCGACAGAGGGTGAACACAGGCACAGGGAGATACATGTGAGACAACAGGACATACATGTGGGGCGACAGACAGTGATAGGGCATACAGTGACAGGACATACAGTGCATATGGTTATGGGGGGACCGGGGATCGGGACTGAGGTGGATTTTTATTTAGGGCTGTAATGACTGCAGGCACCAGGCTTCTGCCGTATCGCGCCCTCCTGCACAGCAGGGACCTGTACCTGCGTCCGGAAGGCATGATGGTGAGGTGGCAGTTGAGAGGGTGGGTGGTGTCCAGTGCAATTGTGTGTGCGATGCGTGTGATGGCCTTTGAGTTGAGTTCTGACAGGGTGGGAGTGGGGAGACCGATTAATTTGGCTGCAATGTTTGTGACCCGGGTGAGTTTGGTTCGGTTTTTGACAGTGAGCATGTTGAAGAAGCAGGAGGAACAGTAGAGCAGGATGGGCTGGACGATGCTTTGATACAGCAGGAGGAGGAGATGGGGGGCGACATATAGTCCTTTAAGTTTCCGGATGGCGTGCAGTCTTTGGTGGCTCCTTTTTTGAATGTCCGTTGTGTGCTGGTCGAAGGTGAGATTGTTGTCTAATGTGAGTCCGAGGTATCTGAAGCTGTCAACAGTTTCAACTGTGTCGTTGTTAATGAGGGTGGGGGGCTGGGGTGATGGGGTGCCTATTATTATTTCTTTTGTTTTGTTTACGTTGAGATGGAGGAAGTTAAGCTTACACCAGTGTGAGAAGTGAGTGACAGTGTTGTGGTAGTCTGTGGTGGAGTTACTGTCTGATAAGAGGGCGAGGATGGCAGTGTCGTCAGAGTATTTGAGGTAGGTGGTGGTGGGAGAGGGGCTGGTGCAGTCGTTGGTGTACAGGGTGTAGAGGAAGGGGCTTAGCACACAGCCCTGGGGGGCTCCGGTGTTGGTGATGAGTGGGGGTGATGTGGATGTGCCTACCCGAACAGCTTGCCGTCTGTCGCTGAGGAAGTTGTGCAGGAGGTGGATCAGAATGGGTGGAGTGTTGAGTTTATGTAGCTTCTGGATGAGCAGGTGCCTTTGGATGGTATTGAATGCGGAACTGAAGTCCACAAAGAGGATCCTCGCGAAGGTGCCTCGGGAGTCTAGGTGCTGGAGGATATGTTGTAGCAGGCAGGCAACAGCGTCCTCTGTGCCCCTTTTTTCCCTGTAGGCGAATTGGAGAGGGTCCAGATGAGGTTTCACAGATGGGAGGATGACCTTCAGCAGCAGTTTTTCCAGGCACTTCATTAATATGGGAGTGAGGGCGATGGGGCGGTAGTGATTGAGGTCGGAGGGTCGTGGTTTCTTGGGTACCGGGATTATTGTTGTGCTTTTTCAGAGGAGGGGTATTGTGGCAGTCAGATATGACTCACAGAAGAGGGAGTGGGCAATAGGAGCCAGTTCTGTGGCACAGGTCTTCAGCACCCTTCCTGGGATGCCGTCGGGTCCTGGGGCCTTTGATGGGTTACACCGGCTTAGCTGGTGGCGCACTTCCTCGACTGTGAAGGGGGCAGGCTCATTGGGATCAACTGGGGGGAGAGCCTTGAGAGCTTCCGTGCACTCTTTGGAAAAGTCCTGTGTGTCGAAGAGGTTGAAAAAGGAGTTCAGTTCAGTGGGGGGGTGGGTGGCATGAGATTTTGTTTTGTTGTGGGTGGGTTCGTATCCGGTGAGGGATTTTACCATTTGAAAGGCTTCTTTTGTATTCATGTGGCTGAACTTATGCTCGAGTTTGTTTTTGAAATGGATTTTGGCCATGAAGATTTTATTCTTGATGTCTCTATTTGCTGATCTGAGACCAGTAGTGTCTTTGAGCCTGAAGGCTCTGTGTTTTTCTCTGAGGCTATTCTTGATGTCGGGGGTGATCCAGGGTTTTGAGTTGGGGTACTTCTTTATGATTTTTACTGGAATGGTGGTATGAATGCAGAAGTTGATGTAGTCAGATATGGCAGTGACTTTGCTGTTCAGATCTCCGTCGAAGATGTCCCAGTCGGTGCATGCCAGGGACCCTTGGAGTTGTGCGATGGAGTCCTCCGACCATTGGGGGGCGCAGTGGGACTGTGGGAGGAGACGTTTGAGTACTTGTTTGTACAGCGGAAGTAAACAGATGACGTTGTGGTCTGCAAGTCCGAGCGGTGGATACGAGCTGGTCCTGAAGGCGTTTTTCCATAACAAAGGGATGTTTCCATAACAAAGGTCTAAAGTGTTGTTTCTTCTGGTGGGAATGTCGACATACTGCTGGAATGTCGGGAGCCTGGAGTCGAGTCTGCAGGCATTGAAGTCTCCCAGGATGAGTATCGGAGCTCCGGGGTACCTAGCTGCCATGGCGTTAGCATCCTCGGCTACCAGTTCTGATGCTACTTTGATGTTGGAGCGATGTACACACAGCTGACCACCACAGTTGGAAATTCCCGGGGAAGGTAGTAGGGGCGAAGAGACACGGTGAGCAACTCCACGTCGGGCAGGCAGACCCTCCGGTGGGTTTTGATGTTGCTACACCATCTGTCGTTGATGTATAGACAGACCCCACCGCCTCTCGTTTTCCCCGAGTTCCTGGTTCTGTCTGACCTGATGATGGCAAAGTTGTCGAGGCTAACCTCGTCGTCGGATACCGACTCGTCCAGCCAGGTCTCAGTCAGGGCGATGATGCAGGTGTCCCTGAAGGCCCTTTCCATTCTGCACCGGGCATGGAGCAGGTCCATTTTGTTCCGGAGGGAGCGGACATTTGAGAGGATAGTGGAGGGGAGAGGGGGCTTGAAGGGCCGTCTCCTCAGTCTGCTTCGGATACCTCCGCGTTTCCCTCTTTTCCTTGGCCGTAGCTCAGGAGGAATAGCTGCCGCCGGCTTGATGTTACATAGCGGTGAGCTACGGTGGAGCAGGAGTTCGTCGCGGCCATAGGTGAGTAACCCATTGATGGTGCCGGGTTCCGTCACAGAAACGATGAGTGGTTCACTGAGGGAATTGTTTCTGATCATGATAGTTACCAGATCCCGAAAACAGACATACACTGGTGGACATTAACACTGCTGAACATACACTGGTGGACATTAACACTGCTGAACATACAACAAGACGAGGACAGGTGTGGCGCGCCGCCGAGCACAGGTACACTGGTGTTGTCGCAGCAGAGCATGCGCCAATTGCCCTGAAGTTACCTCGCTAACTTCAGGCGAGGTAACTTGTGTGAAAAGTATTAGTAAAAGTGTTGCCACTGATGCCTTATTGTCTCTGCACAGACTGACATCTGTAGTTAAATATCTACACTCATGCAAAAAGAAGTACAAATCCATCAGGACATCATCTATTGTGGGGAATGCTCTGCCAACACCGAAACAGTAAGGAAAACCCTCTACTCATCCTCATCCTTCAAAAGTGCTCCACCTTTGAAAATGCTCACCATGATGACACTATTTCATGGAGGGATTTTACTACTTTTTACTATTTTACTACTACTGGGAGCTAGTTGTAAGGTTGTAAGTTGTAACTTCTGCAAACATTGGAACCAGCAGGGTAAAATACGTGTACTCAGTGTATCCTTTGTGCCCTCCCCTCTCTCCTAATACAGATGCACTAGCTCGTTTGCACAAAACACACATGGGCACACAACCACTCCAGACAATTCCACAACAGAAGATTTATGTCACCATGCAGCAAAAACCATGAAACTGTCATGCAAACCAGCCTCTGATCAGCACCATGGACAGCAGCCGGAATGGCACACTGATTTATCCACACTGATCTAACAGCCTGTTTCAAACCACCTCAGCCTGGTTTCATTACACTCCCAACAATCACATCTGAGCTCAACAGGCAGTTTACAGTTTTATCGGTGAGAGTTAAAAACATATAGCTGTGACATGAAGCACACGGACGCTTCATATATGTGTGCCTACACATTATGGATGACTGCGTCTGATACATTTACATGCAGACTTCATTTAGCAATAGCAGCACTGCAGCCATGTTGGATCACAGACACACAGCAGGGGAATATTTTCAAACATAAGAGTAACAGTAATATAGCTTCAAGTTCTGATTTCATCCCACTCTGGAACAATAAGAACTCTGACCATCAATAGAAGTTTCTCCTTTGGGCCTTATGGAGCGTAGAACGTAACAATAAGCAGAAATAAAACATACAGTGAATGAAGACTGAATCAAATTAAAATGGTCAATGTTCCTTACACTTTGGGAGATTAAATCCAAATCTCACAGTATGCAAAATAGAGAGAAGCATAATATATTACTAAATTGACTGTTCCTACTTTATACAGTGCAGATAGGCGCTCACTTACCATCAGTCAAAGAATATTACAATCAAGGGAGAGTTTTTATGGGTCCCCGAAAGCATGTGGGCCCCAGTGTATTGTACTGGTAGCAGCACTGGTAGTTACACCATTGGCTTGAACTATCACAGCTGGTGTAGCACCTTAAATATTGGTTGTGCATAAACCACATCCCAAATTAGATTTATGGTCAAACTATACTACGACCTACGCAGAACTGGTGCAAGCCAACATTCAGGCAATGTATATTGAGTTTTACTGGTCAGAAAGAGAAGTTAAGTGTAAAGCCCACTGCCTTCCTGTAATACCTGTGCAGCCTCAACAGCAATTAGACACTGCGCTCTGAACAATTTAGCCCCGGGGACATTGAGTCTGGACAGAGAGTGAAGCCAGGTTCTTTGACCCTGTGATCCTCCACTAGTGAACAGGACCTGGGGGGAATCTGAAAGCTGCTCGATTGTCTGAGCGAAAGCATAGCCTGTGGAAGTCCGGGCTCAGAGGAGGGTTAAAGGAAAGTTGCAAACGAAGACCAATGAGAGCAGACAAAAGATAAACGGTCCACCCAGCCCTGCTGTGCTTGTTTGTCTCGAGTAAACAACAGCAGATGAACATAAACAAGATGAATGTCAACATGTTACCCAAGTGCTGGCGAGAGGTTTGTCCGCAGGTCAACTAAAACTAAAGTAAACAAACCCAAACAGGGCATGGGAGATTTTATCAGCTGTGCTTTTTTTTCTTTGTTTCCGCGCATTTCATTTGTTCACCCACCCCCTCACGCAGCTGCCCACACCCAGCTCCCTCCCGTCCCCTCTCCAGCAGTGCCGGCTGCTGTGCCATCAGGGTGTCGCTCATGGAGAGAGACAGAGCAATTCCAGGGCCGGCTGCTGTGAAAATAGGGAGTTTAACCAGGGGGAGGTTGGAGAAAATGGCTTGTTCTGTCCTGTCTCGTTTTCTCCGGCTGAAGCGGCCACTTGGCCTCTCTGGCCTGAGCGATCACATAAATACACACACAAAGAGCACCTCGTGCTGGTGAGTAGCCTGTGCAGCCTTGTGTCACTCTCTGGTAGAGCCAATTGCTGCCCCATGCATGGTCACACATCACAATGCAACCTACAGTACGGTGAGAGGTTGTTTGAGAGACAAAGAAGCACTGGCCAGGAGAATCTACCAAAAAGAAAGTTATGTAGTATTAACCACAACATGAACTTAAGTCCAAGTAGAGAAATGGTTTCATTCTCAGACCTAAATTAATTAATTAGGGTTACTCCCTGTCTCGCTCTCTCTCCGTCTGTCTTCCTGCTCTGGTGATCAGCCAATTATGGGCATTTATACTCATTAAGTACTGGACTAGACTCCAGATTCCTCCTCGACCTCTACTGACCAATCATCTTGCTGCGGTCAAATTTCACAATCTGTTCTCTCCCTTTTTCGCTGTCAGTTTGTTGTCTGAGTTAAATCGCTGGAACCCTCCTCCTCTCATCTCATCAGTGTCCAAGTTCAGCTCTTCAGAATCCTGCATCCTTCAATCACCCAGGAAGGAACTGGAACCAGCCACATCAGAGTCTCAACTTATAAACTAAATGATCATAAAATTAAGCCATAACAAGTATCTCATGTATGGCTTACGCCTGAAAGACCATAAGGAAGCTGATCTTAATTTTACAAATAAATAAACTGGACAAGAGGGGCGGCTCGTCATTAAAGGGCACCACACACACAATCCATTTAACACAAAAAAGTGCATATTCTGGAGTCATTGAACAATGTGTATAATCTGCAGTAATGTGTATGTATCTGTAAATCCATCCTATGAACTGTGACACAAGGAGCAAGGCATGCAGTGTCACTGGATCATAGCAGCAGCCCAGACGAGGAATGAGTTTTTAAATGTTGTCACCTGTGAGTACGAGTACGTATGGTGTTTGTTGAGTATCCATCCATCCATTTTTCCCCGCTGAGCTGAGGCCAGGTCGCCCCAGATACTTCCTCCAGCTCTTCCGGTGGGACCGCGAGGCGTTCTCAGGCCAGCCGAGTCTAACCCTGGTCTCTCCAGCGTGTCCTGGGTCTACCCTGAGGCCTTCTCCCATTGGAGGCGACTAGGGGGCCTCCAGAACAGATGCCTGAGCCACCTCAGCAGACTCCTCTCGATGTGGAGGAGTAGCAGCTCTACTCCGAGCTGCTCACTCTAAGGATGCGCCCAGCCACCCTACAGAGGATGCTCATTTCAGCTGCTTGCATCCGGGATCTCTTTGTTTCAGTCGTGGCCCAAAGCTCATGACCATATGTTGAGTACATTAACTTAAAATAGATCATTTTCTTAGTTAAAATAAACACAATGTTAATTTGCTTAGCTGGTTAGAATTATATTACATAAAGTGTTAGCATCAAGCTAAAGATCTAACACATAGCCATGTACATCTGCAAGAATTGATGTCTACACTGGCCAGCAAAGCTCCAGCTGCCACCGCTCAAAACGTTTTGCACATTTTAAAAAGTTTGTTATGTTAGTGTGGAATTTCATTTCTAACAGCAGCAAGATATTATGGACTTAATTACTGTCAGCAAAAATGTCAAAACTCTTCAAAAATGTAGAACTTTTGGAGCTCAAAGAACGGTGGACTTTGTTTTTTATTATTTTATTTTTTTTCTGCAGCTTTCTCTTTTAAAAGGTGACATTGCAAAGCGGCCTTTATGAATATTCATGCAGACGTCCTTTTATTGATTCAGAGTCTGGAAACCACTCAGTGATCCCCGGAGCTCATTGCAGTTAGAGTTTTTTTTTTTTTTTTTAATTTCCTTTGGCTGCCAAGTGAAAATGGAAACATACTCCAAACACAATCAGACTGGCATAAAATTAAAAGTAAAACGAAAATGATGCGATGAAACCACAGAACCGATATTTACAGCAAACCCTTAAAAGATTACAGATTGTGACACAAAGCCATGATAAGATGGTCATTATTCACGCTCGGACCAAATTTAAACGTGTCGGACATTACTCACTAAATTCCACTATAACATTTCTTTGTCAAGATACTTCCTTAAATAAATGAAGTCATGTCTTTATCCGTAAGACCCATCAAGGGCCGGAACATTTTTCATCCAGTAAATTTTACTGACTTTTACAGAGTCTTACGGACTACTTGAAACCCATTCTGAATTGGATATCCTTTAAAAGCTAGGTCAGATGCAGTCTAGCTCTCGATCTGGAGGCTCATCAGCAGCAGCAGCCGCCATGCTGGAAGTCCAGCCTTACATTCAGTCAACCTAACGACAGGCTGAGAGCTTCCTGACAAACCACTACTCTGTGCCCACCTGTCAATCAGGTCAGCGCAGAGCAATATCTTTTGAAGTACTATGTTGTAAACATGTAACTGCTTTGACAACAGGCTTTTCTGATTTGAATGTATGTGACATAGGGGCTCTTGGAGCCTTCGTCAAGTGAACACTCGAAGAACTGCAGTTTTTTGCACTTCTACATTGGCGTCATTTTTCAACACGGGAGGTTTATGCTTGGTTGGGACCCAAAAGTGGGTTGCAGAGCTGTTATTGGTGGGTTGTGAATAAGGGCCTAGTTTATATTGAAATGTCGAAACGAAGATTTTTTTGCACATTTCTTATGTTTAGTGTCTTTGTTCACATGTTTTGTGCTGCCTGAGAGCCGAACTCAACAATTTTTCAGTGAAGAAATGTGATTTCTTGAAAAAATGTCAGAAATACATCAGGAGTTGGTGGTGGGTCCTGAGGCTAGACCAGTTATGTACCACTGGTTTTGAACAATGCGTCAAGTATGAAAACAAATGACTTGTTTTCTGCTTCAGCTGCAGAGCTACTGCTTATCTGTATCCAGTGTGATGGATTAACTCTGCAAGTCATACAGCAACTAAACTCAATCTTGCTATAGAAGTATGAACCTAGAGGTTCCTTCAAATCAAGTCCATTATATGTCAAAAGGATGTTGAAATACCTATATCGTGATGCAGATTGGCGAAAAGAAAATGTCATGCTTTATACTGTTTCCCAAAAGAGCACATGCACCGTAAAAGACTTCTGCAGCACAGCGCCACAAAGATTTCTCTCTCATGTAGAACACTTTCTGGATTATGGGCCATGGGATTTGTCCCACATAAGACTGCATGTAAACTTGGCACGAAGCAAACTTGCTTCCAATGGCCTGTGCATATAGCTTACGGGTTTCTCTTGTAGTATAGCCTATACTAGCACTTGACTTGCGCATACCAAGTGTCCTACAGTGGTCAAATGATCCTTGTTTTTGCACAGCATTGGATTAGGTTTAGAGGAGTTTGCCCTTTACAACCTTTCCCAATTCCTGTATCTTCAGGATCTAAACACACACACACACACACACACACACACACACACACACACACACACACACACACACACACACACACACAGGAAGAATGATATATGATACAGGTAACAAATCAGACCCATATTTGTGCTGGCTTAACTTTCACTGTGATACTAAGTTGTATGCCAGTTTGCTACACTGCTTCAGGCCAATGGTTCCTGTTTGTTAGAATGTGAAATGAGTTCAAGAATAAGAGAGAGCAAGAGAGATATGTGGAAAGGCTACGAGGGACTGGAATGTGAAGAATAACTCGGGCTGTTCAGAGACAGAAAAGTGTGTTAACTGGCAGCTGGAGAAGACGGCGCTGATATGAAGGTTGAGAGCCCGAGGGCAAACAATGTCAAAAAAAGTAAGAGGAGAAACCTTCTGAGCACCGAGGGCCGCTAGACGCTCGGATTTAATCACAGCATCTGTCTCCAAAGTCTGTGAAAGTTAATGCAAGCACTTTTAATTTGAGGGATGAATTCATTAATACAGGAAGCAAGGAGGGAGTGCTCCACAGAGAGAAGATCAAACGTCTGTCAACACAGGCTAAAAGTCTTAAATCAAGGGCAATGTTTGGAGTAAAACATTACACTAACAGAAATAAAAGACCAAAATCTCAGCGTGAATCAACACAAATCAATAAATGCAACTACAAAAAACGTTAACGTTAAAAAATATCTTGGAAATCAGAGGGACAGAGATTTGATTCTGTGAGAAATCGTTTCCTTCACGTTGTTTTTTTAACTTTTCACAAAATGTGTTCTGAAGTTTCAATGTTTTACACAAAAATCAGGAAATAATATTCCTTTGCTTTTCCAACTCTAAGTGAGCTGGAAATCTTGTTCTTATACGAACTGGACCACTTTAGACTTTTAATAGACACCAGACGTCACGCTGTGGATCATTTTACCATTAATGTCCCACAGAGTTAGTTTAGATGACAATCCTATAAATAAGATAGAAGGCTCATAAAAAGATTTTATATTCATGCTTTATTTTTTATGCATTATGCTTAAGCAGCAGATAACAAAATGGAAGAGACCCACAGTGGTTTGGGACTCCTGCACCTCAGTGAGCTAAATTCTCCATCATGTCATTCTAGCCTCATAAGCTAAAGTGTAATTTAGTTAGTTTAGTCTGGTGCAATTTCCTCTTTTACAGCCTATTGCCTCTCTCTCTCTCTTTCACTCACCCTCCCTCCAAACTTATCTCCACATTCCAGTGAGCACACACTAATTCACTTAAGGCTGACATATCTCACAGCCATATGCAGCGCAAACAGTCGGCTCAGCTCGGCTCGGCTCCCTTCGACCACTGCTGCGTCATTTCCCCATGCAAGTTCATCAGTTCACCACTCCGGAGGGACCGACCCTGCCCCCCCCTCACCTCCCCCCACCCCCTGTGCTTTACGTATGCCCTCATAGACCTAATTGAAACTGAAAATGTTATGTTCCACTTCGGCGCGCTCCTAATAGGCTGGCTCTCGGTAACCAGGCTTGTGAAGCAATTACAAACCAGAGCCATGAGTCGAAATGAATCTCAGAGTAGAGGGGTAGGGCAAGGTGTTTGGGTGTGAGGGACTGTTTGAGTGTGTGTTTATTCCAGGGGGGGTCTCTGCCAGCTAAGAGCGGTGCCGGAGAGAGGTGAAGCCCAACTGACTCCACTAATTATAGATGTCTTTTTTGGCTTTGCCTTTATGTTTCACACTGTTCGGTCTGGATGAGGGAACAGAGCCCTGGCAGATCAAATGGGATGCTGCGCTTCGTTGGCTCAGCTCGAAACCCTCCAATCAGAAACAACTGGGCGCCAAGTGAGAGCAGCCAAGGTGGCATCCTCATCCAACAGTTTAAGAGGAGGGAAATTAGGGCGCTTTCAGGCTGGTGGATTCATCAGAATCTGGCACAGGTTTGCCTGAAGCACCGGTTAATATGAGCACTTTTTTTTCTGGAACAAGGTGGGACAAGATAGAATAGTTGAGCTGTAGAATTCAATCTGTACTCCTGCAGGACAAGAAACATGCCTGATTTCATAAACAAAACAAAAAGTTACCCGCACACTGAAATGTGGTTATAGTTTGTTGGTAATTCTTCAAGGACTTCACAACATTCCCACAGCAGATGGTCTTTACTCAGCTGAAGGTGTGGGTTTGCAACTTCAGCGATATGTATATATTTATAAATGTGATGATACGTCACACTTGCAGATTTGATAATTGTTTTCACATGTTTTATGCCAACTATCCAAAAAGGCAGATTTTCTCACCTCTGAAGGTCACATATAATCCCCGTGAATCTCACATATTATTTTCAGAAAATGCATTTACAAGAGAGGGAAATGCTGATTTACTGACTAACTTTTTTATCCAACATATTAATTGGGCTTCTGTAGCACAGATTTGAAAAAAAAAATGGAAAAAAAACTGAGATATGTAAAAATGACAAAATGTTATTCTTTGCCTGTGTTCACTCCTCGCAGATTTAATTTGTTTTTCTAGAACGCCCCAGCTTTTAAAATCGTACGGGTTATTTAAATAGCTGTTGGGTCTCAGCTGGCTTCTATACAAACCAATAAAAGGTATACCTTGTGGGTCTCGACAGAGTGCAGGGAAAAAGAATAGGCATGAAGAGGCATAATGCTTTGTACAAACTCGCTCCTCCTATTAAACTAAGGAAAAAAATGTGGTTTGAGCTGGTCACTCACTGCTTGTCAGGCAAGGACAGTGTGCACCCGTCAAGAGTGTTCCTGTGTCTCCACATGCCAAAACATTCACCAATGTCATTGCTGGGTTACAGCGGTGCACAGCTGCCTTTTATTGACAAAGGCATCCAAGTAGACCAGATCAGAACAAAGGGAAAGAAGAGCAGCAGGGTTAAAGGCAGGGGTGACAATCAAACTGTGGACTCTGACAAATGGACCCACTGTGAAAATAGCCTTACAGTGAGAGTCTTCCTATATACTGTCCTCCATCTCTGTGACCTGGGAAATTCTGTTTTGTATAGGCGAACATTTATTACTGTCTCCAGTATAGCCAGAATCAAGAGAGCAGAGTTGGCCTGGCCCCTGCAGGTGTGAAACTCCACAGAGAATTAATTAGAAAAGATGGAAAAGGTGGCAAAGTCAGAGCTCAGGGTTTGGATCAGTGTTCCAGCAGAGCTGTTAGCGCTGCAATAAGTGGTGCACAAGTTCAAACCAACATTTTACAAGTTCACAAAGTTCAAATCTACTTTGTCTATCTGCCAAAAGGAGCTCCTCAGTGTTGACAGCAGAACAGATGTTCATGTTCACGAGGCAAGAAGACCAAGAGGATGTGGCATTATGTGGATTTCTGGAATAAGATTTGAATTTCTTAGATGAAGCTGTGACAGACTTACACTCATGTATAATTGGGGATTCATTTTTTTCTCAGTTTGAGAAACTATTTTAGACGTTTACAGAGGAAGGTGAGGATGAGACCTTAAAAATCTTAAGATACTGTCATCTTTTAGGGCACTATTAACTGGAACACATCAAAATGGGAGGTAAACCTATTTTCAATACTTGCCATTAAACTTTTTCTTTTTTTAGGCCGTCTGCCTCACAAAGCACTAACCTCAAAGGGTTTTCTGTTTTCAACCCACAATGTGTAAAACTTTTGACCATAAGCATGTTAACAGTAGCACTGGATCTCAAGATATATTCATGTTTGTTGAATATATTTCACAAATGTTACAGATACTGTCACTTGTGCAGGTGGTGCTAGAAATGCTGAAAATATCTTTAGTGTAACAACAATAACCACGTAGCGCTACATTCGAATCTTGCGATACTTTATAAGCTTCCATTCAAACTAATTTGAGAAGAATTGTTGGTGATTCAAAGCCTCAACAGTTTTTGCATGCAGTTCACTCCCTTTCCAGCCAGAAAAGTCAGACTGAGATTTTTCTCTGTCCAGCTTCCCAGCATCACTCAGTTTCTTTTCCTTTTTTAGGTTCTTTGGTCAACATCCTCTTCAATTTCATCACACCTCTAACATGATCTAAGACCAGTGAATAGATTTTTTTTTTTGCCTTCAGGAGCTTACACAAGCTCGACCAGAGTGATAAAGTACACAAACACGCTTCAAGGTATTAAGTGAGAATCAAACAGACAGTGTTCTGCTCATCGAAAGTCTCTGTGCCATCTTAATGACAGAGAAGATGTAATGCTTAAAAAGTAAAGTGGTTAAAGAATACCATCTTATATAAGTCTACAACGTTGTTATTTAGAGAAAGGACTGCAACGAATCAAAACATGTATTTTCTTTATTTTTCCACGTCAGGGTTGATAAGTTTGCAAAGTGCAATTTAAAGAGAATTAATTGACTGTTTGCTGTGTAAAGAGAGGCAACAATATAACACTAATTTATAATGAGGCAATCTCAGTAAGAGAGAGCGCCAATGTAAGGGCGACTTGATCGGCAAGGTCATTAGAAAGTAACAAGTGGCACTCAGTGAGTGTGTGTTCATAATATATACTCACTTCCAATTCCAAACATATCTGCAGGTAGCTGGGTTTGACCTTAGAGAGGATTTCTGGCTTTCATTAGAATAATTAATGTCTAAATCAAGCGCTGTTGATTATCTACCCTGGACTTTTTCTCGCTCTTTGTTCTTTAATGTTTCCCATTAACATATAAGGCTTAATGGGAGCGGGTGCAAATTGCACAGCCATGAAAAGAAAAGACAGAAAGCGGCGTATTTACTGGGAGCACTGCCTGGAGTTTGGAATTAACAATGTAGAGAAATCCGTTGGTATTACAGTTTGCTTGGTCTTTAGGTATTTAAAAGGTGAAAATGAATGCCTTGCAAAAATCCATGTATGTATTGATCTTTTTATGAATTGATCCACTGATTGACTATTATGTAAGAAGTAGGGTGCTCTAAATGTTTCCTTTTGGAATCAGTTCCTTTAGTTAATATGATACAGTTTATAGACTCTACAAAGAGCTGGAGAGGGAAACAGTGAAGCCGAAAGATCTCATACTAAAGGAACTATCCACACACTCACATCCTGTCGTGATATTTTGTTCTACCCAGATTTATTTCTGTGCTTAAGAACAGATGTCATGTCATAATAGGCAGCTTGGTTGACATGTGCAGCTCTTTCATTTTCAGATTAGCAGAGCAGGAACGATGAAAGTGAACGTGACCAACACTGACGCAGAGTCAAAGAAATATCCAGAACCATGAATGGTTGTTTCAAACCAACACAATGCTCTTAATTTTTCCAATGCTTGAAAATGAAGCCAATGCAGAAGTGCCAATAACTTCATTGACTAACAGTCCACTTGAGGAAAACTGTAACAAAAAGATGAGGACTCACCATTTGGTTTGATTTTAGATTGATCATTTTAGCAGAAACATGTTTTCAGCCTGGTACTGAATACACACTTTACATTTATAAAATGTTTTTGTCTTTGTTCCTGGAGATCTCCTGTGATCTTGTGAACCCATGTGTACAGCTGCAAATGGCTGCGCTCATGCTCCTGAACTGGACCCCGTGAGGTACTGCGTGCTGTCCGACGGGGCAAAACCATGGCGCTCATGGAATACGGCATGCATGGACTATGTGAGGTCTCCTCAATTAAATGACATAATTAACAATCTCAGTTTACTGACATGTGCCTGCTTGTCAGAGTGTTTAATGTCTGTCTCAGCTCCACCTCTTTGCCTGGTTCGAGATTGATCGAAATTAGCTGAGAGCATTTCCAAAAATGTTGACCGCGCACCTTCTCCTTGGAAACTAAAAGGTGTCAACTTTGAGAGCATGTTCGTGTTGGTCTTTAGACTCCACCTTACAGATACCTCAGGCCATTGACTTGACTACAGATGACATCACCAACAAAATACACTGTAAGTCAGGGCAGGTTTCCGTATCTTAGCCTCATTTTTGCACCAGGAAAGGAAACAGAGATGTGTTGTCCATATTTATATACACTCTATCAGTTTAATCCTCTGTGTGCTTTTATTCTATTTAGATCTCCGCCCAAATGACGTGCATGAAAAACTGTTTACTGCTTGGATATGATCCAAAAATAGAGTTGTACAATAGAAAGCTCTGTAAAGAATATGATTAGTTGATTACCAGAGGAAGTACCCTTGAAGGATCTGGATAAGAGCTGTCAAATGAAAGGCTGCATCGATCCAAAAAAAACAGTAGGCTAAATAACTGCTAAGCTAATCTCCTCCTCATAGTACTCCTCTTCCTCCCCTGCTACAATTACCCCACAAATCTAGATTTATTGCTTAAATCGAAATGCTGAGGAACAAAAACGAGTGGAATTAAGTCAGTGAAGCTTGGAAAGACAGAAACAGGAAACTTGTGTTAAGAGAAGAAACGGAAGAGATAAAGGTCTTGAAAGTATAGAATATTGCATGCACACACTTTTACTCATTCTTGTACTTCTGCACACACTCACACAGGGAGCTAATGAAAGACTGTTTCCTCACACCGAGCCTAGGCCGGGCCAGGTTGGAATGAGAACCAGACAGAGAGAGAAAAATGGAAAGAAACGAAAACAGGAGGGTTTCTGGATATTGGATCGGAGCAAAAGAGGACAACGCTGACAAGATGTGGAAGGGTTGCTGATATGTCAGCTTTTATTTCCTTCCTCCTCCTGCAGCTCTCTCTCTGTCAGAGCTTGACTCGTCTGGAAAGGAGGGGAGCCCAGCGAGGGGAACATAAGCCTTCCAGCGCTCACCAGAAGCCGCTGACACTCATCAGTCTAAGAGCCCTTCAGCTATAGCATGGCATCATCTTAGCAATGACCTTGATTGATTGGTGCCAACGACCTTCCATCCTCTCCAAACGAGCTCTAATGAGTTTTAATGCATGGCGTCTATTAGATATGTTCCAACGGGCGTGAATATTGCCATATTGAGTCAGTTTTTTTTAAATTCATTTATGTGTTTAGGACTTGTTAAAGTGGTATTAAGTCATCAGTGACCTCTGTGGGACCAGTGTAAATTGCTCCTAGATCTCAAGAATGTGTCTCTTTCTTCACATGACTCCAGCCATTTGACCACTCTCAGTCCCTGGAAAACCTCCCTGTGAGACATGTGAATAACCCTGTGACATTGTGCACAGCGAAGCCATTGTTTTCAATTAATTTTTCCTTCCAAGGTTTTAGCACCAGGATATGCAGTCAAACCTAAAGCTTTGGCCCTGCAATATGCTGAACCTCAATGACACTCTGCCAACGACAGGACGCAGAAGTTATGACTTGTCAATTTGACTATAGGGAAGAGTGAAGTTCATTTAATGCTTCTCTTCATTCCTGGAGTGGCTAATTCAAACTTTGTATATGACACAGTGGATTCTTGAAAAAAAAAACTACATTGATTGAAATGTTGGGGTATTTAGGTTTGTCTCTGGATCCCCATCCTGCACAAAACTGAAATATCTTTAAACTGATTAATAATTCTAAATACAATTGGGCAGATAAACTAAGAAAAACTACAAGCCCTGTCTTTCTGTAAAAATCTTCCAATTCATCTGACTCTTTCCACATTGTATAATAAATATACTTACAGAGAAGTATTTATAGAAAGTGTACTTTCCCCCCTTATACGTTGACCTTTTAGATTATGGAGCTTAACTTCTGTTGTTTACCTGAAAAATATTCAGGAGTTTCTCATCATGTTAAATATGGGAAATTAAAGAGTTTCATTGGACCAGTTGGCATCAGGTGGCAATCTCTCGAACGTTTGACTTGTAAATTGAATGGGCTGCGATGACTGGCATGTTTTCTGTTGGATTGTACTGACGGTCGGGATAAGCAGACTTTTCTTGTGGCGCCATCATGAGGTTGATGTTACCATTTCTCACTGAATCAGTCATACTTTAGACTTGCCAGTATTTTATGGTACGGATTTGGGGATTTTTTTTGTAGGTAAATGCCAAGATTGCTAAAACACTAAACACAAAGTGTAACTATGGTTAAAATAATTATCAGTAAAATAAGACTAGTGTAAGCCCTGTACTGCCTTAACGCTCCGTAAATTATTTTTGGTCTGCATCACCTTTGGCGCCTCCTATGGACAACGCAGCACATTTGATCTCTTTTCTGATCCTAATATTATTTTCCAAAGACAACTTGTCAATCAATGTAAATCTTTGTAATGGAAACAAATAAATGTTACAGGTCTCAAACTGAGATCCCACACTCAGACCAGATTCCTGCAACAACAGAAGAAAAGAATGAGATAGATAGATAGATAGATAGATAGATAGATAGATAGATAGATAGATAGATAGATAGATAGATAGATAGATAGATAGATAGATAGATAGATAGATAGATAGATAGATAGATAGATAGATAGATAGATAGATAGATAGATAGATAGATAGATAGATAGATAGAGCTGTCAAACTGTCCTCAGTCTTGTTGCTGATGGTTTGCTTAAGTACGTCATAAACATGCATCCATATTAATGTCTGTATTATAGTCAGTTTAAAACTTTGCACAGGAGCTTTAAACATGAGCACAAAGTGATACTGCAAACTGCTGTCGTAGAAAAATTGTCTTCAAATGTGTTTTTGTGTTACTGGATGATAAGCTGCAGTCTAGTAGGTTTCATTCCCCATGATGTTGGTTAGAATTACCTGGTTAACAAAAGAAATGAAAAGGGCAGAGAATTTCGAGCAAAAAAAACAATATGGCCAGGAGAGTTGAGTTCTGAATGTCAAAAATTCTCGCTGCCTTCATCCCTGACACACTTGGACATATTGCTGTCATTTTGTGAGATGGGGCAGTAAAAATCCTTTCTTGTTTCCCGTTTTAAATGTCACAGGGTTGGGATCAGCGCTGACATCCATAGGTCCACTTGGCTCAAATGTGAGGTGTTGATCGGGAACAGCTTCTTCCGGGCTTTGCAGTGCCTTTGACTCATAGATATTCAGTGACATTTGAATTCCTCAAGATTCTCTGTTCTGTTTCTCCCACCATGTTCATTGGGGTGGATTCCAACAGGCGTCGCAACTATATTGTTTCCATATTTCTTGATTTGGATGGCAGTTGACAATGAAATCAGCCAGAATCATTGCTACTGCAGTGTTTCTAGTGGAAACTGAGATTACCTATTTATGCATGTTATAAGAAAAATATTGATGTTATTCATCAGGGCTGGCTAAGACAGACTGCATGATGAAAAATCTTGTTTTTCATTTTTCATCAGACTGACAGTGAAAAACAGAAACTCGTCCCTGTGACAAATTGGTTCTACAGTATGAATCATATCTTTTCTGCGATCGATCATAGCAGCGATGTTCGGACTTCCAGAGGTGTCCATCATCTTATAGATTCAGGTCAGAGTTATGAGGATAAGGCTTTTTTTTTTTTTTTTTTTTACATTTCTTAAGGTGAATACACAGACAGGGAAATCCTGGATCGTCACAACATTTCTCAGTGTCAGGAAATACAACCCAATGGTTGAGTGAACAAAATGTCAAAGGAGCTTAGCTGTAAGCCAACATATGGCTCTTTATATGATTCTGTGGACCAAGTTTTATCCTCACTACAAGCATGTCAATAGATCATAGCAGTAGGCAGCTGCAGCCGTGATGTATTGACTCCTTTTTGCTGCTATAGTGCTATAACTAATTCTGCTAGAGCCACAATATAGATCCAAAAGAAAGTGTAAGATCATTTGAAACATATGGGGACAAAATATTTGGCAATCAAGCCCTCATTCCAATCAGAGCTCTCATCATCCAATTAGACAGGAAGCAGCAGATGGTGGTATGGCGAGGACAGCTGGTTTTGAGGTTTTTACTGTTTGTCCGCCCATCAGCGTGTCAATCATGTGCTTCTCTGACTGCGGATCTCACAAGTGTGATGCTGAGGCTGTCAAAAAAAATAAAAAATCAAAATCAGGTATGTGTCGTTTGCACCCTGTATCCCAGAGACGAGGAGTGATGTCACAGGTGTATGATGAAGCAAGAGCTCCATCTAGTGTTGTGAGGTTGTTTGATTTTGACCCCTTCTGAAGTGCATGTGGTTCAAGAGCTTTTTTTTAAACTTCTGATGGTTGATCACAGCATGACGTATTTTTTACACTGCATTCTTCATCTTTCCCTCAGACCACAAGCTTGAAACTCTGTAAAGATTACTGAGTCGGTCGTGTACATTTGAATGAAATTGGATCTTCAAAAAGAAATCTCTGTGTTCAGACAGACCACTGCAGTTTGTGAAAACAAATCAGGAAAATATATACTATATAATACACAGAAGCATGTTTTAGTACACATACTTGATGCCTTGTGTGTGCCATTCTGAACACATTTTAAACGTTTATTTCTGTCTGAATTAAGACAAACAACACAAAGTGAAGTACTTGTGAAGTCAGATAATGTACTATAATAAAGTTTTACAAAGATGTTTGTATATTTTTTTCTGGGGTGGAGGGTGATTCTGACAAGCACAGGTTGTTCACTCGTGATACTGGAGTCAAATGTAGTGGAGTGAATTCTGTATTATGAAAACTAAGATAATTGATGTCAAACACCTAAAAAGTCTTGTATCTTATTTAAGTGAGGCAGCTCATATGTGTATTGTTTTAGAGTATTGTTGCAGAAGAAAAGAGCTTGTGTTTGGTGTCTAGGCTCTAGATCTAGTCCAGGTCAGAGCTGGCTATGAAGGAGCAGAGGGAGAGACGACAAATCTTGTAGTTCAAATATAAAGATATTTGGAAGGAATGTCAGCTGTGGGGATAATGACACATGTCAAGTTTGAAATCAGTGCAGCTTGAGTTGACTCGCCTGCCTGACAGTTATGTCCCCTGTACCGTTTACAGAGGCTATATTCTTTGCTGGAGTGGCAAGGGGTTTAATTCTGACCCCAGACCACTGCTGCACGTCATCCCACACTCTCTCCTACTGACATTTCGTTTCTCTTTTCAGCTGTCCTTTCCAATGAAGTGCAAAAATGCCCCCCCCCCCCCCACCCAAAAAAAAATAAAAAATGATTAATAATTCTAAATACAATTGGGCAGATAAACTAAAACAGATAAAATAAAATTACGAAAGCAACTATTTTTGTTGCTGTAAAAAGCATGATAAAGTAATGGGGGGGGAAAACATGTGCTAGCTACAATAACACATCAGTGGAAGAGGTTTGAGGCTGAAAGCTCAGTAGATTGTTGGGTTGTTTGTAAAAAAAAAAAAATGTATGAGTGATACAAAAACGGTTTCTAACAAGCATGCAATGTGTCTGACATGTGTTCTGACTGACACAGAAAAAAGGACTAAATGAAATATACATGACTATTTCACAAATCTCCATGAGTCCTAGTTACAAGATACAACTTGCAATTTAGAAATTTCTAATTTCCAATGTCATTTTAGATACAAATGTAAGAAATCAAAAGGGAAGGTACTGTTGAATCAAACTCTAAATCCCTAAAACTGTGTGTCAGCATTCACTTGATTTATTGATTTAAATAAATACATCAAAATGAAGGTTGCACAAAACTTTAAATTAGTGGAGAACAGTTGAAAGGCAAATGTGCTGCATGTTAAGTTTTGTGTCAAAATTACACTGTACAAAATAAGTGGTGCTGATGTTAATTCTTCTCTCTTTTCTGAGAGTTGAAAACAGAGAGAGTGTGTAAGTGGTGGTGAATTATATTGGCTGCTGTTCTTTTTCCCAACAAGAAACTTGCTTCAGTTGCCTTATTATAAGTGCAACTCATTGTCCAGTGAAATCAACAAGAGCCACAACGGAGGGTGGAAAAGAGAAAAAAAAAATCACATAGAAGTTTCACTTCTTATCAGCTCGACACAGTGGGCGTCCTGTTTTGCAGCCAAACCACTGCACACATATGCTTATCTGAGCCTCACAAACACCTCATTGTACAACACACACACACCCACCTTCACTAACAACAAACCAACACACACTCGCTGTTTGATTCAAAGTCAGCCTCCTTATGGCAGCAGCCTCGTATGATCTGCCAGCAAGGGAGAAAAAAAAGAAGAGCTGTTTGGTCTGTAAGGCGTCAGTGTTAGGGAATGTTCAAAGGCAACTAAGATGTGTAGATGCTAACGTCAGATGCTACATTCAGACGTGATGAGGATAAACAGATGAATAGGTTAATTGAAATAATATGTGAGGGCACAGCAGCGAAATTGAAAACCCAAAGTGCAATGCTTTCAGGAAGACACATGGTGTTAAATATTTTCTTTGTGCAGCATATTTTTTTCTGTATGGATGATGTTATGTTTTATCTTTCCTGTAATGTTACAGTTGTGTTCCTTGATATGGTTTGTTGTGGTCCTGAACCAAGGCTGCATGGGGCCACCAACTGGTTTGCAGTCAAACCTATAGAGTTTGGAAATTTGGTCATTGCCAAGTTGTTGTTGTTTTGTTAACTCAAGAAGTGACCATAATTGAACAACAACAGTGGGAAACTAAAGAGGGACAAGGGGTTAGCACCATAGCCCTTACCATGGTACCAAAGCTATATCTGCGGCTAATTCATTAGCTGACAATAGCAAGAGAACTATTACGTTGTCCTCTGCTATGAGACCCATCTTCTCATCACTATTAGCAAGCCTTCTTGAAAAAGCCAACAATAGTCTCGTCAGGCTAGATGGATCTCTAATCAAGACTCTTTGTAGTGGAACATGGTCTGTCAATTACCTGACACAGCAGCATTTTGAGACAAAAATAACAATGCAAAAATAGCCAAACTTCAAGCTAATCATCTTTTTTGTTGCTTTGTAGCTCATAAAGACGCCTCAGTGTTAATTTCAGCCTGTTTATAACTAACTAAAAACTCCTCAAAGACACATTTATGATTCTCTAAATATGTTTTTTTTTCTTTGGTTTTTCAAGTTTGGGTTGTTCAGTTGGGACCTTATAAAGACTGACTCGCTCCTGGAGCCAGCCCCAAGTGGTCACTTGAGGAATATCAGTTTTGGCAGTACTTTGTCGGCTTTGGATTTCAGCTCTGGAGGTTTCCACTTTGGATGAACAAACCTCTTCCTCACAGCAGGGTCAATCAGCCCACTCAACAAACTGTCAATCACTTCCCGAGTTTACACAGTTTCTTTTAAGCATTTCTTCTCCGAGCTTGGTGACTGATAGCAATATGGTGCCATGAGCCTTTAGATGCCCTTCACCATGCTGAGCTCCATTTGGCCCGACTGCGCACAGCAGGCAATTTTAGACATTTAACTGCTTCCCACTGTCAACACTCTGTGACTCGATCACAAGACTTTCTATCTCCACGCTATCTTTAACCATGAAGTTACACATGGGAAGGAAGGGGAAATGAAAGATGGATACTTTTGATCATCTCTTCAGTCTCAGAGCAGTTTGCAGAGTATTGCAGAGGAAAAAGAAAATAAAGTCATCTGGCTGCTCAAAGTGAGAAAGAGGTCCGTCGCTATCCGCTGCAAATTAAAAGCCATAAGACAGCGGGTCAGAGATGATTAAAAATGAAATGAGTCCAGAGAGTATGGGAGGTTTAAAGCTCAGGTGATCTTGGCATAGAATCTTGCCGTCATGATGTGTTTTTTTAATTCTTATTTTTTATCTGGAGTTGAAGAAATGAAAAATGTTTGATAGAAATCTTAAACCTAACATACTGAAAATAATTACTGAGTCTGTGAAAAGGTTCAGTATAGTAAAAATCAGTAGAGGATTAAATATTGAACCAATTGGCAAGTACAGAAGGTGAACTCCTGCTGTGTCCTCACACTGTGTCTCTCGCTCTTCTCTCATCGATTCACAAACGGTTACGTTTTTAATTTAACTGTTTTTTGTAAAGGGAAAATGTACAATTTTAAACATAACGGTTGCCATTTCATGTATTGCACCAGAGTAAGCTTATTGCTAGTTTACCTCTGCAGTTCCTCGTCAGGTCACAATTAAAACACTGCATAATACAAAATATCAAATATGCCTTTAACAAACAAAGCAGATTATCTGCAAACACACACACACACACACACACACACACACACACACACACACGCAAATAAATGTATGAATCAAGATCAGGATCAGAATTGAGCATTTTCAACAGATCTTCATATCGTCTGTCAAAGCGTTCCACTGAGTCATTCACACAGAAGGCTGGTTGCCCAAAAGCAGAGTGACGGACGGTTACAAAACAATCTCTTGTAGATTTTATCGACTCCACAAAGCGAAAGTTATTAAATTGACAAAATGGCGTTGGTGCCAAATCATTTACAATGTCTTACACAGGACAGAAATTTAAAAAAGATTCAATAGATTATGCTTCTCCAAGATCCTGCTTACAGATGCAATGGTTAAGCATAATGGTGTGATGATAATGAAGAGTCGTAAAACTCCAAGCTGCGTGGTTACTTCATAGTATTGCTAAAACAGATGCTACAATGTTCAACCCTGATTGAGGAGAGAGAAACCCTGGGAGCATTAAACTTACTAGATGATTAAAATGAGAAGAACAAATCACAAAGGCTTTAAATCGCATAACGTTTCGCTGCCTTGCTCAAGGGCACCTTGGCGGTGCCAAGGAAGTGGTCTGGCATCTCTCCAGCTACCTGGTACTTACTACCTACTTTGGTCCGCACTTGAGCTGGCGATCCTCCGGTTCCCAACCTAAGTCCCTACGGACTGAGCTACTGCCGCCCCATCAAGTCCGTCTATGAGGCTGGAGAAAGGGCCTCTAGGTGGCTTTGGATCAAGAGGTCCAGCCCTTGGGCCAATTACTCTGGCTGGCTCGCCTGAAAAGACTTTAAGGCATTTCTTATTTTATTTATCACAGACTTTAAATACTTTGTCCAATTAATATAATTTATAGGAAACATTTTTCTCATATTTGAGGTATTTGAAGCGCTCCCAAAAAATGTCAATATTTTTAATCTGTTTTTGTTGTTGTTGTTGTTGTTATTTATGATTGACTGTGTGGGCTAACAGTGACAGAAGCTGGACAGGCACAATGTTTGTCCGCATTCTGTGTGTGGGACAGCGTGTTGGTGTGTGCACCTGCACGATGACACAAACTCATACATTCTACTGTTTGACTCGCACACCTTCCCAATATCTGCAGGGCCGAGGTTGTTTTGTATAAAGACAGAAGAGGAGACAGTGTTTATTATAACCTGTGAGAGCCCCGGGGACTCGCTGCCTCATATTTCATCTTAATGTGTCTTCACTCACAGCCTTACTTCTTTTCCCGGGAAAACTTCAGAGGAGGGAAACAACAATGGTGCAGCAGGTGAGTTGGTGCTCACAGTCAGTCTCACCTTGGCCTTATCTGGGGCTTCCATATCTCAGATTAAACTGCCTGAATTAGACTGTGCGCGAGCTGGATGCAGGTGAAACGTCCCCTGGGAGTCTGTGAGGAAAGATGTGTTTCTGCCGGAGCAGGGAGCGTGGCAACAGGCCGAGCTGGACAGGTCATTATATTCTGGGCTGTGCTGAATGGGTGGGCTGTGCTGCTCTGCATCTTTGGTTTCTGCTCTGTGATGAGGCCCACTGAGCCCATCATGACAGAGTGACTCGAGGGAACTTAAAAGAATCTCATCACAGAACAGGTGAAGTACTGAGCTGTGAAATGAGACCTCTATGACTGCTGTATACAGCGATGAAAGCGTCATACATTATATTTTCTCATTTAATAAACACTAACTAAAATATACTGAAGATGTAATTTTGAAAATGATTATGAAAAAGGTAATTAAAATATGTTTGTACCGGATGGATGTTTGTTTTTGAGGCACATTTTTCAACGGGCACATGAGCTACAGTTGCTAGGTTACAAAAGTCGTCTCATGAAACCTCTGCTTGCTAAAGCCTTGAGAAGTTTTTAAATTGCTCTGTATGCTTATACGTGTGTTCATTGAAAGTACTTTTTCAAAGAAAACGTGAAAACAATAGAGAGGATTCATGGTGTGAGAGAAGCAGCAGCTCGAGACCTGGAAATAGTGCTCTCGACTAAACGAGTCTGGGAGCAAGAGATAAACTGTGCCAGGAGACAGATAAGTGTCTTCTCTCAAGGTTTAAGCCTTAATGTTTAAAAAAAATACACTATTTGTTTTATCTAGATGTAACATTTCATATAAAAGTGGATATAAGAATCCATTGATGAAAGAGTACCACTCACTAAAGCTCTGTTCAACCAAATTACAGACAGTTGTTTAAAGGCTTACATAAGGTTGGATTTTCCTATTCTAATATTCAGATTAAACGTTTGAATTATAGTATTACAAACTGTCCATTGAATGAATGGCCAAAAAACATTTTGAATAACACAGTTGTGAAAATAAAACTGATTTTATTTTTCTTTCGACCCAGTAGGAAAATAAATCAAAATCCCAGCTGTCGCACAAAATGTACTTTGCTACAAACCATTAGAGGCTGCATTGTTCAGTGCCTGCCACACAAAGACAAAAAAGTTTTCTAATTCATTAGGATTCATGGCACTTGAGTTCAGCCCTGTTATAAAGTTTGGTACATACTGTACAGTTTCACGTCTCACTGACTGTGAGACTGTAGTGTCATTGAAAAAATGAAACGTGGTCCTTCACGCATCAAAGGATCTCTTTATGATGCACAATACAGTATGGTTGCTGCTACGCTTACACAAATTGTAGCAGGTACTGGAAAGGTTTGATCATTGGATGTTCAACCACACTTGATGCAAATCACCAATTCAAGGTCCCTGAATGGGTTTGACATGTAATCTGAAGATTCATCTGAAGATTAAATGTAAATTTGAAACTAAAGAGCCCAACATTTAAATTCAGGCCATTTCTCTTTTAACACTTTTGTCTTCATGTAAAGTGCATCTCAGTTCCACTGCTCCATGTCTATCCCTGTTCAGCTGCATCTTTGGCAGAAATTAAGACAAATATAAAATGTTTGAAGAAGAAGCAAGTTGTGTGCTTCTTCAACTGTTTGAAAAAGCTTCTGTGGACAAAGAAAACAATCATCCCCTGCAGTAGCAACGCGCCCCTTTAGAGGAAACTTTGACACTGCGGTAGCTCTAATAAAAATTCAGAGGAACACCAACGTAATCAGGAATTATCCTGCAGGGACAGACAAATCAATATCAAACCATTGTTTAAAGTCTTTATCTTTTAAATTACAGGTGGTTATTTGCCAAGGGAACTTTGTATCTCTCAGAAATGCAACACAGGAGCAACTATATGTTTGTTTACATGGTAGCCACAAACAAGCTGACATTATTACTTTTTATTATTACTTTTCACAGGGTGGAATACAAAAAAAACAACTTGTTGACAGCAAGGATTTTAGAGTCGGGTTTTGCTTTAATGGACCATTGAGCTTATTTGGATGAAATTAAAATGTATCAACTCGTCACATTTTAAACCTCATTTACTTACAGATTCATCATGTACACACAGGGGTAATGTTTAGTTGACAGTGAAGGGGATTGGAAGTGCGTCTTGTTTCTCAACTACTTTTGCCATCAGTAGTCAGGGAACACTTTTTAAAAAATAATTAGGTCTCTGTCTGCATTTCCCCAGGTGACTAGACAGGTGTATTCAACATGGACTTACTGCAGCCTGGTTTTCTGTGTCCCTGTCCTCAGACTTTCTCAGTTACAAACAGGAAATCACCCTGCAGGACTTCAGCTCTGTTGCAAAGTTTCTGCTGTGGCTAGTTGGGCTCATACACTCGGTTAGTTGGTCGTCTCGCGTTGACGTGGCAGCGGATGTGGTCTATTCAGTATGAAGCCAAACTACTATCCCACTGTGACTGGAATTGTCAAAGGGAATACATACTGCTGGGCTGTGTGCATACCGCTGTTTGTGGCATGCTAGCAAAACTGCCTGTGTCTTTGGTTTCTGGAAGAGCATGTGCTGTATTTACCACAGCAGCCATATTCCTCAGCCACTCTCAGATGTCCCCACTGTCCTCCAGCTCTTTAAATCATACAAGCACAAAGAATGTGTCAACATTTCATTTGACTCATTAAACAACAGCTGATTGTGAAAAATCAAGGGCGACACCAAAGCATGTGAAAAAACAGTGACATCTTTTAGCGCTCAGTCACAACAGCTTAGGGAGAGAAACCCTGGATAATACTATGAACAAGCCAACACTATGAGGGCTCGACATCTGTGCCCTTCATTTCATACATGATGTTATAACATATGTAATGACAACCCACTAGTTACCATTGATTCACGTTTTTCCAACTTCTCTTTAAAGCAGAAGAGAATGGTTGGTTTATTGTGCTTTGAAAGAATCTCATTAAGGTCTTTACAATATTTAAAAAAAAAGATTCAACTTATTTAAAGTGTTTTGCAGTCCAAAACGTTACAGACTAAAGTGAAGCAATGAACAGCATCAGCACTTTTATGGGTGACCTGTTAATATCAGGAACTTACAAATGGTAAATGGAGCTCGTATTGCACTTTTTTAGTCTTCTGACCACTTACAGGTCACAGCTACACATTCACACACTGAAGGCAGAGGCTGCTACTGTATGTAAAGCGACAATCACAAGTAATCAATCCCATTCCTACACATTCACACGCTGCTGACGAAGCAGCAAGAGCATATTGAGGTTAAGTGTCTTGCACAAGGACACATCGGGCATGTGGTTGCAAGAGCTTGGGATTGAACTCTCAACCTACCAACTGGGGCAGCCGCCCCATAAAAGATCCAATAACATGCTGAATTTGTATATGCACTGCCAATTTCTTGATTTCTTAATGCACAAACTGCAGCTCTGTTACAGCTCTTTTACTGTTCGTTTATGCACTGCGTCTTCTTTCTTTTTGTTTGGTCTATCTTTGTTCTTTCCTGAATCTACAAACTTTAATCACTGCATATATCCTTGTTGCTTGATAAAAATAGGTCCAACTTATCTTAGTTCATCTTTTCTCATCTGTAAGCTTTCCATCTCCTCTTTTTCCACAAGCTTGACAGTTCGTTCTGCACCGTCACTCCAAATTTAGGAGGAATTATTTAGCAAAATCCCAAAACAGAGTAATTCTCGACACCAACCCCAGCATTCTGTATGCTGCTTAACATAACTCGTCAGACTCTTGTAAAAACATTTCCATTAACGCTTATGGGTGTTACACTCATTCCGCTACAAAAAATAATTGAATAGACACAATCCTTTTTCTACTATCAGTATTTCACAACCCCCAAAGCGCGGCATACAATAGAAGCAGCATTAATTAGAGCATTTAATTGCCTGCTCTCATTCCCAGATGGGTGTAGCAGCTGCTGCCGTCCAGCCAGTGCACTTTTATTGATTATAGTACTGATACATTCCTGTATTCCCCAGAAACCAAAGGCAATTACTCTGTGTAAACCACATCCAGCTGTATGCCTTTCACTTGTAAATGGTTCTGCCCAACACGCAGTCAAGCTGTAGGGCCTGTGTCTGATATTTCCCTAAAGATTCCTGTTGTATTTTTTCTGCAGTTCCACTCTTAGAAAAACCTCCCAGAGGAAAAAACCTGGTCGAGAAGCGATAGAGAGAATATGAATATGGATTACCAACATGATAAAATATAGCAGAAATGCAAAACATAATTTACTGCTTCCATATTCAGCATATTAATAATGATGTCCTGGAGCTGGTAAACAACATTTTTTTTTTTTAAAACGCTGTTATAACGATAAAACCAAATGTGTATGCAGAACAAACTTAGTTATCTTCTGTTATATTGTTTTGTTCAGCATGATTTCCAAGGAGAAGGAGTTACAGGACACTTCCACCAAAATACAATCCAATACCTATGCCAGGTCTTAAACTGTACAAGTCCTTACACTTCAAAAGTATGATTAGACTACTGTATAATGTATCAACAGCATCATTTTTGTCAGGACATTTCCTTCCTCACGGTCATATCCATGGTTACCAATCAGTTTGTTTGACAGCTGCATGATGATTTCATTTTAAACTGTTGTTCATTCACATGTAACTCCCCCTGCAAAGAGCACAAGTAATGTCTGATTTCATCACCTAGAATGAAATGCAATTCACAGCATGAAGTCACGTTTTCCACTTCTTTTCCACACATTAGTGTTGGAGTACCACTGCTTTTTGAAGGTCTCTGTCTTGTCTTGGAATGAAAGCATTTTTACTCTGTCTTGTCTCATTCTCGGACTGGACGGACTCCAGAGTTTCAATCAAGACCACCACTGTCTATTTTTCCATGTCATTACTGTTATTAGATACTTAGGTGCCACGTCCAATGCAAAGTGAATGGGGCTTGCGTGTTGTCGCGTATAGTGGGGTCAGGATGTCACACCTACAGTCGTCTGATCGACGTGCTGAATCAATGTTACTTTATTTACTTTAAGTATGCAAAACAGAGGAGGGACTTTAGGAACTACACTTTTCCAGACCCTTCGGCCTGTTTGATGTCCATGTATGGCTCAGGTATTTGAGATAGAAAAAGTCCGCCCCATGAATTAAATTATGTGGGTTACTTTTAGTTGTAGTTTTTTAGTGAGTAGTTTGTCCTTTATGTCGGAAAGCATGAGTAAGAACTTGACCTTCTAATTTTGTTTAAGTTTCTCATAATGAAACCCGAATCTTTCCCTATCAACAACTAAACTCATTGAATGTCATGACCCCATTTCCAGAACTTTTACATAACCATGAACTTGGCCAAAAAACAGATTGTGTAGTCATAATCCAATCAGATTTTACAGAACAAAGCCCGGGTCTCTGAGGCGCTTCAGGGCAGTCCTCCCACTACAACAACGATCCTCGGTTCAACGGTCTTGAAAAATCTTTGTCGCCGATATACTCCAGGGAGCAATTATCTTTTCTCTGCATTGATTCCCCTCAACAATTCAGAAAAAAACAATGATTTATAGAACAGGTTGCCTGAGGCTATACTTTGATTGAGAATCTCCTTCTATTAATCTCACAATCAAAATAAAATGGGTAAAATTATTTAATCCATACAAACAGGTGTCCAATTAAACTGAGGTATACTCACTGTTTTAGCACGGACTCCTGCTGTTTGAACACATTGTAAAGGCCAGCTTTAAATATTGATTCTCTCTGTGAAGCTGCACAGCTGGCTCCATCTGACCCCGCTAAGCCGCCCATCGACACTTCTGAGGAAACTGGTCTAATTATTCTGTATCCATTTGACCCCCCTCTGCTTATCAGAGCCGGGGGGATTGTTTAAGTACATGTTAAATAGACTGGCCCTGGTGGTGTCCATACTGGCCTATAAACGCAGATTGACAGTGAATAGAGGAGGAAAATCAAAGACGATGCAAAGAGTGAAGCAATTATGCTCTGCTTCTTCATAAATTCTAAAGAATAAAGAGCTCTCAGTAAAGGGATCGTCGTCTCTTGGGACTTAGAAGAAAGCGGCAATCGTTATGGAGAACATGTGATGCATATGTACCAAGATATGTAATGTGAGAGGTATGAAAAAGAAAGGGACAAAACCAAAGAAAATCCCCCAAAGATTAAAAAAAAAGAGTTGAGGCTGTCAAAACTGTGTTTGTGTGCCACCCAGTGGCCGAAATTATAAACGTCACTTTTTAAGCATTTTTCTTTTGTCCATGTATTTTTTTTTTTTTGTTTTTTTAATGACAATGATGATGAGATTAATAGAGAGCACAATAATAAAATATTTAAAATAATTGAGTTATTTTCTTTAACATTTTTAAAAAAAAATCTTTAATTGTGCAGTTCTCTGTTCAATTGCCAAATCAAAGTCCCATCTACTTCAGAGTGAAAGCGATTTTTTCATAGTGTTTTATAGTAATAAATTAGAAATAGTCACAACCGATACTAAAAAACTCTTTAGCAAATAGAATACCACTCAACAATGGATGTGTTTGTCATAAAGTGTCCAGCCGTATTTTGACTGCAGTCTCCTTTCGGAGCTGCAGCCTCTGTTGATGTGGGGCACGTGTCCCTGGAGTGGACGATGCGGGGGGGGGGGGGGGGTTATCCTCATTATCTCTGGGACTGTATTCCTGATGGACCTGACTGACAACATTTGGATCGGCTGCACATGTTTCGCTCTCTCTCATAAACAGCCTCTACATGCTGCTCTGCACCATCTGCACGTCACAATAAAACCTACATATGTCAGCTGCCAAATATCTGTAGCATGTGGAGAGTTGAACAGACTACAAATACCAAATACTATGTATCTGTTTGAGCATATGCAAGGATCTGCTGTGTAAAATGAAAATATGTGAAAGCACAAGGAAAACATCACTACAAATATGTCTGTACTGAACACATTGTGATGTGTGCCAACATGAGGCCCTGTTGGATTTAGTTCTGTGGTGAATAAAACCAATTACTGTGTATACGTCCAGACAGATCTCGTAGGTTCCTCCGGATTGTTGGACATCCTGCTTCTGTGCCAGTGTGTTAGAAGCCCAGGATGCCTTGAATAACTATATACGATTAAGTATATAGTTACTAATAAGTACTAATATCTAATAACATAACGGAGGGGTCTTCTTCTCTCTTCTCATTTTTATAACAATATTACATTTCTGGTATGTGCATTAACCTGTGTGCTCTCCATGTGACATATCAGCACCCTTCTCACTGACTAACGGGGTCCGACAAGGTGGGATTCTGTCACCACTCCATTTGTATATGGATGATCTCTCTGAGTAGCTGGACGCTTCTAAGATGAACAGTACGGTAGAAAAGACTAGTTAACCATGCTGATGACGGAGTTCTCCTGTCACCTCATTGTGCCGGCCTGCACTAACTTCTGAGAATCTGCTCGAGTTATGGTATGCAGTGGGGCATGAAGTTTAGCAGTGAAACAAGTCTGATCATAATGGTGAAAGCCCACAACGACCAAAGCAACATTTTTCTTGCTACAAATAAAGTTGTGTTTTTTTTAATTGAACTTTGTAGTGCTTACTGTCATCAGGTCTGTACTGCTCCCTTTGAAACCAAACTACAAAAAAAAGGAAGTTATTTGTTGTTTTAGAAAGCATTTTTACTTCTAATTACAGCAATGACATGAGACAGAGCCTATCTTAAAATCAGGAGTCTGTCCAGTCACAGGCCAAGACTAGGCCGTGAGATTCAGAGACAAGGCTAACACCTTTTGACCCCTTAAGTCTTTTTCTTTTTTTCTCTCTCTCTCTCTCTCTCTCTCTCTCTCTCTCTGTAGTTGTTCAAGTTGTGCCAGAGAACCCTACTCTGCTTCTTCATGGACTGCTGGGTGTGAAATAAAGTATGAAGTAAGCCCCAGGGAACAAAACTGATGCCATTTGAAGATTAGTTCACGAGCATGCAGAATGAGACAGACCGTGAGGGACTAGAGGAATAATTGGGTTAATGAAGTGATTAATTAAAATGACATTTACAGTGTAAGTCACACACACATTTCTTTTGACTTCTTTCATCCATCATTCCTGCTTTGACGCCATTTCTCTAATGATCACAGTCAGAGGTGCGTGTGTAACCTGCTCCCTTCAAATGAAGCCTCCCACAATGAAGCTAAGGGCCACCAAGCTGCCATAGGGGACTGAAGGGGCCCCTCAGAGGCACAAAAACAACATTCAGGACTCAAATGTGATGGCCATGAATCATTATTACTAAAGCAACGCTGAAACAGAGACGCCTAAGAGTTTATATGTCATTAAGTGATTTCTTATTCTTATTTTTTTTACCAGCCTGGCTCAACAAGTAAAGCTTTAACAGACAAGCTGAGACTCTGATTGTGGAACTGTAATCCTTACATACAGCCACTAGAGAGCGATGCCCACACAGTTATGAAATCAAAAACCCCTCACTTCCATCATGTGGTGATGAAGCCTGAACACAGAAATGTTATATTATCAGTCTGATGGACAATAACGTTCAAACCTTTTAACTCTCTACAGTATAACTATTGCTGTTCTTACATGAGGTGGAGATTGGAAAGCATTTGTTTTATATAAAGCTGATCCTGATAATGGGCTGCACATGCTGTGGTGGTTAGTGCTACTGTTTCACAGCGAGGAGGTTTGAGTCCCTGTCAGACAGGAGCACGTCCATGTGTGGAGTTTGCATGTTCATCCGGAGCATGGGTGGGTTCTCTACAGGTACTCCGGCTTCCTCCCACAGTCCAAAGACGTGCTTGTAAGGTTAACTGGTGACTTTGAACTGTAAGTTATGCGATGTTTTCTAAATCACATAATCAGTGAATACCTGTCATGCAAAATGAAGGTGCATTAATGATATCTTTGATTATTCTTAAAGGAACTTTCACGGGGACTAAATTCAATATCACTTGAATAACATGCCGGCTTTTAAAGCACCCCTATTTCAGATTACTGCATCTTATTTGTGCAGGTGTCTGTGCTGTTTATTTATGACAACACAATCTATGATCTTCTGATTGTATTTTATTCTTTCATTATCCAAAGACAAACTCAGGGTATGGCATATACATGCAAAATAATCTTTTTTATTCCAAATTTCTCGAGGTTGCAAAATCATGAACCATGACCCTGACCATAAACAGGAATACTAAAGCAAGAGCACAGCATATTATTAACTTTAAAAAGGTTTTTCGTCTGGTCATAAGCTGAGTTCTGAAAAGACT
The DNA here is from genome assembly GCF_947650265.1 of Symphodus melops. Lineage (NCBI taxonomy): Eukaryota > Metazoa > Chordata > Actinopteri > Labriformes > Labridae > Symphodus > Symphodus melops. The sequence goes on from NC_136698.1 coordinate 3,508,698, forward strand.
GTTTTGCATTTGGAACTACAAAAACCTTGCAGCACAAAATTCAGCAGATGTCATAATAGTGCTTCACAGAATGCACTTTCTGAGAGCCTCCGTCTAAAAAGCCCCCCCAAGCTTGCTGCATTTTGGATTCTTATTAGGCCGGGAGTAAATGCTGTTGCCAGGAAACAGAGCTGTGTGTGTTTTTTTTTGTGTTTTTTTAGGATTAGAACCATGTTCAGAAATGTTCGATTCAGTCAACTGCAGCTACTGGTGTTTTTTTGCAGGGTCATGTTTGAACAAAAGTAGTACATATTTCTAAGATGTATATGTAAAATATAAAGAACTAAAAAGAAACATGTTGTAACCTAATTCTCTATGCATAATTCACCTGAATTACACCAATGTGGCGCTTTGACACTCAGCAGGTGATGGCTTATCATAATGCTCTAATTTTCATATTTATCATATTTGCATTTTAGCAATTCATGTTTGTATTCATAACCACCATACAGCAGGGAGAAAGAATTGACCCTGTGAGTGGTCAGGATGATTCATGTGTGATCACGTCTGACCTATAATTCTTAATTACAACAGTAAAATCATTACTGCTTCCTGATGGATGACAGGGGCAGCTATTAGCTGAAATGAGCTGGTATATTGTATGCATATCAAAGACTAATTAACCACATCTCTATGACGGCACGTCGCTCGGTTTTGTCTGTCATTGTCATTAAGACTCTTATTTAATGTATAGTGAGTAGGCTGCTCCAGTCCAACTCGACCTGGGGAATTTTAAATATGTATTTGCAATAATCACAATATGATCACGTTTTATTTAAGGGTTAAATGTCAGCCTCATGTTTTATGTAGCAGTGTTTTATTTTCCTGCTTGTGTTATTGCAGGGCATCTCCTAATCAAATAAAAGTGAGATCAGGTGTGTGTCTAGCTGCAGGTGGGGTCAGTTAGTTCCATACAAACAGACCATATTGATGTTTGCGCTCGTGTGAGCCTTTAAAAAAGATAGACACTAACACATCCAGGTGAGAGGCTGTTTGTTTCTTGTTATGAGTAAGTCAGTTCTATTGTAACCTCAATTGTTTTATGCAGCAAATGCATAATGCATGCAATGGAAGATATAACGATGTAGAGAAAAGCGACGCCTTGTAAAATAACTTTTCTCAGATTTCTTATTTGTGTATAAAAGTTCTTATCCTGACCAAACAATCTTTACTTCTGTGAGCTCAGTGCTTCTTCTGTTCTCTTTTCTTTTCTGAAAATGCGATTACACAAATCGTCACCACTTGTGAACTCCGAGCACTCGTGACATTTCTGCTTCCCACGTTAAGGACTTCGACAAAAAAGTTGGCACTCATCCTCAGGGACGGGCGGGCGAGTGTTCTCAGGGGTGGCTGGGTGCAAACATAAAATTCTTAACAAAGAGTACCTTGAAAAAGAAGAGGCTTACACAAATGTTGTTATTTAGTCTGTTTGAAACAGAGTGCTGATATTGTTCAATGCATTCATATCTAGTTCAGTTTCTTTTGTTAGCCCTTCTTCTTCATGTGCCAAACTCAGGAGAACTTGATTGCGCCTGTAGATAAGGGTCAGTTTACCCTGAAACATTTTTTTGTGTTTTAAGTGCAAAGTTGCCCTTTAAATGGGCAATATGTAACTCTGACACCTAGTGTTTAAAATGGGCACTGCAGTCTACATTCTAAATATTAGATTAAGCTGTCACTCCTCCTCCTTAAGTTGCTATGTCACAGATACTGGAGCTTCAGTCTTGAAATCTTTCCGTGTTCAAACCTCTCCATTTTATTTGAAATATGCAGAGGTTTTTAGGTTGGTAGGATCAGTTACATTTGAACTACTTTGCTTGCCCGCTTCCTTCGCTGCTACACCTGTTGGTTTGCCGTCTGTGTTTGGGTGTCCAAAACGGCCATGTGTGTGCCTTGAAACAGCGGAAAAATAAATACCTATAAGCAGGACATACAGGCTGCTGCATCAGCATAGCATGTTTCCTTAATGTCTGATCATATATAAAGGTCATGTTGTAATTTGATTCAATAGGTATCTTAAATATTGGTCAACATTAGAAATCATGATTTGTTATACTAGAAGTGTTCAGGTGTTTTCATCATATTCACAAATTGAAGAAAATTTAAACATCACTGATCTCATTTCCCGCTGTGTCTGGTCATAATGTCTTCCATGAAAAATTCACACTGGGTAAATGTGTGCTTTCTCCGAGAATAACTTCCTGGTATTGACTTGAGTTAAAATTCGTGACAAATCTGGTGGCGCCGATAGCGCAGCGGCAGTGCGCGCACACCATGTTGCGAGGCCTTGCTCCTCGCGCGGGCGGCCCGGGTTCGCATCCGGCCTGTGGCCACTTTCCCGCATGTCTCTCCCCACTCTCTCCCTGTTTCCGACTCTATCCACTGTCTTATCAATAAAGGCCAAAAATAAACCTTTAAAAAAACAAAAAAAGAAGTTCACGACAAATCTTACACAATCGAAAAACCTGCCGTCATTTTCAGGTAAAGAAGTTTGGACAGTGTAGCCTGGAAAAGTGTCAAATGTTGAGTGTTTTGGAGTCTGGAAAGTACAACATTGAATCTTTTAAGGAAGTAGCTCGCACTGAGGAGCATTTCCAGGAATTGATGCTTAGTTTCACTTGAACTGTTGATCGATTAGAGTGAGTTCACGGTTATGGGGTTGTGGTTATAAGTCTTACAATGACTAAGCTGTGTATTCATGTAAAACAAGGAAGTCGGCTGATACTCTTAACAACTTATCACTATCAGCTTTCTGTAAATAAACAGCAGCTGCTGGTGTTTGTTTTCATCATACAGGCCTATTAACTTCATGTAGGAAGGATTTCTTGAATTAGAGGCAGACGTTCTAAACATAGACATAGTTAATGTCCTTATCTTTTCATACTCCGGCTCACGTGGTTTTCACATCCTTTTAACGGTTCAGATCCTCATGGACCACGCACGTTGTATGGTAAGCCCTCGCCTCCAGTTTCCACACATTCAAGAGCCGCGATGCATCTCCAGCTGCAGGTCTATTTCTGAAAGAACACACTTTAAGTAATCGCACAGAGCATCCACTCAATGTAAAAAAAAAAAAAGAAAAGAAAAAACACACACACTATACAGACTCACAATCATATTTTCCACCATTTGTTTTTTAATATTAGTCCAAAACAGGCACCAAACAAACACCAATGCAACCTCATAAAGAATAAAACAAACAACACATGTTGTTTGCATGTTCTTCTTTTTATTCCCACGTGATCTTGTTGAAGTGTGTACAGCTGCTTATAGCTGCACTCTCCTGTGCTCAGGCTCCCATAACGGATCCAGTGGGGCAGAAAACTATGTGGACATTGGCGGTTAAAGTTTGAAACTTGTGTTAAAGAAAGATGACAGACATCATTATAAACTTCTGCCATTATATATTTTTTTGTCTGCATGGACGAAACATGTCTGCTGTTACAATAGGAGAAGGCCCTGCTCGATCGTCTATCGACGACAGATAAGACATGTTTGCTCGTGGGTTCTCTCGCACACACAACGTCACAAGGTGCGACTTCCAGCACAGATTGTCTTTGATTAAATTAACTGTAATTCTGCGCTTTCAACAAATATCGGGGAGGTTATTTTTTAAAATCACATGGCAATATGTGGGTTGACATGTGTGATTGATTGGTACAGCTGAAGGAGGGGAGCCCTGACACTTGATTCAGCTCAACATGTGATCCATCTGGGCGAGTCTGCAATCCATAACGATGGCAGGAAGTGCATTAATGAGCACGCTCTCTCACTTTCACCCTTTCCAACCTTCATGTAAGGCAGGCTGTCTGCACATGCAATCCCTTCATTTTCATAATGCCTGAATCATTCACGAATTGTACCTACCAGCGGTAACATAACAGCATTTAAGATTTCAAGTATGTGAAAAAGACAAACTTGCTGATATTTACCATCATTTAAATTTGAATACATCACAACAAATAGCTAATTGTTTTGTTTTAGTATGAAGTTTATCAACATTGATAAGTTCGACCTACAGATATGCAATCTATTTGTTCATACATTGTGGCACAGATTTGTGGTGTGCACAGCGATGTGTACATGGGGGATTTTGACAAATAAGTGCGGTTTTAATCTGTATATATGGCTGCTTGTCAGAAACGTAGTTTACTGTGCTAAGGTTTTTTTATCTGGTAAAATAGAGATTTTAAAAAAGGAATACCCTATTTTTTTTCCCCAAAGCATCTGAATGAGACTTTCATATCCCACAACGGCCTTATCCTTCACCTCCCAATATCTAGATGGACAACGTCTTATTTACACGCAATTTAGTATCCGTAACACAGACAGTAAGTTCTTGTGGTATGCTTTTATTTTTCAAAGACTTAGGTGGGTTTTTCATTCCTCTATTGGAGAGACAGGAAGGTGGATAGAGTAGGAAATCAGGTAGAGGTAGAGTTTAAACCTGAGCTGCCTGCATCGCGAACAGTAGCCATTGTGCAATAACCACTAGTCTATTGGAGACCCTAGTAGTAAGTTTAAATACAAATCAGAAAGAGTTACTGTGGTAGAGTGACAGTGGTAAGCTGATTTTTTTTTCTCCATTTTCGTCACATACTCCAGGGAAAACACTCCTGGCTGTAATAATTCAACGTTTACCTTTGATTTCAATGGAAACTCAAAGCCCAGTCCTACGGTTTTTGACTCATCCATTTTCCCTGGAGACCTTCCCAAGCAAGTGTTCACGAAGTCATACAGATAAAAGACATCGAGCGTCTCATATTGCAAAGACTGGGTTTACTTCACATTGAGTTGACAGCTTTGTGGGTCTCATGCAGAGGCTGAAAGATACACTGTGGGTCTGTATGAGACACCACGAGCTATGACACAGCTGGTAAGAGCAGGGGAGTGGGAGGAGGTCAACTCTGCTCTCTGTCTCACCACCACTTTATTGCAGAGTATTTTGCTTAGTCATTTCAGTTTAAGGCAATTCACTGACATGTGCAGTAAATCCCTAACTACTAATAATTTCATTACTTTTCAGTGCTGAAACTGAAGATGCTCTTTTAGGAACGTGACAACAACTGTACAATATCTTACTGCTATTGCGTGTTATTTTTATGTTGGCCATTTAAGGACTTAATGCTCTCTGGAATGGCTTTCATGGAAGTCTCAGTCTTTAAATAAAGGGTGACATGCAGTTGGCGTGCCTGAGTCATGTTAAAATTGGGGGTAAATTGATTGTTAACTTTCGCTAGCAAATGCTTTTAGCCAAACCCCACTATCGCTGCTGCTCCACACTGCTCAGGCTTTTTGTCAGGTGGTCGTTTCTTCTTTGATTGAAACAACACGATAAACAAAGACTGGGAGGCTGAAAAAGAGATGTGGTTTTCTTATTTGTTCAGAGGCTGATTCAGCTGTAGACCATATCTTACTATCTTTGGAAACACAAGTATTTAATGTAAAAACACAATGACAGAATTTTTAAAAATGGCCTTTCACTATATTTTAGTCCTGTGATTGACCTATGACCGGTCCAGGGTGAACCTCGTCTCTCGCCCAATGACAGCTGGGATCTGCTCGAGGTTCCTGTGACCCAAATAGGAAAAACGGTACAGATAATGGATGGATGGATGGATTGATTGATCGATGGATGTCAGTCATTGTGACCGACTTTGAGGAAGTCTGATGCAGCCTCAGAGTTGAGTTCTCCATGTAGTGGTGGAAGCGGTGTCTCATGCTTTACCAATCTCTTGGGAGATAACGTTGATCTAATCGAACGATGGAAATGTTTCCCATGCAGTAACATTAGAATTCGAAAATGGGTCACACTTCTCATTTTAAGTCACTTTTTACACATGTATGAGTCACACTACATTAGAGATTAAACTACTCTGAATAATTAGAGTTTAAATAACAACTGTCTGCTTGAAGGTGAGAAAAAGGTGAAAAGGGGACAAAGATTAACACAGAGGCGGTAAACTCTAAGCCTCTTGCCTGAGACAATCATGTTGATAGACACAACAATGACTAACCCTGAATATGTGTGGACAATATGAGTGAAGGAAGGAAAACATATTTGTCAGACCAGGGGAAATTCAATTTAAGCAAGTACAGGTGTGTTACGTCCCTGAACCTATTTCAGCAACTCTTTGTTGTGTAACTGTAATAGCTCTCTTCATTGTGCAGTCTGTGATAATAAAGGTCACAGACCGAAGGGGAACCGCTGGAACATGGATGCAGGGGATTTGACTCCAAAAGTAGCATCCAATAACTCTACCAGACAGTACTCTGTTTGTGACCGTGAAAATGTTTGGAATAAATAAAGGGCCTATCATATTTTTGGAAGTGATTGAATACTGTGTTCTCCCAATCTAAGCAAAAAAAAAAAAAGAAGGAAAACGAAATGGGTTACACATTAAAAGGAGGGCAAGACGTGTGACACTTTGTCATAAAAAGTATCATGTGCTCAGGGATTGCAGTTAAAAATATAACTTGAGTAACATTAGTGTAAAGTTTTGCATTCCCCTGTTCGACAGCAACATGGACATCTTTTTCAAATTTTTGATTCAGGAATTAAAATTCTATTCTAATTTCTTTCTTTGATGCCTTCATCTACTAAAACAAATGAATATTATGTTTCTGTCCTATACCCAATAGGATGATATTGTTTTATGAAGAAAGCCAGACAATTGTGTTGTCAATAACATGTTTTATTGTGATAATCACAGTAGAGGATGTGGTTAATACTGCTGAGTCACATTCAGTGACTGTCTTGAGACAGCTGAAGCTCACAGCGTAGGTGGCTGTGGCTCAGTTATGGCTCAGTTGGTAGAATTGTTGAGTCTCAATCAGAAGGTCGAGGGTTCGATCTCCAGCTCCTGTGAACAACATGTCCGATATGTCCTTGTGCAAGACACTAAATCCTGAATTGCCTTGCTGTGTAAGGGGCGTATGAATGAGTGTGAATGGAATTAGTTACTTGATTGGCCATATAACCAGCCATCAGTGTGACTGGGTAGGTGTGAGTGGTGGTTTAAAAGCCCTTTGAGTAGTCAGAAGAGTTTTCCCCATCCTATTTACATAGTTGTGTGAGCCAAAGATGGTGCACGTCAATGCTAACATACTTCAGCTCTAAGCTTCCTGAGTACAAGTAAACTAGGCTAACAATACTTTCAAACCTCCAAATTGGAACAATGTAATTTGCAGAGGAAAATTGCTAATGAAAGGCAATATCAGAAAAAAAAGGAGTGTATTTCCAATCAGTGTACCAGCATGACGCATGATTTCTTTCCCAAAGTAGCATTTGGCATTTATGACAAATACTTCCCCTAAATCACCCATTTCAATAATAAGTCATGTACGGGAAAATGTCTTTACACATGATTCTATTTTGTTTATCAAGAGATTTTCAAATTACAGTTGGCAGAACTCTTTCCTTTTACCTGCAAATGTCCTCCTGCAGTGGCAGACGCTACAGTGAACACAACTTCGATAGGTAATTCAAAGCTCTTTTCAGTCACGAGGAAGTAGGCCACAAAAGGAGAGTGATGAGAAATGTCCGCCCACATTGTTGACCAGGGATTTGTGACCTTGATGATGCTGCAGCTCAGAGCAGGTATCGTAGCTTCCCAGACACCGTTTCTGTCTCTGTGGATGACCAATCAGATATCCTCTCCAAGATGCAAACGTCATTTGTTCATCATGTAATTGGACTTTCACATTGTCTGACACAAGCTCTTCCCAGCTTTGTTCTGCATCTTAAAATGCCACCTAATATCTGAAGAATAGAGCAACAGGATGGAACTTTAAAAAAATATTACCAGAATTGTCTTGTGCTGTAGTGTACAGCTAATGTGGAGTAAACACTAAAAAAACAAAACTTTTTAAAGTCTGATTCCCTATTTCTGACAAAATTGGTTGAAGTCTTGATGTCTTTGAGGATAGTAAATATAATCTAGCCATTTCGATAAATGTCGTGGCCTCGTCTGTTGCTCTTTTAACCAACAAGTAATCATCACTAATGCACCGCCAAACAAATTAAAACTTGAAATTGAAATACTGGCCACATTTTTTAAAGGTGCTTCCTTAGTTAAAAAGGTTCACCTTCTGATGTAAACAGCCCTCAGCTTTAAGGCCAAATGCTGATATAAAGAAGTAGACCAGCTGGGACTTATCCATGACATTTATATAACCCTCCTATTAACGGAAATGTTCATCTGTGGAGTAACCTAGGTTATGCAATGCTTGGTTGTACGGATCTATTTGACTTGAATATATTTTATTGTTGCACAGTTCATACGCTGCAATGCTGTGGACATGTCAAGGTAAGACAAACTCTTCTTTTAACCATTGACTAGAGCGGAGATACTTGCACAGGTATACAAGACAATTGTGATGATGCACATCCAGCATCAAAGTAGGACCGTAGGTAAATGTACAAGAACATTTCCATTGATCAAACTGAGACTCATCATATCATTGCAGGCTTATTAAATGAAAAATGGAGCAGAATCATTTTTAAATGTAACTTATTCAACCATTGTTCTTAAAGTTCTGAGATTTACTCTAACAACAGACTGTGTGCGCACGTGCGTGCATGTGCATGTCTGATGTAGAGTAGATGATAGAGAACCAGAAGGACAGAAACCCAGAACATGTGTGTGTAGGCAGAGCTTTTGCTTGCTTTTGTGTGTGTGTGCTGTTTTATGTAACACTTTTTTGCCTATTCAGTGGCAAGATTTATCCTTCCTCTGCCAGTCTGCCTCCTCCACACTCAAAGTCTCTTGCAGAATTTATCTCCCTAACATAAATGCGCTCTCGTCTTTCTTCTTATCCTCTCAAACATATTTTTGCATAGTCAATGTTTTCTAAATCAATGAACAGATTTGAGATATATGAGAAGCTGCAATTAGGAGTTTTTTTTTTTTTCTCTCTCTCAGAAGGAGCATAATGTTTTAGTATCATGTTACCTTCTGTGCGACATGTTGCATGTATACATTGTAGTTACAGATACTCACACAGCAAAAATACTACTAGGATTACTTTCCAGCCTAAAAAAATTTAAATAAAGAGCCAATCTACTTTCTGCTTGCTATGCAAAGTTGTAACTTAATTAACTAAAGTGCATAACATTTAGGAATGCAGCTGTTTTAATCTAAATAAATTACAAATAGTTTTGCTTCTGGAGAACAAATATATAAAAAATCATAATGCATGAAACACTTTATCTTTCAATATGAATGGCTTTAATTTATGGGTCTCATCCACTAGTCATTATTTACTTTGTCTTTATCTTTCGCATGTCTTTATAACCGTTTTTCCTCCCTAATTTTACTTAAAAAGTAAAAAAAACATAGATGGCCTCAAATTACACATAATAAGAAGACTCAAAAGGATCAACCTCAATGAGGAACCTTAAGAGCAATCTAAAGTTTAAAAAAGTTTGCTATGTTTTTTTGTCTCAATAAAGTAGGCAAACTATTAGGAGCACATTCCAAGATACTCCAGTTGACTGTGGGTCAGTTGTTGTCGAGTTGTTGTCTCTCAACTGGAAGGTTGAGGGTTCGATCTCCAGCTCCTGCAAGCAACATGTCTGAGGTGTTCTTGGTAAAGACATTTAACCCCGAATTGCTCCTGCTGCTGCTGCATATATATATATTTTTTTTTATGAATGGGATTAATTACTTCTCATGGTCAATATACATAGCAACCAGGGCCATCAGTGTGTGAGTGTGAATGGGCGTTAATGTGTAGGTGTGACATGCGGTGTAAAAGCGCTTTGAGTAGTCAGAAGACTAGAAAAGCACTATTTAAGATCAAGTCCATTTATACTTTAGCCAATACCATCCATGATGCCATTATAAATCTTACATTAGCTTTTAGCTTCCTTCAAAATTGACTGCTGCATTCAAAACTGGTCCTGAACTGCTTAAAGACAAAATACATGTAGGTGATTTTAAATTCAAGAGATGTTGACCGTTTTAACATTAATTGGGCTGATAACAGGACAGCAGAGAGATATTACAAATGTCTTGGAATCTTGATTACTAATATCTTAAAATGTCTTAATTACAATAGAAAGTGGTGGTTGCTATCATTTCTTGCTAATAGTTGAGGGTTCTCTCTCTATGTGTTTTCTGAGGATTTAAAACAAAGTAAAAAATAAATGAATTAATAATGTTTTCCTTATCTGTATGAGGTCAAAACTTAAAGATTGAAAAAGAATAACAGAATTTTCATAAATAGCTCCATACATTTCAACAACCCTAAACCAGCATATCTTGCTTGAGAACTTGTACATTGAAAAAATGTCCAATGATATTGTCAAGCAGTTCATCAAATGAACCTACTGTACTTGCTCCTGATACTTGACAAGAGGGTAAATTGTGTTTAAATCATCCAGTGTTTTAGTCAGGCTTCTAACAAAGAACCTCACAGGAAGTGAAATCTGACATTGACAGCTCTATTGTCGACCACTTTAGTCATATCAAGGCTCCCCCCCCCCCCCCCCCCCCCCCCCCCCACACTTCACATTATTTCCCGTCTTTTCACCCACAACAGCACAGCTCCACACCACAGATGTGCTTCGTTTTTTCCTTGGAGAGTTCCCTTTGCAAACAAAAGCCCTCTTCCCCCTTCATCTCCCTCTGTTTCCACCCCCCTTCTGCCTCTCCCTCTGTCCATCTCCCCTGCTCTCTCTCCCCCCACAATTTCACACCATCGAGCATGCCGCGTGTATAGCTCCTACTCGCTGGCAAAAGAAACACTTCAGATCCGAGCCGTGCAGATTTTTATACAAAAAAACACAGCAGCGTTGGCTAGAAGGAGGCTGCAGTCTGCCAGCCGCACGTTGCAGAGAGGCAGTGTCAAAAAGGACGATCAAACCGAGTCCAGCAGCTCTCGTGCACACAAGACTCAAGGTAAAGGATCCATATTCATTTATTGAATGACGAGGTGTTATGTAACTCTGCTGTGGACTGAAGCTCGGAGCTTTACTGAAGTCTTTTGTTTACGGTTCATATGACTGATTATTATCTGCTGCTTTGAAGGGAGGCTTTCAGCTAAATAAAATAAAAAAACCTTGGTGATTGGACATTACTGTGATTTATTTTTGGAAATATGAATCAAAGAATAAAAGTACACAAGTATAAGCTCCATGAAAATGATTCCTACATGCTTTTATCATACAAATGTGTTTGTGTTTGTGTACACTCAGTGTGGCTTTATGTTTACATGTCCGCTAAAGCTATTTCTCATTCATGCATGCTGCAGTTTGTTTGCCTGTAAGCACGATTAAAATCCAGTTCACACCCCCCACCTGCCCTCCCCTCCCTTCATGCTCAAAGCTCTGAGGGCTTTTCAGTCCAGTAAATGTCACTCATCAGGGCTATCAAAGATGGAGTAGAGCTTTGAAGCCCACACAAGTGGCACCTCAGGCTGAGTGTTATCCAAACCCTGCCATAACACAACCCTTACTAATACTACATCCTATCAGTGGGTCAGTAGCCATCATATTTACCATACTTAAAAAGTGTTATTAACTGAGCATAAGAGGTACTGGCGAGGTTCATTGTTCCCATAGGACCAAAAAGGTTTCTACTTGAATATTCATTCCAAGGCAGGTAAATATGTAACAGACAGAAACGAACCATTGGTTTACATGGAGAGGTTGCAATTTGGTACTGTCAGAAAACGACTCAGTCAGGTGTGCTTAAAATAAAAAATAGATTTAGGACATCTCTTTCATAACATACAACCTTGTACGTTTGACCCGTCCAACACAATAAATGTTGCACAAACTGACTGATGCTCACTGATGACTTCTGATTTGCTAGGTATTCAAACCACCGCCGTGTTTTGAAGGTTTGTTTTTTTACCAATTGGCCACACGCCTGCCTCCACACAGTAAAATAGGCATGCATGTTGGGACATGTGCGAGATGTAATGTTGTATCCTCTTCTGTTACAAGTCGTACATACATAAGGTCAATGTTGACGTCAGATTTATTCCTGGTCTCAAGGAAAGTCAAGTCAAGTGTTTTTATACAGCACATTTCATTAGAGAAGGCCAAACACAATTCTATAAAAAAAAACACATGACATGAAAGGAAACACAAAAAGGAAGTATATAAATCGTTAAATAGAAATAAAATCAAAAGCTCAAGAAATACTCCAATCATTTAAGATTCAGCCAAAAACTCGTGTAAAGAGATATGTTTCAAGTGTGCTTTTGAAAGAAGACACTGTTGTGACTTGCCTTAGTTCATGTTGCAGACAATTAAATAGTTTGGCTATGATAACTGAAAAACCCCTTAGCTGATCTGGAATTCATTGTGGGTAAGCTGAGAAGACCTTTACTTGATGATCTGAGGGAGGGTCTGGTGTGTACTCAGTCAGCAGGTCAACAGCAAAGGAGGGAGCAAAGCAGGTTATAAATTGAAAAGTAGCAACTCTTTGTTTTACTGGCAGCCAGTGAAGAGTCGCTCAGATGGGAGAGATTTTTATCTGACACACAACACAGTGTGTAAAACAACAATCAGAGGTTCCCACTCTGGCCTGTTCAAGGAGGCCTTTTGTTGAGTGCAGCTGTAACAGCAGGGACAACATCAGGCTTTCCCCAAAGGTGAGCCCTTCTGCACCTCAGTGCTCTGTGCCTTCCTCATGAAGGAAGTGGGGGTGAGGTGGGTGTCCAGTGGACATGTGACGTCATGTTGTTGGGCTCTATTATGTTGGCTGTGGGGAGACCAATTATTCTGGCAGCTGTGGTTGTGTTTGGCCTTGTTCTTTTTGTTTGTTTGTTTGTTTGTTTGTTTTTTTAACAGATATCATGTTAAAGAAGCAGGTGGAACAATCATTTAGGATGGGCTGGATAATGTTCATATATACTACTGCAGCAGCAGGAGGAGATGGTGGGACACATAAAGTCCTTTCAGTTTGCTCATTGCTGACACTCTTTGATGGCTCTTTTTCTGGATGTCTCTGGAGTTGGTTGTCTTGTGTCAATCCAAGGTATTTCAAACTGTCAACAATTTTGTCTGTGTAGGCTCTCATTCATCCAGGTCGTGGTAAACATGAACCAAAGGCATTTGTCAACTATTTCCACTATTTAAAGCTGATGGTGGCTTGAAAACCATGTAATGTGCTCATTATTCAATCTCAGCCCATGAGGTTTGTTGCATGTCATCCTGCTGGCTGTCGGCTTGTTTTACGCCCATCTGTCAGTCTACACGCAAAATTCACAACTTTCTTTGCATTTTTTCCCCAAGGTACGATCTACAATGTTTAGATTGTATCTATAAAGTTGATTGTGAGTCTTATTCAGTTCAGTCATCCCTACACCAAGGTATTTCAACAGTGTTTTTCTGCCTAATTCTCTAATGGTTCTGTTTTCATTGAGATTTGTATTTCGTTGCAGCTCGATGAAAACTGTCAAAGGCAGGTCTTTGGATTTGCCCCCAGATAGAAAAAGCCATCCAGCAAACACTAGAGCAAACACATTATGTTGTAAACTGTTGGAGAGATAATTGATTCAGGGCGTATTGTGACAGTGAGTAGCAGAATTGTCACAACATGTGGTGGTTCGAGCAAGCGAGCCAGGCAACTGCTGCAGCTCAACAAAACAAGTCAGTGTGTGCTCCCTACATGCATATGACAACAGCGTTTCAAATCCTTCTCTGGAGTAATGCTTTCAGTAGACAGAGCCGCAGGCACAGGAGCCGGTCTGCTTTCTGCAATGCGAAATAAATCCCTGGAACAAACTGATTACATAAATGGATAAAGGCTGTATGTGCGATAAAAGACAGGAGTTCAGTCGCAGCACAGAGCGATAAAAGCCGAAGAGAAGACAGCACATGCTCAGATTTAAAAACACCACAGAGTACTGTACACGGCAACACCTTACATATTATGCTGCCGAGGGTTTCTAGTCTGGTGTCGAACTATGGTCCACAATGTTTACAAACACAAGTCAGCCATTTTGCTTTTCCTGGCTCAGCCACAAAAGGTATCAAATACTCTCAAATACTCTCAGGGCTCCTTTAAAATTGTATGTGTATATATGCTTTTATCCCTCTATTTAAATAAGAGTGGAGCCAAATAATACAATGACATTTTCAGAAGTTGATTCCTCCCCCACTTGTCCTAAAGAACGATCCATCATACTTGGATATGGCATACACCGAATGACAAGCTCTAATTTTATCACCAAGCAAGTTGTCCCTCCAGAAGCTATTACAAGTCAGTGGTGTGCCCTTATCATCGTGAACACCTCTGACATGCATGTGCTTTTAATAGCCCCGTCCAAGCCATGACAACGACATTTCCTTGAGTTTAATCTGACATCGCTCTGAGTCATACTCGGGTTTTGGAAGCCTTGTTTGCCCTTTTAGTCTTTAAGTAAGTTTAAGTGTTTCTTTAAGATCAGTCAACTTTGGGATTTCAAAATCAGTACCATCGATTTCAATACTGGGCTGTCAAATGATTTAAAGCGAAATTTTACGAGTAAATTGTGACTTATTGCATGTCTAAGATTGCATGCGTCTGCATTTCAAAGTCGTGGTTTTATTTAGTTTTTTGTCCTATCTTAAGTCAACATTTTCAGGTCATCCTCATGTACAGTAGCATTGGCTAATTGTGTTTTTTTTGTTTTGTTTTTGATCTGGGGGTAGTGGATGAGTACTACTTTGTAATCAGGATGCGGGTTGCTCTGGTTAACTAAGTCACTGATTTGTAGCTGTCACCTAGCTCATGCTTGACAAACGTTTCATCGAATGCAAATCATTTATAGCTTGCATTGATATATATACTGCAGACACATCATTATATAAATACTAACCCTGTCTTACCACATTCATGCACACTTAAATAAGCTAAAACGTGAATGAGCTAAACTTTATTTAATCTACAATAGAAATGTGTTTAAGTTTACTAATTCATAATATGTCTAAAGACCCCCAGAGCGCAGGCTGGGGGTCTTAAGACACATAATAAATTAATAAGAGCTCTCCAGAGTCCTGCTGTTTACACAGTTGAAAAGGACTTTCCACATCCTCAAGTCAGAGAAAATCAGATTTTTCATAATCTTCACCTGACTCTTGGAACAACATACAACATCTTTCTGACGGAAATGAACTTTTACTTTTGTGCATTTAAGAAACCTGCCTACCCATCTTGTAACTGTTTTACATAAGTGTGTTCATTTACTGCAGCTTTGTGTTCCCTTAATCATTTTAATACATTTTAGACTTTTTTTCTTACACTCTAGTTTTTATTTATTTGGAATAAGTTAAAATACAGTTAAAAGGAATAACTTATTGACGTAGCTTCATTTTAGCAGTCTTGTGTTTATCAGTGTTTGGATTCACTTCATGATTTGTTGCATGTCTTTTAATTGATTCTGTAAGAACAATAGTCATTAGATTATAAATAAAGGCTGAATAAATGAAGGAATCTTGGATAGAAAAGAAAACCCCTGACTCCAATAACGATACAATGTTCAGAGTGACATTAAATTGTACCTTCACTGTATTTGGTCAAGGTGTTAATTCTTTCTGAACCCGAAGCCATTTCTCCTCCTCTTCACGGGAAAGCAACATCGGTTCACAGAGCATCTATTCTTACCAAAGAGCGGTCATAGAATGTTTTATTATAGGTGATATGAGTAGGTGCATGTGTTTGATAATATTTCAAGGTGGCATGAATGCAAAAGAACATGAGTGTACCTCTGTGAAGAGAGGATTAAATGATTGGACACAGTTCTATTTAGAGAGTAGATGGGCCATGTTGTCAGGTTACCAAACAGGCTGCGCTGAGAAGATAATGTACCTTGTCCCTGCACGGCCTGCACAGTGCATTTCTATTCTTTTCTGGATTAAAGTATAAGCTGCTCATGCGGGTGAACGGGATACAGATTAAGTTGATAGAAATAAATAAATAAGTAAAAGGCGGGCCTGCGTTGTGGGGGATGTGATATTGACCAAACAGTACATGAGTGTAGTTTTCTTCGGACAATGTGGATGAAAATAATATCAGAGTACAACATGCTGAAAAGCTCCCTGGCAGCTTTATCCCAGGCTAACCTTCAATACTATTAGTAGTGAGAAATTTGCTCAGCTTTTACTGGGGGGGGGGGGGTCTCAGGGGACTGAAGTTATAGAAAACAATGCATAGCAAGGAAAATGAGTCACATGTGGAAAACTTTTAATGAAAATGAGAGCTCATTACTTTTATCATTAAATTGCTTTCAGAATGAGAAAACAATCATTTTGATATCACTAACGAATGAAATAATAGAAAAGTCGGCTTGAAAATCAGTGTCTAAAAATACCACAGCCTATTAACAATTAAAAAGCTATACATACGCTTTTTGAGTCATCAGGTCCAGATGTACAACATTCAGAGGAATCAGACAAAAACCACAGAGACTTACTGACATGATGTTCTATTTTGTTTTGATCAGATATATTTTCTTTTATATTATGTATCATATAGATAGATAGACAGACAGACATATATATATATAGTACTATAAATAGTACTATATAAATATAGATATATAGATGTCCTTTAGATGCTCTATTCTCAAGCCTGCCTTCTGCGTTGTCAGGACAGCTGTACTGTACGTGTGACTGTTACTCACACCTGCAGCTTTTTATAGCAACTGATTACTCAATTCATTAGCTACTGTCAGCCGTGATATCTGAATCATTTTTAAATGTCAAGCGATCAATTATTCAGTTTAAAGCGCTGTTATTGAAATAGACCTGCGGGCTGCTTAGAAATTTAGGAAAATTAAAATAAAATAGAAGAATTGTGTGATTAAAGTTGACCTATTATGCTGATAACCATTTTAAAACCCACCTGTAGTGTTTCATCGTCGGGTGCCTGTATTGAACGAGGGCAAAGTTTCAGCTCATGTGGGCAGCAGAGTAGGCTACTACTAGTCCTGCGAGTTCTGCAAGATTTTTAATGAGACGGCTTCAAGCCTCTACGTCGGCAGGTGGAGCAGGTTTTCATTGGCTGTTCTACCAGCACACAAGCAGCCCTCCCCTAGCAACCCTTGAACAATGCACTGCTCTTGTGGCGACCAGCAGCCGAGTTGTGTTTCTCATCTTCTGGTTCACCCTCTGATTAACAGGAAGTTTTAAATAAGCCCTAAAAAAGTTAACAAAAGATTCCATTGATTGACTGTTTCCAAATTTTCTAGACTGCAATATCCAAACAATACTTGTTGTCAAGGCAATCCTGACATAGAAACACAGGAATAAAGCTTCAATTAACTTTAATAGATATGGATGCACATTGCTCATTTGTGATTTAAGTATACCATACAGGAGGGATTTTAATTGCAAATATAATTGCAGAGAACAAGTTGCAGAATGAGGTTGTAAATGCAAAGCATCATGAGTTAAAGCTCCTGTGAGGGGTTTTGAGATGGCTATAAAACCAAATGAAAATGATACCAATGATTCGTCATGAACTACACAAGCAAACAAGACAAACATCAAGCAGTTTAATTGTTTGTAAAAACTTATTTTGGATTTGTGAAAAACCACCTCCGGGTAGGTGTCAGACGAAGTGATAAACGGCAGAAACCATCTTTCTTACATTTTACATGCAAAAAATTCTCAGTGGCATGTTTGGCTTTTAAAAGACGGCATGGTGAAAACTCTACTGACACATATACAGGAACATATCAGCAAAGAATAAATGGTAGTGCTTTGTCCACAAGGGGGCGCCAAAATCAGAGCAAAATCAATTTTCCTTATAGGTGCTTTAAAAACCTACAGAATGCAAAATGTACCTGGCATCCAGCCTCTTGCATTTTCTCCATATTCTATACCCTGTGTATTATCAGAAACCTTTGAAAAGTAGCTTCTTAAAAGCTGTTTTTCAGTGTCCTCTAAAAAAAACAAGAGACTTCGAAATTACCAATCGACTCAAAGGACTTGCATGAGATTAATTACGCACCTCTGCAAGTGTTCAATATGACTTTATAGTCTGGTAGCAAGACAAAAAACAGATACACAACAACATTGGCAGGCAATGAGAAGAGGTGTTTGAATTGCAGGTGCTTCTGAATTTAAATAGCATCTGGTGTCTCTTCAGGTCAGAGTGTATTTTGAGTTGTGTGTTGTCCTAGAACACACCTGAGCCATCTGAGCACGACAGATGTCTGGGATGGACAGTTATAAACATAGAATCAGTCCTAATCCTCCCTTTGTTGTTTCTAATGGCAGAAACACATCAGATGGTTTGACACATACTTCTGTAGGCAGTTGGGCATCCGCTCTGTAGGAAGGGTACACACAAATACACACAAGTAAACACACAAGTGCAAGACCACTGTGTTGTGCTTCTGTGATTAAATACCCAAGTCTAAAAACTCAACTGCAGAGAGGAAAGGAGATATGCCAGGACTTGCCAAAAGTGGACAGCGGCCCAGGCAGCCTGAGTCACGGTGCATCTTAATTAGCCTGAAAACTGTGAAAACGGTGTCTGGGAATCAATGGAGTGAGATTATACTTGAAGACATTTGGCAGTGATTACACTACAATGTGAGAGACGTCCAGATTTTTGTACATTGTCTCTTTGTTTTATCACTTATGAATGGAGTCAAAACTATCAAGAGATAACTTGTGCCTTGTTTCCTGTGTCCCTGACAGGTTCAAAACAAATTCAAGAAATGTGATTTGTGCATCTATTTTCCCTGCAAAGTATTTATATGTTGCAGGATTTCCTGCCATTACCATTAGCCTTAAGGCACTCAATAAGTCCCTTTTATTTTGCATTTGGTTACGTTATTTTGACCTAGTGTTCTCTTAGGCAATCTACAAAAATAGGTCATTCAGTGCAATTGATGCAAATGCACAGAAAACAGCTCAGTCCTCTTGCAGAGATAAGGCAAGCGCTTGACCCTGTTTCAGTAAGTAGGAAAACGAGAAGGCAGGTCGAGAGGATGACCTCAAATCAGTGAATTTATTAGCAAGTTCACAAATTAAGTGACACATGAGAGACTGCAGGAACACAATAATGATGTGAAAGTACTTCATTAGAAAATCTTGGAAATTGTCTTAAACCTAAGTGCATATGTGGGTCTAGTCTAGATTTAAAGCAACAGTATGCAATTTTACACATTAAAACTGTAGCTTCAAAGGTTGATCTAACAGTACAACTACTTTAAAGAGGGACATTAGCACCACTCCCATTTCCACAAAGCACCCAATTACCCTGTTTAGGAATCCAACCTGTAGCTCCAATCCCACATGACACCCCCTTACTCTCTTTCTCCCCATTGTCTTACTCTATTCACAGCCTGTCTCTGAATAAAGGCATACCATAAATCCCAAAAAGAGATGTTGATATTTCCAACACAGCAGTATGTGTTGAATCTAAACGATTGTTTTATCCCTTTTGCCATAGCGTTTGACATCAACCTAAGTTGTGCAGAGTATAAACTTCAACCCACACACTGCTATATAAAACAGTGTGACGTACTTAAGGAGAAAGATCCAGTTTGAGGACAAAAACGTGACCAGCTATAAATGAGCACAACCCAAAAAGTCTTATATTGAGATGACAGTTTTCTATTTTTACTCGCACTCCAGAACGAGCAGCGGGGAGATGTTTTCATCTGTGAACTTCAGTGGTGACGTTACACACACATAACGTCACAGTAAGTGGAAATATGAGCATGCATGCGCGCACCTGAGCATCCATGCATGCGTTATCATGCTGTGTAGTACAATATATACTATATATACTATATATATATCTTTAGTACAATGTGAATAATTATTGCAGAAAAACATGTCCAGAGCTTTTATTTTGTAGTTTAATGTGAGGATATTCCCCTTAGATAAAGCCAATCTTGTCATTGTTATACAAATCTCGTTTCATAATCACGTCACAGCGTGTCAGCTCAATTCCACATAACTCTGCAGGGTGTCTTCTGTCAGCATCCATGAAATGAGGACATGGAGGGAAATCTGAAAACCTGCATTGCACCAAGTTAGGTAACATCAAAGAAGATGTTCATACCCATACACACACAGAGAGACACAACTTCTGTGATCTAGATTTCTAATGTTTGATCCACAAGCCCCAGCGGGTGTCTCACACTGGAGGTCTAGCGGAAGTTGCCCGTACTTTGAAATTCATGAGGTGTGTACTTGTTTATATCTGAGACGTTAGAGTGCTGTTGCCATTTTTAGCCTATTTCCTCCAGGAGCCAGCCTCGCTGCACGGCTGAATAGATCATGCACTGTTTCCTCCTGACTACATGGATTTGTCAGGGATTGTTATAAATAGCTCAGAAGAAGCACGTGTCTGCAGCAGACGAAGTATGCAGCTCGCAACAGCCAGCGAGATTCAGATTTGTCAAAACAGAGGCGTAAAGGCGAGGACAGAGGAGAGGAGACAGATGATGCTTTTGACAGCAACTTAACAGACTCGTCAATACTTCCACATCTCTCCTCACTTATGTCAACAAGTGACCTTAGCTTTCTGTGAATGCACATGTTGACACACACACACACACACACACACACACACACACACACACACACACACACACACATTCAATCTATGTAATTTTTAAAAGCTTGCTTCCACTTCCAATGATGTACAGTATCAATGCTACAGTCGGATATGTCAATATGTTAATCTTTACATATTCCATGTTTATTCCTCGAAAAATTAAAGTTCAAATGTGTTAACACTAACAAGACACTAACATCACATACAGTCATGTCTCATTGCTACCAAACCACAATATTTTCCCAAGCTTTTTTTATTTTTTTTTAGGTACTATATGACCAAATGTTGCTGTTTTACTTTCTCTAATTTATCGACTTTATGTTGAAAGTCTGCACATGCAAAGTGATGCAAATGGGATACCAAGATCTTTATATTTTCATGATGGACAAAAGTTGTTCTGATCAATCTGAAGTTAAATTTAAGTTTTCCTCCGAGCTTAAAAGAATTCTTATAATCTGCTTCTAAATGCACTTCATGAGAAGTTTTTTGTTTTGTTTTTTATAACTAAGGTTTTTGACTTCTGTAAAATATCTCTCCATCTAACAACCAGTCATCCCCCTTTATACTTTACAAATGACAAATGTTATGAAAGAAGATGGGGAACAAAATTTCTTTTGAAAGGACGCATGAAACAACTTTAGTTATCGCCTGAAATGTTCTCTAGCATTGACCTTTTCACCAAAATATCACATGCACTCACTATGTTGCACAATGTTATAGTCGCGATGTGAGTTTTATTTATAGGCATTCCCCTCAGAGAAAGAGCCATATAGAAGATAGTGTTCTCTGACTTTTGAAGTCAATTTCATCCTTCATTTTACATGTTTTTACCTTCTCGTTTTCCTATAAAATAATAATTCCGCTATGCTGCTCTCATGTGGTGACGTTTTCTGTCTCCTGTGTGTAAATAAAGTCATCCAGACCACACTCTTTGAAATCCTTCCACGAGCCTATGGAGAAATGTGATCAAAGCCTGACCTGCACCAGCGTTCTGTGCGAAATCCAGTCTGTTTATGGCTGTACTTAAAATATCTCACCTCATTATTTTTGCCTCCCCTCTGAAAATAAACATGCATTAACAAATGAAGCTCTCCTTCAGTCGATGAGTCACACAGACGACACACAAAACTACCTTTCCAGTCCAGTGCTTCTGCTGCCTTATATAAAACATCTGATGCATAACATAGGAGTCTGGAGGGAATGAAAGCATTATATCTGCAGTGCATCCGGAAACAAGCTGAAAAAAACGTCAGTGTTTTGCATCCTGACATTTATGAGGTGGGAATATGGTGGAAGGAAATGTTTGTGAGTTACTCTCCAACCCAACCCCACCCTCCAAAAAAAGTTATTTGAAGGAAGAATGTGAGACTTTTTGTTTTCTGCTTTATTTATGTGTAAAATGTTGTTCTTCCTTTAAAATAAAGTCCAAAAGATTTCATTCCTCAGTGGAGTTTTTTACGTTCTAAATGCAAAAGCTCTTATTTACCCCTCAGACACAAAGTGTTGATTGCAAGCAAAATGCAATTTGATTTTCAGAAACCTGATATATTAATCCAACAGAAAACAACAGAGCACATGCTGTCTCTGACACACACACACACAGACACACACACACACACACACACACACACACACACACACACACTTACAATAACAACCACTGATGGACAACAGGAAGGAACATTTTTAAAGAGCTTTGGCCTTCAAGAGGCTGCTGTAGTCTATTAATTCTGGCAAATGGCTTTCATATTGTTAATAAAGAGTACATTTCATGCAATGTTCCCAATTCTAGGTCCAAGCATCCAAACAGTCCACCGCTTTAAGCTACTACTGCACTGATACCATCCAAAGTAGGCTGAAATAGCAGCTTTTTTAAGGTGAATGATTGGAAGAGTGGATGATCAGGAAGAAGGACATTTTCTGTCAACATTGCATTGCAGATTTTACATAACCCATTTTCCACAAAACATACAACCACAAATTGATTTCTTGCATCAGAGAAAAACATGTTTCAGTAGGAAGGATTTGATGCAGCCGGTCTCTGTGCTTTTAGCATCATTAGAAGTGACACATATCCAAGGCTTTCTCAATCCAATGGCCCTGTGTCTGGACATCACTTTTAAATATGCAATCAAAAGCTGTCAGTGTAAAAATGTTAGTCCTGGTGAGATTCAGAACAAAAATAAATGCATAATTTTCTTTTTAAGTCATTGGTCTCATGTTCTTTTTTTTCTCATCGCTAAGCCACAAACACAAAGAACATTACTACTGCTTCTTTGAAATGTCACTTGTAATATTTGTCTGGTTACATCAAACAGGTCACGTTGTGTATCCAAAAGAGAAATCAAGTGCCCGAGATTAAGACAGTACAAATGTACCCCCAAATGGAAATTAAAAACCACTAACATTTTACAGTACTTATAAAAACATTTGGTAGTAGTCATAAAATCCAGATCGATTTCAAAATAATTCTTGCTAATAAAATATTTTTTATTCCTAGAGAGATAATTCTTCATTATTTTTGTTTAGCGCTTTTCATTCACAAACATGCTGACAGACGGGGCTCGATCAGCTAGGTGTCCTACTGTCAACACAAAATTTCGACCATTTTGAGCTTCTGCTGTGGTTGCTTATCAGCCCTCGAAGGGCCCCTAAGTGGCTGGGGGCCTCTAGCAGTTGCCTTTTAGGACAATTGACCATATAGCTTAAAGATCAATGCACTCAGGTACATTTTACCCATTGGGGGTTTCTTAGTATGCAGCGACTCCCGGCGGTGCTGTTGTCTATAATGCATCTCATTGTGGTTTTGCTTTTGTTATGTCTGGCTATGTGATGTCCGTCTTTCTCCCTGCCCTCCCATCTCTTTGGCGATAGAGATCTTGATCTCAACTTGATAACCTGGTTAAATGAAGATGACTATAAATATAATACACACCCAAGAAAGTGTCATGTTCATGCACAAGCTAAAAGGACAACAGACATTTATAGGTTGTGAGATTCCCTTTAACGCAGACCACACAGAGACTTATGTGAGGCTCAATGAATAAATGGACTATTACACCATGTTCTCAAAGAGATGGAAAATCAGCCACACTGTCACAGATACTGTATAAGGACCATCTTAATGATTAGTTCACAATATTCTCTTTTTTTTTCAGCCCAATAACTAAATGAATATATAATAAATAAATTCAATTAGAATTAGCATTAATGTGGAACATTATTCAACATCCAAAGAATTAAGAGTTGCAAACACAGTTGCATACTCTGGGAGAA
Organism: Symphodus melops; assembly: GCF_947650265.1. Lineage (NCBI taxonomy): Eukaryota > Metazoa > Chordata > Actinopteri > Labriformes > Labridae > Symphodus > Symphodus melops. The sequence continues at coordinate 3,532,532 of NC_136698.1, forward strand.
TTCAAGCTACAGCCTGCACAGAAAATCAATAGAGACATTTCTTGCTTCGTAGCTCAGCCTCAGCAGCACTCACCTACAGTCGGGAAATGTAGTGTGGGTGGTTTTCCTACATTCTGTGGACTACTCACAAAGTTTCTTCTACAAACACAATTTATGCAGATAAGAAACCATATCAGGATGTGAAACTGGACATCACAGATGTCTGAAGCTCCCTTTTGAATGAGGCAGAGCTGTACTGAATCAGCTTTTTGCATATGGAGTTGCACCTGTTGTCTATATCGAGTCCAATCAGATCGTCGCATCGCTCTTCATCTCGCTCTTGCTTCTTACAGCCGCTGTATTCATCAGGTTTCCTATGCACCTTTTGCATCGCTTACATAAATAAACCTAAAGAGGCCGCCGAACTGCATTAAGCTCAAGCATTTTAAATAGCCGTCTCAGCAACAATCAGAAGAGTATGCCTGCAGAGTTTTATCCAGGGCATGTAACTGATCATCAATGGAGTTTGGTTTTTAGATTCATGCAGCTCAAAAACACGAAGGCAATGTTTTCTCAGCTCTGTTTGCATTGCATGTGTATATTCCTGGTGTTGGCTGATGCTATTTAAAGTGACAAACACACCCATGAGTCATCATCTGCAAACACTGCACACATCACAGGGCTCTCTTCTCTTTCTTCAAAGGCATTAGCTGTATGCTGAGGTATACCATCTGAAAGGGAAAAAACACTGAGTATCGTGCATTGTCTCCTGGCAGGATCAGCACCATGAAGACCAGACTAGGCTGCCTCTCACACAAGTCTGACTCCTACAGTGACTTCTCCGAGTTCCTTCCTCCTGCCCACGAAACCACGGCCAGGTGTCTGAAGTGAGTCTGCCAACAATCCTTTATCTAATCCTGTGGGACTGCATTGTTACACAGGCATCTGTGGTGTTAAATAACTCGGATACTGGACTTAGCCACCAAAGTTTGCAAGTTAAATTAAACTAACAATTGTATAACATTTGAATGGAAAGCTTTCAGGAATTTAAAAGTTATTTAGTGTTTAAGGATATTCCGTACTGTAATGCCCTGCACCTCCTGTCAGCCATTTGCCAAATGCTGCTTCATAAATGTTATCAAATATTTGCATAGTAATCTTTTCTCTGTGAATTTTATGTTGGTCTGTGCAAGACAACAAAGCCCTTGGAAGTAACAGCTTGTACTGTACAGAAAAAAATTGATTAAACTAAGCTGCCAGATATACTGCTGTGAGAACTGTGTTGTATGAAAATCAAAGAAAGGTGCAAAGCCAGTCAGGTCATAATGGTTGTCCATGCCTTCTTATTATTTTAAGTCATGCTTTCCATTCCAATCTGGACTGTCAGTATTAAGGATCCTTAATGTTCACAGCAGGGTATTAAACAAACAAACTAATTCTCCATATAACCTCCATCTACCTAAATAGTTGGGTGTATAATATTAAAGCATCCCCTTTAATCTTCTAGATTACCATCACGGTTGCACCACTTCATTAAAATATGAACAAATAGCAGCTGCTGTTCTCCTTCTTCTACCTCCTCTTCTTCCTCCTTCACAGTCTCTTGCAGAGTGGCAGCTGTGACCAGAGACATCGTCCATTCAACTGAGCTGCCCTTCAATGATACATGCAGCTGCATCTTGTGTTAGAAATGCATGAACCCACAGCGGTTGGTTTTGTATCTTACTCAAGCAGTTTCCTTTTGCTTTTCTCTCCATCAGACTGTCTACAGACGAGGTTGTTCGATGGTCCGAGTCCTTTGAACATCTTCTCTCGAACAAATGTAAGTACCAAATGTTATTTAACAAAGGGAACGGTCTCCTCTGCCACATATAGAATGGACAAATAGGAACATTAAAGCCACCTCTGTGAAGCTGTAAAACGTTATTTCCCTTTCTCTTTATCAGATTCTATTTTTCACTCAGGACAAGCAGAGTCCAGTTTTTCTCCCTGCGAGCCGCTCTTATGTAAGGGCCTTATCACTGTGCTGTGAGGGCTCCTTGCTGCATAATGAGTCACACACTTGTCTCTAACCTTCCCCTCGGACCAAACACACCCTGTCACAAACTCACCCACAAACACACATCTACACAACCAGGTCGGGGGGTTTATTTTCAGACAGCTAACAAGCTATGTGATGTAGCATCAGCGGCACAAACCCACTGAACTGAACAAGCAGAATAAAGGACGCAAAAATGATTCAGTGCTTGTTCATGTTCTAATATTTCTTTATTGACTTGATGACGAACATTAAGCACACACACTCTTATGAAGATGACACAAAGTCGATCCAAATCTGCTGCTATCTTGCGTGGTCGATGGTGAATAGTGGTCTTGTGTAGGTTATGGAGTATGCCCACTTATTTTTCCCTGTCCATCGGGTATACACATCTCTTCTGATGCACACCAATGATTAAGTGACAATATTGAGTAGTATGCTGGATTTCTTTTGCAGGATGGTAAAGTAACGAACCTCTCTACTCTAATTGGCAAGAACACATGAGCTCAAAGAGTAGTTTTATCTGTCCCTGTTTATAACAGAGGCTGGTTATACTCGAATGAATGGCTCACTTCAAAAACATTTGGGGGGATAATTAAGAGTACGGTACACTCACTTCTTTAGACACCACTTCATCATTCATTGTCAAGTTTCCTCTTGTGCCTCCAAACTTGAAAAGGAATGATCTTCTACCACCCAAAGGACTGGACTCCACTCAAACAGTCAGGTTTTAGTTGAGCCTTGAGCTCAGTTTAGGTGAAACTTAAGAAAAAAGAAAATACAAACAAATGTTAACAAGATAAAGAGTGAGAGAAGGAAGAGGAGGTTGCAGCCATAGATGCTGGTAAAGTGCAGCTTCTGATGGCACTGCAAGAAATAAAAGCATATTTGGCAGTTGACAGGTGCTCATTTCAAACCCTGCACCGAACCCCAAACTGCTTCGAGTGCCCCCTTAGGCAGCCCTCTCAGTCTGACTTCTGTCCATGTTTAGTCCAGAAGTCTTGTTGGGACATGTTTGTATTTCAGGCATGTGTGTGAGTAGCCTCTTGATAACAGGGGGTGAACCAGCGTTTCCCCTACGGTGTTCAAAAAGTTTATACATTTAATAAAATATATCAACAAGAAAAGTTAAGCTGGTTTATTCAGCTTGAAAAAAAGATCTTATCTTAGCATGTTCTTTGACAGCTGTAAGTTCGTTTTTATTTTCCATTTTGTGTTATGTAACACAAACATTTTGATCTCAAAGTGAACTGAAATAACATCTTATTTCCAAAGATAAAAGTCAGTGTCATTTGAGTGACGTTTCAGTGCTTGAGATCTTAGTGCTTCGTCTTAAATTCTGTTTCAAACTTGAGCAGAAAGGACAAATGAATCCAATGTGTTTATTGTGTTCTTTTTTCACAGGTACATTTAATAGTTTAGTCCAAACCTGCAAACCACACATGCAGCACTTTTCATTCAGGTCTGTAATCAGAGTGATTATTTCCATCATATCAGACGTAGTGCTAACAAAGACGAGGAGACAGAGCATGCCTGAATGAAAAGAGGCTGTTAGCATCCTGCACTCACATGAACATAAGTCTGTATGTTCTCTGCAAGGTTATGACATAATATAATAATCCTTAGAGAGATAATGTCACACTCAGTTGTTACCGAGGTGAGAACAGAGCCATCGCCAGAGCGCCCAGTGTCATACAGCGGTGTTTCCTGTTTCAATTGACCAACTATGAGTGAGTTAAACTACAGCATACTGTATGTACATCAAAACACACAAATACATGACATAAGTAATGTCGCATCACTGAGACACAGCACTGAATGTTCCCTTTAAAAGGATATCAAATTGACCTCAGCTTTGATTTGATTTTAGGAAAGGAATATTGTGTTACATTGCTGCATCGTAGTGTCACTGTTCAATGTGTAAAGCTGACAGTGTGACTGCTTGGAGCATGACCTGATCAAAATGTCAGCTGTTACATCTCGTGTTCGTGCGAGGACATTCTGTGAAGTTGACAAGAGCTGCGATTTCCAAACAAATTGTGTCGGAGTTGCATTGTTCGTATTGTAGTTTTTCAAATCATGTAATTTAAAAGACGTAGGCATAGCTTTGGTTATGTAAGCCTTCGATGTGTTGTTTGGATAATGTGTTGTCGGGTCTCAGTGAGCTGATCACTCCTGGGTCTCCGATTATTCTATCAGTCCCGGCTGCCTTGTGTTGCCTTTATTACTGTCAGCTGCTCTTAGGCCATGAGCGACGACTCGTGAGCATCACAGACACCTCTGTGGCCGAAATGTCCAGGGCAGTGTCACTTTGAACCGTTAGCGCAGACAGCGAGGGCGGAGACAGCCGATGCTGAGGACGTAAAGGGGCAGGAGAGGATGGGGGACGTCTCTGAATGGTGCCCCCTGATGGATTTTAAGGTTAAAGTTAAACAAATAGCCCTGTTGTTCCATTTTATACTCGCCACATTTCATGGTAGACCATTTACATTATTTGATAATCAATCTGCACAATTCTCTCAGTCCACTTTACTCGGTACAGTTTGTTGAGTTGGATGACAGTTTTTTTTTTTTTTTTTTAGGGTTTGATGAGGAAAGCTGTTACCCCATATACTGTATGTCACGTACCCCAAGACCAGCCAGTAGAACATTTTAATTGCATCAGCAACATTTCAACCTGTAAATGGTCGTGGCTAAGCATATTTTTTAACACAATGTGTAAGATTTGATTACTTTGAACTCAGATGTCAAGCTTTGGACCCGACTTCATCAACATCACTCCTTAATATATATTCAGGTGTTTTCGCTGAAAGAAGTGGTCTGGTGGTTTAGTAACTCTTTAAGCTCAAGTCCAAAGATACTCTGCCGTCAGCTCATTAAGTCGCCTCGCTTCATTGACTTGGTTTATGTTTAAGTTGTGTGAACCCGCCTGAACCCTGCTCTACATTCTTGGTTCAGTCCTAACACTAGCCTGCGTCTTATGTGGATGTATTACAAAAATCATCCAAATACCAAATTCGCCGATCATAGAACACTTTTACGACCTTGTCCCAAAGTTATCACCCTTGACCTTACTGAAATAATGCAATTCAATTAATAAAACTTTATTTGGGGGGGGCAATTCAAAGGCACACAGAGCCGCAAGTGAACGACAGTGCAGGTGTACTAAAATTCAACAAAGAGAATAAAGTGCTGAAAGCGTGAACATTTAAATACAAAACAAGAAAGTTAAACATGAAAAAAGATATCAGGAGTTGAGGGGCTGGACAGCCCTGGGGACAAAGGTTTCTTTTCTCCTCTAAGGCTTTTAAATGTATTATGTCCATGGCTGTCTCCTCTTCAAAGTCTGACGCAGCTTCTAGTTGCAAGGAACTATGCAGCGTCAATAAGCACTGTGGAGTTGAGAGGTTTGAATTCGTGCCAACATCTTCCCTCTCTGTGACCTTTGGAAAAGTCATAGTGATAGATCAAGTGATAGATTATGAAGGGAACTAAAAACCTTTCTGTTACATGTTCCAAAAAAATCCAAAAAGAAATTGGCAGTACCTTAAAAAGCTGTTGTTGCCTTTGGCGTCTGTGTTTGGGCCATTTACCCCGAAACACTGTGGTCCCATAAGTCAGAGTGTTTCTTTGTAATTAGCCAACAAAAAACCTGCATGAACACTCACACATTAAGAGGTGTTTATCCATGTCTGTGTGAGCAGCTAATTGAATATGAACAGATGGAGCGTCCTCTCCTCTAAGTCCAGCTTATTGTGTAAACAGCAGAAAAAAAGCGGGGTGTACATGACATGTCAACATGACCCGGGATGTAAGAAAAACATCCCCCTCCTCTGTGATACCATGAAAGGGGGGCACATAAATTGATCACTTATCTTGACTGACGAAGACAGAATCAGAAAATATCTGTGGGAGTATTTTGTCCTGATTTGTTCGTGTGTTCTGATCAAGAGAGCCGTTTCCCGCTTCTGGGAACAAGTGTGTGTATTCACTAGAAAAACATCAACAAGTGATGAAGGACATTACCGAATGTCACATGATGCAGAAGGAGGGGAATAAACATGAGAGGAAGTTCTCATATGCTGTATACGGAAATAGGTGCCACACTGCAGTATCAATCATGTTTCGTTGTGCTGCTGTTTGTTTGTTGTTCTTGTCTTTACCTCCCTCCCTTACGCTCTGATTCATGTGTCCCTGGGCAGATGGTCTGGCCGCTTTCCGGACGTTTCTCAAGTCGGAGTTCAGTGACGAGAATATCGAGTTTTGGATGGCCTGCGAAGAGTATAAAAAGGTCAAGAGCTCAACCAAGCTGGTGTCAAGAGCAAACAAGATCTTCAAGGAGTTCATTGATATCCAGGCACCCCGGGAGGTGTGTTCTCCTCACTTAATGATGCTAGAAAAAAAAGTCTTTTGAAACATCAATACACAAATCTGAATCAAAGTACCTGTTTCTTTTTAGCATTGACCTTAAATTTAATGACATTTTACCCCAACTAAAGCTTAATTATGTGCCCAATTCCCCACACATTTAATCAATCTGTATTAATAAAGTGTTAATTCATAAGAAGTTTGATCTCTTATCTTTAAAAAAGCAGGTAAAAGAAGACCTCACTCTGTGTTATATTATCTACAAAGACCTCATCCATCACGAGCACTAAGCAACTTTTAGCAATGGCAAAAAAAAACTTCCTTTGAGAAGCAGAAACCTCGAGCAGAATCACACGCTTGTTAGCCATCTGCCCAAGCTGTGTTGGGTTTGGAAAGTATGATAGAAAAAGACAAACAGAGTAGCAACAGCGACATGAATAAGATGGATTTGAAGCTACAATCAGTGGCGGTTCTGGGCTCTGTTGGAAAAAATCAATTGGTGGCCCCTCCAACCAGCAGTCATTATTATTTACCTCTTTCTTTTATCACTCCCAGATAGATATTTACTCTAAATTTTCTTTCATTGACAAATTTTGGTTTTCACAGCAATATTGCATGCAATGCTTCGGGGCATTGAGAATGAGTCAGAACGTTTGTCCGCTGTCGAGGGCCCCCCTACAGGCCATTTCACCTGATCGAAGTTAGTTGGTTTTTTTTGGACTAAATGTTTATAAATACTTGGACAATGTAAAGTTGTGTTCGTCAGGGTAATTGATCTATAATATATTAATCAAAAATCTCCATTATTTAACTTCAACTGTCGATGTCTGTCTGAATGGATAGCATGCAAGCAGGCTGAGTGGGATTGCGATGTAATTTAATGTTATGAGAGAAGCGACTTCAGGATCTATTTATACCTATATTATAGCTTGACCTACTTTTATTTTGAGAGCAAACCTTAGAGCCTGAGTTCTCCCAGTAAGGACATGGTTGCTTTGACATGTCACTTCTCCTTAAATGCACTCTGTTAGGAGATTGATGGTTGGTATTATTAGTCATGCTGCTGTAAATTAGTAGCTTAAATCTCTTCTGGATTTGAACAGCTATCCTAAACACTTTAATAGACAGGTGTAAATGGCTACAGAGTAGCTCAGTGTCACACATGGGTTAATGGGAATGTTTACTCTCTCCATCCATGCAGGTAAACATTGACTACCGCACCAGAGAAAAGACAAAGCAAAGCCTGGAAGATCCGTCCCCAACAAGCCTCAATGAAGTCCAAGCTAAAGTCTACAGCCTCATGGAGAAAGACTCCTACCCACGATTTCTCAGGTCCAAGATGTACCAGGATATGGTCAAAAGGGCGCACGCACAAAGCCAGCGAAGGTCTGTTTGACAAAAAAGTTACAAAGACCACCGAGGACTGAAAACTGGACCTACACTGTAAATTATTCATTAAGCCTTTCATCTCTGAATACTGTGAACCTGCAAGGATGGAGCAACGTTGCTTGACTTTTTTCTTTGTTTACACCAGCTCCATGCATGCAACCCCCTGCAAAAAAAAAGATGTGTCTTGGTGGACGGCCCTGAATGGTACAGAGAAGGAGATTTGATGAGAATAAGATAACAGTTTGAGGTCTGATGTAGTGCTGGGTGATTTGTTATTAAAAAATGAGAATTTCTCGAGCAAGAAACAAATGAGATTCCGAAAGCCCTTTCTCATCTTGTAGACCTGTTTTAAAGCGATGACATTTGGCAACGTAGCATAAGTCGGCAGGATTTCCTTAAAGCCCCTCTTGGGGCGCATTTGGGTGGTTATCAATAACTGATGTCTTTCAAGGATCTACAAAAAGCAAACAAGACATAAAAAGGATATGCAGCATTTTTATCCAGTAGATGCTCAAGTTACTCTCGTTAGCGTTAATGCTTCATAATAAATGGGTCTGATTGATTGAGGCTCCACACATTCAGTGCTTGTAGGAGACAATAATTTTAAGAACTGTGTGGATATCGTTCTATCTCCTAGAAATGAATATTCTAAAATACATCATGAGTTTTTATTGCCCAGCACTATTTTCTCCTCACCTGGGATATTTTGTGAACTAGACACTGTGGAATGCAGGTGAATAGCCCTTTTGTGGTAGTTTGTATGTTTACAATGAACAATTAAAGTGAGTGACCACTTAATATCTGAAACTGTGCCAAACTATATTGCACTTGATATAGCTACATAATCCTGTGTGTTGTGAATTCTTAGCAGGTATTCTATGTGACAATAAATGTGGAGTCTATTTAAAGGGGTTATGTTGATTTGCTTTTCAGTCACTCAGTTCAGAAAGTGGAAATATGCTGCCATTCCTGTTTAAGTTCCTGTAGAAGGTATAAAGAGAGTGACCCATTGGACCAAAGACTGACAACAGGGAATCGTTACTTCTAATCAATGGTATCTTTTCCATGAGATTTGGTTTGGAAACATGTCCATGGAGATATGTCCTTGAACCAAAGAAGCATCATCATTACCTTAAAGAAAAAAAAAATTAGAAAAAGGACTTCATGCATAAGTTAGAAAGCTAAATAATTCGGAAAAAAAATCAGCAGCTTGCATAACTAATGTGCTAAAAATAACTTGATCAGCGATGCTTCATTAACCTGGATATTCCAATTGGCTCTCCCAACCCAGTGCTAAGTGAACTGAAAGCGACAGCCCGACCCCTCACGTAAAACTATCTGTTCTGGATTGAAAATGATGTTGTGCAAAATTATTCTCTATTTTCAGCATGATGCAATACTCTGAAAAACTTTTTTTGATATTCTTTGATTTGTATACGATGTTGTGAAAATGACTGCAAAAAAAAAGAAAAGCGAAACCTATATTTAGAAAAACTCAATAACATGAGTAATGTGTTTGCTCCCTCAGCATTTGCACTTCCTTTACGATTACCTGATTTAAAAGACATCCTTAGTATGTTTTAGGTGGGATAAATATTTCCCTTATTGCATGAGTACTGTATGGGAAATCTGTTGACTATACAACTATTGGCTGGAAAAACATATCACAACCTGATATATTTATTGTACCTGTGATCCAGATTAATGTAACCTCCCACCATTATATTTTGGAATTAAAAAGGTCTGCATCCGTGTTTTGTGCACTGCGTGACTTCATTCCCATAATGCCAAGAGGGGTATTAGAGGTAAATGCATTCATCCAATCATCAGAACAGACTGACCTGAATTTCAATTCCATTTTATAACAGCGATGAAACCAGACAAAAACGTCTTTAATAAATGAGAACCCAAATCCTCAATCTGGGGATGATTCATCATTTTATTCCTGCATTCTTTTTTTGGATAGGATTAAGGATTATAATTCACCAATTCTTATTGGAGTTGGTAGCGGGGATGTAATACACATTTTGAATAACTGATGAGCAGGAAGTCCAGTTAATTGCTGTGAAATTGGAAAAAATAAAAACTTCTTTCAACATCCAAATGTTTACATTTCACGAATTAAGAGGTCAGATATTGGAGCTGCGCTGTACAGCGTTAGTTGTAGTCAAGACCATACTAACTAAGACCAAGACATATCTGAGGACGAGACAAGACCGAGACATTTAGAAGAGCGAGACAGAGTCAAGACCGAGGCCATAAATTTCACCGATGTGATCAACTTCTGTGCAGCAGGCGTGTCACTCACTGAGACCGTAACACCGGGGGGATAAAAGTTGAAGTTATTGGTTCTTTTAGAAAGAGGCATTTTCCTTCCGATCACAGTAATGACAGTAAATAGCCATCAGTGGTGGTTTTGACGGGTCTTGATCTAAAATCCAGAGTCCGCCCCATACAGAGAAAAGACCGAGTAAAAACTGCTTTCCATTCTGACACGAGACAGAGAACTTCAAAAAGTACTCTCGAGCCTTGAATATTCAGAAACAACGGAAAAAAAAGACTTGAGACCAAGACCGATGACTCACAAAAAGAATGAAAGAAAAGAATCCCCCATAAACTAAAACCAGAACCATAATCAAACATTCATGAAACTATTTCTACACAGCATCAGCACCACTAGCTTTAGAAAGCACTCCCCTTTCATATCTGGGGCACTTGTGGGATATAGCTGCCCACTGTGACATTACACATCCATTAACTTTGCTGCTGCTGATGTGTTTGTCACTCAGGGAATGGAAAGCGTGAATGTGGGACAGCATTCTGCTCAGCAGACACAACAAGCGAATATGTGGGCCAGCAGACTGCAGACAGGGCAGACTCACATCGAGAAACTCACGCCGGCATGAAATGATGACTGCTTCGAATGATCTCTGCTGTGTAAATTATAGTGTATATATCTGGACATCAGTGGCTGAGGAAACGATATGTATCAGCTATGGGCTTTCTAGACGGGATCAGATGTGAATACAGAGACTTGTGGTGTAAAAAAAACACACACTTACACTTAATGGCTAAATGGAGCTGAAAGGCAAACACACGACTGCATAAACAGGAATAAGGTCAGTGATTCCACCCGAAAAAACCTTGATTACTTTTTTGAAAGTAAGAAAGCCTTATGTTCATGTTGACCCAAGCTCGACAAGCGGGTCAGCACGCATCACAGTCCTGGCACTTCTTGCCCACCTGTCAAACACTGCCAATAGTTTTCTGAGGTCCATTTTGAATGTGGATTATTTTATTAGACCTAAAAAAAATTTTTAATACAAGGGTCTCTATGTGACGCTCATTTCACCCTCAAAATGGAATAATAAAGAACAAAGGCAAATTTTTTTTTTTTTTCTTAATCCTTTTTTAAAAAAAATTAAATTAACAGCATGCTATTTTGTCCCTTTAGAGGCACCGTAGGTCAGCCTATATGTAGTATCGCTGTGTGTTCACAGTAATGGAAGAGAACACTGCTGGGATCTTGAACGCTTCATGACACTTTGAAAAACTCTCAGACTGCTAAGCTGATGCCTCTAAAGTAATGTTGTTGAACATTTCCCTTTTTCTCGCTCTGCAGTTTCCTTTAGTTTTTTCATTTCTTTTTTGATCTGTAACGAGCTCCGTTTTCTGCTGTTAAGTTAATGTTGTAACTCGATCCACTCAAAGTACCTTGGTACCTTTACATATACATGCAAGTTTATATACGAAATGGTGGTAATGTACCCTTAGATTAAAAGGGGTTTGAAAGTGTTTTCTAATTATTATGAAATTAAACATTGTGCAGCCCTGCATTACACAATGAGGCCACTAATATTTTTAATATTTCTTGAACCTAAATGTGCATTATATCTTGCCTAAGGACTTCTGTGCACAACAGCACAGGAAAAAAATAAAAAATAAGATCAATATAACAAATACATTCCCCAAAAATGTACACCGCTAATTGCTTGTATTCATTATAAGCCGATAAATGTCAGTCAACAGGCTAACTTATTATAAACACAACAGATGGATTTCACTGGATTTTAAAATGTAATAAGGGAAATGAACTTCCTATTTCAAACTGTGTCAAATAAACAAGGTGTCAGCGTCAGTTATTGCACCAGTATTGCTCACTCTTCATCCTAACCCTTTTGTTTCCCTCAGTTCTCATCAGGATCTCTCTCTCCTCTCGCTCGCTCTTCCTCCATCTCTTTGTATCTGGCCTGTTTATCAATAGTAAACACAATACCCATGGTGCAGCGCTGCCATTACTATGGATCATCACGGGGCGTATGAGAATAACAGTTGATTAGTCGTCCTGTTCAGCTCAGAGATAAACAACAGAAGCAGTGCAGGAAAAACAACCACACAAATTGAATTTGCCGTTTTACCAAATCACTCAAATAACAGGATGCGTATTTCATCTGATGCTCACATGACCACGAGGAAGACGGATGTGAACATAGTGTTCTATTAGAAAATGTTTTCAACACAGAATTAAATAAGTCTTTGTAATGTAGATCCAGCTTGTGGGGACAAATCCACAGAGGTTACTATCAGTCAACATCACAGTTCAGTTTGAATACTCTCAAGTTACAGTTAAAGGTAGACACTTTGGTACAAGGCCAAATATTAATGTATAATTATATGAATATATGTTAAAGTGAATATGTTTTGTTTTTTTGTTGTTGTGTGGGTTTTTTTTTTTGGTTTTTTTTTTGTTTTTTTTGCTTTTGATGCTGTTTATATTTCCTGTTTCCTGTTTTTAAGCTGCTGTAACAACTAAATTTCCCCCATGGGGGATCAATAAAGTTTATCCTCATCCTTTAACTATAGAACTTTGGACTTTTTATAGCTGGACCTTAAATAAATCCTTGTGTTTCTCTCTAACTTACATGAAAAATACTTTCTGCTTCTTAAGATGCTAAATCAATTAGTTAAAATGCAAATTTTTAAGGTTAAAAAAATCTTATTTGCATTAGAGCCCCAACAAGTTAGTGTTTAGTAGTTTTACAAGCGTCATCTCCATTAAATAAAAATGTCAACCCATGCCAATGGATTTCAAAGTGCAAGCTGGGACTCACAGGGGGGTCATGAAACACTGAGGAGGGTTGTGAGATGCCTATAAAAAAACAAAAAGTTACATGATTTAAAATTATCCCATTATTGTGAAAATACATGCAAGTATTTTAATTTGAAATACAATTTTGGTCAATGCCAATAATGGTAGATCGTCATCTATAGAAAGGGTTAAAGTTTGTGTTCGATGTGTACAAGACCTTTAACCTTTCGTTGCTCCGGCTGCTTTGTCAGCAGCGTATAAATGGGATTAGCCAACATTGATGGCCACTTTACACAGCAGCCTCTGCCATCAGCGTGTGGATGGTTAGGCTTGACCTAAAAAAAACCTCTCTTATTTCAAAACACAAAGGTGAACCACGACAGTCAGAACGGGAACAATAGTAACTCTCCAGAAGTCCAAGGTTGAAGAGAACATGTGACAAGAGGAACATGTTAAAGAAACATTTAACACGCAGTGTCATGTTTTGCTGCACAAAAACCTTGCTGATTTAAAAAAACAAAAATGTATATTGAATTGAAATTGGACCCGTGATTCTTCTTCGCACATAACCTCAACACTTGGAGTGTGTTCAAGATTCACAGATGGCTGAAGCACATGTCGAGGAACACACGTGCTCGCTGTGGATTGATTGCGCCTATTGATCTTTATGATCATCGCTCATAATTTCATTATCAAAGGGACTCACTTAACAGTATTGACCGCGGGCATCTTTCAAAAAAAAAAAAAAAAGAAAAATGCAATGCCCCACCTTAAACTGATCTCGAAGAACGTGAAGCCAAATGATGAAGTGTGTTAAAATGTAGTCCCGTATTTATATCCCGTATCTTGTGTTTTTTCTTGTAATACTCTGTTTATTGGGATGACTGAACAATGAAGCCCCTTATTTTTAACTGTACAGACACAGACACACACACACACACACACTCTGTCTCTATCTGTCTCTTACTGTTCTTTTGCAATTATTACTCATTCGTCTTCACTGTCTCGTATAATGTCTACCGTATCAAAGCCTTTGAAATACAGCATAATAAATACTTGCGTAATGATCTAAAAATAATGTTTTCCAATGCATAAAAAACACATGGCAGAAGTGTCCATGTGTCTTTGGAGAGAAGCTGCCCTGATCCCTGTAGAGGTGGTATCACACGTTTGAAATGTACTGAATCACTGTGTTTACAAAGAACACGAGGAGTGTTTGGTTCAGACATGTGAGTAACAGCTATCAGCTCTTTGATCTGAGAATTCAGATTAAAGAACCTTTATACTTATATTCATGGCAAAGTTTTCAGACTCTTTGGTCTCTCTGAAAACAGAAAACTAAATCCATGGATGCTCAGACGTGATGTCATTTGATCTTGTCTGCTGATTTTCCACACAAGTCACCACGTGAGGCGAGTTGCTCAAAATATTATTACTGGATATGAAAATAATGAAAAGCAGACTGAGTTCAGAGATTAAAAGAAATGAAGAGCCTGTGCTACTAGTTTAAGTTTTATGCTAGGTTAAAGATAATATATCTTTATTGAAGGTGCTGCAGCAGCAGTACAGAATCAAAAAAGTCAAAAACTGAATAAAGTAGTAACATAAGGACAATTTCAAAAATAGTAGAAGGGGATATATACAGAAGACTATACACACACTGCAGGACCACAGTGAAATACAAGTTTTATCATGGAATATCACTTCAAGTCTCGGGACAGTTTGCATATTGTAAGCTCGGCTGACCTCTGTCTAAACAGCCTCCTGGGAGTCGTTTCAGATCATAAGTTTGGCTGAGGGGGGAGCACACTCCACTGGTTATTGTTTAACGGCAGGAGAAAGCATCTGGCTGTGCTTGCGGCAGGCTGCTCCTCTCCTCCCCAGAGGACCATCAGACAGATGAGCAACCTGAGGCTGCTCCACACACACACACACACGCACACACACATATAGTCGCACTGAGACCAAACAGAACCAATGTGCAAAAGTTCAGAGGCTCAGGACAGAGGACACTATTGCAAACAGAAATATCTTTTCTTTTAGTCCAGTTCCAGTCATAAAGGCTCTCTCTCATTTAACCAGAGTCAATCATATAAAGAAGTTTTGTTTTGTACATTTAGTGTTACAGTATTATTATGATAACTATACTATTAGTAAAGCAAATCAGACCACGTGCAGTCAAACGATATGCACCGACACTCATGTGAGATACAGGCAGACGAGGATTTAACCTCATTTAAGGTGTTGTTGTGTGATGAGGTTTCACGTTTCCTGGGAGGTCAGCTGTTAAAAAGAAAACGTGATTTGCCCCGTGTTTAATGAATTAGTGCTTGGCCTATTTATTTATTTAAGAGGACCAGTCTTACATTTTAATGAATCCACTCCTTTTGATTTAGCATAACTCCAGACAACACTTACCTCGCTCCTTCTGTACGTCTCATAGACTCTAAATCAGGGGCCAAGAGCTACTTGCATCAGATCGCTTGCATTTATTTACATAGCACACATCAGCTGAGTTAAGATACTGCTTGTCCGTGTGGGAAATTGCAATATATATATATGTGTGTGTGTGTGTGTGTGTGTGTGTGTGTGTGTGTGTGTGTGTGTGTGTGTGTGTGTGTGTATTAGAGCAGGGGTCTCCAACTATTATTTAGTTGGAGACCCCTGCTCTAAATAATAGTGGGCTACACCTTAGTACCCCACTGTTATTTATTATAAAACATTATTTATAAAACATTCACGCCCCTGTTGCGTAAGTCCTGATAAATAAATGTAAATGAAGACATTAATTAATCAGACCAAAAATGATTTAATTCCACCAGGTTGTAAATGTTAGATAGATAGAAAATAAACTAATTTTAAGACAACAAATTGTCTATGGATTCATGTATAAATAAACAATGAATTATTTAATATGATCAATGTTTTTATCATGTTAGTCAACTGATAAATGATCTATACTCTACTATGCAGTCATCAAAAAATACACATTGTGTATTGTATTTGATTTATTTTATCTTTTATAAAATGAGGGGTCCAACATTAGATTACCTAGCTTCAAAATAAAACCCGATAAATGAATTACAGATTTAAAGGTTGAATTATCCTTTGTTATCTGTGATTCTGTTCAGATGAGTTTGGCATGTTCCCCAAGCTTTGGAGAATCTGTCTGAATTTGATTTGATTTAATTTAATGGGCTCTCAGCTGTTCCAATCCACTCTCTCCTCCTGAGTCACCGCTTTGAGAGACCTTCAGTGAAAGCAAACAAACAAGGCGATGCATTGCTGGGAAACTACATAGAAAGAGAAATTATGGACACTTCCTGTGGCATTGACCTGAGACTCGGATGATAGATTTTCTTTCTTTTACACCTTTTCAGACATAAACTTCATGAACTCGAACAACAAATGTAGTTCTGTTACTCACATATAATTGCCTCTGGCACCTTTTTCATGCAAGGACACGTATCAACATTCGTCACTTTTTAGTTTTATTGACTGTGCAGAGATGGTACACAGTATAGTTCCCATAAGACATCAGGTTCAGGTTACTCCGAGTGTGTCATTGAAGCAGCTGCTCACTGTTTTTGTCCTGAAGAATTAAGTGTCTTTTCTGTTTTGTGGAAGAGATTTGCGATCGGCGTCACAAAGCAGATTTAACAGCTGCTAAATGCTTTATGTGGAAACAAAGGGGAGTGCAGTCTCATTGTTGGAGCATGTGGAGAACTAAATTGTCCCCCAGAGCACAATGTCATTATAAGTGTAAAGTCATCCTTAGAAGCAAGACGTTTCTACCGTTTGTAACTGGCTGCACAACAGTGAACCTCATTTTTCTTGTTAAATATTGTGATTCAATTAATCAAGGGAAGGTTTGGAAATCTCACAATGGTTTTTTTTGGCGACATGCTATGACTGGATTTAAATCATCCAAACACATAAAGGGTTGAGACTCTTTAAACCAACTCTGAATTATATGTTCAAAATGTTGACTTGTCGTCGATAATTGAAAGGATCCCAACTGCCCCTCAGACCTTTGAAGTTTTTGAACTCAATATTGTTGGATTAGCTGCTGATTTTCTTCAGCTTTGCGTATGAAACTCTCAATGTAGATACACATTTGTAAAACAATTGCATGTCTGCGTACACAATGAGAAACATGTGAATATGTAATCAAGTAATTAGCTACTATTGATTTGCTTTGTCACTCTTTTTGTAATCAAGTTTTGCCGACAGTGTGGACTTATCAATGTACCCCTACGTAACAGCTGGAGGGACTACAGTGCCTCCACAGCTCCAGCTGAATCTGTGTAGATGTTCTAGACGTTGCAGCTGCCTGTGTGGTTGTTGCATCCATGGTGGTCCAAGATAGGGGAAAATTGATTACTGATACACAGCTAGATTTGGTGTGCAGTTAATGATGGTGATTCTGGAGAAATTGGTAAATTACAGTTTTGTTCAATTCAGCTTCCTCTTCCTTCCTAGCTTTGAGCATATTGAAAAATATTCAATATCTTCATTTGCCTGCATGTAACAGGATGCATTTGTGTATGTGATTATGTGTATGGTTAGTTAGCTCACCTTGAGCATAAAATACATTTTATTTGTCCTATTTCCTCTCCTATTTGTTAATTTTATCTCATTATGGTGGTAGTCTTCTTTGGGTTCCAAAACTACTGTGGTGATTTAATCAGACATGAGGACTTTCCTCTGCTCCTTGACCTACTTTCTATGCTAATGGAAACTCGGGTAGAAAGATGACTAATACCAGAGCATCAGGGTGTACAGTCAAACAATTTTCCATGATTTCCCGTTGGGGGTCTATTTGTTTCAGGCTGCTCTGTAACTGCCAAAGAGGTGAGGTGAGGTATATTGGGTATATTACCCAGTTGTCATTTTCTTCCAGCAACAACTCCTCATCGAGGACAGCAGAGAACGAGCTCTATCCTGCGCTCATCTCCCCAGCAGAACCGAGATGGAGATGAACTGTGAAAAGGGGCACGCTGGGCTGGGGATGAGCCTTTTCTCTCCATCACAGCTGAAAGCAGTGGCTTTCATTTCCAGGTGACCTGAGGTAAAATATGCTTCGTCTTAAAGCAAATAATGCAATGAGTTGAGGTAAAGTTGGGATATGAGATGCAAGTGTCCTAAACTGGTCCCTGCTTCAAACCAGCACTAGGTAACAGAGAAAGCAAGCAAAGATCCTTTCCCTGGAAATGGACACAGCTAAATGTCACCTCTTATTTATCATGATTGCTGGGCTTTCTTTGGATGGTTGTTACTTGGCACGTTCAGCAAATTATACACAGTCTTTCGTGTTGCTATTTAAAGAGCATTCTGAATCCATAGTTATTAACTTTTGTTTATTTATTTCTCAAAAAAAGTGATTAAATCCAACAAGTCAGCAGGAATTTTTGGTTGTGTACAGCAGACTTTGAATGTTTCGTTCCGTCTGTGTCTTGTCACTTGTTCCCACAAACATGAGAACCTGAAGTATATCTTCTTCAACATTTGCACTTTTTAAACAAAGCCCTGATTCAAGGCTTGATATGAGGCCATGTTATCTGTTGATCAGTTTGTTGTTGGGAGGGGCAATATGCCAGAAGGCTCCTGAGAACATGACCTGGTTAAAGATATGAACACAAGATGTAGTTATTTTTACTCATCTCACAGAGTAGCTGTTTGTGAATCAAGTTTCCATTTAAAGTTATATAAAAGGTCAGATTGGTCCTCTAATCAGCTACCCATCCCTCCAAAATCTAAGGCAGAGCTCATTACCGTAGCTACATGTTACACAGGCATTGCTTGAAAAAAAAAAATCACAATATTGGGACAGACCAGTTTTGACCTTGGATTAGAAATTCAAATCCACTCATCATTATGTCCAATTGGATGTCTGTCCCACATCGAAATATGTGCTCTCCAGGCTTTATTGAGATGAGAATGGGAGAGACTGACCTTTGCTGTCTTGGTACAAATTTAGCTCCAGGAGGTCGTAGTGTAGTGTTCAGGAGGACAGAACCTTAGGATGAGGAGGAGGAAAACCTGAAAACTTCACGAGTAAGCTGTGGCCAACTTAGTCATAAATAATATCAGTCAAAAGCTTCAACTTAAATGAATCAGATTATATGATTATATAATACTGTAATCCTGAAGAAGTACTTTGTAGTCAGACATTGACCTTTCTAAGAAATACAAAGTCTGTATGCAATGAACATTTTACCTATAGAAAATGTATCCATAACAGATAAATGAGAACGGTTTTGAAAAGGAATGCATGACTGTCCATGTGAAACTGTTGGTACAGTATATCAAGTCAATGGCTGTTCAGACGATGAAATTCTCAGAAGTGTAGATCCTAGATATGGCTTTCAAGTCACCTGAAGAGTTTTACTGAGAAATGTGACGTTAAATATCTTTGGATGACTGGCTAGTATAGCAGTTATATAATAAGGCTTCCAGAAACTTTAGCAGGCCATAAAATACGGTTTTCGTAATAAGTTTTTAGTGTTACATCAGCAAAATAGGAATATCTATCTATCTATCTATCTATCTATCTATCTATCTATCTATCTATCTATCTATCTATCTATCTATCTATCTATCTATCTATCTCATGGCATCCTAGTCTCTAAAAGAATTTTGTCATGCCCTACTGATGTCACTAAATGAATGAATTAAAGCCACCTTCAACTCAATCTCAGAAACGCTAGTGCCACCATGGATCAATATTCAGCTTGGTACAACCAAAATCGGGCCCAAAAAACTAGGTGTTATTATTTACTTTTTGTCTTTTTGCCTTTATTGATGGAAGCAGGAAATGTTTGGTGCAGAGACATGCAGCAAAGGCCATGGTTTGGAATTGAACCCACAGCCCTTTGATATCAGCAGAACAGTGATAGGGTTTGAAAGTGGGGAGAGAGAGAGTGGGGAATGATGTGCAGAAAAGGAACCACTAGTCATACCTGAACCAGCTGCCTTGAGGACCCCAGCCTCTGCACATGGAGCATGCAAATCCACTGCTAGGCCAACATAGCCCCGACCTGCTAACATTAAAGGGATACTTCATCCATTTACATGAAGCTGTGTATCATTAGAAACATGGTAGTAATGCAATATGACGCTTTTTGCATCACATGAAGAAAACTATCAAGCAAAGAAAAACACTTTTTTCTCGTCTCAGGGCAAAATGATGGTTGGATTCACGACCATTCAACACTGCTACCATGTTTCTAATGATACAAAGCTTCATGCAAATGAGTGAAGCACCCCTTTAAGGTTCAAGTGGCCTTAATGATGATGATATTTAGGATGGATCTGATGGTGGTTTGAACTCTCACCAGCCGCTATCAATATTGTTGTTGATGATGGTGTGGGTGGACATGCGCGTTTGTCTTTAGAGCTGGAGTAAAGGTTGTTTGCTTGCACTTACAGACGTTGTTTCCTCTTCTCTAGATCCTTGCTTGTGTTTTACTTACTGGTATAAATTTGCTTTGGACAGAAGTACTGTACTGTATCTGCCAATCTGAATGTGTTGGATTTGTAGCATTTCTTGTTGATGCATCAGCTAGCTTCAAGGACAGTGACTACCCAGCTTCCAGAAAAGCCCTTCACTCAACAATATACAGTATTTCCACGCTCTTATTCTCTGGTTTCCGGTTGTCCTTTGTCACATTCAAGCAGAGAACTGACATCACAGTATGAGTAGGTGAGCGGGTGGGTGGCTGGGTTCCCCCAGGCTTCTTGGGCAAACCTTTGTTCTTTGCCAGCAATAAAAAGGTTCTATTAAATCCTCCGCAGCACAGTGAATGGACAGGTTAGGCAATCCCTGTGCTGTTGTCTTTCTTTTTAACTACAGCCATCTACCCTACATTAGCTGACTCAATCTCATCAGTGCTGCCTTGTCTTGGAACACTGTGAGCTTTTGGTTAATGGATGTGCACAGGCTTCCTTTTGAGCCCGGGGGTATCATTAGTCTGGACTTAATCATTTTAAAGGGTCATTTTTTAATCCTTGGTTAGAGACTTTTAAAAACGATCGGTGATACAAGTTTGCGTTGGATTGGCTAATAACAAGAAAAGCCCATACAATGTATATGAATGTAGGGAAATCGTTTTTCCTCTATCTTGAACTAGATTATTTTATAATCTTGATGAGGCAGTCTGATCCTAAGTAGCATAAAAACCTCCTTGGTGAGTCCAACGTTTCTGTTTTCCGTGCCTCATATTTCTTATATGAATCTGCTGTGCTTCAGCAAAAATCCCATTTATTATATGAGAGGAAGTTCCTACTTCCCGCTGATGTCACACATCACACACCTATCACACACTTACAATTCCATTAAATGCCCACGGCTGTTCTCGTAAGCAAGACACCAAATACAATGTTTCCACTGTCATGTGGTGAATGGTGGTGAGAGGTTCTGTGAAAACGTTCGTCCCTGTACTGGTTTGGGGCTTATCTTTTCAAAATTGAAAGAACAAATTCTCTCTTTTTTTTTTTTTTTTTAAGAATTGGACCAGCTGGAGGCTATGCAGTTCCCGTAAAGTGTTTGAGTCAACACCATTTTTCAGCCATGTTTTATCCTTTGATTATCTAATGCCATTCAAGCTGAATGATATTATGACAAACAAATCTGGAGATAAGCAACCTGCAGCTCGCCATATGGGAAGCGTTCCCACCTTAGCTTTATTGTGTCCTGCTGGTGTTTGTGCATCCAGCCTGCTTACAGTAATGTCATTAAACTGAACGAATACCACATTTCCTTCCCATCATTCCCCGGGAATTTTTTCATCAGGCCCGTAAAGAGTGTTGATTGTGCTCAACATGAGAAAGGCTGTTGATCAACCTTTCTTTTTCTTCAATGGAGGGCAGCACCGCCAACCAAATGGGAACGAGGAAAAGAGCTGCTGAGAAACAATTTGACCACAGCGGATGTTGTTGGCGGACAGGCTTGTTGTTGGATTACATCATCGATGCAGGTTGATTGATTGAAACCTGTATTTATACAGGCGAAGGGTACTGAGGGTATTGGTTTGGTTACTGATGATAAAAACAAGTTTAAGGCTGATAATTATTCCAGGAAAGCCTATTTGAGGGTTATTTGGTCTTCTAAATTCATTTAGGAATCACATAATATATTAATGAAGTTTACATTTTTAAAGAACTAAGAGAATACTCTTTACTTGTTTCAGAGATCAAAACGTATCTCAAAAGCCTGTGACACATTGCTCAATATATTGATGTCGGCAATCTGAATCAGTGTGTCATTTCTACATTCATGGTGCGTTAATGTTTTGCAAAGACATGGTTAACCCCCCCCCCACACACACACACACACACACACACACACACACACTAAGATTCACTGTGTTTTCAGGGACATGCCTGATAATTTCCCCGCCCTGTCCTTGCATATCCCATCCTCTGACTTCATCCTCGCTCTCCCTTTCTATTTCTTTTGCCCTCCCTCTGCTTTGCTGTGATTGGCTGAGGCTACTGATGACATGACAGAGGCAGGGGGGAGGTAGGATTATAAAACCTCTGCTCCGGCTCTGTTCAGAAACACAGACAATCTCGCTCCCTTCTCAGCTTTACTGAACGGATTACTGAACCACCACCCAAACCGAAACACTACCCACACCAGCTGCAACCTGCTGCTATGTGCAAAGGATTAGCATCGCTGCCTACCTGCTGCTTGGAAAGGTACATTTAAGATGCAGATCTCACACGGCTGATTTTCAGAAACTTGGATTACCAGATAGGGAAGATTGTTTTGCTGATTGTTGTTTTGTTGAGCATTTGAAGAAAAGGCTTGTGTCAGATTTAGTTCATGCTTGATTTAGACTTTATTTTGCTAAATTGTTGTGCACAGTTATGGCTTGTCTAAGAGTATTAAGGCTTTGCTTAAAAAAAAAGATGCTTAACTAAATGTTCTTCTCTTCCATCAGGGTGAAGGAGCTGAAGGCAAGACTGGGAAGCATCATGCAGAAGTCGAATTGGAATCTATCCAGCTGCAAGATCGGACAAAATAAGTAAGCAACACCTAATCTATGTTTCTTATCACAGCCAAATACTTGAACATGCATTGTGCTGACATACTAGATTTAAATTCTGAATTATATCTAATCTGATGTTGTTAACTTTCAGGCCATCCCTGGAGGAATGTCTGAGGTGGAAAGAATCCTTTGAAAAGCTCCTGTCCAGCAAATGTAAGTAAAAGTCTAGATTTTCCATTATTTGAGACATTTGCATAAAGAAAGCGTCTGTGGCAGATGCTAGTAAATGCATGCAATGAAACAAACTAATGGACACTTGCAGGTCCTGTGTTGTAACACATAATCAAATGTACTCTTTTTTTTTTTCTCAGATGGACTGTGTGCCTTCACAGCTTTCCTGGTATCCGAGTTCAGCGAGGAGAATATTGCTTTCTACTTTGCCTGTGAGGATTACAGACGTACCAAATCTCCTACCAAACTACCACTCAAGGCACAGAAGATCTATGATGAATTCATCGGCATCGACGCCCCCCGAGAGGTGTGTATTCTCAACAAAGAATTTAGATATGAAGGCAGACAGTTAAACAATAACGCATAAAAGAACCTCTTTCTCTCTGAACACATGATAAAATGTCAAATGTACAGTTTTACAGCGCTGGTAGAATTTATTTTGTCCAGTTTTAAAGCTAAGCGCATTGTCCTAATACCTGTCAAAAAAACCCAGAACATTAGACTAATCCGGATCTGTCCCTTTTTTCCCCTTTTACCAGATTAACATCGACCACGAAACTCGCGACCTCACCAAAGCCAACATGCTGGCAGTGTCGCCGTCCTGCTTCGACGCGGCCCAGCACAAGATCTACATGCTCATGGCCAAAGACTGCTACCCACGCTTCCTCCGCTCTCCAGTCTACAGGGATCTCGTATGCCAAGCCAGACCAAGCACCAAGGCCACCAAGCAGCAGGAGAAGAAGGTGTGAAATCTCCCCAGGAGCCAATAAAGGGTTGTTTGTGATTCACCTTAAGGGTTGAGATGGCATGACATTAGATGCTGCATCCGGAAGCTGAGCGCGGGTGCAGACACACAGATTGTCATGAGAGCAGCCATGGACAGGCTTGTTCAATAACCCCCTCTACAGCAAGAAATGAAAAAGTTTAAAGAGAGGAAATTGTGTGTGGGGGGGGGGGGGTTGATGCCTACAGTGGACTTGTCTATGAATGAAGATGAAGCTTGGACAGCAAGGACAAAAAGACTGACCAACAGGAGAGCAGGAGACTTTAGAAAGCACTTTTCTTTGCCGACAGGCAAACTTCTGTTGTTGTGATGTTCAATGTCCCTTTGTGAAAGAATTACAAGGTCTAGTTTGTGAAGAGGAACATGTGTACTTCATGATTATTTATTTTCTATTTATTAGCATGTCACATTTGTTACATTGTTACCAAACCAAGATGAAGGAGAAATGTGCAATTTAATTTATAAGACTTTAATAATATTTTTACCACTGTTTTGTTATGTACATACCTGAAATAATTCTAATTATTTATAAAGCAGAAATAAAGTATTTAAATACTAAAAATGGGTTGTCCTTATTGTACCAAATGGTCCAAAATGCCCCAGTCTAAGGCACCAAAGAAAGAACATTTTAGTTCCTGTGACACATCCACAGTGTTTGAAGGATCTGGTGTAGCCCAGTGACAGGTCAAACATTACACTTAAATATATGATCAGGTGAAGTTTGCACATAGGTGTCCAAACACCCAGTCTCAACGATGAGTCATTTACCTGATATAAAAAATGACGTGTGTGTTTGCCCCCCCCCATCACGAGTCATTCTGCAGCTGATGTTGTGCAGAGCTGTTTTTCACCAGGGAAACTGCTCTGTGTCATAAACATCAGCCCACTCTCAGCTGATGTCCTGTATCAGGGGAGTGAGAAAGAGCTTTCAAGCAAACAGGAAGCTCAAAGAGACGATGCGACAGCATGAACGAAATAGGTGGGGCAATAAAACTTCAAATTTACCTTAGCGACTGTTTGCACGAGCCATCGACTTGAGGTAATAAATGGTACAACGAAGCTGTTGTCAGGCTTGAGCATTGCCTGCAGCATTAGCATAGAGGGGACGAAGACAAAACAGGTGGATAATGCAAAACCTTGTAGTTAGGTAATAAAGACAATGATTACATTGTTGATGCTGGTTATCTGATTTGATCTCATGAAAATGTTAACGACTGTCATCATTATTGTTTTGACTTTTTCCCCAGCAGGCAGCAGAGTACAAAATGTGGCTGCAAGACTGCTTTGTGTATTCAGATGTCATCAGTGCAGAGTGGAGCTTGTGTCACGTGGACAACAGCTGGTCCACAAGCCTGATGCATATAAACATGTCATAATGCCGCCTCCCACAGTTATCTTTGACATTTTGATCTTGTTTTCAGTAAAGCCACGAACATCTATAATCCTTGTTTTATTGAGAACAAGAACTTATTTTTAAAATCTATTTTTTATCCAATTCCAAAAAACTTCCCAATCCTTGAAATTGCTCTGCCGGGCCACGTATTTATCCGTTATTCAATATTTGGAACCGCTTAAAGCAATGAGTCCTCTGTTCATTATTCCAAAGCACTACAAGTAAATATGTTAAATCTGTCTTCTGTTGGCGGTGCCATAACCAGTTAATTCTATTGAGGACCAATGAGAAGGTGGGATCACCGTCAACCTTTCCTAAAGGATGTTATCATTGAAAGCAATGACATAATGATAAGAAACTTTTTCATGTTGGGCATGATATGAAGCAGACTGAATAGACAACATTAGCACAATGGATTCCATGTTTTACTACTGAACCAATCCAATGCATACTAAAAGACGTATATCAATCCAAAACAATCAACACAAAACACAAAAACAGTCACTAAAAAAGGTATCTGTGAATTCATAAAATATTTGCTGCGATTGAAAAATGTTTAGAGGAAGTTTGTATTACCTTTGTGGTAAGGCAGATCATACCACAAAGCTAGCCACTAGCTACCTGCTAACTGGAGCTAAGTTCTAGCACTTATTTCAAACCAATATTTATCAATTTGAAGTAAAATAAAAATGGAAAAATGCCAAGAATACAAAAGCCTTTTCCTGGGAAGGACGATTTGCCATAAAAAGACGTACTCTTTCACTCAGGAAGCCACTGTTAGTGTGAAAACTAGGCATTATTTTTGACATTATTTTGACCAAACTTCATCCTTAACCTTGGCCATGTAGTTTAAGTGAACGTTAATGTTGAAGATGGCTAAATGTTCAGTGAAAATGCAGTGTTTGAAGAAAAGAATTAACAAGGTAATACGACTTTAAGGTAGTTACATTTTGAGTAGATTTAGTGGCCTTTGTGATTAAGGCAGTACAAGTTTGTAGTGTGCACCTCATAACCTAACTAAATATCTGACACTTTGAAATCTTCAATGGAAAATGTAAACAAGGGATATTATTTAGACGAATTGAATGAGCAGCTCTGACAAGTGATAGTATGGATAGCTTTAGGAGGCAGACAATCATCAACAATTAACAGAGCTTGTTTTAGAATAGGTAAGATATTCTTTACAGCAGATTTTGCAGGCAGCCCTGTGGCAATGTAAATATAATGTATACAGCTGAGTTGTGGTCTAGGTGCAGAAAGGAAAGCTTTGTCCACTATCAAGAAGAGTAACTCTAATCCCAGGAAGCACTAAGCTAGACAACATGCTTCTTCTGAAGTAGCTGTCAAAGAGCACCACACTGCAAACACCAGAGGCCTTAGTGCAGCTTACGTCAGATCAGCAGACCAAGGAGAAGCTACTCCATACAAACAAGGCTTGGTTTTAAATCACTACCAGCTCCACAGTCCGTAAGCCAGGACTAAACAGACTGATAGCAAGGTATGTTGTTGACATGTTTCCCATATCAACGGTTGAGTCTGTTGCCTTCAGGAAACTGATTAGCAAAATACCTTGATATTGGAAATGTCTTAACTGTTTCAGAGTGCTTTCTTCTTACTCTGCCACAGCAATACTAAATCATGTCTACACTAATTTGAGTGTTGAACAAGTAATTAATTACTTTCATTCTGCAGTAACTCAGTAGATCTTTAATAATAGTAATCAGTGAGTAACTTCTTGCTCATTTTCAGTAACTTGCCCATCACTGCCTACATTCCAGTGTTTTGTTTTCTTGTTTAAACCAGAAAGTCATTGTTTCGCAAGTCCCAAGTAAGTCTCAAGTCCTGAATTGAGTCCGAAATAACGACAGGCAAGTGAAAAGTTTGAATGACTTTATTTCGCCTACTTCTTAAAATAAAATGACATGACAATTTTTACTGACAAGTGAGAGTTGTAAGTCCTTCATGGTTTTGTTGACTCTAAAGTAATCAAATCTGACTTCTGAAGTGATCATAGGCCTTTTTTTTTTTTTTTGAAAAGCTTGCCTTTACCTTCATAAACCAAGTCAACATTAAACATGATTTATTCTACTTATTACACAAACTGCTCCAAAGATTGTTTTTTCATGACAAGGGAAGGTTAAAGTTGTCGTTTTTTAAAACTGGTTATACAACGACCATGATGTTATTGAGATTGGTGTGCTGTTATATTTGGTAAAGGTTAGTACCGAGTATTGATATGGTGGGGTAAACAACTGACTTTCAACAGTATAATTCACAGCTAATCTGACATTATGGAAAGACAGTATTCATGTACCATAGAAATCAATGTGGACTGTTGAAAGGAGCCAAAACATAAACATCCTCTGAATCAAAGTCAAACTCTATGAACACCCAGGGATTAATTATGCAAAATGATGGTCAACATATTCTGAAGAATTACAGCTGTAATTCATTCAGACGATGTCGGCATATCCATGGTTCAGTTCCAGTGAAACTTTTTTTGCGGGTAACTGAGGGTTGTTCAGTTCATTGGAAGTTCATGAAATGTGATGTGTTGCCCAATGCGTTCTGTGCCAACAATAATCACAAACCAAACAGGCCTGCTGTGAGCAGATTTCATTGGAACTTCTTCTCTTATCTTCCCTTCCTCCTAATGGGAAGATGCAACAAAAAAGGTCTCCCCAAGGTCCAACAGACCACAAGGCCTTTGGCAGTTTAAACTCTTAAAGTAAAAAAGTGATAAAAAAATGTGCTTGAACAAGCAAGGCATGTGGGAGGTCACTTTCCAAAGGATGTTGATTTCCGAAAAGAGTGCAAGAACATTAATACAATTGTTCCTTTTTTTAGTTTCATTCACTCTCCGAAATAGCGCTCGAGTGCTCCAAGCTAACACTCAGCTGATCCTTACTTATCGAGAAAGAATGCTCAAAAATATTGTGTTTGTGTTCATAGCTGAACACTAGAAGGTATGGGCACATGTAAAAGTATGGTAAACAGGTAAAACTTTAATATCAGAGCACAACTGTGTTTCCTTGTGGTGGCTTTCTTTATTGTCTTTGTCATGTGATTACACCAAGTTTTTATTGTTCATTATGAAAGAATAATAATTCTTAGGATGTGTATCCCTAAATTAGATATTTGGTGTATATGGGGTGACAATAAAACATATTTTCATTAATTCTTTTAAGTGACTTTTTAACAACCCTCAACCCTGTGTGGATTTCCTTTGAGCTTGTCTAATAGTCTATGAATCTGTGTGTTGTACTTCTTGCCATATATAAAGTTCAAAAATGGCATCCAGACTATTCTCTCTGTTTATATATTGTGTCAACACCCAACGCCCTGTTTGTCTATAGAATTAGTTTTATAGAGCAAGGGTTTCCAAAGTTTTTAGCCCCATGACCCCCATAATAACAGTTCTATCAGCTGGTGGCCTCCATTGTCCCTGGAAGTGGTGAAAACATTTAATGTTGCACATAGCCGGGCACACTATTCCACCTATCCAAAGAGTGGCATTAGAATTCAGTGTGACGGAAAAATTAAACTACAGATTTGAACCGATGATTACCTGTGGTTATCAGTATGTCTAATCCAACAGTTCATTTGTTGTAAGAACGACACAAGTAACTCCTAGTGTGATACTGACACCTAGTGGTGTGGTATGAAATTACTGCTTATTCTCCAAGTTGAATATTGGTGATTTTAACACTTCAGAATGAAGTGTGGCGAAAACACAAAAGCAGGCGGACCAACACAGACAGACAGACAGACAGACAGACAGACAGACAGACAGACAGACAGACAGACAGACAGACAGACAGACAGACAGACACTTTTTTCATCCTGAGAAAAATTGAAGGATGAACATACATGCACCTTATTCACAGAATGAGGTGGTCCAATAGGAGGCAGGTCCAAAGCCAAAATTAAAAGTGTGTAAGGTGTAAAATAAATAAAAACCCGGAATGAAACAGAATCAGAGCAAGACATCTCTCAACACACAAATGTGAATTTGTAGGCGTGACCTGCGGTTTAAAAGCACTTTGAGTAGTAAGAAGACCATAGAAGAACTATACAAGCGATATTGTCATTTCAATCTCAGGCGTTGGTTGGGACTGCACAGTCCGATGGTGGAGGCTGGGAGTCGGGAAGTGATTGGGGGGCGACAAAGTCTGATGGCATGCTCATGACGACCGTAGAAGTGTTTTGTGTTTTCATGTGGGCAGAGATGTTTTTGAGAATGTAACGTGTGGACAGACATTTGATTCATACTGCATAAAACCCCTAAGGTAGTAACCATGCTGAAATGTTCAGTATGCTGAGGTAGACACAAACAGTGACAGCTGGATGACCACGAGGGTTCAGTCTACTGAGACTCTCTGCTGATGACTACTCACCACATAATGAACTGTGGCTATTCAAAAAGGGCCATTCTTAATGTTACTGTGCAAACACAAGTAGTGTTTCTATACCACCACCTAGTGGTCAGAAGGTGTGACTTCCTGTAAGGAGTGCACAAAATATTTGCACAATAAGGAAAAGTAGTCTCCCTGATTTGCTTCTTCACAAGCTCATGTCATAGAATAAGAACAGATAATTAATAAACAAATAGGTCGAATGTATACTGGCTGCAAAGTTGTAATGAAGGACAACAAAAGAAAATGGATAAAACATCTTTCCAATTTGACAACACTTTTGCATGTTAGAAAAGATACTACATAAAATACAACCAAATGCATGATCACTATGGAAACAAGCATGTAAAGCATGAGGTTGAAAGGTCATCTTTTTTTTCCAGTATAATGCGTTTTTTCTTGGGAAAGTCAGATTTGCAAAAATGTGAACACGTGATGTTATGTTTTAAATAAAAATGAACTTCACTGCTTTCTGCATTCTGTGAAAGAACCTATGCCTATAGGCACTTGAAAAACGCAGACCCATTATTCGCTGTTTTCCGGCTGATAAGTTTATTAAAGAACAAAAACAGGAATATTAATAGTCCGAACATACATTAAATGTGTGTTTTTTATGGTGATAAAAAAGAACTTACTGATCAAATGCAGGTTTCATTATCAGCACTAGGGGGCAGTCTAAGGCTGCAAATCCACGATTACAAAGAGTCATGAACGTTCTAGTTTGTCTCCATTGTCTTGTGACTTTGAGACACCTCAAAGAAGAAAATTAAATAAAGGAATAAAATCTTTGGTAGAAGAGGACAGGGTGGAAGAGTGAGGAAGTAAAGAAGGAATAAAAGGTTGGAGACATTCAACATGGATATGAAGTCGATATTGAATAAACTTAAGTGTTCAAACGTTGAACTGAATTTGTCGGTCTGAGTAAGACTCGTTCCCACCCCGAGTTATTGCACTCCATGTGTCTCATTTTAAGTCTATAGAAATGGGAATTAAATAAAAAAGGAACCAAGTAAATCCCCCAAAAGTTTTTTTGTTTCTTTTTGCAACAGACCGATTGTTACAGATATCCTCTGAGTAAATTGGTTGGCTCTTATGAGATTAAGAGACTTGTTGTTCTTACTTGCTATAGTTAGATCCAAACTAACCACTATACCGACAAATATAACTGTTTTTTGTTTTGGTTTTTTTTTGATGAAAATTGTGTTAAATTGTCTTATCTTTTAACCATGTGTATGCATCCTGTTTGCTTTTACAACCCAGTCAGGGTGAGAATCTGTAGCGATATTTGTAAGTCATAAAGCCTAATGACAGGAGTCAGTTTCCAACTAAGCAAATGTTGGAAATAAAAAGTTAAACTCTAGGCTGAGATAAAGGCCTCAAGTTAAGGCTCAGAATTTAACTCATTAGATTCAGACAGCTGTTGAAACACTTAAGGCTAGCATTCAGCCACTATCTAGCTAGCAGTGCTTTAAGTTAGTGAGTATTTTCACTAACAGAGAATTTTTGCCTCTCATATTCATTTTACAATATGGTGGTTGATACAGACGCTAACATTAGCTTTAGCAAGGACACAAATCTAAGCTGGGACATTTGTGCATGTCTTTTACCCTGTTTAATGCTAATGTTAGCTCAGAATCGTTAATGATACTGTACGCTTTCATGTAATGTTACTTTCATGTTAATTTAACTAAATACCAAAGTAAGCTAGTTTCCACTTTTCCTCTCTTATCAGAATAGTCGTTCAGTCAGTGGGCCAATGTTACCCAGGAAGTGTGAAGAATAATATGCTGTTTTAACTTAAGGTTTGGTCCAATGTCCCTTCAAGTTTTAAATGTTCATGTTTCAGATTCCCTTTCCATTTTTACAGATCTGTTTATATTCCTACCAGAATATGACTGACCTGTGAATAAGTCAAAAAGGGGTTGTCTGTTATGTTGTAAACACATTTATAAGTCTGTGAACGGCACATTCATTAATTTTAACTGGACCACATTCGCTAATGTGCATTTTCCCCTGAGTATTACAGTATCTTACAGCCTTGTTCAACTTTATCCCATATTGCTGTACTGACCCCCCCACGACTATGAGTTTAAAATAGGTGCAGAGAACACACATTGTTCTGCTAGTTTCCTCAAGGATGAGGCACGACCCCCCTTTGGAGGCCGTTAAGCAGAAAGGGAGGAGATGAGCTTCAAACATTCCTCTGTATCCTCCCCCTGGATTTGACATGTGTTGTGCATCTTCTCAACACAGACGCACCTCATGTTGCATGGACCGTTCAAGTGCAGTGTATTCATGTTCATGATGTCTGATGAGTTAGATAGATGGATAGCGTGGGAAATCTGCTGATGAGGGTCCCTGGTGACAAGGAGGAACTTTGCCG
The DNA here is from genome assembly GCF_947650265.1 of Symphodus melops. Taxonomy (NCBI): domain Eukaryota; kingdom Metazoa; phylum Chordata; class Actinopteri; order Labriformes; family Labridae; genus Symphodus; species Symphodus melops. Next base: position 3,564,596 of record NC_136698.1, read on the forward strand.
TCTATTGACTCTCAGTTCCTTAGGGTTCACATCCTCTGTCCTCGATGGATGACATTCAGGCCTGGAAAAAAAAACTGTCTCACATACTGAATTTCTGCTGCACCTTTCATTTTCAATTTGAATGCATATCTTTACTTTGCAGTTTGTGTAAGTCAGTATCAGCAGCAGTTTTCTCTTAAATGGATTTATTCTTGAAGGGAAGGATCTGGAAATCCTCACAACTGACAGAGGGATCAAGTGTTCCACTTAGATTTATCTAGCAACCCACTTAACTACAGCAACTTACTGTTTGTGGATCAGATAAGAGCAGATCCAACTTCAAAAAGGGCTTTTGTTTTGAACTTTTATCACAACCACCATCATCTAATATGAAACATGCTTTGCTCTTTTTGCAGCAAAGTGTGTATTTTTATTATAAAGCTGCAAATATATTCTGCATACTTCAATTGGATTTTAAATTCAGAGCTTTTTTTTGTAGTATTGGTGCATTTGAGTATTAATGGGATTTTTTATACTGAGTGGTTGAAAAGAACCCCAGGAGTCCTGCATTTATAAGCTTTTTCAGCACATTATTATTACTAAGCCAAGTATCAGACTTCATTTACAGTCAGGGAACTTAAAACGAGCACAAAGACAAAGAACAGATGACAAAGAGAAAATAAGTACATTATTTTGGAATAGCGCAGAGAACACAGAAAGATAAGTGAAACAATAGTTTTAAAAAGCTGGGTGGGAGGGTTTCAGGCTGTTCTTTACACTCTGTTGAGGGCTTTCCAGGCTGTTTCCTTTGTTATTCAGGAGTTGTTTTCCGCAATCACTTTGTACACTCAGTGCCTCTCAAATGCACATTTGCCAGGTTTTTCAGATCACGTTTTCCCAGAATGCAATTGTTGACATATTTCTGCAGCAATAACGTCGACCAGATGTTTGATTCCTGAGTCGTTTTTGAAGGTTCTGCTTTGTTTTTTGAATAGATGTTTTTTAAAAACCTAAAACAAATCACATAGATGTAAAAAGACACTGACTAAAGGTCGATGGGAAAATTACAATACTTGTACTTTAAACCTATGTGACATTATTCAAATATGTTTATGGTCTCAATCACTAGTTGTTTTTTAAGATATTTTGGTTTTTTTGCATTTAAATTAGCTAAGACAGCTGTAGAGAGACAGGAAATGTTGGCAGGAGAGAGTGGGGGATGACATAGAGCAAAAAGCCGAGGTTGGATTGGAGCCTACGGCTGCTGCACTGAACACTACTGCCTCCATACATTGGGTGCCCGTCATAACCCAGAGGCTATCATCACCCCTTTAATATGATGGTCCCATTCAAATATGATAATGAAAAACGTGATCAAATGTTTCATTGGAAGAAAAGTGCAAAAAAAAAGTGCAAACAAACAGCTTCAAGTCTGATCGAACAAACAGGTGCTGACAGGTCGTGCACAGAAGTAAAGCATTTGTTCTTGAGAGTTCTAATCAGCATCAAAAACATCCTGAATATTGTCATTGTCACTATCATCATTGATATCTTTAAATGCAAAGCTTTTCATAACAGAGGTGAGTCTTAGCTTTTTCTTAACCCTTTATAGGGCACTCATTGAAATACTTTGAAATTCAAAAATTCAACCTCAAGAGGTTATTGGGGGACATAACAGAACTTTAAAACATTTTTCAAAAAAAGGAACACTGACGAAGTTAAAATATTTGGTTAGCAGGATCAGTGACGTAGGGTGATCTCTTCCGATTGGATCACATGCTTGTCGACCTTACTGAGGCCATATGTAATGTGTATGGAAATTACCAAAAATAGTCACTTGCCTGATAAAGGTTTAAAGGTGCAGAGGGACTCAGATAGAATGGAGTTTAGCAGCTTGTTGCACCAATGAGGGGACAAAGGAGATGGTTATAGCCAGAGCCTTTGGACCCTAATGTGAAGACTGAATCAGACCCTTTTTGATTAGACCATAGTGGTAGGTAAGGAGAGTAGATCTGGATGAGAGGGTTTAGGTAAGGAGCCATTTGTATATGAATGGTATTTCGTTGGAAGCAGCACAATTTGAGATCAGGAGCCTCCGACTTGATCAGAAGCAGTAAAATGATTGTATTGACACCACACACTTGAGAATCATTTGGGTAAATAATTGGTTACAAGGAGCCTCAAATTGTGCCACAACCCCCACGATCGTTTGGGAGGTCAAAATCAGGTCTAAAATCCTTGTGTGTGGCCAGCCTCACCATATTTGATTTGAAACAAAGTGTGTTTTCCAAATTTGGAAAAGAGACAATCCAAGAATCCTGAAGGAATATTTTGTGTGCTTTTTGGAGGGATGGAAAGATTTGTTGAGACCTTTAATGTATAAAATGTGAGCTGCCGGAGACTGTGTCAGTTCAAGTTCACATACACAGTACAGGTCGACGTCATGTAACTCAGAGACAGGCTGTGGAACAACCCTCCTCAGTGTATTAACCTCTCCTCACTCTGAACATGACAAATATGTGTGTGAGTTCCATAGGCAAACAGCTCTCCATATTATGTGACTAAACATGGTGTACACATAGCAGCATTAGCCACCTAATCACCTCAAACGTTTTCTTCTTTTATACCCTGTGTTAGTTCCATGCTCCTGTTTGGTTTGGCTTCTGCTTGCATCATCAGTTTTTGCAGCTATTTGCTCCAGGGCCGATGGAAGTTATTTTGAACAGGGGGTGCTGTAAAAAAAAAGTCTTTTTGGACAAAAAAACCCCTATGAGCCTATAGGCTTATTTAGAATACATGTATAATATATACATTTAAATATGTTTTTAAAAAGATGAAGATTCACCACGTCATTGTTTTACACTCTTCAGTGAACACAGCCAGGGCCACACACAGACACCATCAGCTCTCAGAGGAATATATGCACAATGACTTAAACTTCACAATAACACTTAAACAATGCAACAGGTTTGATCAGCTGGCATCAACCTGAGTCACTGCACCTACATTTACGTCACGCACGACTATTAGCTCCAAAATCCTTTTACGCACAGCGCAAAGAAATCATCTCAGACAATCTAAGCACATTATTGAATAGCTCTCCACATTCATTACGCAAACAAACGCACACAATCACACTTTTTTCTCCATCTCCAACCTTTTTTACGCTAAAAATGTGTTAGTGTTACATTTAACTGCATATATGAAAGTGCGCGGCGGCACCATGATCTTACTTTGAGCTGCAGACAGGGTGCCCTGGTTACAGGTGTCCAAATATCCAGGTGCGCTCTGGGGTCGTGGAAATAAAGTTTCTAATGAGGGGACGAATGTCCAGAGAGTTCATGATGTCTGTGTTGGCATACATCAATTAATGGTTTGTGAGTCTTTTCTGGGTCATCATGGTGCTAGGTGTCTTCAAAAGACGCAAGGCTAAGAAAGTGCGCTCAGGTGAGGCCACAGAGACGTGAAGGCACAGACGTAAGTCAATCAATTTTTCTGTCTCTGAAAACATGGCTCTTGTTTGTTACTGGAGCTTAGTCCAACACGATGCTACATCTTGAACTGTGCCACTCGTAGACCGAGCATGGAGCGAGCAGGGAACCCTTTAACTTTATTCGGCGTCTACAACCACGAGCCGGCCTTACGTTGACAACGTGACTTCTGTGAACTTGTGTTGATTATGTCTAAAAATAATTAAATCAAAATCAAGAAATACATGTCAAAATCTTTTCCCATTCATAAAGGAATGGGAAAATGGAATTTATAAATTGTGCAAAAATATTTTTAATTATTAAAAAAAAAGAAAAAAGCTCCCCTACTGCAGTCCCCCCACTTCCTGTGGCCATGATTTTCTCTGATTTGGGTTCAGATCTCTGAAAACCAAACATGTTTAGACTACAGGCCACGATTAAAAGGCATTTGATCATCAGTTGTTCCAAAGCTGATCTATCTGATCTGATGGAGATGTGAACATTTTGCCAGCAAAAGTCTTTGTTGTTCAACTGGGTTTTTCGTGCATTTCTGTCCAGCATATCTATATTTAAATCCCTTTTATTCTTCATAAAAAAAAACATGTTTTTCTGCATTTGAAACAGCTGCAGTGAAATCCAAACTGTGATTTATGAAAGCACCTGAAGAAGAATTGGGTTTATGCTGTTTGTGTAAATCATCCGCTCTATTCTGGTGTTACATAAAAAGCAGCCCAGCAATAGATCCATTGTTAGCATTTTGTGCTGACCTCCCCAATGGAAAATCTGCTTTTTGTCCAAATGAAGAATGCAATTTATTTCTCCAAGGCAGGAATGATAACCAAAGCATCATTATTTATCCTCAAATTCTCCCCCACTTCAGTCTTCAGGCCACGGTTCCGTAACTCGCTAATCCGGCGAAATTTAAGAGCAAACACTCTTTGTAGCTCTTCTCTGCCCTCCTGTGAGCACCAGGTTCACCGGAAAAGCCTCTGCAAATAAACAGCTTTACAAAAACAATTAACAGTGCTGTGGGAAAAGCATTTTAATTTCCTCTCGCGGGTCTGTGGACTGAGCACTGAGAAACAGGACACCTTCTTAATCACTCCGCCTCATGCATGCCTGAGATTCAGCACAGCTGCATCAGCCCGAAATGTCATCCCAATGTGGATCCATTTGGAAGGAATGGAGTTACCAGTCCAGTAAGGTTAAAAATCTTACAAGTGTAAAGGCCTTTAGGACCCTTCCAGCGCTGACATCTGTGACCTCCCTCTCTGTCTCTGACATCATACACGAATATTTGCTAAATAAGCTCTTAACGTAGGCACGTATCACGAATAAGTCAGGACATGCGACGGTTATGTCATATCCTTTGCACTGGGAAAATAATGAAGCACTGTGTCTTTACATAACAGACATCTGTCTGTCTAGGAATTTATTCAATTTAATTAATGGGAGTTTTTTTTTTTGTTTTTGTGTTATTGGAAAATTTGGAGCAGAAAAGTATTCACAAATCCTTTTCACTATGCCTGCTGTTTTATGCAATAGTTCTTAGATTTTGTTGACACGCATCCTGCACCCTTCGTTTGCCCTCCAACAGACTGTAGAAAATGGATATGATGCTGTGTTACTCCTTTGTGTGTTTTCTGGATCGCATACACTTGTTGTTTCTGAACATCCAAGCCGTTTATTGGGTGAAATGTAAAGGCAATACATTTCAAATGGCAATAATAATTGCCCTCTGCCTTATCTATTTGTAATCCCAATGACACACAAACACAATATCTTGCATTGTATTTACCTCAGACAGCTCTGCTGACATTTTACTCACCTCCCATTTGAGAAAGGTCAACAGAAGCGCACAGCAAACTCAATTACCTGGATACATGAACGACAATAGGATACATGTGTGTATATACACAGAGGAATATATGTGCTTAATTGTTGCTAATAGCTAATTCCTGGAAACCCCTAGTTATATTGTAAGGTTATTTATAAAGGACTAACTTAACATGTGAACACATGAATATGTCAGAAACCTGGGTGTGACCTTTGATTGCAATGGAACCTTCGAGAAAGATACGGAACAGGTTGTCCGGTCATGCTCTTAGCACCTACAGGAATATTGCTCAGGTAAGATCAATATTATCTTTTAGAACCACACATGCAATCATGCATGCTTTTATCTCTTCACAATTAGATTATTGTACAGGCTTTTAACAGATAAAAACAAAAAAAAGGATCAGTCATCTCCAAATTGTGCAAAATTCAGCAGCAAGCTCCAAATGGATAAAAAACGTTAATAAATTAATTGAACTGCATTGAAATAGGATTTGCTCCACAATGGTTTATTCAGGTGATTCTGGGTGCATGACATATGTCATTGTAATAAATACATTAGCCTGTACTTTAAGAATTTATATCCATCCAGAAAAGGTGTTGAGGTTTTATTCTCATATTTACAGTTATTGGCTTCAGTAGCTGTGAAACTGAAAAAGCAGCAACTAAAAACTAGATAATTGACCCTTTGTGTATACATTTGTCTGGTCAGAAAGCAATAAACTGTTCTTTTAAACAGCATATACATCTTTAGTGTGCCATTTAGTGACCATTACTGTGAAAACATAGTTTTTTATAGCGTCACCTGAGCTTTCAGGCCGTCATTACACTTATAAATTGTGCGTAAAAATTGAGTCATCATGCTAAACAAAGCGCCTGGATGCCAACTGGTGCACGTTTATTTGAACAGCGGTACAGATGGAACTGTTGGCCAAAGTACACATCCACTCAAAGGGTTGTCCCTCGCTGAACTTTGGCTTCCAGTAAATGTTGTAATGAAAGCAGACACCCACCACCCACCGGCAGCTGTGTGCGCTTACTTTGTCAGTGCAGGTGGGACTGGAGCTGTACCTTAACGAATCAACACAAATACGGCATTGCTTAAACATTCCCAAAGTGTGTGCATGGAAAATGAATTAAGAGTAACATTGTGCTTACTGTATATCCATATGTTTCCTCAATTCACTTTTCTTACATCCCATTCAACGTCACTGAACTGTGCACTATGATATGGGCTCAAAATGTTAGAATAACTCGATACAAGCTTGTGAGCTCAGCATGATGTCTGACACAAAAACAAACCATTCAGAACCAGAATCTCAACTTGGATTTCACTTTTGTGAAGTACTTTCATAATTTGTCACATCATAATAAAAAACAACATCTCAGGACTCCTTAAACAGCAGGTGTAGATTGTAGTCTTTGAGATATTACTAAAAGTGATCCAAAGTCCACCATGAGCTAGTTTTGGGCTACTTTCATAAGCAGTAACAAAAAAATAGAAACAGCCTTTAGACAGGCAGAAACCTCGATCAGAACAAGAGTCATGTGGTGTCACCAACCACAACTCTTTTAACACTTTTAACTTCAATGTCCTTCATATTTTATTTAAAAGCAGAAGATTTATAAAGCTGAGCTTCATCTGGAGATTATCAGAAGATGGTACAAGAGAACTTGTTACCTTTCAAAATTGCTTTCTAATGACTTCTGCCGCAGATGAGTTATGACTTCCACACAAACTGAGATAATAACATCCATTTCTCACTTTAATCACTTTGTTTTGACTCAGTGGTAAAATGAAAGACATCCAAAACATTAATAATGTCTTGAACATAAAAACTGAGCTGCCTTAATGAAAAGTAATTTTGCTCAAGCTTGTTTGTTTAACTTGATTAACTCTCACATAACATGTGTCAACGTTAAAATAGGCACGTATGCTTTGGCATGCCTAAAACCACTCTGTCTCCACACATTCAACAGAAATGTTTCAAGACAGAGATATAGTCGATAACACTCACACATCACTCCATGACCTTTTCTCTCTTTAAAGGATACCATGCAAGAACGACCTTCTCCCTTTTCCCATTTTCCTTGTTTCTATCCTTTTTATCTATATTTTTCTTTTTGGGGGCTCTACAACCCGCATTTTTACCATTATGCCTGCTAGTGTCCCGATGTTTACTCCTCTCCCTCTTTTCTTCTTCTTCCTTTGTTTCTGTTTTCTCTCCTACAGACAGATAATTCTTCTCTATATTACTTGGTTGGATTTCATTAACTAACTTTGATTTTCACATTGAAATGCATACCATGCTTATCAAGGCGAAGAGAGGTTTCCTACTGTCATTGCAAACTTTGGACATTTTAGGCCGCTGCTGTTGTTTTTGAATTGAAAGCCCTCAGGGGCCCCCTTCTGCTCTTGGGCACCAAGCCATTGCCGGCCTTGCCTGTTGACAACCAGTGCCTCTGGTTGTATTGTTTCTTAATGTCCTTATTTGTGTCAGATTTTGTTGGTTTTTTTGTCTATACTGTCCTCCCAGTTGTATTGATGCTTAATACTGCATGCAACTTTATATTCATTCTTCAAAATTAAGAAACATTAGTGGAAATGTTTAAAATGTGGTGTAAAAAATAGAACAAATGTGCATTTAATGGATGTAACTAATTGTGCAAAATTCATTATCATATCAAAAAAAAAAAAAAGAGGACAATTTATGGTAGCACCTAATTTACAAATGTTCCTACGTATAACACTGGATCAAACAAAAGTCACGGACCTGTTTCCATGTCTTTCACAGGTGCTGGATCGTTTGATTTATTAAAACCTCAAAGCAAACATCCATTTTATATCTGAAGACCCGCCCTTCCTCATCCCGGCTCCCCGAGCTGAACACATTCCAGCCTGATTGGTTAAGCTGTTGGCCCAGAGCCCACAGGACGTCTGTATAAAACTCCTGCGGTGCTGAAAGCCCGAGTCAGACAGCAAAAGAGACTGTGAATCACTGAGAGCTAACAGGACGACTGACTTCACTCTAAGAGACTGAGAAACAGCTGGAAAAATGTGTAAAGGATTAGCTGCCTTACCCCAATCCTGCCTGGAGAGGTGAGACCTGCATCCTCACACTTCCTCTCCTGTCATATCTGAACAGTGGGATTCTTTGATGTGAAACTTTGGACATATGTTGAACCTTTTTAGAGCAGCTCTCGTCATACTGAGTGGAAAAACACGATCAAGAAAAGACACCGTTATCCTCAGGTCAAGAGTTTCCATCTGAGGAGGCTTAAACAAAGATGACGCCTTTAGATAGATGATAGATAGATAGATATCTCTAAATATATCATCTATCTAAAGGCATCATCTTGTGAACTTTGTTTTCTGTCAGCAAAACTGAGATTGTGACTTAAAAAACAGATTTAATGCCAACCTGAATGTTTTCACTAAATCTTTTATGGACTAGTCAAGGTGGGAAGAACGTCACATGTGTTGCATTGCATCGGCAGTCAAACTTGAGTTAGGGGGGATTTAAATGTTGGAAAAATCTTTTCCTTCAAAATGAAAGCATCATGAATATGACTCTGTTACCTTCTGGTAATTCTTGAGTTTTCTCTGCTATAAATGCTCGTCACATTTTGGTCTAAACTCAAACCAGTTAGCACTCTTTTGTTATTTTACAGATAAATTTAATACATTTAAGGCTTAATATTGTTGTTTAGATTTCTGGCACTGTTTTTCTCCAAATATGGCCGAATAAGATTTGTAGAGTTACAGTTAAAAGCCTCATTTGTCTTCATGGTTTTATTACTTTTGCCATTTTTTCTTTTTTTTTCTTACCTAAAACCACACTGTTGTTCTTTATGTAAAGTTTAGATCTGCAAGATCCTCAGATTTCTGTGTAAATGTACATCAATCTTCTGGAGAACTGAAGGGTAATGAAAACTGATTGAACAGACAGTTTTTAGATCTGTGTCGGATTAAACATAACAAAGACTTTGTCATAGAGTATTAGTGCTGTCACTATTCGTTGATGGCTGTCAAACCTGTGCAAAGACTAATCTCCTTGTCTGCCTTCTTGTCTTCCAGGGCAAAGGAGATCAAGTCCAAGTTGGGAGTTTTGCTGCAGAAGCCCGAAAATGCCATCGACCTCATCATCCCGTACCCCGAGAAGACCGAGAAGAAGCCGGAGAAGCTGCAAAAGTGAGTCTCCTTCTCTCCCTCCCACCCACCACCACTAAGAAGAAACTTCTGCAGACATTAGGCCCAGATGTTAGTGTTAGAACACAACTTTAAATATTCACTTTGGTTTGGAATAACTGTGAAAAGACTGAATAAGAGATGAATTATGTTTGAGACGTGCAACTGCTGCACTTTACTTTTTAATTCTTCAAACACCTATCAAGCAATTTCGTCAAAGAAAGTTTTACATTTTGCCCTGCATTGATTTTTCTTTTTTAACAAACTGGAAACTGTGATGTATGAATTTAATTTGTTAAACTTCAAGAGAAAATGTGATGCAGGAAAATAACTCAATGCCTGACTGATGATTTCAGCCAACGTAAGGAACACATTGTGTTGAAATTGTATTATATCAGGAAAAAGCAATAGAAGACACAATACGTAACACAATTGAGTCAAAACAAGCAGAGACATGCATAAGTACAACCTAAAGACAGCTCCAACAAGAAACTACAACAACATTTACAACTCCACAAGAGACAGCAGAGGGAAATGAATCAGCTGTTACGTAGAAGAAATAAACAGAGGAAACATAAGCAGTTTGTTGTAAGATAAGAAAATCAACATTTTTAAATACGCCAAATGATGAAGAAGAAGATAAACCTACAGAAAAAGATATTTAAAGGAAACTTATTCCCCTCAGAATCAGCGCCAAACATAAAATTAACTCTTAGAAACCTAACTAGAAGTCTGCTGTGCAGTTTCAAGGCCGGCTGTGAGGCTTGAGCTTACTAGACTTTGTTTTTGTGTTCTGGCCATGTGTTACTTCCCTTTGATGTCATTATGTGTCAATACTGAGAAAATACAGCACTTCTTTACTGTTAGCAATAATTAGTGAGTGTAATTCATGTTGACAGCTTTGTTTGATCCCAAAATGTTACAACTATCTAGAAATTGTAACGACGACCCGAAATGTTATGAAAACAATGTAACAAAGTGCCGAGCCCAAAGGTGTAATTTATTGCCCAAAATGTAACAAGTTGTAACATCATTCGGAGAAAAACATTTTGCTTTCACCATATTGTAACAACTGGCCAAAAATGTAACAACTTGTAACTATTACGTTTTGGGCTTAACATTTTGTAACATTATCACTCAGTTATTACATTTTAGGTTATGTTACTTTTTTATATAACATTTGGAGTCGTTGTTACATTTTGGGCTCTAACAAGCCTGGTTTTCGACATCTTAATTTTCTCTTGACCTGGAAACATTATTGTCGTCCAGATTTGTAATCAGTTTGTTTGATCACATTCAAATTTTTGTGAACAGCAACTAATTCACTTTAAACTGGAGCTTGGCTGCCTTTTAAAGCCAGCCAAGTGCTCATTAAGCATCGGTGTGATAACGTCACTTTATAAAGTCTGTACATTGTCAAGCCACAAAAACATCAGCTCCTCTCCAAACGTGTTCACAGTTTGAGTCCAGTGATTTGTCTCACACACACAAACACAGACAATGAATAATGTTCAGTGTTGATGTTTCCCAGACTTCAATGTTTAAGCTAACTCTGAGATCAAAAGATGCTGTCTGGCTCAGTGAGGCTTGAAACACACATCAGAAGTATCTTTCATTATTTATCGCCTGTTTGAAGCTTTTCAGAGTGTTGTAGGCTGCAGTTTTCACAAAGTCGCTTTTTTGTTAACAATGGGGGAGAAAATGCAAGTTGGGAAAATGCAATCCTATTGTCATATTCTTACCCACGAATTCCTCTTCACAATTCATATTGTGCTGGACAGACTTCTGAAACCTAATTTAAAGTTCTACAATCTTTAGTTAAATATCTGTCTGTTAGGTCAGTATTATTTTCACAATGAGTTACCACAGAGATGATAGACTTCGTGGCAGCCTTGAACATTTGCAGTAATCATTGGTATCATGACTGGGGTGAGAAAAGGAGGTCACTGAATTTCCTCTGATGTCATCAGGGTGTTTTTATGTTACACCTGCTTCATCACGCACCTTGGGTTTTACGTTTTTAACCGACTTTTATTCTTCTATCCCAAAGATATGTTTTTTATCTTTTCCTGACTGAGCCATTAATTGTTTGTTTTTTTATTCACTCTGGTTGTTTACGAATCACTGTGTTTAACATTTGTATCTCCTTTGGGTCCTATTTTATTTTTAGCTTTTGTATAATTCTTGTCCACACATCACATCATGTTGTTTTTTGCCCAAAACCAGTTACCCCCGGGATTAATAAAGTTGTTTGTATTGAAATGAATTAGAAGGTTCCTGGTTCAAATCCCTGTCAAATAAGCCATGTATGGCTTCCCTCCAGGTTCTTCAGCTTCGAGAAGATGCTTTTTTGGTTGAGTTAGTTGGGGACTATAAATTTTCTCGTGAGTGTAGGTTGTGAGTGAGCGTTGGTTGTCTTGTCTCTATGTGTCACAGCTGTGATTGACCGACCACCGGCTTGCCCAATAGCCAATGATCTCGCCCGTGACCCTGATTTGAAAAAGCGGAACAGATAATGAATGGATGAATTGAAGAAGAACAAAACCAAGATATCTGAAATCAGCTCCTCAGATTCAAATTGTTATTCTCACATTGTATCTGAGACTACTATAAGTACGACATTATTATTTTATTTCCTGTCACACGACTGAAGTTAGATTTAGTATTTCAGCTTTAATTCCCCAAATATTCTGTTACTTTAACCCATTGTAATTGATCACCCTGACTGAGTTGTGCTATTGTGTGTGCAGGCCCGCTCCTGAGGAGGCAGCTCAGTGGCGTGAGAGTCTGGACCGAGTCCTGAACAATGGCTGTAAGTCTGCCCTTTCTTCTTTCCTTTCTCCTACTCACTACATCTTAACACATCACTTTTTATCTAAGGGGCCTTTTTTTTTTTTTTTTTTTTTAAAGTGCAACACAAAGTTCACTTAAGGTGAAGGTGGGGACGATCGATCCAACAAGTCTTCTAAGTGAACTGCATTGTCAAGTCGTTGTTGCCAAAGTTAAGTTAGGTTACATAACAGAGTTCATGGAGCTCCTGAGAGAATTTCTGTTTCAATCTTTACAACCTCGTTGATGGCGCTCGGTTGGTAGAGATCGGTTAGTGACAGTTTTTAGGCCTTAAAACTACAGCTCAGAAAAAAACATCTGTGGTTTTTTTTCAGTTTGACCAAGCGGACCTCAGGTGAATGAAGCTAATGCTGAAGTGCAAAAATATACATCATCGAGTGTCCACATGAGGCTGGCTGCAGAAGACATGGCGGTCACATATGCGACCATTCCAAAATGCAAATTTTTTAATGCGGAAATCAACATGTTTACAGCCTGGTTGTTTTTTTCTAACTTATCTGTTTCGATTTTATGAAGGATAACAGTTATTCATATGGTAATTGACTGCTCGGCTGACAGTAGAATTAAAACCCGCCTCATCTCCAGCTCTTAGCCTGTCATTATTTTTGATTGAAAGTTAGGGGGAGACAACATTTCCAGCATGTGCAACACCATCAACGGGCTTCTAAAGCCCCCTCTCACTCAGGCTTCACCAGTGATGATCTACAGTCCATGTCTTTTATCTACAACAATTATATGGTGTACATACATACATGTACAAAACATATTGTAAACCTATCAAGAAACCTCCCTGAACAAAAAAATGTGCTCACCGTGACAACCAAGGTCAGGATAGAAGGTCATCTGACACGTCTTTTCCTGCACGTCTCAATTCTTTCCTGCATACCAGAAGTCGTAAGAAGCATCCTGATCCGATGAGGAAAACATTTAGCAGATATCAATTGTTTCACTCAACCTACTCCTCGGTGAATAAAATAACAGAGGAGACATTTTTTGTTTTGTTTTATAGCCTGCTATCTTGTGTTACAGATGGCCTTTTTCCATCTCAGTATTAGTGAAGTTTAAAAACATTTTCCGTTTCTGAAGGTCCACATTAGTTCCACCAACGTTTTCCCCTCACTGAAATCTAAATACAGGACATCTTTCACATGTTAGTGAGGGCCACGTTGAAACTGTGCAGTGTCTGCACTGTTTGGATCGTCACAACCAGAGAGCGAGAGCACCGCTTCGTCATACTCAGAGCTCTTGTCTCTGTTATGTAGCACTTTCACTGTAAGTGTACCAAAAGGAGAACACAAGTCTTCCCTGAGCTCTGCACTCTGCACAGATTAGCTTGCAGGGTCTGGTTTCCATAATAACAGCTCAGTTTGTTGTATTCACAAAGGACATCATTTCATCAACTAAAGCCTGGAATACAGCAGAACATAAGCTCACACCGTGCGACTGAATCGTTTATGACACAACCTAACTTTACACACTCTATGACCCGATTGTCAACCTGAGAGCTCACACTATACGAGTACAATTGTGGACAGTGCATTCACAAATTCGCACAGACTGAGGTTGATTTGTTTGTGTCTCATATGCACAGCCCTATACTGGGCAAAACTCTTCCCCCTCGCTCCCTCTCACGTCACACGTGCACACACAAAATCAGCATCATCAATAAACAAGAAGATATTCTAAATCACATTTCTACAAAGAAAAAAAAAAGAAACTGATACATGATCATATTTTGACTTCAGCTGTAAAGTGAGAAAAATATAGTGTTTCCTATAGTGTAGTGCAGTTCTAAGTCATCCAGGTCATGGTGAATTCAAAGCTTGATCCAAATGCAACTGTACTGGTTTAAGATTTCACCTCAAGCCTCATAGTGAGAAAAATGTAAATGTGAAGTGAAACACATTTCAAACACAACACAAAGCAGACAGCGGCTCCTGGCTCCACTGTTTACTTCACTGAGAGCACGGAGAGGCTGAAGACTGATGATTAACTCTAACTGTTGATGCTTGTTCAGCCGTATGTTTAAACTCCAATGCTAACGAGTCACTTCAGTTTCCCTTTTGCATCAAAAGTAAAGCACGTACGGATGTTACTGACCTGCTGCTACATGTGTGCAGAGAAACATTTTCCTCTGCACAGCTCAGTGGGTGGCTTCGTTAAGAAGCTCCGTCAGCTCAGGCACATATACAATTCTAATGTAAGCACGCCTGTATGATTGTGTGTGTGTGTTTGTACTGGACCTTAGAGGTCACTATACTGTATGTGTGTTATGTTTACATCTCCAGGGAGACGTGGAAATGACTCCACTTGCATTGATTTATAGTATAGTCCTGTAAGTGCTGCAGCATAATCATTTCTCTACATGAACATTATTCTTTGGAGCAGCTCCCTGGTTCATTCCCAAAGGGTTCTCACTGAGTTATTGCCTCGTAGATGTTAATATTAGCCCCGACTTCAACCCTTGTTTGTCATGATGTTAAAGAATTGCATCATGTTAATGTATATTATGCAACAGGAAAGACAACAGTGCTTTCTTTCTCGATAAGAAGATTGCACTTCCACTGCAGAAAGTCAGCTCTTTCTTTCTGGGCAGCTTGTTCTGAATGTCAGATACAGTAAGATGAATTAAAAACTTGTGAAACTAAGTTAATTATAAAGGCAGATTTAGCTTGTTGCAATTTGAAAACGCAAAGGTAAAAAATGTCATGGAAACTAAACGGCTTCAGTTTGATGTGTTTTTGCATCTCTAACACACCCACAGCTTGTAATCAGTGCATGGCTGAGCAACTGTTTTTGTGTCCTTGTGCTGCACAAAAAAAAAGCTGCAGCTTGATTGCGTCTCAGTGCTATTTTGAACCAAACCAGCCGTTCAGATTGTAGATAAAAACCTGAGTGCTTATCAACTGCAGC
Source organism: Symphodus melops (assembly GCF_947650265.1). NCBI lineage: Eukaryota > Metazoa > Chordata > Actinopteri > Labriformes > Labridae > Symphodus > Symphodus melops. Next base: position 3,579,833 of record NC_136698.1, read on the forward strand.
ACAGGCTCCCTCGGACAATGGGAGTCCTTACAGCCTTTATGTTTGATTACAATAGTCCTCACTGAAATGACTGGTTCTTTTATCAAACCTTGTTTTTAGGATCCTTATCTTCGGGGGATTTCTGAGCTTAAACACATTTTTAACTTGTAAAATATAATCAGTTTAACACTTTATTGGCATTTTCTTTTTAAAAAGTTACATACCTGTGCACCAAGGTCTGGTTCTATTAGTCTCTTTAATTGCATTCATACAAACATATTTGAGGTATTACTATACAGCTTTGAGTCAGTGGTAGAGTTGGTCATCTCTTCGAGAAAGGTCGAGGGTTCGATTCCCAGCTTACGCAGCCATTTGGGAAATACACTTAACGCCAAGTTGAGTGGGTCAGTTAACTCCGAGAATCTCTGCCGTCAGCGTGTGAATGTGTAGGTGTGACATGCGGTGTAAAAGTGCTTTAAGTATTCAGATCACAAGAAAAAAGCTGAAGTCCATTGAACTATTTCCAGATAAGTTACGTTGGTTTTAACTTTCCCTATTTCCTGATCTGACATCACAGATATACACTCCACAAAAATCAATGAAAAGGACTTCAAATATAACATGATCTCATTATGCTTTCATCAATGCACACATCAACCTCTTTGTAGTACATCACCGTTTTAGAATGGTAATTTGACTTTCTATTTATTCCGCAATACGTCACTTTTTCAAATGATGGCATAACGAGCTTTTAGACACGGAGCCATATCAATTCCCCCTTCTCTGTTAAAATGATTACTCTTCAATTATTTAATGATCCGTAATGATATTCAGACGAAATGGCATCGTTATTTTAAGAGCTGTGATGCTGATGCTGTTTTTGACATTTGGTACACAAGAGACTGCTTTGTCCCAGATTTAGAAATAGGTATGACGTGGAAATGATGCTTAAGAAGTGTGAGTGTTCCCCCAGTTCTCCATCAGGCTGATGTGTTTCAAACTTAATGTGTCCCCGTCATCTATGGTTCAGGAGAGATACGGGCAGAGATGAAAAAAGAACAATCATGTAACTGTGGCTGATTATTTCTTCCATTTTGCTTCTGTGCTGGACATTAAGCTTGTGCTGTGTAATTTCTGGCTGGTGCGGATGAAAGCAGTTAATTAAGACCTGATGGCTCAGAGTTTCTTTAATAAGCTCTCAAAATCAATTTCCTCTGTCATCATGACATCAGAATAGGCTGAAAATGAGAAATACGACATCTTGACTACTTTGTAAATGACTAATACACTGTGGTTTGTCACTAATATTTGGGGGGGTCTCTTGAGGTCAGGGGTTCAACCCTTAGATCCTGAAGCCACATGTCTAATGTGTCCTTACTTGGTTAAGGACACGTCTGACAGTCTCTGTCCTTCTCCCTCCTTTAGATGGTCTGAACGCTTTCCGCAGCTTCCTGCAGTCTGAGTTCAGCGATGAGAATATCGAGTTCTGGATGGCCTGCGAGGACTTCAAGAAGACCAAGAACCCAGTGAAGATGTCTGCCAAGGCCAAGAAGATCTATGAGGACTTCATCCAGTCTGAGGGGCCCAGAGAGGTTAGTGACATTAACTCATGCAGCAGGCTTTGCGTAATGGATACCTCAGGTTTCAATTAGGAGCTTACAGGAGCTTCAGTGCAAGATACTCTTAAATTCAGAGTCGAATTCAAACAGTAAGAAAAGGGTTTAATGTATTCATAAATGTGGCTGCCCTGATAGTTTACGTCTGTGAAGAGTTTTACTGACTTAAACTTAAACCACAAAATGTTTGCAATGCATGAAAGCAGCAATTATGTTAGGAATAGATAAATAAAATACATAATACACTTCACTATACCATGTTTTTGTATCGCTAATATTTGGCACTATCTGTCTACAAACCCCCCAGTGAAGAGAAAATTCCATTAAGTTGACCTTAAGTTGTTAAGTTAAGCTCTATTAATTTTTTACATAGCCCAAGAATACACCACAAACAATACTTCGGATCGCACCTTGATTGACCAATACTTCACATTTTACTCCTACAAAATGTTTTCTTTTACTTCAGTTAAAAGTTGGGATGAAAGTCTGGTTCATCCCCATCAGCATTTTCTTGCTATTTGGATCCGCCTCTCTTTGTAAACATCAGGTCTCAAGTTTGTGTTTTTCTTGGAATGAGCTTGATCTGCATGGGACTTAGCTGTTTATGTTTATAACTCATTTTGAATAAACACAGTGTCTTACATAAGCACAGAATAAGTGCTAATAAATAACATAATTATTTCAAGCCTAAAATGGTCCTACAATAATGTGGAATCATTTAAGTCCTTTTCCCTTGCCCAATACCGGTCTCCACAGATGAACCAACACGTGTGTGATACAGACTTTAACGTGACTCCACTTTTCTACAGACTTTCCAAACAGATCAGTGAAGAATTGGTCTTGTAAAGGACCAGAAAAAAAACTGCAAATAATTTACTTTAAAATTCAACTCGTCATGTTTTTATAGAGATGTTTGTGTTTTTTAGTGAAATATTTACTAAAAGGTAAAAATTAGTGCCTAACGGACTTTTGATTTTTTACTAAAATACATGTGACACACGAATATATACTGTGGGTGTCATCTAGTTTCTTAGTTTGGAAATGATGTAATCATAGTGTCCCATTCTTCAGTTTTATACCATCTTAAGTCCTTGCAGACTTCCAAACTCACTCACTATATGACGCCATTTAAATCTGCTAAGGCTTCAGTGCCAGGCTTCTATGGGGGAGATTGGGATTGGCCAACTGAGTCTTGTGTAACAGGCATTATCACATCTCTGCATTTACATTAATTCCATTTTTTTGTTTAATTGTAAGTATCAACACTATATTTTCTTTCATAGGTGAACATTGACCACTTCACCAAGGACGTCACCCTGAGGAACCTGGTGGACCTCTCCCCTGCCACCTTCGACCTGGCTCAGAAGAGAATCTTCGCCCTGATGGAGAAAGACTCCTTCGGCCGTTTCCTGCGCTCCGAGCAGTACCAGGAGCTCCTGGTCAACTAAGCAGGAAGAGCAGGAATCTGAGGGTTGGGGAGGTGGGGATGTTTCAAACAGCAGTTACGAAATATGACCACAACAGCTTCTTAAATTAAATATTTCTAATAAACGACTTTTTGTGTAAGATCGCTTGCAAAGAAAAGACTTGTTTTTCTCCAAAAAAAATCCAAAACAAGAAGGTAAAATATTGTTTTTTAACTTCAATTGGAGATTTGCTAAAATAAAAGACTGCCTATGACACAGCCCCGCCTCCCCAACAGCAACAACACACATCCACAGAAACGTACAAAAATGCTCACGCTAGTGAGGACCTAATATTGACAACAATCAATAATATTCATTATCAAAATGATTTAAGGGTCTCCTAAAATGACCCTACTAAGCTGAAATTTCCTCAAATTGATTGGCTCGCACACCTGCAGACTCAAAATCCAACTCCAACAGGTGCCAACGTGTTTCTATAAAGAACAAAGGATGTAATTGACAAAACAGCCAAAAACTCAACTTTATGACGTATTCAAAACGACAAATGTCGTAAATGTAGTCTTGTGTGAAATCGTTTTTAAAACAGTTCACTTAGGCTCCCTGTATTCTGTCTCAGACAGGGTGACCTATGACTGCTTTGTGGTCTTTTTAGGAACATTTAAAGATATGCAGCTATTCCGAGTGCCGAAAAGGCGATGACATTTTACAATTTCTGTCTATGGAGACACCCGAAGAGAAAGACTGAATAGAACAACAGTCATAGTCACCAGTGATTGAAAGATTGTCTACAAGAAGCAATGATTTGTATTTGTAATAAAAGATAACATATAGCCTTGATAACCCTTTTCTAGTATCAACACATGATACATGATTATCACACATTACCATTTGCTCTTCCATGTTCTCACACTCACATAGAGTTAAGTCTGGATTCCACCAAACTGCCACTTTTTTTAGGAAGCATCCTGCATGTGAGAGTCATCCCTGAGAACAGTGCTGGCTGGTTGGCTCAGTGGTCGAGCTCCTTGGCTACCACTTAACTGCAAGTTGCTAAGATGGGAAAACCGAGTAGGAGGGAATCTTATAAACAGAAAGGAAAAAGCAAAGGATTAAACAGAGAGAGGTCTTTCTTTCCATGTGATTAATACTCAAGTTGGATGCAGGCATGCAGACAGATATATATACACTGCTAAAGCCATGGGAGACAGCAGGCAATGCTAATAGTAGCTTTAGATAATTAGTTATTGTGTTCATTTTATGACCAGCCAATGAGAAAGTCTAATGTTGAATCTGAAAAAGAGCTCAAAGCCAAAAGGGAAATTTAAGGAATATGCAATCATATAGTTGTAGTCATTATAGACCTTATTCTTAGAAGTACTGTTTTACTGCTCAACAAGAATTATTTTTTCACTACAACACACTGAAATGAAAACTGGTATTTACATGATTTACACCAAGCGGGCATAACGTTTAGCACCAATGTGTTGGTGGAGTTTGTGATGGTGTGCAAGTACATAACCTTAAGCTGAATGTAGCAACCATAACGTGTGATAATATTTACTTTTTAACTGCTTATTTTTTTTATATCAAACACAAGCTGAAATGTCTTACACAACAAATGAGTATTGTTATATAGATATTCAGCACTTTAGAAGTCCTTATTGTTCACTCGAGTGAAATGACACCAAGCAAATCCAAACTGAAATTAGCAAATTATAAAATCAAGAATATTTCCTTATTAAGCAACATTGACCAGGGTTTCTAATGACACAGATTGGCCAGTCTGCTGTCAGGACCTTGAAATGACAAATTAACCATCGACTTACTGAACAATCAATGAAGGCTTTATCAGTGCTGAGTACGCATGGTTTGATGTAGCCTTGCATGTAAGTGTTGGGAGTGGTCACATAAAAATATATATGCATACAAGTCCTGAAGATGTATTTATTTTTACTTGTAAATATCAACCACTTACAAACAACTGTGTCTGAAGATATTCTTAAATTGACTATGGAGCTCGTGTTTCTTTGGGAGGACTCGTTGCCAGATCTCCATTCAGTGTTTTAACTATTATAAAAGAGGAAATAATTTCAATTGTCACCTTGTGTTTCTTTGATAATTCACAAGATATGTTTCTGTTGTAAATGTAAAGAAAAAAAAAACTAGACAGTACTCCAAGGAATATATGGAAACACCAGCAACAACGGCCTAATGAAGTTGTTTTTAAATTAAGTGTATGAAGTTTTGTTCTGTTCACCGTTTAGCTGTAGCAACTATACCAAATGCATTTCATTCCACTTACAGCCACTTGATTTTTAGACTTTTTTTTAAATCCTGCACTTTATTCCAGCATTTGATTTTCTTTAAACATTCTTCTTCTCCATCAGTAGCTCTTTTCAGAGTAAGCTCAGCAGTCATTATGTTTTTACATATTTGCATATTATTGGTGTCTTAGTTGGTGCCTTGGTCTGTTAATTAATATTGGGTTACAACGTTTTGTAAGGACGACATTCAGAGGGAGCTCCACATACACACCCGGACATGCACAAACACACAGTGCTGCTCACCCACTGCTGGCTCCGGCGATCCTTTCTACCCTCCGATGCTCTTCTCTAACGCCTCGTCTGTTTCACTTCTTCCCCCCATTACACCTCCTCGATGGTCTCTGTTCATGTGAACCATCACTTTATTGTACATATAGCACCTTACACAGGAAGTCTGAATAGTGCCATTAATGGGGGGTATCCTATTTTATATGTCTCCATCATGCTTTTTAAATGTCTTCAGGTCGATTTCTTCATTTAGGTACAATATTGATAAAATTGGTTTAACCAAAGGTTTTGTTGGCCTTGTGTAATATTTACCAAGTTATTTCCGCTTTTCCTGGAATTATCTTTGAAACTATCACAACAGATAAAGATAAGGCAATATCCCTCAGACTCTCAGGGGAAAAGTTTGTAAAGAACAGGACTTACGAGATAAATCAGTTTCCTCTTTTGGGAATTTGCCTCAAAGTTAATTTCATTTAACAACAAAGCATTGTGCAAGGATTACGGCACTAAAACAGGTCATTGAAAAATGAGAGAAAAACAGAACGGAAACAGATGCAGCTGAGGAACGGGCTGCCAACACAAACAGTGTCATGAGGCTCGCTCGGACGCATCCATTACGGCAGTTTCCTTGAAATGGATGGAAAAAGGTCAGATTCCTCTGGTCCCAGAAGGAGGATGGTGACATTTCTGAAAAATGTTTTGTTGAGTTTAAGTCGCTGTTTGCGCAAGTTTGGTACACTATCACATTTTCAGAGGCCTCGGAGTAACTCCTGAGACAACTGTGCATGTCGGAAGTGTGAATTATGTCATACCATAAAGTTTAAACGTTTCCCAGAAAGACGGTCATATTTTTTGTTTACATATTGAAACCATCTGCAAACCAAAAACCACAAGATGTAAGCTGATAAAACCCTGACTATATACCAGAACTAAAAAGATTATTCTTCTGATTACAACCAAGAGGTCGTCCTTTAGTACTTTTCTGATACATTACCTTACTCTCCTCCAAACTTGCCAAAAAGATGAGGTAGAATTATCCCCTATACGACTGCATGATAAGAGTGTCATAAAAATGTTTCACAGAATGATTAATCTCTGCCGCTCAGCCTCGGTGGGAGATTAGTCCTCTAATGACAAACATCTGCAGAGGTTTTCAATCCGTCTGACAGAGCCAAAACAGTAATCAGACTCGATAACAAACTGCAGATTGTGTCTGAAAGTAAGTTTACTGGGGTTTGCTATTTTTTGGGGTCAGAGTTTTCAGATGCCTTTCATACGACAACTTCTACTTTCGAATAATACTTTCAAAACATCACGTCCGACTTCAGCTGGTAAGCACAGAAGTTGGAAGAACAAGGCAGAAAGCGGTGTAACTGTGGATATGGAGGAACAGGATTTTAAAAGTGTAATGTTGAAGTCACATCAAGGAAAAGAGAAGGGGAAGAGAAAAGCTCAAGCCTGAGACAGCTGGTGGTGCCGCTCAGGTAACTGGACAGATGAAAACTGACGCACAGATGAAATGACTTCCAGTTATCTAAAACACATTGATTGCTGGACACCACATTTACAGCCAGGAGTGAAATGACGACATGCAGCTTCACATATCATCACTGGTTGGAACACTTCTGAGTCCAACATCGTCTTATCAAATGCACACAGACTCCACATTAAATTTAGTGACTTCTGACTCCAGGGATACACTTCAGTATGCCCGCTGACTTTGTTAAGTCTTCTCTAGAAATGTGAGATGGTTGGTGGGGAACCTTCTATACCTCAACTTGCAGTAACTCAGTCGCTGCCTCCCAGCTACACGTGAGCTCCCAGGGGAGAATCAAAGCTATGTCAGCCCACACGCCCACAGCAAACAAGAGACGCAAATGTTTGTTTTGGTTCTGTGGTAATTATAATATAGATAGATAGATAGATAGATAGATAGATAGATAGATAGATAGATAGATAGATAGATAGATAGATAGATAGATAGATAGATAGATAGATAGATAGATAGATAGATAGATAGATAGATAGATAGATAGATAGATAGATAGATAGATAGATACTTTATTGATCCCGAGGGAAATTCAATTTTTTTTTGTTTTTTTTTGACGATGGTAAACATATTATTATGAGTTGAAGTAAGTGCTAAGCTATGTGTATAAGAAGATGAAAATATAGTAGATGAGCCACTAAAACAAGAGTAAGAGAGTTTGGAGATAACAAAAGTACTTCTGAAAGAACAACAGTAGAAGAACAGCAGGGATGAAAAATCTGTAGCAGCAGAAAACAGGAAGTGATGCTATACGCTCGCTATACGTACCAAGTTATCCCAACTGTTCTCTCACAGGTCAACACATAAAAAACTTTTTTTATTTATTCAAGCCTATCTTACAGAGACAGAGAGGTTATTGGAAGGTAATGAAACACGTGCATTCTGGGTGTTGAAGTATGTGACCCTCTTTACATTGAATGGAAAAGCACAGCCATTTAGAAGGGAATTGTTCTGGCATAGACAGTCTTGTTTTATCTATTATCCTTGTGGCACATGTCCCCTTTAAAAACAATCTTAGCGTTGTATGAAATACTTTATTTCCTAGGTTAAATATGACCACGATCACAAAGCTTATTCTATTTGCTCATTATTCTTCATTTCCATCAAGCTAGCCAACCAAAAAGTCCATCGATGAGAAATACATAGATCCCCCAGGAGAATAATGTACTAATTTCGACCTGTTGAGCAGGATCTACACTGAACATTATGCTGACACGTTGCCATCTAGACCTGGGAAAACAAAGATACAATCTACCCAGGGTCTGAAACAGTTGATGGATTAAGACCATAAAACTATAAAGTGTTGTATGTTTACTGAACGCGTCATCAAAAGGCAGAGGGCGTGGGTAGTGCAGGATCTGAGGCCACTTAGGGAGCTGATTACTGACTTGGTTCCTCATAAAAGACAACAAAGCTGCACCAGTCTCTGATGACATTATAGAAGAAAACAAGCTCTCTTTGGCATCTGGGCTTTTAATACACGTTTGAGAAAAAGTTTGATCTTCCTGTATGTGGGTGAAAATATAAGAACATTCTCTTATTTCCCACTGGTGATGTCTGTGGCTGGCAGTAGAGTCTAGCGCTGACAAAGCTACACCCCAGGGTTTCCATCCACCCAAAGTTGGTCAGGGACTGAGCGGTTTGAGTTTTCAACACAGCTGAAAACATGTTTACTTATCAGGCGAAGGTAAATCGCTGCTCTGGAGGCTGCCAACTCTTTCCTCAGCACAATCAAGCTGCCCTCCAGTGATGATGTTTTCTTGAAATGAGAACGTTATGTTTGGCATTTGGTAGTTTAAGCTGTGGGAACACTGTTAGTTGGTGATTGACAACAAAACTGGACTTTAAAGATCTTCTTGGAGAATGAAAAATGTGTATCAATGCGTGTGTATGAGAGAATGTGTTAAGTTAGTGAGATCATTTAAGGTTCATATATTTGGTGAATGTTTAATTGAGTCATTTTGTGGCCAAATGTCGATATGGTAGCGCTTCACGTTTGCTTTTCAAAGCAAAAGCCCAATGTTTGTCTTTTCTTTGACGCAACTATCCAGGTGGTAACTCAATGCTTTTATTCTTCAGTTATCTAATATATGACAGCACTTGCAAAGCTCTTGAGTACTTTATTGGGCTCCCTACGGAATGTTATTGTCACATCCCCGGGTTAAGGGTTTAGTTTATTTCTGTTTCTTCTTGTATCATGTCCTGTGTTTGAGTTTTACTTTGTTCTTGTCCTCAGTTTCTGGTCTTGTGCTTTTTGTTCCTTGTTTCCCTCCTGATGTGTCTCACCTGTGTCTTAACTTCACCTCCCTCTTCTGTCAGGTCTGTTGGCCACATGTCCTTCTCCCCAGTGTTTTTCCACTCTGCTGATTACCTGATGTGTCTCACCTGTGTCTTGTTAACTCCACCCCCTTTCAGTATATAGGTGTCTGTGTTTCCCCTCACTCCTTGCCAGTTCGTCTTGTCTTCTTTAGTAGCGATACCAGCACTTTTGTATTGCCTTCTGATTCTGATCCTGGTTGTTTTTTGACCCCGAGTTTGCCCGCCGTCTTTGTACTTCTGCCTGGAACTACTGACCTTTATGTACCGAACCCTGCCTGCCGTTTTTTTGTACTTCTGCCTGAAACTGACTGACTACCCGTGTACCGAACCCTACCTTTAATAAATGGACATTGATTCTGCTTCTACCCCAGAGTCGTGCGTTTGGGTCTCCTCCTCTGTTGTGACGCTGCACCCGTGACAGTTATTGCTAAAAAGTGTAGTCATTAATCACTAAGCTTGTCATAGATACACTCCATGTGTTAATAATGTAAACATCCTGTATTTGATCTTGTTTGATCTCCTTGTCGCTCCCTCTGCATACAGTGGTTTTTCTACCTTCATGGTAAATAAGCATCTGTCTTGAATCCACTCAGATGACACAGTCGTCATCACAAACAGTTATTGAAGTGATAAGTTATTAATGTCTATCTTTTTGATGCCTATTCATGATAATTCATAGTCAAGCACACAAATGTACTCTTTGCCATCTATAATTTCTCCTCCCAACATATATATCACAAAGACATTTTTATAGTCCATATGATTGATGGTTTAATTAACTTTTGGGTCATGCACACAAAGTGTCCAACCCCTCTTGGTTTTTTATAAGACAGCAGAAATTCAGTTGGAGTGGTTTACAGTAACATTTCATGACATTGCAAAGTTGCACACTACAGTGACACAGTAATAATAATAATGGCCGATGTTTTGGTAGAAGTTGTGAATGATGACTTCACATGGGGGATGGAAACATTGGTGGCTTTACTGAAAAGGAAACGTGGCAAAGGAGTAAACTGAGCTTTGAAGCTCTTTAATAATTATAATAATAATAATAATAATAACTTCATTTATATAGCACCTTTAAAAACACAACTTTACAAAGTGATTTACAATAATCAAAAACAAGAACAAATCAAACATAAACAACAGCTGGAACATGACAAATGTGAAAAATGAAAACCCACCGACCCAACCCGACCATTAGACACTAAAAAGCCAAGTAAGGCTCACTGACAGGTTGAAATGACACTTTCTTTCTTTAAATATAAAAATCCAAACAACCTTTCACTATCTCTGATGGCGAGACAATAAGTGAGCACAAAGCACTCAAGTCCAAGAGTAGCCTATTCATCATCGTCTCACACCTGGTCTTAATCAAGGCCATTCAGCCACACTTTACCTGCCTCTGCACCCTCTCTCTAAGGTAATCAGTCAGTCACCAACCTCAGGGTGAGTGCCCTCACATTATGTTCCTACAGCAAATGATTGGAGTCCAACTTCTCTTTCCTGGTTAATTTAGGCCTTCTTATGTATTTATATAATACTATCAATATTTTGACATATGTGTGGCCTGGGTTCAGTGTCATTCTGTGGGAAACACGTGGGTGGGTGAAAACTGCAAAGTGACTGGTTGGCAGACACAGTACTCCAAATCCCTTCATGAAAACCACATTTTAAGTTATGCTACACTGAATTACACTCTTGGTTTATTGTCTCTCACTTATTGTCAAGCTTGTTCATCCAGCTATCTGTGAAGCGTTCGTGTTAGTGAGATCTGTGTATGATAACAACTTTGTACTCAAGCTGCCCCGCTGAGCTGGTTGGGGTTTCGGTGCCTTACTCAAGGGCACCTGGGCAGTGATCAAGAAGTGGTCTGGCACCTCTCCAGCTACGAGACCAACTTCCATTCTTTGGTCGCCATTGGGACTTGAACCCTTCAACCCAACAATCCGGGGATCCGGTTCCCAACCCAAGTCCCCACAGACTGAGCTACTGTACTCCCGCCGTAAATGTTGTCTCGCTGTCTTAAATTGATAATTGCACAAAAGGTCAAACTGGTGTTTTCTTTAAATGTTAAATGTAATTTACTGCATTTTGAAGAAGGTTCCTCCGATAACCCTCCCAACCTTGTTTTTACCAAAGATCCATTCTAAGATAGCCCAGATTGCATAATTGGAAGTTGCCTAATCCATTGCTTTAACCCAGTTTCTCTTAAACCTGATTAACCCTCTGCTTTGAAAGTCAACAAATGACTCAACCATTCAATAAATCAGACAGAAAGTGACATAATGAGGGTAAAAAGACTATGAGTCTGAGGCATCTACTGAATCAAGAATGAAGTACAAAAAGAGCGTACGTTCAAATTTTCATCAGGAACCAGAGTGGTTTATATTCTTTGGCAAACCTTTCAGTTTTCCCTCAAACTTCAGGTTAGAGAAGATAGGCTGTCCTCCCTTTAGCTCGAACAGCGTGGACGAAAAACAAAAACGCATTTATTGCAAAAAGTGCACATTATATTGTGTGACCGAGGTGAAAAGAGATGTCCTTGCAAATAATATTTGGACCAAGCTTCTTCTTAAATGTGGTAATTTAGTTCTCTGTAAAATCACATCCATCTCTTTAATAGAAATATTCTCTTTGTTTTGTAAATTGTAAAAGATTCTGCAAAAAGGACTCTGATCCCCACTAAAACCAACCTCAACACTTTTTACATGATTGTAAAAAATGTTGAGGTTTGTTTTAGTGTTGTCATTGTTGCAAAACATACAACAATGCAAATTGGCAATTGACAGGGAGACCCAAAGACACAATCCTTTGATCAGGATGGCCATGCCTCAGTGGTAGAGTTGACCATTGTTCAACCAGAAGGTGTAAAAGCGCTTTGATAAGTCTAAAGACTACAAAAAATCTTAAAAATTCAGTTTTTATTTTTCTTAGACCATAATCAACACTTTTTGTTTTGCCGGTCAGCAGTGTTCCTTGGGACGTTACTAAAGCCATTTACATCAGAAAAGTGAGTCACAAAATATATCTAAACAGCCAAATTGAGCAGCCTGTATCACTTTGTGAAATCGTTAAGTGGTTCAGAGGGACTATCAGACAACTGTTAAAGATGTTGAAATAAAGGAATGGAAAGTTAGCTCACAGATGAGCTCACTGTTTTGTGTTTGATCATTGTTATTCTTCTGATTATAGATTGCCCTGCTGGAGGATTTTTTATTTAGATTCTTTATGAATACCAGCAAAGATGTCCAAGCATCTTTGTGGTAAATATGATGCTCTTTAAAGGAATTGTTGGTATTTTTGAGGTAGGGTTTTATGAGGTCATTTTGGGGAGTACTGTATGTCTCTTAGCCTAAAATTCACAATACTTTATTTCCCCAGTAGCCACTTTGTTTCAGCACTATGTTAGCATGCCACATGTTCCTGTCTCCAGCGCACTGATCAGCACTGCAGCTGTTTGAGTCTTCATTGACAGCTGTTATGACTTATTTGCGGGATTCAAAAAAACCTAGATATCCCTCTAACATTGAGGAAATGTTCCTCGTAGTAAAAATTGACTTTTATATGTTGAAGTATCAATTTTCCAACTGCTTACTCCCTGAAGGAAGCGAGCAAGTTTATTTTATTTAATACTTACTATATCAACTGTTTACACCTCCTCCAGCTCTTCCGGTGGGAATTACGTTTAATTACAGCACAGCAACAGCTATAGTGTCGATATCATATTAAGGGTAAATGGCCCCTAAATAAACCTTTGGATATCCATTCAGAGAAGGTGACTAAAACTCTGCCTCATTACGTTCTTTTTCTACCCACGTGATTTACAGAGGTCACTTCCTGGTTAGGCAAAAGGGGTCTTTCTCAAACCCCTCCCTCCACCCTCTTCCTATCTTCTTGCACTTAGTCTGCACGCTTACATGGAGGGTCTGCTGTCCAAAACCTCGGACTGTGGAGTTAGAGTGCGTTATCAATATTCAAAAAACGTCATTGTTTATGAAACAGTGACAGAAAATGACCTTTGTTTAGAGGCTCAAGGAACATAGAAACATTGACATCCATTAGAGTCTTTTAAATCATCAATAGGCAAAAGCACGTTCAAAGCATGTTAAAAAGTAATGTTTCTCAAGCCTTGTGTGTATTAAATGTGTATTACAGAGGGAATAAAACGTCACCCTCCTACAGCAGATCTGCACTGATGCTGGTTCACTGTTCTTTCATGCACATTTTGTGTGTTTTTTTTTATTATTCTTTCTACCATTTAATTTTATTTAAGTATTTGTTATTTTAGCCTTATTTCCCATGCTAACTGTTTTTTTTTTTTTTTTTTGCACCAATACACCAAGACAATTCATATGTAAATGTACTTGGTAATAAAAAACAGTTAATTTGACTGTGAAGTGTCTGCGAATATGGAACTTTCTGAAACAACAAGAAGTTAAAGAAAGACATGTCAGTGTTTTTCCTCACATTGTGGATTGTTTCTAAAGAGTCTGCCAGACTTTATTTTATTTGGACTGACACTATATTTGATAACTAATATATGAGAAGATGACTCTCTTAATGGCTCAGTGAATGATGAATCATCACTGTGATAAAACATGTCCTCATTGTTAAATGTGTATGGTGGAGGATGTAATGTATGTCTTTATGTATCTTGAGGTCTGTCTGTTTATGTGTCCCTCGTACGAGGGTGAAAGCAAATTTCCTGGAAAGGACGATCAATCTGAATCTGAATCTGAATTGCTTCAACATTAGCAACAGAGCCAACAAATCCAAGGCAATAAGAGAATAAAACAGACACCACAGTTAGATGAATCCCTTCAGCCCGGCACTCATTATTATCCAAAGTCATCAAGATGATAAACCAGGGATCCAGACGTGCAGCCCTGGGGATGTATGTACTGGGCTAATGGGAGTGGTTGTATGGTCACGTGTTAGCATTAGGTAGCTTTAACCAGTACATGTGTTAGTGTGTACGTGCTTCCCTGCACGCATGATTACATTAGATCACCAGAACGTCCTGTCAGGTTTTAATTATCAGGCCTCTGAGCGGCTCTGTGTTGGAAAGGCAGGAGAGAACATTGGGCTGTAAGCAGGTTAATATCAAATAAAGACCCTGGAGCATGAGTCTGAACAGAGTCTGGCTAAGATCACAGATTGTGGGCAAAGGCTAGCACACAAACACACAAGGCTTGTATTTTACCTTTAGAGCCTTTAGAAGATGCTGTGGATGGTTTTCTCTTCTACAAAGTGAAATGCTGTGCACACAGTCACAAGTTAGATTTTAAAGACCTTTTTAAGTTAGCCTACTAATCGAGAATAATGTCTGATAAAAAGATGTAAATTCTCCACAAAAGGAGAAACCACACTGATGAGTGAAAGCATGGATACCACAGCAGGATGCTCAAGTGGCTTTCCCAAACCTGTGTCGAGAGCTGAAGATGAATGAAAACTCCGACCAGCCAATCAGAGAGATTTCTCTCACCGACGCCGATTCCACATGTCGAATCAGTGAAAAAAAAAAGGCATAAAGGGGCCGAGGGGTAGCAAGGACGTTGACTGACGTTCTGACTCAAACTGATGGCGAATAATCTCCTTGGTGTGTCAGGGCCTTTAGTCACGACTTCAATGCATCATGTGTTCATAGAGCATTGGTTCCGAACCTTGAGCCCAGCAAAAGATCTCAGGAGGGCGAACAGCTCTCCCTGCCCTGAGGTTTAGAAATTCAATTTGGCTACTTAGTCAGCCACACATGTAATTCTGTTTTATTTGTTTGATTTCATGTGGGCAGCCTTACTTTCCTTATATTCAAGTAGAGGAAACCTCAAGGAAAAAGGTTAGGTTCCCTTGGTACAGCCAACAGCTCAACTGTACCTTACAATTATTTATGCAGGGGTCACACTTTATAAACACCATCATTGCCCAATACAGCAGATGTGTTGGGTTTATATATAGAGAGTCTGCATAGTAAAATACTGGTGTTATAGCTTCTATTCAAAGTTAACAGGTTTTGTCCCACATTGTAGCTGCTGGCCCGCTCACAAAGTTTTATTTTAGATGACAGATTAGAATTTACTTAAGCACACTTGATCTTCATATGCATGATTTTTTTCTGCAGGCTGTTGTGTTTTAGCTGCAGAATGAAATCATACTGATGATCAGATTCAGTATGTGAGAGACTATGCGCAAAAGATGTCCAAGTTTCTGCTTTTTTAAAACATGATTCAGGTGTCCTTTCAACTATATTTTAAACTTGTTCTGTGCAGCAGAGCGGATTAAACAAAAAAAAAAAAATGAAATATCGGCTTTTCCAACCTCAGTAAATCTAGGTGTGCTGATGAATAAATCCAAACTTTTCATTTACTTACTGTGCGTCATAGTCCTAAATGTGTGTCCTTAAATAGGCATAGTGTCAGGCTGTGAGCACGAATAAGCTGCAATAAAAAGCCTTTTGTCCTTTTTCCTCAAGTCCAAATAAATCACATAACAAGCTATGTTAGTCTGCTTGTAAAAAAAGAAGATAGGATCTTTGAAACTACACAAAGAAATATGGGTCGGTGGGAATAAACCAGATAAACTGTATGTGTGCGATGCTGTATTAAAGATCAGTTTTCATCAAGTATTCTGATTAGACCAGAGGGATTCCATCCGACCCCATATGGAAAACAACTTCACTGAGATTTTTCACTTTGTGTGTCACTCTGCCTCAGCACTTCACCTCGACAGTTTGTCCTGATTAATGGAGCTGGTTTATTTATTTTTTTTAGAATCACCAAACAGACTAGTGGCTGGCTTGTGGTAACTATGGACACAAACAACGTAGAAATTAGTGGAGCAAAAATACTAACCTGTGAGAACCCTTTCAGATAGGATTTGGCTCAAAAACACGACAGAGTATCTGTGTCAAGGTCTCACTTGCTGTCCTTGAGCCCGAGGTCAAAACACTTTCAACTTGGCTGAGGCGCTCCGTGGCGACACCTCGGTGCAACGAATTCCTACTTTCCTGAGCTCTAGTTTTAAGATCTACTGGGACATCGGCAACAGTGCTCTTCAATCAATCAATCAGTGTTGTTTGAAAAGACATGTTGAACAGTTTGTTTTAAAAAAAAAAATATATATATATATATATATATATATATATATATATATATATAGTTTTTTTATGAATTAATTGCAAAATGAAGGAAACACCTTACTCTGTGTCCCTTCACTGATGCATGTTGTCCTGTTTATCCATCTTTATCAGAGTATGGTGTTTCACATTAAGAGTGATGGATTTACGACAAAAATGTTAAAATTTTCACCCAACACTTCACTCAAATGTTTACCAGCCGCCCTTCAAAATTCCTTGTTCATACTCAAAATGTACTAAGCTATCTTTTTTTTGTCCTTCTCTTAAGTCTCAACCCATCGCTTTGGCTGCTTCTGTGTTATGAAATTATTTCTAGTTCTTTCTGTTCAAATTCACACAACTGATGAACCAACAAGGTTCAGATTATCCAAAACATCACTTTATTCATGAATAGTCACAGAAATGATATGACATCACATGATAAATATCTACATGTAATATCTTGTTTGGTCTTCAGGATACATTTTGATGCAACACATCAGAGTACAAGGCCATTTAAACATACTCAATGAAGAAATGTTAACATTCTACTGAAGTTGTATTGCATTCACATGAGGAAACACACTCTGCTCAATTTTTCTGAATTGACAAAAGAATTACCTCAGAATAATAAATTAAGGTCTCAAGGTCCAGTGTTTCCTGTCTGCGTTAACACTGCAGGCCTCAATACACCATTCAGATTGTTTTGCTCTTTTCAAATGTGGCCTGTATTAGACTCCTGAAAGTGTCCAAATCTGATAAATTCAGATTCCATGGGACTTGTTCTGTCCACAACGTCATAAATTAAAAAATAAATAAATAAAACTGAAAAAAATTGATTCTGTTCACTTTTGGCTGCCATGTGAACGCCGCCAAAGGGCGCACTCACACTATATAATCTGTACCGTGACCAAGTGTGCTTCACCCCTTAAGTCAAGTTCATCGGACGAGTGAGCGCTCCGATCCTTGCTCAAGTACATGGTACACTGCTTTGGCGTGCTTCAGCACGGTACAGTAAACGCCCTAAAACAAAGGACGCCCGTAGTGTCTCTTGAGTCATCACATAGCCAACCTGCATGGATTTCAGTGAAGCATATTGTATTTGCACATCTAGTCCCGACAGACAAAATCACATATGTTCCCCCAAAAACATGACAATCCCCCCCCACGTGTGAAAACTCAAGGGTCTGGGAACGTTAGCAACATGATGCGGTCTAAATGAGAGCTCATGGTGGGAGGAAAAACAGAGCACATGTTTATAGTGTCATAAAAGACGTAACTTGTCATTCAGAGGTAATGATGGCGTTGATTCTGAAAAACAGAGCAGATTATATTTTCTTATGTGAATGCAAAGTGCTTATGTCTTCTCCTGCATGACTAACAGAGAGAGAGAGAGAAGTTGATGTTTAACTTCATGTAGGACACTTTTACAGTCTCTCAAAACAGGTGGCACTCCCATGAGGGTTGTTTTGATGGACGGATCCAGCGGCTTTAAATAGATTTTTGTTGTAAGCATAAAGATAACCTGGCCATGCCTCCACAGGCAGCTTGTGTATAAATAACAATAAATAGATGGTAGGCAAAGCTGACATTTCAACATGTTCTGTATCTTGAAGGTTTGATATTTAAGTTTCAACCACTCACTTTTAACATTTTGCGAAATACTTGACTTCATGTTGACGCAATACTGACTTACATGAAAGTGTAATTCACTACTCACTATAGTAAGCAGACATTTATTTTTCACGTCAAACCTCAAATGACTTCTGGGAATCAAGGGCACATTAAAAAGGTAGTAAATAAAGTCTCAATCACATTTCACATTGACCTTTTCAGTCACCTTCATAACAACAAGTGCTTCTTTTCTAATAACGCTGGACACAAACACTCGTCTATCATCTTCATCTTTGGCACCTTCGTCCAGTCGTCTCTGTTCACTTCCACTTTAGGCACCTTCTGTTGCGGCCTGCCTACTCTCCGCAGAGTCACATTTTTTCTCTGTCTTCTTCTCCTCAGCAGCAGCAGCTTTCCGTGTCTGACACAGATCTTTCATCAGTTTAGAGTTTAGGAAGCGCCTGTACGAGTCTTTCTCCATCAAGGTGTAGATCATCTTCTGAGCTTCGTCGAAACAAGACGGACAGGCGTTCTCCACGTTCTGCTTCGTTACGTCTCTGGTGGCCGCGTCCAAATTGACCTTTGATTAAAAAGAATGAAAGTGTACGTAAGTTAACACCCTGAAACAATATTGATTCTCATTATACAATATATTAGCGTGGCATTTTCTTTCACCTGAAAGCTCAGTGACTTTTGTGTCTGAATGTTAATAATGTATGGGAAATTAAAAAGCAGCTCAAAACGGCTCCAGCAGGTCGCACCAGGGCAGCAATCAAGTGTATGCACTAAACGTTCTTGTTTTGTTGTCAAACACAGCCTTTAGTAAGTGTTAGTTTTATTTACAAGTCAAGTTGAAAGTTCACTTTAAGATCTAATAAAACTCAACTGAAATGTTTTTACTTACAACACGACACAATCTTCCAGTATCCAACAAATGAAGAAGTGGAATTTACATGCACGGACATTTTCAAAGTTTTTGTCCAAGCTATATGTTGAATGTCTTTTTTTTTTTTTGCATTTATATCTCCAGTGCAATCGCATGTTTCCAATTCAATCAAACCTTTATTCATTCTCAAAAGGACATTTATGTTTCTCTCATTTCCAATGCTTTCAATCAAAATCAACAAAAAAAAACTTAAAATCAGTTACAGAAGAGATTAATTCAAAACCCCAACAATTTGAAACAACGCGGCGAGAAATCAAATTCCTAAATCCAGTCGAACATTACCTGATTGGGAGCGTCTGTCTTGACATACTCCTGATAGATCTGCTTGGCTCTTTTTGTAAACTTGGAAGGATTAGTGTTCCTGTAGTCCTCGCAGGCGACCCAGAAGTCCATGTTCTCCTGACTGAACTCTGACCTCAGGAAGCTGCTGAAGACTGAACGACCCACTAAGACACAGAAGAAGAAAACGTTTCTGTTGAATTTAAAATGCACTTTACAAACTCATATCTGAAAGTCTGAAGCTTATGGAACCACACAGTGACGAGGCTGCATTAAATACTGCAAAAGAAATAAGTCAGTCAACGTATTGGTCTTTGATTGATAATGTGATGTCAATTCTTAGATAATGAATAAACTGTTTAGATCCTAAGAATTTGTGCAGCCTGTGGTGATTCTAGAGTCTGTGCGGGCGCAAAGTAAAAACTCAGCGTGCCACAAATTGGCTAAAATTGGTTTTAAAAAAGATTAGGAAATTGTTAGAAATGGCTGAAAGTGAAAGCACTATTTTCTTTCTTATGCATGAAAACCACTTGAATATACTGAATTATTACATTTTAACTAAACTAATGGAAAAAACACTAAGCAGCAGTGATTAAAAATCCCATCCTGTACTTTAGGATTTTTTAATTTTATTAAATAACCGCAGCTTAATCAAAGAGCAGATGTGAGCCTCTATGGACGTTATATAAATGCATCTACGTAATTAACTTCTGCAGAAGACATATGCAACCAAAATAAACAAGAGAAGATCAGACCAATGAGAAGTGACAGATGAAGACGGGAAAGCAGAAAGAAGACATGACAGAGGATGGACTTCAGTGCAGGAGGTCATGGAACGGAGCGGGTCAAAACTCAACTGCTTCCCTCAAGGCCATTGCTCCCATTCAGCGTCCCTGACTCACACAGTGCGACTCTCAAAGGGCTTATATATATAAATTCATACACACACTCTCACACACAAACACACACTCTCTGCACTGGTCAGAGCGCCCTGAGGGGCCGATGAGTAGTGCCTTGAGACACGTAGCAGAGGACCAGACCCTGAGAATGCCTCAAAGGGCTTGTTGCTTTGTATATAGAGTGACATTTCCATCCAAACTGCATGAGTTCATCATACACGAGAAAAGACTTTAATCCTGATTAATCGTTGAGGTTTTGATATTTAATGGTGATTAATTACAATGTTCATTACATTTGAATGTTTATTACTTTGTGTTTAAAACAGTTTCTGTTCTGCTTTTATTTTGAACTTTGTCTTAAACTTGGGGTTCTTTATTTTCTTTTTGGATACAAACCCGCTTCTATTTGAAAAAAAAAAATAACTTAAGCATTGAAAAAGTAACTCATAACAGATCGAAAAGGAAATAAAAGCAGTGAAAGTAAAATCAACTGGTGTCATTCTTTTTGAATCGCTGACTACAGGAAGATGCTTCGATGGCTTATCTACAGTGCACGAAATCAAACAAAATAATAATGCCATTAACAAAACCAATGCATCCGGTGCATCGTGCTTAGCGAGTTAACACTGATAGTCCTAATTTGAATAATTTTGTTCATGTATTTTTGAAAATCAATGTCAATTGCATTAATAGAACTACGTCCTTCTTTTGAATATTTTTCCACCCATTAATGAGCTACCGGTGGACAAACAGGGAAGGTAAAGGTGCAGAGTAAACATTGGAGTCCAATGATTGGTCAACAGAATCCTCTTTTTTTACCAATAAGGAACTCCATACTCAAACACATCATTGTAAAATGTACTTAAAGACCCATTGTCTTTGACAGAGTAGTTTATCCATCCATCCATTATCTTTAGCTCTTTTCCCGTTTGAGGTCGAAACGGGGGCTGGAGCCGATCCTAGCTGTCTTTGGGCGAGACTGTTCACCAGTCAATCACAGGGTTGACATACAGAGACACACAAGCAGCCACACTCACATTCACACTTACTGGCAGTGTATAGTCTAACTAGCATGTCTTTGGACTTTGAGAGGAAACTTGGAAAGAACCCATGCTAGCCCGGGGAGAAGATGAAAACTGCACACAGAGAGGCTCCTGTGCGGTGGGGAGTCAAACGAGGATCCATTTCGCTCTGAGGCAACAGCACTAACCACCGCACCACTGTGCAGCCAAAGTAGTGAATCACTCCTGGCAAACTTTTACAGTTGAACCATGGAGGATTAACAAAGAGCACACATGTCTTTGCATCACAGACATTTTGTAAGATATGATGTCCAGCTATGGTTTACCGTGCGGTATCAACACTGTACTCTCAAGAGTAAATGCTGCATGTTGAAATGAACCAGGCTCTTCGAACATGGAGGCTTTGCGGAGACAACAAAGTGAGGCTTATTTTCCACACAAATGTTCCCTCAGTGAGTAAACATATAATGAATTCATCAAGGGACAAGGGCAGAAAGATTCATCTTCATCAGAACATCCGTTTTACAAGTTTTATATTGATTTTATTTTGTGCTAGGCATCACTTCCAAGATTTCCAAATCTTTCCCGGCAGCCACTTAGCCAGGAATGTGGAGTTCAGGGGATCGCCTGAAAATATTCCCATGATTGCAGCGCATCTCACATGAGGATAATAATATTACGTCTCAAGTGTCTCAATTTTAATAAATCACCGGAGAGACTCTGCTGGGGAACTGATGATCCTCATTCTGACAAAGTCCTTTGGGTTTAATATTGATCTTGGACACAAGCGTGTCCTCGTTCTACTCTAATGGGTTTATTATTGGAAACGGACACTCACGTTCACTGCTCATTACGTGGCTGAAGGATTCCTTCCATTTCTCCTCTTCAGCTGCAGAAGGAACCCTGAAACATAGAAAGAAAAAAAGGTTTAACTTAAGTGAATAGAATTTTTAAGAGGCGGACAAAATGTGCATTCAAGATGTTTGAGAGTTTTACACCATTTGTAACTCGAGCATGAAACCTTTAAAGGAGCAAGACTTCTCTTACACCCGTTCCTTCAGGAGAGTTGGTCGAAGGTTATCCTTTTGTTCTAAAACTGCACAGCTAATGCAGACCCCGGCTTCATCAATTCACCGATCAATAATAATGGCAGCAAATCACACGCACACGATTTGGGTCATCAGACA
The DNA here is from genome assembly GCF_947650265.1 of Symphodus melops. NCBI lineage: Eukaryota > Metazoa > Chordata > Actinopteri > Labriformes > Labridae > Symphodus > Symphodus melops. Next base: position 3,602,336 of record NC_136698.1, read on the forward strand.
TTTACACAGAAATAGGCTGCTGTTATTAAAGGTCTCGTCAGCTGAGAACGTCACTCATGAACATTATGAATAGCAGTGCAGAATTGGTTAGGTAGTTGCTTTTGTTGTCTCTCATGGGAGACATTTGCTTTGGACACAAGAGAATGTTACATATAGCACAACACAAAGAAACACAGCACAACACAAACGTCTGTATACATGTTACACAAACTCCCTAACAGCACAGAACACTCACATCATGTCATTTGCACTTTTTGCACACGCTTTTTCTATGGCACATATACCCATATAACATCATTATTGTATTGCACTGATTTTATTTAATCCCTATAATTCTATTGCACTTCCCTATACCATTGATTTTATTGCACAGTCCCTTTATGAATCTCTCTCTCACACACTCACACACACTCTCTTGCACGATTTAACTAATTTACTGCAGGTAGGGATTAGAAATGTAGGTAATTAGAAAAGAGTATAGACACTCTTCAGTGCGTCAGGCTGTGCAACATATTTAAATCGGAAGGCATCATCATTAAAGGGATACTTCACCCATTTACATGAAGCTGTGTATCATTAGAAACATGGTAGTAGTGTTGAATGGTCATGAATCCAGCCCTCATTTTGCCCCGAGATGAGAAAAACGTGTTTTTCTTTGCTTGAAAGTTTTCTTCATGTGATGCAAAAATCGTCATATTGCATCACATGAAGAAAACTTTCAGGCAAAGAAAAACATATTGTTCTCGTCTCAGGGCAAAATGAGGGTTGTATTCACGACCATTCAACACTACTACCATGTTTCTAATGATACACAGCTTCATGCAAATGGGTGAAGTATCCCTTTAAAGCTGGAGTTAACCCCACACAAGACACATGGTGTAGTTTTTTTCTGAATGCTGATACGAATGGAAATAGTAAAAAAAAGTAACAACAACAGAGGTGAATAAGTGCCAGTAGCCTAGTGGTTAGTGTGTTGACCCTATGTATGGCGGCTGCAGTTGGTGGCCTGGGTTCAAATCTGACCTGTGGCTCATTTTTCTGTCATTCCCCACTCTCTCTCAAGGTGACAAAACCTTCCTTATCTGATTTTCTCATAAATATTCTTCAAATAACAAGCTCTCTAAAGTGACATGCAAGATGACTCCACTTCAACCATAATTCTCCTCCGTGCAGGATGTGAAAAATACATCCACTTTCTCTGACCTCTTCTCAGCAGAAGCATGAGCAGCGCCATTGGACGTCTTCTCCTTCGTCTGTTTCTGCTCCGTTGTCTGGGGTTCAGGCTTCTGGAGCAAGAAGCTGATTTTGTGCTTGATGTCTTTGGCACTGCGAGGAGGAAGAAGATGAGGGGACAGTGAGTGAGAATGCCTCAGAGAACATCGCAGTTTCTTTGGTGTTAAAATATGGGCACAAAGACGCGCTTGTAAGACGATCTGTTTCATGTAAACAACATATTACTGTTTAAAGCTCCGTGACTGCTTTGAAATGAGAGATTGACAAGGCTAACCTTCTTTAATCTGTCACGTATAAAAGTTCAATGAAGCAGGAATACAACACTCCTTTTATCTACATCTCTTACCTTTTTAAGCATGTTGCAGGAAGTGTGGCGAGTCCTTTACACATGGTTCAAGGTTAAAGATCCAAAGTCAGCTTTAAAGCTTTAAAAGATGACAGAGAGGTTGTGGTGTGCTTTCAAGCAGCAGGGCTTTTATAGCAGTTTTATGCTGTAAGAAACAGCAGGCTGTGAATGTCTCCACCCCCCAGCAGCGATTACAATGACACAGAACGGACCAATCACACCAGAGAGGGAGAGAGAGAAAAGAACAGAACAGAAAGGGAGGGAGGGAGAAAAGCCAGGAAAATGTTTCAGCAGATTGATCAATGTAACCAAAACAGAAGGTGTTTTCGTCTGAAGGAGGTGGCGTGGCATATGGATTTGAAGATCTATGAAGTCCCCCCACTGCAGGAAGGACCAAGGTCCCTTATATTAAGCAACTTAAACTATACAAACAAGCATTATTAACAGCCTGGAGCCTCATCCAGCACATTCTAGAAAAAAATGTAATTGTAGTTTACCTTCTTCCTGTGTCCATGCTTGTGTGTATTGACACATCTTGGCGTCTTTCATTTTGCTATGAACTGAAGAAAAGTACCTTTAGGAAGAGAGTTCAAAGGTGCTGACTCACTGAAAGAGAGAACCTGGATTAAAGTATGCGAGCCATTGTTTTCCTTACTATAGATGAAGGACAACTAGAAAAACTTAGAAAACGTTATAATGGGAAAGCAATGACAGACATCCTGTTAAATTTGTTAAGTTGAAGGAGTTGTTGTCGTGCAGTACGTTGCAGTGGACACCTCACTGCAGGAAGGTTCAGAGGCTCGACTGTCATTGCACTTCACTCTGCTGTTTTACGTTATTATATTTTTATCAAATTTAATTTTGCACTGTGTGATTTTTTTTTCTGCTGTCCTGCTTTAAAGGATTATCTTATCTTATAGTTTGTGCATCTGTTGGGTGATGTTGCATGCTGCAGTGCAGACCATAATTCACTTAAGACCAACAACACATTGAAGTCACACACATTATTCAGGTTCACCACAGTCGAAGGACGTGCTTCGTAGGGTAACTGGTTACCCTAAATGGCCAGTAGCCCTGTGAATAGCAATAGCCAAACGGGATGAACGGTACAGATAATGGAGGTGTAATTAAAACACTCTCTGGAGAGTATAGGTGACTGCTCTCACACAGGATCCAGCTCCCATTTGTTAGTAAGAGCCAGCACATAGAGCCAGAGCTTCACATGGACAAAGAACGGCTGTGTACGTCGATTGGTTCTTCTCCTTCATCTTGACTTTTAAGGACAAACAGATATAACACCTGCCTCGCCCTCCGGGTAATAAATGCGTGAGGCCAAGCTGTGCAAGCAAGCAGATGAAACATTAAAAGTTTGACAAACCTGTGATGAATGCATGCCTGAAGTAAAACATCTCCTCCTCCGTTCCTTCTCTCTGTCTCCCTTCGGCTACTTTCTTAACACATGACCTCATACCTTAATCTGCAGTTCTGAACATATTTTCTTTATCTGAAGCCTAAAAGCAGCTTGGATTCTCTCCCTGATAGTCTGAGAGCAGCTGGAGCAAAAACATACCGTTGTGATTTGTAACCAGCATGTGTGGACATTTAAGAGTCAGAGGTCTGCCAGTGGTTCCCTTTATGAAGGAAAGGATGATTGTAAACAGTTTGGCATGAATTGACTGCAATCAAAGCTGAGGTCATAATGGTTGTTTTGTGATTTTGACAAATGCTCCGTCTGCAGATAAATGTGTTGGCTCCCTATCATCATCTGCCATCACAGAAATGCTCTTTCACACAAAAACAACTCCACATCTAAAATAACAACATACAGCCCATGTTCTTTTACAGAGGGCTCTCAAAGCGAAATGTTGTGCATTAGCAAAACAATATATATTTCTAGACAGTGTGGATGACATTCAGACTCTTCTTTTAATAGAAGAGAAATTGTTTGTGCTGCAAATGTTCAAAGCTGTTTCGTACAACTTCAGAAACGTAAATAGTTCAAATGTTAAGACGTTTGTCTTCACCACATCTTCACTCCTAACTTGTCAACTCAGCAGCTTGGTTTGTGGGCCCCAAGCTTCATAATATGACACTCTGGGCACCATTCAACAGTTGTTTCGCAACGTTATGGTTATGCCTTTATTTCAGAGGATAGGACAGTGGATAGAGAACAAAGTCTGGGAAGAGAGTGGGGAGGAAAGGAGCCCTAGGTTACCTGCTTCAAGAACCACAACTTCTGTGAATTGGGGGGAAGAAAGCTAACCGCTGGTCCAACTGGTGCCACAGTCCAAATTCATGTCCAAGTCAGTGATAATAAACAGATTTTTTAAATGGCAACAAATGTTTCATGTCCAAAAATAGATACTGTCTCAGCACAAATTCGGCTATAGATCAGACCAAGTGCAGATGATAATCCTGGCAACCCAAACATTATCCTGCACTCTTTCTGCTTTGTGTCCATGGTTACCAATGACCAACTACTGACACTCTATTTGCACAGGTTTAATATTACCTTGGGACCTTTGGTCATTTGGGAAATACCCGCCAACGTTATTGTTTGGTGTGGTTTATTCGCACGTGATGAGCAAAGTTCGTATATCACTAGACTTCAGTGACATGTGTGACTGAATATGTGGAGGGGCTGCATGACATACACCGTGAAGTGCACCTCAACTGGCAGGCAACAATGCTGTTTCTGTTAGCACTGGGCTATGGGTACAATTATTTTTTTGACCTATATTGTGATTTCTGTCGTTAGTTTGATGTGACTCATTAGACAGGATGAAAGTGTTACTTGGTGTGTTCCTGCAAAACAAAGGCATGCCATCATGTCCAAACAATGTACGCACACATTTTTATTTTTCAAACATTGAATTAGTTTAAATAGAATTACCATAGTATTGAAAAGCTGATGCGTATGCTGCTTTGTGTACTTGCTCTCTGTTTCTGTCATCAAGGGGTTGATTATGAATATTAAATCACAGTCACCTATAGCTCACCAACCTTCACTCAAACAGCAGGATATGATTACAGCGCCAGAGGCTGTGCTTATGCAGCAGCATGGTGATGATGGCTCTGCGTGTTCCTGGTTCATACACATCCCAGCTGAGAGGCCAACATTGTCTCTCAGCAGGCCTTTTCATCCAGAACTGTATCTAATCAGGAGCCTCAGCAGCTATACACACACAGATGAAGGCATTGGGTAAGACTTGTTGACAGAACTGACTTGGCAGATGCTAAACAACAGAGATTAAAGACAGAAATAACAACCAGGGAAGAATAGAAGTTTGTATTAGAAATGTCATGGCCACTGCGACTTCACCTATTGCCTAATTGTTATTTTTATTGTTTTGGATCCCTGTATGTCCATTTCTAGCGTTCAGTCATGCGACTGATACAAAGTACTGGAGGGCAAAAAGGGCTTAACAAAACGCACATTTCCTTCTTTTGTGTTAAGATCACATAACTTTGGTGATGTTTGATGATGGAGCTAAGGCGGGCCTTAAGCCTCCTGGCAAATACGTAGCTATACCACACCCACCTGTCAGTCAACTCAACCCCAATCTGCATAACTCTGGACCTAAATGTTGATATTAACAGAAAAATGTAATACCCTGTATGAGGTGTGCAGATAAATGAATGAGCTGTAAATAAACCATGCTGTAAACATCTTTAATTCTGCTGGTAAAAATGGACAGTTTAACGTGGGTATGTATTGGACTTCTGGGGCTATTGCAGCAACCTCAAGTGAGCACTGAATGCATTTTTTTTTTTTTTTTGCACTTCAACATTTTATTAGATCACCACTTTCTGCTCATGATGAAAACTAGAAGTGTGTTCTACTTTGTATAGATAAAGAAAGAGAGAGTTTTTTTTTGGGGGGGGGGGGGGGGGGGATTTGCTAGAGGTTTTCAGCATATTGTGTTTCAAGTGCAAAAAAACACAGCTTGCCAAAACAAGACTGAGACTAGTCACATTGCAAGTGACATGTGAGGAGAAAGCCAACCATTAGTGTGTGTATTTAATGACATTTACTTTAACACTGATGGCTCCAAAGGTTAAGAGAAGCCATGGCAGCATTATGGGTGGTGGATATAGACCCTCGTAAACCACAACAGATGACAGCGAATGGCTTTGTTAAGTGGCGTAATCACTATAATTTATCCCTTTAACACCTCTCCTCATCCCCACTGATCTCACGTCTCCTCGGAGGAGGGACGATTGTCGCCCTTCATTGGTCTTCACAGACGGTTAGAGAAGAATAATTACATCTCTCCAGTTATAGCTGTCAGGCATGACTCTGCTATGAAAGGAGCGTCGAGTTTTAATCGTTTACTCCTGTCAGACTTGGCTTGTTTACTGCTTCGTTTACAATGAACTTTTGTTAAAAAACAACAACAGATGATGTATGGAGAGTTCGCCATCTTATTCTGAATTGCAGTTGATATAGGGTGGTTGCAGGGGAGCATGTTACAATTTATAAAACAACCTGGGCTATGCCATGACAACGTGGCCATTAAAACTCCCATTTCACCTTCACCCCGTGGATGATAAAAGAAAAAGACGAGCATGAATGAGAGAAGAGGCTGTAAGTCCCAGAGGAGATCTCAAGATTAAAGGATGTGTCTGAGTGTGAAAGCTATTTTTAGGTACACGAGTGTGATGTCATTTGTATGACATGCTGCAGCTTTAACTCTAACGCCTCTGGACGCTGTCTATTACTCAGATTTATAACTGGTTAGAGATCGGGCACTCGTTATTGTGTCCTGTATGAAAAGGTCTGTTGGCATTACTTTGAAAAGAGAGAAATTACAAAATCAGCCTACTATCACCTGAAGAACATATCAAGAATTAGAGGACTTATGTCCCAGCAGGACGAAGAAAAACTTGTCCCTGCTTTTATCTTCAGTCGTCTTGATTACTCTAACAGCGTCTGTAGAGGTCTGCCTGAAACGTCAGTCAGACAACTGCAGCTGATCCAGAACGCTGCTGCTAGAGTCCTCTCCAAAACCAAGAAAATGGATCACATCAGTCCAGTTCTGAGGTCTTTACACTGGCTGCTAGTCTGTCAGAGGATAGGATTTTAATGGATGGATGGATGGATGGATGGATGGATGGATGGATGGATAGATAGCACTTCTTGCTGCACTCTTATGTTCCTCTTATCTGTACTTTCCCTGATCTAATCATCTCACCACTTTAAGCAGAAAAGACAGACAAAGATAAAAATTCACAGTCACACCATACTCTTCAAATGAGGACACTCACAGGATCAGATAAGTCACTTTGTATGAAAGTCACAGCCGGAGACTCTGAGGAGGTTGTCAGAGATTGCCTCTGTGAATAAGGGGTTACACAAGCTGAAGACAGCTTTCATTATGCACCCTCAGTCATGACAATTAGCATATCAAACCCAAACAAGGACCTTCACTGTTCCAGCTTCCGCTTAATGGCCCGTAGCACTGAACTCAAGGACTCAAAGGAAGAGAAACGCCTGCTGCTGTGATTGTTTATAGTCCTGGTCACTAAGTCAGCCATGGCGGCCCATAATAAGCTGTGATGAGGCTACGTGTGGAACAGCATGCAGGTTAAGATACCAATCAGAGCCGCTGTGAACGCCTGCTGCATTTCAGAGCTTTGATCTAATGTGGAGACAACAATGATAGATGAGTGTAGGCTTTAACCTGTGTCGTGTTTATGGGATGTGTGTGTGAGAACATTTGCTGTGTGTGTGTGTGTGTGTGTGTGTGTGTGTGTGTGTGTGTGTGTGTGTGTGTGTGAGAGAGAGTTTGCTGTGTGACTGCCTGCATGTAGGACAGCCTCACACTATATGTAATCTGTACTGGGAATAAGCACACTTTACCCAAAGCCCAGTTTATTTGACTTGTGTGAGTGCTGCGTTCCTTGGCTTTGAAGAGGTGTGCTTCAGCACGGTAAAGTTCATGCACAGGTCCACAATGTGGACAATCTTGATTATGGAGAAATCCCAGAGTGTCAGTCACGGTTGCTGTCGAGTTCTCTGTAATGTTCTCCAAGATGATTGAGTTGTCCTGTCTTGTAAACCAAGCATACTTCATAATTACGTAAAGAAATGCATGTGTCGTATGATGCCGTTATGTACAAGAGGTCATTGTCCTCTGTCCCAGTTGGTCTTGGAGCAGTGAGAGAACAGGCCAGCAAGAATTGAAGAGGAGGGGAAATCATGCTTAAGCACCGTACGGAGCAACTACTCCTAGTGTGAGTGAGCCCTGAGGGCACGAGTGTATGGAGGGAGATGTACCGTCAAAATCCATTTCAGTTCACTAAATACTTAAACTACCTTTTAAATAACATGTTTAATCTCAACAACCTAAACATCCCTCTACTTCTACCAAACATGCCACCTGCCACCTGGGACACCCCCATATGAACCCAAGGCTGGGTTCAGCTCTGACACTTCCTGGTGGAGCAACAAGTGACTAACAAGATGTATTTGAATAAAAGGTTTTAATGTAAAAATAATCAATGTGTGTTTTCTTTTGGCTGAAAATGCAATGTTTGAAGTCATTTGTCAATGAGTTCTTAAGATTTATCAATCTAAAGCTTGTCATTGAGTTAATTCATTGATTGTGATGCTGTATGAAGGTCTTCTCAACTTTAAAGAAGTTGTGAAAGCCATGAGTGTTCCTCCTTTTGTCCATTCTTCATTCTGATTCTTCCAGACAAGTCTCTGACCATCAAAATAAATCAACTAAAAGAAGTCAGAGATCTGTCTCTGCTCTGCTTTGCTTGGTAGAGTTTTCTGTATAGAGACGTATATAAAGTTACAACTTAGTCCTATTCCAAATATTCAGTTGCATCTGTAGTATGATTCTCCTCGCTTTTTCTCCTTACGATGATTTTACCACAGACTCATCGTGAACATACGTAGTTCTGTGTGTTAAACCATGTTGTCAGTTGTTGTGCAGATGTTTTAAAATGCTGTGGCACCATCTTGTGGTTTTATGAGGAAGTGTTTAAGTAAAAGGCTGATGACTGACTGTACTTTTCATATGATGTCATAGTAATAAATCTTAATCCTGATGATTCCTCTGAAGCTGTTTGGGTTTCTAGCGAACTCCTTCTTTTGTTTTCTTTTTGAGAAGATGTTACAGGTTCAGGAGCAAATCTCATGTTCTGACTGGGAACTAACATGCTATCGATAGCATGTTTAGAATGCATTGTTTATAGCTTGCTAATGCTAAAAATGCAGCAGACCACAAGGCTGCTACATATCATATATAGCCTATGTAAACTTATATATATAGCTCTGTCCGTCCCATAGAACCAGCTCACTTTAATGTAAGCGAGGAGCAGAGGGAGCCACGGCACGTTATTGGACTCTGTGTGTGAGTCTACACGGTACCTTTTTTTGTTTTGTTTTTCACAGATTCAGAAAACATTTTAGGAAATTATTTGTTTTTGTACATGGCTCCATGTTTCAGCGTGTGTGTTGTTATAATTTGGTACATGATATAGGAGTATTACGTAGCATCAGACCTCTACATGGGAGTCTCCAAACTGCACTTTTCAGTGTGCATTGTTGTAAAGTGACTGAAGGGTATGATAGAATATTAGGCCTCTTTCTGCTTATAATCAAAGTGTTTACTGCCATAATGTATTGTTGACTAAAGGTTTGATCACCAAATACAAAGGAATGATTAGATATCCATTGTATGAATGATTGTTGCTCACATTTATATTATATCATGTTTTACTCTAAGTGTTTTAATCCAATTGCTTGAGATTTTAGTTCAGAGGTTTAAGGTATTCTGTGAAGAGGGCTTGCAGAAGTGAGTGCACATTCCAACATGTGTTTGATGTGGCCCTTTAAACTGAATCACTCACCACCAAATCAAACATAGGTTTAGTTTAAGGCCCTGAATAGTTAATCACTCACCCACAATGATAGGCTCAGTGGACCTTGATAGTTAATCACTTAAATGGTTTGTTGCTTAAAAGGAAATGATTATTAGACTAGATGTCAGGTTGTGAAAAGAAACAGGTAGGATGTGTCTTCCCCTACAGAAGGACAAAGGATTCGGGAGTATGATGCACCAATGAGAGAAGCGGAACCAAACATCAGGAGGCGCAACATTTGGAAAGCTGCCCAATCGGAGGAAGGAAACCGCACATTCTCAAATGCATAATTTGGTTAGATAATCTCTGTCTAATGTATAAAAGGGTTCAGGGAAAGATAGTCGTGGTTCAGACTTCGCAAACTGACCAGGTATCTGTCTGTTGTCAGGGACACGTAGCGTTGAACCCAGAGACTCTGTAACTTCTATTCTTGATTCATCAGATTAATAAACTCTGTTAACCTGAAAGAGACGCCTCCAGTCATTCCTCTCATCCCATCAAAAGAATGCGCAGAGAGATTCAAGGTAATTATTTAGAGGAGTCAGATTTCTAAGAACAACATTTAGGAAAAGGATTAAACTTTTATCCTTCCGGTAACAGATAGATGATCACAACTATACACTTAAACCAGCGGGAGGGAGGGGGCGCCCTCTATAACATATACATTGAAACAATTTTCATAGAGCCTGTGTCTCTGCTTGTAGCTTCATAAATAACTCTTCCAGCAACAGCACATTGTCCTTAAGAGTCTTTTACGATACTAATGTCCACACGTAGAGCTTAGCTTTACTCATTATGGTTTCTAAACCTCAACGTTTAAGTTTAAAAAATGTACTCATTTATTGTTACCATAAACAAGCATGTTATTACATTTTTTACATGTTCTTTTATTTTGAAAAAGCATAAACATTCACAAAATATGACCCAAATAAAACCACAATCATGGTCTCTATAAGTCTCTCTCTGTACTTTGCCTACAGTTGTTAAAACCTAATTTTAATAGCGTGTGCGTGTTTCTATCTTACGTAAATGTACCAGATAGAGACTTTCAGTGCACGAGAAATATTGATTTGTAGCCTGGTGATTCCATGGGTTGTTTATTTTGTTCAGACAAAGGTCAGATGGTTCAGTATCCCCGCAGAGTGCAGATCTCACAGTGCAGCTGCAGATCTGTGAGGACAAAAAAAAGGTTTTGGGTCAAAGTTCATGATTGTGCTAAAGCCTGAAATGCACTCTACACCATAAAGGTTTAATCTTTGATACTTTAGTCATATATGAGTTCTTCTTTTGACCTCAGAAACGACTGCATTAAGCTAAAGTTGAGAAACTCAAAGAACCGGATGATATGATGGTCTGGCAAATGTGTTGTTGAATACTTACCTCCATTTGATGACTTTACAACTTTCTTGAAGTTTGAAATGATCACTTCTGTGTTATCACAGTAAGTAAAGACAACGTTTCTGTACTTCAAGCTGCCTTCAGAGTAGATTAAACAGAGCATTGGTCCTAAAGAAGAGAGTATGGCTGCAGGGCTGATCTGTCGCCGATTGATTGGCTGATAGATGAACTGATGCGCCATTAAAACAGAGGACAATGGGGTTTCAGAGGGGGTGGGGGTCAATGGCTATATTTGCCTGAGATTACAGGAAGGGCAGTGATTGTGTGAGTGTGTGTGTTACAGAGAGAGAGAGAGGAAAAAATAGAGTGGGTGTGCTTACAGTGGCGAGATATAAAAGTTCGCCCCCATCCCTCTCTGGGCATCTCAGAGTGTTTGAGAGAGTCGTCACCATGAAGCACTGTGCACTGTTGTCGCTGTTGTTGGCGTTGGGATGCGTGCACGTCCACAGTGCACCGGTGGAGCAAGGCGCTGTGGAGCAGGGCTCATGTGAAGACGCACAGGCCAAGTTTGCAGCCCAGCTGGCTCTCACCAAGATCAACCAGGACCGTCAGGAGGGCTACATCCTTAGCCTGCACCGCCTGTCCAACGTCCACATGAAGACACATGTGAGTTTAATGTCATATAGAGCCAGCTGTCAAGACAAACAGCAAATCATATTATAGACATGTACTTCGCTACCTGTAAAACAAAAGTTTACTTTCTATGATATGTTGTTTTATACCGTCTGAGGTCCCACACAGCACGATTTTATTGTATCAAATAAGTTTGATTGGTTGAAAATGATCCAAAACTCGGGCTGGGATTTATCAGATTTGCGCTGGTGACGGCTCATTAGTGTAAACCATTTGAGAAACCCATGTTTACATTTCTTGCTTGCCATTTTTGGTGACCAATCAGATTTCAAAGGCCTCATGCCACTCCTTTGGCCACGCCCTTACTTGGCGGCAAACCCCTTTGTTTTTTCAACTACTGGAAAGCCCAATTATATAACCATGGATGTTGTTATTAATAGTGGTAAAGGTCACCTCTGGAAGAATGGATTGTATATATATATATATATGTTTAACTGAGTCATAAAAGTGTCCAAACTTGATCATCAGAACTCATTTCTGGGCTTGAATCTTGCAATCGAACTTACAAATCATTTCCATCAAGAAATTGTTGAAGGTAATTTCAAGTGAGATATTTTCATGTTGAGAGTTTACCCTGAGTGTGTGTGTGTGTGTGTGTGTGTGTGTGTGTGTGTGTGTGTGTGTGTCACAGGCAGAAACTGGCGTGGTTTTCTACCTGACCATGGATGTCGTAGAGACCAACTGCAGCGTCCTCAGCAGGAAGGACTGGAAGACCTGCAAGCCTCGTTACATATACACCATACCAGTAAGACAAACACACTCACTCACTCTTTCACACACATACAAAAATGTTTTCAAACGCTACACACATGCACATTTTGATTAATTTCTGGCTACAGGAAACACAGGTTTTATTCTTTTAGTCCTTTTAAGTTCTTGTCAAGGAATTTGCTTGACTAACTTACGTGTATTTGTTATTGTGCTGTTTTTCTTCTTCAGGTTTATGGTCAGTGCAAAGTTGCTATTTACACCAACAGGCCACACAGAGTGGTGCGTCTCTACAAATACGACTGCACTATCAGACCAGGTAAAAAATTATAAACAACAACATATTACTTTCAACTGGGTCATAACACTCTTATAATCTGTGCACATTAAAAAATCCCTCTGCTTAGTTCCGTCAGCTCGTGTTGCCGAGGAATGTCCTCAATGTCCGACTCTTACTTCCATCGACGGCGCTGAGGTTCAGAAAGCTGCCGCTCTGTCCCTGGAGAAGTTCAATAAGGAGAGCGGGCTGGACAAGCGCTTCGCTCTGCTGAAAATCAGCCGCGCTACCTCCGGAGTAAGATTTCATACTATGTATTACATCATGCATATCATATATTCAGAACAGGCAAGGCTCCGAATTCTACTGAATAATTCCCACAGACAGTCAAGCCGATGGAGGATGGATGCTCTTCAGGCTTCTTCATCAATGAACCAGAAGCAATATAAAGACATTAATAGAATTTTTTCAACTTGGGATTAAATTTTTTATTATATGAGTCGCTTATCAAAATCATCGAAGGCAAATACTGGATATGCAATACATCCTGGCATAATGATTTTAACCCATATCTTCTGTGCAACCTCTTCTGCTCCTCCATCAGTCTGAAACCATGATACGTATGCAACTCCTACACAAAGATATAACTGTGCCTGCTCCTTTGTCAAAGTGTCTTTCTGTGTCTGTGTGTGCATCCAGATGGCCATGGCCAGGTACTACCTCGTGCAGTACGGCATCCAGGAGACCACCTGCACCAAGAGCGCACCTGCTGATAACTGCCCCCTCATGACCTGCGAGTTTTCTGTGAGTCTTGAGAAACTTATTTTATCACAGTATGCTGGAACTGCTTATTATTAATGGATTCTTGAGTTTAAATGATAAGTTTTTTTTCCCGTCCTTTAAATACGCATTGAGTAGGTTTATTAACCTCAGGTTTGTTTTTCTTGCACTTTTAGGGAAAGGCAGCAACTTAAAGGAATTTTGAAAACAATTTTATCTTGGGTTTTTTTCATGTAAAGTGGTAGTTTTCTTCATGCATTTCTCTTATTGTGTTTTTTGGTCATATCAGAAAGTGTGTTTTCACTCACAGTAAAGGATAACTCTCAACTATTGAACTGTAGTTTATCAAACAAATTCTACCTAAATAAAACCCTAATTCCTTTCTTCTTCTCTCCCCAGCACAAGGGCTTCTGTAAGGGATCCCTCGTCTACTCTCCCACTGGTGACGCTGAAACCTCTGTGTGGTGTGAGATCTATGAGCCTGAGGTAAGACTCACTGTTTTCAGATAAAACGTAAACTGACTGTTTTCTGTCATCAATAAGAAATGCACGTTAACTATTCTGTCTTGATAAATCACAAGGATTAGCTTGATGAGTAATAATGAAATCTAGAGCTGAAGACATGTGACTCACGGAAGAAAAAAAGATGACTTGAACCCTTTCAAACTTTAGGAACATTAAGCCTCCAGCTTTCATGCATTAAAAACACCATAAGATCATTATGGGATGGCTTTTCCTGGATTTTTCAGCAGTAGTCATGGAGGATCCAGTGAGGCATAAACTGGTCATCCCCAATGCCACCCCATGATTTTATACATTGATTGGACTTAATTAGCATTAACTATCAGGGCTAGGTTGCTACAGGTTGCTAGTAGACTTCTTTGCGCTTCAATTTTACACACTTTAAACTGTGGCAGTGAAAACATTTCATTATTAGTCATTTAAGAAATCATCTTGGAAGTTGTATGTGTTGAAATAAAGAGCATAAATAAATGCTCTTTATTTGTTGTATTGTTGTTTGTAATTTTTTCAGTGTCTCCTTGTATGTAAGGTGACCTTGGGTTTTCTGAAAGGCACCCTCAAATAAAATGTATTATTATTATTATTATTATTATTATTATTATTATTATTATTATTGTTATTATTTGTCTTTAAAAGGATGATTCACATGTAAGTTAGTACGGTTGATGAAACACAGCCCTTCATCCTTCACGTCTTTATTTGCAAATGTGAATAAAAACAGAAAAATATGTCACTCCTCATCTTTAGTTAACCCTTCACTGTGCTGCGTATCTTGAAGAGTTTCGATTGTCGCCATTTATTCGTTTTAATTCTGCTGCTTCGTAAAGAAAACAGAGTTTAAATACCCAATGTTGAAATTGCTTGTGTCCTGCAGACCGCTGATAGAGAGAAGAAACTGCACACAATGGCCGATGTGACTGACCACACTCACGGTGACGCAGCAGCAACACACGACCACGACCACACACATGGGGGCAGCAGCCACGGACACTCCCACCCCCACGATCACGGACATGGCCACGGCCACAGCCACGGCCACGGACATGGCCATGACCACGGACATGGCCAAGGCCATGACCATGTGCACGCTCACCATGACAAGGCACACGACCACACCACTGATTTCCCCAACCAGCACCACAACTACAAGCATGCTGACGGCACTCACACCCATGAGCACGACCACGAGATCGCTCTAGACCACGACCACAAGCATGCCCACCTGCACGAGCACGAACACCACCATCATCACCACGATCACACTCATGAACAAGCTGGCCACGACCACCCAGAGGGTATGGTTAGAGTGTTGCCCTCCATTGACCAGCCCATGACCCTGCCTTCTTTCCCCGATGTCCCCGCTGCTGGTCCTGAGGTTGGAGTCACTCTGCCCCTAAAGCCTGACCCCCAGATCCCAGGAGGGATGGAGCCCTCTATTGAGGCCTTCCCCACCGCAGTCTCCGCCCAGTGCACGCCCCCTGCTGTAGGAGAATCTGTGGTGGAGAAACTCTTCGCTGAGGACCCCATGTTCAAAGCAGCTGCATGAAGTGATCACGGGATTCACTTAAGAACTCAGCAGAAAAAAAACACTCACAGACTGAAAAGTAGTCAAAGGGAAAACATCTTTAACCTCTTGACTTCTTCTCTGAGTCACATTTTGGCATGATGATGGACACTCACAGGATCAGATAAGTCACTTTGTATGAAAGTCACAGCCAATAACTCTGAGGAGGTTGTCAGAGATTGCCTCTGAGAATAAGGGGTTACACAAGGACTAGCGTGAAGACAGCTTTCATTATGCACCCTCAGTCATGACAATTAGCATATGAAACCCAAACTAGGACCTTCACTGTTCCAGCTTCCGCTTAATGGCCCGTAGCACTGAACTCAAGGACTCAAAGGAAGAGAAACGCCTGCTGCATTTCAGAGCTTTGATCTAATGTGGAGACAACAATGATAGATGAGTGTAGGCTTTAACCTGTGCCGTGTTTATGGGATGTGTGTGTGTGTGTGTGTGTGTGAGAACATTTGCTGTGTGTGTGTGTGTGTGTGTGTGTGTGAGAGAGAGTTTGCTGTGTGACTGCCTGCATATAGGACAGCCTCACACTATATGTAATCTGTACTGGGAATAAGCACACTTTACCCAAAGCCCAGTTTATTTGACTTGTGTGAGTGCTGCGTTCACCTCCTTGGCTTTGAAGAGGTGTGCTTCAGCACGGTAAAGTTCATGCACAAGCACAGGTCCACAATGTGGACAATCTTGATTATGGAGAAATCCCAGAGTGTCAGTCACGGTTGCTGTCGAGTTCTCTGTAATGTTCTCCAATGTTGATTGAGTTGTCCGGTCTAGTAAACCAAGCGTACTTCATAATTACGTAGAAATGCATGTGTCGTATGATGCCGTTATGTACAAGAGGTCATTGTCCTCTGGCCCAGTTGGTCTTGGAGCAGTGAGAGAACAGGCCAGCAAGAATTGAAGAGGAGGGGAAATCATGCTTAAGCACCGTACGGAGCAGCTAAATCCTAAAAGTTTTTTTAAAAGCATGTCAAAATCCATTTCAGTTCAGTAAATACTTAAACTACCATTTAAATAAGATGTTTAATCTCAACAACCTAAACATCCCTCTACTTCTACCAAACATGCCACCTGCCACCTGGGACACCCCCATATGAACCCAAGGCTGGGTTCAGCTCTGACACTTCCTGGTGGAGCAACAGGTGACTAACAAGATGTATTTGAATAAAAGGTTTTAATGTAAAAATAATCAATGTGTGTTTTCTTTTGGCTGAAAATGCAATGTTTGAAGTCATTTGTCAATGAGTTCTTAAGATTTATCAATCTAAAGCTTGTCATTGAGTTAATTCATTGATTGTGATGCTGTATGAAGGTCTTCTCAACTTTAAAGAAGTTGTGAAAGCCATGAGTGTTCCTCCTTTTGTCCATTCTTCATTCTGATTCTTCCAGACAAGTCTCTGACCATCAAAATAAATCAACTAAAAGAAGTCAGAGATCTGTCTCTGCTCTGCTTTGCTTGGTAGAGTGTTCTGTATAGACACGTATATAAAGTTAAAACTTAGTCCTATTCCAAATATTCAGTTGCATCTGTAGTATGATTCTCCTCGCCTTTTCTCCTTACGGTGATTTTACCACAGACTCATCATGAACATACGTACTGTAGTTCTGTGTGTTGTAAAACCATGTTGTCAGTTGTTGTGCAGATGTTTTAAAATGCTGTGGCACCATCTTGTGGTTTTATGAGGAAGTGTTTAAGTAAAAGGCTGATGACTGACTGTACTTTTCATATAATGTCATAGTAATAAATCTTATTCCTGATGATTCATCTGAAGCTGTTTGGGTTTCAAGCGAACTCCTTCTTTTGTTTTCTTTTTGAGAAGATGTTACAGGTTCAGGAGCAAATCTCATTTTCTGACTGGGAACTAACATGCTATCGATAGCATGTTTGGAATGCATTGTTTATAGCTTGCTAATGCTAAAAATGCAGCAGACCACAAGGCTGCTACATATCATATATAGCAGGGTTTCTTAACCTTTTTGACCTTGGGGCCCAACATTTTCAGGGCAAGGTAGTCTGGGGCCCAATCGAGTGAATGGTTCTGATTTAACTTTTGCGGTCATTTTTATTTAATAGCTATTTGTGTCACTATGTTGTAATAATGAATACTGTTCTTAATTTGTATGTTTTTAATCAATATATCTAACCTATACGTCGGCTAATTATGCATAAAACCTTGCACAAGTTCAGATCATTTAATTAATTTTGCTCATATAAAACCATGTTTTAGTGCATGTTTGTCAAATAAGTAACCCAATATAAACTTAGCAACAAAAGCAATAAAATTAGGTGCTCAATGAAGTTAGGTAGATTTGGTGAAATTAAAAAGAGCATTCCGTTTTGTGTAGCGCTGCCCCCGTTGCCGTCATTATTTTTTCGTTTTAAGAACCTCTCCATTACGTTTCCATTCAGATTCAGGCCCCGTTTACACGGAGACGCTGTGAAAGTAAGACGAAACATTTGGACATGCGCAGTAGTTGAGAACAAACAACAATGGCGGCGGCTATGTGCTTCAGCAGCTATTGGCATTGTATCGTCTTTTAAAACAGAACCTTGATATGATACATTGTGTGTCGCCGCCGAAAGAGCAACGAATACTTGCGGCAAATAGTTCAACCTTTACCCAAGCACAGGGCGACCATACGCAGCATTTGGGTAAGACTTGGGAGAACTGGCCGCTGAGGAGGATGTTGTGGAGGAAGTGGTTATACTGCTGAGTGTCGCGCGTGTCGCGTTGTAAAGTTCCACTGCCCACTACTGGCCGGGCGCGAGAACAACATCGTTTTCACTCGGGCAAGACCTGCAGTGTAGACGGTCTGTACTTCGAATCAGGAGTGCGGTCTTTTCGATGCGTTTCTTTCATAGCGTCTCCGTGTAAACGGGGCCTCAGGGTAGTCACCTAGCAGAGTTGAGACTTCTCCATAGACGTTAAGCTAAATATTCTTCTCCTCGTGATGTAGGCCTACTTCTAACTGATGATACTGCCTCTGGTTGTCGGAGAGTATATTGCAGGCCAACGATCACGGCCCTTACGGCCCACAGATGCAAACATATTATCCCCTCGCGGCCCTGCAGGTGGCGCTCGCGGCCCTTCGAAGGTGGTTTGAGAAACCCTGATATATAGCCTATGTAAACTTATATATATAGCTCTGTCCGTCCCATAGAACCAGCTCACTTTAATGTAAGCGAGGAGCAGAGGGAGCCACGGTACGTTGTTGGACTCTGTGTGTGAGTCTACACGGTACCATTCTTTTTTTTGTTTGTTTTTCACAGATTCAGAAAACATTTTAGGAAATTATTTGTTTTTGTACATGGCTCCATGTTTCAGCGTGTGTGTTGTTATAATTTGGTACATGATATAGGAGTATTACGTAGCATCAGACCTCTACATGGGAGTCTCCAAACTGCACTTTTCAGTGTACATTGTTGTATGAAGTTTCTTCTAATAAAGTTGAGATCTGGATAAAGTGACTGAAGGATAACAATCTGTCTGTATGATCACAACTATACACTTAAACCAGCGGGAGGGAGGGGGCGCCCTCTATAACATTTACATTGAAACCATTTTCACAGAGCCTGTGTGTGTGCATGTGTGTGTGTGCGTGTGTGTGTGTAAACAAGCTGTGCCTGCATGTAGCCATCTTATGAAAACAGTTCTCTGAAATCCTCTGATGCTCTGTGTCAATGCCCCCCCAGTTAGAACCAAAGACATCTGATCCCTTTACCCTTTGTCAACGCTTCACATTTACAGTTGATTTTTTTTTTACACTACTCATGAGTTCTGTCTCTGCTTGTAGCTTCATAAATAACTCTTCCAGCAACAGCACATTGTCCTTAAGAGTCTTTTATGACACTAATGTCTACACTTAGAGCTTAGCTTTACTCATTATGGTTTCTAAACCTCAACGTTTAAGTTTAAAAAATTTACTCATTTATTGTTACCATAAACAAGCATGTTATTACATTTTTACATGTTCTTTTATTTTGAAAAAGCATAAACATTCACAAAATATGACCCAAATAAAACCACAATCATGGTCTCTATAAGTCTCTCTCTGTACTTTGCCTACAGTTGTTAAAACCTAATTTTAATAGCGTGTGCGTGTTTCTGTCTTACGTAAATGTACCAGATAGAGACTCTCAGTGCACGAGAAATATTGATTTGTAGCCTGGTGATTCCATGGGTTGTTTATTTTGTTCAGACAAAGGTCAGATGGTTCAGTATCCCCGCAGAGTGCAGATCTCACAGTGCAGCTGCAGATCTGTGAGGACAAAAAAAAAGGTTTTGGGTCAAAGTTCATGATTGTGCTAAAGCCTGAAATGCACTCTACACCATAAAGGTTTAATCTTTGATACTTTAGTCATATATGAGTTCTTCTTTTGACCTCAGAAACGACTGCATTAAGCTAAAGTTGAGAAACTCAAAGAACCGGATGATATGATGGTCTGGTAAATGTGTTGTTGAATACTTACCTCCATTTGATGACTTTACAACTTTCTTGAAGTTTGAAATGATCACTTCTGTGTTATCACAGTAAGTAAAGACAACGTTTCTGTACTTCAAGCTGCCTTCAGAGTAGATTAAACAGAGCATTGATCCTAAAGAAGAGAGTATGGCTGCAGGGCTGATCATCTCCTCACTGATAAGCTCCATTATGCAAGGCTGAACTGTAGCCGATTGATTGGCTGATAGATGAACCGATGCACCAGTAAAACAGAGGACAATGGGGTTTCAGAGGGGGTGGGGGTCAATGGTTATATTTGCCTGAGATTACAGGAAGGGCAGTGATTGTGTGAGTGTGTGTGTTACAGAGAGAGAGAGAGGAAAAAATAGAGTGGGTGTGCTTACGGTGGCGAGATATAAAAGTTCGCCCCCATCCCTCTCTGGTCATCTCAGAGTGTTTGAGAGAGTCGTCACCATGAAGCACTGTGCACTGTTGTCGCTGTTGTTGGCGTTGGGATGCGTGCACGTCCACAGTGCACCGGTGGAGCAAGGCGCTGTGGAGCAGGGCTCATGTGAAGACGCACAGGCCAAGTTTGCAGCCCAGCTGGCTCTCACCAAGATCAACCAGGACCGTCAGGAGGGCTACATCCTTAGCCTGCACCGCCTGTCCAACGTCCACATGAAGACACATGTGAGTTTAATGTCATATAGAGCCAGCTGTCAAGACAAACAGTAAATCATATTATAGACATGTACTTCTCTTCCTGTAAAACAAAAGTTTATTTTCTATGGTATGTTGTTTTATACTGAGGTCCCACACAGCACGATTTTATTGTATCAAATAAGTTTGATTGGTTGAAAATGATCCAAAACTCGGGCTGGGATTTATCAGATTTGCGCTGGTGACGGTTCATTAGTGTAAACCATTTGAGAAACCCATGTTTACATTTCTTGCTTGCCATTTTTGGTGACCAATCAGATTTCAAAGGCCTCATGCCACCCCTTTGGCCACGCCCTTACCTTGGCGGCAAACCCCTTCGTTTTTTCAACTACTGGAAAGCCCAATTATATAATCATGGATGTTGTTATTAATAGTGGTAAAGGTCACCTCTGGAAGAATGGATTGTATATATATATATATATGTTTAACTGAGTCATAAAAGTGTCCAAACTTGATCATCAGAACTCATTTCTGGGCTTGAATCTTGCAATCGAACTTACAAATCATTTCCATCAAGATATTGTTGAAGGTAATTTCAAGTGAGATATTTTCATGTTGAGAGTTTACCCTGAGTGTGTGTGTGTGTGTGTGTCACAGGCAGAGACTGGCGTGGTTTTCTACCTGACCATGGATGTCGTAGAGACCAACTGCAGCGTCCTCAGCAGGAAGGACTGGAAGACCTGCGAGGCTCGTCCCACACACAACGTACCAGTAAGACAAACACACTCACTCACTCTTTCACTCACATAAAAAAATTGTGGCTACAGGAAACACAGGTTTTATTCTTTTAGTCCTTTTAAGTATTTTCAGTTCTTGTCAAGGAATTTACTTGACTAACTTATGTGTATGTATTTGTTATTGTGCTGTTTTTCTTCTTCAGGTTTATGGTCAGTGCAAAGTTGCTATTTACACCAACAGGCCACACAGAGTGGTGCGTCTCTACAAATACGACTGTACTATCAGACCAGGTAAAAAATTATAACCACATCATATTACTTTCAACTGGGTCATAACAATCTGTGCACATAAAAAAATCCCTCTGTTTAGTTCCTTCAGCTCGTGTCGTCGAGGTCTGTCCTGACTGTCCGACTCTTATTTCCATGGACGGCGCTGAGGTTCAGAAGGCTGTCACTCTGTCCCTGGAGAAGTTCAATAAGGAGAGCGGGCTGGACAAGCGCTTCGCTCTGCTGAAAATCAGCCGCGCTACCTCCGGAGTAAGATTTCATACTATGTATTACATCATGCATATAATATATTCAGAACAGGCAAGGCTCCGAATTCTACTGAATAATTCCCACAGACAGTCAAGCCGATGGAGGATGGATGCTCTTCAGGCTTCTTCATCAATGAACCAGAAGCAATATAAAGACATTAATAGAATTTTTTCAACTTGGGATTAAAATTTTTATTATGTGAGTCGCTTATCAAAATCATCGAAGGCAAATACTGGATATGCAATACATCCTGGCATAATGATTTTAACCCATATCTTCTGTGCAACCTCTTCTGCTCCTCCATCAGTCTGAAACCATGATACGTATGCAACTCCTACACAAAGATATAACTGTGCCTGCTCCTTTGTTAAAGTGTCTTTCTGTGTCTGTGTGTGCATCCAGATGGCCATGGCCATGTACTACAACGTGGAGTACGCCATCCAGGAGACCACCTGCACCAAGAGCGCACCTGCTGATAACTGCCCCCTCATGACCTGCGAGTTTTCTGTGAGTCATGAGAAACTTATTTTATCACAGTATGCTGGAACTGCTTATTAATAATGGTTTCTTGAGTTTAAATGATACGTTTTTTTTCCGGTCCTTTAAATACGCATTGAGTAGGTTTATTAACCTCAGGTGAGATGTGCTTGTTTTTCTTGCACTTTTAGGGAAAGGCAGCAACTTAAAGGAATTTTGAAAACAATTTTATCTTGGGTTTTTTTCATGTAAAGTGGTAGCTTTCTTCATGCATTTCTCTTATTGTGTTTTTTGGTCATATCAGAAAGTGTGTTTTCACACACAGTATAGGACTACTCTCAACTATTGAACTGTAGTTTATCAAACAAATTCTACGTAAATAAAACCCTAATTCCTTTCTTCTTCTCTCCCCAGCACAAGGGCTTCTGTAAGGCTTCCCTCTTCTACTCTCCCACTGGTGACGCTGAAACCTCTGTGGAGTGTGAGATCTATGAGCCTGAGGTAAGACTCACTGTTTTCAGATAAAACGTAAACTGACTGTTTTCTGTCATCAATAAGAAATGCACGTTAACTATTCTGTCTTGATAAATCACAAGGATTAGCTTGATGAGTAATAATGAAATCTAGAGCTGAAGACATGAGACTCACGGAAGAAAAAAAGATGACTTGAACCCTTTCAAACTTTAGGAACTTTTAAGCCTCCAGCTTTCATGCATTAAAAACACCATAAGATCATTATGGGATGGCTTTTCCTGGATTTTTCAGCAGTAGTCATGGAGGATCCAGTGAGGCATGAACTGGTCATCCCTCATGCCACCCCATGATCTTATACATTGATTGGACTTAATTAGCATTAACTATCAGGGCTAGGTTGCTACAGGTTGCTAGTAGACTTCTTTGCGCTTCAATTTTACACACTTTAAACTGTGGCAGTGAAAACATTTCATTATTAGTCGTTTAAGAAATCATCTTAGAAGTTGTATGTGTTGAAATAAAGAGCATAAATAAATGCTCTTTATTTGTTGTATTGTTGTTTGTAATTTTTTCAGTGTCTCCTTGTATGTAAGGTGACCTTGGGTTTTCTGAAAGGCACCCTCAAATAAAATTTATTATTATTATTATTATTATTATTATTATTATTATTATTATTATTATTATTATTTGTCTTTAAAAGGATGATTCACATGTAAGTTAGTACGGTTGATGAAACACAGCCCTTCATCCTTCACGTCTTTATTTGCAAATGTGAATAAAAACAGAAAAATATGTCATTCCTCATCTTTAGTTAACCCTTCACTGTGCTGCGTATCTTGAAGAGTTTCGATTGTCGACATTTATTCGTTTTAATTCTGCTGCTTCGTAAAGAAAACAGAGTTTAAATACCCAATGTTGAAATTGCTTGTGTCCTGCAGACCGCTGATAGAGAGAAGAAACTGCACACAATGGCCGATGTGACTGACCACACTCACGGTGACGCAGCAGCAACACACGACCACGACCACACACATGGGGGCAGCAGCCACGGACACTCCCACCCCCACGATCACGGACATGGCCACGGCCACAGCCACGGCCACGGACATGGCCATGACCACGGACATGGCCATGACCACGGACATGGCCAAGGCCATGACCATGTGCACGCTCACCATGACAAGGCACACGACCACACCACTGATTTCCCCAACCAGCACCACAACTACAAGCATACTGACGGCACTCACACCCATGAGCACGACCACGAGATCGCTCTAGACCATGACCACAAGCATTCCCACCTGCACGAGCACGAACACCACCATCATCACCACGATCACACTCATGAACAAGCTGGCCACGACCACCCAGAGGGTATGGTTAGAGTGTTGCCCTCCATTGACCAGCCCATGACCCTGCCTTCTTTCCCCGATGTCCCCGCTGCTGGTCCTGAGGTTGGAGTCACTCTGCCCCTAAAGCCTGACCCCCAGATCCCAGGAGGGATGGAGCCCTCTATTGAGGCCTTCCCCACCGCAGTCTCCGCCCAGTGCACGCCCCCTGCTGTAGGAGAATCTCTGGTGGAGAAAGTCTTCGCTGAGGACCCCCTGTTCAAAGCAGCTGCATGAAGTGATCACGGGATTCACTTAAGAACTCAGCAGATCTTTAAAAAAAAAAAAAAACACTCACAGACTGAAAAGTAGTCAAAGGGAAAACATCTTTAACCTCTTGACTTCTTCTCTGAGTCACATTTTGGCATGATGATGGTTTTCTATAAGCACAAAACGTGTGCACCCCCCCCCCCCCCCCCCCCCACACACACACACACACACTGCCCATTCACATCCTATGATCTTTAAAACAAACTTAACATCATCTACTTTTCCATCATTATTTACCACTGGTAGAGTCTGCAACCAGTTGTTTTCTTTTTGCAGCTGACCCTAATATGTTTGCGTCTTTCACATTTCTCCATACTTACACACTGTACAATCAAGTTAGCTAACAGTTGTCCATGTTTGTATGTCATCGATGCTTGGCTCTATAAATTAATAAACGGCACCACAAATACTCATCCAGTGTTTTCTTTTATTGGTCAAGACCAACATGATTCATCTTTTGGTGATTCAATGCACTCATCTAAAATCAGCACAATGAACTTGCTTCCCACTTTGTCTTTTTTTTTTTTTTTTTTTTGACATGCCAGACATTACAGAGTAATAGGAGTAATATATGCATCCAACCAGTAGGTGGCGCCAAAGTGGCACTCTTCCTATGTTCTCTAGTATGTTGTTCTGGTCACATAACACGAGGTGGTTTTAGAAGCAGACACAACATGATGCTGTATGTTTGTTGCTGGCTTGCTGCATGATGCACAAAAATATCACTGAATATTCAATTAAAATGAACTGGAAACACACGGCTGAATCCCTTATCCATCTTTAAAAAAACAGTCGAAGTCTTTTCATTACTTCTTTAATAGTATTTAAACATATCAAGAACTACAACAAATGGTTGCATTCTTGGCGGTCCAAGATACAGTAAGCTATAAGGAAATAAACGTCCTTATCAGCGCCCATGAACAAAAGCAGTGATAGATGCTAACTTAATTAGAACTAAAAAAAACAACATTTAGACTGTAATACACTTGTTGCTGAACCAGAAGACCAGAAAATAAATGTATTGATCTGGGTCTGTGTCAGAATTCATAAAGTAAAAGACTTTAGTGCAGATTACATTTTTGACTGGTGTCACCTGGGGATAAATTATTTTTACACAAGGCTTTGTACATTTTATGAAAGCTCTGTGGTATGTTAACGATTTTGTCACTGATAATGCATATTGCTTCCGTTCAGAACCTCAGAGGCTGTCAGACCAGACACAATAACTACAAAACTGCACTTTGTGAACATTTAATGGTTGTATGAGCTCAAGAGACTCAGCAAACAACTCTTATCTGCTGTCTTATGGACACAAATATCAACCCACACATATTTGACAAGCTCTAACTCTAACTAGTTGCATAAGTAAAGAAAAACAATTTCAACACAATGATACAATTAGACATTTCAGTGTATAGATTGTATTAAATAGGAACAGGGTGATGCAGCTACAAGAAGAGGACATTTACCTAAAAAGAATACGCAACCAACTTCATTTTAAACCACTCCAGCAACACATTAATCAACGTTAATTTTTACTCCCGTCTGTAGTAAGGACCTTTAAACCAGTTGGTTTGGCCCACAGAGCATTTTGGCTTAGACATAAGATGTGCAATAATCTTTGGTGAAAGCTTGTCTCCGAATATTCTGATTTAGGTGGCTAATGGTCCAATTCAAGCAACATCATTTTGCCTATTGCCAGGGTGATCAGAAGTTAGGTTAAGATGGCATGTCCAATATGGCAACCGCCATTATAACACTTCAAAACTCTGTTGCAGAAACCAATGAATGACATCACTGACACTATGTCCTTGTTTTATACAGACTATAGTGAAAGGTCTATTGGTCTAGACTTTGGTTAATAACAAAATGTGCACACTCACCATGCCTTGTTTTGCTGTTCACACATATTCTATATATCCTTCCATTTTCTAAATAGGTGCAGCCAATCAGAATTCAGCATTCACATAGCATAGCCCAAGATATAAGGAGTGACAAAATAAGTGACAACACAATAAGAAGAGCATTAGATGGAGTGTTGCTGAAAGTTGATCAAATATATGTATATCTCAATTGATATCATGTTCCCTGTACCCTAGTGAACTATGACCCCTCAGTCAGTTCGAGCCAGCCATTGGCCTGGAGAGCAGAAGATAGTGTCTGTTTACTCGTCTTTTAGGAAAGAGGAGAAAGTCCAGCCTATCATGTGTCTTTTCAAAACCCTGTCTGGAGAAATTTGGATTACAGCTCCACAAAGGAAGATTAACAGGCCAGGGTCGGTGTTGTTCTTAATGTTGGATTTTTTGCAGGATAAGCTTTGGTAATTTTTATTGATTAAAATTAAGGGGTTTATTTAGCCCATTGTATGTGAGAGTGTGTGTTTATGTGTTGAGAGAATGAGTGTGCACCTGCTGGTCCTGTGTCTGGCTTTGCTGCAGCAGCAGGGAAGAGCCCAGCCAGACACTCCAGGATGTTTGAATCCTGAGGTGGTGAGAGTGGCTGAAGAGGCCCTGGACCAGATCAACCAGGACCGGACAGAAGGTTACGTCCTGAGCCTCAACAGACTGTACGACCTCTCTCACACTCCTGAAAAGGTGAGGGAAAACACTTGTGCACATACACAGATGCATGCATGCATGCATGCAAAACAACTTTAATGGTCATATACAGTACTGTCCTGCGCTGTGAAAGAGGCCGTTTTGATGGACTGGAAGCAGCGCTTGCAGAGTCTTGGTGGGAGTAAAAGTGAGAAAAAAAACGTAATCCATTTTCTAATATGCACTCCTGAAAATTTCTTGCAAGCGGCCCCTGAGATCTTCCTGCAGTAATATATTATATTCATATACATATTCCGCTAACAGTGGGAAACTATCCCTGTTGGGGGGGGGGGGGGGGGGGGGGGTCTCAGGATGCAGGACCTGATGTAAATAGAAACTCGGAAATGGACAAACAAAGTCTGACAAGATGATGACAGCCTGTGCCTTCATACTTCATCATATTAACAACAGATGCATCTCAACCTGAACATGTTGTTATATTTTTCAGATGTTTTGTGTATGTGTGAAAACCCTGTTGGCATTTGTGTGTCTCCAGGATAATGGCGGGTCTCTCTACAAACTGACCATTGATGTGATGGAGACCAGATGCCACATCACCAGCAGGAAACCATGGAAACAATGTGAGGCTAGAAATATTGGTGAAATTCCAGTAAGTACCACATGATGGGGTATTATCTCTCGTAGCCACATCATCATCTCATTCAACATCAGACTTATAAGGCTGAAGGCTTCAAGATCCAGATCTCATTGGACTAAGTTGCAAACTTAGACTTTTTGTATCTCTAAGTTGAATTCATGAAGACTTCGAGAGAGCTCCTTTCCATGGACACAAAATTAGTCTATGATTACAGGAAAAAAAATATTTAACTTTAATGAGGTAACAAATATTATTTTGATCAAATAATTCAGGTAACAGAAGTCTTGACAGAAGCCTGAATGCAAGGTGTTAGTTTGTATTCATCAATTTAAAATGTTTTAATAATTGATTATTTTCTATACTTTGTTAAACCCCTACTCCTTTGTTTGCGTTATTGTGTTTGTGTCCTTTAGGTGTATGGAGAGTGTGCCGTGTCGGCCTCCATCGACACTATAGTCAAGCTCCAAAGTTACTCCTGTGCACTTCGTGAAGGTAGATGAATGGAGTCTTTCGGACTTCATTTGATATCACAAAAAACACATTTAGACAGCGATAGTCTGTTTTGATTTGGAAATGTGACTGAGCATTCAAAGGTAAAGAGCACATGAAATCACAAAGTGTCCTGATTAGGCTCCATTTCTAATCTCTTCCCCACATCCTATGACCCTCGTCCATTCTTGTGTTTAGTTCCTGCCACTGCTGTAATCGAAGTGTGTCCAGACTGCCCCACAGCTGAAAACTTAAACGAGCCTGTGGTGACGGAGACGGCCAATCTCTCCCTGCAGAGGTTCAATGGAGAAAGCAGCCTGGCCAACTACTTCACTCTGGAGAACATAACCAGAGCCTCCTCGCAGGTGAAGCAAATAAATGATAATCAAGTCATTAATATCAAAACCCTGTAGGGTGTATTGGGGTCCTGCTTACCCTTAACTGATCCTTAACATGCAGTAGAAATATCCATAAGCAAAGAAACAGACATCACAAAATGTGGCTAACGTTTAGCTTTTCAGGAGAGGGAGGTGAAGATCTAGATTCTTTTATCCTTTAAGCCCGGGATCTTTATGAGGCCTCACCTTTGGGTCAGCGCTTCTCAGGTCTTAACTGTAGCATCCCTTGTGTTGATGTTCTGTGTGTACCTCTGTGATCAGGTTGATAGTATTCTTAAACAGAGCTGAGAGATATTAGAAGCCTCCTCTGAGTTTGGGTCATATAGTTTACAGGTGTGTTGCTTATTTTGTTACATCGTGTCTTTTGTGTGCTCTGTCAGTGGGTTTCTGGTCCATCATACTTTGTGGAGTACACCATTGTGGAGACGGCGTGTTCAAAGAAAACCGATCCGAGTGAACTGAGTGGCTGCACACCCATGGACTGTCCGTTCGCTGTGAGTTAAACACAGTTTTTCTTTTTGTTTGTCATTTAAAGCTGAATACATTCAAATGATCATCAAATGGCTGATTCAAAAGTGAAATTGCAACTAAATCCGGTTTAATATTCACTTTTAAAAACGTAATGACGCATTTAACAATTTAATGTAAAATATACTGGGAGAAAAACAGCCCAAACCTGTGTTGGTTTAAAAACATGTTTTTGACTGTTTTCGTGACGGCTGTCACTCAAAGAGACCGCCTGAGTTCCAACCAAACAACAACAATGCTGAGTGACCTCTGCCTACAAACAGCACAAACTGTAGCTCGAGGTTAAGCCTGTGTTGTTGTTTTTTTTGCCTCTGCAGCACAGAGGCTTCTGTGTGGGCTCTCACATCTATCGCGAGGAGGTTTATGTTACATTCTCTTCTGGAAAGATGCAGAAGCTTCCGAGCCCAAACCCAGTGGAAGTGAAGTGTGAGATCTTCGAACCTCAGGTAATGACTTGGACTGCACAGATGTCTCGAACGGGCATTTGATAGGTTGTGTCTTTGATACACAAAACACAGATTTATGCTGCCTTCACATGCTCCTTGAAAACATCATGCTCCCCAGTCATGCAGTCACAATGACGACACACTCATATTCATACCTGGCATGCTTTATAGTTTAAAGGTTTGCTTGGTGAACCTTTGTTTCATTATGTTTGTCTTTTCATTTTCCTAAAGTCAGAAGAAGATGACCAAATGCACCATGCTGTAATTTCCTTTTTTTTTCATCCCTCAGACTGCAGCTGTAAAGGATCAGGCCCATGATAAAGCAGACAGTGGACACACAAGTCATCAACACTGCAACCACACACACCTGCACCCCCACGAGCACATGCACTCAGTCACACCAAGCTCAGACCCCGTCCCCTCCAAGCCACGGGGCTCCCTGGGGACCGTGGTGTATCTGCCCGCACCTATCAGAGCTTCCCCTGCAGCCAGCTCCTGCCCCGGCCCACACAGACACCGCCTGGGTATCCAGAGACTCCGGCTCTGATTGGCTGGACCAGGAGGCTTGTTCTTTGATCTGTAATTCAGCGACATATTTCTGCATGTTGTAACTTGATGAAATAAATTATAACCTTGAGAAAACATAGCCAGTAATAGCAGCTGTAATCATTGTAAATCATCTGATTACACTGATTGTTCATTCAAGCATTTCTGTGCTAAACATGTATACTTTGCAGTCAGCATCATTGTTACTGCTGATCAAAATGAAAGAATAAACTTTAACTTTAAACCATAGCAGGGCGTGTATAATTTGCATAACAGACATATTTTAAAAATCATGCAAATGTATCTGAAAAAGTATTTCATAAAACCATTTTCCAGTTTGAATTATAAATTAAGAAATGTAAGATTTAAAACCATTTTCCAGTTTGAATTATAAATTAAGAAATATAAGACTTAAACGTGTGATTGCTCCATTAACTTTCTTTATATTGTACCAATGTATAAAATATAAGCGTACTATGGGACTAATAAACGCTGCTTGGTTAAAAACACCCCTAATCACTGGGTTCATTTAACCAGTTATGGATAGAATAGGTTCCTGTTGAACCCAGCGACAAGGGTCAAATATTTTACATTTTTTGAAGGATAGCCCCTGGAGATGCATCATCTCGTATTCAAGGGGGTCCAAAAACAAATACAAAGTAATACACAAGCAAACTTAACCGAAAAAGATACACAAATACACACAGCTCTCCTTCAAACCAATCCCACCCCAACCAAGTCCAGGTCAACATATGAAGTACAACATGTACAAGAGCAACAGTAGATCACGTTTTCATTCTACCTGATCACCAATGTAAAGGAGCTATTAAATGTATATATTCAACAGCTTTTTAATTTAAATAATGTGGAATCATTTCTCTTGTTTCTCTTGGGCAGATTAAGAAAATAATCTCAAACCACTTGACCACAGTGTGTCTCTTCACCGTCACTCTGCTACAGTGCCGTGAACGCGCACAGCTGATCCTGTGGAGTTCCTGACCACACGAGTCCGCGGACAGCTCGCCGTGATCGTATAGTGGTTAGTACTCTGCGTTGTGGCCGCAGCAACCCCGGTTCGAATCCGGGTCACGGCAGTCTTTTGAGCAACATTGTTGACCCTGATATTTAACGCGATGAAGGGCAACAAAAAAGAAGTTATACAGAAAGCAAGCGAACATCGAGGCTGCCATTTAGTCAGGTGAGCCGGAGAAGGTGTACAGTGCCTTGCTCATTTCCCCGGAGAGGGAGAGAGAGACCGTATGTGTATCACTGCACCATCATCTGCATTATAATACATCTCTGCACTCTGCAGAGATTATCTTTATTTATTTCTATATTTTTGTGTTTCTTAGTTAAACACAAACTCTGTTCATGTGTACAGACTTTATAAAACGGTAATCCTGCCCAGCTTTATTTCTTTTTTTGTTATTTTAATGTTCTTCATTGTGTGTTTAATTTTCATTTTAGCTTTTAGCTTTAGGGGTTTCCCATGACAATGAAGCCCTTTGAAAAGATTTGAATTGAAAGAGAGAGAGAGAAATACTTTCCTTTGTTAATATAATGAAAGTAAAGATGTGGACAGTTATAGTAATGCTTCTTTGACAAAACAATTTCAATAGTTTCACCCCATGGAGTGTGCCTGACGTATAATCAAATGTTAAAGCATATGTTGGAGATGAAAGGAATTAAACAAACAGCAGCAGCTCGAACGTGTGTGTTGTCCTGTTTTCTTCTTGTTGTTCTTCACGATGTACATTTTATTTAACAATCCAACTTCTTTTCAGGTACTGTATCTCGTCTCTATCTGATCTACATCTATCCATCTACTTTCTATCCTAGAGTTGTTGTGTGTTTGTCTTCATCGATCTCTATTTGCTTGAAGACAGGTCTCATCCAAACTTTTCTTCAAAACTAAAAATGAGTTATACCTCTGGCCCCCTTGTAGGTTTACTGCAGTATGTGTGTGTGTGTGTGTGTTGGGCACTGGACCGAGTCAATAGGCCCAGAACAGAGCAGCAGTGCTGCTGTGATTTGTGGCGACAGCTTCATGGGCCTGTTGGGGTCGAAGTGAACAATGTGCCCTGACGACTGTGAGAGAATGTGAAAGAGTTCAGGAGGAGAACAAGTAGGACTCAAGGGAGAGCCGGCTGAATACAAACTCATTTACTCATTGAAAAAAGAAAGAGTCCTCGAGCTGCCAAGTAACAAAGTGACTGACGTGCACTGTAACACAATACAGTGCCATACAAAGGAAAAGAAAGTCACTTATGAAGACGCAGTAGCTCATACTTTGTTGACTTTGTTCTCTAAATGTGAAGAATAAAAGCCCATTTCTCTTTAGGTTATGAAATTACCAAGCGGCAACCTCTGCCGCTGAAGAATAAAGTCATTGAAGTCATGCAGTTTGTTCATGGTACAGTGTGCTTGAGGGAGGCTGCAGAGGCACAGGAAGTCACATGCAACTTTTACAGCAGAAATTGAGCATGTTTACAGCCTGGTTCATTAAAAAAAATTATTTCTGATTAGCACATGGCTCAATCTGCACACACTTTTCAGGGGTGATTTTTTTTTTTTAATAACTTGTCTGTTGCTGAACTGACTGACAGGAGGCACTCGCCTCAGCTGCAGCTCGTTAGGTTGACTGAAAGTTAAGGTGACAACATTTCAGCATGACAAACATGGTTTGGGAAGTTGAGGTGACCTGCACTTCATAATATGTCCACATGGTGTCATCATGAACTTGTTTCGTCTACTTTACAGCTGTTCAGTCTGCAGCAAAGAGTCATCATGGAAACACGTTGATGTGTTTTAAATGTAATAATACAAAAAGGAAAAAAAGCAGAGCAACGAAAGTCAATGTAAAGTAAATTTAAAAGCTTTGCATTGTTCTCACTCTGAAATTATTATCCATGGTGTTTGATGGCTACTTGATTGAGCATCAATTAACAGAACTCAGTCGTAGTTGTCCACCATGCTCAACTCAAATAGTCATGCACATGTGAAAAGTCGACATATTGCCAATCGACACGATGATGAAGACGTTGCTGTTTTCAAAAGTTTGCACCGTAGAACCAGAAGTTTAAATGATCTTATCAATAAAACCAGTCGTTTAGGTATCATTTAACATCCGTCTTTAAAACATTTTCATTGAATCGTGGGTCATTTAAGCCTAATTTAACCAAGCATCAGTGAGGACGACTCTTTGTCAAACAAGTACTGCAAACATCAGCGCCATAACTTACTTATTGGCAGAAATTAAACTAATCCTGTGTTTAAAATTGTATTGTAAAACGTTTTATTTGTTGACTACATTAGGAAGTGATTTGAAGTGCACATCTCTTGATTTACAGATTGATTCATTGATATATTTGGTTAATTAAACAGAAGATGAGATGAGAAATTTTGAAAGAGTAACCTGGACGACGTCGGCATCAAAGTCAACACAAAGCAAACAATGCAGCACAAAGACGTCGAGGCAGAGGGAGGAAAACATCCAGGTCTCGCCAAACAGCACTTTAACATCTAATGGATTAATTCAAACCAAACTGAAGTGAAGTAATTAGAATTATGTAGGAAGACAGGATGGCTTAAAGTCATTTTTTCAACGTGTATCATACAGGGAAATATGCATAATAATCATATTTGCTGCACATAAACAGCTTCTCTAATCTTTAAAGTTAAGACGACCTTCATACAGCGATACACAACAATGAATTAACTCGATGACAAGCTTGCACATCTTATTATAATAATGCAATGATCATACGGCTCTGGCTTTAACAATATCCTTAAATAGGTAGAGTATAAACATTGAGAGTCAAAGAGTTAAAGACAGCCTAAGCTTGGAACAATGAATAATTATACATAAATATAACTGATGTGCTTAAGTGGAGAAGTGAAGCCTGTTGTAACAGTCCTCCCTATGTGTTTAACGTACATAGTTCGACACTCAGCCAAACTCTTGATAAGGCACAGATTACTGAGATACCAAAGGCTGATGTTAAATCATTTAGAGTAACAGTATATTGCTGGCATCTTTGCTGCCAGTAGAAATACAAAAATATACAATAATTCTGATTTACAGCGCACTGCTGTAAAGTTCTTTGCATTATTTATACCGTAAAATCACAGTATATTGCTGGAGTCTCTGCTGCCAGCTCTTTACTGTTATTTTACAGAAAAAACTATTGACAGTGTACACACTGCAGCATTGTAGGAGCATAGAAAGATACTCGATTTTGACGTCTTTGTCTTTGCCGTCAGAGCAAGATTATGTATATCTTTATTAATCTACCCCTGAGTGTGAGCTGATATGTTCTCTGCTCCTCTTGTTTTGCATGTTGTTGTACAGCTTCAGGCACAGTCAGAATTCTATTGTTATCATTTTCCCACTGCTTCCCTTCTTCTTCTTCTTCTTCTTCTTTACTGAAACTCTCTTGGGAGAAGTGGAGCTCCTCGTGTTGTGTGCCCCACATTCTTTAAAAATGTCCATTATTAATTCAGCTTAAGAGGCCCTCAAGATGTGTGAGGCTCTGTGTCTGTGCGCATTGATGTGTGTGCATGCAGTCTTTTACACACACACACACACACACACACACACACACACACAGCTTGCGGTTGCTTGTGGTTGAGCGCGATGCCAGAGAGACTGTCTCCAAGCTTCAGGGCTCCCGCTGACACACTGACCTCACACTTAATGGAGTCGGTACCAGAAGAAAAAGCACTGTTTCTTACTGAAACAAGAGGCTGGTGGGTTAAGATTATTCCACTCAAGTGAGCAAAAATGAAAGTTTGAGTTTTTAGGAGGTAAGAAACTACCAGTTTAATGTGGCCGGCTGAAAAGATGAGCCAGAATGACGTGACAGGCTTCAGGCAAATATCCAGCCCGTTTTGATGTAATGGACCTCAAAGTCTGATTTATACTTCTGCAGTGAATATGTAAACGGTGCTGCTCAAGAAGCCCTGTACCTGTACAGAAGCCATCGAATGTAGCCTGGCATGCACCTCCTTAAAACCTAACTATCCATCGAAATGATGCAGATTGCAAGCCCAAGATTAGCATTGTATTTTTAGCATTTACAACATTTGTCCAAATTCTGCAGAGGGAAAAAATGTTTGAACACTCTTTATCAGCTCTGAAGCTTACATTTTAAGATGGGTCTCAGTCGCCATGGTTACCTGTTCTGAAGCAAAACTGTGGCATTAAAAGAAACTGCTGTTTCAGGCATCTGCACATGCTCCCATTCATGCACAAATAAACAATATCCCAGCTCCTGCATCAACAATTCCTATGTGTCCTTGGGCAAGACACCTAAACTGTAGTTGCAAACACTGCTTCAGTGGTGGTGTGTGAATGTGTACCATAAATGGGATAAATGAACACAGATGGACACTTTACATGGTTGCCTCTGCCGTCCGTGTGTGAATGTGTAGGTGTGATCAATCATCAATTCATCAATTCATGCTAACGAAATAACCAAAAGTTACACTCGCCAACCTAAAATCTTTTGTCAGATTCCGTCCTCAACCTTTTGACTCCAGTATTTCAGTTAATCATAGAAACCTCTCTAGATGTGAACACTGTTGGAAACTGGCTTGAAGTACGTGCTTGATAAAAACCTGCTAAATGCAGAAGGAAGCAAAAGGCAGAACAGAGCGAACAGCA
Source organism: Symphodus melops (assembly GCF_947650265.1). Lineage (NCBI taxonomy): Eukaryota > Metazoa > Chordata > Actinopteri > Labriformes > Labridae > Symphodus > Symphodus melops. Next base: position 3,637,943 of record NC_136698.1, read on the forward strand.
AGACTGAGCACCAACATATTCATGTATTCTTTTTTTAATACACTTTAATGCAGATCTGTTATAATACTTTGACTTGATATCAAGTAAAACATTTCAGCCCTGCCACTCTGAATTTAGGCTTTTGTACTCTCTGATGATGTGTTTACAAGGATTATAGTCCTTAACAAGGATTATAGTCCTTGTAAAGCCAAGCATGATGCTCCTTGAGAACAGAGAAATATGTCAACATTAAACCACCACCAACCATTCATCTTCTTAATCTCTTGTTCTGCTCAGTCGTTTGTGTCTCTGGACTCTTTCCCAGCATGCATTGAACAGCATTACCTGTTAAAAGGTCACCTCTAACAGTTATAAGTTAACCATGAGCTCACCTCAGGGCAAATCTCACTTGGCTAATTCGTATAACACTGCCTGTCTTATGTGGGATTACTGGTGTTGTGTAGAAATATGACGCATTATCCCGAAGTGGTCAAGCTTTGTGTTACAGCTCTCCACAGAATGAGGCTACAATATTACTGAGGGTTTTTTTTGTTGTTGTTGAATGCGGCTGTGAAAGCCTTACATGCTGCTTTTTTTGGCTTTTGAGTGGAACCACGCTGTTAATGTGCATTGATCTCCAAAACCCACTTCCTGTGGGGAGCATATGCTTTAAAAGCCGAAGCCCTAATCAACAGATCAACATGTATTTGAAGACCTGGCGGGGATTAGGTTGCTATATCCTTTTTTTTTTTTAAAGAGCCTTAAAACCACACGAGCTCCCTCCGAGTGTATTAATTCAGTAATAATTCTTAGTGCAGAGACAACAGCTGATCCTGTCTAACGTCTCACTGTTTGTGCTGTTTTGAGATTAAGGTGGCCATGACCTTGGGGACTTTTAAAGAAAGTTTTTGTGTCTCAGCAGTTTTTATCCTTCAAAATACTGCATTTAAGAAACATGGGAGCTAACACACAGTGTGCTGTGTGGATGCTTATTAATGTGAACATGTGTTTGAGGCTTAGTCATTTAAAGCTGGGATACTGTGTCATGTTTAGCTTGTAGAGATGAGTCACCATGTGGATTTAAAATCAACAAAGTGGCCAAACGAAGGACTTAAATTTATAAATTACTAAAGAAAGAGGACTGAGATGTGTAAAAGTATAAAGTCTTTGCTTTTGTACAAAGAAAAGGTTTATTCTTCAATTTTACCTCCTCAACTTTTACACAAACATTTTGTTTATTCCCCTCAATCTTTGAATCACTGCACAAGTTCTTACCACCAACATCAATCCATCACTCACTCTATTTCTCTTATATATGCCAAAAAGAATATGTGCCTCTTCTTGATTCTATTATTTCAAGGGACTCGAATCTCGAGACCTGAATCTACTAATAAGCAGGCGCTGGGCTACAGTGTCAGGGAAAAACTTCCTTGAACAGACAGAAATCTCAAGCAGAGCTAGACCAGTCCAGTTTCTTTGACCAGTATGAGCTCATCAAGCAAACGACAGCTAGGAAGGGAATAAATATTAAGTGACAGAATTTGGTAGCATATTTTAATGTCTTTGAACCCATAACTCCTCCAATGGTTCAATCATCCCGCTGCAGTAAAAAGCCCTCAGGACGCCATTAGCAGCAGTGCTTTGTATATTTCCAAAGAGGATGTGTGAGTGTGAATTACTGCTGCCCCACTTCCCCTCCCCCTCCCCTGCCTGAGACCACCTTTAGGGTAGGCGCTGCATCTTTCCTCCCAGGGTGACACAGATGGTTTGTGCATTATACAACATGAGAAAACCTGCATGAAACATGAACACACGCTCGACTGCATCCACTGACCACATATCATCGAGGTTTACTGGAGATGCTTTTATTCCAGATGCTTGAACAGAAGGTGTGGAGGATGCTTGGTGTTAAGGATCTCTCTCAGATTACAAACAGCACCTGCAAATTGTCACTGCACAAGATTTAAAGTGGGAGGACTCCATTAACGTCAGGCATTAATCCTTTTTCTTTTGCGTTCAGTATGTTGGGAATTGTGTCAAAAATTGAATGAACATATTAAAATATAATCCCTTTTCTGTGGCATTGTTCAGCAGCAACATTCTTAAAAGTCCCATTTTAATGTTACTGGACCTGCAAGTGTTTAAAAACCATCCTCTCAAAATCGTCTTGATTTTTATTAAAGAAAATGTGTTTCAACCAATGGGATGTTTAGAGCTTTTTAGCACCGTCTTCTCCTTTGGTTTATTTCAAACTTCATCAACTGAGTGATATCTGTCATTAAACAGAGTACTCAATATTTTGCTAATTATAGCCAAACTGATCTTGACCGAAGGCCAATTAAAGTGCATGTAACAAGAATTTAGAAATAAACTATAAAACTGCGTCCGGTTCTTTTAAATTGGAGCTTAGGATGGATATTATGAGATTTCAGTAACTTGAAGTTTATGTTGCGCATCAAGGAGTAATATTTCTTCAAATCAAAAGTTGATTAGATTTGCTTTGAAAAACTCAGTGGAATATGCCTTTGTTTCAATGTTAAAGCCAAGAAGCATCACTTCATCACTTTTTCTTGATCAGCATTGTTTATGGTTGCTCTGCAGGTGCTAGCCAAAGTGACCACTAGTTGGTAGCCTTGTCCTTTTTATTGTTGTCAGGACAGCGAGAGATCACTTCTGCCCCATCTGAGAAAAGTCCTACTTTTTGATTCTCATTAGACTAGACTGGATTATATTTTACTTTTTAGGTTGTAAATAACCATCTGTCTCATTTGTTTTTTCATCAATCATCTAGACATTTTAGCATTTACACAAACAGGTCATTTGTCTCCCTTAGTGTCTATTTAGTTCTAAAAAAGTTTCAAAATTTGCCTTTAATTAGAACACTATTCTAAAAGGCTCAACTACAAAGGGAAATGGAAAATTAGCATGTTTTTGTTGACAATGTTAAATTGCATCGCCCTTATCAAATAAAATAAAAAAAAATTCATAATGTTTTTATTGTATTCCTAACACAGTCAGTGTTTGCAGAGAAGCCTCAAGGCTGCACCACACCTTAGTTTACATGTGTCCCACAGGTTCTGTGTGTGTGGTTTATTTATTAGCGCGTGCAGGGGGTGGGGTGGGGGGGGAGAGGGGGCAGGTACCAGACTTCGGGCCCCTCCTCCGTGGAGCCACGGTGCGCTTGTGTTCCAATGGAAACAGGTGGGATCCCCAGACTCCTCCAATCACACCCTCCCTCCATGGCAGGGGGGGGGGGAGGAGAAGACTCCGGGGCAGGAGGCAGGACCAGACCGAACAACTTCCACACCCACCACAGAAAAAGTCGGGAAAATACATCTGTCCGCGCGCATGACGCTGTTCCTTGTATCCTGTGTGTGTTTCTAAAGCTGTTAGAGGGAATATCAGGAGGGCGGTAATTCACCGGAGCGCTTGCGGAGTACTTGTCGCCACTTGGCCGCTGTTGAGGACCGTGGAGCTGGGTTGCAAAGCTGGGACGCTTCGCAGCGATGGAGAGAACGCACTAACCGGATTTGAAATTGGATTATCCTTTTTTTTTTTGTTTCAAACCGACCCGGGTTGTTTTCGGTTGATATTTTTTTTTCTTGATCACCTCATTGTAGTGTGGAGTAGGACACACTTTGAAAATGCCTGCGAAAACCAAGTATAACCTCGTTGATGATGGGCATGATTTGAGGATCCCGTTGCACAACGAGGAAGCGTTCCAGCATGGGATCAACTTCGAGGCAAAGGTAAACTACAAGCCACTCAAAAAGTGTCCACACCAAATACAGAAAGTGTGGTGTGTTTCTAAGTGTTGTCTTCTGTGGGAAAGCTGTCGAAAACAACCAGCCGTATTCACTGTGTTTTTTTATAAAAGGGGAATTAAAGGTGTTCATAACATGGACTGTAAATGACTTAATTAAGTCGACTTTTGGGAGACTTGATTACGCACTCAGCTTGTTATTGACTCCTAAGCATTTTTGTTTAATGCAATAAAGTGAAAACAAACTATTGTATAATTAATGTCTCGTACCTGTCACCCCCCCCCCCCCCCCCCCCCCCTTGACAACAGTATATCGGAAGCCTGGACGTGACGCGTCCGAGCAGCCGAGTGGAGATTGTGGCTGCGATGAGAAGAATACGGGTGAGTGGACTCGCTTTCTGATGAAGCCTTTCTTTGCCTTTTCTCCATTATCGCCCACTATGTATGTGTTGTGGAAGGCGACATGGTGTGTTTTAGCACAACTGTGGTCTGCTTTATTCGGCATATGAATTAACATCATCTTCAGTCACGGAAAGAATAAACTTTTTTAAAAGATTTCTTTTCATATAGGCTATGGTGGAGACTGTGGGGGAGAAAGTTTACAAGAACTTTTATAAAGTTGCTGCTTTCCAGCGCTGAATCGAAGAGAATACCTTGATTTTTTTTTTTGAGAACATTCCCCTTTTTAATGATGAGATCTGATGAGAATATCTCTATGATGATATTTAACTGCATGATTGTTGGACTTGGTGAATCTTCAGAGACATGGCTCGACAAATCATCAAAATAAGGCATTAACTAGTGTGAAGCTGATGATTGGACACACCAACTCTACTGTGTTATCACTGAGATACATTATACAGTGTCAATGTGAGATGTAAGATCCCGTTGACATCAAATTGTGCAGACTTTGTAGTGCCTGCCTGGGACTTGTCTTGCCTGGCCGGAGGTTGGGTCTCCCATGTGCTCCATCACTGCTCTGAAGTTTCCTTTGAAGCAGTGCACTGAAGTGTGAGCCCCTCCTCCCCTTCTCTCTCTCTCTCTCTCTCTCTCTCTCTCTCTCTTCTGCTGCGTAAACTTAAGATTTACAGCTTTTTCAGCCCCAGAAAGTCGACTTAATCTTCATCAGTGTGCCTGCCAGCTTGGCAGCAGTTGGCTTAACAACCTAATACAAGTTTGTGCCAGTGGTGTAGAGGTATTTGAGGATTATAGTGATGAAGTGGTAGGTGTGCTTGGATTTATGGATGATTCCTGTAAAAACACACTCACAGACAGAGAGAGAGAGAGAGAGAGAGAGAGAGAGAGAGAGAGAAAACAAAGGCATCCAAATTGTTTTGTATTTTATTACCTAATTATTTAATGAAGTTTGAGACCGTCAATTCCCTTTTTCTGGCATTTTAACGAACCACAAGTTTCTATGAATCGACTGGAAGCAAGGCCAGGATGTGCTAGACTTTATCTTCATGTGACGCATTCACACACACACACACACACACACACACACACACACACACACACACACACACACACAGCCGAGCATAAGGTGCAAAATGTTCTTCTTGCTCTTTTCAGAGGAGTGACCCGGTCCTATAAAGTGGACCTCCCAGTGTGCTGCCATGGCAGCTGTTGTTGTTGGCAGGAAGACAAACTTTGGTTTGGCTCCTTGCAGTGTGAAAATGGTTTGACACCGGTTTAACAACACAATAGAGGGAAACCGCAGGTATCCAGCATGGAGGGGAGGTCACACTGAAATATAGCATGCAAACCCAATGGGAACTAAATGTTCACTGTGTTTCGACATTTACACTTTAGTGTGTGTATTTGAAGTGGAGAGTTAGTCCTTTTGCATTATAGAATATCGGATTGAATATTTTGTATGTCACCATGTTACATTGAAGAAGGAGGATCCCAAATACTGTATTACACACGCACTCCTGAAAGTATCCAGATAATTTAAGGAGGACTGATCCAGATCCACACACTTACAACAGAAAACCTAATGCAGCCGTTGAAGTACGTGAACAGGAGATTGTAGCGGTTGCATCCATACACCTGATGCACCGTGCAGCAGCCACAGGATGTAATGAAAATCAGCCTCTGCTTCGTCAGATGAAGGCAGACATTGAACACAACGACACTGCTGATTCTGGCGAGATCATGGATGATGGTTTCGGCAGCTTAATTTCTAAACTTATTAACTTTTTAATAAAAATCTACCCTGACACTGCCTGAGACTACAACAAACACACTCTTTCTCGCCACTTTAAAAAGTTCTGCAGGGAGAATGAAACAACCACACGCTTGTCGAGTTTCTTGCTTTTGTGTAACTTTTGATTCCTTGCAGAGTTTCTGAGAGAAAGTTTTGTAAAACGATGCTCCCTACAGCGCCTTCTCTCTCTCTCTCTCTCTCTCTCTCTCTCTCTCTCTCTCTCTCTTAGATTCCTATCTGCCTCTCTTTCTGCACAGTCAGTCAGAACTATGCAGGTTGCCAGGCACCCAGTGGATGTATGGTGTCATTGTTCACTGTGTGCATGAGTCACCTGTAGGCCAGGAGCTGATAGCAGAGTAATGACACGACAAAGCAGGAAGTAGTCCCTGACAGTGGCGTGACATGTGCGGCGCTGCTGTTTCTGTTGTCATATTATTTTCAAACACACACATTCTGATACACAGAGAAACACAACTCTGTGCTGTGCATGTTTTTCTTGAAGGATAGAGAATAGACGGATGCAGATTGGAAAAGTTGGTGAAACTCCCCTGCTGTATGAAAAATGTATTGATTGAAAAGTGTTGTTTACATCGGGTATTCTCACTTCTGTGTCGGACTTCAACTCATATTGACTTAAATTCATCTTTTAACATTACAACACATTCACAGCTGACATCTCCTGGCTTTACTAATGCAAGTAAGGTTAGTTGCTCTTTAGAAAGTGTGTTGGGTGGGTGCTAAAAATGAGCTCCTTCCTGCTGCTTTGAGGGCGCACTCGCACAAGGCAATCTGTGCCGTACCTAAACACGCTTCACCTCTAAAGTCCAGTTCGTTTGACTAGCAGAAGTGCTCCGATCAGTGCCCAAGCATGCTACTCTTTCTTGGCCCGCTTGAAAGAGGTGTTCAGTTCATCCAGTGGGGGAATGTAGAGGGGGGACAGTGGTGATTAAGCACGCTACGGGACAATTTAGCCTCGTGTGAGTGTGTCAGAAATCACCACAGACTTTAGGCAAACTTTACACCTGTCTGTTGTTTGCTCATGGTCAGACACTTAACCCACCCTGACGATTACTGATGACCTTTTATTGTTGTGAACGCATGCCGCCATGCTCACATGGGACCTGTCAGAGAAGTGGTGTTTAACTACACCAAAATGAGTCTTTCCCAAGTTCTTAAACAAAAGATAGCTGTTTCACTTTGAGTTTCCTCCATCTTTGTTAACCCTCTGACATGAGTGAGCCTCACAAAGAGGCTTTTTTTCTCACTCTCAGATGAACATGCTCTCTGATAAAAAAGGGCGTCTTCGTTTACATGTATTATAATAATCATCATCTGGCCTTAGTCTGATAGGGGCTCATCTGGTTTAAAGAAGAGGAGACCTTTAGAGCGAATTAAACGGATTAATTTCTCATTAATCTGTCTGTGCTGGGTTAACTGACCATAGGAAGATTTAGACGCAGCATGGCACGAGGAGATTAGACGTGTCTGAGGGGAATGAGAGGGCACGGCAGAAGTGCCAGACAGAGGAGAGTAAAGACGTTCAATAATTTGTTCTTCTCTTCAGCTAACTGGTCGAACTGTGCGGACGGCATCTTTTAAACTTTAAGTAACGTTATCAGTAATGTTTCTTTAATATAGTACGGCCATTTTATGATTTCATTCCGTAAATATCTTACAGAATGGTCCTTTAAATCATTAAATAGAATTTACCAGCCAAAGTCTGCATGATGTGGGCTTAAATCCATATAAACCGAGTTCAATAAAGAGAGAGGTTGAACTGTGTTGATCATTTGGATGACATTGTAACCAGTGGAACCGTTCTGGCTATTTTCTAAAAAAAAAGAAGAAAAAAAATCACCTCCCACTTTTTAAAAAAAATTTTTTTTAATAGAATTCTTCAAGGAAACATTCACATGTGTTTTGTACTGATTTGAACTATACTGTCAAATCAATTGCAACCTCCTTCTAATTAGTGCAACTGGAGTTAACCTGCCTCGCTTTGATTGACGTTAACAAGACTCAGAAGCTCAACCCCGGGTCCAATTAATCCACCCTGATTAACGCGTGCAGAGATGGCTGGCATGGAAAAAAGGAAGGCCTGCGCGCTCTTATCATCGGTCGAATGCACCGTTTCTTCCTCTACTTTATGATGAATGCATTTCTCCCACACACTGCTCTTCTCTGCAGCCTTCGATCCACAGTAAGGACGTGAGTCAGAACTCCCGGTGTTTTTTGTTTTAGATAATGAAACCGTTTTTCATGATTTCATCCGACGTGACATAAATGAATGACATGCAGACGTTAAAAAACAATTTTCCTCTTAAACTCTCTGCAAAGTGGCTCCGTTTATTTGAAACGGTAGAAAAACTCTTTGGAGCTCCAGATTTGACTGGGAAATGTATCCGAAGCCACAATTCATGAGGCCAAACGCTATGGGAACTCAGCCAGTCCCAGTTTATTAACAGCTTAGCTAACTTGGCTGCCACTCTCCGTACATGCCTGTGTCCCCCCCCCCGTCCTCGCTCACCGCAGCGACAGCAGAGCAACAGATCTGTGTGTTGAACACATCAGAGGAACAGACGATGCTGAATCTCTCTCTCTGAGGAAGAAACACTGTCATGTCAGGTCAGGTCAGAGGGAAACACACTCACGTGGCTCTCAGGCTGCTGCTGTCTGCACCTGTCATCTGCCTCATATACACACTCACCTCTGGGCTCATCTAATCACATTATACACCTGGAGATCGAGTGGCTGCAGGAAAAAGGAGAGTGACGCTCGCACAACTTTTCAAGTGCTCTTTGTGTCGTTGTGTACCGGCCTTCTGCACCGCTCCCTCTCTCAGTGGATGGTACTTTGACTGAAGGTGCCCTTCACTCACAACAGGAAAACTTTTCATCCCCTGAATTGCGCCCTTCAGCATTGACTCTTTGTGCTCAGAATAAGATGATCTCATTTTGTTTTTTTCATTCGATTTTCCTCCAGTTGTTTCCAACTTTGTGAAACTCTAGAAAGATTCAAATCACTTTTGAAGAGAAGTTTTTTTTGCCATGATGAAATTGTGATTTTTCATCTATAAAACAAATAGTTCAGATAATTAATTTATCGGTTTAATCCTTTATTTTATTTTTTTTAGAAAGAACAGTAATCCTGATTCTGTGATTCCAGCATTTTCATGTTTAAAACTAGACATTTAACAACACAATATTTTGGTTAAAATCTGCCTCAGCTGCAGCTCTCAGCCTGTTGTATAGGTTGACTTAAAGCTGAGACAGGATCTCCAACATGGCCGCTGCTGCCGGTGGGCCTCCTGAGCCCCCTGCAGTCACAGATGGATGACCTCACATCTATTTTCCTTTGCTTGTTGAAGACCCACAGTTTTCCTCCAGACAAGTTGTCTTTATTTAAGTTTCATTTTGTATTTTCTTGATCTTACTAGTGAACACATCATGATGCTTTGAATATATCTACCACCCACTCAGTCATTTCTCTTCACGACTGGTCAAGGCTCCGACAAGCCCTGAGTGGCATGCTGTTCAGTGTTCACACACATCTTCACTCTCACTCTCTGTGTTACAGAAACAGCAAAGAGCTGTTGATGTCAAAACAGACAGAGTGAGAAAGTGGAGGAAAGGTCCCCCCCCCCCTTCTTCAAAATCACATTTTTTTAAATTTCTCGTTCCATAAAAGCGGTGATGCATTTACTTGCCCTCTACTTTGACTTGTGAGTCATCCTGTCCTGCCTTATTCAGATATTTTACCTTGAAAGAAACTTACAAAAAAGCAGGGAGGAAATCTCAGCATCTCTACCTCTGCATTACATTTTCTTTTTTTCATCCTCCTCTCTGCTGTTTCGAAGTAGATAAAGATCCAGGCTACACTTTTTTTTTTTTAATGAAGTGCCTTTCATTGTTCGCCTGAGCTCAGATGTATTGTTTAAAGTTCTTTTTCCTCACAGGAGGTCACGCAGTTGAAAGTTCAAAAAAGGGGAGCTAATAATGACCCATGCATGCTTCGTTACCCTCCCTCCCTCCTTCACTCCTGCTGCTCCTCCTGCTCCTCCTCTCTGCACTTGAGGCTCTCGGATTGATGGATCAGTTGAGCATGATGCCCGTTTTTGTGTAGATGATGTTCATGTGTTCTTCAGCACGTTTATCTCCACTGTGGATACTTTCTCCCAGGCTGCCTTGCTGTAAGATAAGAAGGCTGGCTGTAAATCCCACAGAAGGGGCGTGTTCTTTAGACGTGGCTAATGCTTAACTCGCTTTATTGTTCAGCAGGTAGTAAATAGATGGTGGACTGCTGACAAGCTGGCAGCCTGATGGAGAGTAAGTCACCCTGTAAACTCTGCCTTTGAATAAGCTCTTCCAAGATGAATTTAAAGACATGCATGCCTTAATGAAAATGTTTCGTATCAGTCGTCACTGGCATGTTCAAGTGTTTTTGGTATCCTGTCTGTAACCACTTGAACAACCATGTGAACACATGTATAAGCCTCCTGCTTGGTTCCCACACTGAACGCCAGTGTTTCTTCCTGTTGGCCCCGTCTCTGCAGCTCTCTTTACTTCCCCCTCTGTTCTCTCCTTCCTTATGCCACCTTTTCTCCCCTTTTCATCACCTTTATTCTCCCTCCTCCACTTTGTAGCTTGTTCAACGAGACACCCCCCCCCCCCCCCCCCCCCAACGCCACCCTCTTCCTCAGAACAATCTAGTAAAGCCCTCACATTGTCCTGCCCTTCATCAAGGGCCGAGCACACATCAGCTGATTCACGAGTTTCTTTTCTTTTCTTTTCCCAGAAAGAGGGGAGGAAACTTTGTCAACGCCCCCCCCCCCACCCACACACACCCACACACACCCACACACACACACACCCACACACACCCACACACACACACACACACACACACACACACACACACACACACACACACACACACACTTCTAATAATTAACGTCCGCTGTGGCTTTGAAATGGCATCTTAACATTTTGATTCAGAGAAAATTAATTCACTTAGGCGAACATTTCCAAGAGCTAGATCTTCCAGGAAGAGAGATTTAACTGCTGTAAATGTCGCAGGACATTTTTTCTTTCTTTCTCACATCTTTGAAACTTATTAGGCTTTGACTGCAAACTCAAAGACGATTAACCTTTTATGACAGCATTTATAGCAGTTTTTGTGGAGATAGCTCCTATATTGCATCGCTGAGATGTTCCACGCCCCCTCTCCTGAAAGACTTGGAGATAAATTGGGTATGCAGTCGAGGTTTGTGCTCTGAGCAAGGCGGCCAGACGGTGATGATTCAGGAGGTTTTGAAAAAGGGGATTTCTTTTAGACTCTTGCTACTTGGTCGCCCTGCAGCATCAACATGGGCGGCTGTGTCCGGAGAGATGCAGCGTTTTGTCAGGGAGGAAAGCCTTGGGAAGCAGGGAAACGGAACATGACTGATATCCATCAGCTGTCTAAACTTGTGTACCTGCAGTCATCTGGATATAGCTGAAAGTTTACTTTTCTTAAAGGAGACTTCCTTCTGAACCTGCGTACAGAGCTTGAGTCAACCCATTAGTCATTTTCCTGTCCCTCTTCCTGCATCTTCTCCCATCTCCAAGCCCGTCACAGTAGGTCTGTGAAAGCTGTTTCGTCACGAGCCTGGGATCCTACCAAAGAGTTCGGCCTCTTCTTAGGACGTTCTTTCTTCCCAGTGTAACTTTTGCTGCTTTGCGAAGGTGCTCATGAGGGATTAAGCCGGGTCTTTGTGATATAGCAATGGCGAAGGTCTTTCACCTGCGTATTGGTGCTATACAAATAAAGATTGATTGATTAATAAGTGGACGATGATCAAGCCTCTAAAACAATGGCTCTCAACTGGAGAGTCGCGTAGCTGCTTTCACTGCGTCGCAAATGGGTCTTCTGTATTGAAAAAATGGTGTCAAACATTCAATGAAGTTCAATGAAGTGTTTCTTTCTGCTCTCAAATTGTATCGACCGTCTCTGGTCCAATCTGTGTAATTGGTTAAAAAAAATATCAGAAATTTAGGCCGTGATTTTTTACGAAGGAGTTGGTAATGGGTCCTGAGGGAATACAAGTTGAGACTCACTCTCTGCTCTCCAATAGATTCTATATGCACACAAACAGTTGGCTGCTTGTCTACAATAAAGATGAGATCAGAAACATTCACACTTCCAATCAAGCAGCGTGGGGACCGATTCTTTCGGTTGCTTCCTGTGCTGTAGTTGATTGACAGGTGGCTTTTTAAGGTGGTTTTTAGAGAGCTTTCATCTTGTCCTGACTCGCGACATCACCAGTGAGGAATGCTTTGAAAGGTTGAGGTTGTTTGATTTACTCCGTAGTGCAGACACAATGTACAGGCCTTTTCACTTCAGCACATTTCTGTGGAATTCATTTGAGCTTCTTATAGACCCAGGAGAGACTCTCTTCTGTCACATACATACACGCCTGCATCCCATGCATACATTACCCAGAAGGTCACCTTCCTTTAAGCTTAGTTATTACAGATAAAGCTCTCAGATGGAGTTTGGGGATGCAAAGAAGCAGTGCAGCTAAGCTCTATGTCTGCAGAAGAAAGTGACTCTTTTCTCTCTTGTAAAAAATGAAAGATCCTTTATTGTATCTGATGCTTCACAGGCTGACCCCTTTTTGTATCATCCTCCTTGGAAAGCATGTGCCAGTTGCTGTCATGTTTCCCCTTGGTTGAAGTACAAGTGTGTGTCAGTCAGTCAGCTCTGAGGTTGCATGTCGCATTGTGACGTGCAATCTTAGATCGACGACTCATGTAAACACTGAAGCCTCTCAAGCCTCCGTTTTTTTTGTGTTTTTTTTTATGTGAAACTAGGCTAATTCAGAAAACATGTTGAAAGCTTCCTAAATTCTGCTGCAGCACAATCGGTGTCTCCGTGCACTGTCGCCGGTTGCACATATTTAAATGTATGCAGTCATTGAGGGAAATCTGCCTCATTGCAAAAGACAAAGCAGTGCTTCACAGCCACACACGGAGTGGAGACCAACATGTCTGCTAAAAACAGCTTCTCTTACCCGAGCTTCAGTGTGATCAGGAAATCAATTCCATCACTGTACAACTTTGAAAATAATGCGTTTTTCTACACAACTCATTGATTGGCTGATGTGCATAGGTTAGCTCCAGCCCTGTTGTTCTGTCAGTGACCATGTTGGTCTGAAGAGTCGGTGTGAGACAGGTTGCATGTGCGTCTGTCTGCCACCCAGAGGCTCATGCTTGAGGCGCTGCTGCAGAGGTGTGAGAATGTTTTTTGTGGCTGGTGTATACGAGCTGTTTCTGGCCGGGGGTGTCACTCCTCCGCTGCTCCTCCACCTGTCTTCTTCAACACCGGGTGTAATGTGTTCATCCCTGTGTTTGAACGATGACCTCCAACTTGATTTTGTTGTTTGGAAAAAAAGAGGAGCCGTTGTCCTTGGTTCTTCTTCTGCAGTTTTTTCCCTCCACACCTGAGCTGACAGAAAAACAAGCAGTCAGACAGCGATTACACAGAGGGTTTGGCACCTCTGGCAACACTTCTGCAGGATTACAAACAGCTCACTGACAGACCACACACACGCATGATTGACATCCAGCTTTTCAGCTTAAGGTCCAAACCCTCTAACGCCTGATTCAGACTTCAACAGCCACCGCTTCCAATTATTTTTGCCGATAGTCTGCATTAAATTAATCACTATTTTACAAAATTCTGCAAAGAGACCCTTAGCACCAGGTCAAAGCTGAAACATTTTCAAAATGTAAAACCTTAACAGATGCTGATAATGTGACCTAAACATCACGGCACACAGCTTTTTCTACTCATTCCCCTCCTTTGTGTCCCCTCATTCTTTCTTT